>NC_137156.1:51769470-53070287 GCF_951394435.1 Stenella coeruleoalba
AAGGCTGAGCTGCATGGATGGTTATCATGGTGATAAAGAGCATTTATAGGCCGAAGGGGGTCTCGGATTCAATTCCATTGAATTGCTGTTAAGTCAGATCTGCTTTAAAGAGACTGGAGGGCTTCCCTGGTGGCGCAGTGGTTAAGAATCCGCCTACCAATGCAGGAGACACGGGTTCGAGCCCTGGTCTGGGAAGATCCCACATGCCCTGGAGCAACTAAGCCCGTGCACCACAACTACTGAGCCTGCGCTCTAGAGCCCGCGTGCCACAACTACTGAAGCCCATGCACCTAGAGCCTGTGCTCCACAACAAGAGAAGCCACCGCAGTGAGAAGCCCACGCACCACAACGAAGAGTAGCCCCTGCTTGAAGAGTAGCCCCCACTCACCACAACTAGAGAAAGTCCGTGCGCAGCAATGGAGACCCAATGCAGCCAAAAATAAACTAATTAATTAATTTTAAAAAAGAGAGAGACTGGAGGCAATCAGAATGACTGTCCCATGGATGACTGTCCCATGGCTGGTCTAAGGTAACCCCTGGAGGTCCCCCACCCATCACCTTCGTATCAGTGACATTGTCCTTTCTGGCTGGGACAGAGCAGGAATAATCAAAAAATACGTATTTCCCTCCTTCCATGACTTCAGAAAGTGGTCAGTTGCAGAAAATTCGGGTCTTCAGTTTAAATGGAACAAATATTGAAAATCCAAGACAGACTTAGACATTGTTTAAATGATCTTAGGGACAGTACTTCCATCCCAATACAGTCCCTGTCCATGGTATGAATTCGCTTCAGCTGGAATCTAAACTACAAAACCCATCACACAAAGACCAATGTTCTGAAGGATTTTTCTCAGTGAATTTAGAACTTGAAAAAAAAAATACAAAAGTGCATAAAAATCAGGCCACCACATCAGCCCCTTATTCAGGTTAGGAACAAAGAGAGAAAAAAACAGCAAGAAAAAATACCTAAAATCATCATGTCACTTGATTTGACTGTTCTGTCCAAATCTGCCCACACCTATTCCCAGAGCTCTGCTGAGGAGACAGGGAGCCAGAGGACCCTGCCCACATCCTGCTGATGGACATCTCATTAAAAGTAAGCACGAAGGGACTTCCCTGGTGGCACAGTGGTTAAGAATCCGCCTACCAATGCAGGGGACACGGGTTTGATCCCTGGTCCGGGAAGATCCCACATGCCGCGGAGCAAATAAGCCCATGCGCCGCAACTACTGAGCCTGCGCTCTAGAGCCCGCAAGCCACAACTACTGAGCCCACGTGCCACAACTACTGAAGCCCGTGCACCTAGAGCCCATGCTCCACAATGAGAAGCCACTGCAATCAGAAGCCTGCGTGCCTCAACAAAGAGTAGCCCCTGCACGCCACAACTAGAGAAAGTCCATGCACAGCAACAAAGACCCAACGCAGCCAAAAATAAATAAATTAAAATAAATAAGTTTAAAAAAAAAAAGCACAAAGAGTCTCTTTCACAGAAGGTTAAACTCAGGTACCAACATTCTAGTTAGCTGTTTAGCTGCAAGTACACTCAGAAGGTCATGTAAACAAACTAAGGTGTTGACTTCATTTTGGAATGGCTGCATGTGCATGTGTGTCCACTTGCTAGTGAGAGAGAAGGGGTTAGGGAGAGAGGGAGGGACGGAGTATGGGAGGATGAGAGGAGCATCTCAAAGTTTCTTTTTGCAACCATGATACCTCCTGCAAAATACCTTTGGAATCCCCTTTTCCCTTGAGCTTTCTTAAAGGATTTCTTTTGCTTGCCACCAAGAGATACCTGTCCATGTCATGTAATCCTCCATGTGTCCTTTTACTATGATTTGCATTTTCCTGAGTTAAACCATACCTTTGGGCATTTATTATGTATTTCAACAACAACAAAAAAATTCTTACAAATGTCACAGGATCCAAATGGCTTTTTACTCCAAATAAAAGTATGGCATTTTATTACATAAATTACCAAGCTAGAAATGACATCTCCAGTTTTCAAGAGTTAGTAACAAAACAGAGCTAAAGTCTCTGTAGTAAAAGAAGCAGAGGGGCTTCCCTGGTGGCACAGTGGTTGAGAGTCTGCCTGCCGATGCAGGGGACATGGGTTCGTGCCCCGGTCTGGGAGGATCCCACATGCCGCGGAGCGGCTGGGCCCCTGAGCCATGGCCACTGAGCCTGTGCGTCCAGAGCCTGTGCTCCACAGCAGGAGAGGCTACAACAGTAAGAGGCCCGCGTACCGAAAAAAAAAAAAAGAAGCAGAAGAAGAAATCCTTGAACCCACTGAAAGAATGAAATAGATGTCAAAGGCCCCTCACAACTACCCTCTAATCCTTATCCTACACATCTTTCTGAATCTTCTGGAATTTCTGATGATTCTGTTTTATTGTGTTTTGCTTTGGCAAGTGGTTGGGGAGCTAAGTAGATGTAGCTGGACGATGGAGACAGGAAACGGGCAATCGGCTGGAATCTTTGACACCAAAACAATAAAATTGTGAAGAATTCACTTCCCTTATCTGCTTTCTTCTGGAACCAAAAACAGTACACTATCAAGCACATCAACTGTCGAGGATAAATGACACTTACAAACAATGACCAAAATAAGCAAAGGTGGTGGAGATTATTCTTTATTATGCTTAGTTCTTGATGTTTGGGTCAAAAAAATAATCCTATAGCTAAGAACCCTTATTAGGACTTAGAACTCAGTAGAAGTTTCATTGTATAGCGTTCTTCTCTGTAAGGCTATTTGCTGAAATGAGATATTTTCTCATGTGACATTTAACTGTTGTGGTATAGAGGGCTTTTTTTCAAGGACTTATCATACACATACACTCAAACTGAAGATGGCCATGTCCCCTGCAGAACCCTCAGCAGGAATTCCCAACTGGTTCTTACTTTTCCATAGGAAGTAAGCTATTAAAGCTGCAACAGGATGTTAAATTGGACTTTTCCTAGGGTTGCCAGACAAAATACAGAATGCCCAGTTAAATTGAATTTCAGGTAAACAATGAATATTGTACAGAACATATTTATATTGAAAAAATTTATTTGCTAAATATGGCAACTTTAATACCTCTCATCTCAAAAATTCAACTGAAACTCCAAAGATGAAACCACGGGGTTATAAAAATACCTCAATATCCCTAAAAAGAGCTGCTAAACATTCCCTTGCCTTTGGATTGATTCTGCCTCAGCCTTTGTGCTTGAAGTTCCTTATTTCTCCTTCTCTTCTGTATACTCCAGCCCACCTCACCTAAGACTCCCCTTTCACATTTATTGTCACTTATAACCTTGCAAACTCCTTCAGGGTAGGACCAAGTCCTCCTATTCATCTCTGTTTCCCCAGAGCCCTGAGAACACATAGAAGATGTTCAATAAATGTTCACTGAGATCAAATGTTTGCCCATGGCCTTCTACATTGATTCCAGACTTCTCTTGGCTTTTGTGAGCTTTCATAACAAAGCCTCAGCTGGATAACCTTATTCTCTACTTCCTCTCAAAAGCCTCCACGTTTATTAAGCTTTTGTTCTTGCTGTTTCCCAAACGTGCTTTACTCTGCCTGCCTCTCTCCTCAAGCTAATGTAGGAGCCCATTCCACAATGTCTCACCTCCACTCCTGGAATTTTACACAAACTTTACTTAAGATCCAATTCAAGCAGTCCATTCTTCAAGAAGATTTCTTTGACTATTTCATCCAATGCCACCCCTGGTTCCATAAAACTTCCATTTTACAAGTTAGAGCATAACACAAAGTTTCACCTTCGATGTTTGCTAACTGTTTGGTCTGTTAGTTCAGTTGCCTCGGTTCTAAGGTCCTGAAAGTCAAAGATTGTGTCATAAATGTCCCTTGTCTGCACCCCCTCTTCAGCACAATGCTTGCCCAGTGGACATACCCCACAGATAGGCACTGGATGTTATTTCCATCTCTTCTGGGACTTTCTACTAAATCATTGGAGTGTAATTCATGGCTTAATACCTTGGCTTCAATCTTGGCCTGTTCACAAATTTTTATCACTGTGATAATTTTTTTAAATCACATTTCATTTTGATGTGTATTTTTCTGACCACTAGATGTTGAGTATCTTCATATTTATCAGACATTTACATTTCTTCTTCTTTCACTGACCAGTTCTTACATAGTATATTTAGCTGAATATTCTGGTTTGTAGTTAGTTTGAAATCTGAGGTTGAGATACAGTCTTGGGAATTAATAGCCTGGGTATAGCTAGTGAAATAATGGTTTTCATAAGACAGACCAGGGAGTGTGGTAGGTATGACAACCCAAGTGGGCTTGTCAGAAAAATATGGATTTCTATAGTTAATTTTTCAGAATTATCCATTTAGCAATAGCCAAGTAAACCAGAAATGAGCCACTTAAAACCTAATCTTAAGTCCTCTGCTCACATGTGATGCTGTAGGATTTTGTTGGGATGAACTAAATCATGTTTCCAGGAATCAAGCATATTGGTAAGTGGGAACTTTCCAGAAGGCAGTATCAATAAAGCTGTGCCTGGCCTCCAATTTGACACTGTGAGACAGAGATGTAGCCGGCAAGGGATGGTGGCAGCACTGGGTTCTGGGTAGAGCTGATAGTAGTCCAAAATAATGAAACCGTATCATGTGCTCTGCCTGGGTATAAACTGTGTACAGCAATTTCTCTGGCTACTGGGCCAAAGTCAGCATTACCCACTGCAGACTGGAGAGTCAGAAATGTTGACATAGAGTTCACCATTAAGCAAAACAAGGCATGTTGTTTTAAGTCAAACAGCCATCATATTAGCTGTGTAAGGAAATAATTTTGAGAGATGCCAAAGGGTCAGGCTATACCTTTAGCCACTTTGCTATGACAGAATATACCTGTCATAGCAAAGGGCATGAGTGCAGGCCAGTGTGCTTGCATGATATAGCCAGACATGGAGTCCTAATGCTGTGACCACAAACTGCTGAAGACACTGGATTCTGCAAGGGGAAGTGAGAATGTTTTATCTGCCCTGGTTCAGGGATCATGAAAGCTACGTTTGCTCCTCCAATAGCAAGAGATCTCCACCACTGTGAGATCTCATTTCAGCCCTGACATCCTAGAATCAGAATAAGCAGGGAGGCAATGAGGCTAGCCAAGGATGCGTTCCTCACTCCCAAACACGGATGGTCAAAGTAATATAATCGTGGTTATAACAACAATAGTTAACAATGAATAAGTACCTTCTCTATGCCGGGGACTGTGCTGTAATACTTAACACAACCCCATAAGATAGGGTGGATCATTTAGGAAATTACTCATGGCTTGGCATAAGCTTCCTGGAAATCTTTCTTATCTCTAGAACTTCCTCAGGATGCAAAATCCTTGCTATTTTACAGAAGTAGCACTCAACTCTAGCCTCATGTGCAATATACAGCATGAACACAATCTTTGGTTTCATTTTTTTCTTCATTATTTCTTCTTTTTTGGTCTTGGTTGGATATCTGTGTAGCCATCTAAGAGAGCAGATTACTACTATGAGTGAACACTTCCAAACTCAGCTCTCTTGCAAGATATAAGGAGGAAAGGCTGTGACAAAATAAACTGACTTGTTCTTGTGGATGCTGGCTAAGAAAATCTGGCCCACTCCCTAAGATCTTGGAAGAACCCCAACGAATCCTTGTTTGTATAGGTGTGCTATTCTAAAGAAGCTATTTTTATGATTAACTTCTATTCTGAATGACAAACGGGAAAAGAAATCCTTGAACTTTTACACCAAACAATTGCCAAGTTTTGTTTTACTGTAGTGACTCTGAGAATTATATTGTCCTGACCTCAGAAGTCTTCATTCTGTTTTGGAAAGTAAATAAACCAACCTAAAACTTTTTTCTTCTTCACTGAAGAAATGCTCAGAATTCTGTTCGAAGACATGATCAACCCATGATATATGTTAATTGCTTTCTTCACCATTATTCTTTGTTTATATTGTCAACTTTCAGCCTGTGTCTTTTAACCATTAGTTAAAAGTTAGGAATTCAGCTGTTAATTCACTGGCAAATTGCACTCCCTTTTTTCCTCTGTTTGTGATGTGGCTTTATAGTTTAATCATGTAATATGTCAAAGTAATAGTGATACTAAAATAATAGCAATGAAAAAGACTTGGAATAGAGTAAAGCCATCTATTGGAGAGACTTCAGAGTAAATGGACATCAGAAAAAGATCTCATTCATTTGGGAAGCTTTAATGGATCCCATGTGCCAGATACTATGGTGCCCAGTCCTTAGGATGGATGAGCTGGAGGTGAGCTGGAGACAGCATCACATGGAGAGAACGTGGGCCTTGGGGGCAGATGGAGCTGGCCTTGGCCTTATGTTGGGAAATAGGTGACAGCTGCTTTCCACCAGCCACTGACGGTCCTCTCTGGATCGCAGAGGTTACTTACTTGAATTTTTAACTTTATATTTTGAGGTAATTATAGATTCATATGTAAGAAATAATTAAAAAAATGACTTGTACAGCCTTAACCCAGCTGAAGCAGTAACATTTTGCATAACTATAGTAAATATCACAACCAGGAAACTGACACTGATACAATCCAACCTCATGCAGATTTCACCAGTTTTACACACACTCAGTGTGGGTGTGTATGTATGTGTATATTTAGTTCTGTGCAATTTTTCACAGATGTAGATTTGTGCAGCCAAAAGCATCGTCAAGACGCAGAGGTTCCATCACGAGTACCCTTCATTTATAGCCACAGCCAACTCCCTCCCTTCTACCCTCTGGCAACTACTAACCTGATCTCCATCTCTACGATTGAGACAGATGGAATCATATAGTATAACCTTCTGAGACTGGCTCTTTTCACTCAGGATAATTCACTTGCAAACCAACTGAGTTGTTGTGTGTATCAATAGTGGGTTCCTATTCATTCCTGAGTAGCATCCATGGCGTGGATGGGTCACCGTTAGTTTAACCATTCACCCACTGAATCACGTTTGGATTGTTTTCAGTTTTATAGCCAATAAAGTTGCTATGAACATTCACAGATAGGTTTTGTGTGAATATAAGTTTCCGTTTCTCTGGCATAAATGAATACCCAGGAGTGCACTTCTGGGTTGTATAGTAAGTGTATGTGTAGTTTTATAAGAAATTGCCAAGTGTTTTTCTAGAGTGGCTATACCATTTTACATTTCCACAGCAGTACACGAGTGATCCAGTTTCTCCACACCCTTGCCAGCACATGATGTTATTACTATTTTTACTTTATCATTCTGATAGGTGTATAGTTATATCTCGTGGTGGATTTAATTTGCATTTCCCTAATAGCTAATGATATTTAATATCTTTTCATACGCTCATTTGCCAGCTGTATATTCTCTTCAGTGAAATGTCTGTTCACGTCTGTTGCTCATTTTTCTAATTAGATTGTTTAATTTTTACTGTTGAATTTTAAGAGTTCTTTATATATTTTAGATACAAGGTCTTTCCTAGATATGTACTTGCGAATATTTTCTCTCAGTCTGTAACTTGTCTTTTTATCCTCTTAACATAGTTGAACAGAGCAAAAGTTTTTCAATTTAATGATGTCCAGTTAATCAATTTTTCCTTTTATGGATCATGCTTTTGGTGTCAATCCCTCCTTGACACCAAAAGAACTCTCCACTAGTCCCACGTCCTAAATGTTTTCTCTTATTTTTTTTCTAGAAATTTTGTAGTTTTACATTCAAGTCTATGATACACTCTGAGTTAATTTTTGTATCAGATATGAGGTTTAGTTTGGGGTTTTGTTTGTTTTGCCTATGGATGTCCAATTGTTACAGCATCATTTGTTGAAAAGGCTATCTCTTCCCCAACTGATTGCTTTTGCAACTTTGTAAAAAATCAGTTAGGCATATGTGTGTTGGTGTATAACTAGATTCTCTCTGTTCTGTTCCATTGATCAAACTGTCCATCCCTTCATGAACACCATACTGTCTGATGACTACTACAGCTATACAGTAAGCTTTAACATCAGGTAGCATGATTACTCCCACTTTATTCTTTTTTTTTCCAAAATATTTTAGTTATTCTAAGTCCTGTGCATTTCCATGTAAATTTCTGAATAAGCTTTTCTGTGTCTATTAAAAATCATGCTGGGATTTTGATAGGATTTGCCGTCAACCTATAAATCAATTCAGGGAAATCTGACATCTTTGCTATGTTGAATCTTGCAATGCATGAGAACACCTGCTTGATTTTAATTCTCCCCTGCAGGTTTCTTTGCCTCAGCACCTGGGTTAAAACATCCCTGGAGCCCACATCTAGTGAAATGACACCTGAGTTTACCACAGCCTTTGGACCCAGAGCTGCCCTCACTGGCCCTGGTCTCTGGCACAATCCCCTGTGATTACAGCTTTGGCTACTACCTGTAACACTACTGCCAAAGCCAGAGTTGTATTTGAATCCTACAATTATCAGGTGTCAGCTGAGTAACCAAAGCCTCAATTTCCTTATCTGTGGGATAACAATGGCTTCCTTGGAGCCTCTGATAGCTAGGTCTTAAAGAGGGGCCATTATTATTACTCTATCACATGATGCTACCACTTACCTAAGTTGATTTTAGCACCTAAAATGCCGGGATGCAATCATCCTTATTAGTAAAATTTCACCTGTTAATCCATCGTTCCCATTTGTTGTGACCATTCTGGACCCCGGTATCATCCATATTTTTATCCCAGTCATTGAAAAATAATAACAAAGAAGGCAAAGAGACATGGACAGAGTTTGACACATACTAGAGAAATCTGTTCTCATGTAGGTCCTTTGGCTGCAGTGAACAGAAACACATTCTGGGAAATTAGGCAAAAGATATGGATTAAAAGGAAATCAAAGAATAAGGCAGTGCCAAAATCAGAAACATGACCACCTTGCCTAGGAGGCTGGTTCTGGAATGAACAAGTTCTAACCATCATCTGTTTGTCTATGTCACTCTATTAAAGATTTGAAGAACTAAGTGAAAGGTCCTCTTGGCTGAGCTCAGGCACTGTGACTGGCTCCCAGCTGGACCAGGCAGTAGGAGGAAGGATCTGGCTAACAAGACCCTTCAGTATCTGTTTACAGAAAGATTCCACTTGCATTTCCTGTCGACCCAAACTGCTCACAGTGGAGGACAGGCTATGCCCCAGATGGAATCACAGTGCTCTCAGGAAGGGACATGAGTACTTATATACCACAAAGTGCCGAAAGTTTACTCTTTTTTTTTATTTGATCATGATTCACTAATTAGCAGTCTCTGGCAATGGCCATTCATCCAGAAACAGATCCACCCAACTGTTTAGGAATATAGATCCACCTGCTCCACTAAGGATGTGTTAACAAATCAACAGTCTTGCTGAAATGCAGGTGTGTGAAGCCTATGACATTTCATGAATCTGTTGGAATCCACTGGATTCACAGCCCTCTCATTGGCACTGAAGCTGCCACACTGGTTGTATAGTGAATTCAAGTCCCTTCCTTAACCTCAGTGCTCAAGTTTTTTCATTGACAAAAGAGGGATAATGGTTCTAATCTCACACTTTGGTGGGGTTGTTTTAAATTACAAAGTACTACATATCTTATTTGTTACCTGTGTGCTACTTATAACCCCAACTGCCTTTATATTTTTATTTTTTTGTGTGGTACGCGGGCCTCTCACTGTTGTGGCCTCTCCCGTTGCGGAGCACAGGCTCCGGACGCGCAGGCTCAGCGGCCAAGGCTCACGGGCCCAGCCGCTCCGCGGTATGTGGGATCCTCCCGGTCCGGGGCACGAACCTGTGTCCCCTGCATCGGCAGGCAGACTCTCAACCACTGCGCCACCAGGGAAGCCCCCAACTGCCTTTTTATAAGCAGAGACTACCAAGTGGAGAGTCCTTAATTTTGTTTAGTTTTTTTAGAGGATTGAGGCACAACTCAGAGAGAAGAAATCTGGAGGGAAAGTTGAGTTACTCTGCAAAAGAGAAAAAAAGAGAAATGGAAGACCTCCTGCTACCTGGAGAAATCTGGGAGGGAGCGGTGAGGAGCAGGGCTGGGAGAGAGGGAGGAAGGGCCGGGAGGTGGCAAAGACGCATGTTGTATAATGAGACTCCTCCCACAGCCCCCCCCCCCCCCACCGGGGGAAACCCTGCCCAAAGAGGCAGTTTCATGTCTGAATGGACGCGTTACAGGACAAGCGCAGTTTCAGGAAGTGGAACCCAAGTAGCAAAGAAAACCCATCCCACTTGGATCTCCACCCTAAGAAGTAGCAGAAATCTAGGATTTAAAGCTCCATGCACCATGGAATTTGGGCACTAAAGGCAAATACACAGAGACCTCCAAGGGCAAGTAAGCCTCCTGCCAACTTTTGGATTACACATATTTGCGTTCACATCTAGGAACAATAGAAAATCAAAATCCCTAGTCCTTGGGTGATTTTTCTCAAGCAGAAAAAGAAAAAAAAAAAAAGGCTCTTTGTGCCTTTATTCCATCTTTGATCTTTTATCCGTTCTCTAAGGGCATAAATGACTGTTTATACATGTTTCCATATAAAAATCACTCTCGAGGACTTGTCTGTAGTTGTTGTTTCCTGCTGTGGACTCTAACACAGAAGCCTTTCCTTTTGAACCAAAAGTACTGAAAATCAGCACCCTACAATGGCCATGCGCTAGATTCCTTTGTTCGTGGGCTCTCTGGCCATATGCTTTGTAGGGTACACAATCAGTCACAAACATGAGTAGTGTGTGTCTGCCGTGTGGAAGGCCTCCCACCCATTTCCCCAGGAGGTGCCTAACCAAAGCCTCTGCAGAATGTGGGTCTGTCCTCCATCACATGGTCCTGCCATTCCAGCCACGGCCAGGGCTGCAGATCTAACACCAGAGCAGCCAAATTCCAGCCTCTGGAGTGGCCACAGGTGAAAAGACAAGCTAGACCTGTTGGACTCTCTTTCTTGGGAGTTTGAAACAGGACATGGGTAAGGAAATGCTGAAAGTATATGTCAAGGAAGGGCACGAGATAGCTTTAGAGGCCCTGAGGAGTCATGAACAAACCAGAATTAGGAGAAAGCAAGCCAACAGCAGAAGGAGAAGGAAGCAGACATAAGAAAATTGGCTGTTTCATATTAACCCCACCTGTTCCCCTGGTCTGAGCAAACACAAGCCACACTTTTGCTCACCGCCTCCAATTTTCTCTTCTTCCTCCTCCTGTCTCCTCCCTTCTGTGCCTAAACCCACCAAGGTGGAATGGTTAGAGTTGCCATCAGGGCTGATGGAAATGCATGGTTCCAATTCCCTGGTTTTTCCCAATCCAGAACGAGATCACAAAGACATGCTGACCAGCTTGCCACATGCAGGCATAATGACACCAAGGCCTTTCCTTGTGGTCTCAAAGTACCCAGACAGAAATAATATCTGAGAATTTACATTTCCCACCACGGTGCTCTTCCCTCCCATGGGATCAACTGTAGCCCCAGAAAAAGAGAGGTTGGCTTTTGCAAACCCCTCAGGATGCCAACTCTAACCCATCATTAGCTAAAGAAAAAAGAAGGTCAAAACGATGTGGGAAGAGAGGCAGTGCTTTCTTTGCTGTTCATTCAGGCAGTCAATTCCGTTTGTCGGTTTGTGAAGAAGAGAAAGAGAAAGTATATGGAAATAATATCACTACCGGCCACAATACATAGGTGTGCAGGGGAAAATAGAGCTAAACATATTTTCAGGATGTGGCAAGTAAATATGGGTCAACCAGAGAATTTATAGCTGCAACTGGCATCCTTAAGACCATAAAACTGGGCATAGAAGCTACTTTTAGGCTTTGAGGATCAAACAACTAGATTCAAACATAGATAATAGAATAACAACTGCTGCTTAACAGGGAGCAGGAGATAAAAATAATTTGCTACACTTCGCTGGATCCCACCCCATACCTCTATCACAGCAATCCTGCACAGTTAATTTATTAGAGTATGTGCAGTTATCAGAGATGAGGGAAAATTCTATCAGTGATGGAGGAAACGGGAGGGAGATGGGAGATCCTTATCCAGCAGTTAAACAAGAGTAAGGTTTCAGAAACCAAAGAAGGTACAGTAGGAGGAAAAGAATTCCTAGTGAAAGCAGGTCTCCTTACCTGAGGTCAGTAAACAGAATCTACATAAAGAAATCCATACCTAATTTTTTTTAAAATTATTTTAAAATAGGCTAGTGCTTCAATTAAGAGACTGAATGAATTTCCTGGAATTGACCTGTTTTCTAGCTTTGAAATCAGCCATGAATGACCCAGACCAAAAGGCGCACACAAACACAGTCCCTCTTCCAACCTATCTCTTAAACAAAAGATCTCGAAGATGGCAGGCACCTACTGGACTCTGGTGGGGGACCTTGACGTCCAAGGAGAGGGGCGAAACCCCCAAGCCACCGGGTAGGACGTGGTGAGGAGCGAGGGGGGGAAGAAGTGGACAGGACTGGCGCCCCGAGGGGTGGCTGGGAGAAGGGAGCGGTTTCCACACATGGAGGGACTCTTGGGGGCTTGGAGGATCAGGGAGGAGCACACTTAGCGTTTCCCCTGCAGAGTCGGCCCTGGGAAGCTGGGTGGAGGACCCAGCTGGGTCCTCCACCCTCCGGGGCCCCCTCTGACCTTGTGGGTCCTAGGAGCATAGGAGAGAGGCAGGGGAAGAAGAGGAGAGGTGGACAGGGAGGGGTCCTCTGGGATCAGAGGATCATGGGAAGCACCACGGGCATTTCCGCCACCCACTTGGGCCCCAGGAAGCCTGCTGGGGTTCCTGGTCTGGTCCCCTACCTTCCAGGGCCTCCTCTGGCCACAAGGGTCCTAGGGACATAGGAGGGGTGGGCAGAGAAGAAAAGGGGCCAACAGGGAGGGACCCTCTGGGATCGGATGATCAGGGGGAACACGCCTAGCATTTCCCCTGCCTATTTGGGCCCAGGGAGCCTGCTGGGGTCCCAGACCTGGTCTTCCACCCTCCAAGGCCAGAGGCATTCCTGGGCCCCTCCTGCCCAGTGTTGAGCATAAGCCTCATCCCCACTCCTGCAGGGCCTTTTCCAGCCCTGAGGGTCCTAAGCATAGGCCCTACCCACTGCCTAAACCCCACCCCTGCCTAAGCCCCACCCATCACAACCAAGACCTTTTCTAGTTGTTGTTTTCTGCCTCCTCTTTTTTTGCTATTGTGATTCTATTTTACCTTCCAGTTGTTGTTTCATCTATATTTTTATTTTTTAATTTTTTCTAACATATCTGTTAGTTTTCTAATCTTATTTTATTTTTTACTCTTTGTTATTGTTCTGCTCTTTTTTTTCTTTTTTTTGCCACCCCACATGACTTGCAGGATCTTGGTTCACGAGCTGGGGGTCAGGCCTGAGCTCCTGCAGTGAGATCTCCAAGTCTGAACCACTGGACTAACAGAGAACCTCAGACCCCAGGGAATAGTCATCAGAGTGAGGTCTCCAGGAGGTCCTCCTCTCAGCACCAAGACCCAGCTCTACTCAACAGCCTACAAACTCCAGGGCTAGAAGCCTCAGGCCAAACTACTAGTAAAAAAGGAACACAGTCCCACCCATCAGATAAAAACAAAAGATAATGTCACAGATGAAGAAGCAAGGTAAAAACCTACAAGACCAAATAAATGAAGAGGAAATAGGCAACGTACCTGAAAAAGAATTCAGAGTAATGATAGTAAAGATGATCCAGAATCTCAGAAATACAATGCAGGCATGGATTGAGAAAATAAAAGAAATATTTAACAAAGATCTAGAAGATCTAAAGAACAAACAAACAGAGATGAACAACAAAATAACTGAAATGAAAAATACACCAGAAGGAATCAGTAAAGAATAACTAAGGCAGAAGACCGAATAACTCAGCTGGAAAACAGAATGGTGGAAATAACTGCTGAGGAGCAGAATAAAGAAGAAAGAATGAAAAGAATTGAATACAATCTCAGAGACCTCTGGGACAACACCAAATGCAACAACATTCAAATTATAGGGGTCCCAGAAGAAGAAGAGAGGAAAAGAAAAAAAAAAGGATCTGAGAAAATATTCAAAGAGATTATAGTAGAAAACTTCTCTAATATGGGAAAGGAAATAGTCACCAAAGTCCAGGAAGCACAGAGAGTCCCATCCAGGATAAACCCTAGGAGAAACACACCAAGACACATATTAATCAAACTAACAAAAATTAAATTCAAAGAAACAATATGAAAAGCACCAAGGGAAAAGCAAAAAGTAACACACAATGGAATCCCCATAAGGTTATCCATTGATTTTTCAGCAGAAACTCTGCAGGCCAGAAGGCAGTGGCAGGATATACTTAAAGTGACGAAAGAGAAAAACCTACAACCAAGATTACTCTACCCAGCAAGGATCTCATTCAGATCTGAAGGAGAAATCAAAAGCTTTACAGACAAACAAAAGCTAAGAGAATTCAGCACCACCAAACCAGCTTGACAACAAATGCTAAAGGAATTTCTATAGGCAGGAAACAAAAGAGAAGAAAAAGACCCACAAAAACAAACCCAAAACAATTAAGAAAATGGTAATAGGAACATGCATACCAATAGTAACCTTGAATGTAAATGGATTAAATGCTCCAACCAAAAGATACAGACTGGCTGAATGCTTACAAAAACAAGACCCATCTATATGCTGTCTACAAGAGATCCACTTCAGACCTAGGGACACATACAGACTGAAAGTGCAGGGATGGAAAAACATATTCCATGCAAATGGAAATCAAAAGAAAGCTGGAGTAGCAATACTCGTATCAGATAAAACAGACTTTAAAATAGAGACTGTGACAAGGGATAAGGAAGAACACTACATAATGATCAAGGGATCAATCCAAGAAGAAGATATAACAACTATAAATATTTATGAACCCAACATAGGAGCACCTCGATGCATATGGCAAATGTTAACAGCCATAAAAGGGGAAATTGACAGTAACACAATAATAGTAGGGGACTTTAACACCCCACTTACACCAATGGACAGATGATCCAAACAGAAAATAAATAAGGAAACACAAGCTTTAAATGACACAATAGACCAGATAGACTTAATTGGTATTTATAGGACATTCCACCCCAAAGTGGCAAAATACACTTTCTTCTCAAGTGCACATGGAACATTCTCCAGGACAGATCACATCTTGGGTCACAAATCAAGCCTCAGAAAATCTAAGAAAACTAAAATCATATCAAGCATCTTTTCTGACCACAATGCTATGAGATTAGAAACCAACTACAGGAAAAAAAACCTGTAAAAAACACAAATACATGGAGGCTAAATGGTGTGCTACTAAATAAGCAAGAGATCACTGAAGAAATCAAAGAAGAAATTTTAAAAAACATAGAAACAACTGAAAACGAAAATACAATGACCCAAAACCTATGGGATGCAGCAAAAGAAGTTCTAAGATGGGGGTTTACAGCAATTCAATCTCACCTTAAGAAACAAGAAAAATCTCAAATAAACAATCTAATCTTACACCTAAAGCAACTAGAGAAGGAAGAAGAAAGAAAACCCAAAGTCAGTAGAAGGAAAGAAATCATAAAGATCAGAGCAGAAAAAAATGAAATAGAAATGATGAAAACAATAGCAAAGATCAATGAAACTAAGAGTTGGTTCTTTGAGAAGATAAACAAAATCGATAAACCTTTAGCCAGACTCATCAAGAAACAAAGGGAGAGGACGCAAATCAATAAAATTAAGAATGAAAAAGGAGAAATCACAACTGACATCATATAAATGCAAAAGCTTATAAGAGACTACTACAAACAACTATATGCCAATAAAATGGACAATCTGGAAGAAGTGGACAAACTTCGTTCCTCCCTCTCTCCGTCCCTCCCTCCTTTCTTTCCTTCTGGCCTTCTTTCCTTCTTTTCTTCTTTCTTTCTTTCTTCCTTCCTTCCATCCCTCCTTTCTTTCTTTCTTTCTTTCTTTCTGTCTTCCTTCCTTCCTTCCTACTTCTACTAATTCTCTCTACTTTTTCTCCCTTTTATTCTGAGCCGTGTGGATGAAAGGCTCTTGCTGTTCCAGCCAGGAGTCAGGGCTCTGCCTCTGAGGTGGGAGAGCCAACTTCAGGGCACTGGTCAACAAGAGACCTCCCAGCTCCACATATTATCAAATGGCGAAAATATCTCCCAGAGACCTCCATCTTAACACCAGCACCCAGCTTCACTCAACGACCAGCAAGCCACAGTGCTGGACAACCTATGCCAAACAACTAGCAAAACAGGAACACAACCCCACCCATTAGCAGGGAGGCTGCCTAAAAGCATAATAAGTCCACACACACCCCAAAACACAACACCAGACGTGGACCTGCCCACTAGAGAGACAAGATCCAGCCTCATCCACCACAACACAGGCACCAGTCCCCTCCACCAGGAAGCCTACACAACCCACTGAACCAACCTTAGCCACTGGAGACAGACATCAAAAACAACGGGAACTAGGAACCTGCAGCCGGCAAAAAGGAGACCCCAAACACAGTAAGATAAGGAAAATGAGAAGACAGAAAAACACACAGCAGATGAAGGAGCAAGATAAAAATGCACCAAAGCTAACAAATGAAGAGGAAATAGGCAGCCTACCTGAAAAAGATTTCAGAATAATGATAGTAAAGATGATCCAAAATCTTGGAAATAGAATGGACAAAATGCAAGAAACATTTAACAAGGACGTAGAAGAAATAAAGATGAAACAAGCAACGATGAACAACACAATAAATGAAATTAAAAATACTCTAGATGGGACAAATAGCAGAATAACTGAGGCAGAAGAACGGATAAGTGACCTGGAAGATAAAATAGTGGAAATGACTGCTGCAGAGCAGAATAAAGAAAAAAGAATGAAAAGAACTGAGGACAGTCTCAGAGAACTCTGGGACAACATTAAACACACCAACATTTGAATTATAGGGATTCCAGAAGAAGAAGAGAAAAAGAAAGGGACTGAGAAAATATTTGAAGAGATTATAGTTGAAAACTTCCCTAATATGGGAAAGGAAATAGTTAATCAAGTCCAGGAAGCACAGAGAGTCCCATACAGGATATATCCAAGGAGAAATACGCCAAGACACATATTAATCAAACTGTCAAAAATTAAATACAAAGAAAGCATATTAAAAGCAGCAAGGGAAAAACAACAAATAACACACAAGGGAATCCCCATAAGGTTAACAGCTGATCTCTCAGCAGAAACTCTGCAAGCCAGAAGGGAGTGGCAGGACATACTGAAAGTCATGAAGGAGAAAAACCTGCAACAAAGACTACTCTACCCAGCAAGGATCTCATTCAGATATGACGGAGAAATTAAAATCTTTACAGACAAGCAAAAGCTGAGAGAGTTCAGCACCACCAAACCAGCTTTACAACAAATGCTAAAGGAACTTCTCTAGACAAGAAACACAAGAGAAGGAAAAGACCTATAATAACGAACCCAAAACAATTTAGAAAATGGGAATAGGAACATACATATCGATAATTACCTTAAATGTAAATGGACTAAATGCTCCCACCAAAAGACACAGATTGGCTGAATGGATACAAAAACAAGACCCATATATATGCTGTCTACAAGAGACACACTTCAGACCTAGAGACACATACAGACTGAAAGTAAGGGGATGGAAAAAGATATTCCATGCAAATGGAAACCAAAAGAAAGCTGGAGTAGCAATTCTCATATCAGACAAAACAGACTTTAAAATAAGGACTATTAAAAGAGACAAAGAAGAACACTACATAATGATCAAGGGATCGATCCAAGAAGAAGATATAACAATTGTAAATATTTATGCACCCAACATAGGAGCACCTCAATACATATGGCAAATACTAACAGCCATAAAAGGGGAAATCGACAGTAACACATTCATAGTAGGGGACTTCAACACCCCACTTTCACCAATGGACAGATCATCCAAACTGAAAATAAATAAGGAAACACAAGCTTTAAATGATACATTAAACAAGATGGACTTAATTGATATTTATAGGACACTCCATGCAAAAACAACAGAATACACATTTTTCTCAAGTGCTCATGGAACATTCTCCAGGATAGATCATATCTTGGGTCACAAATCAAGCCTTGGTAAATTTAAGAAAACTGAAATTGTATCAAGTATCTTTTCCGACCACAACGCCATGAGACTAGATATCAATTACAGGAAAAGATTTGTAAAAAATACAACCACATGGAGGCTAAACAATACACTACTTAATAACGAAGTGATCACTGAAGAAATCAAAGAGGAAATTAAAAAATACCTAGAAACAAATGACAATGGAGAAACAACGACCCAAAACCTATGGGGTGCAGCAAAAGCAGTTCTAAGAGGGAAGTTTATAGCAATACAAGCCCATCTTAAAAAGCAGGAAAAATCTCAAATAAACAACCTAACCATGCACCTAAAGCAATCAGAGAAAGAACAAAAAACCCCAAAATTAGCAGAAGGAAAGAAATCATAAAAATCAGATCAGAAATAAATGAAAAAGAAATGAAGGAAACAATAGCAAAGAGCAAAAAAACTAAAAGCTACTTCTTTGAGAAGATAAACAAAATTGATAAACCATTAGCCAGACTCATCAAGAAAAAAGGGAGAAAACTCAAATCAATAGGATTAGAAATGAAAAAGGAGAAGTAACAACTGACACTGCAGAAATACAAAAGATCATGAGAGATTACTACAAGCAACTCTATGCCAATAAAATGGCCAATCTGGAAGAAATGGACAAATTCTTAGAAATGCACAAACTGCCAAGACTAAATCAGGAAGAAATAGAAAATATGAACAGACCAATCACAAGCACTGAAATTGAAACTGTGATTAAAAATCTTCCAAAAAACAAAAGCCCCGGACCAGATGGCTTCACAGGCGAATTCTATCAAACATTTAGAGAAGAGCTAACACCTACCCTTCTCAAACTCTTCCAAAATATAGCAGAGGGAGGAACACTCCCAAATTCATTCTACGAGGCCACCATCACCTTGATACCAAAACCAGACAAGGATGTCACAAAGAAAGAAAACTACAGGCCAATATCACTGATGAACATAGATGCAAAAATCCTCAACAAAATACTAGCAAACAGAATCCAACAGCACATTAAAAGGATCATACACCATGATCAAATGGGGTTTATTCCAGGAATGCAAGGATTCTTCAATATACGCAAATCTATCAATGTGATAAACCATATTAACAAATTGAAGGAGAAAAACCCTATGATCATCTCAATAGACGCAGAGAAAGCTTTTGACAAAATTCAACACCAATTTATGATAAAAACCCTGCAGAAAGTAGGCATAGAGGGAACTTTCCTCAACATAATAAAGGCCATATATGACAAACCCACAGCCAACATCATCCTCAATGGTGAAAAACTGAAAGCATTTCCACTAAGATCAGGAACAAGACAAGGTTGCCCACTCTCACCACTCTTATTCAACATAGTTTTGGAAGTTTTAGCCACAGCAATCAGAGAGGAAAAGGAAATAAAAGGAATCCAAATTGGAAAAGAAGAAGTAAAACTGTCACTGTTTGCAGATGACATGATACTATACATAGAGAATCCTAAAGATGCTACCAGAAAACTACTGGAGGTAATCAATGAATTTGGTAAAGTAGCAGGATACAAAATTAATGCACAGAAATCTCTGGCATTCCTATACACTAAGGATGAAAAATCTGAAAGTGAAATCAAGAAAACACTCCCATTTACCACTGCAACAAAAAGAATAAACTATCTAGGAATAAACCTACCTAAGGAGACAAAAGACCTGTATGCAGAAAATTATAAGACACTGATGAAAGAAATTAAAGATGATACAAATAGATGGAGAGATATACCATGTTCTTGGATTGGAAGAATCAACATTGTGAAAATGACCCTACTACCCAAAGCAATCTACAGATTCAATGCAATCCCTTTCAAACTAACAGTGGCATTTTTCACAGAGCTAGAACAAAAAATTTCACAATTTGTATGGAAACACAAAGGACCCCGAATAGCCAAAGCAATCTTGAGAAAGAAAAACGGAGCTGGAGGAATCAGGCTCCCTGACTTCAGACTATACTACAAAGCTACAGTAATCAGGAGAGTATGGTACTGGCACAAAAACAGAAAGATAGATCAATGGAACAGGATAGACACCCCAGAGATAAACCCACACACATATGGTCACCTTACCTTTGATAAAGGAGGCAGGAATGTACAGTGGAGAAAGGACAGCCTCTTCAATAAGTGGTGCTGGGAAAACTGGACAGCTACATGTAAAAGTATGAGATTAGATCACTCCCTAACACCATACACAAAAATAAGCTCAAAATGGATTAAAGACCTAAATGTAAGGCCAGAAACTATCAAACTCTTAGAGGAAAACATAGGCAGAACACTCTATGACATAAATCACAGCAAGATCCTTTTTGACCCACCTCCTAGAGAAATGGAAATAAAAACAAAAATAAACAAATGGGACCTAATGAAACTTCAAAGCTTTTGCACAGCAAAGGAAACCATAAACAAGACCAAAAGACAACCCTCAAAATGGGAGAAAATATCTGCAAATGAAGCAACTGACAAAGGATTAATGCCCAAAATTTACAAGCAGCTCATGCAGCTCAATAACAAAAAAAACAAACAACCCAATCCAAAAATGGGCAGAAGACCTAAATAGACACTTCTCCAAAGAAGATATACAGACCTACAACAAACACATGAAAGAATGCTCAACATCATTAATCATTAGAGAAATGCAAATCAAAACTACAATGAGATATCATCTCACACCGGTCAGAATGGCCATCATCAAAATATCTAGAAACAGTAAATGCTGGAGAGGGTATGGGGAAAAGGGAACACTCTTGCACTGCTGGTGGGAATGGGAATTGGTTCAGTCACTATGGAGAACAGTATGGAGGTTCCTTAAAAAACTACAAATAGAACTACCATATGACCCAGCAATCCCACTACTGGGCATATACCCTGAGAAAACCATAATTCAAAAAGAGTCATGTACCAAAATGTTCATTGCAGCTCTATTTACAATAGCCCGGAGATGGAAACAACCTAAGTGCCCATCATCGGATGAAAGGATAAAGAAGATGTGGCACATATATACAATGGAATATTACACAGTCATAAAAAGAAACGAAACTGAGCTATTTATAATGAGGTGGATAGACCTAGAGTCTGTATACAGAGTGAAGTAATTCAGAAAGAGAAAGACAAATACCATATGCTAACACATACATATGGAATTTAGGGGAAAAAAAATGTCATGAAGAACCTAGAGGTAAGACAGGAATAAAGACACAGACCTACTGGAGAATGGACTTGAGGATATGGGGAGGGGGAAGGGTGAGCTGTGACAGGGCGAGAGAGAGGCATGGACATATATACACTAACAAACGTAAGGTAGATAGCTAGTGGGAAGCAGCCGCATGGCACAGGGAAATCGGCTCGGTGCTTTGTGACGGCCTAGGGGGTGGGATAGGGAAGGTGAGAGGGAGGGAGTCGCAAGAGGGAAGAGATATGGGAACATATGTATATGTAAAACTGATTCACTTTGTTATAAAGCAGAAACTAACACACCATTGTAAAGCAATTATACCCCAATAAAGATGTTAAAGAAATAAAAAACTAAAAATAGAACTACCATACAACCCAGCAATCCCACTACTGGGCATATACCCTGAGAAAACCATAATTCAAAAGGACACATGCACCCCAATGTTCACTGCAGCACTATCTACAATAGCCAGGACATGGAAACAACCTAAATGTCCAATGACAGATGAATGAATAAAGAAGATGTGGTACACACAGACAATGGAATATTACTCAGCCATAAAAAGGAATTAAACTGGGTCATTTGTAGAGATGTGGATGGACCTCAAGTCTGTTATACAAAGTGAAGTAAGCAAGAAGGAGAAAAACAATATCGTATATTAACGCATATATGTGGAATCCAGAGAAATGGTATAAATGAACCTATTTGCAGGGCAGGAATAGAGACACAGATGTAGAGAACGGACCTGTGGACACATGGGGGGAAGGGGAGGGTGGGACAAATTGGGAGATTAGGTTTGACATAAATACACTACCATGTGTAAAATAGATAGCTATTGGGAACCTGCTATATAGCACAGGGAGCTCAGCTCTGCTCTGTGACGACCTAGATGGGTGGGATGGTGGGGGCAGTGTGAGGGAGGTCTGAGAGGGAGGTGATATATGTATACATATAGCTAATTCAATTCATTGTACAGCAGAAACTGACACAACATTGTAAAGCAATTATACTCCAATAAAAAAATTAAGAAAATAGGAAACTTGAAGAGAAAAATAAATAAAAATTTAAAAAGATCTCCCTCCAGCAACCCTTAAAAGGCTTTTGAGAGCTATAAAGTAGCAAGAATGAAATGTTAAAGCTGGCAGAATGCAAGCTGGCTATAGATGACATATCTGACTCTCTCCTTGTCAACCCAAAAGAAGTGTTGGGTGTAGGAGACACTTTGAGATGCCTGTGGACTTGCACGGGCAGCACTTTAATGAAGAAATAAAAAGGATTGGACATACAGGTACACTCTTGCACCACCACCCCTTCCTAAGTCTCCTCCTTGTGCCTTAACTCACAAAGCAACATGATAGCCAGGAACAAACAGGTTGGGAGTGTAGAAGGTAGATAGATGATAAAAATGCTTCATCTTAAGAGTCAATGGGAGCTTTTGATCCAAAGTAATGAATAAATACTGTTTGAAGCCCCAGCCATAAAAAAATTAATAATTTAAAATACTCCCTCACTTTCTCCCAAAGTCTTCCCCAATCCTGTAAGTGGTAATGCACTAAAGGAATATTTTCATCAATGTGTCCAAATATGTTATTCAGGGTGAGATTTTATATGACAGAGCCCCAAGGAACTTTCTAGAAGAAAAAGGCAGCCCCAAAATTGGATGCATGAACGGCTTTAAGGTTTTAAGATTTGCCAGAGCATACTGTGCCTTCACTACACACAAGCCAGAAATGGAAAAGAATTCAGTTTTCCAGGCACTGTAAAGGGACTTGTTTAGTAGTTCAGCAGGTTCACAGAATACGGCAAGGAGAACAGGCAGTGTCCTCAACACAAAGCAACCCGGACCCCTGAGCATCTAGCTGGCAAGGTGCCCAGCAGAGAAAATAGGATGCTTTTCAATTTGCGGTCCTCTCAGTGTTGGGGGTGTTGCAAAAAGATAAAGTGGGGAGAGGGAATGGGAAAGCAGGCGTAGAGGGACAGGTGGATTCTGGAAATGGAAAATTATTTTTCAAGCACAGAAAAACAACTTCAAAATATTACTAAGGAATTAATGCACAAAAAGTGTCCTTAGCAGGAAGGAGTGTGAAGTGGGGATACATGTGTCATAAAAAATACACCCTGTGGCCAAGACCACAAATAACTGAACAGAAAAATCTTATCAAGCAGAAGGATGGTAATCGCCAAGGGATAAGCCACTTCACTGGGTATTCACACTCTAGTCCCAGGCCCAGATATATAATAAGAGCAGAAATGTAAACATACACTACACACACACACACACACACACACACACACACACACACACACGCGTGCATCCAGAGGCAGAGCATCCCATGGCCGGAGCATAGGAGGCAGTGGGAAAATTCATTCATGAGGACTTTTTAATTGCTTTGCGTATGTTTTTCATCTTCCCCATTTCTTCTGATGGTGATTATGACTGTATTTTGAAATCATGATCCACCACTGCAGCACTGTAATTACATAAATATGGCATCATAAATGAAGGTTAGTGCCAGAAATAGCAAAGCAGAGAGGGGTGCTATTTGTCTCTATGGATGCAAGTGTGTGTGTGTGTATTTTATTTTAAAAAAAAAACTCCCATGTACGTGATATTTGGAAATCCTTTGCTAGTCCAAGCAAGGGCATCTTAGGAAAAAGAACAGGAGCCTCAGTCTCATTTTCAGCTGAAAAAGATGAAGGCAAGAAAAGGCAGGGTCTTCTAGTCATGATAAATGTAAATAATAAGATAAGAGCTAGGTGTAGATTAAGCTAGCTAACTTTAAAGTGAGCTCAGATCCCTGCACTGGCCTGTGTTGAGTGGGCACTAGGGGCTCTGCTTGTGGGCAGGAATCAGTCTAGGCAGTACCTCTCATCAGTGGAGCCCGTCAGCACCTCTGGAACCTCCGGGAATGTCTCTTAAGCACCATTCAGAACAGAACTACCTTCCTCCCTGCTCTCACTCATCCTTGCCTTCAGGGCACCACCCAGATCTTCAAGTAATAGGGATGAGAGTTGGGAGATAAACAGCCCAGCTTCTTCCACTCTCAGGAAAAAGGAAAATTCTAAAGTGTGTTCCACAAGTGTCACACAGAGTAAGTGGCAGTCCTAAAATATGTCAACAAATTATTTGAACTTCAGACCTTTAAAAGGTGAAGCCTAATTCTCCTCCCCTCAAATGTGAGCCATATTAAGTGACACTTCTAATGACGAGACTATGAGGAGAATGATCTGTGACTTCCGAGCTGAGGTCATAAAAGTGCTGCTTCTGGGGAAAGTCAGCACCATGTCGTGAGAACACACAAGCAGCTCGTGGGGAGGTCCACACAATGAGGAACTGAGGCCTCCTGCCAACAACCAGCACCAGCTCACCAGCCATGTGGTGGAGCCACCTTGAAAATGGACCCTGCAACCCCACTCAAGCCTTCAGATGCTGCTGCTCCGATGGACATCTTGACTATAATCTTACAAGACGTCCTGAGCCATAGCTGCCCAGATAAGCCAGTCCTGAATCCCTAATCTACAGGAAATGTAAGAATAATAAATATTTATTGTTATTTTAAGCCATTAAATTTTGGAGTAATTTGTTACACAGCAGTAGATAACTGACACAGAGTCCTAGTGGCATTGACCCCCAATGCCCACAGCTGTAACCTGCTCACCAAGCACCTCACTGTGCTTCTTTAGATCACCTCCACACTAAATGACCTGCACTCAAAATACTTGTCTCCTGGTTTGCCTTTGGTGTCTCAGACATCCCATATAAGGTAAATATTATTATTATCCTCATTTTAGGGATGAGAAAACACGCGTAGGTTAGAGTTACACAGCAGGTAGTGGCAGAATGAGATTCTCTGAAGCCTAATTCACTGCCCTCTTCTTCTTCACAGCTGTATCCCTCAATCCTTTGCGGATTTTAAGCAATCTCTCCTCCCTCCCCAAGAACAATAAGTTAATTTGCTCATTCACTGTGGACAAAGGCACCCATATAATCACAAAATGTAAAAACCAACCTAAGCAAATTCAATAACAAAAGCAGGAACTCTGAGTCACTTAAGTCTCCGTATATTTATTTTCCCTAATGCTACCTGTACACAGCAGGGAGAAATAATTAGCAAATTAATGGATTGTTCTTTGTTGAGACTGATGGAAAGACTGGATGTGACTCTCTCTTGTCTTACATCTGGGTTACAGGGACTGGCTTATAACTGCTGACCAATCCGTGATTTACTGAAGTTATAAACAAGTGACATGCTACGTGGGCAAGAAACAATGAAGATGAAGCCCATATGTGCTGTGCTTTCTGTTCCGATCAAATAGAATGTACAGCCAACTTCATCTGTCAGACATTTAATCATAATCATTATTGTACTATGTGGTAATTAGGCATAAATGGGACATAAATGACTTTTGATAGCACCATTTTATATATCAAACAACAGTTTTTGTGTTTTTCTTCTCCCTTTGATAGTTTTCCAATATCCCATCTCTACTTGGTGTCACTGTGTTTGTTCTACTGAGTCAAAATGTTAGAAGAGAACCCATGTGGGCTTTGGAACAAACTAGTCACGCAGGCTGTGTAACCTTGATCAAGTCACCTTATGTCTCTGGACTCCTGTATAAGATGGAAATGAGGCCCCTCCAGTAGGATCAATATGAGAATCAAATGAGAAGCTGAATGCAATTGGTAGCACAGTGTTAGTATGCAGCAGGCACTCAAAAAGGTCTCCCTGCTGTGTCTTGTATCAACATTACTTCCACATACATTAATGTCAGAGGTTCTTGATCTTCTCCCCATGAGTTATCATTTCCTGCCCTGCATCCCACTCCCTAATGCACCTGCCTTCAGTCTTGTAAGTCACACGGTTTTACACTAAAATTCCCCAAAATACTTCCTACCGAATGAAGAAATACTACGAAAGTAATCAGGACAACTGGCTTTGAGTCCATGCATAGAAATAAACAGGTTTAAAATTTAGCTAGGAGCAAGAGTGTCAACACCTTAGCATGAATAAGTTCTAGTTAGGGCAAATTATGATGGTAATTTCTCTATTTGGTTTGGATATGGCTGGTGAGAAACTGGAAAGGACTAGTCATCTGAAAGAGCTAAAGGAAAAACAATGCTGTGGCTTCCAATAACCTTCACCCAGTCAGAGGCTGGTGGTATTTCAGAATTAAATTTAGCCAATACATACAGATTGAAAGTGTGCACAAAAATATTCCACATCCTCCTGGCTGTGTGCTCTTCTGGCCTTTAGCAGGCAGGATAAAGGCAAAGAGTTTGCCTCTCTGATATAGCAATGCCCACTGATAAACACAACAGCTCATAACCACAACAGTAACAACTTCTTAAGGGCCTAACATTTATTTGCAGACCAAGGTTAGCAAACAGCTTTTATGTCTTACCTCATTTGACCTTCTTGCAGCCTGGGTGGGTACTATAACTCCATTTCACAAATAAGCCAACTGAGACCCAGAGAGGTTAAATGTCATGCCCAAGAAGCCCATGAATAACAGGCAACAAAACCGGATCTGGAATCTTAACCTCACATTCTTATCTCTTATTAGCCTCCCTCTATTAATAAATAATTAGCTTGCTTGTTTGAGGGATAAATGGAAGCTAATTTCTAAATTCTCCAGTTAGCTTTTCTTGCCTGATATTGGTTTTAAGATCCACAAAGTCACACATCCACATCACACATGGGGTGGTGTAGAAACAGCTTAAAAACAATTGTTTAACTACCTTCGAGAAAATTCCTTGTTGTGAATAGAGTCTGTTTCCCAGGGTCCAGGGCAATGGCAAATAGCTGTGTTAGGACCACTGTAAATAAAGGACCACCCAGTGGTAAAAGGCTCATTCTTTTGTGCAATTGTGGCAGCAAATACTCCCATCAGCTTAGCGGTGCCGGTAGCTTCTGCAGAAGAAAGCATTCAGAGCTGGCCAGCAAAGGGCAGACCTTGGCTGGATTAGCTCCGAAATAAACTTAGTCAGGTTTTTTCCAACTTCCCCACCACAACATGGAGAATTTTGGCCACAAATGTCAGATTTCTCTGTAAAGCTCTCGACCTCACTGGAAAAGAACCACTTTGCAGTATCAGAAATGTAAGTATCACTTTCAAAATAAGGCAGTGAGGCTGAGACTACAGCAAAACCAAACTGAGCCAGGCTCTGCACCAGAAGCCGGGTCCTTGGACAGGGGCACAGATGGAGCAGGTTCTCCCCTGGGCTGGTCATCAGTGTCCCCCTGAGGCACTTAAAATCCCAACAGGTCTCTACTGAGAACTAACTATTCTCAATTAATTCCAAAACTCTGGGAGTAGGACCAGGCCTCAGACCCGCTAAAGCTCTGAAGGCCATTCGGCTGTGTAACCCCCACTGAGAAACAGTATTAGAGTAGAATCTAGAATGTTCCAAACCTGCTAGAGTTTAGAATCCCCAGAGAAACAGTATTAGAGTAGAATCTAGAAATGTTCCAAACCTGCTAGAGTTTAGAATCCCCAGAGAAACAGTATTAGAGTAGAATCTAGAAATGTTCCAAACTTGCTAGAGTTTAGAATCCCCAGAAGTTCTTATTAAAAATATAGATTCACAGTTCCTGATCTAAATCTCCTGAATCAGTATTTTCAGGACAAGGAGTTGGGAATATGTATTTTAATACATTAAAATACATAATTTTATGTATTAATTTTATGTTAATTGTCCTCAAAAAAATCGACAGAGTGAAAAGCCAATCTACTGGATAAGAGAATATGTGTAAATCGTCTCTCTGACAAGAGGTTCACGGCCAGAATATATAAAGAACCCCTACAAGCCCCTAACAAAAAGACAACTCGGTTTTTTTTAATGTACGAAGGGGAGGCCGCCCAGCCGGAAGGGAGGCCGGGCTGAGGCGGGGGGCCTTTTTCTCCCCAGAATCTCGATGCCGTGCTCCCCCAGCCAGGCGGACCTCGTTCTCCGTACCTGTTGGTGAGAGGCTGGCTGCTTCTCGTCCCTCTCGTCCTCCTCAATTCTCACGGCGGGACTCAGGCCTGCGCGCGAAGACAGGGAGGCGGCGCCCACAAACGCCCGGTCGGCTTTTCCCGCCTCGGCGCCCGACTACGGGCTGCGCGAGGGGCCAAACCACGAAGTTTCCTGCTGCTGCTGCGCGCGCCCTCTGGCGGCAGCTCTGGGAAGGGCGCCTCCCCGCCAGTCCGCTTCCGCCCCGCGCAAACCAGACTAACCCGGGACCAGGACCGCTGACCCGGCTCAGCGCGTGCGCAGTGATTGATGTCGGTAGTGGGGGACAACAGTTTGCAACCCTTTACAGTAAATTCCATGCAGCTGTAACCTCGGTATGCCTTGCAAAATCCAGTGTGGTTTTTATAATTCTGTCACTGTAGTGTCACAAAGTCAGACCACGGATAAATGCTTGATTTCTATCCCCTTCAGCAAATAAGTTGCTCGTCCCGTTTCCATTGCCAAAGGGGTATAGTTCTGACCCGAATGCTGGCTGATTTTCCTTTACGTTAAGAACTAAGTAAACTGAAACAGTGAAAACTCCCTTCTCCCCCAAAATAGGCAAAGGACTCGAATAGACATTTTTCCAAAGAAGACAAGCCAACAAGCATATGAAAAGATGCTCGATCGACATCACTCATTAGAGATGTAAAATCAAACCCACAATGCAATATCACCTCATACCCATCAGGATGGCCACAATCAAAAAAAGGAAAATAACAAGTGTTGGCAAGAATGCAGAGAAATTGGAACCCATGTGCACTGTTGGCAGAAATGTAAAATGGTGCAGCACCTATGGAAAACAATATGGAGTTTTCTCAAAAAATTAAAAATGGAACTATTGTATGATCCAGCAATCCTACTTCTCGTACATATCTAAAAGAATTCAAAACAGGATCTTGAAGATATTTGTACAGCCATGTTCATTGTAGCTTTATTTGCAACATACAAGATGTAGAAGCAACTCAAATGTCCATTGATGGATGACTAAATAAACACAATGGAATATTATTCAGCCTTAAAAAAGGAAGGAAATCTTATCACATGCTACAACTCTGTGGGAAGCCCCTCCTCGTGGCCCCAGCTGTCCTGGGTTCCAGGAACACAGCTTGTTCCCCTTGTCCCTTCAGGGCTGGGGAAGGTGTCTCTGGGTGTCTTGGCATCCCTGTGCACCTCCTAGAGTACTTTTCCCAAACTACTTTTCCTTGAAGGACCCTGCCTGGTACTTTTGGCTTCTAGTTTGAAGGGTGGGGTTGGAGGCAAAAAGGAAAGAAATCCATGAAGAAGAATGCAAAGTAGCCAGGCCTGCAAGAGTTTCTGAAGCTCCCAAGCACGGTCGGCATCAGAACTTGCTACCACAACAGGTGCAACCACTGAACATGCTTGAATGATGGGATCCCATACCCAGAAGGAGCCAAAAATCATACCTCCTCTCTCAAGATTATTTCTGTGCTTGAAACATAGAGACAAAAGCAAAACCATCCACACAGCTCCACTGGTCTTCCAGTGTCTGCCGTCCTCGGCAAGACCTCGGAGAGAAGCTCCCAGTAGGGCCACATGTCGGCAAGACTCTCTCTGACCCATGACCGTAGGATGGCCCCTGGAGGTACTAGCAGGGCAGAGGAAGGGAATAAGTCAGCCATGAGCGAGGGGAAGGCAGCTCCACTCTTGGCAACCACAGTGGGAAAGTTCAACGCTTTTAATCATGGAGTAACTCACCAGAAACTGTTATTTCAACTACTGAGCTTTCAGGCTGGGCTGGAAATTGTTTGTATTCTCAGGGATGAGTTCTTGGCAATGTCATAGAAGAAATGTGACTTTTAAAAAAGGTCTTCCCAGGACCCTGGGGTTGTTACAAGGGTCTCTGAGCAACTCGCAGGGGGAAAGACAGTCGCCAGCTCCTCCATTCCTATTCCCAACCCATCACTCAGACACAGAGGCCTCCTTTCTCTCCAGCCCCATCAAAAGATTGACAAGATCCTGAGAAGGACAAGAAATTTCAAGGGGTTTCTGGTAGGAGAAAAGGTAATTTCAGAACATGCAGGGAAGGAGATGGTGTGACCCAAAAAGAAAATCTGAGAAAGGTAATCAAAGAATGGGGAGGAAATCCAAATTGGTGGACAGAAATCGGATGAGCTGTGGAAATGGACAGGGGGCACTAGTGTTCAAATTGTCCACATAGGTCACGTTTACTCTGTCTCTGGAAGCCCTAGCCGGCATTTGAAGCAAAGAGGCTGAAAAGGAAGACTGGGGATGGCTATGTGCTTTGGAATTAAAACAGCATCAGCAGTATTATTAGCTGGACCAAGATGTGTAGAAGCCATCAATCATTCTGCTTCGGGGAATAATTGACTGCCAAAGGGGACCAGACCGGCTGCTTCTCTCTCCTTGAGGTCTGGCCCTGAGTTCAGCACAATTAGCTAAGTGCTTCTAGAAGAGTGGAGAAGCCTGGGAAGGCAGGTGGCTACCTCTTAAGTATGAAAGTGCTGAAGGAAAGAGAAGCTTCAGGAACTCTGCTTTGTACCCAACCCCAAAGCAGGACCAACACTGTCCACTAACACTGCTTGTGACCAGAAGCCCTGACTGAGTACGCGTGGGCTCTGCTTTTGGCTTTGGCAGGCTGTTGAAACTTACAACCCCTTCTCCAAAGACTGTTCTTGAGGGCAGAAAATAAATATGCAGGATTACAAGAGAAGCCAATGATGTTGAAACACAGTTACCAAAATATTAAAAAAAAAAATTTGTGGTGGAGTAGTAATAGTTGTGCATCTTTTTAAAAAAATTCTGGATGACCTTTATTTTATTTTATTTTTGGCTGCATGACTTGTAGGATCTTAGTTACCCAACCAGGGATAGAACCCAGGCCCCCTGCAGTGGACGAGAGGAGTCCTAACCATTGGACAGCCAGGGAAGTCCCAGTGCCTCTTTATTAAACATTAAATAAGATCCAGTGGTGGGTGTGAGAACTTAGAGTTATGGGAGTCATGAATATTCTAAGATATCTACAACAACAGCTAGATGATATGAAAATATCTGTACTAGCTAGTGGAACTGTTAATTCTACTGTGGGTTTCCAACCTACATTTATCACTGAATGAAGTGCAAAGTTTCATTTCGATGTTAGTGAAAATAAGTAATATTTTTTCCACCCAAGTTTATAGATCACTGCATTCTCTCCTTGTGCCCTGGGTTAAGAACTTCTGCTGTAAATGGGAATTTAAAATGACAATGACCCTCTACAGTCACTGTGAGTGCTGTAAGAAAGCATGCATTCATCTTCTAATTTAACAGTGCTGTGCGCATTCCCCAGACCCTGACCTTACAGGCCCTGAAACCTGGAATGAAGTGACAGGGAATGCATCGTATAGTGACAATAACGCCTGCCTTCCCCAAATCCACCCAGACTAATGGTCGTTCACCCCTTCCCTGCTGCCACACAGAAACCCAGACCACACAGTTTCCTGTCTTCGTTTCCTGAGCTGTACCCCTTTCTATCAGTTTCCCCATTTGGGGGTTTGGAATGGTCACTGAGTCCATGGGACTCTACAATCGGATGGTGGATAATCTGTGGGTTTGTGATGGCTTGTCTCTGCAACGTGATCAGATCTGTATTTCAGGATAGTCACTAGGGCTTCAGAATTGAGCCCATGACTCCCGTCCACCTGTTGTGCCCCATCACCACTGCCACCACCCTTGTCCAAGTCACCACCCAGTTGCCTGGACTTCTTAACTGGTTTCCTCACAACCTTTCTTGCCTCCTGGTTGTTATTCTCAGCACAGCAGCCAGAGTGATTTTCTTAAAAGAGTTATCCCACCCCGTCACTCTCTTCCTTAGAATGGTCCGATGGTTTTCCATGTCGCTTAAAATTAGCTTCAATCTCCTTGCCATACTGCAGGGGTTGGCAACCTATGGGTCTCTGGCCAAATCCACCCTGCACCTGCTTTTGTATGGCCCGTGAGTGAAATCATCTGGAGAAATTTGTTTTCTCACTTATTACATAAATAATTACATATAAGTACCTTGATTTGGCCTCTTGGCCCACAAAGTCTAAAATATTTATTATCTGGCCCTTTATAGAAAAAGTTTGCTAGCTTCTGCCTGCCAGGAAACTAGAAACCAGCCTAGGCCATTCCAGTTGTCGGTGGGGGGAGGTTAACGCAGAGAATTGGTTGTCCAAGAAGTTGTAAGAGCTAAGGAGGCAAGAGGACACAGTGAGGCAACTCAGAGATTCACAGCCTCAGGATGTGGCCACACCCCCCAGGGGGAAGACCCAGGGAGGAAGTGATGTGACCAATTGGAGCCCCAGAGCTGGAGGCATCCAAAGGAGCCTAAGGGGATCCAGCTGTGCAAAGGATGCCACCCAAGGCGGGGCAGAGGGTGAGGGAAAAAACCCAGATTCTCACCCACAGTTTCACACCAGTATCTCCCGCTGGCTGAAGCCACCTGGAGGGTTGTTGTCAAGGGGGTCTGGGAGATGTAGTTTCCGGAAATACAAAGCCGAGGGAGAAGAGGAAAGGCCAGGAAACGGGTATGAGATCTAACAAGCAAATGACCGGCTGCCCTGTGAAATGAGGATGGCACCTGCCTTGCAAATTAGCTATAAGAGCTGAAGGTGTCACGTAAGGTGTCTATATCATGCCTGAAAAGGGTAACTAATATTGCTATCATCATTATGACTATTAACTTTTCCCCTGCACTTGGATTCCTACTTTGGGTTATCCAAGCTCAGCACGAAGTTGTGGACAGGAGATAGGACCATAATTGACTTGACTAATCCAGAAATTGTGGGGAATGTGATGAAATTAGACCACATCTGTGGGTCCCAAATACACCATGGAGATAGACCCAGGAACATGCACCAAACCCCTTTCTCCCAGGCGACAAAATCATTTCACACCTCCCACTGCCAGCCAGAGGGCTGGGGAGACCAGGAGTTTGCTATTGCAGAATGCACTCACAGACACCTAGTGCTAGCGGGGATTTTTTTTCCCTCGAAGTCTGTATGTTGTTAGTAGAAACGCTTTTCTGTCTGTTCATGCACACTTCTTCCTTCCTTAGAACTGTCTACCGTGCCAACCTCTAAAACCACAAGCATAACAGCTCAGTTTAACAAGCTTCCTCTTTGAAATGCCAGCCAGTGAGATCAATGATGGGTGTAACAAGATGAAGAACACTGCTGGTAGGGAAAGTTTTGCCACCTGACATGTCATAAGCAGGGATGAAAGGTGCACAGACCAAATATGCATCGCCAGCTCAGGAGGGCCCTCCAAGTGAAGCAGCCAGCTCCTCTGGAGAGGAGATGCCAGCCGTGAGGAGATGCCCAAGCTCTTCTCTAGATGGCCCTCTGCTCTCTGTCCAGCAATGGTGCCGGATGGTGCTACACTTCTCTGCATGCTCTTCCTTATCGACTTGATGCTGAGGATGTAGCCACACATGGAACTAAAGGGAAAGAAGGTCAAACAGAGCTTCCCGGACCCTCCACCCCCTCACTCACAGCCAGGATGGCCCCCTGCCCAGGGGCCACAGGGAGGCCCCCATTCTGCTCCCCAGCACGCCCTGAATCTCTTTTTAAGGGAAAGTCATGGCTGGACTGATGGTCCCACTGCTGAAAAGTGCTTCCTAGAAGGAGCCTCTGAATTTCACCAAAATTGCTGGATAAAGAGCCCCTTCCACAATTCAACCCAGTGACTGTCTACGAGAAAAGCTGCTTTAACCGAGCTCTTCTCCCTGCTTCTCACAAGTCCTCCTCTTGCTCTGTCAGTTTCCAGTGAACAGTGTTCAGCAAATGTCTGCTGAGCTCAGGGACCACGGTTTCCCCGTCCATTGAGGTGGCTGAACTAGATGGCTTCCCAAAGTTCTCTGACTCTAATATGACCCTCTCTGATCACCTTGCCTGCGTGTGACGCTTCACTAGCAGATGATTCAAGGAGGAATGGCTCCTTTCAAGCTTCCCTTGAGAAGGATGTGGTCTTGTGAGAGAGACCAGGGACATGCACAGTCTCCCCATTAGAAGGTGTACATGGAGGCATCAAAAGATTTCAGAGGGGCTTCCCTGGTGGCGCAGTGGTTGAGAGTCCGCCTGCCAATGCAGGGGACACAGGTTCGTGCCCCGGTCCGGGAAGATCCCACATGCCGCGGAGCGGCTGGGCCCTGAGCCACGGCCACTGAGCCTGCGCGTCCGGAGCCTGTGCTCCGCAACGGGAAAAGCCACAACAGTGAGAGGCCCGTGTACCGCCAAAAAAAAAAAAAAAAAAAGATTTCAGAGGGAGACATCATTCAATCCGCTTGGGGACCAAGAGAATTCAAGAGTCCAGCTGTATTTCACTGAGCACTGACTATTATACACTGGGCTCAGTATTAGCTGCTCCTACAATAACTAACTCTTACAACTCCAGGACGTGGGCAGTCTTCTTAGCCTTGCTGTGTACATATGGAGACCGAGGTGGGCAAAGGTAAGGAACTTGCCAGAGGCCACTCGACATCAAGTGAATGAGTGTGGATATGGACAAATCTCTCCCACTTCCAAACCTGTATTTATAACCACTCCAGCATGCAGTAACGGGACTAGCAGCAGACAATTATTGGGCACTTACTGAATACTAGACACTACTTCATGCATTTAATACGCACAGAAATTTACCCTATGGGGAAAGTATTATTTCAATTTCCCTTTTACAAATAAGAAATGGAAGCTCAGTGAAGTTACATAACTTGCCCAAGTTCACGCAGGAGTCAGGATTCAAATCTAGACCCTAATGACCACATAATTTTTCCACCCAGGTTAGAAGAAAAAGGAAATAGGTTTTCCTAGTTTGGGTTCTTCCCCAACACATAACCTGAGACAAGAATGTGGGTGCAGGCAGTTTATTTCTAGGGTGGTGCCAGGGAGCAGAGGAGGGTTATATATGGGAAAAGAGAAAGAAGCAAAATAAGTTTAACTTATTTACTTATTTACTTACTTAACAAAATAAGTTTAACGTCCACAGATTAACTGTGGACAGCAAGGGCTCAAGGACACAGGACGTCTGGAGAATCCTCTCAGAAGGAGCTAAAATCACATGTGACAATATGAGGATGCGAGTCCAGGTCCCAGGTGTGCCTGCCTCTCAGGGGACAGGAGGTGGGAGGGGCCCCTTCCGACAGCAGGCAGCAGGACCAAGACAGGAGCCTGAACACCTGCATCCTGCATGACTCGCCAAACACCTACAAAACCCCATCCCTCCCCAGCTGCCTCCACTGCCTGGGGTTTACAGCTCTCCTGTTGAAATGATAGAAACAAACTCTCAGTTGATGGATAAAGTAAACTGGAGTGGAACAGCCCGTGATGCAAGAGACCAGAAGCAGCTTCCCCTTTTCCCTATTCCACCATGAAAAGCCAGTCCTCTGCCCTGGATAGATCTGTCACTGGGCTCTCGGTGGCTGACGGTATGGAACTGAGGCCGAGTGCTTGGACCTTCTCTGTGTACCTGGGCAAGTTATTAACTTCTCTGAACCTTGGTTTGTTTCATCTCTTAAGCAGGACAAAGATACCTGCCCAGCAGAGCAGAGTGGGGATGAGATCCTATTCTGCCTGTAACACACCAAGCACGGTATACGGCGTATAGGGAGCATTTCAACAAGGATGGCTGTGCATAATATATTTTTGAGTTGTTTCAGTTCACTATCAAAGGGGAGAACTAGAGACAGTTATTTATCATTTAAAGAAAGAGAGTAACATAATACAGAGAGTGCTGGGCTGGCCTGGCAAAAGATTTCATTTCCCTGCTGTATAATCTTAGGTCCGGAACCCGCTCCAAATTTGAGGTTTTCTATCATTACGTGGAGATCATCATGTTTGCCCACCTCAAAATATTGCCCAGGCTCCACGGAGATCCCAGATGTAAGGATGCTCTATAAAGTCTAATGCATATAGAAATGTTGTTGTGATGATATTAATGATAAGGATCCAACCTTCTCCCTCGTCATCATGGGCACAAACACACTCTGTGGGGCCGCTGGAACCAGAGCAGGCATTTCACCTTAAGGGAAACACCATTGAGGGGAGGGTGTGATTAATAACATTCAGACCATCAGTGTCAAGGACTCGGCTGCTAATTTATTTATGTCTGAGGATGACAACCAGGGAAAGCAATTAGAACTTGGGCATCTGCCCTTTGGGGATCCTGATGGCTGGAGCCGTGGCAGTGGTGCCACGGAAAACTTCACAGCAGCTGCTAACCGCCAACTACTTTCCTCCCAGGTTGGCTCAGGCTCACTGTCTCTAAATACGCTGAACAAGTCATGTCTGTGTCCCAGTCTGTCATCTGTTCCCAAATTACATGGCAGGAGTGCTGAAGGGAAAACAGATCTGGGGACAAAGGTGCTGGGGGTGAGGAGTCTAAGGTAGTTTCAGAGTTCTTTACTGCTGTCAATTAATGAATCCTGGCAACAACCCGGAAAGTGGGTCAATATTATTATCCCTGCTTCGTGGATGAGAAAACAGGCTTCAGAAGAATGGCTCACTCAAGGCTAAGTCACCAATCAGAAGAGTTGATGCAGCACTAGATGGAAGAGTTCCTGACTCCAAGTCCTTGGCCAAGTGTGTGCATCCTTAGTGAGCAGAAGGTGATGAAGAAACGAGATAGGCTCACTGTCTGCACCCTAAAATGATGCATAAACACCCCCAGCATGCAGTGGCAGGTGCTAGGTCCAACTCAGATCCTAAAGCTGGAAGAGCTTTTTTTTTTTTTTTTTTTTTAATTTTTTAAAAAATTAGGGCTTCCCTGGTGGTGCAGTGGTTGAGAGTCCACCTGCCGATGCAGGGGACACAGGTTCGTGCCCCGTTCTGGGACGATCCCACATGCCGCGGAGTGGCTGGGCCCGTGAGCCATGGCCGCTGAGCCTGCGCGTCCAGAGCCTGTGCTCCGCAACAGAAGAGGCCACAACAGTGAGAGGCCCGTGTACCACACACAAAAAAATTAATTTATTTTTATTTTTGGCTGCGTTGGGTCTTTGTTGCTGTGCACGGGCTTTCTCTAGTTGTAGTGAGCAGGGGCTACTCTTCGTTGCAGCAAATGGGCTTCTCACTGCGGTGGCTTCTCTTGTTGCAGAGCACGGGCTCTAGGCACGTGGTCTTCAGTAGTTGTGGCACACGGGCTCAGTAGTTGTGGCTCACGGGCTTAGCTGCATGTGGGATCTTCCTGGACCAGGGCTCGAACCCATGTCCCCTGCATTGGCAGGCAGATTCTTAACCACTGTGCCACCAGGGAAGTCCAAAGCTGGAAGAGCTTTTAAGCACAGTTCCTAAAACCTGAATAATCCAAGAATATACCTTTGGATGCACCCTGCTTGTAAGGAAGATGAAGAGGTAGGTCGGTCTTCATAGTGGACACTGTTTGGGCTGCCCTTCTCAGAAGGCTGAGATTATTCTGCCCTTCTCAGAAGGCTGAATACCCTTCTTGCCCAGAGGCAAAGAGAGGTTTGCAGGCCTCCCTCCCCTTCTCCACCTCCCCAGCTTACTGTAACCCTATGGAAGATGAATTAGGGCCAGTGTGTAGTACAGGGAGGGCAAAGCTGGGGGTTGGGATCACTGGCTCCACAGAGATGCCTGGTGGCCGCAGGTCTCGTGAGACTGTTCCCATGGCAAGTCCTTGCTGGGCTTCACCTCCCTGTTCGCCCCAAAGCCTGTGCTCCAGTTTTCCAATCAATTCCAATAAAGTCTTCCTGCCGGAACTTAACTGGACCCTCTTTCTGTTATTTGCAACCCTGACTATAGTTTCTCAACTAGAAGTGTAAGTACTTGCCAAGGAGGATGAAAACTGCCAGCTGCAGATCCCATACGTTGCTGGTGGGAGGGTGAATGGGCAAAAAACCCAGGGAGGGCAGCTTGGCAAAGCTGTCATTGACCCTTTGACCCAGATCTCCGCCTTGGGGAATTTATCCAATGCATATGCTTGCACAATTGCAAAGGTACTTACAAAGTTGCTTTGCACTTGTGTACCTGTATGCAGGATTATTCACTATAGTGGTGTTTCTAATAGCAAAATATCCGAAAGGATCCAAAGGTCCGTTAATAGAGGACTTATTAGACACATTATGGTATATACACATGATAGAAAGCTGCCCAGCTCTCTCTTTTTAATGAGATATTTTCTATGTGTTGATATGAAAAATCCCCCTAAAAAACCAGTAAATTAAAAAAAATAAAAAGATTCAGAACAGTGTGTATAATATCATACCTTTATAAAAATAAGGGAAAAAAATAAGAATTTGTATTTGTTCCTGCTTCGATACACATAAGGAAACTCTAGCCAGGATACAACAGAAACTAAAACCAGTAGTTTCCTTTTGAGAGGGGAGGGAGGGATGCAAATAAGAAAACAAAATGAGGGGACTGAACATTTTTCACTGGGTTTCTTTTTGTCATTTTAGATTTTTGAATCATGTCGATAGGCACCTATTCAAAAGCTTACATTTTTAAAAGGCCACCTCAGAGAGTGAAAATCAGCAGAAATGTGATTCATTTGACCATCCCTGCCTTCACACCAATTCACCCTCTTCCTCAGCGTGTGGGCAGGCCACACTGGTGAATGGTGCCCATGGGATTGTCAGATTCCAGGGTACTCAGGAGGCTTTGTCTGAGACTTTTCATTGGAGGATGGCTTATCCATCATGAGAATAGAATCAGGTCCAGACTATTGAGGTTAAAAGACAAAATAGGTTGCTGAAAACCAAGAATATGGTTTCTAGTACAAGAGAAAAGGAAGGTTCATAGCATCTTTTTTTTTTTTTTTTTGGCCGCATTGGGTCTTTGTTGCTGCACATGGCTTTCTGTCGTTGCAGCGAGCGGGGGCTACTCTTCGTTGTGGTGCGCGGGTTTCTCATTGTCGTGGCTTCTCTTGTTGTGGAGCTCGGGCTCTAGGTGTGCGGGCTTCAGTAGTTGGGGCTCACAGGCTTAGGTGCTCCGCCGCATGTGGGATCTTCCTGGACCAGGGCTCGAACCCGCATCCCCTGCATTGGCAGGCAGATTCTTAATCACTGCGCCACCAGGGAAGCCCCACAGCATCTTCTGATTTTTGGAATACAAAGAAATTACATTTCAGAGATGTGTATGCTCTTAAGAAGGGTGTCTCCATGTCATACAATTCACTGTTGCCTGCTGTCAAGAGACCCCCACCCCGCTCAGAAACAGGAAAATAGCCCATTTGACATGAGATATTGGGAAATACGGGGTCCTGGCAAATTATCGGCATAAGTGAAGTATGTCTGGTGTGATTATTTTGCAAATACTACCTAATAAAGGGGTTTGAGCTTTCTCTCCTGCAGGTCCACTGATCAAACTCAAACGAAGGTCCGCAAGATAAAATGCACTTACTTATCCTCTAAGCCATCTACTTGAAAATCAATAATATTTCAAATTTAATGATTTGTAAGACAAGTAAATTAGAGTTCGGAGTAAGCAATATTGATTAGATGGTTCTGTCAACTGGAAGCCATAACTTTCCTCTGTAATTAAGTATTCCATATAGGGTACAATGCACTCAACACTGGTTCCTTTTGTAAGGAAATCAGAAGTCTGGCCATTCCTGTAATGAGAGCACCTCCATAGCTAGCTGCCTGTCCATGCCCTGCCGGGTATGGCCCTGCCCTTTTCCCTTGCAGCAGCAGTCTTCATGACAAGTGGCTTTCCCAAGCACTAATCACCCCTCTCTCTAGTCACAGAGCTTCAGCGAATTTGAACATTAACATGAAAAACGGCAAGTAAAAAAAAAGTTTAAAAATAAAAATCATTGTGGAAGAAATTGCCTTCAGTAAAAGAGCATCTGTGGAATGATGTGTAACTGTGAAAAGTTCTTTCAAGCTCCCCTAGCAGTTTGCATTTCACAGAAGCCTGGGGATGGGCAAAGTCGATTTCTCAACAAATTTACTACAGAAGGGACCAAAGGACAGAACTTAAAACATCTATTGTCACCTTTCAACATCAAACTTCCTACCTATCAACACTAAATCACCTCGCCTACATCAATCTTTCCTGCCCCTTTTGAAGGGAACCTCATTTTTTAGATCTGAGTGATGGTGGCTTTTTAATTAATTAATTACATTAATGTTAGATGGAATCTCTGACCTTGTAGGAGTCCTGAATCTTTGAAGGAAAGTGCCCCCCAGCCCATTTGGCTCATGAAGAAAAATTCAGAGATTGCATGAGAAATTGAGCCACTAGGCAAAGGCCCTGCTGGTTTAAATAGGAAAAACATAAAAGCGAGCAGTGCTCTCTAGGTTCTGTTACTGAGAGGCACGGACCATGGTGTTGTGTGGGCATCACCTGGGGGCTTGTCAGAGATGCAAGCTTTCCAGCCCCTCCCCCAGAACATCAGAATCCAAATCTGCTTTGCAGTAAGATTCCCAGGTGATTTTTGTACTCATTCGAGTTTGTGTAGTGCACCTAGGTTTGCACTGTGGCTCTGCTCTTACTAATTGTATGATCTTAGCCAAGTTACTCAGCCTCATGTATTTCAGTGTGCCTGGCACGTAATAAGCATATATATATACATATATATATATATATATATATATATATGTATATATATATATGCAATAATCTTGGGTGGCAAAAGCAGAGGAGCAGAAGAGAAAGAAAAGAGGTCTGGAGATTGGTGAGAGAGAGAAGCACCTTATGCTATGGTATCTGAAACTCCAGCAGCAGGGGTCTTATTCAAGAATAGAGAAATACAATATTTTTGGTATTGTCTATCTCTATTTGACAAATCTCTATTTAAAGCAACCACACAGGGCTTCCCTGGTGGCGCAGTGGTTGAGAGTCTGCCTGCCCATGCAGGGGACATGGGTTCGTGCCCCGGTCCGGGAAAATCCCACATGCCGCGGAGCGGCTAGGCCTGTGGGCCATGGCCGCTGAGCCTGCGCGTCCGGAGCCTATGCTCCGCAACGGGAGAGGCCACAACAGTGAGAGGCCCGCGTACTACAAAAAAAAAAAAAAAAAGTAAAGCCACCACACAGTTCGTATGGGGGATATCTGGGGGAATATGGAGAGAAAGATACTCAAGGAGAAAGAGCCATTGACTCTCATTTGCACAGACACTGATACAGAAGAAGAATATAAGCAGAGAATAAGGATTCAGGAAAAGCCAGAAATAGGAATCAAAGATGACCAGGAGAAATGCAAAGCCATTGGAAGTGGTAGAAATCTTGGGGAGAGCATGGACTTCCTAAACCATGAGAAATAAGGATGTGGGTCCATTTTCTCTAGAGCCTCAGGGCAAAGGTGAACTCAGCTGATTTCAGGGTGCACATGACATGGCCACCCTGGGCAGATTCTCAGTACATGGTGAGGTTATAATTAGGCCTGACATGCTGGCCTCTCAACTCCAACCACACACCTGCTCTTCCCCTGCATTGGAGCCTTCGATACAGAAACCCCACCAACAATGGAGAAATTTTAGAGAAGCCATGTGGCAGTCTGATACTCACCAGGTTTGCAAACAGACCTCTTGCCTTTGAAGTTTTCCAGGTTTTGTATTAGCAAAGAAGCCTCATCTCGTGGATCTTCAAGAGGATTGCTAAAATTTATAAGGAGAAACATGGCCTCTATCTAACGTGCTTCTATGAAGACCCCAAATTTTCAGAATCCTAATATGTGTGACCCAAGAGTCAAGGGGATGGAGAGAAATGCAGGCCAAGGGGGAGCCTGGAGGCGTGAGCTCGAGACATTTATTCCTTCCTCCTGCCTGTTTCAGGATTCCACAGTGATGTCAGGCAGGAGAAACTTGAGAGAACGCAAATTAAATCAAGTGATGGTGCATCACACAACATTTAGGAGTGCACAGATTTTCTCCTTCACAGACGGCCTCTTAGAGGCATGATGGCTATTTAGCCCATGAAGTGAAATCATTTACAAAGAACCAGCATCATCCAATGCACAGCTTTCTGGCCCCCAGGAAAACCTTTTAAGATTTCAAGGCTTAAAATGAAGGAAAACTTCTTCTTGAGAGGGACCATCAAAGTCCATTCGTCCCATTAAATACCCTTGGTTCTCTTGGCATGATTACTTTCTATAAATGTTTGACTTCTAACGTGTCTTCTTTCGCCATGAAATAGAGGAAAATTACTTAAGAGCAGAGAACTTATTTATCTGGCTGACTCATATTCTTTCTATTCTCAGCTGAAATATTTTAACCATGGAGAAGCTTCTCCTAACACCCTCTGGGCAAGGGAAGTTGTCTTACCTCTGAGTGTCTTTAGTGGTATATTCATGTCACTCCCTCATAACTTTCTGTTTTACGTTGAGGTTATCTTTACGTGTCTGTCTCTCCTACAAGACTGTATACTGTTCACCACTGTACCCCTACTACCTAGCACTGTGCCTGGCACAAGACAGAAAATCAGTATACATCGAAATGTTGAAATCAGCAGAAAACTAATGGAAGAAGATTCCATGTAGCCCAGAATCTGTGTTACAATAAACAAGGACATCTATTGCTTTCTTCTTCTCCTAATAACTGAGAATATTACTCTCTTCTCCCAGCTTCACGGTGAGGCAATCTGTCTAAAGAAGGTGGCTTCCTTTAAATATGGAGACAACTGAAGATTCTCAAGACCAGCTTAGGCTGTAAGCTAAACTGGGTGAGGGGACTTGTCTTCCCTGTTTGGCACTACAACCTCAGGTCTGGGTGCAGGGTCTGCTCATAGTAGCCACCAGCGGTGGACACAAAGACACACCACACAGACCCCCTTCATGGAAGGACCTGCTGTCCTCTGCACAGAGCCTTCAGCCATCAGTGCCTTCAGAAACTGCTGCAGCTGTACCTCCTCTTGCCTGAGGTCATGGTCTTCCCAGGGCAGCCCTCATCCCATGAATAAGCAAGGCAGGGGTACAGAGGCACAGCCATTTTGACCAAATGTGCCCTAAGGACAGCCCCAACAGAAAACATCTGCTCCAGATCCCCAGTAGCTTCCTTTTTGTCCGTGGTGTGGCTTCTCCCTGTGTCCAATAACTATTGGTCTCTGATACTTCACCGCTCAAACTCCAACTCAGGGTTTCCCTGGTGGCACAGTGGTTAAGAATCCACGTTCCAAGGCAGGGGACACAGGTTTGAGCCCTCATCCAGGAAGATCCCACATACCACAGAACAACTAAGCCTGTGCACCACCACTACTGAGCCTGAGCTCTACAGCCCATGAGCCACAGCTACTGAGCCCCTGCGCCTGGAGCCTATGCTCCACAAAAAGAGAAGCCACCGCAATGAGAAGCCCGTGCACCGCAACAAGGAGTAGCCCCCGCTCACTGCAACTAGACGAAAGCCCAGGCGCAGCAACAAAGACCCAACGCAGCCAGAAATAAAATAAATAAAATTAAATAAATTAATTAATTAAAAAACAAAACAAAACAAAAAAAACTCCAACTCATTGTCTGCTCCAGGAGAACCTGACCAACAACCAACGCATGTTTGTTGAATGAATGAATGAGCAAAAAAAAGAATGTATAAATAGATTAATGCAAAAACAAATAAATAAAAGATGTAACTAGAAAATATTTCAACCACGCTAAATGAGTTCCATGGTCAACTAACGATAGAGTGGAACAGTTAGGGGCTGATTCCCCCAAGCAGCCCCGCCTAGAAAACAGTGGAACCCAGCGCCTGCTCCTGAGCATGTCTTTGGCCAACTGCCATGACATCTCACATGGTCCTTCCAGCAACCCTATTCGGTGGAAATTAATCGGCCTCACTTTATTTTTTTATTATTATTAATATTTTTTACATCTTTATTGGAGTATAATTGCTTTACAATGGTGTGTCAGTTTCTGCTTTATAACAAAGTGAAGCAGCTATACATATACATATGTTCCCATATCTCTTCCCTCTTGCGTCTCCCTCCCACCCTCCCTATCCCACCACTAGGCAGTCACAGAGCACTGAGCTGATTTCCCTGTGTTATGTGGATGCTTCCCACTAGGTATCTATTTTACATTTGGTAGTGTATATACGTCCATGTCTCACTCTCACTTCGTCCCAGCTTGCCCTTTCCCTCCCCATGTCCTCAAGTCCATGCTCTACGTCTGTGTCTTTATTCCTGTCCTGCCCCTAGGTTCTTCAGAACCATATATTTTTCATTTTTTTAGATTCTATATATATGTGTTAGCATACAGTATTTGTTTTTCTCTTTCTAACTTACTTCACTCTGTATGACAGTCTCTAGGTCCATCCACCTCACTACAAATACCTCAATTTCGTTTCTTTTTTTTTTTTGCAGTACGCGGGCCTCTCACTGCTGTGGCCTCTCCCATTGCGGAGCACAGGCTCCGGACACGCAGGCTCAGCGGCCATGGCTCACGGGCCCAGCCGCTCTGCGACACGTGGGATCCTCCCGGACCGGGGCACGAACCCATGTCCCCCGCATCGGCAGGCGGACTCTCAACCACTGTGCCACCAGGGAAGCCCTGTATGACCCTTCTCATGTTAAAGAAGAAGAAGTCAAAACACAGTGATTCATTTTGTTTTCCTTTGATGTTTGGAGAAATATACATGCCCAAGATTGTTGATAAACTTAATGAAAACTACTTACAGTGTGAAAAAAAAGCAGAAAGCAGACACAGTCCTTCCAAATCGCTGGGGGAAATAAAAGCAAAAAAAAAAAAAAAAAAGTAGCATAAAATAGAAAAAAAAAAGATAACATTTTTTATCATAAAACAAAATGGCTGAAGACCAAACACCCCTCCTTTTCGCACCCCAGTCCCCACCTACAGGGCACCCTGATTCACTCACTGTTTCCTGCAGCATCGCAAGCAGCTGGCTACTTGGTCTCAGCCCCTCTGATTGGTTCTCTGTAGAGTGGAGGCTACACCTGGGTGACTCTTAGTGCTCCTCCCAGAGTGGGGGGCCTCTGCACACTGTTGATGACAGGTCTGCAACGAGGTAAGAACAGAAACCGAGACAAGCATTGGAAACTTTTAGCAATTCGGCAGGGCTATTTTATGTCTGTTGAAACCACTATTTAAAAAATAGTGCTTGTATTTTTGAGGTTACTGTGAGGCAAAAAACTCTAGACATGGTCCTTCACTTTGACCCTGAGACTGCAATTTGGGGATTTTTTTCTAAGAACAAAATTATGGATTCGTGCGTGGGTTTATCTGTAAAATTATTAAATTCAGACTAATGAGAGACTGGTTAAATAACAAAGTTCCACCCATACAATAGAATAATATACAGCTATTAAAAATTATGAACTAAATAACATTGAAATAGGTTTACAATACACCGTTGAATACACAAGCAGACTATAAAATAAGATGTATGTGCATGTCAGGGGAAGATCTTGTTATTAAAATACTGATAGATACAAGCATAACATGAATACAAGTTCACATAAAGGTGCAGACATAGGGACAGTCACAGGTACAAAGATACACACAGATGTGGACACAGACCAAATGTTAAGAATGATTACTTTCTTTCTGTGGGATTATACACAATCTTTTCTTTTTTTCCTATCTAAATTTTTTTTTACCAGAAACATTAATTATTTTTTCAATAACGAAGGATTAATTGTCACCCAGGTGCGTTGCCATGGAGCTCTGCATCCCTATGAATGGATGCCCCGCTCACTTCTGATTGTCTGCTGAGCCGGCTCCCTCTGGATCGATCATGATCCCGGGAGGCAGGACCACCCTATGCTCAATGCAGACACAGTGCACCATGCTGAGCTGTCAGTGAGGACATATTTGCAGAGCTAAACTGAATGTGTTGAATTGTCAAAAGACAGATGCTGTACAGATAGATATCTTTGCCATTTCTCAGGAAACAGAAAATTTAATTGATCTTAATTGACCAGGTTGCGACCTGACCAGGGAACAGAGACTTCAGGACTTACTTGTCCAATGAAGCGGAATTGAACTTGGTCAAGGGAAAGGTGAACAAACCCATTGGAAGTGTTCATTAGGCCTGATGCCACTTCTCTAGGCAGTCCTCCCAGCCTATTGGTGCAGGCGTAAATGTGATGATTTATCCAGTTGGCATTGATTGTTTTCAAACAATTCAGAGGGAGAGTTTTTTATAAAACTCTTTGGGAACTGGAGAAAGTCCCCGAGATGGGCATATCAGCAGCAATGATTTTTCACATAGTTGCTATGTGTTTGTGTCTTTCTATCATAATACCACTCTCTGAAACGTGTGCATTGGCTTTTCCCTGAAGAGACACAGTTCTTTCACACATATTGAGCCCAGTTTTCCCATTTCTCAAGTTTCTCTCCTAGAGTGAGAACTTCGAAAGACACATTAGTCCTGGAAAGACATTTATTTACTGACAGAAGGCTACTGCTGAAGGAATGAAGACAGCTTAACGCCATCTGACTGTTTGGGCTTCCAGAAGCGCACAGCCTCCCCGAGACTCTCATCATCCTTATAAATCATGTGTGAAAGAACGAATAGCAAGTGGAACATCACACCAATGTAGAAACAGGATCGTGAGCTGCGCTGCTTGCCTAGCGCCATAAGCCTATGTAGTGTGTCGAATGATGGCCTCCAAAATGTACATCCACCTGAACCTCAGATGTGTCCTCATTTAGAATAAGGGTCTTTACAGACATAATTCAGGTAAGAATTTCAAGATGAGACTGTCTTGGATTCGAGTGGGCACTAAATCTAATGATAAGTCTTTAGAAGAGAAGACAAAGGGAGATTGACACAGAAACACACAAGGAAGAAGGCCATGGAAAGATAGAGGCAGAGGTTGGAGATTTGCTGCCACAAGCCAAGGAATGTAGGAGCTACCTGAAGCTGGAAGAGGCCAGGAAGGATTCTCCCCTAGAGCCCCTGGAGCGGAGCCCTGCTGACAACTAGATTCTGGCCTCTAAAACTGTAAGAGAATAAATTCTGTTCTTTAAAGCTACCAAGTTTATGATAATTTCTTGTAGTAGCCCTGTGAAATGAATATATTCATAAAATCACGATTCTAGAGTACAGCAAGCAGCTTTGAATCTATCATAGGAACTTATGGGACTGTGTGTTTGTTCACAACCCTGTATGTGCTTAATTTTTCAGCCCTGACTCTTCTGTATGTATGCCCCCAAATTGGTGACATGGGCAAGATAGGGCTGAAAATGTGGACCTAAAAATGGATACCTCTTTTAAGCGGCATTTAAGTTTTCAAAGGATGCTTTCTTTCTCTTCTAGCCCATCTCACCATGAGACGCCACCCAATATTTAACCACATCAGCAATCTTGGAAGGTAGGAATCTATAGGAGTTAAGAACATGGGCTATGGAGTTGACCCTACCTACCACTCCCTGAACTGTGTGACTTTGGCCAAGTTGCTTCACCTCTCTGAGCTTCAGTTTCTTTGTCTGTAAATTACCACAGGGTCAGGCACACAGTATTCAATGCTGAAAGTGCTCAGTCAATGTTGAAATGGATATATAAAGAACTGATAGACCAAGAGGTAGATACAGAGATTGAAAGCAATAAGTAGCAGATAGAAAATCAATACAATACTACTCTGACCACCGCTCTCCATTTCCCACTTCATTCATCCTCTGAGGCTTGGAGGTAAGTGATTAAATTAGGGAAGATAAAAATCAGAGGAGTTGGAGGAGTGGATAAAGTTGATGGGAAAAGCAGGAAGAACTACTACCGAGTGGAGAAGCCCAAGGAAAGGCACCTAACAATCCTTAGTTATTATCATTGGTGCTGTTGAATCAAGATACACTCTGGAGCTGGTATTCTATCAGAGGAATCCCTTTGCGGTTTCATGGGTTGACCTTGACTTCAGCAAACTCTGGCACAACTCAATAAGCAGCTCTATCCACAGAGAGCTATGAAAAGGGGATAAAATGGAGACCAAACAAAGCTTATCTTAAACAGGGCATTGATATTTTGGAGGTGACAACAAAAGGGCTGGGCTAGGAGGCCCACTCTTGGTGCCGGTTAGTAATATGACCTTGGACAAAGTCATAGGCCCTGGTTTAGTTCTCCCATCCATGAAAGGGGGGACATTTATTCTCTTCCTTCCACTCTCCTGGGAGGGATGGGAGCAGATCCAAGATAGGACTTTGTGTGACGGGAGAGCCTTTGGGAGGAAAATGCTCTCACAATGGTGGGTTATCTGCGCCTTTCTGCTGGCACATCTTCTCCACAATGAGAAAGGCTCCCTTTAAAGAGCTGCTGGCTGTAGATTATCACAGAGCTGAGGTTTTCAGGTCATTTCTCCCTCCTGGTATCAGACACTGATCAGCAAATAGGGTTACGAAGAGGGACTGCTTGCCTTCTACTGTTCCTAATTTCCCAGGCAGGAACAGCAGCCAGAAACGACAGCCAAGCCTCCCAGGAGAATTGCTGAATTTGCCAAGGAGCTAGCACCTCATGGTTTACGGATTAAGCCATTATGCTTACTGCTGTCACCGTCTCCATTTTCAGACCCGTAGAGCCGCCGAGTGTTAAGATCCTCTCCGGGATCCTACAGGCTGTAAACCCTTAGCAGCCCCTCCCTCTGCCCCCTTCCCCCTCTGCCCACAGAGTAACCACCACCGATACACGTGCCACATCGAGTCATGGAAAATTAACAGTGGGGCAGTCATTCTAACCCTTCATCTTTCACATGTGGACACTGGGGTCCGGAGACGTAAAAACCTTCATCAAGGTCACAGGAAAGGTTTAAAGGCAAGGACAACAGTCAGTCCTAGCCAATGTTCTCCCCTGGACACCAACAGAAAATGACCCGCGTTATTGAGTGTGATCTCTCATCCCCACTCTCTTTATGCTCACAACCTGAATCAACACGGGGAACTCAGAGCTCCACAAAAGACCAAGCCTTCAAAGGCACCTGGGTGATCCCAGAGAGAGGCTGCATTTCAGTGACTGATTATTTAGGTACGGCTTCCCATTGCCCAGCAAAATCCATAATTGTGTTCCCTTCAGCCTCCGCTTTTCCCTGGAGTTAAGGTGAATGTACAGACCTTCTATAGTTCTTTCCTCATGAAATATGCCCTTGGGCTGCAAGATTCCAATTATACGCTTTGGTGAAGTGTTATTCGTTGGAGAAAGATTAAAATGAACTGGAAGAAATAAGGGCCATCTATGACTCCCAAACATTTTTTTTTCCCAGGTGCCCTTTGCCACAAGAGTGGAGTTTTGGTCATCTTCCTGGGGTCTACTTCCCAGTAACCCTACCAGTTACCACCAGTGACCCTTTCTTCTAACATCTGTCATGGGTTCAGTGGGGCCTAGCCCTTCACCTTGAAATTCACAGGCCTGACACTTGCTTCAAGGCCAATAAAAGGAATATGTCATGTCTTGCTTTACTCACAGCCTGTCTTTGGAATTCCTCTATCCTGTTCTTCCCAATCTGCCTCTCAGCCTCCTCCTGCCCCCAAAGCCCCTCCCCATCTGGCACTAATGCCCAGCACTGTGATTCACTGTGAGATTCACCTCAAACATCTTTTATTCAAGTAGCCGAGAAATAGCAATTATTTGCTGTATTAAGCGTTGGGCTAGTGGCTATTCAAGGGCAAACAGAATAGATGTCATCCCCATAAACTCTCTCTGTGCCTCAGTTTCCTCATCTGTAAAATAGGGGCAGGTGTCAATAGTATCAACCTCACTCAGTCACTGTGAAGATCAAATGAGTTAATGTGGTCTTAAAAGAGGCCCTTAGGGGCTTCCCTGGTGGTGCAGTGGTTGAGAGTCCGCCTGCCGATGCAGGGGACACGGGTTCGTGCCCCGGCCCGGGAGGATCCCACGTGCCGCGGAGCAGCTGGGCCCGTGAGCCATGGCCACTGAGCCTGCACGTCCGGAGCCTGTGCTCCGCAACGGGAGAGGCCACAACAGTGAGAGGCCCGCGTATGCAAAAAACAAAAAAAAAAAAAAAAAAAGGGGGGGGCCTTAAAAGAGGACCTAGCACAAAGAAAGCATCTAAAACATGTTAGCTGTTATTGTAATTGTCCTGATTGCGGTCTAGAAGGACAGGCGTTTATCAAAGAATCACCAAAGCAAAGGTAAAATTCTAAGCAGTTCTGTGAAGGAGAGGTACACCATGCTAGGAGGTTGTTTGCCAGGGAATGCAAGCTGCTCAGGGAGATCAGAGAAGACTCTCTGGAGGAAGTGACCTGTGAGCTAAGACCAGAAGGAAGAGTTGAAAGTGGTGAGCACAGAAAGGAGAGGAAAGGCCTCTAGGCAGAGGAAATAGATGATGCAAAGGTCCTGAGACAGGAAAATACATGAGTTCCAAGGACTCCAAGAAGGCACGTGGGGCTACTTCACAGAGCAGCGTGACGCAAAGTGAGACAAGGGAGTAACGTAGGGTTGGAGCAAGCAGAGCCTCTTGGAGCATCTTAGGAAGTTTTCTTTATCCCAGTAACACTAGGAAGCACTGTGGTATTTAAGGGGTAGAGGTGACCTCATCAGATTCGCATATTCATAAACAGTCTGTTCCTAATCTTTTCCAGCATCGATCTTAGAAACCTTCCTCGGCTACGACTTCTACTTGCCCAAGGCCATTATGGACAGTTGTGCGGGTTGGGCACTGCACCATTTCAGAGAAGGATGGGGAGACACTGCTCTCAACGACACTCACATGAACCTAGAATTGTGCAGTGTCCACTCAGCACATCACAGGCAGTGGCCTTCCATTTGTGCCCTTGGATTGAATTTCTCCCCAGAGCTCTAGTTACAGCTTGAAGCCATCAGGGCCGTGGTAGGAAACACTATCCAACGCCCGGGTGAAAAACTTTTAATGAAGGAGCTGCTTACAGAGGTGCTCTCCTCCTCCCTACCAAGAGCCAGCATTTGGATCTCTGTTCACAGGGCAAGATTCTCTGATGCCCTACCCTGTATCCTTTCATACTCTAGTGTTAATTCTCAGTTCTGAGTCCTCTTGCTCAAACTAAATGTATTTCAATCTGTGCCTTCTTGGAGGTGCAGAATAAAAGTCCCTTTTATCTCAAGTGCTTAGTTCCCACCAATCAAAATCAACTTGGCTTTCAGATTACTGTTACAGGCGTGGACTCTGGAAACCCTTAAAAGTCAAAGATAACAATGACCTCTTTGTTCTATGCTGTATTGAGCCTCCTCCTAGAGCAAAAAATTCTACAGTATTGATTTGGATGGGGGGAGAGAGGGGAAGGATAACTAGAAGCATCTGGGGATTCCTGAAGTGAAAATTCATCCACTTAAAAACACCAACCTGCTCTATTTGCAAGCCTGAAAGGTGCCCCTCAGTGGGGAAACAGGAGGGGCTGAGGCGCTCACACTGACCCCCTTCCCGGGAGCGTGTTTGCTTCTAAAGAAGGACAATAGAAATGATCCTGTTTAAGCTTTCTTAAGTACAGTCCCACTCTGGTCCTGCTTCCTAAAGAGGGATTATCAACCATCACCTCGGCTCAATTGGAATGTGCCTGGAACTTCTCAGCAAAAAGTTTTACAAGTAGTGTCTTGAATAGTAATGCAAGCTCTAACTTTTAGAGCTAGCCGACTCCTCCAAGATGTTTAGATGTTATTTATTTCGTGGAGAGTTACTTTTCCTGGTCTGCTGGAATGTGTGATGCAGGTGGCCTCGAAGTTAGCCAGAGACATTCAGGGCAAGGGAAACAACTCACCGGGTTACCCTTAACCCCGCCACCAGGGATATGACCTCCACCTTCTGGACCCCAGCCCTTCATGAAAGGCAATGAGTCCTATTCACTGGATGTAGAGAACGAGGAAGAAAGAACTAAAATTGTTCACCCCTATCCAGCTGTCATTTCCACCCCTGGCCACAGGGGAGAGAGTCTCACAATTTGGGTCCGAGGTAATGGGTCTTGGAGACACATTTAATGAAGCATCTTGGATAGCCAGCCGCAGGTTGGCCCACTTAGGAGATTATTCTAGCAATTCATGGTTCACAAAAGCATCACACTTGTCCAGTTCCCCCAAGACTGTTGTACCAGAATGAGAGACTTATTTCTCATTGACTAATTAGCTCCTAAGACCCACTCTTTAGAAGTAGATGCCTAATTATTATTGGCTCAACTGCCTTATCTTATTCAGGGAGACAAAGTTCAATAGCTCCAGGAATTAAAAGGGTATCAGCCTCTCTCTTTAATGTCCGTGGGGCTTTTGTGTATGGAAAGGAACAGGCACTAGTATTTGTATTTTGTTTAATGCTTAATTCATTCAACTCATATACCTAATAAAGGACATTTTGAAAGCCTTTTATTCTTAAGCATTTAGTCATTGATTACAAACTTGATGAATTTAATTCCCTCATACAATTTAAATTGAAATTACCAATGTTGTATGGCTGATTTTTCTAAAAGCTTTCAATGTATTAAAGAACAGACAAAACAAACAAAGCACAATCATTTCAAAACTATTTAGAACTCTTTCACACACACACACACAAGCTCCCCAAATGCTCAAATCATAGATTTAATCTTTTTTATTTTTCCCAAATGCTTATCCTTTTCAGGGGTTTCAAATTCCATGCTTCCTAGGGCTTCAGTAATCCTAACAGAAACCATTTCAAAAATTTCCTAGAGTTTTAGTGATTTTATTGGACCCAGAAAGAAATGTGCTCCATCTCAAAAAAGCTTAGAAGGCAGGTGCTAGATTGATGACCTGGTGGCTTTTGGCCAGAACATAGGATTTTGTCTGGCAATCCTCTGATGACCAGGCCAAATACATTTTTCACAAAAGTTTCATTTATGGGACACTTAACACCGATGGTTTTCATTTCTGAGGTTATAAGTCCTCTCCCAAAATGAGAGTTTCTTTAAGTCTCGACTTAACAACCAACCGTCCTCATTGCCCTGTCATTACGAAATATTGACCTGGTTTCTTGGCAATGTTAAAAATATATGTATTTCCACCACTTTGCAAATTTTGCTGCGATTTCTTATAGAGTTAAACCCACATCTACACTATGACTCAGAATTCCACTGCGAAGTATTTACCCAAGGAAATAAAAACACGCTCACAAAAAGACTTGTACAAGCATGTCCATAGCAGTTTTATTTATGAGAGTCAAAAACCAGAAACACTATCCATCAGTAAGAAAATAGAATAACAAATTGTGAATTATTTACATAAATATGAATTATTATTATTAAATAAATACGAATATAATATTTATTCATATAATAAAATACTACTCAACAATTAGAAATAATAAACTGCTATATGTACCAATCTGGATTAATCCTCAAAATACTATGTTGAATGAAAGAAGCCAGACACGAGAGCACATACTGTACAATTCCACTTATACAAAATTCAAGAACAGGCAATACTGGGCTTCCCTGGTGGCACAGTGGTTGAGAATCTGCCTGCCAATACAGGAGACACGGGTTCGAGCCCTGGTCTGGGAATATCCCACATGCCACGGAGCAACTAGGCCCGTGAGCCACAACTACTGAGCCTGCGCGTCTGGAGCCTGTGCTCTGCAACAACAGAGGCCGCGATAGTGAGAGGCCCGCGCACCGCGATGAAGAGTGGCCCTTGCTTGCCGCAACTAGAGAAAGCCCTCGCACAGAAACGAAGACCCAACACACTCAAAAATAAATAAATAAATTAATTAATTTTTTAAAAAAAGCCTTTAAAAAAAAAGAACAGGCAATACTAATCTATGGTGATAAAAACAAGAACAATGGTTTCCTATGTGAAGTGGGGATAGACTGGAAGGAGGCATGAGGGAAACTGGGTGATGTAAACGTTCTATATCCTGATTGGTATATTGGTTTCATGGGTTACATTAGTCAACTCATTAAACTATATACTTAAGATCTACTCATTTCACTGTACATAAATTTCCCATCAATGTATACAAAATATGCATGCCCTGTCAAAAAAATATATATGTAAAATATGTATTATACACACACACAAAAAAAAGCAAACATAAAAGTCTATCTGGAGGCATTGAAAATGACTAAGGCAGTGAGGACATGAGGAACAAAATTCAAGAAGAAAGAGTATTTCAGAGAAGTAACCCAACATTTGGTTACATTTGTCCTTCTGAGGCATCTGCTGTTCAAGAATGGAGACAATCTGAGAAGCAGAGTTTGGGGCAGTTTAAGTGGGGTTGAGATGGGACACAGCTTAAAGTGGGAGAAGAATTTGAGCTCAGGGCCCACTGTTAGGAAGAGACCTTGGCAAACAGGTGTGAAGTACAGTTGGGACACCCCAAAGGGTTACAGTCTAAGAGTCAAGGAAACCCCAAACAGATCAGTTCACCAAAGACTGAAGCCCAGGTTCAAATCAACTTAGTCCTCAGTTAGACTAAAGGGAGCTTTCTCCATCCTAACTGCCTGAAAAAGCAGATGCAAACCCGGTCAAGTCAAAAATAACATAGTCCCTAGCCTTAAACTATGGCTAAAACTCTTATAAATAATATCTGGCATTCCATATAAAATAGCCAGACATGCTAAAATATGAGAATTAACCAAAGATCAAAAGAAAATAAATACAAAAAAAAAAAGACTACAGGAGATCCAAGTATTGAAGACATGATTTTAAATCATTGAAGACATAATTTTAAAATAAATATGATTAATGTGTTAAAAAAACAGATATGATAGAGAATTTCAGTACAAAAAAAACTAGAAACCATAAAGAAAGAACCAAATGGAAAAGGAGCGATATACTCAATAACAAATTAAGAGCTCAATAGATTAGTTTACTAGTGTTTTATTAAAATTTAAAACTGCTAAAATTAGTAGAGTCAGCTTGAAGTTTGTTTATCTGAGAAACAAGTGAGTTTGTAGTTAGTGTTCCTTTTCAAGCTGTTGGCCAATTTATAATTTTGTGGTACACTTTTGGGTTCCATTTTTAAATAGTTAATGTGTATGACTACTGTGTTAGCTACTGATCTCTTCTTCTACTTGGTTACCATATGAAACCACTAATACTGATCAATCTTTCCTGTTTAGGGTACCAATATTACCTTTTCCATTCTTTTTTGGCTTACTGACACATTTTGTTCATTTCTTAGACACAGACAGGTTCCCTTGGTTACCAAAGGGGAAAGGGGGAGGGGGAGGGATAAACTGGGAATCTGGGATTAACAGATACACTACTATATATATATATATATATATATATATAGTAGTGTATCTGTTAATATATATCTACTATATATATATATGTAACTGAATCATTTTGCTGTATACCAGAAACTAACACAACATTGTAAATCAACTATACTTCAATAAAATAAAAAATTTTGTAAAAATAGATAAACAAGGACCTACTGTATAGCACAGGGAACTATATTCAATATCTTGTAATAACCTATAATTGAAAAGAATCTGAAAAAAACTGAATCACTTTGCTCTACCTCTGGAACATTATAAATCAGCTTTACTTCAATAAATTTTTTAAAAATTTTGTTCATTTCTTCTTGCATATACAGATAAAAACAATATATATCTATACTCCTAGATAATCTTGTGTAACTGAGTATAGAAAACATCCATATATATTCATGCTTTCCTACTTATTAAAACCAATAAAAATTAAACATAAACATATATTCATCCTTATTTTGTATTATACTTTTATTTGTGTATACTTTAGATTAACTTTCTCTTTTACCCATCACCAAAAGTCATGGCCTTTTACAAATCCAGTTGGCTTCAGTTGGCTATTATTATTATTATTATCATCATTGTCATTGATAATAATATGTATGCCCCTTTAAATCACCTCGTTTCATTACTTTCTCTGCTGTTCTCAGAAACGTTCTTGTTTCTTGGTAACCACAGTATGTTCCAGATTATCCTTATTTTCTCTTACTCTAAGATAGTGGTTTTCGGCCAGGGCTGAATTTCCCTCCAAGGGACATTTAGCAATGTCTGGACACATGTTTGGTTGTTACAGCTGAGTGGGAGCACATTTGGGGGGTGGGGGGGAGGAGGAAGTAGGATTGTGACAGTAGTGCTGCTGGCATCTAGAGGGGAGAGGTCAGGGATGCTGCTAAACATCCTACAATATGCAGGACCACCCCCCACAAACTGACATTTGACCTCAAATGTCGGTAGTGTACAGGTTGAGAAACCCTGATCTGAGGGTTATATATATATATATATATATATATATATATATATATATATATATATATATATATATATATATATGAGGTTATATATTATATATATATAATCAAATAACCTGCAAAGAGTTCTTGCTCTTTTGGAAGGTGTAAGAGTTTTAGAGCTGCTGATGGGTGAGCACCCTACTGCCACTGTTACTAGGCTGATAAAAAAATTTTTTTTAAGTCAAACTCAAATTTATAATTTACAAGTTATCTCACCATCTTGTTGTCCCTTTCTTATAATACGTAGTTTTCTCAGCCACTAAGACTTTCTCCTATATTGGCACAAACATTTTTGTGATCAAGTCAAGAGTGACCTATTCAAGGTAGACTTCATGTAACAGTTCTTATGGTTCACACAATGACAACATTTGTTCTCCTTTCCTCATCCTTCAAGGAAAAGTAATTACAAAGAGAACTTGAAGAACTTTCAGAAAACTCTATTGATAATCTTTCCACAGATTAATCATACTACCCAGATACAGGGTTTCTTGGTTGGCAGACAGCACTCTGGCTATTTCTTCAAAAAAATGTCTGGGAGGAAACAAGATGGTGGAGTAGAAGGACGTGCACTCACTCCCTCTTGCGAGAACACCAGAATCACAACTAGCTGATGGACAATCATCGACAGGAAGACACTGGAATTCACCAAAAAAGATACCCACACCCAAAGACAAAGGAGAAGCTACAATGAGATGGTAGGAGGGGCGCAATCACAGTAAAATCAAATCCAGTAACTGCTGGGTGGCTGACTCACAGACTGGAGAACACTTATACCACAGAAGTCCACCCACTGGAGTGAAGGTTCTAAGCCCCATGTCAGGCTTCCCAACCTGGGGGTCCGGCAACAGGAGGAGGAATTTGTAGAGAATCACACTTTGAAGCCTAGTGGGAATTGATTGCAGAACTTTGACAGGACTGGGGAAAACAGAGACTCCACACTTGGCGGGCACACACAAAGTAGTGTGTGCATCGGGATCCAGGAGAAGGAGCAGTGACCTCAGGGGAGACTGAACCAGAACTACCTGCTAGCGTTGGAGGGTCTCTTGCGGGGGGGGGGGGGGGGGTTGTGGCTCACTGTGGGGACAAGGACAATGGCAGCAGAAGTTCTGGGAAGTAATTCTTGGCCTGAGCTTTCCCAGAGTCTGTCATTAGCCCCACCAAAGAGCCCAGGTAGGCTCCAGTGTTGTGTTGCCTCAGGCCAAACAACCAAGATGGAGGGAACCCAGCCCCACCCATCAGCAGTCAAGCAGATTAAAGTTTTAATGAGCTCTGCCCACAAGGGCAACAGTCAGCTCTACCTGCCACCAGTCCCTCCCATCAGGAAACTTACACAAGCCTCTTAGATAGCCTCATCCACCAAAGGGCAGACAGCAGAAGCAAGAAGAACTACAATACTGCAGCCAGTGGAACAAAAAACACACTCACAGAAAGACAGACAAGATGAAAAGTCAGAGGGCTACGTACCAGATGAAGGAACAAGAAAAAAAACGCAGAAAAACAACTAAATGAAGCGGAGATAGGCAACCTTCCAGAAAAAGAATTCAGAATAATGAGAGTGAAGATAATCCAGGACCTCGGAAAATGAATGGAGGCAAACACTGAGAAGATGCAAGAAATGTTTAACAAAGACTTAGAAGAATTAAAGAACAAACAAACAGAGATGAACAATACAATAACTGAAATGAAAACTACACTAGAAGGAATCAATAGCAGAATAACTGAGGCAGAAGAACGGATAAGTGACCTGGAAGACAGAATGGTGGAATTTACCTCGACGGGACAGAATAAAGTAAACAGAATGAAAAGAAATGAAGACAGCCTAAGAGACCTCTGGGACAACATTAAATGCAACAACATTCGCATTAAAGGGGTCCCTGAAGGAGAAGTGAGAGAGAAAGGACCAGAGAAAATATTTGAAGAGATTGTAGTCGAAAACTTCCCTAACATGGGAAAGAAATAGCCACCCAAGTCCAGGAAGTGCAGCAAGTCCCGTACGGGATAAACCCAAGAAGAAACACGCCGAAACACATAATAATCAAATTGGCAAATATTAAAGACAAAGAAAAATTATTGAAAGCAGCAAGGGAAAAATGAAAAATAACATACAAGGGAACTCCCATAAGGTTAACAGCTGATTTCTCAGCAGAAACTCTACAAGCCAGAAGGGAGTGGCATGATATACTTAAAGTGATGAAAGGGAAGAACCCACAAGCAAGATTACTCTACCAGGCAAGGATCTCATTCAGATTTGATAGAGAAATCAAAAGCTTTACAGACAAGCAAAAGCTAAGAGAATTCAGCACAACCAAACCAGCTCTACAACAAATGTTAAAGGAACTTCTCTAAGTGGGAAACACATGAGAAGAAAAGGACCGACAAAAACAAACCCAAAACAATTAAGAAAATGGTCATAGGAACATACGTATTGATAATTACCTTAAACGTGAATGGATTAAATGCTCCAACCAAAGGACACAGGCTTGCTGAATGGATACAAAAACAAGGCCCATATATATGCTGTCTACAAGAGACCCACTTCAGACCTAGGGACACATTCAGACTGAAAGTGAAAGGATGGAAAAAGATATTCCATGCAAATGGAAATCAAAAGAAAGCTGGAGTAGCAATACTCATATCAGATAAAGTAGACTTTAAAATAAAGACTGTTACAAAGACAAGGAAGGACACGTAATGATCAAGGGATCAATCCAAGAAGAAGATATAACAATTATAAATATATATGCACCCAACACAGGAGCACCTCAATTCATAAGGCAACAGCTAACACTTCTAAAAGAGGAAATCGACAGTAACATAATAATAGTGGGGGACTTTAACACCTCACTTACACCAATGGACAGATCATCCAAAATGAAAATAAATAAGGAAACACAGCTTTAAATGACACAATAGACCAAATAGATTTAATTGATAGTTATAGGACATTCCATCCAAAAACAGCAGATTATCCTTTCTTCTCAAATGTGCACAGAACATCCTCCAGGATAGATCACATCTTGGGTCACAAATCAAGCCTCAGTAAATTTAAGAAAATTGAAATCATATCAAGCATCTTTTCTGACCACAATGCTATGAGATTAGAAATGAATTACAGGGAAAAAACCATAAAAAACATGGAGGCTAAACAATACGTTACTAAATAACCAAGAGATCACTGAAGAAATCAAAGAGGAAAACAAAAAATACCTAGAGACAAATGACAATGAAAACACGATGATCCAAAACCTATGGGATGCAGCAAAAGCAGTTCTAAGAGGGAAGTTTATCGCTATACAAGCCTACCTCAAGAAACAAGAAAAATCTCAAATAAACAATCTAAACTTACACCTAAAGGAACTAGGGAAAGAAGAAAAAACAAAACCTAAAGTTAGCAGAAGGAAAGAAATCATAAAGATCAGAGCAGAAATAAATAAAATAGAAACAAAGAAAACAATAGCAAAGATCAATAAAACTAAAAGCTGCTTCTTTGAGAAGATAAACAAAATTGATACTACATTAGCCAGACTCATCAAGAAAAAGAGGGAGAAGACTCAAATCAATAAAATTAAAAATGAAAAAGGAGAAGTTACAACAGATGCTGCAGAAAAACAAAGCACCCTAAGAGACTACTACAAGCAACTCTATGCCAACAAAATGGACAACCTGGAAGAAATGGACAAATTCCTAGAAAGGTATAACCTTCCAAGACTGAACCAGGAAGAAATAGAAAATATGAACAGACCAATCACAAGTAATGAAATTGAAACTGTGATTAAAAACCTTCCAACAAACAAAAGTCCAGGACCAGATGGCTTCACAGGTGAATTGTATCAAACATTTAGAGAAGAGCTAACACCCATCCTTCTCAAACTCTTTCAAAAAATTGCAGAGGAAGGAACACTCCCAAACTCATTCTATGAGGCCACCATCACCCTGATACCAAAACCAGAGAAAGATACTACAAAAAAAGAAAATTACAGACCAATATCACTGATGAATATAGATGCAAAAATCCTCAACCAAATACTAGCAAACAGAATCCAACAACACATTAAAAGGATCATACACCATGATCAAGTGGGACTTATCCCAGGGATGCAAGGATTCTTCAACATATGCAAATCAGTCAATGTGATACACCATATTAACAAACTGAAGAATAAAAACCATATAATCATCTCAATACATGCAGAAAAAGCTTTTGACAAAATTCAACACTCATTTATGATAAAACCTCTGTAGAAAGTGGGCATAGAGGGAACCTAACTCAACATAATAAAGGCCACATATGACATATCCACAGCGAACATCATTCTCAATGGTGAAAAACTGAAAGCATTTCCTCTAAGATCAGGAACAAGACAAGGATGTCCACTCTCACCAGTATTATTCAACATAGTTTTGAAGTCCTAGCCATGGCAATCAGAGACAAAAAAGAAATAAAAGGAATCCAAATTGGAAAAGAAGAAGTAAAACTGTCACTGTTTGCAGATGACATGATACTATACATAAAGAATCCTAAAAATGCCAGCAGAAAACTACTAGAGCTCATCAACGAATATGGTAAAGTTGCAGGATACAAAATTAATGCACAGAAATCTCTTGCATTCCTATATGCTAATGATGAAAAATCTGAAAGAGAAATTAAGGAAACACTCCCATTTACCATAGCAACAAAAAGAATAAAATACCTAGGAATAAACCTAGCTAGGGAGACAAAAGACCTGTATGCAGAAAACTATAAGACACTGATGAAAGAAATTAAAGATGATACCAATAGATGGAGAGATATAACATGTTCTTGGATTGGAAGAGTCAATATTGTGAAAATGACTATGCTACCCAAAGCAATCTACAGATTCAATGCAATCCCTATCAAATTCCCAGAGGCATTTTTTACAGAACTAGAACAAAAAATCTTAAAATTTGTATGAAGACACAAAAGACCCCGAATAGTCTAAGCAGTCTTGAGGAAAAAAAACAGAGCTGGAGGAATCAGACACCTTGACTTCAGACTATACTACACAGCTACAGTAATCAAGATAATATGGTACTGGCACAAAAAAAGAAACATAGATCAATGGAACAGGATAGAAAGCCCAGTGATGAACCCACGTACCTATGGTCAACTAATCTATGACAAAGGAGGCAAGGATATACAATGGAGAAAAGACAGTCTCTTCAATAAGTGGTGCAGGGAAAACTGGACAGCTACATGTAAAAGAAAGAAATTAGAACACTCCCTAACACCACACACAAAAATAAGCTCAAAATGGATTCGAGACCTAAATGTAAGACCTCTTAGAGGAAAACATAGGAAGAACACTCTTTGACATAAATCACAGCAAGATCTTTATTATCCACCACCTAGAGTAATGGAAATAAAACCAAAAATAAACAAATGGGACCTAATGAAACTTAAAAGCTTTTGCACAGCAAAGGAAACCATAAACAAGACGAGAAGACAACCCTCAGAATGGGAGAAAATATTTGCAAACGAATCAACGGACAAAGGATTAATCTCCAAAATATATAAACAGCTCATGCAGCTCAATATTAAAGAAACAAACAACCCAATCCAAAACTGGGCAAAAGACCTAAATAGACATTTCTCCAAAGAAGACATACAGATGACCAAGAAGCACATGAAAAGCTGCTCAACATCACTAATTATTAGAGAAATGCAAATCAAGACTACAATGAGGTATCACCTCACACCAGTTAGAATGGGCATCATCAGAAAATGTACAAACAACAGATTCTGGAGAGGGTGTGGAGAAAAAGGAACCCTCTTGCACTGTTGGTGGGAATCTAAATTGATACAGCCACTATGGAGAACAGTATGGAGGTTCCTTAAAAAACTAAAAATAGAATTACCATATGATCCAGCAATCCCACTACTGAGCATATACCCAGAGAAAACCATAATTCAAAAAGACACATGTACCCCAATGTTCATTGCAGCACTATTTACAATAGCTAGGTCATGGAAGCAACCTAAATGCTCATCAACAAACGAATGGAAAAGAAGATGTGATATATATATACAATGGAATATTACTCAGCCATAAAAAGGAACGAAATTGAGTCATTTGTTGAGACGTGGATGGATCTAGAGACTGTCATACAGAGTGAAGTAAGTCAGAAAGAGAAAAACAAATATCGTATATTAACGCATGTATGTGGAACCTAGAAAAATGGTACAGATGAATCGGTTTGCAGGGTAGAAGTTGAGACACAGATGTAGAGAACAAACATATGGACACCAAGGCAGGAAAGCCGTGGTGGGATGGGGAGGGTGGTGTGCTGAATTGGGCGATTGGGTTTGACATGTATACACTGATGTGTATAAAATTGATGACTAATAAGAACCTGCTGTATAAAAAAATAAATTAAATAAAATTCAAAAATTCAAAAAACTGTCACCTATTAACAAATTCCTACCATTCAGATTCTGATAAAAGAAAAGAAATATGGCTTTTCCTAGCCTTCTGAAAGACAGTCCTAACTGGAGAATAAGGAAAGTTGAAAACCTTAATTTGTAGTGCAATCATCTTTTTTTTTTTATTATTTTAAAATTTATTTATTTATTTATTTATGGCTGTGTTGGGTCTTCGTTGCTGTGCGTGGGCTTTCTCTAGTTGTGGCGAGCAGGGGCTACTCTTCCGTGTGGTGCGCGTGCTTCTCATTGCGGTGGTTTCTCTTGTTGCGGAGCACGGGCTCTAGGCATGTGGGCTTCAGTAGTTGTGGCATACAGGCTCAAGTTGTGGCTCGCAGGCTCTAGAGCACAGGCTCAGTAGTTGTTACACATGGGCTTAGTTGCTCCACGGCATGTGGAATCTTCCTGGACCAGGGCTTGAACTCGTGTCCCCTGCATTGGCAGGCAGATTCTTAATCACTGCGCCACCTGGGAAGTCCCCGTGATAATCTTTTAAATCAAACCAGTAAGCTCAATCTCCACCCTAAATAAGTTTGCCTGCCTTCTCAGTGTGCACAAATACATACATTCACACGTGCAAACATCCCTCCCTTGTCTCAACCACACTTACAGACACACACAGGCACACAAGCAGGCACACTCCCACTTACTTTCCCAGTCTTTAAAGTTTTTGAGTCAAACATTCTACAGAACACGCAAGTTTTTAGTCTTCCCCAATTTAAAGGGGAAGCAAGGAACCCAGTCGGATTCAGATTCACTACTGAAAACTTATTTCAAGTCAATTGACTTGGTAGCCAAGCCACTGTTACAGTCTGGAGCTCTGTCCTGAAAAGATAAATGGACGGAATAATCCCCTGATGGGCATTGGTATTGTTCCTTTAGGCAGCAGGTTACAATTTGAAGTGTGAAGTCTGTGTTCTTTTACTTCCCTCAGATTTGCATTTTTCCATTAGAAAACTGAAACCCATGTTTATCAGCTGCATCTTCAGCATATGAGATGGAGGAAACAACAGTTTCAGATGAAAATGATCAGGCATCTTGCCATAAACATGACAGTCAATATTCACCTACGACGCCAAGGCCAGGATGACTTTTAAAAATTATAGCCACAGAATTGTAAAAAATATTAAGGGCAGGAAACAAATCTAAGCTACTCTTTGTCAGTTACATGTCATGGCGGTGTGTACTCAGTCATGGCTGTTTGTACAGAAAACAACCTCAATTCAAAGTGTGAGTTAGATATTAGATGATTAGAATGAGAGGGATGCATTTTAGGTCAGTGAACTCCAACTATAGAAAGGACAGTGAAACATTTATAAAGTAATTACATATGTGCCCTGGAGGATGATGTCAAACTGTTTGATAAAGAGAGAGAGAGAATCTCATTGAATCCTTACAATAGCTGTGTAAGGTAAGTTTTAGTATCCAGACTTTAAAGATGGGGAAACTGATACTAAGAGAGTTAGGATAAATTGGCTAGAGCTTAAATTCAAACCTCTATCATTCTTACTCTAAAGCCATGATCCTCTTACTACAACTGGGAGCCCACAGTAGAAATCTCAATTGAGAAATCAGGATGAAGAGAAGTATATATTCTGGAGAAGATGTGTGTACACTGACATGGATTTAAACCTATGAAATAGGCATAAGAGCCTGTGCTAATAAGAGAATATACTTTTAAATGGAAACAAGATTGGCACATACCACCTCACTTTATTTACATAATTGAATTTTGCATATTAGATTTAATCAAAATGAATAGAGAAAGGAAAATACTAGGTTCCATATGGAATTGACGGTAGACTTTAAGTTGCAGAGATAATACAATTGCATAGAAATTGTACTAGTTCATAATTTTAATTGGATAGGTTTTATCAGTGCTCTAGAAATCTGAGTATGATAGTGATATTTGTGGGAAAAGACACTATCTAAAAGTGTCTTTTAGATTTTAGTATTAGATTAGATTAGATTTAAAGTATTAGATTTTAGTCACTGATAGCATATATCTATGACAACATTTTCCACATTGTACTCCATGGACCATTGCTCATAAAACAAAACAGAACTCCAGGATTCAAATCATTTAGAGAAACAAGTTAACAACACAGGGAATTTCTTGACTGCATGTGTGTAAATGTAAATCTCCAAGAAGGAGGCAAAGCAGGTCAGGATACACAAATGTCCTTGTCCAAGGGATGCTGGTTTCATTGAGCACATAGCACAGCCTGTTTTCTGTAAGGAAGAACTTGGGAAATGTTTGCCTATATGCAATTATTGGCTAAGAAAAAGTTTGGCAGGAGTTAAGAATATGAAAGTTGAGAAGAACGTTGAACTGTTCAATAACCTTCACAAATTGTCAAGTCTAACTTTATTCTTTCACCTTTGGGCCTGAGAGGACCTGGGTAATCCTCAACAGCCATTAACATGAGATTCCCATTTCCTTCCATTCTCCATAACTCAACTTCTTTGACCTTCCTTAGAACTAAAGTATCCAAACTCAGGATGATTGACCTTGTAATTACACATGGTTTAATGTTTCCTTTTCCCCTCAAATTAAAGTAGGAGGCCATTTCTTCTACCTGATTTCATTTAAACAACTTCCTATTGATCTTTGGTGAGGTATGAGGAAATCATGGTGAAAGGATTTTGAAGCTCAGTTGGCATAAGTGTAGATTTAAATCTTTTCATCGTGATGGATTTGGGGCATGTTTTATGCATTTGGTTTGAGCTCAGTAGACTACCCCCAAAGTGTCCAATAAATGATCTGCAGTAACTTACAAAGTGGACAGATACAAAAGCTCTGAGGAAGTGCACGCAGAGGTATGGAAAGATAGAATTTCACCTTCATGTTTCCTTCCTCGCATCATAACCTTGAAGGGATTCTTTGTCCTCCATGATGGGTGTTGATTAATTCTCAGAGAGCAGTTGGGAATTGTGTTCTGTGTTACATAGACAAGATAATGAGCCCAATTTCAGAGTGGAATTGTCTGTACAACTGGGAGGTGGGCTATGAAGTCGGAGAGAAATGCCACTTCCTGGAAATTCAGTCATGTTATCAAGCATGCTGATGCTGATTATGGAAAAGAAGACATTGGGTGAGAGAATTCGAATTGGTTGAACACCTACCTACCGCATACTAGGCTCACTATGCCAACTGCTTTCCCAGCATTAGAATTTTAACCTGTATCACAAGCCTGCAAAGTAAATATCACTGACCTCATTCCAGCCCCAGAGGCAAAATAATGACCTGAGTTACAAAGGTGGGAGTGGCAGACCGTAATCTCTAAATTGTTTAATTCTAAAAGTTCACATTCTTCTGATGTAAAACACTGCCTTCAGTGAAAGGGGGATCTTAACCCTTGGTCTTATTTTATATATTATCTATGATGAGACCAAGAGCTAACTGAGCAGCCCCACCCTTTTCTGGAGACTGTAAGAAGGACACAATTTGGGAAATAAAACTACTCATTTTCTAAAACGAAGGAACGTGCCAAAAGTCAACTTCACCTCAGCCTGGGTGCCCACCAAAAGCAGACTCTAGAGCCTAAATACTTAGCAAAGGTCTTCAGTGGGCATGTCACATGCCAAGATACTGTGGATACGGACATGAAATGAAATAGCCCCCAGCCTCAAGTGCTCACACTATAATGGGACCACACAGGCAAGCCTCCTTTTCCCAGAAAACACCAGTAGAGCTTAATCTGTAGTAATTTCAAGCCAAATGGGTTTGATTTTTTTCTCCTTCTGGATTGACTATAAGAACAAATGTAAAGTGTAAAGCTTGATAAACTTTTACATATGTTTACACATGTGTAACCACCATTTCAGTTGAAACACAGATCCTTTCCAACACCCCAGAAGGTTCCCTCATGCCCCTCCCAATCAGCACCATTCCCCAGAGTAACCAACTGGTCTTATTTCTAGCACCACAGATTAATTTTGCTTATTCTTGAACTTTATATAATGGAATCACACAGCTCATGCCCTTTTGAATCTGGCTTAATTTACTCAACATTACATTTGTGAGGGTCACCCATACCACTGCATATAGCAGTAGTTTGTTCTCTCCCATTGCTGTGTGGTGTGTAAAGGCACCACAATGTATTTATCCATTACACTGTGAATGGGCATTTGGGTTGTTTCCTGTTTGGGCTCTTAAGAATAAAGCTGATATGAACAGTCTTATACATACATGTGTTTAGTGGAATTGCTTAGGCCATAGGATAAGCCTATGTTCAGCTTTAATATACCACCAGGCACTATTCCAAGAATATCTGTACAAAGTCATTTTTAACCAGCGTGGACTCCTACCAGCAACGGAGGAGCATTCCCATTGCTCCACATTCTCACCAACATTTGGTATGGTTCGTCCTTTTAATTTTAGCCATTCTGATGGGGATGGAGTAGCAGCTTTTGTGGTTTAAATTTCCATTTCCCAGTGGTCTAATTATGGTAGGCACCTTTTCATAAGCTTATGGGCTATTTGGAGTTCCTTTCTTGTGGAGTGCCTGCAGAAGTTTTTTGAAATGAGTTTGATGCAGCTTGTGATGAGCCAACTTTATTTCCAGCTTCACGTTGCATAAGATTTACTAAAAGGCGTTTCTTCTCTCCAGCCCTTCCCACCCACTCTAGTCCCCCCCCACCACCACCACCGCCACCCACGGTGAAGAGCTTGTGTCAGCTAGAGACGGGGAACTGTACTTTAGGCTCAAGGGGAAAACCCAGTTTCACCTAGAAAACTGAAACAGATGATGACACTTCGGAAGGGTTCATCTCTGCCTGCTTGCTTTCTGCTTTGGTGCCCGTTTCACGTATCTATTACAGCTCTGTGATTTTTCGGGCATGAAAGAACTGAGCGCATGCTCTATCTCCCAGCGCGCCAGAAATACGGCATTACATACATTTTACAAACCTAAATTACTGTGAGCCTTGCAACCAATACCCCAAGTATTGATTTAAACATGTCTTTTTTGCAACATGTCCCCCTGCACACTCTGGGGAACATAAAGTGACCCATAAATCTTCTGGAAGGGCCACTCATTTTCCCTTCTGCTGTCACCAAGTCACAGAACCATTCCTCCCTGGGTGCTTCCAAGATTTGAAATCAGCCGGTTGGCTGGCTGAGAGAAGAAAGCTTCAGTTGAAGCAGACTGCTGTAGGCCTTCTGCTGACAGTGCTGTCTGATCTCCCCTTAGGCTATTTCTAAAAATAATAATAAGCCACGGTTTCTCTTCCTATCACCCTTCTCCCACAGTGGAGAGTTCAAAGAGGTTCTAGCATTAATTCATTCATTCCACAGAAGCCTTCTGAGGTAAGGAAGAGTTTGCTATCCCAGGTTCTGAGAAGGATTTTAGGGACTGAGGTGTATGTGTGTTCCAGGTAACGGAGAAAAACAGACAGATGGAGAGTGGCTTCATGAAATCCATTCCATCACTGACCTATGGAGTCAGAAGACTTTGGAGCTGGAAGGAGCCATCTAGTAGAAACCACTATTTTCAGGTGAAGAAGCTCACATCCAAAGGGCTTGGGGGCTGCCCAAGATCACACAGAGAAGGGGTTGGGTGGCGGGGGGGGGGGTCCCACCCAAAATCATGGAAAAACTTTGTGACTGAAAAGGACAAGACCCAGGTTTTCTGACTTTCAATCCAGTGATCCAAGAGATTAAACATCAACAACATCAAGAAAAACAGGCCTGAGGAAGAAAAGGTAAACTGTTATCATCCTTAAGATTCCAAGGTAGTGAAGCCAAAGTTTAGCTCAAAATTTTGGAGGAACTTTTGCCTCTGGTGGGTCAAAAAGGGAATAAGCAGTGGATTAGAACCCAGATCTGACTGATGCCAGAGTCCTCTCTGAACCCGCCCCCCCAACTGGTAGGTAAATATTTGAAGTGTTTTACAATGCTCTAAGAAAGTACTTGGGAATCTTCTTTAAAAGATACTAGAAAACTAGACAATTGGTTTAAGGGTGAAGTGGGAAAGAAAATCTTTTTCTTTTCATTTCATACCCTTTTTACTGTTTGAATACTTGTTAACCATTATGAACATATTACTGTAATTGTCTAAAATAAAGAAGTGGTTGGGGGGCTTCCCTGGTGGCACAGTGGTTGAGAGTCCGCCTGCCGATGCGGGGAACGCGGGTTCGTGCCCGGGTCCGGGAGGATCCCACATGCTGCGGAGCAGCTGGGCCCGTGAGCCACGGCCGCTGGGCCTGCGTGTCCGGAGCCTGCGTGTCCAGAGCCTGTGCTCTGCAACAGGAGAGGCCACAGCAGTGAGAGGCCTGCGTACCACAAAAAAAAAAAAAGTGGTTGACATATTTTTAAGGATTTTCCTGAACTATAAAATATCATTTAATTAAAATAAAAAACTAAATTATTCTCCTTGCTCAAAATTTGTACCCCCATTTGAGCATTATTTTATCTTCTTTCTATCCAGAGTTCCCTCACCCCATTTTCTCTGACTGTATTTTTCATATATCCTGTGGGTTTGTAACTTGATAATTACAGCTAAAAATATGCTTGCTTCTGCCCACTCCCAATTTATTATTTTTGTAAGCTCTCACTCCATACAATTTCTTCATTATGAAGACTTTGCATAGGGCTTTATAGCCTTGTTAACTCAAGAGACATTTATTGATCACCTTCTGTATGCCAAGCACCTTGTGACTCCGCCAACCACGAATTCTGACCCTTGAGCAAAGTGCTACCACGACGTCAGGGGAATACATAATTAAGTCAGCTAAGATATGCTTGGAGGACACAGAAGAAAGTAAAATGAGTCTGTGGAGGGAGTTAGGGAAGGGTTCATAGAAGAAGTGACCTTGGACCTAGGTCCTGAAAGGTGAACTGAGTTTTCCAGAAATCAAAGAGGAAACAAATTATTCCAAGAGTGTACAGAGTCAGGAGGCGTGAAGAATGGGATGGAGAAATTGACTCACCAGGATTTTCAAGGGCTGATCCCCAGAAGGAACAAGGCAGTCAGGATGGGAAACCAGAGGACACCAGCCAGGTGGTCGTGGGAGGAGCAGAGCCATAGGGCGGAATAGAGCATGCAGGCAGAAGCAGAAAGGGAGGACAGGTGAGGGACAGGTGAGGAGAGAGAAAGGAGAGAGCGGCTGTAGAACGTTTCACCACATGGGGTTCTAGATAAGCCCCTGCGCCATCCTCCAAAAGGAAAATCTGCTATCAGTCTAGAAGCACCCCTTTGGTGACAAAACTGTATAAAGTCACTCAAGGACGTGATGACTATACAAGAGGGAGAGAGGATACTTTGGGGCACGAGTGGTAGTGATTGGCCAGGGCACGTGGGAGCCTCTGCAGTGCTCAGCAGTGGCCACAATGGTGTTTGCCATATAAATAACTCATTAGGTAGCTTGCTTTGGTAGTTTCAGTATTTATGTTTATTTTACAATGGGAAAGGTGACCAACATCTGGATTAAAGAGGTGTCTCCTTTCTCAAGGCCTTGGGATGGATTGTGGGCATGTGGGGGGTGGGGGTAAGCCTCCAGGGGCTCGGTCACACCGCAGACACACGTGGACACAGTCCTCGGAAGGGCACTGGGGTGGAGAGGGGGTGGGGGGCAGCAAAGAGGTCCAGACTCATGACTGAGGAGGGAGGGAGGCAAGTTGGGAAGCCCTGGAGACCCCAGGGGAAGTGGGTCCGTTCCTGAGTCAGCATCACGACCTCCCGAAGCTCAGGTGACAATGACCAGACCCTCTGCTCATGGGCAGGGAATGAGAGCAACACCATTCTGGGCCAAAGGAGAACCCAAGCCCTCCCCACTCCAGCGTGGAATGACCCGAGGGCACTTCCTCAACCAAGGATTGATCACCTTTCAAAAAACAAACAGGATATCTACATCTGTGACTCTACTTGAGGGGAGGGGGAAGGGACAAATTAGGAGATTGGGATGGACATACACACACTACTATATATAAAATAGATAGCTAAAATGGACTTACCGTATAACACAGAGAACTCTACTCAATACTCTGTAATGGCCTATATGGGAAAAGAAGCTAAAAGAGAGTGGATATATGCATATGTATAACTGATTCACTTTGCTGTACATCTGAAACTAACACAACCTTGTAAATCAACTATATGCCAATAAAAATTAAAAAAAAAAAGAAAAAGAAGCAGGAGGATGGAGCCACCTTATCTGACCTTCCTTTGTGGCTGGGACAGGGCGTCCATTCTGGCTCTCTGGCTCAGAACCCTTGAAGTGCTTGTCCCCAGGGAACAAAGGATGATCTCTAATGGTTCAGGGAGGGAAGTAAACACAGTCCCCTGTGGGGACACTAAGAGGACACTCCTGTCCCCCAGGCCCACCTATCCTGGGAATGTACCATGCAGGCTGCCCCAAGGGCACGGCTGGATTCAGAGCATCCTCCCTCCTCTGCTCAGGCCCCCACTTCCTTTCTTCATCTTGACCCCGCGGGGTCAACACCACAGGACAGTCAAACGAGCACTTGCATCCCAGGGTCAGACTGAACGGGATCCAAGGAGACCAGGGCCTTGCCACGTAGGACCTCCATGGCCTTGAGTAAGTCCCTTAGTCTCTCTGGTCCTCCCCTGGGCAGTGAAGACACACCTCGCTCTGAGGGTTCACGCATGATGAGGTCTTCTCTACGATGTACCTTGCTCAGGGCCTGGCACTTACTAGACCCTCTGCGACTGTTGTTTTTAGTTAGGTAGAACTCATAAGTGATTTTTTAAAAACCCAGAATGAGATAACCTCTGGAAATGATCAGCAGTGCCTAAGGGTGGTAAGGATAGGAAGGAACCAGAATTCTTGGTGGGAAGGTGAAGTGGTCCAACAACCTTGGAAAGCTGTTCACCAGGATCTACTGAATGGGCACCCCTAGAACTCAGCATTTCCATCCCTAAGTGTCTACACACCCAACACAACACAGGCTATATATCCCAAGAGATAAGATGGCCACTGCAGCATTTTCCACAATAGCCAGAAACTGGAAGGTACCCAAATATCCATCAGCAGCAGATTAAATAAATAAGCGGTGGTGTATTCCCACAATGGACTATTACCCAGTTGTGAGATTAAATCAATTCCGACTTGATTCAATAGCATGAATGAACCACCTTCGCCAAGTGTTGGGCTAAAGAAGCACAGACACAAAGGAACACATCTCATCGCATCCATTTACGTGTATATTTCAAAAAACCAGACAAAACTCGCCTATGGGTTGGGAGTCAGGAAAGCGGTCACTCCTGGGGCAGACCCAATGGGTTGGTGATGGGGAAGGGATGGGCCAGGGGGCTCTGGAGTTCTGGAAGATTCCATTTCTTGATCTGGGTGGTGGTTCCTGGGAGGTCTCTGGTGTGTTCCCTTCGTGATAATTCAATAAGCTATGCACTGGTTATGTGTACCTTTTTCTAAGGATGTTATACTTGAATTTTTTACAAAGAAAGGATGTGTAAAAAAAGAATCAAGCAATTACATCCTGGTACACCCCAAGATATAAACTCCATCCCATATAATCAACTGTCCATCTTTTCCCAGAGCTTCCAGAAAGATTGCTTCTCAACAGGAATAGCTGACCATTACTGAGCACTAACTCTGTGCCCACATGCCTCTCAAGGAGTTACATGGATTAATTTCTTTAATCCTTTTAACACTTTATGAGTAGAATGACCACACTTCTCCAGACACTGGGTGGAGTCTCAGTTTATTCCTGTTATCCCAGCAAAATTATTAATAGCACTTCCCCTCTTTTAATCTCAAAAGTGCCTGGGTTTAAAGGCTAAATTACATATTGACCCTGCCTATGAGGCTATGAGATGGGCCAAATTATTATCATTTCCTTTTTTTTTTTTTTTTAGCAACACACAGAGAAGTTTGGTCATTTGCCCAAGGACACAGAGCTAGTAAGTAGTAAAGTCAGAATTTGAACCCAGAGTCTGGCTCCTCACCACTAGGATATATTGTCTTTTTTGTCCAAATTTCATTATTCTTGAGGTTCAGAATTTTTTTTCCTTTTGAAAAAAATTTTTAAAGGGGATCGAAGCATTGCTTGGATTTTTTTTTTATTGGAGCATAGTTGCTTTACAATGTTGTATTTGTCTCTGCTGTACTGCAAAGTGAATCAGTTATACATGTACGTATATCCAGAGATGCAGAAATTTCTTGATGTCTAACTTTTCTTCTGTTGTTGCAATTTTAACCTATTCTCTGTCGCTGGGAATTTCCTGAAAATAGGCGAGTTGCTCATTTCCCACGATGAGCCCCACGGCTGATCCAGCTCACATACAACAGCCTCTCCACACGTCTGGGAAATGAGTGGAACCCATCTTCTCCCGTCTCTTTTTAAAACAATATAAATATACTCCCTTTCCCATTTACATTTTTCCTCATGCAATATATTCCCCAATGTTCTAGTCGTGTCTGTGAATCTGTTTCCCACTTTTCCACTCGTTCATCCAGCAAATCATACAACGAGCCCTGCTCTGTGCCAGGCACTGCCGGTCTAGCCGGCAACAAAGTGGTCATAAACAAGACGAGTGCAGCCCGTGTTCTCAGAAGTCAGTGGTCCAGTAGGGAAAATGACACTGAAGAAATGATGACACGAACAATTATTCACTAAAACCATGATAAGGGCTGTGAAGGGTGTTCCAGAGGACTTGACCTGATGGGATGAAGTGCCAGCAAAGGCTTCTAGACAGAATGACATTTGGGTCAAGTCCTGAAAGATAATGATGGGCTCTGCCTGGAAGAGGAAGCAGGGAAGGGGATTCCAGGCAAAAGGAAAAGGATAAGCAGAGACCCTTGAGGATGGAAGGAGTTTGGACTGTTCAAGGAACCAAAGAACAGCCTGAGGGCCCAGAGCCCAGTGACAGGGGAGCATTGTCCTGGAAGATGAGTAAAGCAGGCAGGGGAAGCTGGATCTTACAGGGCCTGAGGCCCAGAGAGTTCTCGGTGCAGTGGGAAGCGATTGGACTCATTCAGCAGAGAAGGGCCCAGCCCTGCCTGCCTGCAGTGCTTCAGTTCCTGGCTTTCAAATCACTGAGAGTTCCAGCTAAATGAACAAGGAGGTCACCTGCATTCACCCATGTAACCTGAGTACAGAATATTTTTAGAATGTTTTAAGGACAGTTTTACAAATGAACAGCCTACCCCAAATGCCCTTTGCTACCAGAAACTTCGTCTTTTTCAGTAACACATTGCCAACTGGTCCACAGAGACTAAATCTGCCGAGAGTCCTGGATCACAGCCCCCAGTGGCCTGATTCCAGGCTCACCCTGTGGTCTATTGCGCCCGAAGACCACGATTTCCACAAGCAACAGGGCAGTACCCGCTGCAGTTGGGCGATGCGACGGTCCTGCCTAGGTTCAGCCTCTGTCTCAAAAACTTGGATATTTACTTGTCTTCATATTTACATCTTTATTTATGAATCTATGCCCTTACCTTATTCTAAAAATGATTTAAAGAGGTTTATAAGGGTAGAGAAAATAGAACAAGATAACAGAAAGAGAACATAAATTCAAATGAAGAGGAGAATAAAAGGAAAAACAAGAGGAGGGCCATAGAAATGATTCAAAAATGCCTTCTTAGAGTTCTGTACACTTGGCTCTGAGTTTTCTAACAGCCAATATTGTTGGAATTTGAAGAGACTAATTAATCAGATCCTTCTTTAGAAGGTTCAGAACTAATTAAGAAATTGAGCTGGGAAGAAAATTAAAATACTGTTTCTGTTCTTATGCTGGAAAAGGTGGACTGGAGAACTGGACTTGGGTCTGAGGTCCGAATATTCTTCCCCCTGAAGTGTATTGACTGGGTCCACTGCCCCAGTAGAACTGTGGACAAATACCGACTTAGTAGCAGAACCTGCCTGGCACCTAGCCAGCAGAACCTGCACCACCCATGACCTAGAGGAGGCAAATCTAGAGGATAAGAACACCCTTGCCCTGAGAACTGGTCCCAAAGGAGCAATGAGAAGACTCCAGCAGTGCCCATTGTCCCAATGTCACCAATCGGTTAAATCATGCTCCACCCTGGGAAGGAGGTTATAAAAGACAGAGAGAAGGATGAAAACAAATCTGCAATCAGACCTTTTCAATCCTGTTCAAGAACACAGCTCTCTGCTGCCCTGACCTTAGCAAACATCTATTTTGCATTGCTTCTCAAATTTCTGTGTGCACACAGATTACTCAAAGATTTTTTTTGAAACACAGATTCTGATACATGGGTCTGGGGTGGAGTTGAGATTTTGTACTTCAACAAGCTTCCAGGTGATGCCAACACTGCTGGTCCACATGGAGAGCCTCTAGAACAGGGGTCCTTGACCTGGGTCCACACAGAATTCTCGAATTTAGGGGGCCCATGAACTTGGATTCTAAAAAATATGTATTGATGCATCTTTATTTTTACTAACTTCTAACAGAAACTTAGCATTCCCTTCAATTACGAACGTAGATAACACACCACAGCAGTAGGAGGAGTACCTGTGATTTTTGTCCGCAGTAGAAATCTCAGATCTTGTCAATATCCCTCCATTGCTGCTGCAGATGGCTCTAAATTTCGCTTTATGATCTCTCCAAATATTACCGATGACTGTTTGGGAATTACAGTAGTGATTAGGCCCACTGCTAGCTCTTATTATTTCATGTGTTAATAAAGAGGCATGTACTTTATCCTAGCAAAAATGAACACATTAGGATATTTAAATTTTTTTTCAATAGCTATATTTCAGTACATTTGGTTTCCTTTGTAATGCTATGCATTTTATTTTTATGCAATTAAAAGTATTATAGGCATCACCAGAATGCAGGAGGTACACAGAAACTTAAGAATCCTTGATCAGGAAGGAAGGTTCTACCAGAGGTGGCCTCTACCCCATGGTGGGGAGAGCATGTTCTTAGGCTGGATTCTGAGCCAGACAAGCTGGGTCTCAATCCTCCTTCCTTTGAGGTGTAAGACCCCAGGCAAGTGTTTACCCTCCCTGTGCCTTGAGAGCATGTAATTCAAAGAGGGTGGTTAAAGAATTAAAGGAGTTGCTGTTTTCAAGGTGTAAGAACAGTGCCTGGCTGAGAGTGGGTACCTTACAAGTGTTGGCTAAATAGAGCATAGGAGTACTATATTCAGAATCTCAACTGAACAAGCATCTCTTCAGCACTCACCAAGGAGACAGAGATGACTATTGCAAAATCCCTAAATCCCTGTTCTCACGGAGCCCAAGGGTTCAGCAGGAGAGAGGGCAAGCCAGCAAACTGATCACACGAGGTCAGCAAGCAGCTCATCTGGTGGAAGCAGAGCTGGAGGCTGAGCTCAGTCAACCTGCACCCCCTTACCCGCCCCTCAGCCTCCAGTCCCAGAAGCCTTGGGAACCCCAGGTTCCCCTCAAAACTCAGTTTGAAAACCACTGTTGGAAGCCGTGCATAAGCTGTATTTATCCTGGACGAGTCTGTTTTGTTGTTTAACGGCTTTACTGAAATATGAATGACATACAACAAGCTGCACATGAAGTGCACAACTGGATAAGTACACACCTATGGAACTAGCACCACATCTAGAAAAGGAACACAGGCATCGCACCCAAGGTTGTCTCACCCATTTGTAACCCTCTCTCATCCCTGTCTGCCCCTCCCCAGCTCCCTACTCCTCCACCCCCACCCCCATCCCAGGCAACCATTGTTTGGCTATTTAAATGAATTACAAAGAAATAAAATTAAAAATCACTTCTTCTGTAGCGCTAGTCATGTTTCAAGCGTTCAGTAGCCATGCATGGTTACCATATTGGATGGTGCAGGTAGAGAACATTTCTATCTTCACAGTGTTCTACTGGACAGCACTGCTCTGAATATTAGATCCCTTTCCCTTTTATAGTGCTAGATAAAAGAGGTCCAGATTTCTTCCCAGGCTCACATTTTTTAAAGATGCTTATGGCTACTGAGAGCTTTCTAGGTGCCAAACTACTAAGCTTTTAGCACGTATTTCATTAAATAATCACAATGGCCCTATGAGATAGGAACAGTAAATGTCCTCATTCTCTCAATGGGCAAACCAAGGCTCAGGAAGGTTAAATGGATGGGAGAGCTGGTCCGGCCTCCACGCCTTGCCTTTGCTCTTGCCCTTGCCGTTGTCCTTGCTTTATTTCTGAGGCAGCACAATTCAGTGGTTAAGAGCACAGACTCAGGAGTCTGCCCACACAGGATTCAGTCTGGCTCTACTACCAGGTGTGTGATCCTGGGCAAGTCATCAATTATCTATGCTTCTGTGTCCTCCTCTGTAAAACAAGGATTATAATAAAGCCTGCCCCCTATGGTGGTTGTGAGGATTGAATTCATTAAAATACATAAAGCCTTTAGGAGGGTGCCTGGCACATAGGAGGGTCTATATAAGTGTTTCCTATTTTATACCCTTTTCCTCACTCCCATCCTGAACTGTTTTGTGCAACACACCAGTTTCTCAGAAATAGAAGCACATATCCTGAATAATTGGACATTTACTCATTCCATTATTCCCTCTCTCGACATCTCCCGAGTCCCCACAAAGCACAAGGCCTTCTGGGCTCCGCACTGTGTCACATACAACGATGAATGAAGTCCCCGTGGTTTCAGACTTGATATTTCTGCTCAGGCTTTTCCCTAGTGATCTGTAAGTCACTTCCTTTTCTTTTTAAAGTACACACAAGATGGTTTGAAGAAACAGAAGCACAGAATCATTTTCCCATTCCACTGGCTTTTCAAAAGAGTTAAGTGGTGCTAGGTTACTAATTTGTACCTATTCTCATTCCTTTTTTTACTGCCTTTGAATGCCTCATGTCCCAGTCAGAGCAAGAACGCAGGTGCTTTCTCAAGTAAACTCAAGTAACATATTATCACCGTAAGGATCCTCGTGACAGATTATCATTGCAAGAATCATTAAGTCTTAGCATAAAAGTCCACTAAGGGAAACTTCTTTGGGGAAGAACAGACACACAAAGAAATGCAGATTTTGCCAGACATGAGACTGCCTTTTCTAATAGACAAGACAGTAAGACCCATTCTCAAGGGGTTTTGTCCTTTAGGGAACGATTTCTTCTCCTTTTAGTCTCCACTCTCAGCCCCCTGTCCGCGTTGAACACTTGACTTCCAAGAAAAGACTTTATTTTTCTGATGAAGATGGAAGAGGGTGGTCCACCTCACTCCACTCTCCAGAGGCACCAATATCCCCAGTGCAAATGTCCACTGGTTATGGAACTGAACAAAGAGTCCTTCCAGACCCCCACTGGTATCGCACTGTATGAAACCACATTCCATGACCAGAAAAAGTCCTAAAAACACACATACACATGCATGAACACATACATATGCACACACATGCACATACACACCAACACTTCTTCAGCTTACTTTCAAATGATGTAGTTTCCATTCTAAAGTGACAAAATTTTTATCCAACCTGAGAGTGTTGAGAATTTCTTCCTGATTACTCAAACCAGCATTTTTTAAAAGGATAGAGTTTAGATTAGTAAAACCATAGAATCTATCACATGAGCATGAAAAGTTCTCCTTGGGTACATGTTGATCCTTAGAAACACAATTTTATTTTCTCGGACAATTAGAGGGAGATTATGCCACTGAGTCTAAGAAGGTGGTATCACTTATCATCTCCTGGCATCCAGCCGATAGCTATCTTAATTTTAAAAACCCTAGAGCAGCATTTTCCAATTTGTGTTTTGCAGAACAATAGATCCATGAGGTGTTAGTAAGTATCCCTGGGGAAAAATAAGTGGTTCTGTAAGCAAATAAGTTTAGCAAAAGCTGGGCTGAAAACTTCAACAGGTTTCTTTAGTACAGGACTTCTCAGAGCCTTTAATATGCTAATGTGTGTTATACCCTGGTGGGGTGAACAGGATTAAGGAGAGAAGTTTGTATTATGCATGTATGTAACAACCAATCCATGTTAGCTTTTATAATTATTAGCTATTATGATACAAGGCTTGCTAAACTGACATGTTAAGAGCACACTTCTTCCACAGGACAGCGCTCTAGATTTAACGTTCCACGAAACACACTTTGGGAAAGGCTAACCCAGCTCACTCCATATTGGCATTTAATAAGTATTTTACTCATTTTTGTGAGCAAAGAATTAAGGTAAAATATAATGCAATGTAGAAAAGCACAAAGTACAATAGAATCTTACTCCTGAGATTTACAGCCTCCAAACAAAAATAGATCCTGTTTGGACAGGAATTCATTTATTCTGCCTCCCTCACCAGAACTAATGGTCCTAACAGTTTTATATGGTCCTAAGTACTTTACATCTACCTAAAAATGGATACTTCCATGCATGTGAATCATTTATTAAGAGAACTTTTGGAACACAGAGAAAAGCCCCAGGTTACCTTCATTAGTCTTTCATTCACCCATTCATTCATTGAAATACACACACACACACACACACACACACACACACATACACATACACATATATATAGGTATGTATATAGGAAGACCTGTTATGTATCAGATATTGTTCTAAGCCCTGGCAATAAAATACTGAATCAAGTAGACTACTTCCCTGCCCCCCTGGAGTTTTACATTCTAATGGAGAAGAAAGATGATACACAGATAAATAAGGAAATATAGAGTATGTTAGTATAAGTGCCCTGGAGAAAAACACAGCAGGATGAGGGGCTCAGGGAGTGCCAGAGCGGTGAGGGGCGAGTTGTTATTTTAAGTAAAGGAGCTGGGAAGCCTTCACTGATAAGGTGATATTTGAGCAGAGATCTGAAAGTAGCAAAGGACAAACCGGGCAGAGGGTGGAAAGAACTTGATTGTTGAGTTTGAGTAACGTGGAGAAGAGCGTGGCTGCCGTGGAGCCAGCGGCAGGGTGAGTGAGAGCAGATGAAGCTGCGAGAGGAATGGGCGGGTTTGCAGAAGCATGGATGGACCTAGAGATGATCATATTAGTTGAAGTAAGTCAGATGGGGAAAGACAAATACTATACGATATCACTTACCTGTGGAATCTAGAACACGACACAAACGAACATATCTACAAAACAGAAACAAACTCACAGACATAGAGAACACACTGTGGTTACCAAAGGGGAAAAGTGGGGGGGTATAAATTAGGAGGCTGGGATTAACATATACACACTAATATATATATAATAGATAAATCAACAAGAACCTACTGTATAGCACAGGGAACTATATTCAATATCTTATAATAACTTATAATAGAAAAGAATCTGAAAATGAATATATATAATATACATATATATAACTGAACCACTTTGCTGTACACCTGAAATTAACACAGCATTGTAAATCAACTATACTTCAATAAAAAATAAATAAAATTAAAGTTAAAAAATTTTAAAATAATAAAGAGGAATGGGCAGGAGAGGGCATCAGATCATCTGGGGCATTGTAGGCATTTGTCAAGACTTTGGCTTTTACTCTGAGGAGCCACCGCAGGATCTTGAGCAGAGATCAAGCTGCTTTGTTTTAGAAGGATCATACTCTCTGCTGGATTACGATTAAATATGGTGGCCATGGAGGGCAGAGGTGGGAGCAGGGGGAGCAATCCAGGTACAAAGGACCGTGGTGGCTAGAACTCTAGAGGTAGCAATGGACGGGGCTCCAGGAATGAAATTCCTTATGGGAGAAGTGACACCTGTCAGGCTGCTCATCATTCAACAGGCCCCCTGGGATTGCCGCTGACATGTGGAGGAAGGCTCTCTGTCCGATAGCCATGGCTAATCCTCTTTAGTGAGTAAATCAGCTTGTTAGCAACCTGCCATCTCCTTCCTCTCCAGGAGATACATACAACAAGATATAAATTGAGATGCCTGGTGGATTACCATAGCTACAAGTGCCTGGCAACCAGGACTAGACTGATGGCCATTGATCAATGGGCTCCAGAGTCTCCCCAGGGGTGATGAATGCACTGAAAAGGGCATCCAAGTTCCTGAAACAGTCCAAAGCAGAAAGAAAACCATACAATCATCATCTTGTTCTGCCTGATTGGCTTTTGTCTTGCACAGACAAGGGGCCAGCTCACAGCTCATCATGGGCTCATTCTTCAGATAAGGAACCTCCAAACCAGCCACCAGTAGAATAGGTGCAAGCTCTAAAGGCAGAGACGAAGACACTTTTCATGAAAACAAAGGAGATGAAGGCAGTCAAAGAGATATTTAACAGGTCACTGCTGGCATAGAGAAGGGAGCAGAGAGGGAGCAGGAAAGAGAGTGAGAGGGACTCAGGGTCAGAGACTATGAGCCCTGGGCCAGAATGGCCCGAGGCCTGTTTTTTTGGATATAATGTTTTATTGGAGAAGAGCAGAACTCTATTCGTTTACATATTGTCTATGGCTGCTTTCATAGTGTGATGACAGAGCCTATTGGTATGGCCTACAGAACCTTTCATATGTATTACTTGACCATTTACAAAACAAAAAAGTTTGTCCACTCCTGATCCTATGGCTCCCAGATGGGCTGGAAGACTTGCTCTCCTTGTTCACCAGCGTGCTTGGCTTGGTTCAAGGCACTGAACCATGGTGCGCTGGGAGGTATGCTAAAGAAATACTAACAACTTACAAAGATATAGCCAACATCACTTTCACGATGAGGAGGTAAGAAGTCCTATAACCACAGCTGCAGCTCCTTGTCTCTGCTGGCAAGGTACTGGAGAGAATCTCTGCCTCAGGACCTAACACTACACACAGAGGAGCCAAGAAATTGTGGAAATAGAGACGAGACAGGAGGAGGAGCAAAGTCCTCAAAGGAGAACTATATCAGGACTGTTTCCATCAACTTCACTGCTGTGGACTGAATTATGTCCCACCACCCCCCAAGTTCATATGGAATTCATGTTGAAGCCCTAACCCCCAATGTGTTATGTTTGGAGGTAGGGCCTTTCAGAAGTCATGAGGGTGGGGCCCTCATGATGGGATTAGTGCTCTTGTGAGGAGAGATACCAAAGTGCTAGCATGCTCGCTCGCTCGCTCTCTCTCCCTCTCTCTTCCTCCCTCTCTCCCTCCCTCTCTCTCCCTCCCTCCCTCTCTCTCTCCCTCTCTTTCTCTCTCTCTGCCAAGTGAGGACACAGTGAGAAGACAGCCATCTACAAACCAGAAAGAGGGCTCTCACAGGAACCCAACCATGCTGGCACCCTGATCTCAGACTTCCAGCCTCCAGAACAGTGAGAAAATTAACTTCTGTTGTTTAAGTCACCCAGTCTATGATATTTGTTATGGCAGCCAGAGCCAACAAAGACATTCACCAAAGTGCTGGACCCAACAGAGTGTGACTCTGGGAGCAACAGAGCAGGCATAACTGTGGAGAGAAGACCACAGAAATATCCTATTTCCTCCTCCATTATATGACCAGGACTCTCCTTTTCCTACCTCCAGGAAGTCAAATTTCAATTTTATCTCTTCCAGGCACCCAACCAGGAGACAACTAGGAAAATGGAACTGGTACAAGATGCTGGCTCCAGTTCTCCAAGAAACTCTCCCTAGTTAATGGTCCATGGACATTGCTCAGTGTCCCCCAAGCTTTCCTGCGACGCCTCCATTTGCTGCTAATTATTTTCTGGAAACATAGCTCATAGAAACAGGCTCCAAAAAGCTTCTAAAATAGCCAAGGTACAAAACGTCAAGGATTCTGGTTTCTTTCTTTCTTGCAACCTTAGCTTATTGGAGAGTACTAGTGTTCACCAAAGTTGTCATCTATGTTGGGTTGGGAGAATTTGGAGAGATTTGGTGCCTTCAATAACTCAAACAGCTGCCAAAGACTTTGGGGGACGAAAGGTAAAATAAGATCCATATTGTGGCTTCTCCTACCCCACCCCTCATATCGTATTGACTGAACCAAAGGAAGATAGTGAGATACCTTTTGTCCCCTTGACTTCCTATTACATAAGCTGCAGAAATTCTCTGAAGGTAAGAAATGGTGAGAGGAACAGATATTTTGCTTTACAAGATTCTCCAAACCCTGGGTCTCCTCTGTCAAGCTCTGTAAAGTCTGAGGGCCCCACCCTCATGACTTCTGAAAGGCCAGCTCTTTTATCCTCTGTTGAGAGATGGAATTGAGCTTGATCTGATGACAAAATAATTTAAGATCTTTCTCTAAAAATGTTGGGCCAGGACATGAAAATGCTGTTGACAATGCTGGAATTGTTTCTTGATGCCTTGGAGTGAAACAAATAACTCACCCTTAAAAGGCTGAAGCAATTGTCTCTGGGGTCCTGCACTGTCTGCAGAATGACCATCTGCCCCTTTCTGCTCCTGGGGCCACATGGCAATAAGACGAGCCCATCCCCCAAGCAGTTAATTTTCCTTTTTTGAAGATCTGTGGGTAAGAGTGTATTTTTCCATTACAAGTTCTGCTTTTTTCTTGAGTATTTTCTGTCCTTGACTGTTTATTTCTTCTACCTACTGTTGTGTTGTTAAACCTGAAAAGGGTCTAGTGGGAGAAGAATGTGCACAGGTTCTGATTTCCCTGTGGGAAAAGGAAGTGTAAGGCTCACCAGGTTCTTTCTACTGAGCTGGAAATCAGTGCTATTTGGAATGTTGCCTCTTCTTTTGCAGACTGGTGCACATTAGAACACACAGTTAAATTTAACTGGTTTAAGAGAGGCTAATGGAAAAATTTGAAAACATGAAGAGGTCAAGAGCCAGGGGAGAAATACAAATGGTCAATAAACATCCTAATAAATGTTACATTTTACAGTAATCAAAATTGCTAATGCAAACCCGAACAATGAGATTTCATTTTTTGCCCATCACATTAGTAAACACTTTTAAAAAATATAATGCGGGCTTCCCTGGTGGTGCAATGGTTAAGAATCCGCCTGCCAATGCAGGGGACACGGGTTCGAGCCCTGGTCCGGGAAGATCCCACATGCCATGGAGCAATTAAGCCCATGTGCCACAACTACTGAGCCCACATGCCACAACTACTAAGTCTGCACTCTAGAGCCCACGAGCCACAATTATTGAAGCCCACATGCCTAGAGCCTGTGCTCCACAACAAGAGAAGCCACCGCAATGAGAAGTCCGCGCACCACAACAATGAGTAGCCCCCGCTCACCACAACTAGAGAAAGCCTGCAGGTAGCAACAAAGACCCAACGCAGCCAAAAATAAATAAATAAAATAAATAAATTAAAAAAAATATATATATATATATATATATATATATATATATATATAAATATATATATATAAAATGGGCTCTGACCTGTAGGTTTTCACATGTGAGATTCTGAGGGAGGCACACACACACACTAAGTGCTCTCTCTGGGTAGGTACTCAGGTAGGGTTTGTACCTCCTTGCAAGTCCTGCTTAGTTGGCCTCACTAGCACCTCACTCTGGGTTCTGGAGTCATCAGCACCTATCTCAGCTGAAGCACTGAAAGGACTCTCATTTAGCATACTGTATACCACCTCCAATGCAAGGAGGTCACCCCTGGTTTACAGATGTCAAAAGTTAAGTCTTTAGCAGATGAATGGATAAAGAAGATGTGGTCCATACATACAATGGAATATTACTCAGCCATAAAAAAGAATGAAATAATGCCATGTGCAGCAACATGGGTGGATGTAGAGATGATCATACTAAGTGAAGTGAATCAGAAAGAGAAAGACAAATTTCACATGACATCATTTATATGTGGAATCTAAAAAATTGATACAAATGAACATGTTCTGTAAATGAACAAAAACAGACTCACAGACTTAGAAAACAAACTTATGGTTACCAAAGGGGAAAGGTGGCGGGAGGGATAAATTAGGAGTTTGGGATCAAAATATACACACTACTATATATAAAATAGATAAACAATAGGATGTACTGTATAGCACAGGGAACTATATTCAATACCTTGTAATAACCTACAATGCAAAAGAATCTGAAAAAGTAGGTGATTAAATAGTTAATCCCACTAGGGGATTGTAAGTAGAGAAAAAATTATGGGAGACTCCCATAAGTTAATGATCACTCAAGAAAGCAGGTTTTACTTAACCAAAAAACCAAGTAGGCTTGCTTAGCGAAAAATCCATGCAACAGAAGCATGAGACATGCCCGCAAACAATAAAACAATGGTGGAATGAGACCCACACCCTGCCCAGTGAGTTCAGTAAGTTAATGATTCCTAGGACATGCTCCTATGCACACATGAAAAACAAAAATATAAGGAAAAGGTAACATTATACTAAAACCTGAGATGATTTACCATATTTTAGTATACGTCACTGCCTTTTTGCTCATTTCCATTGCGCCATGACAGTCCCAGCTTGACCACGTAGGGACAAAAAACTCCCCCGCTTGACATGGAGGAAGAGCTGGTGATGGAAGCTTGACATCTACTCAAGAATGAGGAGGAAGGTGGTCTTCCTCCCCTCCCCACTTTTCCTTTGATTATAAAACTGTAGCCCACTAAGTTCTCAGCGTGGCATTCCCTTGCCCGCTTGCTTATAAACCTCACAAGTGTCCTATTGTGATAAATCACTTCTTATCTATCATTTTGCCTCTCACTGAATTCTTTCTGTGCTGAGACATAAAGAACCGGAGCTCCTCGGAACCCCCCGAGACACATTTCTGCAGTTTCAAAACTAACACAACATTGTAAATCCACTGCACTTCAATTAAAAATAAAATGAAGTTTCCAGGAAACTTCTTACACTTTCTAAGATCACACAACCAGTCTACGGCAGGGCGTGGATCTGAACCAACAAATGTTTGACTTCAGGTCAAGGTCTTGGCACCCCACTGCTGTTGTCTTAATAAAAGGGCTTTCAAGATGGTTGGACTTAAAAGGAACCCCATCCCCTCCCAAGGCATTCCCTTAGCTAATTGATCCAAAAAATGGGGCTGGGCGTATTCCCTTCCCCCCCACACAGTCTACCCCTCCCTAGGGCCATCTGGGCTGGGCCTAGGAGGAGGCACTGTGGGGTCTGCAGAAATTTACGGCCAGCAGATCTCCAGCACAGCCCAGAACCCTGCACCTTAGCAGCTCCCATCATCTCAGAGTGGGGAACAGCAGAGTCCATATGCCTCACTCTCCTGACAGATGTGAGGAAAGCACATTGTAAGCACCAAATATCAGTCTGTGTCTACAAAAGTCATTATAAACATCACCGGGAATGAGAGAAAAACAAAGCATCTCTATTTATAGCGTAGGAAAGAGGGGGAAAAAAACCATCCTTCCAAACATATGCTTAATCACACTGCTGTACTAGGAGGGGGAAATCACCTGTAAATCTTTCCTTTGTGGCTGATATGAAGCTGATCATCTTCCCTTTGGAGATGGATGTTTACGACTCTCTAATGGCTGCGGGAGAAAGCAGGGCCCTGCATTCCTGTGCCAGCCCACTGGGACGCACATCAAAGCCACTTTGTCTAAACTGGGACACGCCCAGGCAACCGACCCAACCCCACCCCTTTTGGATTCTCTTTCTCTTTTTGTGGAATCTGTAGTAAGCTCCGCAGCTGACCTCAGAGGTCACCCACAAGCACTTTCCTGTTTGAAACTTGTTCCGCAGGCCACGTTTCCACCAGCTTTGAGTCATTATCCTCCAGCCCTGACATCTACACCCCTGTTAGATGAAAGAGCTCTACCATGTCCGCCATCCTGAACACAAAGGCGGCAGGGTTTTTGTTGTTGTTTAGATGTGTGTTCAGTTTTTAAAAATAAAAACCTATGTTGTACTTTTTTCTTATTACAAAGGCAATACCTGTTTATCATAAAAATATTCAAACAGTGCAGACAAGCAGAGTGGAGAAACAAAAAGCACCCATTATTGCGTCCAAGAATAAGCGCAGGGAGCGTGTTGGAATACATCTTTCAGACTTTTTCCTCTGCAGAGATCTATCTGTCTAGTGTTGCAAAAGAAGATCACACTGAACATCCTGGTAATGAACTTGCTTTTTCATTGGGCCCTATGTTGGGAACATCTTTCCATGTCATTAAATATTCTGTATGCTTTTTTTTTTTTAATATTTTGTAATATGAACCACGTTTGGTAGTTTTCATGTGAATATAAAAGCAATTCACACTTAAAATTTCATCTCCTTTGCCATTGCTTTCCTGGGTGTGTTGAGGAAATACCATGGCTCAATCAGAAGAAGGCATGCTTGATTTTTTTCCTTCTGAAAAACAAGGACATTGCTAATGCTCTCTTAAATCCTAGGAGCTATGACTACCTGGTTTGGAGAGCTTCACAACACCCTGGTGCAAAGATGTTCCCCTCTCTGTGTGTCTTCAAGTCAAATCAGAAGAAACCCAAGATCTTGCCACCCTCCCCATCCCTGCCCCCACTGCCATATTGGAAGTGATGCTGGTTATCTTCCTGCTGGGAAACCTGCCTCCCCAGGAACTACTACAGGAAGTGCAAATCTCAGAATCACAAATCTTAGGAAAAAAGAGTCAGCCCAACTTCCCCACCGACTGGGTAAGCATCGGGGTCCACCCTGCCATCTATTACCACTGCTGTCTTTGCTTCTCACTGTGTCCTTCTGGTGCTCCAGGGACAACAGTGCTTCTGGATCATTGGTGGTGATGCCAACCCTAGGTTCAGTCCAGCTTCAAGCATGGTATCGACTGTCCTGGGAGGGAGGATGCCTCCGCTCTCTCTACTGCAAGGGCAGCTCCAGATGCCTCTCACTTAGTATCCAGGGCCTTGGCATTTTCACTCCTGCAAGAGCTGTTTCTACCATGGCTTCAGCCAGGGGAACCAAGTCAGAAATGGGTCAGGAGCCCATCGCTTGCCAAGCAAAACAGCTGTTTATTCCATTTTTCTCTCATACGGATCCACAGCCACATACCTGGCACCCATCATCTCCCTTTTCAACACTGCAAGTATTAAAGATTTCCTCCACTCCCCTTCTGTTCAGTAGTACACTGGGGTAGTGATGGAAGGATTCAGACCCTCAAAACCAAGAAACCCCAGACAGCTTCACCTCTTTGACCGTGGAATATGAACATTGCTGGCTTTCTGCTTTCAAAACAATAGAGAATGGTAACATCAAAGGAGATACCAGATGCCCTTCAAGAGTCCAGGGGAGAGAGAAGTCTCTTTATGCATAATGGGGGAGGAATAATTTCCCTTCCTCACCTTTTATTCTCTAACCCAAACACAAGCCAGGGAAATATTTAGCGTGTCTTGCTAGAGCAGTGAAAAATAAAACCCTAGCTAAGCTTTAAGTGGGTCACCCTGCTACACAGCAAAATTAATCTTCAATGGATCGCTCCCTCTGTCTTTAAATGAACAATTATTGTTTTTAGAGAAACTGCCTGGTGCCATGATAAAAACTCTGGGGTTGGAGTCAGAAAACCCAAGTTGTCCTTTCCCTGCCTCTTACTACCATGTGACTCTGAATCAAGTATTAAACTCCCTGAAGCCTAATTTCTCTCTCTGCCTAAGATCGGACTTAGAGTGAAACCTTAATACTCAAAGTCTGTTAGCCAAGAGTCCCTGTCTCCCTGGACAGTGCTTAACGGTTCACCAACAACATTTGCCAAGGCAACTTATTTTTCTGTGCATCTTTATTTTATAATTTCCAGGGAAAAACCCCTGAAAATCCCAATGCTTGCTCAATACGTGGGAATCGTTAAAGTACCCTAGCTAGGTAACACAGTTGATTTACTATAATTTACTAATGTCTCTGAAATTCAGTGTCCTCAACTTTCATGATAACTAGCACAAATTCTATAGGCTGGGCACTAGTCTAAATGTTTAGGTATATTAACTAATTAAAATTTTACAACTACAACTCTGTAAGGTAGGTCGTATTATTATGATCATCCTTACAGTTGAGGAACTGAGCCATAAGAGGTTAAGTGATTATCCCAAGGTCACACAGCTAAGAATTGGCAGAGCCAGGATTTGAACCCAGGCAGCCTCAATCCAGAGTCCATATTCTTCAGTGTATGTCACACTACCTCTAGCTCTGAGATGATGGAATGGTGAGTCAGGCTTACCTCCTAGGATTGTTGAAAGGATTAAATGTATACAAGACACTGTAACTCTCACACATGAAGTCCCCAAGATATGAGTCAGTATTACTATTTTATTATTTTCTAGATGAATCTAATAAAGCATTGTGATGCTAGTTGAAAATTATTAAAACTGTATGGCAACAAGGAGAAATCCAGCTATCATACAATACATAGTGAATTAAAGTGAAATACATAATTTGTTCTGGTTGTGCCTATGTCAAAATATGTTCACATTGTGTAACTGTATCAGTCAGTTACTGCTGCATAACAAACAACAAGCACTTATTCCTCATATGTCTGCTACTTAGCTATGGATCTATGTTTTCAGACTGGGCTTACCTGGGCGGCTTTGCTGCGGTCCAGCTGGGCTTATGTCCCTGATGCAGGTTGGACTCAGGTCTGCTCCTCACATCTGTCCTGGGGCTCAGGCTGAAGGGGAAACACCAGCTGAGGGGAGCTCTTCGTGTGGCAATGTCAGTGGTACAAGAGAGCAAGTCCAACTGCACAAGTGCACTTTAAGCCTCTGTTCACATCATCACATCCCACTGTCAAAGTAAATCAGGGACTTCCCTGGCAGTCCAGTGATTAAGACTCCACGCTGCCACTGAAGGGGGCAGGGGTTTGATCCCTGGTCAGAGAACTAAAATCCCACATGCCACCTGGCGCAGCCAAAACAAAAACAAAGTAAATCATGTGGCTGAGCAAAATAAGGGCATAAGAAAGTGCACTTCACACCGCATGAGACCAAAGTAAGTCACACGGCTAAGTCCAACATCACCTGAGCAGGGAAGCATACTTCTCCCCATGGAAGTGGAGGTTAGGGAGTAAATACTTTTAAACAATAATCTGGGCTGGCCAAAAAGTTCGTTCAGGTTTTTCCATAACATCTTACAGAAAACCCCAAACGAACTTTTTGGCCAACCCAATACTATAAGAAAGACCAGATAGAAACAGAAAAAAACTGAGAAACATGATTAGTTTGGTGATATTGAGAGTCAGTATTTTTGTCTTCCTTTTTCCCCAAAATAACATTTACTATTTTACTGTCTTTGAGATTGAAGGGAAAAAAAAATAAAATAAAAGGAAACTTCAAGAATCAGTCCTAAAAGAATAGGCTGGGGATTAACAGGTACAAACTACTATATATAAAATAGATAAACAACAAGGACCTACTGTATAGCACAGGAAAATATATTCAATATCTTGTAATAACTTATAGTGGAAAAGAATCTGAAAAATAATATTAATATAATACAGTATAATGAAATATATGTATATGTGTATAACTGAATCACTTTGCTGTACACCTGAAACACTGTAAATCAACCATACTTCAATTTTTTTAAATTTAAAAATAAATAAATTTTTAAAAGTTAAAAAAAAATAGGTAGAAAGGAAAGACTGTCACTAAGTAACCTTTGTTCATTCCTTCAACAAACTCTCGCAGAGTCCTCCTTTGCACAGGTAAATCTAGCCCCTGTCCTCAAGCAGCTCACAGTCTAGCAAATGAGAGATAATGATAAAGATGATGATGATGATAATGATAATAATAGCCAACATTAAGTGGCCCATAGCCCAGGTGCTGTGTTAAGCCATTTACAGGGTATAATCTGTAATCCTATTGCAAAGCTCTACGAAGGAGGTTCTGTGAAAATCTATTTTACAGAACAGAACCTGACTCAAGGTCAACCAGCCAACATGCAGCAGAACTGGAATTTCCACCAGGCAGCCCAGCCTCAGGCCCTGCACTCTTCAGCACTTCAGTTCTCATTCACTCGGATCCCCTAAACTGTGCCACACCTATTCCTTCACAGCAGACCCTCTCCCTATCCCTGGATTAAAAGATTACTAACACAACACGCCCTCAGCTCGGAGGTTTGGCAAACACAAAGCCTGTGCATATAACCAACTAGATCTCACAGGTAGGTGTGGGCAAAGGGTGCCAGCCTTCAGTAAAGAAACTGGCTTTTTGGTAAGCTTGGAGAAGACATGAAGGAAGGTTCATTTTCTAGATTAATAGGGGCTGAGTACATCCACTGAGGGTGGTGACTGGCTTTTCTCCACCTCATATGGAAATGATAAACATAAGGGCTTGCACACAGCATCAGGGAACCAGGTGAGGCAAAAGTGAACATTTCCAGATCACAAGGACCTTTTTATGGAAAGAGACTCCCAAGGGGAGGGAAGATCCCTTTCCCAGAGGCGGGGTGGTAAAGCAGGTCAAGCAGGGAGCAAAATGCAGACGGACAGCTGGCCTCAAACAACACCCTGGAATTCAGCAACTCTTCTGTCAGGTTGTTTTTCTTCCTCTCTTTCTTGAGACCACTTTCAGAATGTGCCAGTCAATAGAGGTTGAGTCAAACACCAAAGCCCATTTTGACCACCTGACTATTTCCTCCTCCTTGATTTCCTCACCTTCCCAGACCACCCTGGAGTCTGCTCTTGGGCATTCTTCCTCTAGGAGGGCAGTGAAGGAAGAACTAGCCGCCCCTCCACCCATCCCTCAACAAAAAACAAGAACACAAGAGCCCTATAAACACTGGCATCGAACTCAGCTACTTCAACGACAATAACAATATTTCATTACTCAGTAGCTAAGACTGAGAGTGCCAATAAAAATACAACCAACAACAGACTGTTTGATGAATCAAGTAGGAAAGAACTTATTTGTTTGTAAGTGTCCAATCCAACCCATCATAAATGACCTGACAAAAGGAAGGGCTCAATGTAAGCTGCAGGAGCCCATCCAGAGAAATCCCACACAGAGGCTGCAGGCAGCTCCCTTTTCTTAGAAATAATGGCCAATCACATTAAGTACAAGAACAGAAAAATCAGAGTCCGACTCTCCCCATAAAACTGGGTCACTCCTCACTGGAGCCAGCTCTGGGTAACACTTATCTCCCAGCCAGTTCACCTGATTAACAACCTGTGGGGTTTTCACCAATGGGTTTCCAGCTGTATCAGCCCTCACATGACTGACAGGAGGGAAAATAAGAGATTAAAAAGGTGCTTCAAGAAAAAAGAAAAATCTTAAATAAACAACCTAAACTTACACCTAAAACAATTAGAGACAGAAGAACAAAAAACCCCAAAATTAGCAGAAGGAAAGAAATCATAAAGAGCAGATCAGAAATAAATGAAAAAGAAATGAAGAAAACAATAGCAAAGATCAATAAAACTAAAAGCTGGTTCTTTGAGAAGATAAACAAAATTGATAAACCATTAGCCAGACTCATCAAGAAAAAAAGGGAGAATACTCAAATCAATAGAATTAGAAATGAAAAAGGAGAAGTAAGAACTGACACTGCAGAAATACAAAGGTTCATGAGAGATTACTACAAGCAACTCTATGCCAATAAAATGGACAACCTGGAAGAAATGGACAAATTCTTACAAATGCACAACCTGCCAAGACTGAATCAGGAAGAAACAGAAAACATGAACAGACCAGTCACAAGCACTGAAATTGAAACTGTGATTAAAAATCTTCCAACAGGGGGCTTCCCTGGTGGCGCAGTGGTTGGGAGTCCGCCTGCCGATGCAGGGGGCGCGGGTTAGTGACCCGGTCCGGGAATATCCCACGTAACGCGGAGCGGCTGGGCCCGTGGGCCATGGCCGCTGGGCCTGCGCGTCCAGAGCCTGTGCTCCGCAACGGGAGAGGCCACAACAGTGAGAGGCCCGCGTACTGCACAAAAAAAAAAATCTTCCAACAAACAAAAGCCCAGGACCAGATGGCTTCACAGGTGAATTCTAGCAAACATTTAGAGAAGCGTTAACACCTATCCTTCTCAAACTCTTCCAAAATATAGCAGAGGGAGGAACACTCCCAAACTCATTCTACGAGGCCACCATAACCCTGATAGCAAAACTTGACAAAGATGTCACAAAGAAAGAAAACTACAGGCCAGTATCACTGATGAACATACATGCAAAAATCCTCAACAAAATACTAGCAAACAGAATCCAACAGCACATTAAAAGGATCATACACCATGATCAAATGAGGTTTATCCCAGGAACACAAGGATTCTCCAATATACACAAATAAATCAATGTGATACACCAGATTAACAAACTGAAGGATAAAAATCATATAATAATCTCAATAGGGCTTCCGGGAAGATGGCGGAAGAGTAAGACGCGGAGATCACCTTCCTCCCCACAGATACACCAGAAATACATCTACACGTGGAACAACTCCTACAGAACACCTACTGAACACTGGCAGAAGACCTCAGACGCCCAAAAGGCAAGAAACTCCCCACGTACCTGGGTAGGGCAAAAGAAAAAAAGAAAAAACAGAGACAAAAGAATAGGGACGGGACCTGCACCAGTGGGAGGGAGCTGTGAAGGAGGAAAGTTTTCCACACACTAGGAAGCCCCTTCGCGGGTGGACACTGCGGGTGGCGGAGTGGGAAAGCTTCAGAGCCACGGAGGAGAGCACAGCGGCAGGGGTGCGGAGGGCAAAGCACAGAGGTTACGGCACAGAGGATCGGGGCCGACCGGCACTCACCAGCCCGAGAGGCTTGTCTGCTCACTGCCTGGGTGGGCGGGGCCGGGAGCTGAGGCTCGGGCTTCGGTCAGAGCGCAGGGAGAGGACTGGCGGCGTGAACACAGGCTGAAGGAGTTAGTGCACCACGGCTATCCGGGAGGGAGTCCGGGGAAAAGTCTGGACCTGCCGAAGAGGCAAGAGACTTTTTCTTCTCTCCTTGTTTCCTGGTGCGCGAGGAGAGGTGATTAAGAGCGCTGCGTAAAGCAGCTCCAGAGACGGGCGCGAGCCGCGGCTAAAAGCGCGGGCCACAGAGACGGGCATGAGACGCTAAGGCTGCTGCTGCCGCCACCAAGAAGCCTGTGTGCGAGCACAGGTCACTCCCCACACCCGCCTTCCGGGGAGCCGGTGCAGCCCGCCACTACCAGGGTTCCGGGATCCAGGGACAACTCCCCCGGGAGAATGCACGGCGCGCCTCAGGCTGGTGCAACGTCATGCCGGCCTCTGCTGCCGCAGGCTCGCCCCGCACTCCGTTCCCCTCCCTCCTCCCGGCCTGAGTGAACCAGAGCCCCCGAAATCAGCGGCTCCTTTAACCCCGTCATGTCTGAGCGAAGAACAGACGCCCTCCGGCGACCTACACGCAGAGGCGGGGCCAAATCCAAAGCTGAGCCCCTGGGAGCTGTGAGAACCAAGAAGAGAAAGGGAAATCTCTCCCAGCAGCCTCAGAAGCAGTGGATTAAAGCTCCACAAACAACTTGATATATCCTGCATCTTGGAATACATGAATAGACAACGAATCATCCCAAATTGAGGAGGTAGACTTTGAGAGCAAGATTTATTATTTCTTCCCCTTTTCCTCTTTTGGTGAGTGTGTATGTGTATGCTTCTGTGTGAGATTTTGTCTTTATAGCTTTGCTTTCACCATTTGTCCTAGGGTTCTATCCGTCCGTTTTTTTTTTAACTTTATTTTAATAATTTTATTTTATTTTACTTTATCTTCTTTCTTTCTTCCATTCTTTCTTTCTTTCTTTCCTTCTTCCTTCCTTCTTTCTTTCCTTCCTTACCTCCTTTGAAAACGAATCATCCCAAATTGAGGAGGTGGACTTTGAGAGCAAGATTTATGATTTTTTCCCCATTTCCTCTTTTTGTGAGTGTGTGTGTGTATGCTTCTGTGTGAGATTTTGTCTGTATAGCTTTGCATCCACCATTTGTCCTAGGGTTCTATCCGTCCTTTTTTTTTTTTTACTTTTTTCTCTTTTTTTCTTAATAATTTTTTTATTTTAATAAATTTATTATATTTTATCTTACTTTATTTTATTTTACTTTATCTTCCTTCTCTCTTTTTTTCCTTCCTTCCCTCCTTCCTCCCTCCCTCCTTTCTTTCTTTCTTTCCTTCTTTCTTTCTTTCTTTCTACTTCTACTAATTCTTTCTTTCTACTTTTTCTCCCTTGTATTCTGAGCCGTGTGGATGAAAGGCTCTTGGTGCTGCAGCAGGAGTCAGTGCTGTGCCTCTGAGGTGGGAGAGCCAACTTAAGGACACTGGTCCACAAGAGACACCCCCAGCTCCACATAATATCAAACGGCGAAAATCTCCCAGAGATCTCCAACTCAACACCAGCACCCAGCTTCACTCAACAACCAGCAAGCTACAGTGCCGGATATCCTATGCCAAACAACTAGCAAGACAGGAACACAACCCCACACATCAGCAGAGAGGCTGCCTAAAATCATAATAAGTCCACACACACGCCAAAACACACCACCAGACATGGACCTGCCCACCACAAAGACAAGATCCAGCCTCATCCACCACAACACAAGCACTAGTCCCCTCCACCAGGAAGCCTACACGACCCACTGAAACAATGTCAGCCACTGCGGACAGACACCAAAAACAACGGGAACTACAAACCAGCAGCCTGCAAAAAGGAGACCCCAAACACAGTAAGATAAGCAAAATGAGAAGACACAAAAACACACAGCAGATGAAGGAGCAAGATAAAAACCAACCAGACCAAACAAATGGAGAGGAAATAGGCAGTCTACCTGAAAAAGAATTCAGAATAATGATAGTAAAGATGATCCAAAATCTTGGAAATAGAATACACAAAATGCAAGAAACATTTAACAAGGACCTAGAAGAACTAAAGATGAAACAAACAATGATGAACAACACAAAGAATGAAATTTAAAATACTCTAGATGGGATCAATAGCAGAATAACTGAGGCAGAAGAACGGATAAGTGACCTGGAAGATAAAATAGTAGAAATAACTACTGCAGAGCAGAATAAAGAAAAAAGAATGAAAAGAACTGATGACAGTCTCAGAGACCTCGGGGACAACATTAAACGCACCAACATTCGAATTATAGGGGTTCCAGAAGAAGAAGAGAAAAAGAAGGGGACTGAGAAAATATTTGAAGAGATTATAGTTGAAAACTTCCCTAATGCGGGAAAGGAAATAGTTAGTCAAGTCCAGGAAGCACAGAGAGTCCCATACAGGATAAATCCAAGGAGAAATATGCCAAGCACATATTAATCAAACTGTCAAAAATTAAATACAAAGAAAACATATTAAAAGCAGCAGGGAAAAACAACAAATAACACACAAGGGTATCCCCATAAAGTTAACAGCTGATCTTTCAGCAGAAACTCTACAAGCCAGAAGAGACTGGCAGGAAATATTTAAAGTGATGGAGGAGCAAAATCTGCAACCAAGATTACTCTACCCAGCAAGAATCTCATTCAGATTTGATAGAGAAATTAAAACCTTTACAGACAAGCAAAAGCTGAGAGAGTTCAGCACCACCAAACCAGCTTTACAACAACTGCTAAAGGAACTTCTCTAGGCAAGAAACACAAGAGAAGGAAAAGACCTACAATAATGAACCCAAAACAATTAAGACAATGGGAATAGGAACATACATATCGATAATTACTTTAAATGTAAATGGGCTAAATGCTCCCACCGAAAGACACAGATTGGCTGAATGGATACAAAAACAAGACCCATATATTTGCTGGCTACAAGAGACCCACTTCAAACCTACAGACACATACAGGCTGAAAGTAACGGGATGGAAAAAGATATTTCATGCAAATGAAAACCAAAAAAAAGCTGGAGTAGCAATTCTCATATCAGACAAAATAGACTTTAAAATAAAGACTATTAGAAGAGACAAAGAAGGACACTACATAATGATCAAGGGATCGATCCAAGAAGAAGATATAACAATTGTAAATATTTATGCACCCAACATAGGAGTACCTCAATACATAAGGCAAATACTAACAGCCATAAAAGGGAAAATCCACCGTAACACATTCATAGTAGTGGGGAATTTAACACCCCACTTTCACCATTGGACAGATCATCCAAAATGAAAATAAATAAGGAAACACAAGCTTTAAATGATACATTAAACAAGATGGACTTAATTGATATTTATAGGACATTACATCCAAAAACAACAAAATACACATTCTTATCAACTGCTCATGGAACATTCTCCAGGATAGATCATATCTTGGGTCACAAATCAAGGCTTGGTAAATTTAAGAAAATTAAAATTGTATCAAGTATCTTTTCCGACCACAACGCCATGAGACTAGATATCAATTACAGGAAAAGATCTGTAAAAAATACAAACACATGGAGGCTAAACAATTACTTAATAACGAAGTGATCATCGAAGAAATAAAAGAGGAAATAAAAAACTACCTAGAAACAAATGACAATGGAGACACGATGACCCAAAATTTGTGGTATGCAGCAAAAGCAGTTCTAAGAGAGAAGTTTATAGCAATACAATTCTACCTTAAGAAACAGGAAACATCTCGAATAAACAACCTAACCTTGCACCTAAAGCAATTAGAGAAAGAAGAAAAAAAAAACCCCAAAGTTAGCAGAAGGAAAGAAATCATAAAGAGCAGATCAGAAATAAATGAAAAAGAAATGAAGGAAACGATAGCAAAGATCAATAAAAGTAAAAGCTGGTTCTCTGAGAAGATAAACAAAATTGATAAACCATTAGCCAGACTCATCAAGAAAAACAGGGAGAAGACTCAAATCAATAGAATTAGAAATGAAAAAGGAGAAGTAAGAACTGACACTGCAGAAATACAAAAGATCATGAGAGATTACTACAAGCAACTCTATGCCAATAAAATGGACAACCTGGAAGAAATAGACAAATTCTTAGAAATGCACAACCTGCCAAGACTGAATCAGGAAGAAATAGAAAATATGAACAGACCAATCACAAGCACTGAAATTGAAACTGTGATTAAAAATCTTCCAACAAACAAAAGCCCAGGACCAGATGGCTTCACAGGCGAATTCTATCAAACATTTAGAGAAGAGCTAACACCTATCCTTCTCAAACTCTTCCAAAATATAGCAGAGGGAGGAACACTCCCAAACTCATTCTACAAGACCACCATCACCTTGATACCAAAACCAGACAAGGATGTCACAAAGAAAGAAAAATACAGGCCAATATCACTGATGAACATACATGCAAAAATCCTCAACAAAATGCTAGCAAACAGAAAGCAACAGCACATTAAACGGATCATACACCATGACAAAGTGGGGTTTATTCCCGGAATGCAAGGATTCTTCAATATACGCAAATCCATCAACGTGATACACCATATTTAAAAATTGAAGGAGTAAAACCATATGATCATCTCAATAGATGCAGAGAAAGCTTTCGACAACATTCAACACCCATTTATGATAAAAACCCTGCAGAAAGTAGGCATAGAGGGAACTTTCCTCAACCTAATAAAGGCCATATATGACAAACACACAGCCAACATCGTCCTCAATGGTGAAAAACTGAAAGCATTTCCACTAAGATCAGGAACAAGACAAGGTTGCCCACTCTCACCACTCTTATTCAACATAGTTTTGGAAGTTTTAGCCACAGCCATCAGAAGAAAAGGAAATAAAAGGAATCCAAATTGGAAAACAAGAAGTAAAGCTGTCACTGTTTGCAGATGACATGATACTATACATGGAGAATCCTAAAGATGCTACCAGAAAACTACTAGAGCTAATCAATGAATTTGGTAAAGTAGCAGGATACAAAATTAATGCACAGAAATCTCTGGCATTCCTACACACTAAGGATGAAAAATCTGAAAGTGAAATCAAGAAAACACTCCCATTTACCATTGCAACAGAAAGAATAAAATATCTAGGAATAAACCTACCTAATGAGACAAAAGACCTGTATGCAGAAAATTTTAAGACACTGATGAAAGAAATTAAAGATGATACAAATAGATGGAGAGATATACCATGTTCTTGGATTGGAAGAATCAACATTGTGAAAATGACTCTACTACCCAAAGCAATCTACAGATTCAATGCAATCCCTATCAAACTACCACTGGCATTTTTCACAGAACTAGAACAAAAAATTTCACAATTTGTATGGAAACACAAAAGACCCCAAATAGCCAAAGCAATCTTGAGAGCGAAAAACGGAGCTGGAGGAATCAGGCTCCCTGACTTCAGACTATACTACAAAGCTACAGTAATCAAGACAGTATGGTACTGGCACAAAACCAGATAGATCAATGGAACAGGATAGAAACCCCAGAGATAAAGCCATGAACATATGGTCACCTTATCTTTGATAAAGGAGGCAGGAATGTACAGTGGAGAAAGGACAGCCTCTTCAATAAGTGGTGCTGGGAAAACTGGACAGCTACATGTAAAAGCATGAGATTAGATCACTCCCTAACACCATACACAAAAATAAGCTCAAAATGGATTAAAGACCTAAATGTAAGGCCAGAAACTATCAAACACTTAGAGGAAAACATAGGCAGAACACTCTATGACATAAATCACAGCAAGATCTTTTTTGACCCACCTCCTAGAGCAGTGGAAATAAAAACAAAAATAAATGGGACCTAATGAAACTTCAAAGCTTTTGCACAGCAAAGGAAACCATAAACAAGACCAAAAGACAACACTCAGAATGGGAGAAAATATTTGCAAATGAAGCAACTAACAAAGGATTAATCTCCAAAATTTATAAGCAGCTCATGCAGCTCAATAACAAAAAAACAAACAACCCAACCCAAAAATGGGCAGAAGACTAAATAGACATTTCTCCAAAGAAGATATGCAGACTGCCAACAAACACATGAAAGAATGCTCAACATCATTAATCATTAGAGAAATGCAAGTCAAAACTACAATGATATATCATCTCACACCAGTCAGAATGGCCATCATCAAAAAATCTAGAAACAGTGAATGCTGGAGAGGGTGTGGAGAAAAGGGAACCCTCTTGCATTGTTGTTGGGAATATAAATTGATACAGCCACTGTGGAGAAGAGTATGGAGGTTCCTTAAAAACCTACAAATAGAACTACCATATGACCCAGCAATCCCACTACTGGGCATATACCCTGAGAAAACCAAAATTCAAAAAGAGTCATGTACCAAAATGTTCATTGCAGCTCTATTTACAATAGCCCGGAGATGGAAACAACCTAAGTGCCCGTCGTCGGATGAATGGATAAAGAAGATGTGGCACATATATACAATGGAATATTACTCAGCCATAAAAAGAAACGAAATTGAGCTGTTTGTAATGAGGTGGATAGACCTAGAGTCTGTCATACAGAGTGAAGTAAGTCAGAAAGAAAAAGACAAATACCGTATGCTAACACATATATATGGAATTTAAGAAAAAAATGTCATGAAGAACCTAGGGGTAAAGCAGGAATAAAGACGCAGACCTCTTAGAGAACGGACTTGAGGTTATGGGGAGGGGGAAGGGTGAGCTGTGACAGGGCGAGAGAGAGTCATGGGCATATACACAGTAACAAACGCAGTAAGGTAGATAGCTAGTGGGAAGCAGCCGCATGGCACAGGGATATTGGCTCGGTGCTTTGTGACAGCCTGGAGGGGTGGGATGGGGAGGGTGGGAGGGAGGGAGACGCAACAGGGAAGACATATGGGAACATATGTTTATGTATGACTGATTCACTTTGTTATAAAGCAGAAACTAACACACCATTGTGAAGCAATTATACCCCAATAAAGATGTTAAAAAAAAAAAAAAAAGTGACTGTCACTGGCAGTCAAGACAATGTGTCTTTATACAATGGAGCATAAAAAAAATAGCTTTGACCAGTCAATTTAAAATCCCTCAGGCCCTCTGGGGAGAAAAAACATGTTTCATTGAAGAGTCTAGCTGTTTGAAGAACAGTAGGGATTAGATCCAGCAGGTGCAAGGAGGAAAGCTTTCAAAAGAAATTAAATGTTGCTCCTACTATGACCTTTACAAACTACCATCTTGTGGGGCCTGTAGGGTTTTAAGGTTACAAGGGATATTCATAAAAACTGAAGTTTACAATGGTCTTGTTATGGTCTTTAGAGGATGCCAAGGATCTAATGCAATCATTTACTGATATTCAATCAGTTTGTTCCTTCTACCTGGAACTCTCTTCCCTCACATGACTTCCTTCCCACACCATTTAGGTCTCTGCTCAAATATCAACTCAGAGAGATGCCTCCCTGAGCTCCTCCTCTAAGTGGCAATTATTTTTTATTCCTTTATCCTGTTTTATTTTTCTTCATAAGGATTTTACTACTTGATATTATATTGCATGTTTGTTTATCTTCTGCCTCCCCTATTAACATGTATGATCCTTGAAAGCATGGAACTTATCTATTTTGTTCATTGCTATAACAACATTGCCTGGAATATGCCATATGCAAGATAAGTCCTCAATAACTATTAGTGCAAAAAACTAATTTAGAATTTAATATATTAGTCAATGAGATTCTTTTAGTGTGACATGCCATATTTTGTTTTCGTTTGGATGAGACACAGGATGCTTAAATTTTGATGGGTGAAGAATGGAGAGAAAGGACCTAACCATCAGATTAAGGTCCAGATCAGGATAATCAGAGTGGAAAACCACAGTATGGAGTCTTGGATACCTAGGGCCTATGAAGACACTTTTGACTATCCCTCGTAAATGGAGAATGACAGTCAGGAGATGGGTTATAGAGGAGATACTGATAAGGACATCTTCTGAAGGAAGCAGTTTAGATGCAGAGGATCATAAAGGAACAGAGATAAATGAAAGAAGGAGAAGAAAACAGCAGGGTCAAGCACAGGTAAACAGAGCACCCCACCTTTATATTTGAGTTCTCACAAGGATCCAGCCTATTCAATGTCCAGCACTGTTATAGCTTGGGCAACACTGTCCTCCTTAGGTATCTATTTTTTTTAATTGGAGTATAGTTGATTTACAATATTGTGTTAGTTTCAGGTGTACAGCAAAGTGATTCAGCTGTATATATATATGTATGTATATAGCTTTATTGTTTTTTGATTATTTTCCATTATAGTTTGTTACAAGATATTGAATAAACTTCCCTGTGCTACACAGTAAAAAAAAAAAAAAAAAAAAAAAAAAACCTACAAATAGAACTACCGTATGACCCAGCAATCCCACTACTGGGCATATACCCTGAGAAAACCATAATTCAAAAAGAGTCATGGACCAAATGTTCATTGCAGCTCTATTTACAATAGTCCGGAGATGGAAACAACCTAAGTGTCCATCATCGGATGAATGGATAAAGAAGATGTGGCACATATATACAATGGAATGAATATTCCTCAGCCATAAAAAGAAACGAAATTGAGCTATTTGTAATGAGGTGGATAGACCTAGAGTCTGTCATACAGAGTGAAGTAAGTCAGAAAGAGAAAGACAAATACCATATGCTAACACATATATATGGAATTTAAGGGGAAAAAATGTCATGAAGAACCTAGGGGTAAGACAGGAATAAAGACACAGACCTAGTAGAGAATGGACTTGAGGATATGGGGAGGGGGAAGGGTAAGCTGTGACAAAGCACGGGAGAGGCATGGACATATATACACTAACAAACGTGGGGTAGATAGCTAGTGGGAAGCAGACGCATAGAACAGGGAGATTGGCTCGGTGCTTTGTGGCCCCCTGGAGGGGTTGTATAGGGAGGGTGGGAGGGAGGAAGACACAAGAGGGAAGAGATATGGGAATATATGTGTATATATAACTGATTCACTTTGTTATAAAGCAGAATCTAACACACCATTGTAGGGCAGTTATACTCCAGGAAAGATGTAAAAATAAATAATCTCAATAGATGCAAAAAATTTTTGACAAAATTCAACACCCATTTATGATAAAAAACTCTCCAAAAAGTAGGCATAGAGGGAACCTACCTCAACATAATAAAGGCCATATATGACAAAACAACAGCCAACATCGTTTTCAATGGTAAAAAACTGAAACCGTTTCCTCTAAGATCAGGAACAAGACAAGGTTGCCCACTCTCACCACTATTATTCAACATAGTTTGGGAAGTTTTAGCCACAGCAATTAGAGAAGAAAAAGAAATAAAAGAGATACAAATCAGAAAAGAAGAAGTAAAACTGTCACTGTTTGCAGACGACATGATACTATGCATAGACAATCCTAAAAATGCCAACAGAAAACTACTAGAGCTAATCAATGAATTTGCTAGAGTAGCAGGATACAAAATTAATGCACAGAAATCTCTTGCATTCCTATACACTAATGATGAAAAATCTGAAAGAGACATTAAGGTAACACTCCCATTTACCATTGCAACAAAAAGAATAAATTACCTAGGAATAAACCTACCTAAGGAGATAAAAGACCAGTGTGCAGAAAGCTATAAGATACTGATGAAAGAAATTAAAGGTGATACAAACAGATGGAGAGATATACCATGTTTTTGGATTGGAAGAATCAACATTGTGAAAATGATTATACTATCCAAAGCAATCTACAGATTCAGGTCAACCCCTATCAAACTACTAATGGCATTTTTCACAGAACTAGAACAAAAATTTTCACAATTTGTATGTAAACACAAAAGACCCTGAATAGCCACAGCAATCTTGAGAAAGAAAAACGGAGCTGGAGGGATCAGGCTCCCGGGCTTCAGACTACAGTACGAAGCTACAGTAATCAAAAGAGTACGGTACTGGCACAAAGACAGAAACATAGATCCATGGAACAGGATAGAAAGCCCAGAGATAAACCCACGCACATATGGTCACCTTATATTTGATAAAGGAGGCAGGAATGTACAGTGGAGAAAGGACAGCCTCTTCAATAAGTGGTGCTGGGAAAACTGGACAGCTACATATAAAAGAATGAAATAAGAACACTCCTTAACACCATAGACAAAAATAAACTCAAAATGGATTAACGACCTAAATGTAAGGCCAGACACTATGAAACTCTTAGAGGAAAACATAGGCAGAACAGGCTATGACATAAATCACAGCAAGATCCTCTTTGTCCCACCTCCTAGAGCAATGGAAATAAAAACAAAAATAAACAAATGGGACCTAGTGAAACTTAAAACCTTTTGCACAGCAAAGGAAACCATCAACAAGACGAAAAGACAACCCTCAGAATGAGAGAAAATATTTGTAAATGAAGCAACGGAGAAAGGATTAATCTCCAAAATATACAAGCAGTTCATGCAGCTCAATAACAAAAAACAAAAAACCCAATCCAAAAATGGGCAGAAGACCTAAATAGACATTTCTCCAAAGAAGATATACAGATTGCCAACAAACACATGAAAGGATGCTCAACATCACTAATCATTAGAGAAATGCAAATCAAAACTACAATGAGGTATCACCTCACACCGGTCAGAATGTCCATCATCAAAAAATCTACAAACAATAAATGCTGGAGAGGGTGTGGAGGAAAGGGAACCCTCTTGCACTATTGGTGGGAATGTAAATTGATGCAGCCACTGTGGAGAACAGTATGGAGGTTCCTTAAAAAACTACAAATAGAACTAGCATATGACCCAGCAATCCCACTACTGGTCATATACCCTGAGAAAACCATAATTCAAAAAGAGTCATATACCACAATGTTCATTGCAGCTCTATTTACAATAGGCAGGACATGGAAGCAACCTAAGTGTCTATCGACAGATGAATGGATAAAGAAGATGTGGCACATATATACAATGGAATATTACTCAGCCATATAAAGAAACGAAATTGAATTATTTGTAGTGAGGTGGATGGACCTAGAGTCTGTCATACAGAGTGAAGTAAGGCAGAAAGAGAAAAACAAGTACAGTATGCTAACGCATATATATGGAATCTAAAAAAAAAAAAAAAATCGTTCTGATGAGCCGAGTGGCAGGACAGGAATAAAGACGCAGATGTAGAGAATGGACTTGAGGACACGGGGAGGGGGAAGGGTAAGCTGGGACGAAGTAAGAGAGTAGCACTGACATATATACACTACCAAACGTAAAACCGATAGCTCGTGGGAAGCAGCTTCATAGCACAGGGAGATCTGCTCGGTGCTCTGTGACCACCTAGAGGGGTGGGACAGGGAGGGTGGGAGGGAACCGCAAGAGGAAGGTGATATGGGGATATATGTATACATATAGCTGATTCACTTTGTTATACAGCAGAAACGGTGACAATACAACATTGTCAAGCAATTATGCTCCAATAAAGATGTTAAAAAATAAAAAGATATTAAAGAGGTAATGCGCGTCCCCTCCACACAGGCAAGCGGCTTGCTTCTGCTGCTCCCCCAGCCCTCGTGCTGTTTTCACGTAAAGATGTCAGGAAATGCACTGATATTTGTGGAGCTCCTGCACCCCACTGCTCTGATTCTGCTGTTCCATAATGCAGGACCCCGGACAGTTCCCTAAAGCGGGGGGAAGGAACAGTATGGGGGAGGGGAGCTGCCCACCGCCCGCCCCAAAAGAAAGGGCTGTGGGGGATGGATGCTTCCAAGGGCACCCGGTTTCAATTAAGTCAGGAGGAGCCCTGTGAATACCTTCCTCTCGTCTCCTGGTCTCTTTCTTTTACTGCTTCCTTGTATCTTTCTTGATACTCTTATCATAATTTCTGTCAGGATGTGACCTTAAAATCAGTTCAAGCAAGGGTACCGGTTTTATTTTATTTTACTTTTTAAATTGAAGTATAGTTGGTTTATAATATTGTGTTAATTTCAGGTGTACAGCAGAGTGATTCAGTTATATATATATATATTCTTTTTCAGGTTCTTTTCTATTATAGGTTATTATAAGATATTGAATATAGTTCCCTGTGCTATACAGTAAGTCCTTGTTGTTTATCTATTTTATATATAGTGGTGTGTATATGTTAATCCCAAACTCCTAATTTGGAAGGGGAGGAGAGAGCAGAGCCTGTGGGGATGGGAACAAAAACTAAAGAGGGGATGGGAGGCAGGACAGCATGGATGGACATTAAAAACATCGTGCTAAGTGAAGTGAGCCAGTTAGAAGAGGATAGTACTGTATGATCCCACTCAAATGAGGTACCCAGAGTAGTCTAATTCATAAAGGCAGAAAGTAGAATGGTGGTTGCCAGGGGCTTGGGGAGGTGGGTAGGGAGTTATTGTTTAAGGGACACAGAGTTCCAGTTTGGAAAGATGAGAATTTCTGAATGGTGGTGATGGTTGTACAATGATGTGAATGTACCTAATGGACTGTAGACTTACAAATGGCTAAAGGTTGATTTCATGTTATTTACATCTTAGCACACACACAAAAAATGTTTAAGGCATGTGGTGGAGGATAGTTTAGTTAGTTGTGTGGAAGACCTAGTCTGGCAAGAAGCAGATTCATCGTCACTCTGAAATTCAGGGACAGAGGGCAGAGTGGGGGAGGGGAGGCAGCTGACCGTCAGGCCTCCCCAGGATATGCCCTTCTTGATGGCTTCTGAACTTGGGAACCTGGAGTCCTTCCACCTGACTGAGGGGAGGATGAGTCCTTCATTGGGAACCATCTTAAGCGTACAGCAGACACTCGCGATTCCTGCTCACCCAGGAGGTGTCCTAGGGACCTGGCAACGAATGGGACTCCGTTTCCCTGGAGGAATGGCCCCACAGCCTTTCTAGGAAGCCTGAGGGATTAAAATGGAAAAGTGTTAAGCATGACTTGTGCATAACTCAGCCTTTCAGATTGGGATAAAAAACACCTAGCACATCTGACCATATGGAGGTCACAAACCTCTACAAGAAACCAGAAGAGATTGTGGTACCCAGAAGCCCAGCCATGGATGAACTCCAGTGAATTAGGTCAGTGTGTGTGTTGCAGATCCACTGGGCCTGCCCCTTGTTCCTGCCCCGGGAACAAGGGATCCCCGGCTCCTTTGTTCAAGAGGGGAGCCTTCCCAGACAGCTTGGGAACCTCTGTTGGGGGAGGCCAAGCCTCCCAAAGGAGTCTGGGCTGGCAGTCATCCTGGCATCCTGTTTGCTGCAGGCAAGCCTCTTTTCTGTGGGTTATTTTTGTCTCTGGCCTTGGCTTGTTTTTCCCGGTGCCGCTCCTTGGCTCGTAACATTTCTTCCCTGGTTTATTAAAAACTGAGATAAATCACCTAATAAATCTTGGCTAAGTTTTTTCCTTCAGATCTCCTTGACAACTGCCAAAGTCACAAAGTTGCATCTTTCCCACAGTGGGAGGCTAACAAAATAGCTGGTGTGCTCAGAGAAACATATAGATCAAGAAAACAAAGGGAAAATCTTTAGTTATGCAGAAGCCTCCCACTTCTGGTACTAAATTTACTCGCCTGAGTTTGCCTTAAAGAGACACAGCAGTACCTGAGCAGCTAGCAGGAGGCACCACGCCCATGAGCACAGGAAGCAGGCCTTCTTCCCTCTGCGCCCTGAAGAAGATGTGCATAGATGAACTGTCTTTCCTTGTTGATGGGACAGTTACTGGGTGCACTCTTAGCATTTAATTATTAAAGCTCTCCCTTCCCCCACACACATATACACAAACCTCTGCTTCTTCAATTTCTTAAAACCATTGAATCACATAATTCTAGCATTTGAAAGGAATTCAGCCATCCTCTAATGTCTCCTTTTATCATCACAGAAACACAGGATTCTGAGAATATTAAAAGTTACCTATTCTGACGCCAACTCTCCCCATCAGATGTCTTATAATACACAAATCTACTTGGCATCCCAAGAGCACTTTACACATACTTCCATTTGTACTTGGCTCATTCGATGTAACTATTTCCTTTTTAAAAGTTTAAACTTTTTTTTGTTTTTTGAAAAGCAATATGTTCACACAATTGGTAATTTGAAAGGTAAAAGAATATATAACCCTATCCTATAGACACCTAGTTCTCCTCCACAGCGGCTACTAATAACAATTCCTTCAGTATCCTTCCTGGGATATTCGATGTATATATACTTAGGTATGTTCTTTCCTTCCCTCCTTTTTACACAAACGCTTTTACACTGCTCCGCGCCTGCACTTTAGCATATTTTGGAGATTTTTCTGTATCCAGCTTCATTATTTTAGAGAGCTCTGTGGCATTCCATTACAGGGAGGTACCATAATCTAGGGACATTTTGGTTGCCTCCAATCTTTTGTATTACAAATAATGCTGCAATAAATAACCCCGTGCTTATGATATTTGGCACCATTATTTCCTTCGGATAGGCTCCCTGAAGCCTATCTGTGGAATCGCTGGGTCCACAGATATGCACACTTGCAATTTTGATAAATATTGCCAAATGTCCTTTCCTAATTTCTGTTCTCACCAGTAGGTGATAGTACAGCTTTACCAACAGTATGTCATGATACTTTTTGACTATTGCTGTAATTATATATTTACCTGTCTCTTCCCCCGGCCCCATTCCCTCATTAGACTGTGAGACCATCAAGGTTCCTCAGAACCTAACATGTTACCTGGTACACGATAGATTCTCAACGAATATTTCCTAGAGCTCGCTTCAGCAGCACATGTACTAAAACTGGAAAGATGTCAAAACATAGCATGGCCCCTGTGCAAGAATGACAAACAAATTCCTGAGGCATTCCATCATTTTAGAGAGTAAATCTTAAATGTTCTCGACACGCCAAAGAATGGTAATAGGTGAGGTGATCATTTCTCAATATATACGTGTATCAAATCAGCACATTGTACACCTTAATTTACACAATGTTACATGTCAATTATATCTCAATAAAGCTGTGGGGGTAGGAAAATGAATCCCTCCCCAAAATAAATAAATATACATTTGAGAAGTACATAAATGGATGAATGAATTCATGAATGAATTATAGGGCTCTTTAAATCAGAATTAGAAACGATGACCCTAATTTTCTCCACTTTGTGAGACTGGATATGCTGCATTTCATTTTATTTAAGTGCCATTCATTTGTACAAATGTACAAGTGATGGAGGCAAATTTGATACCAGGACAATCTGTCCTCCTAATTCAGACTCTTAGCCAATAACGCTATACTGTTTCCGAATGTCACATTTCCCTCTGAGGACTGTGCGTCATGATACTGGGGTGTCAGAGCATAAGAATCCCATGGAAGAGACAGCTGATTGCCCCCATACTTCCTTACTAATAGAACTCCAATTCTCTTTGGAGGTGACAGTATGCTCAGCTAGAAAGGCACTTTTACCAGCCTCCCTTAACCAATGAGAAGCAAGCAGAAGTCACTAGAAGGTGTTTTCTGAGAAGGTCTTTAAAGGGGAATGACTTAGCTGGTGAGTACCCTCTCCCATCCTTCCTGCCTGAGATACAGACATAACTGCTGGTGCCCTGGCAGCTATCTTGAGAGCTTATGAAAAAAAGGATCACACTATACTACTCAGCCATGAAAAAGAATGAAACAATGCCTTTTTCAGCAACACAGATGGACCTAGAGAATTGTGAATTAAGTGAATTAAGTGAATTAAGTCAGAAAGAGAAAGACAAATATCATATGATATCACTTATATGTGGAATGTAAAAAATGATACAAATGAACTTATTTACAAAACAGAAACAGACATAGAAAACAAACTTATGGTTTCCAAAGGGGAAAGGGGGGAGAGGGATAAATTAGGAGTTAAGGATTAACAGATACAAGCTACTGTATATAAAATAGATAAACCACAAGGGCCCACTGTATAGCACAGGGAACTATGTTCAATATCTTGTAATAAACTATAACGGAAAAGAATCTGGAAAAGCATATATACATGCATTTTTATATACATGCATAAATATATATATAACTGACTCACTTTGCTGTGCACCAGAAACTAACACAGTGTTGTAAATCAACTATACTTCAATTTTTTTTAATTTAAATTATTAATAAATAAATAACATGCAAAAAAAGGGGACCAAACCATAAGAATAGACAGAGGGGATTTCTAGAAGCCTGGGTCTCTGTTCATGGAGCTACCACATCAGCCCTCAATTGCCCACCTCAGGACTTCTCTTTAGGTGAGAAAATAAAATCTTGAATAATTGTTTAAGCCACTACCTTCCAGGTCTCTATTAGTCATGGTCAAAATCAATTCTTCTCTGATATAAGCCCTCTCTAACACTCACTTCCCTACTACACTTAGAGGACTCACTCTCACCCAGTCTTCTTGCTTAAGAAAAATCAGAGAACCATGCTGGCTGGCGTTACTCTGCCCTATGCCCTGATATGTGCATGTTGCGGATTCCTCATCCCTGTCTGCCAGCCTAGCATGGTCAGGTCTGTGGCTATTGGTTCCAGACCAGGGTGAGAAATTTATTACCCAGTAACTACCTGGACATTGACTCCAGACTCCTGGCCTGTACTGACTTCTCATCTTCTCCTGGCCTCCAAAAAAAAGTGAAACTGGGGTCAAAAGAGCCCAATAGTTAGCATCCATCATTATTCCCTTGCTCTTAGACTTTTTTTTTTTTTTTTTTTTTTTTTTTTTACAATTTACAAATCACATTTGTGAGCAGTGTTTCTTTTGATTGTCACAACAACTTAGACCAATGAACGGGGACAGTATTGGTTTGTGTCCCCATTTTAGAGCTCAGGAAACAGGGGGTTCGAGAGTCTAAGTTATTTTCCCAAGGCACACTGCTGGGATGCAAACTCGGCCCTTTGGCACCAAGGTCCACACTCTTTTCAATATGCCAAGGGTCCCAAACCACTTCTTCGATTCTAATGTCACGGCTCAGTTCAGGCAATCTCTTTGGAAGCAAATTAGACTGGCCACCAGCTGCCTGTCTCTGTCCAGTATCTGATTACTCATCATCACCAAAGGGCTGATCTACTCACCTGAATCAACAGAAGGTCTACGTGGTGTACAAAAAACCAGTTAAATAAACACCATCTGTGTCCACTGCACACTTACTCTCTATAATAGGCAATGATGACATGAACAAACACTGATAATTCTGTAAACATCTAACAGATGAATCATTTCCATGAGAACAATGGCAGTTGCTTCACTGCTGCTCTGAGCATGGTGGAAGACAGTGACAAGTGAGTCTGAGAAGATGCTGGCAGTCAAAGAAGAGAAGATACAAGGAGAAACCAGCGCCTCCCAATTAGTCAAGAGAGGCTTCTTGGGGAAGATAGAGTGTCAGACGCTCTTTAATTCAGGAAGGAAACAAGTTCAGGAAGGTAAGTGCCAGTTCAAACAGAGGCAGGAATGGGAGAATAATAATAAGAGCACGATCTTTGCACGGGACTAGACAGAGTTCTTCAATATGGAAAACAGAAACTGGCTCTGGCAAGGGCAGTTGCTGAAAAGATCCTGGGTAACTTGCTTAATCGCCAAGAATTCTGGAGGCCCAGGCTCTGAAAATGGACGGGAACAAAGAGATGCCAGACAGCCAGGACCACTCAAAATCCCAGCACACAGTCTGGCAGTGGAAACAAGTATCCCTTAGCTGTTTCTACAATAATGCTGTCTAACCGACAGCCGCAAACACTCTGTGAAAGAGGATAATAAGTGTTTGTTGCTCATGTGTCTGGGACACTCAGGGCCTGGGAGGCAGCTCTGGAATCTTGACTGGAGCACTCGTGAGACTCCAGCTTGGCTGCTATTAGCTCTCCTGGGCTGGTGTCGCCTGGGGTGACTGGGATGACTCAGCTCTGCCCACATGTCCAGACCAGGTGTATTCTCACGGCAATGGCAGAGGAGCAGAGGAATTGCAAAGGCACGCAATATCTCTTGAGGCTCAGAACTGGCAACACCATCACCTTATTGGCCAAAGCAAGTCACAATACAAGCTTGACTAGGGAAATAGCCTCTTTAGTGAGGAAACTGCAAAACCACACAACAAAGGACCTGATACAGGGGGTGACAAGTTGGGACCACTGATGCGATCATTCTACTACTCATAGGGAACCGTCATTAACACGCCTGACATTTCTGCCCTAAAACTGTGCAAGGCCTCCATCAATGCCACCACCACCTGGTGGATTCTCCATGCTTCTTTGCATCCCAGGTCCAGATTCAGGGTCCAGGCAGGTACATCAGGGGAGTTGGGACTAGATGGTGGGGTTGGACACTAAAGGCATGGAAACACAGAAAAGCAAGGATCTCAGGTTTTTTCACTTCCTCGGGAGGAGATGGGTTCTGCCTTTCATTAAGACCTATGAGGTGGGGAATACGCCAAAGGTAGGAAAGAAGTTCAGATGCCGGATAGCCAAAAATCTGACGGTTGTTCCTTAAAGCCACTCAATATCTACTGGGGTATATTACAAAATGTCCCCAATTCTTCCCCCCTCTTGTATCCATGCCTCTCATCATATAGCCTGCTGTGGCCTCCCTTCATTGGCAGGGTGATCCATCTCACTCTTTGATGCTTGACTCATTCTTGTGTCAGCCTCTGGGGTGTTAGCAGATGCATCATAAGCAGAGACTTGCAGTGGGCTTGCTCATTAGGGCTTATTCTCTTGAACCTCTGCCCAGGCTACCCTGACAGAGAATGAGAAGCATGTGGTTTGTCCCAGCCTAGATCAGCCAGCCAACAGATAGACAAGCCACAGGCATATGAGCAAGCCCAGCCTAGATCTGAAGAACCATCTAGCCAACCCCGAGCAGAATCAAACACATGAGCAATAAACACTTATAACTATATGCCCCTGAGGTTTTGTGGTCATCTGTTACCAAGCATCCCTGGGACAACAGATAACTGATACAGTCTGCCAGCAGGTTGCATATAAATAAGTTCATTTCATTCTCAACCTACAAGGCAGATATGAGAATTTTCATTTGCATGGAGAGATGAGGTAAGCTGTCTAGGGTTGCTCGGGCTGGATTTGATAGTAGTTTTCTAACCGCAGAAGCCACTCTCTGGATAACCTGACCCTGGAACATAATTAGAAAGAAGTGGGTTCATGACCCTGACCTGAACTTCTGGGACAGAGCTTTTCCTCACCTCGCCTGGGCCAAAAGTGACTCTGAAATGAGCCAGGAAGACTTAGACAAAAACCAAGAAGCTCTTCCAAGGCTAATCCCATTGGAGTGAACTCTGGGAACAATGCAAGGTCATTCCCTGTCCTGGGAAGTTCTTGAAATCAGGGAACCACCAACAAGGACAAGGAAATACTTTATGGTTTCTCCTTGCAATAGGCTTGGCTATGACAGGATTTGGTCTGTCCCCTGTTCTTGAAGGACTAAGGGTTCTATACATACAGATAACTCCATGTAAACTAAGCTAGTACCACAGATACAGTGTGATGTGACAAGGATAATCAGGATGCCCAGCACATAGTAGGTGCCTCCCTTTCCCTCTCACACAGATTTATGGGATCATACCACCAAGTTTTTTCATTTGTGCAAATCACAGCTCTTGGGGCCTGACAAACCCAAAGTTATGTGTTGGTTCAACATATATACTGTAGGCCTACTATGCACTAGCTACCAAGAATACCTAGAGGTGACCTGGAGAACTTAGACTCTAGTGAGAAACAAAAGTTCTCACAACCAGACTTAATTACTAATCGAAGGTAATGTTAACATCATGCCAAGAACCACACCTGGGGAAAGATAATGAAAATGTCAAATTTATGTTATGTTCAAAGGTGATTTTATTCATTTAATCTCTATTAAAAGGTATAATGACTGATTTTCCACTTTTATAAAGAAAAAGACACCATTTTAATTTCCTGCATTGATGAATATATTATAGAGTTTCTATTTTTAATTCACAAAAGCTGAAATCTGTATTAGCTTTGATACACATCTCCTTTTGCCTAAGTCCACAAAACTATAAAAATCCTTTACAGCTGAAAGTAAAAAACTTCATAATAACATAAAAGCTAAATTTATTCATTCGTTTAAACTCTATTAAAGGCATCACAAATTATTGTTTTAGTGCCTTTGAAAATAAATAGCCTTAAAAGGTAAAGGATATTTTTCCAGGGCAACTCCTGTCTGCAAAGCCACATTCTGAGGGAAAATTGGCAGAAAGCTCAAGGAAAACATAAGAAGGCCAAATCTAGAGAAAGAGTTTCTATAATAACAAAGTGGAATTGCCAAGAAGACCTTAACTTTATTGCTTACGTGCAGCAACCGGCCTTCAACAGTAAGACCCAGCTGTATGATCCCTAACATCTCACGTCAGGGGTAATTCTGAAACCATTCAAGAGCTGCCCGATTTCATGCTTGCCCTCGAAGTCTTTTCTTGGAAGAGGGCGTTCTGTCCACCCAGGCCGTGTGCTCTCAACACAAGCCCTACCATAGAGATCCATGGATTAGCATCCAAGGGACCAATTCTTCATCAAAATGGCCAGTGGCTGTGCAGCAGGAAGGGAGCAGGGTTCAGAGGGAATGAGGCAGGAGATGCTAAGTCTGAATTAAGGAAAAGTTCTGAGGAAGAAGGATGGTGAGCACAGAGATAACTGAGCAAGTGAGGCAGGCCTGAGTGCGATTCCATCCATCGGCTGGGGACACGCCTACAGGCAGCAGGAAGGTCCTGAGTGTCTGCAAGGTGGGAGCTGGGTAAAGAGGAGACCGTGTGCAGCACATCACAGGGGCTCAATAAACATGCAATGAATGGCCCATTTGACTACATTGGACCAACAGCTTTGGCTGTAGTGATTCTGTCCATAAGGTGAAACTCACAAAGTCAACATTATCCTTGAAAATCCATCAAATGGCCCATGAAATATACAACTGTTTCTTGCATCTTGATGGCTAAATTAGTTGCAGCCATATCTACGTGCTCCAGATCGGAAACCAACATTCCGGTACCCCCCCCCTCAGCTCATCACAGGCAGGTTTTCCTCCAGCAGTGGAACCCATGACTACGTCTTCAGACGAGTGCCAGATGAAGCAGCTGGCTTGTGTAACAGATCATGTTGTAAGAAATGACACATACCGTTAAGCACCAAAAACACACTCAGTGTAGCAAGAGGTGTATACTACAAGAGGTATGTGGGGACTCAGGCCAAGGAGAGAGCAGATTGACCTCTGTGACAGTACACTCAGTCCAGGATAGAAATTCACAGTGGTCTCAGGGGAGCACTGAGAACGATCCTTGCCCCAAGTGAGCTAAGGACTTGATGAGGGTCAAGCAGCCATTGTGTCCGGAAACATACAACAGATCAAGGTCAACCAAAACAAAAACAAAAACAGTTCTCCTACGACAGAAAATCCGCAGAGCTGGCCAGCACTGGTGATTTGAAGGCACAGGCTTTGAAACAAGTCCCAGATTTTCTGGGAGAGTCCCAATTCAAATATTTTGTCACATGATAATCCTGATCTGAGCCTTGAAAGATAAGTAGGACTTAAATATTCTGCCAAGCAAGACAACCAAACAAAAGACAACCAGAAGCAGGGAAGGGAGCAACAAAAAAGCTCTCCTTTTTCTTCTTTTGCTCAAAGTGTCAGAAGACACATGCTTTGTGAACACATCCAACACAAAGTAGGTCCCGAATAAACATTTATAAACACTGAAGATTTCTCCCTACTCAGCTCACCACAGGCCTTACAATTTCCATATTACACAGTCTTTCCTTGGGTTAAATCACTATGGTGGACACAGAGATGCACCACTCAGATGTCTCTCTCAAGGAGCGTGGGCTGCTGACAACCTCAGCTGTTAATGTCTTTAGAGTCTCATCCTCCACTTTCAAGCCAAAGTCGAGCTCTCACGGGTGGTCCCCAGCCAGTGACTGAGCAGGACAGGCACTAGCCATTTACACCCAACACAGGACCCTATAAAGGGCAATCTTGCTCCACAGTTCTCTGTTGAGCTGGCAGAGGCTCTATTCAACCTGCACCCTGGTCTTACAACTCCCACTGTGCAACCCTGCTTCATACTCTTTTGTTTTCCCAGGCATGACTCCCCAGTAAATGTTTCACCCTTCTCAATTCATCTCAGCATCTGCTCTCCTGAGAACCAAACCTGTAATTGGCAGTATCCTCAAAGGTTCTCCACAGAAAGACCAATATCTCAGGACAGTAAACGCTGCCCAGCCTTGCACACCTTAGATGGGAGTGGAATGCTGCACAGGTACATTTTAATGGACGGAAAGAATATATAGGAGAAGCCTGGGATGTTTCCATGGTGTTATGTTGCCTTAGTGGCCAAGAAAGTATGGGGCAGTTGACAAAGCTTATAAGATGCTGTCATTGTATTAATCTTCAGGGCAATCTCTTTACGGGTGCTGAGTAACTCCCACCCCTGCAAACAAATACCACTTTGGACCAAGACTTTCTTTAGTCACCAAACTTTCCCTTAAAGCAGTTGAAATTTATAGATCTTAAATATAAAGCTGAATATGGCATCTTGACAATAATGTAACACTTCACATTTAGGGACTAATTCTACATTTAAAATGTAGGAATATGGTTGGATTTTAGCTAGGCATTTTAAAAGGATCAGTGGCTTACATGGGTCTGGGGTGTTCGGGTCCTGAACGCTCAGCCATCCTTGATAAGAGTGAGACCTACACCCACCTGATCCCAGAGATAGCAAGGACCAGCCAGCTGGCTCTCGGGGCAGCCAAAGCAGTAGGACACATAAGGCTGCCCCTGCACCTGCTGAGACCCACAGAGGAGAGCCTGTTTCCCCCTCTTAGCAAAGGCAGGACCCCAGCTGTGGAAGAGCCCCAGGCCATGAACCTGTGAGCCCCACCCCACAGCAGCAGAGCAGACCTGTGGAGAAGCCAGAACTTTGCACCCGCTTTTTTTTTTTTTTTTTAACAAGTTTATTTGTTTTTGCAGTACGCGGGTCTCTCACTGTTACGGCCTCTCCCGTTGCGGAGCACAGGCTCCGGACGCGCAGGCCCAGCGGCCACGGCCCACGGGCCTAGCCACTCCGCGGCATGCGGGATCCTCCCGGACCGGGGCACGAACCCGCGTCCCCTGCATCGGCAGGCAGACTCTCAACCACTGTGCCACCAGGGAAGCCCTGCACCCGCTTTTTGGGCTGGGGTCTCCCTTTATCTTCCCCTCATCGTGTCTCAGAACCCCAGAAGGCAGCCTTAATGCTTGCTTGTGTTTTCCCCGTGTTCCAAGAATCTGCATGAAAATCCATTCATTTAGGGGTGAAAACCCACTTAACTTGTCCTTGGAACTAAGGACTTAATCTCTAATCAGTGCAATACAAGGGCCACAAAGAAATGTTATCCACTAAAAAGCATGGACATTGCCTTGCAAGTTGGAGGGTGGAGAAGGAAAGAAGTGTCTGTGCCCCCAGCAGAACTCGCCTGTCCCTGTCACCCATTCAAGTTTTCTCATGATCAACTCATGACCTAACCAGCTACTCAGTATGTGTGTTTTCTTACTTCATGTCTCCTTCTACCTCACAGCTTCTTCTTACTCATTGGGTCTTGATGCTTTCTGTTCTTTTGTGTCTTTTCTTTTTTTCTTATACATCTTTATTGGAGTATAATTGCTTCACAATGCTCTGTTAGTTTCTGTTGTACAACAAAGTAGATCAGCCATATGCATACATATGTCTCCATATCCCCTCCCACCATCCCTATCCCACCCCTCTAGGTCATCACAAAGCATTGAGCTGATCTCCCTGTGCTATGCGGCTGCTTCCCACTAGCTATCTATTTTAAATTTGGTAGTGTATATATGTTCATGCTTCTCTCACTTTGCCCCAGCTTCCCCCTCCCCACCCTGTGTCCTCAAGTCCATTCTCTATGTCTGCATCTTTATTCCTGTCCTTCCACTAGTTTCATCAGTACCATTTTTTAAATTCCATATATATGCATTAGCATACGGCATTTGTTTTTCTCTTTCTGACTTAATTCACTCTGTACGACAGACTCTAGATCCATCCACCTCACTACAAATAACTCAATTTCATTTCTTTTTATGGGTGAGTAATATTCCATTGTATATATATGTGCCACATCTTCTTTATCCATTCTTCTGTCGATGGGCATTTAGGTTGCTTCCATGTCCTGGCTATTGTAAACAGTGCTGCAATGAACATTGTGGTACATGACTCTTTTTGAATTATGGTTTTCTCAGGGTATACGCCCAGTAGTGGGATTGCTGGGTCATATGGTAGTTCTATTTTTAGTATTTTAAGGAACCTTCATACTGTTCTCCATAGTGGCTGTATCAATTTACATTCCCACCAACAGTGCAGGAGGGTTCCCTTTTCACCACACCCTCTTCAACATTTATTGTTTCTAGATTTTTTGATAATGGTCATTCTGACCAGTGTGAGGTGATACCTTGTTGTAGTTTTGATTTGCATTTCTCTTATAATTAGTGATGTTGAGCATCTTTTCATGTGTTTGTTGGCCATCTGTATATCTTCTTTGGAGAAATGTCTATTTAGGTCTTCTGCCCATTTTTTAATTGGGTTGTTTGTTTTTTTGTTTGTTGAGCTCCATGAGCTGTTTGTATATTTTGGAGATTAATCCTTTGTCCATTGTTTCATTTGCAAATATTTTCTCCCATTCTAAGGGTTGTCTTTTCATCTTGTTTATGGTTTCCTTTGCTGTGCAAAGGAATTTTCAATTCCTGCTCCTGTTTCTCTCCATATATGTCCTTGCAGGTGCTATCAAGGCCCCTTCTGCCTGCCCCTAAGGCCACAGCAGCTGTGGTAGAGTTTCCAGTAGGCTGAGCTGCCCAGTTCAAGCACCTTTTGACTTCACGGAGGTCCCATGGGTGCTTGCTTAGCTGCGGCAGGTACAACCCAGAGAGCAAAGGAGTTAATGCCCTAAAATTAATAGCCCTCAACTGATGAAGTTATTATTGCTCACTGTGATGGGGGGTATTACTTATTGTGATGGGCACTCCATGAATGAGTAAGTGTGTGTCATGCTTCCATGTCCTTCAGGGGGACAAATCTATATGAGTCCCACGTGGTTTCTCAAAGGGTCCCCAATATGGTGAGCTCCAGTCGCCCACAGTGGTAACCACTCATTCACTCTACTAGATTTTGACTCCATTTTTGACTCCATTTTCCCATCATAGTCTCTATTTGTGATTCCTAGAATCACCTCCAATATGAGTCAGAGTTCTCCAGAGAGAAAGAACCAATAGGATTGATGGATGGATGGAAAGATAGACAGACAGGTAGATAGATAGATGATAGATAGATAGATAGATAGATAGATAGATAGAGGATTTATTATAGGAATTGGTTCACTCGGCTATGGAGGCCAAGAAGTCCCACAGTCTGCCATCTGTAAGCTGGGGAGTCAAGAAGCCAGTGGTGTAATTCAATCAGATTACAAAGCCTGAGAAGCAGGGGTCCAGAAGTGTAAGTCTCAGAGTCCAAAGGCCTGAGAACTAGGAGCTCTGATGTCTAGGGGCAGGAAAAAATGGGCATCCTAGCTCAAGAAGAGAGAGAATTTGCTCTTCCTTTGCCTTGTCTTCCCATTCAGGCCGTTGGACGATGCCCACCCACACTGGGTACTGAGTCGACTGAATCAAGTGCTAATTTGTTCAGGGTGTTTGATCCAGAGACACCCTCACTGACATGCTCAGAAATCATGTTTTACCAGCTGGGCATCCCTTAGGCCAGTCAAGTTGACACATAAAATTAACCATTGCACCTCCCGAATAAACTTCCTACACCCACGTTATTCTCTCAGAGTCTGCTCCTGGGAGAACCTACACTAAAAAAGTCTCAGTGCAAATCCCAAGAGAACTGATTGATTTTTTTCCTCCCTTAATCACCATTGCCCATATTGAGACAGAGCTCTTCACACATTACTGCACAGGCAATCTATTCTTGGCTGCTCTTGCGTTTAGACCTCGGGTCTAAACCCCTTTAGGCAGCGGTCAATTACGTTACGTGTGTAACACACGGCTCTAAGAGCTGCCTCCCTGCCATGAGTGGGACCATCTTCCTTAGAAGGACTCTGAACAGGACAGGCACTCTGACCAACCAGTTTAGCCCAGAACCTGAATATCTGTGTCTATACCTAGGCCTATCCTGATAGTACAGATGGCGTGGTCCCCCTCATAGGACATACATATCATTCCAGGCTCCCAAATGTATTTGTGAGTACAAGTGACTCAAACAACTCCAGAGACTCATCAGCCACTCAACTTTGTTTCTTCTTCCTCCTAAATTTCTTTCAGTAGAATATTCTGTGATGGACTCTGCCAAGAAAGGCTTGAACATCCAAGGACTTGATAGGCAAATGTGTGTGTGAAAGGAAATAGGGATTGAGCCAGAGACAGCTGGGACAGTCATCAGATGATGATGCAAGTGTGATCCCAAGTAAAGGAGGGGGAGAGGAGTTTGCATGGATGCATCCGAGATCCCTGTGCAGCCAGAGGAAGGTTTGGCAAAGCTACTGGGGAGTCCTTGAGCCACGTTTGCTAGCAAAAGATGCCCTGCCTCCTGGAATAGGTCTGCCTTAGTTTCCCCACCACACAAGTCCTTGGTGGGGAGCAGCCCATAGGGAGTATGGTCTTGGCAAAAACAGGCCAGATTTCAAAGTGCGACAGGTGGAGTCAATTATATTTCCCACTCTTCAAGCTCTGGGAGACCATTCTCATGGTCACTCATGGATTATATAATTGTCCTCCCCCCCCGCCCAATTCAGGATGCTCTCTACTGGAGGACCATATATCTTGCTCTCTCTGGAATGGCCAAATGATTTGTTTTGGCCAATGGAATGTGAACAGAAGTGAAGTGTGTCACTTCCAGACAGAAGTTTTTAGCCTCAGCATGGGGTTCACCATCTTCTTTTTTTTCTTCTTTCCCAACAACAAGCAAAGCCCCAGAAAGAAGCTACTTCATCAACCTGAGTCCTGAGACAAGGATGACGTGACACAGAGCCACGGTCGACCATGACCTTGTAGTGCAAACCATGTTGTAAGCCATTGAGATGCTGGGTTACCAAAGCATAACCTACCCACACTGACCAATGCACAGCTTCTGCCATCTCTCCCAGTACTCTCCTCCATAACATAAACAAAGGCAAATCATCCTGACTTAGGATTTGAGAAAATATTTGTTTTCTCCGCCTGCCTTTCTCTTCACTCCCATTGCCACAGGCAAAAAGTTGAACATTTTATTGTTTGTTAGTTTTCTCCTCAGCTAGAACTATTAAGAAAAATGCTTATAATTTTATATCCTGAATAGAATTTTTTTAAAGGAGAAAAGAATAGGCATCTTGATTTTAAAATCTAGAACTTCTGTGATAGAGTATATAATTTGCAGCACTGCCCTGATGGATTCCTCTTTGGAAACCTTTCCTTAAAGTATATATCCAGGGCTTCCCTGGTGGCGCAGTGGTTGAGAGTCTGCCTGCCGATGCAGGGGACACGGGTTCGTGCCCCGGTCCGGTAAGATCCCACATGCCGCGGAGCGGCTGGGCCCATGAGCCATGGCCGCTGAGCCTGCGCGTCCAGAGCCTGTGCTCCGCAATGGGAGAGGCCACAACAGTGAGAGGCCCGCGTAAAAAAATATAAATATAAATATAAATAAATATATATATAAATATATATATATATATATATATATATATATATATATATATATATATATATATCCAGCATGGCTGTCTGTTTCCATCAATCGTTTTCCATTTTGTACCATAATTCTTTTTTTTTTTCCTCTTTTGCAAATCCTTTACAGTGGATTCAAGGGAATAAACCTACCTTTAAGAACTTAATGTTCTAGCTGAATTTATACAACTTCAGATGAACAGGAAAATCATCCTGACAAGTGACAAAAGATTAATAAATACAAATCCATTTTGGCATCTGTTTCCCCTATTATAAAATAAAAAGTGGAAAAAAGAAGCAGCCAGCAGATTCTGGTTTAGAGCAGCTCCATTGGTCACCCACTTTCCTGCTGAATGGTGCCAGCAGCCTGGTGCTCAGGGCCTGTCTGGATTTGAGGTATGACCTTTGCTTGCCAGGGATGCAAGGGGCTTGGGAACAGTGCAGAAGATCCCCTTTGATTTAATCTTGGATTAGGATGGACTTTGCAAACTTTTGGCAAGAAAGAGCGCACAGAATTTTCTGGAAAAGATGTTTGTGAGGGTACTGGTCTTCAGCTAAAAATAGAATCAAGGCAGAACGCTGACTAATTAACATACCTAATTATAGGGATTTCTTACGGACAACTGCTCATGTCAGCCTTTTTCTTGTCAGAATGGTCATTGGTGGTGTCCAGTCAGAAGAAATAAACAATTATGCATGGGAAGGCTGCAACTTGTTGTCCAAAGGGAAAAGCTGTGGATGCTTCTGGAGAGTTCCTGTGCCGGGGTAACGGGCCCTACACTTTCAGGTTAGTGTTCACCCCCCGTGTCCCCTGACTCTCCTCAAATCTGGAGCCGGATTCCTTGGTTACGCTGGATACCAAATATATTTGGTTCCTAACAGAATCAGTGGAGCGTGTTCCATTTCGGGCTTCCAGCTGTAGTAAGATACTCCAACTGGTGGAAACCAGTCCAACTGAAGTACACTTGAGCACAAATCACATGAGACGAGACGGCAGTTGAGGAAAATTATAGTCATAACTTTGCTTTAGAAGCTAAGTCGCTTGCATGATCTCGGAAATGGTACTGATGCTCTCAGCTCTCAGCAGTGATACAGGTGCCAGAACACATTTTTGCCAAAGAGAGTTATTAAAATGTCTTTATCTATCTGGGGTGTGCCACCATTATTAAAAACAAAAGCAGAGAGGAAAGTAATGAAGTTGAATCGTGTTCAAGGGGTTCGCGGCCTGACATGTGCTGGCAGTACGATTAATACCAGCATTTAGTGGGTTCCTGAAGCATTCCGTCAATCAGTTACAAACACGCCACAATGCAGAATAGCTTAAAAGGTGATTTTTCATAAGCAAGCTCTCCTACAGTGTTTCCACAGTCCGTTTCTGTAGTTTACTGTCCTGTAAGTGTGCACATCAGACAAGGTTTGTGACACATCCACACTTGCAGGATCATAGAGGGGAGGGAGGAAGCTCTGGGCTCCACATCATAAACATCTATCCACTCACCCTCCCCAACTCCGACACACTCAGTACTCCATAACACAGATGAGAAAAACTGAGGTCCGTGAAAGTCAAATGAGTTGCCCAAGGTCACACAGCAAGTTAGAGACAACCAGAATTAAAATCCAGGACCAGAACTGTTTCTTCTCCAGAATTTATTTCATTGTTCATCAACAGCTTCAGGTTGTTGATTTTATTTTTCCAGAAGAGGGTAAGCTATAAATTATAAATAAATCAATAGTACTCCACACCAGATCCCCCAAAGGTAACTCGGTACTGGACGCCTCTGCTTTTAAGACGCCATTAAAACACAGTACGTTCCCAGAAACAGATGTTATAGCAATAATCATCCTCAGGCAGACCCAGGCAAGGCTCCGCCAATGTGGGTAGAAATCATCACACAGACCAAAGACTGCAGAACGAAGGGACCAAGAAGGCAAGAAATAAACCTAAGGGTCCATTAGGAAAGAGCAAATAAAGAAGACAATTGTGGAAGGTTGAAAAGTAGGCATTGCCTGTGCATATAAGTGGAGTCCATTAATCTTTGAGGAAGACAGATCAGAAACGCTCAGTGCTCTGAGCTCTGCTCCCTGTTATCTGAACCCAACTCACCAACCCTTCACAGAAAACTCTGCCATGTGCCAGGCTCAAGACTAGGCATGGGAACACTTAACAGCGGTGGACCAAACAGCTGCCCTGCCCTCAGTGAGCTTACAGTCTCATAGCAAAGACAGACCAGAAAGAGGTTTCTCAGTAACTGTCTTCTGTCCTAATCCACACCGCCTCCAGGAGCTCACGGCTGCGCCACTGGGGCAAGAACGATCTCATCCCAGCTTCTGGGTGAGCCCCACAGACTTAGGCTAATCAGCGTGTGACATTTCTGTAGCCCCAGTGATTGGCTCCAGGTGGGCACCTGACCTGAGTTTGTCCACTTAGAGTGAAGCCCACTTTTCCTCAGTGGTTTGTGCCCTGCCCCATGCAGTGCAGAGTACAAATATGAGGCCACCACAGCTGCTGTATGACTGTAACTGGGGGCCGAGCGGGAAGCTTCTTATTGCCCAGAGTTGAGATCCAGGATAAAGCTGGAGAGAAAGAGAACAAGAACTCCACCCCCTGGCAAAATTCCAAAAAGAGCAGGAAACTCCTCAAATTTCATTAAAAGGCCACTGCACTGGTTCCCCTTGCACCCCAAGTCAAATGAGGACCAATGAGGAGCCCTTACAGGGTGAAGCGGGGCCGCAGGCGCACACCTCACTCCATGACCGGATGCCTACTGGGCCAGAGGCACCCACACATCCAGCCTAGATCCCCACTGCCAGGGCAAGGGGAGGGAGGGAGTCCCCAGGTGACATTGGCAGTGTCCCCAGGAAATTGGCAGAGTGGCCAGAGCCTTCTTGCCTGGGGAGTTCTCAGGTTGAGTGGCCAGTGTGGAACGTAGGGAACTGGTGTATTTGGAAACAAGGTGAGAGCGATGTCCATACCACACCCCATTCCTCGAGGCCACTGGAGGGCATGGAAGAGGCCGTGGAAGTTTGTGACTCCACAGGAGTGTCACAGAGGTGAGAAAAGGAGACAGAAGGCAGGAGGCTATGTGGGCAAAGGCCACCACCCATCTGGAGAGGATTCGAATACAAACTTCTGGAAGCGATGATACGATTGCCTTCTCAGAAGGTTCTTTATCAGGAGAGTGGGATAGAGTGAACTGCATCCCAAGAAAATCTGCTGGCCATCAACATAGATCACCTGAAACCAGAGGGAGGCTGGGAGCCACTCCCACCAGTGAATAAGACACTCGGCCACTATCCCAGCCTCTCCTCCCAGAGGCGCTGACAATGAAAGGGTTGGGGGGTTGGAGAGGGGTGCCTGAGAGCCCCACACCTCTCTCTACTGCACGAACCTCACAACCCAGCTTTGGCTGAGCTGGTGGTAAGGGGAGACAAGACAAGGTCTTAGCAGTGGCTAGGAGATGAGGGTTTTAAACACAAATAAGACTGGGTTGTAGGTTCTAAAATAGACTAACCATTGTGTTACTGACTATTGTTGGCTGTAAAGTTATGGAATCTGTTCAGGATATTGGTCGGAAAGGGGGAAGCGAGATTTGAACTAGCACATCGAGAGCAGTGATGGGAGAGAAGAAAACTCTTAAATCCTTGTTCTGCAGCTTACTGACCCTCTAGGTGGGGATAATGATCCCTAACCTGCAGCATTGCTGTAATGGCTATAGACTGACTTAGTCCCTTCAGACTGGGGTAAACTAAATACCACAGCCTGGGTAATTTAAAAGCAAAGGAAATTCATTTCTCACAGTTCTGGAAACTGGATGTCTGAGACCAGTGTGCCAGAATGGTCAGGTAAGGACCCTCTTCTGAGGCACAGACTTCTCATTGTGTCCTCATCTGAAGGAAGAGGCCAGGGATTTCTCTGAGGTCTCTGTTATAAGGTCACTAATCCCATTCATGAGGGCTTTGCTGTCCAAAGACCCAATTCCGAACTATCACATTGGGCATCAGGTTTTCAACACATGAATGGGGGGACACAAACACTCAGACCATAGCACATGCCTTCAAAAGACATTTAACAGAGTTCAAAGAACAGTGTATATGGAATTTATTGAGCTGGGTGGGAAATTGTTGAAGGTGAATGAGGTAGATTATATTTTCTGAAAATGACTACAGTGATATTTCTGGTTCCACATACTCTTCTAGAAACTTGCCCCAGCCTGATATTTTATTTTATTTTTTAAATTTTTATTTATTTATTTATTTTTGGTTGCGTTGAGTCTTTGTTTCTGAGAGTGGGCTTTCTGTAGTTGTGGCAAGCAGGGGCTACTCTTCATTGCGGTGTGCGGGCTTCTCATTGCAGTGGCTTCTCTTGTTGCGGAGCACAGGTTCTAGGTGTGCAGGCTCAGTAGTTGTGGCACGTGGGCTCTAGAGTGCAGGCTCAGTAGTTGTGGCGCATGGGCTTAGCTGCTCTGCAACATGTGGGATCTTCCTGAACCAGCACTTGAATCGTGTCGCCTGCATTGGCAGGCAGATTCTTAACCACTGAGCTGCTAGGGAAGTCCCCTAGCCTGATTTTTTTTTTTTTTTTTTTTTTTTTGCGGTACGTGGGCCTCCCACTGTTCTGGCCTCTCCCGCTGCGGAGCACAGGCTCCGGACGCGCAGGCTCAGCGGCCATGGCTCACGGGCCCAGCCGCTCCGCGGCATGTGGGGTCTTCCCAGACCAGGGCACCAACCCGTGTCCCCTGCATCGGCAGGCAGACTCTCAACCACTGCACCACCAGGGAAGCCCCAGCCTGATATTTTAAAAGTATGTTCCATATATGCTGCAAACCTTCTACGTCATAAATAAAAGGTCTACTGAAGAACAAATAATGGGAAAGGCCAGTGATGCTACTTTCAGGTTTGGGGAGGTGACAACATTTAAATAAGTCTGCTAACTTACAAAGACAAAAAAAAAATAAGATATGGAGGAAGGCTTTCTGCATTAATCTCTGGATTACGAGCAAAAAGCTCTGACTTCGTAGGAAATCCAGAAGCCACCCAGGAAGGCCCTCTGAGAATGAACACAAGTCATCAAACCCTCCTGCCTCCTGCCACTGCCTAGAGGGAGGGCAGCTTGAGGAAGGCAGGGGCTCCGCTGTCCTTGGCTCAGCCAGGTGGGAAAGGGGCTGTCTGAGCCCTGGGCAACCCGCTGGCAGCTGGTGAGGCCACCCTGGGAGATGCTCGGGCACATTTGTATCAGCCAGGGCTGCCCCTGCGGTTCACAGCTCTGTGCAGTTCACAGCCAAGGATGATTTCCTCCCCACACAATGAGGAGGAATAAGCAATGTGAGTGAGCCCTGCTCAGCCTCGTCCAGATTCTTCCTTGCCAACCCCAGAGCCAATCCACTGAAAAGTATCCAGCCTACACTCCTGGCTGAGATGCTTGAATAATACTCCACAGTTCTTACACCCAGAGAAGTCTAGCTCATGCACGTTCTCTCTCTCCTTCTCTGCCTACCCCCATCGCCCCCTCCCTCTTCTGCTTCTGTTCCTAGCTGCCTGTCTCAGTATTAATCCAAACGTCTCTAAAAGAGAAGAACTTTTTTCTCAGAGATTCTCTCACTGACCCAGTCAGGAGCACCTAAGCAGTGAGGTCTGAGACGTGCATTAAAATTCTGTAAGATGCACTGACAGCCTCTGAAGTTCCAGGCCCTGGGTTGGGCCCAAGTCCTACATAGACACAGAGCCGGAGGGCCTCCCCATCTAGTAAAGACAAAGATGTGCAAACAGCTAGTGCAGCCCTTTGAATCTCAAGTGTGCTAGATTTATAATTCTTTCTTCTGTAACTCAAGGTCATTCTACTTCTAGCTCTCCTTCTGCCCCAGTGACAGAAACAGGATTGACCTGGGTTTGTTCCCTGCTATTCTCCCTGGAGCTGGGTCTCATTGCCGGAAATTAACACATAGTCCAAGAGGGGAACAGAGGGCCTTTGGCCACCGTCTAGTCATAGTGGCTGCACAACATCCCTCTGCCCATCTGGTCTTCGGTCTTTGATCTGCTGTGCGGGGGAGGGGGTGACAGTGGGGGCAAGAGCCCGTTTTTGAAAGATAATCCGACATAAGGTAGAAGACAGAGTTGGGGGAGGGGCAGACAAAGACTGTAGGTGGGAAGATGGGCTCAAGGGTTGTTTTAAGAGTCCAGGCGGGAAAAAAAGGGGGAGGGGGAAGGGTGTGGGACTTCCCTGGTGGTCCAGTGATTAGGAATCCGCCTTCCAATGCAGAGGATGCAGGTTTGATCCCTGGTCAGGGAACTAAGATCCCACATGCCGCAGGTCAACTAAGCCCATGCACCGCAACTACTGAGCCCACACGCTCTGGAGCCCTTGGGTCACAACCAGAGAGTCCGCCTGCTACAACTACTGAGCCCGAGTGCTCTGGAGACTGTGTATCACAACTAGAGAGAAGCCCACATGCCACAACGAAGAGCCCACGTGCCTCAACGAAGACCCAATGCAGCCAAATAAATAATAGATAAATAAATAAATAAGTCCAGAGAAGCAATGATACGTTTGGTGGGTTGGGTGGTGACCTTAGGAGGAGGGAGGAGGGAAGGGAATGGAGAGGAGTTTGTGAGGCAGGGTTAATAGGATTTGGGACTGATGAGGTGTGAGGTGCAGGAGAGGGTAGCATTGAGGACGACCCCTAGGTTTTGGCCTTGAGTGACCTTGTGGCTGGCGGGGCCATCTCCCGAGGTGGCTGCACGTGGACCAGGGGACGAATGCATTCTGCTCTGGGCCTGTCGACTGAGATCTGCTGGGGTGGTGACTGGGGTAGATACCCCACTGAGGGCTGAGTGGGTGGGATGGACATGGGTGCCCTCAGAATCCAGGGGATGTCCTGCCATGTATATGGACAGGCCACCCAGGCAGAATGCAGGGCCTGAGATGAAAAGAGAGCACAGGACAGAGGCCCACAGAGCAGCAACATGCAACGGGTGGACAGAGAAAGTGACAATGATGAGGGGATAGGAGCTGGATGAGCGCAGAGGCTGGTGGATGCATCAAAGGGACAGACTTGCCAGAAGGATGTTTCCAGTGGGACCAGCTGCTGCTGTGGGGCCCGTGGAGTGGAAACAGAAAAGAAGCCCTTAGACTAGACGCTAACCCCTGTCATGCTGGCCTCGGCCACCCGTCACACATTGTAGTGAACCAGTGACAAGCAACTAATACATATTTCTATTTTCATGACATTTACCATTTGAAAGGTGCTAATAAGCAAAAGGGGAAAGAAGCCAATGGTCTCTTAGGTCAACATGTGCTCCTCACCCTGAGAAGCTAGTTGCCCCTACATGGGGTGTGTGATCTGCACACGACATTCATGACCATGCCTGCTGGGCTCCGGGAACAGGCAGGAGAAGGCTCCCTGATAGCAAGTGTGACTGAACATCACATTTACTTAAGAACTGTGCATGTTCCTTGGTCTGTGGGCAAAGAGAAAGTTACTGAAGACCCTGCTGTACAACAGGTACAGATAACCAGGACTAATAACTTAAAAAGAATAAAACAACTACAAATGGAGTATAACCTTTAAATATTGTGAATCATTATATTGTGCACCTGTAACATATAATATTCTACATCAACTATCCTTAAATTCTAACAAAAGAATAAAATCCCGACTCCCTACCATGGCTTACAAGTCCCTGCATTTCTAGGTACCCCTCCCCCTCAGCTTCCTCACCCTCTGTGAGCCAGTCACACTGGTCCTCTTGCAGTTCCTCAAACATCCGGGTTCTCTCTCACCTCCAGCCCTTTGCACATGTTTTCCCCCTTTCCTAGAATGTTCTCATAGGATTCAGCTTAAATACTCCTTCCCCAGAGGCTGAGGAGCTGAGGAGAAATGTAAGAAAAGGAATGGAAAGCAGGTAGTTTGGAGAAGCAACTGAGAGAGTTGAATCTGATTTGCCTGAGCTCAGAGTGAACACACTGAAAGAGTCTGTCTACCAGGTTCGGCAGAGACACCAGAGTCTAGCTTGATGGGAATGTCTGGGGGCATGAGTGTGGAACAGATGACCTCCCCAAATCCTCTGCTGAACAATCTAGAACTACAACATGCCCAAGACTGCCACTTATAAGATGGCAGAATAAAGAAGTTTCTGACCCCATTGCCCTTGGAAATCACCCAAAGCAAGAAGAATGAGAGACACAACACAAACTCTATTTCTGACAGAAGTAGGGAGCATCTATAAAGCTGAACCACAATATATGAGGAAAAGTTGCCAAATGCAGAGAAAATTAAACAGAGTTCTGGAAGATGCTGAAAGCACAGAGTGGTGAAGCCTGAGGGACAAAATTAACAGTCCTTTCTTTGGATCAGGGATGGGGTATGTGAGCTGCCTGGCAAGCTCCCTAAATTCTTCAGGAGGATGGAAGTAATAAGGCCAAGACCCTAAAGTGGAAATTATGTGGATAACATTCTCTGATTACAGCGAAACTACACTAGAGATGAGCAACAAAGCCTTTGAAAATACCACATGTCAGAACCTGTGGGCGATAAAGAGTTCTCAGAAAAATTCATAATCTTAAGCACTTACCTTATAAATAAGAAAGGATGAGAGAAATGAATTACACACACATTCTCAAGGGGTTAAAAATTAACAGAAAATAAGCTTAAGTAAAGCAGAAGGAAATCGTTAATAAATAAAACAGAAATCAATGAATTACATATAAGAAAAGTAGAAAATCTATACAGAGAGACATATAGATAAGAGAAAAATACAGACAGACAGACATTTGTTTGAGGGGAGGAGAAAAACCCCCCAATAACATTGAAAACCACAAGCTAAATTAAGGGATAAGGGTACGAAGCATAAAAAATGAAAATGGAAAAATATGCAGATATATAGTGTAAACTGAAAGAATAATAAGAGACTATTTTTATCAATTCTATTCAGATTTTTTAAAACCTGACTATGAAATAATTTGAAAACCTGAATGGATTGTTCAAAGAAACATGTTACTAAAACTAAACCCCAAAGCAACAGGCAGTTTAAACAGACCAATTACTGTTGGTGGGGGGAGGCGCCTAGAAAAAAATAGCTACTCATCACAAAAACACCAAGTCCAGATGGTTTCACAGGGAAAACCTACCAAAACTTTAAGGGATAGAAAAACCAATGTTACTTAAATTGTTGCAGAATCTAGAGAAAGAAATAAAGATTCCAAATTCTTTTTTTGAAATCACCATAACATTGGTACCTAAAACCAACAAAAATAGAACAAAAAAGAAAACCACAGTCTGGCTGATCTCACTTATGATTCTTGACAAAAATAGCTGACACAAAATATTAGCAAATAGAATCCAGCAATTAACCAGAGAACTAATATAATATGAGTAACTGGAGTTCATGCCAAGAGGAAAAAGGCAGCTCTATATTATAAAATATATAAATACAATTAATTGTATCAATCAGTCAAATTGAAAAAATATAAGGTATCCACATAGATGCTGAAAAATGATCAGATAAGATTCACATCCATTCTTGATTTTAGTTCAAGTGACCAATCATTGTGATTTGTCTGGAAACAGATTTTCCCAGGATGCTATACTTTTAGTTCTAAAACCAAGAAAGACCCAGGCAAGAGGGACAAGTTAGCTATGCTAATTTCCATAGACACAGATGAATACTTCCTTAGCAATAGAGATAGAGATAAACATGGCTACTGATAGCTGTACATCTCAATCTAAAGACAGCATCAGAGAAACACTACAAACATTATCAATAAAGTGGGGAATGGGTTGATGACCTACACTCATGCCACATTATTTAACATTGTTATGGAGGTACTAGCCAAAGCAATTATCTAAGAGAATAAAAGTATAAAAAAATTAGGAGGAAATAAAATTACCATTATCTGCAGATAATATGATTGTATACCTAAAAAGTCTAAGAAAATCAACTAAATAATGATTTCAATAATGGTGGTTGAGGGCTTCCCTGGTGGCACAGTGGTTGAGAGTCCGCCTGCTGATGCAAGGGACACGGGTTTGTGCCCCGTTCCGGGAGGATCCCACATGCCACGGAGTGGCTGGACCCGTGAGCCATGGCCGCTGAGCCTGCGCGTCCAGAGCCTGTGCTCCGCAACGGGAGAGGCCACAACAGTGAGAGGCCCGCGTACCGCAAAAATAATAATAATAATAATAATGGTGGTTGAGTGTCTAATAATAATCCAAAAAATAGACAGTGTACCTATACAAAAACAGCAAGCTGTTAGAAAATATTGTAGAAGAAAAGACACCCTTTACAAAAGCAACAAAAATATAAAATATCTAGAAATAAATTTGGACAAAATTGATTCAAATTAACAAGAAATAGACAAACAGTGTTGAAGGAAACAAACAGAGATAAGTATGAAAACGAAAAGTTGAAGAAATGAATATGCATGCTGTTTTTGTATGGAAGGACTGTCATTTCTCCTAAAGCTAATCTCTATATGTAATGTAATGTGATAAGATTAAAAATACCAATAGCATATTTTTTTAGAACTAGACAAACTGAATTTTAAAACGTCTCTTGAGAAGCTGGAGACGAGGGATTTATACAACACAACATAGCAGAACTTCCGAAAAATAATTGTTATTCACCTCTCTCCAAAGCTACCCAAACACAGCACCTATTGCCCTTCATTTTTTCCTTTTTCTGTCTCTCTTTTTCACTCTTCCTCTCTCCACTCCCCCTATTCCTACTGGTTCCCTCATCTTCTCAGGCTACCCCTCCCAATCTCATCCCTTCCCACCTAAAGGCATTTGACCTGCTTTCAAATTCCATTCCTCCTGATCACAAGAAAAGGCACAGGGACTTCCCTGGTGGCTCAGCGGTTAAGAACCCACCTGCCAATGCAGGGGACACAGGTTCAAGCACTGGTCCGGGAAGATCCCACATGTTGCAGAGCAACTAAGTTCATGCGCCACAACTACTGAGCCTGCGCTCTAGAGACGGTGAGCCACATCTACTGAAGCACGCACGCCTAGAGCCCATGCTCCACAACAAGAGAAGCCACCGCAATGAGAAGCCCAGCACCACAATGAAGAGTAGCCCCCTCTGCAGCTAGAGAAACCCCGCGCACTGCAACGAAGACCCAACACAGCCAAAAATAAATACATAAATAAATAAATATTTTAAAATAAATAAACAAATAAAAAAGAGAAAGCACAGAGCCAGGCTTCTTAGAAGAGACCAGGGAGAAATGAAGGAGTAGGGGAGAGGGAGAAGGAAGAGAGAAAAGCAGAGGAGAGTTCCAAATATTCTCCCTACATCTCTACCCTTAACAAAATGCATTTTGCTGAGAAAATTTAATAAATAATATGGATTAATTTGCTATGCAAATAGCAAGCCCTATACAGGTGGTAACAGTAACCATAATTTAATAGAGAGTCAACAGAAAATAACGATCACACATGTAGAATTTACCATTTATAAAGCACTACAACAAAACTATAATGTGGTGGAGCAGGTAATATGATTCCCATTTTGCAGATAAGGAACTGGAGGCTTGTGAAATGACTTACTAAGAGAGAAACCTATAGAAGCCTATAATCTATAGAAGGTGCTCTGAAAATGAGGCTCAGATTTTTAAAATTATTGACCCCAAATATTTAAGATTGAATCAACCCTTCTATTGCTATATAAGAATCAGCATTGGGAGACATGAACATAATATCTGTGTACGTGAGTACGTATGTTTAGTAGTAAGCATACTATTTCCCACAAGGGGAAAAAAGGGCTAGAAATAAAATAGGAATCTTCTAACAGAAATTAACGAGAATGGATCCCAAGATCTGTTCTTTGCATGTTGATTTGCTGTGGCCACAGAGAGCTCAGAGCCTCTGCCTGAGTCTAACTAGAAACTTTTCACCTACAGATGCTGTAGGTGCAATTTCAAAACCCATGAACCAAGATGTACACAAACTATAACTTAATTTTTTCTGTGACTGGACTACGTTGCCATTTTATCAGTCTTTCAGGTCTTTTTCTCAGGGGTAACATCTTTTTCACATCTTTTCTTTTATCTTTCCTTTCAAAATTGCAAACAATGTCTTAAAAATTGGCCATATTTAGGGTAAGTGCCACCTGTAAGTTAGTTATTTCCAGTGATAACAGCCACACTGCATAACTGCCCCCTGCTCTCTGTCACTGTATCAGTTAAGATTTGCTAGGTTTGCTACAGTAACAGATAATGTCAAAATCTCTGTGCCTTAAAACAATGAAGTTTCTCTTCCACTCATCCAGCCTGTTAAAAGTGGGCTGGCCACAGCTTTGCTCACCGTAATCACTCAGGAAGCCAGGCTGATGAAGACCCATCTCCATTTCCATTTCCATTTCCATGATCTTGGAGGCAAGGGCACGTAGATATGGCAACTGACACGCTGACCCGTAAAGCTTCTCTACTCATATTCTACTGGCCAAAGCAAATCATGTGGGTGTGCCTGAGTCCAGCAGACTCCTTGAGGGAGAGGCACTGATGTTTTTGAACTTGAATACAGTCTACACAATCCTCTTTGTTCTTGAGGCCATGGTCTCAAGAACATGAAAAGCCAGACTGAGCAATGCAAGGGAACACGGCTAAGTGGCCCACCAAAGAGTAACCCCAGCCCTGACCTCACTTGCTCCTTTATTCCTAATCAGGTGGAGGTGAGTAGGGATAGTTGTTCTAGCTGGAAACCTCTGACCTCTTGAGAAGCAGGTGAAAGGGAGGTAAATATGTCAATATTTCTCAGGCAAAACTCAAAGCCTTTATTTTGGTGTGAAAGACCATGTTTGGGGAGGGAGAAAGAAGCAAATGAGTATTTATTTCTCCACGTCTCAGACTTCTAAACATAAGTGAGTGGGTCAAGTCTAAATATCTCAAAAATGACTTGCCTGCAGATGTACAAATATCCATACCCTGGTTATTCATTTAGTTGAGTCAAATTATAAAAATTATTATGACCCTAGAAGCTTAGTTTTTCATTTTAAAATTCTAGTGTACTGATACTGATTCATTCTCATTTTCAAGATTCTATTCAAAAGTAATATCTGAGATGAATGGATAAAGAAGATGTGGTACATATTTACAATGGAATACTACTCAGCCATAAAATAGAACAAAATAATGTCATTTGCAGCAACATGGATGGACCTAGAGATTATCATACTAAGTGAAATAAGTCAGAAAGAGAAAGACAAATACCATATCACTTATATGTGGAATCTAAAATATGACACAAATGAACCTATCTATGAAACAGAAACAAAACTAGGGACATAGAGAATAGACTTGTGGTTGCCAAGGGAGAGAGGAATGGGAAAGGGTTAGATTGAGAGTTTGGGATTAGCAGATGCAAGCTATTATATATAAGATGGATAAACAACAAGGTCCTACTGTGTAGCACAGGGAACTATATCCAATCTCCTGGGATAAACCATAATGGAAAAGAATATAAAAAAGAATGTATATATGTGTATAACTGAGTCACTTTGCTGTACAGCAGAAATTAACACAACACTGTAAATCAACTATACTTCATTAAAAAAAAAAAATATCTGAGAAACTATCTCCAAACAACCACCCATTCTGAAACTTTATCTACTCTGCCCATGGCTCTTGGGATTGATATATGTCTTATTCTGTATCTATACACTGTGTTCTTAATTTCCCAAATTCTTTGTTATAAGCTTACATATAAAATAATTTGCTTTTCTCCTCATTGAGTTCACTGACTTTGGTGTGTGTGTTAAACACACAGACTTAGAGATAACAGAGCTAGAGAGGGAGCTGGATAACTCCAACTTAAATGTTTATATCCTTTTGGCAGCAAGTAGAAACCCTGACTCAAACTGAATTAAGTAATGAGAGAATTTATTATTACTATATACTTATTATAACTATACAATTATATAGACCTTTAATATAATTATAGAGTCTAGAGGTAGGATGAACTTCAAGTTTAATTGAATCAGAGGTCCAACGAGGTCATCAGGAATACAAGCGCTTCCTACTCTTCTACTCTACTAGCTTTGGGGTTGGCATCATTCTTGAGCAATCGAAAGATGACTACTTTATCTCCTTGTAGTTCTTTGGGGATTGGTGAAATTCTTCCTGAAAGCCCTGAAGCACACTTACCCTCACACTTCACTGGGCATAATCATCCATTCCTGAATCAGTAATGGGTGAGGGGGCAGGAAATACCAACGTTGACCTAGAGTAGATGGTGAATATCCAATCGGAAGGTCCACCACAATGTGCAACTCACAATAAGATTCTACTTCAGGTCATTTCCCCTCTCTATGCCTCAGTTTCCTTATCTGTAAACCAGGATGATTTCTGTGTTGCATTCTGTCTCTAACATTCAAAGACTCAAGAGTCTCTGAGGGAAACAATGTGCTATGAACATAACATAATCTCTCTAACCTTCAAATTTATCATCTGTAAAATGGGGTAATAATACCTGTCTCATAGGGTTGTTGGCAGGATGGGTGGAGGTAATAAAATTAAAGAGTCTAGCACTGTGCCCATCACATTGTAGGTACTCAACAAATGACATAATGATGATGATGATGATTTTATTTATCATTCAGAGAAAAGGCTGATATTCCTAAGAAAACTTAAGAACTAATAGGGAACAAGATGTTGCTTTTTTCAAAGAAAACAAATTAATTCTTTCTGAGTTTGTTTTGTTTTGGTTTTCGTAGTCCTTTAACTTAATTCTTTTAAGTCATCTTTTGAACTGAAAATAACTTCATCATTTTCAAGACGTATTTCCAGAGGGGAAATTACATTAGGATTGCTATGCCCTTGTCACCATTAACTGTTATTTACATCCAAAGAGGAAAATATATCATTTAAATTCCAGACGCTGACTGTATAATTTCTCTTTCTGTGGGCACAGGAATGTTTTCTTATTGTTCAGTTCTATTCTCCCTGCATTTCACAAATCACTAGTGCATAAAATTACTGACATTTAAACAGGTGATTTTCAGCTTCATTTCATGCCATCTTTGGGCTACGATGCAATGGCCAAAGGGTCAAATAAGCAAACTAATCCACTATACTCACTGTGCTCTCTAGGAAAGAGGTCTTTGCTCCCCTCCATGTAGGGAGCAGGAAATGATTTACTCAAGACGAGGGAGCAATCACATTAACTCCTTTGGGACGTATCACTGTGTTGGTAAGAACCATTTATATAACCATGCAGGGTCAACCCATTTCAAAAAGGAACTACCACAAATGCAAATGTCACATTATTTCTGATTGACTAGAAACAAAATAAAGAGACTATTTCTCCCATTGAAAAATACTCCACTCACTTACACTGTGAAAACTTCAGTAATTGTAAAAAGCAGAAAACTAAGTCTTCTCTGCCAGAGGATTCTATTATCACCTTAGCTCAACCCCAGTGGATTTAAATAATTCAGGTCATACTTTCATGATTGGTACCACGTGTGTGGTGCAAATACTCACTGTGAGAAAGTTTAGAGAAAAGACATTAGCCATTGGCTAATGGCTGGGGTTATAGAGTCTTCAAAAGACCCGCCAGGTTCTCTGTCTATCCCAAGAACTGAAACCAACAAACTTTCCTGGCTTTGTGCTAAACAGTTCTGGGACTGAGTACTCCTTCTTTTTCCTTATCAACTTTATTGAGGAATATTTATGTACAAACATACTTTTTTTTTCTCAGCGCTTAATAATACTGGGACCAGGCAAAAAATAGTTGGCTACTTGATCCAAGAAATACCTGCACCTAGGAGGTAAGTCTGTAAAATAATGACTTACTTTGTAAACAAGTACTTAGTTTACTTTTTAAAACGAACAGCTTATGCACCAATATACATACCTCCAAACCCTCACCTCTATATTACATAAAGTACCGTGTCATAAGCTCTGTCTAATACCAGTTAGTTCTCTGCCTTGTAAGACGCTCCTTAAAATCATCCAACCCAGGTCCTAAAACCACTAAATATCCTCCCTGATGTTCCCTTCTGGGATACTCCTAAGACGCTAACAAGGCTGGAGTATGTCTAACATGCTTACCTTTCTTTGACCAACAGGCTTTTCTAGGGGTTTCTTGGGGATAGTGATGGCCAACAAGTCTTTCCTGCAGAAAGAGATGGATAAAGCATTTCTAATCCTCCTTCTCAATAAATTTGACGAGACATTGACATTTGAAATTTGACATTTGACAAATTTGACATTTGACATTGAAATCTGACATTTCCTTGTCAACCATAATTAGTAAACAGTCATTGTTTTCTACATATTGGGCTATACCTTAGGGATTGTATCAAAGCGTCTGATATAGAAGGTGTCCATATGGGGCTATGGATAACTTGGAGACAGATAAAGGACTGGGAAGCTAGCAGACATGAGCAATTAGTACTTCTCTGATACAGGATGACTGTATATATAGTGAGAGAGAGAGAGAGAGAGCGACAGAGAGAGAGAGAGCACATGACAGAGAGACAGAGAGATGTATAACTGAATCACTTTGCTGTACACCAGAAACCAACACAACATTGTAAATCAACTATACTCCAATTTTTTAAAAAAAGAAGAAAAAAAGAAAAAAAAAGAGGGGGAGAAAAGGCACTTGAAGGAAAATCCAATGAAGTATTCAAAAGATTACAAAAGTCAGGAGAGACCTGAATAGCTATTCCTGGTCCTTCCTTGTGGCCATTTAAATTCTGCCCAAACACGTACAATAGCTATTTGTCCATTTGGAAGCTTATTTCCTCAAATGCCAAGACATCATCAAAGATGTTCCATGTGGCATGCAGAAATCCCTTTGAATATAACCGCTTTATTTATTCTGAAAAAGCAACCAACAATTGAAAATCTTCACAATTTCATGGGTATGAAATACAAAATGTCAAAAGCAGATTCAGGGACACATCCAGACTCTCTCCTCCTCTAAGCTTGTAACTGAAAGGACAAAGTAATTAAATGAAAGCAAACAGTGCCTCAGAGTGTAAAAAAAACATCCCACATGGTCTGCTCCTCAGGGTTCCAGCCACCGTCACCACCAAGTCCTGGGTACCTTTCTCCCATTGACTTAGACTTGTTGACTTGTACTGTTCAGCAGTTAGACTTGGAGACCACTCCTTGGATCTGAATCCTTGACTCAGCTCCTCCACTTACCAATGATGTGAGTTGTGAGAAGTTACATAACCCCTCTGTACTTCAGTCTCCTCATCCACAATAATGAGGTTACAAATTATGGCTCATAGATTGTAAGGAGTATTAAATTATAATCATAACTTAATGCATGGACAGTGTTTATGCGAATCAAGATGTGATTGATTATGCTTGGGTAATAAACAATCCCCAAATCTCAACCCAGCTAAAATTCATTTCTTCACCATGCTACATGTCCAGCTTGGATCACTAACTTCTCGATACATGCTTATACAATAAAAAAAGAACGTGACAAAAGTCACACGGCTTTTAAAGATTCCTCCTGGAAGTGACTCATATCGGTTTCACTAACATTTCATTGGTCAAAGCAGGTCACATAGCTAAGTGCCCCATTCAAAGAGCTGGTTTGTAGCAAAGCTAAGAACAGAATGCAGGTCCCTTGGGGCCCAATCCATGAGCTTTTTCCACCACACAAAGCCACAGTCAAGACTATGTTGGGCCACCTCTCCCTCTTGAAGGAGCAGAAGCCTTTCTTTTAAAGATATCTCACAATTCAGTTCCTGCCTAAGATTCCCTACCTGAGTCTGCTGACCTTAGTCACACCCCAAGGTGCAGATCTTTCAATCCTTCTCGCTCATCATAATGTACTTCTCATGCCATTCGTTTACTCATTCAGTCATTCATTCAGGCAGGCAGGCATTTAAAACTTGCATGTGCCAGTCAGGATAAAGGAGTGACAAAGTCCAGAATGACCCTCCTGTAATAAACAACTAGAAAACTGGGAAGGAGTGGGGATATAGGACACAAATATTTTCAGATACTGGACAATAGGCAGTTCAGGACCATGATCTCTGGGAGAAGAGAAACGAATGAGGAATAATCTATAATTGCCCCATCTTTCTGCCCAGAGACAATTTCCAAACCACAGTGGAGGCATGGGGGGCTGAAGCAGAACTAGGCGATCTTGCTGAGTTCAGGAGACAAATGTCAGAGTTTAGGGAGGTGGAGATGGCTAGAATTTTCAGTGTGGAGTACCCAAAGAGGAAGCTACACAGGGAAAGGACTCCAGAAATAGAGCATCATCTTGCTTCTTCGGCTTAATACTAATCCAGGCACCACCCACTGTGGGCACGGCAGGCATGTGTCACACTGTACAGGGTTCACGGCAACACCTGAAGTAAAAGTGCTACTGGGCTGACCAACTGTCCAGTTCTCTGTGTGTGTTAATGTGATATGCATGTGTGTGTGTGGTATGTGTATGGTGTGTGTATGTTGGGGGGGGTGTATGTGGTGTATGGGTATGTGGTGTGTGTGTGTGGTGTGTATGTAGTGTATGTGGTGTGTGTGGTGTGTGTGTATATAGTGTGTATGTGGTGTGTTTGTGTGCGTACACATGCATGTGAATGTGTCTGTGTGAGTCTCCCATCTGTTTCCATGACCACAGCCTGAGTGACAGGGCGAGCTTGCAGATTCTAAAGGCACTGGCCCCTCTATTCTCTACACAGCCTCCAGGAAAAGGCATCACTGGTTACTGAGTTTTAGGACACAGCTGGGTTTGGCCCAATTAACTACAAGCCAAAGATTCTGGGCTTTTTTCTTGATTATATTACTTATTTAACTTTTTCTTTAGCACAAAAGTAATATATCGTCACCATATAAAGTCAATGAAAAGCAAAAAGTATATAATAAAAGTCTCTGATAATCTCACTAGGCACAGATAACCACTGTTACCATTTTTGTAAAATTATTTTCAGTATCTTCTTTTTTCCATAAAATTAGGATCACAGAATATATATATTTGTCTATATATATATATATATAGAGAGAGAGAGAGAGAGAGAGAGAGAGAGAGTATTGTAATCTGCTGTGTCAGTCAGAGTTCCAGCAGGAGCAGAAGGTATCCTTAAATTAAGGTAAATTAAGGGGTGTTTAATAAAGGACTATTTGCATAAGAATAGGCAAAGGCTCAGAAACCATGAGGGACAGTAGAGTGCCCTGGGGCTAATGACAGCAGGGAGGTGTCCTCCTTGGGCCTGAAGGGGCAGGTTGGGGTGAAATTACCACAACCCAGAGACAGAGATGGCTGATTGGAGGGGGGGCCTGAGAGGACCTGAGACTTTTAGTCCCAAAACAGAGCCAGTGAAGGGAGGGAACTAAAGGAATGAAGTCCCCACCTACCCCTCCTCGCCCCCTTCAGTCTCCGCCATGCTCCCAGGACTGAACCCAGCTGGAACCGAAAGGGCAAAGGAGACAGGGTAGCAGCAAATATTTCCTGTAAAGAGCCAGATAACGGTTTCGGCTTTGTGAGCCACCTGGTCTCTGTCACAAACACTCAAACCTACAGGTTTATAGCATAAAAATGGCTATAGACAATATTTAAACAAATGGATGTGACCAGATTGGGCCTGCAGTCTACAGTCTGCCAAGCCCTGGTGTAGCCCACATGGGTCAGCCTCCCAGGCCACAGAGCAAGGAGGAAATACGGAGAGTAGGTCTACAAGGTTTAAGGAAAGACACCTTAGCTACTTGCTTTAATGGTCTAACATACGGCAAACATTTCACCAGGCTTACTTTTCTTTGTGAACCTAGTGGTAAGGCAACTTTATTGGAAACAGGGGTAAATACTGGTCAGCAAATATTACAGAAGTAGTATCTAACCTTATATATATACATAAAATTAGGAACTTACTTTACTGATCCTATTCTTTTCATTTATTCTACTTATTTGTTTGTACCTCATCATGTTACAAGAAGATTTTTAACCAGGCTTAAATATGCAATATGATTTGAAATTAAATTTGAAATAAATCAGGGAACTTACCTTGTAGATGTAATCATTTATGTGCGCAATACTTTACATATTCAGTAGAAGTCAAATTAAACTAAAAATAAATGAATGAACTTGTAGGAATTTACCCTGTAGATATAAGCATGTATATGTACAAAGATATATACAAAGGATATTCATTTCAGCATTGTTCTTAATAGCAAAAAAAAAAGGGAAATAATCAAAATCAATTAGGAGATGGTTACATAAATTAAAGCATATCCACAGAATAGATACTTTTCAGCCATTATTTAAAATACTCTATAAGAATGGATGTGGAAGGATTATCTCCAAGATGTGGTATGAACATTTAAAGAGTATGCTATTATTTGTATTACAAAGATATGTATGTATGCTGTTATGTGTGTATGTATATATATATACCAACATATATGCTGGCATATAAACATATACATATATGTGTGTATGTATTTTTACTCCTTAATACATTGTTAATGGATAGACAGACAAGAAATTGGAAACAATCGTTGTCCCTAGGAAGGGGAATTATGTGACTAGGGTGTGGAGTCATGGGGAAATGCACTTTTACGTATAAATACTTTTTTTTTTTTTTCGGTACGCGGGCCTCTCACTGTTGTGGCCTCTCCCGTTGCGGAGCACAGGCTTCGGATGCGCAGGCTCAGCAGCCGTGGCTCACGGGCCCAGCCGCTCCGCGGCATGTGGGATCTTCCCAGACCAGGGCACGAACCCGTGTCCCCTGTATCGGCAGGTGGACTCTCAACCACTGCGCCACCAGGGAAGCCCTATAAATACTTTTGTACATTTGTAATTTTGTACTATTCACTTACATTACCTATTCAAAACAATTTATTCATTCATATAAAATTTAAAAGTGGGTGAGTTCACTTTGTTATAAAGCAGAAACTAACACACCATTGTAAAGCAATTATACTCCAATAAAGATGTAAAAAAAAAAAAGAATCAAAAAAAAAAGTGGGTGAGAAAAGAGCACAAGCTGGTATGTATGTACTGTATGTGTAACAGCACATATTTTCTGGTTTATATTAACTCTCCTCTCATTATCTGGTTTGAGGGAACTTGATTATCCCGACATTCCAGAGTATCACACTGGTCCCCTACACTGGTGGTATTTCACCAATTGAATCTAGAAAATAACACTAACTTTCTATTCTATTTAGTAAGACACAAGTTTGTCGGGATGAAAGATACACCCCATCGAGCCAGGGGCCTGCCTCAAGTGAAGTTCCTAGGTGTGTAGTGGTCTGGGGCATGGGGGTCTAGTCCCTTTAAACTGAAAACCAAATTGCTATACTTTGTCTACCTATCACTAAGAGGGGGGCACAAGAACTATAGGGCCTCTTTGGCTATTGGAGGCAACATATACCACACGTTCCATTTATCAAATGACGAATAAAGTGGCTAATAATTACTGGGGCTCAGAGGAATAGAAGGCTGTACAGTAAGTCCAGGCTGCCATGCAGACTGGATTGCCATTTGGGGCTCAAAGTCCAGCAGTTACAATGGTACCCAGGATGTTGTGGCAAACAGGGATGCTTAATGGAACTTCTGGTAAACACCAATCAGAGAATTCAAGGGCAGATATCTATAGAATTCAGAGTAATGCCACGTCTTCTTCATCTGTAATTATTCTAATTGTGAGAAATAGTTGTTGGCTCACTACTGTGCCCTGGGTAGAGGCTGAACATGGTATCAAGTGACCATGTTGTCTGAGCTTCCCATCATTAACTTCCCATCTTTATCTGACCCACCAACCATAAAGGTCGGTATACATAGCAGTAATCCATCATCATATGAAAGTGGTTTATCCAAGATCGGGCTTAACAGGTCCTGGAAGCACAAGTACGTTGCACTGACTTAGACTCCCATAGCAATCACTCTTGTTGCATTGCCATTTATCCCTTAAACCATACCTGCAGTCTCATGGAACGTTCAAATAACTGTTTGATTGAGGAAGATAAAACTCAGGTCTGGTTTACAAATGGTCTACACAATACTGTGGCACAAGCCAAAAGGAAATATTACTGATTCACTCTGAAGTGTCTGTGAAAAAGTATTGAGGAATACTTCCCTGGACAAAACTTGAAGTAGTACATCTGATTATCCACTTGGCCTAAATAAAGAGATGGTGAAAGGGATGGATCAATCCTGAGTCTTGGACAATGACTAATAGTTTACCCACTTAGTCTGGAAATTGGAAAAAAAAAGAAGCCTGATGACAAAAGAACACTGATGACAGACGGCTGAAGGAAGAGATACTAGTATATACATTCCAGCAAATATTGCAGAAGCAGAATCAAAGATACCAGATGTAAGAGTAATGACCTCCGAAAATCTGCTTCTCCAGAAAAGCAATGAGAATATCAGCAAAATTGTAAAAATCAACTTTTCCAACACTCTGGAAAGTAACAAAAGGCTTGCAACAATGCAAGGAAAAGAACCGAATCTTGGTAAGAATAGCCAGGTTTGTGTCATTTTAACTTGCCCTGTTCTGATTCCCTCCTCTCCCCAGCTTCACAGTAGCCTCGAAAATCACAGTTCTGCAATCAGAGTGAAAACTAGCAGCTTAGCAGCCACTGGAGGAAGCAGATAGGCTTGGAGTTCCCAGAATCACCACTCCAGAAAACTGTTATTATTTGACCCTCTCTTGCAGTTCCCTGGACATTGTCACTAAGCAGGTCTTTATGTGACTTGACTCAGAGCTTACTCAGAGTGAACAACCTTTTCCTCGGGGGTATTTATCAAAAACAATCAGCAACAATTGTTTGATATTGCACTTGCCTGAGGTGGCAATAACAGTTGGGACAAACAACAACCTGAAAAGAAACTTGAAAAGTAAAGTCCATAAAGATCTCTGAAAATCTCTGAAACATCCCTGGAAATCCAGATGTCCACAAATACGCACAGGGCTCTGTACATGCCCAGAGCTGTGCACAAGGCCAGAAAAATGCTGAGAACTGTGGCATCACCTCTACATTTTTTTTGTGGTCAGCCGTTTACAATCCAAGACACAGGTTTCCTGCTGTGGAAATGTGCAGGTCCATGAAATCTGCTCTCTGAGGCAGTTTCACTCTTGAGAGACCAAATATATAAACAGACAATGGCCAGACAATAGATGAAAATAGAACTCTGACCCATAACTTCTGCAGCAACTAGTCCAGGAAGCCAAATCACAACCTCTGCAGCAATCAGCCCAGACAGCCAGGACTTGGTCAACAACTTCCAGCTTCCCAAATGTTTGCTCCCAGTTCCAACTCAGAACCAGCCAGAGAAAGCCCACTCTGTTCCCCAAATCAGGCACATAAGATGCTTCACTTCAGGCTAGCCCACTTCCAGATTCCCTGTGCCAACAGCTTCCAATCAGAGCACTCTTGATGCCTTTCCTATTTTTCACTATAAAGCTCCCCCTTTTCCTGCCTGCCTCTGAGTTTCTGGCAAACACAGGTGATGATGGCTGACCCCCTTGCTATAGCAAACTCTGGAAATAGCCTCTGTGCTCATTCAGGTGGTCTCTGTTTATTTCCACAACCTCATCACCTCAATGAGTCTTGCCAGTTACACTCTCAGCATCCCCAGGATGCTGCTCAGGGGCGGCTCAGAAGCCTATGCCCTGGGGGCTTGGTAAGAGTGTCCTCTATTTTATGCTCCCTGAGGCCCCGCCTTTCTTCTGCTTTTGAAAGTTGTGGCCCTTTAACATTTCCTTCTGTTCCATTTTCTGCTTGAGTGTAATGGCCTCTGGTGTCTGAGAACCTCTGTTCCCATCAGAAGCCACAGGTGAGATGTCAGCAGTTTAACCTGCTTCTTGAAGGACCCCTCGCCTCCCCTAAGGGAAGTAGGACAATACCTTTATACTGGCCCAGCGCTTTCTTTCTGTTTGCTTTCATATTGCTTTTCTGGCCCAGACATTTGTCTTTCTAACTTCCTCCTCAAGAGTTTGCATTTTTGGGGTCCCCCAGAGTATCTGATAACAAGTCAGGGAGTCAACAGTTTTCCAAGTATATAATTTTTAAACAAATCTTATCTATCTTCACTTTCCTGAGTTATTCAATGCCACTCAGGAGGACTGACCTCCTCAGATCAATACTCAACTCAGGACTGACCCCGTTTATTTTTATCTTGCCTGGCTCCCCTGGAGTATGTCTTATTTGCCCTGTGCCTTCCCTTAGAGGTGACCCTAATTCCATAAATTTCCCTGGCAGTTTCCCTCCAGGCACAGGCACTTCCTGCTTTCCCACTTGTGATAACTGACAACTGTACCAGCTTTCAATTCACAACGCAGTGCCTAGAGTATTTTATCCTGGCTTCTCAGGAGTCCTCATTCACATCTGTCCAAATATTGTGCACAGCTATCTCAGTCCTCAAGGGGCGCTTACCCAACTGTTCTTATTAAGGAAGACCTAACTGCAGTTTTAAAGAGACACTCCTCAATCATTTCCCAAAGTCAGGGACCCCCAGGGAAATTTGTCCCATCTCCTCCCTGAGATGAGAGACCTTCTCTGATCTTAGAGCACTTGAACAGCAATTCCTTCATTAGGAAGGGGGGTTAGATAGATGTGCTTCTCCTGTCCATTCTTAGATATGTCTCATCCAGCCTCCAAGATCTCGTTTTCCATTTCATATCTGCCTAGACTATGCTCTAAGATCTCAATCATTCTGCTAAAGAAATTTCTCCCTTTTTCACTTGAGTCAGCTGTTTTCCTTTTGTTTCCTTTCATTCTTCTACTTGCTCCTATTTTGATAGTAAGATCAGTGCATGATTTAAATAATTTCCTGAACAATCCTGATCCCTAAAAACAAAGTGTTATGGGCACAGACCTTTGTAGCTGTGTTATTTTCTTTGGATATACGATAGTTTATGATTCCTTTTCTTCAACCAAAGATATCCCATTCCTATTTAATCAAATTTATGGTATGATTCTACAGCCTGCCTCTCTAAAATCTAAAATGAGATCCAACCTCATGTAATTAACAAAATAGAGCCTCCCATATCAAGCCCAATCTCTGACCATGTCCGTGAGGTTGGCAAGAAAACAGAAAGAGGTTGATGGTTTCAGACTAACTCAAACCCACCCTGCTTATCTTTAGCTGCATGCTAGATCTCAGAGAAAACACCTGAGTTTTGTCCCAGATCTGCCATTTTACTATCCGACCTTGAGTTCAGTCTTGGCCTGTCCTGCCCTGGTGTCTTGGTTGGATACACTTATCTCTGATCCTCCATGACAAAGCTCTGATCAAAACCAGCACCATCCAGCCAGGCTTTCCCTCCTGGAACCCTGGTCCCCCAGGTGTCCACGCTGTAGTCCCATCACAGAAGTGTCACTACCATCCCTGTGTTAGTCCCAGCACAGGTTCTGTGCTACCTTAACCCCACACTGGGCCCCAGTTCTGCCACAAGTGGGGTGCTACAGTGGCAGCAAAATCACCACTAAAATTAAAGCCTTGTTATTACATGGTTACATTATTACTACATGTGATTTATAAAATGGTTATATATTTTTAAATCCATTATTTTATTACATATGTTGTTAACAAGATTTACTTATTATACAATATTGTATTTTTTATTTACACTGAAAGATAAGCTCCATGGGGACAAAAATTTTGTCTGTCTTATACACTGTATCACCTGCACCTAGAACAGCATCTAACACATCATTGGCGCTCAGCAAATATCTGCTGAATTCATCAGGGGTTAAGAGCAGAGACCGGAATAAGACTATTTGGGCTCAAATCTGGATGCCACCACTTACTGGCTCTGTAACCTTAGATGAGTTAGTTAAGCTTCCTAAGCCTCAGTCTCCTCCTCTGTAAAATGGGGATGATGTACTGGGGACCAGCCATGTTGTGAGATTTAGGAAAGCTTGTCCATATGAAGAGCTTGGCTTAGTGCTTGACCCAGAGTGAGAGCCGAGTTGATGTTAGCCATTCGTTTTCCAGTTGCATGCTGGATAGCTCCTGTCAAATGTCCCAGAAGAGCGTTTAGACTCCACATACTAAAGTTAAACTTCTTATCTAACCATCAGCCATTCTCCAAATCTGCAAAGTGAGGGATAGCATCCAATTCCTGTCTATTCCTCACCCACAATCACATTAGACACCAAGAATATTGCCCCAACATGTGATAAAACAACTGCCTCTCTCAAGCCAACTGGGCAAGTCCATCCTCTGTGTCTCCTATTCTACAGGACAGTGTGGTAAAGCCAGTCCTTTCTCACAGCCTTTGCCACACTGTATAGATAGTGACCTACTGATCTACTTCCCTCCCTGGACAGTAAGCTCCCCAAAGCTCATTAGCATCTCTTGTTCCTTTTTAAGGAAACTAACACACTGCCCACATTTAGTCATCAACAGGTAGCTCCTCAGAAAATAATGCCGACAAAGGCTCCATAGCAGATACTGCAGGGGATCTGGCCCAGCCTCCATTTTCAACCTCATGCTTACCTCTATTGTTGAAACTGGAAATGCCAAAAACTCATTTTCTCAGCCACTCTTATAGCTGAATGTGGCCATGTGACACAGTTATACCCTCTGAGGCAAGAGCAGACATCCACTGGTGCCAACTCTTTCCTTTATTGCAACTTCCTGCTGTTATGGGCTGGATGTTTGTGTCCCTCACCCTATTCATATTGTTGAAGCACTAAACCTCGACGTGATGTTATTAGAGGGTAAGGCCTTTGAGAGGAAATTAGGTTAGAGAGGTTATGAGGGTGGGCCCCTCATGATGGGATTAGTGCCCTTACGAGCAGACACAAGGGAGCTTGAAGACGTCATTAAGCTGGAAAGTGGGTCCCCACTGGAACCAGAACACCCAACACTCCTTACCAGCCAGTGTGGCCCTCCCCCAACGGCTGCAAATGCAGCAGTAAATGGCTCACCTGAGCAAACTTTGCCAGAAATTGTACCTGACTGATGATTTTCAGCTGGCCAGGAGATGCCTAGCAGTTGATAGAACTGACGAAGCAGGGGGACAGAGGCAAGTAACTGTATTTTTTTTTACAGCAGGTTCTTATTAGTTATCTATTTTATACATATTAGTGTATACATGTCAATCCCAATCTCCCAATTTATCCCACCGCCACCACCCACCTCCCCACTTTCTCCACTTGGTGTCCATATATTTGTTCTCTACATCTGTGTCTAATTCTGCATTGCAAACCAGTTCATCTGTAACTTTTTTCTAGATTCCACAAATATGCATTAATATACAATATTTGTTTTTCCCTTTCTGACTTACTTCAATCTTACTTCACTCAGTCTCTAGGTCCGTCCACATCTCTACAAATGACCCAATTTCATTCCTTTTTATGGCTGAGTAATATTCCATCATATATATTTACCACATCTTCTTTATCCATTCCTCTGTTGATGGGCATTTAGGTTGCTTCCATGACCTGGCTATTGTAAATAGTGCTGCAGTGAACAGCGGGGTGCATGTGTCTATTTGAATTATGGTTTTCTCTGGGTATATGTCCGGTAGTGGGATTGCTGGGTTGTATGATAGTTCTATTTTTAGTTTTTTAAGGAACCTCCATACTTTTCTCCATGGTGGCTGTATCAATTTACATTCCCACCAACAGTGCAAGTGGGTTCCCTTTTCTACACACCCTCTCCAGCATTTATTGTTTCTAGATTTTTTGGTGATGGCCATTCTGACTGGTGTGAGGTGATACCTCATTGTAGTTTTGATTTGCATTACTCTGATGATTAGTGATGTTGAGTAGTTTTCACGTGCCTCTTGGCCATCTGTATGTCTTCTTTGGAGAAATGTCTATTTAGGTTAAAAAAAAGCCCAGAATCATCGACAGGAAGACACTGGAACTCACCAAAAAAGATACCCCACATCCAAAGCCAAAGGAGAAGCCGCAATGAGACAGTAGGAGGGGTGCAATCACAATAAAATCAATTCCCATAACCGCTGGGTGGGTGACTCACAAACTGGAGAACAATTATACCACAGAAGTCCACCCACTGGAGTGAAGGTTCTGAGCTCCATGTCAGGCTTCCCAACCTGGGGTCTGGCAATGGGAGGAGGAATTCCCAGAGAATTAGACTTTGAAGGCTAGCAGGATTTGACTGCAGGACTTTGACAGGACTGGGGGAAACAGAGACTCCACTCTTGGAGGGTACACACAAAGTAGTGTGCACATCAGGACCCAGGGGGAAAGATCAGTAACCCCATAGGAGACTGAACCAGACCTACCTGCTAGTGTTGGAGGGTCTCCTGCAGAGGTGGGGGGTGGCTGTGGCTCACCGTGGAGACAAGGACACTGGCAGCAGAAGTTGTGGGAAGTACTCCTTGTCATGAGCCCTCCCAGAATCCGCCATTAACCCCACCAAAGAGCCTGCAGCCTCCAGTGCTGGGTTGCCTCAGGCCAAACAACCAACTGGGGGGGAACTCAGCCTCACCCATCAGCAGACAAGCAGATTAAAGTTTTACTGAGCTCTGCCCACCAGAGCAACAGCCAGCTCTACCCACCACCAGTCCCTCCTATCAGGAAGCTTCACAAGCCTCTTAGATAACCTCATCCACCAGAGGGCAGACAGCAGAAGCAAGAAGAACTTGCCCTCTGCAGCCTGTGGAACAAAAACCACATTCACAGAAAGACAGACAAAATGAAAAGGCAGAGGGCTATGCACCAGATGAAGGAACAAGATAAAACCCCAGAAAAACAATTAAATGAAGTGGATTTGGCAATCTTCCAGAAAAAGAATTCAGAATAATGAGAGTAAAGATGATCTAGGACCTCGGAAAAAGAATGGAGGCAAAGATTGAGAAGATGCAACAAATGTTTAATAAAGACCTAGAAGAATTAAAGAACAAACAAACAGACATGAACTATACAATAAATAAAAAGAAAAATACACTAGAAGGAATCAATAGCAGAATAACTGAGGCAGAAGAACGGATAAGTGACCTGGAAGACAAAATGGTGGAATTCAGTGCCATGGACCAGAACAAAGAAAAAAGAATGAAAAGAAATGAAGACAGCCTAAGAGATCTCTAGGACAACATTGAACGCACCAACATTCACATTATAGGGGTCCCAGAAGGAGAAGAGAGAGAGAAAAGACCCAAGAAAATATTTGAAGAGATTATAGTCGAAAACTTCCCTAACATGGGAAAGGAAATAGTTAGTCAAGTCCAGGAAGCGCAGAGTCCCAGGCAGGATAAACCCAGGGAGAAACATGCCAAGACACATAGTAATCAAATGGATAAAAATTAAAGACAAAGAAAAATTATTAAAAGCAACAAGGGAAAAAGGACAAATAACATACAAGGGAACTCCCATAAGGTTAACAGCCGATTTTTCAGCAGAAACTCTACAAGCCAGAAGGGAGTACCACAATATATTTAAAGTGATGAAAGAGAAGAACCTACAACCAAGATAACTCTACCCAGCAAGGATCTCATTCAGATTCGATGGAGAAATCAAAATTTTACAGACAAGCAAAAACTAAGAGAATTCGGCACCACCAAATGAGCTCTACAACAAACGCTAAAGGAACTTCTCTAAGTGGGAAACACAAGAAGAGAAAACTACCTACAAAAACAAACCAAAAACAATTAAGAAAATAGTAATACAAACTACATATTGATAATTACCTTAAATGTGAATGGATTAAAGGCTCCAACCGAAAGACACAGGCTCGCTGAATGGATACAAAAACAAGACCCATATATATGCTGTCTACAAGAGACCCACTTCAGCCCTTGGGTCACATACAGACTGAAAGTGAGGGGATGGAAAAAGATATTCCATGCAAATGGAACTCAAAAGAAAGCTGGAGTAGTAATACTCATATCAGATAAAATGGACTTTAAAATAAAGAATGTTACACAGACAAGGAAGGACACTACATAATGATCAAGGGATCAATCCAAGAAGATATAACAATTATAAATATATGTGAACCCAACATAGGAGCACCTCAATACATAAGGCAAATGCTAACAGCCATAAAAAAGGAAATCGACAGTAACACAATAATGGTGGGGGTCTTTAACACCTCACTTACACCAATGGACAGATCATCCAGACAGAGAATGAATAAGGAAACACAAGCTTTAAATGACACAACAGACCAGATAGATTTAAGTGATATTTAAAGGACATTCCATCCAAAAACAGCAGATTACACTTTCTTCTCAAGTGCACACAGAACATTCTCTAGGATGGATCACATCTGGGGTCACAGATCAAGCCTCATTAAATTTAAGAAAATTGAAATCATATCAAGCATCTTTTCCGACCACAACACTATGAGATTAGAAATCAATTACCGGGAAAACAACATCAAAAACACAAAAACATGAAGGCTAAACAATACGTTACTAAATAACCAAGAGATCACTGAAGAAATCAAAGAGGAAGTCAAAAAACACTGAGAAACAAATGACAACAAAAACACGACAATTCAAAACCTATTGGATGCAGCAGAAGCAGTACTAAGATGGAAGTTTATAGCAATACAATCGTACTTCAAGAAACAAGAAAAATCTCAAATAAAACAATCTAACCTTACACCTAAAGGAAACAGAGAAAGAAGAACAAACAAAACCCAAAGTTAGTTGAAGGAAAGAAATCATAAAGATCAGAGCAGAAAAAAATGCAATAGAAGCAAAGATCAATAAAACTAAAAGCTGCTTCTTTTAGAAGATAAACAAAATTGATAAACCACTAGCCAGACTCAACAAGAAAAAGAGGGAGAGGACTCAAACCAATAAAATTAGAAATGAAAAAGGAGAAGTTACAATGGACACTGCAGAAAAACAAAACATCATAAGAGACTACTACAGGCAACTCTATGCCAATAAAATGGACAATCTGGAAGAAATGGACAAATTCTTAGAAAGGTATAAACTTCCAAGACTGAATCAGGAAGAAATAGAAAATATGAACAGACAAATCACAAGTAATGAAATTAAAACCGTGATTAAAAATCTTCCTACAGGGGCTTCCCTGGTGGCGCAGTGGGTGAGAGTCCGCCTGCTGATGCAGGGGACACAGGTTTGTGCCCCGGTCTGGGAGGATCCCGCATGCCGCGGAGCAGCTGGGCCGGTGAGCCATGGCCGCTGGGCCTGCGCATCCAGAGCCTGTGCTCCACAACAGGAGAGGCCACAGCGGTGAGAGGTCTGCGTACCACAAAAAAAAAAAAAAAAATCTTCCAACAAACAAAAATCCAGGACCAGATGGCTTCACAGGTGAATTCTATCAAACATTTAGAGAGGAGCTAACACCCATCCTTCTCAAACTCTTCCAAAATATTTCAGAGGAAGGAAAACTCCCAAACTTATCCTACGAGGCCACCATCACCCTGATACCAAAACCAGACAAAGACACTACAAAAAAAGAAAATTACAGACCAATATCACTGATGAACACAGATGCAAAAATCCTCAACAAAATACTAGTAAACAGAATCCAACAACACATTAAAAGGATCATACATCATGATCAAGTGGGATTTATCCCAGGGATGCAAGGATTCTTCAATATACACAAATCAATCAATTTGATACACCATATTAATAAACTGAAGAATAAAACCCATATGATCATCTCAATAGATGCAGAAAAAGCTTTAGACAAAATTCAACACCAAGTTATGATAAAAACTCTCCAGGAGTGGGCATAGAGGGAACCTACCTCAACATAATGAAGGCCATATATGACAAACCCACAGCGAACACCATTCTCAATGGTGAAAAACTGAAAGCATTTCCTCTAAGATCAGGAACAAGACAAGGATGTCCACTCTCACCACTATTATTCAACATATTTTTGGATGTCTTAGCCATGGCAATCAGAGAAGAAAAAGAAATAAAAGGAATACAAATTGGAAAAGAAGAAGAAAAACTGTCACTGTTTGCAGATGACATGATACTATACATAGAGAATCCTAAAGATGCCACCAGAAAACTACTAAAGCTAATCAATGAATTTGGTAAGGTTGCAGGATACAAAATTAAAGCACAGAAATCTCTTGCTTATACTCTAACAATGAAAGATCAGAAAGAGAAATTAAGGAAGCAATCCCATTCAACACTGCAACAAAAAGAATAAAATACCTAGGAATAAACCTACCTAAGGAGGTAAAGCACCTGTACTCAGAAAACTATAAGACGCTGATGAAAGAAATCAAAGATGACACAAACAGATGGAGAGATATACCATGTTCTTGGATTGGAGGAATAAATATTGTGAAAATGACTATAGTACCCAAAGCAATCTACAGATTCAGTGCAATCGCTATCAAATTACCAATGGCATTTTTTTACAAAACTAGAACAAAAATCTTAAAATTTGTATGGAGACACAAAAGACCCCGAATAGCCAAAGCAATCATGAGGGGAAAAAGTGGAGCTGGAGGAATCAGACTCCCTGACTTCAGACTATATTACAAAGCTACAGTAATCAAGACAATATAGTACTGGCACAAAAATAGAAATATAGATCAATGGAACAGGATTGAAAGCCCAGAGATAAACCCACACACCTATGGTCAACTAATCTATGACAAAGGAGGCAAGGGTATACAATGGAGAAAAGACAGTCTCTTCAATAAGTGGTGCTGGGAAAATGGGACAGCCACATGTAAAGAATGAAATTAGAACACTACCTAACACAAAAATAAACTCACAATGGATTAAAGACCTAAGTGTAAGACCGGTCATGTAAAACTCTTAGAGGAAAACATAGGGAGAACACTCTTTGACATAAATCACCACAAGATCTTTTTTGACCCACCTCCTAGAGTAATGGAAATAAAAACAAAAATAAACAAATGAGACCTAACGAAACTTAAAAGCTTTTGCAGAGCAAAGGAAACTATAAATAAGATGAAAACACAACCCTCAGAATGGGAGAAAATATTTGCAAACAATCAACGACAAAGGATTAATCTCCAAAATATACAAACAGCTCATGCAGCTCAATATTAAAAAAAAAAACAACCCAATCAAAAAATGGGCAGAAAACCTAAATAGACATTTCTCCAAAGAAGACATACAGATGGTCAAGAGGAACTTGAAATGCTACTCAACATCACTAATAGAGAAATGCAAATCAAAACTACAATGAGGTATCACCTCACACCAGTTAGAATGGGCATCATCAGAAAATCTACAAACAACAAATGCTGGAGAGGGTGTGGAGGAAAGGGAACCCGCTTGCACTGTTGGTGGGAATGTAAATTGATACAGCCACTACGGAGAACAGTATGGAGGTTCCTTAAAAAACTAAAAATAGAATTACCATATGACCCAGAAATCCCACTACAGGACATATACCCAGAGAAAACCATAATTCAAAAAGACACATGCACGCCATTGTTCATAGCAGCACTATTTACAATAGCCAGGTCATGGAAGCAACCTAAATGCCCACTGACAGACGAATGGATAAAGAAGATGTGGTACATATATACAATGGAATATCACTCAGCCATAAAAAGGAATGAAATTGGATCATTTGCAGAGACGTGGATGGACCTAGAGACTGTCATACAAACTGAAGTAAGTCAGAAAGAGAAAAATAAATATCGTATATTAACGCATACATGTGGAATCTAGAAAAGTGGTACAGATGAACCGGTTTGCAAGGCAGAAATAGAGACACAGATGTAGAGAACAAACGTACAGACACTAAGGGGGGAAAGTGGCAGGGGCGAGGAGGGGGTGGTAGGATGAACTGGGAGATTGGGATTGACATGTATACACTAATATGTATAAAATAGATTAATAAGAACCTGCTGTATTAAAAAATTAAATTAAAAAAAGAAACTTCTATGTAGAGAAACTGTAGTACCATTTGGATTTTAAATGGAGGATAAAAGTCCTATACAAATGTGAGGGATGGGGGCAATAATTTAATAAATAGCATTTTAATTTTAAAAAATAATAAAAATTAAAAAAAATTTAAAGCCCATTCCCTTGCTTCAAGGTGAGGCAGCTTTGAGGCACTACTTACACTCCAGAGCCCCCTGGACCAACGCCAAGCAAGGCTGTTTCCTGAGACCACTGCCTGTTCCACTCATTCCTCTTCCCATCCCCTTCCTCTTGCTCCCGGACAAGTTATTTCAGAAGAGCACTCCCTCATAAGTCACGTGTACCCAAATCTCTGTCTCAGGGACCCCAACCTAATGCAGATGACCTATTTTAAGAATGTCCTTTCCCAAAAGGAGGAGCAAGCATGCCAATACCAACCCCACAAGCCCTCATGCTCTCCGACGGTGCAGAGTCCCACTGGAGATGGCTGTGTCTGGCTGCCACTTCCAGCTGTTTATCAATTAGAGGCTTCAGTGAGGCCCCTTAGTCTGGTAGCACTAACAGAAACCTTCGAGGCAGAAACTGATTAATTTCTCACTCCATCAAAGTTTAAGTCATCAGGGATCTCAGAACACAGCTAAGGGATTTTCAGATTAGGTTCGATTTTGTGAGCTAACGTGGAAGGAAAATACTTCTTTGCCTAATGTATGAGAGGAGGCATCTCTTTTGGTGCCCGAATTCTGCCTGTGTAGAACTGAACTACCAAAGGATATGGAAAATTCCAGATGACTCCAGGAACTGTGACTTTGGAGAAAATTCCTGCAAGTCTTCAGATCTGTGTTTTAAAAGAAGCCCATACACTTCCCTGGTGGCGCAGTGGTTGAGAGTCCGCCTGCCGATGCAGGGGACGCGGGTTCGTGCCCCGGTCCGGGAAGATCCCACATGCCACGGAGCAGCTGGGCCCGTGAGCCATGGCCGCTGAGCCTGCGTGTCCGGAGCCTGTGCTCCACAACGGGAGAGGCCACAACAGTGAAAGGCCTGCGTACCACAAAAAAATAAATAAATAAAATAAAATAAAGATAAAAGTAGCCCATACATGTCCCATCAAGAGTAGGAAATTGTAGGAAAAGTAAAACCTTGGCAAGTGGTATGTGACAAATAGCCCATTTCTTCAAGTGAAGATAACAAGGGTCATTTTATATAAATTAAACATAAATGCGGATAGTATAAATATTGATGTTTAAAATGTCAGAAACTGACCAACAGGAAACAGAAAAATAGGGAAGTCAGGTCATCGAGGAAAGGATATGAATGAATGAAACCAAACAAGAGATCCCAAAACAATACCTCTATTTTAGTGAATCAGAATACAAACTGGAGAAAGCAGTTTGTGGAAGTTACCATGACTGGAGCTCCAGAAAGGGAAATTAGGGGCGGGAGGCACACAAGTACAGGAACCTGAGAGAATAGACCCTGTCTTAGGGCCTGGGAGGCTGTCCAGAAGAGCCACTTTGGGCCCAAAGATATGCCTGGAAAATGGCCCACCACATCCTTAATCCTCACGTCCTGGAAATCAGAGAAACACCACAAAGTGAAGGGGAGACGTTCATAGACATGGTTCTTTTCAGTGGCCTCAGTTTGACAAAGCTGGATTCTGTGATGGTTTTCTGGGTACCTGTCATTTGTGAAGCCAAAAGCGTTTGTACCCTGAGATTTCTCAGCCTGTACCTAAACCCTTTAATATTGTGGTTTAAAAACATAAATTCTAAATTAGACTTTGTGCCTGGGCCCAATCCAAGCCCTGCTACTAATGCGTTATTTGAAGTAAAGTGATTTAACCTTCCCTAACTCAGTTCCTCACCTATAAATGAGAATATTAATAGTACCCACCTCACTGACAGCAACATGGATGGACCTAGAGATGATCATACTAAGTGAAGTAAGTCAGACAAATACCAGATGATATCACTTATATGTGGAATCTAAGATATGACACAAATGACCCTATCTATGGAACAGAAACAGAATCAGAGACATAGAGAACAGACTTTTGGTTGCCAAGGAGGTGGGTGGGGTTGGGGAGGGATGGACTGGGAGGTTGGGATTAGCAGATGCAAACTATGATATATGGATAAATGACAAGACCTTACTGTATAGCACAGGGAACTATATTCAATATCCTGTGATAAGCCATAATAGAAAAGAATATATATATGTATAAATATATTCTGGAGTCTAGGCTCTAGACCCTCTAAATTATAGCATCAGATTAAGTCAGAAAGCTGTATGCCTGGTCCACAAGCTCTGTACTCCTTAGAGAACTTATTTTCCTGAACTGTGTTTGGCATTACATCATTACCTGTATTGAAAAGCACAATGGAAAACAGTGCTATGAAATTCAGTTTGTGCTGACTAATGAGATAATGTTGAGAACATAGTTCTCAATGTCATAAAGTATCTCTTTAATGAAGACTTGCAGAAAAAATGCACTCTATCCCCCAAACTGTGAATAGCAGTGCATTTCCTCAGCAATTGTAACTTATGTTAACTGCTTAAATGTTTCACTTTGTTTTGGCTACTAGGAAGATCACTATTAATTTGTAGCCAAAGTTCTAGCAAACTATATAGGATATAATATGCATTTGGGGTTTAAGTATTAAGCTTACCCTTAGGAGGCAAAGTAGAAAGTGAAAGTTTCTATTAGGGTGGAAATTCCTCCAGAAGGCAGATGCTATGTTTGTTTCATTCATGCCTATATATAAAGTGTCTGTATATTAAATGAGTGAGTGCTGCAGTGTACAACACAGCACCTTGAAAATAATGTATAATGTAGAATGCAGCCATAAAGAAAGAAAGGAAAGGGGCAGGAAGGAAAAAAAAGACTACAGTGTTTGTAAAAATCAATCAATTAATTGGTTATGAGAAGTTCAATGTGACTTTTCCCCAACATTTAATTTTTCACATATATTATTGTTTTGTTCAAAGAGATTGGGACATCCATCAACAGAATAAGACAGAACTTTGTGTTTTGATATGGGAAAATACTAACAACCAAATGAATAGGAATACGTACTGTATAAACACATTTTTATTTTGGCAAAACAAACTCTGTAAAAATATTTGTAATTCTTTCCTAAATATACAGTCATAGATGCAGAGAGAAAACTATGAGTTCTGAGTACTGTTCTGCTTTCTACACTGTATTATCATGGCCCTGACTTGGGACATCTTCTCACAAGGGTGACAACTGTACCATGAAGTTTGTCATGAAATTGATTTTCTCCTACGTAGCCAGCAGCAGTTTATGTTGGTAAATTTATGGGTTGTCAGCTTAGTACTGCTTACCTGAAGCCATAATGATATTCATAATCTTTGACCAATTACTCTACACCTGGGCATTTATCTTAAGGAAATTACTCCAAAGAAGAATAAAGGTCCATGCCCAAAGATATTCATTAGTATCCTAATACGTATATTTAACAATCCAAACCAAGTGGGAGTAAAGTATTGAATCATCTTCCTTTTTAACATTTCTATCTCTCCACTAGATGATATTTGAAGCCAATCCTACAGCCCTTTCAATCATTTTAAAGTATTAAAACTAAATAACAGTCTCATTTGGGGGTATTAAAATGTTCAATAAAATCGGAATTAAAACTTCAGTCTCATTTCATTTAAAACTCTTGATATAATCTGAGCTTAGAAACTTGCAGTGTAGACTGGGGGGCAGTGGAGGTGGGTGGGGCTTTTTAAATTTTTTGTTTTAAATACTTCCTTTCCCACTTCCCTGCTCAGGATGGGGATAGGAGAAAAGAGGAAAGGTAAGGCAGGTGGTGAAAAGTCTTGCTTGACTGATATAAATCTGGGATCAGAACTCTCTGTGGGGGCCAGATACCTAAATACTAGTATCCCTTGCTCTTTAGTCCCTTTTGGGGGTGAATTCCCCACTTGCGGGGCTCCCACTACACTGTTCCAGTAAAGCACAGACCCTTGCTTCTGGGACCCCCTTGCGCAGGGTGCTTGCTTCTGGGTTACCACTTTGGCACAGGCTGACCCCTTGGGCAGATGCTTTAAATTTCACACAAGCCCAGGTACCTTCCAAGGACCACCTTTGTTCTAAAAAGGCTGAAAGTGCTCCTTGCTCCTGCCCCTGCCCTCTCAATGCCCTGACCTCAAGAGCAGCTATAACTAGCTTCTGTCTACGAGTGAACCAGACCCCAGCAGCTGTGTACTCCAACACAGGACATGCCTCCAGGAGTTCTACTGAGAACCCCCTCACTTGGCCTAATGTGGGGGTGTGAATGGGGAGAAACACCGCACCCCTTCAGCTCTCCCCAGAGAGCATCTCCCTAGCAAGATCCACTAATTCCTCCAGCCTCCACATGTATAGAATAGAGGTGAGCCAGACTTAGAGAATGAACTTATGGTTACCTGAGCAGAAAGGTGGGATTGACATGTACACAATGCTATATTTAAAATGGATAACCAACAAAGACCTACTGTATAGCACAGGAAACTCTGCTCAATGTTCTGTAACAATCTAACTGGGAAAAAAATTTGAAAAAGAATAGATACATGTATACGTATAACTGAATCACTTTGTTGTACACCTGAAACTAACACATTGTTAATCAACTGTACTCCAATATAAAATAAAAAGTTAAAAAAATTAAAACTTGAAAAAAAAACCCAAAGAATAGAGGTGAGCGATGGGCTATGTGGGCAGTTTGGGTTCTTTGGAGCTCCCTTTAGGAAGGACCACATAGGTGGTCCAGCCCCTCTCTTGGATGCTTGGTCACTTAACACACTTTCACCCCAGCTGCAGCTCTGAAACAAAAAGGCATTCTGTGCCACCACTTTATTCATTTCTTTACTAGTTTTTAACCCCAATGAAAATTCCAGTCAACTTCAAACAACCCTCAAATTTTTCTCAGTGCTATAATGGAAAAAACCGAGTTCTTAGCAGAGAAAAACAGGCTTTGAAGTTTTAAATGTGTGTAGTTGCTTATGCAAAATGCCTATTCTAGCTTATGTTATGGTGGACTGGTTAATCAAATCAAAATCAAATCTTCTACTACCTACAGAGTACAATAAGATGGAAATAATTCATTCGTAAGACTCTAATCTGTAAAACCACTCCACTACCTACAAAACACTACTCTAAGTATTATAATTCCATCAAGCCTCAATTTGAACAAATGTACAATCACTTAAACAACAGCTGTTAAATGAAAAAAGAATTCAGAATGTCTTTAGAAGAGTGACAGAAACATTATTAACATGATCGCTCTGGTGCAGACTTTCAGAAGGACACCCTCTGGAAGACTGACTCAGCCCTAGGAAACTCACATCTTAATAGTCGCTCTTGGGAAAGAATCACAAGGAAACCCCCTCGATGGGTCTATGTTCCTCAGTGGTTCTGGAGGATGAAGGGCCAGGAAAATCCCCTGCGGGAAGTAATCTCAGGGCTTCACACAGGTTTATTGGAGGACAGGGAGATAGATGAGGCCCTCTCTCATGAATACCACATGGATCCTTTCCCAGCATGGAAACTTCACCTGGATGATGGGGTTGGAGAAAAGTGCCTGCACCAGTTTCACGTTCCAGTGCTAGAGATGGACCAGGAGGACCTAAGTTATCAAAAGCATCCTCAAGATGAGTCCCACCAGGCGTCCTTTTTAAGATGTGGACAAATCACTCTCTCAAAAGAAGGCCCATTAAAACTTATAAATCTTGCTGTTGCAGAAAGAGGACCAGTGTCTGAAGCAGAAAGGGAAACTCTGTCTTGTACATGTGAAGTAAGAGCTGGACCAGGATACAGAGGGCCTGGTGGACACTCTATCATCCTGGGCCCCCTGAGCCCACGGACATGACATCTGGTAACATCTGGTGAAGCAGGGCAACATTGAACCCTGAATACCTAAACCAACCCAGCTTGATGGGACATACCTCCTGTCTTGAGGATCCAATGATCCAGAGGATTCCCTGGTTCTCCTGGGCCTCTGCCAAATGCTCTGCTTAGATCATCGACATCTTGCAGATCCTTTTCTAAACTCTCAAATGTTGTATCTTCTGCATTGATTTTCGTCTTCCATGCGCATTTTCCGTAACCAAGAGCAGTGAGCTGGCTTTTCAAAGGACAAATGAGTCCTTCCATTTCTTCTTCTAGAGCTCAGGCGTGTTTTTTTTTAGTTTGATTTGATCAGGATTTTTGGTTTTTGTTTTGTTTTGGCATCCAGATCTTCACGGCACAGCTCATGTTTTTAGCTATGTTTTAAAACCTTTCTCCTCAGTTTTTAAATCATTCTTCTCTCCCCACAGGATAATTTCCTGGGAGATTACTTAGCCTTGTCTTGACACAGCTCGGTCTTTAGGCTTTTGCTGAAGCTTTTGAACCTCACTTAATCTTTGCATTTTCTGATTCCAACCATGCATTTTTTTTTTTTTTGTCTGTTTGGAGAGTTGCAGTATAATCCATCAGGGATTGTTTTATCTTCTCTATCCAGTGAAATATATATTTGGTTACTTCCTACTTCAAGGGGTTACGAGGAAGCATTTAGCTTGATGGCATCAATCAGTTTCCTCAAAGGTCATATTAACTTATCATCTAAGTGGTGTCCAATTTTCATTCTCTAATTATGTCCTTTTCCTGGTGTTATCTCTTCCAAGGACACCAGCCAAATCTGCCATCTTTAGCAGACACTTAGTCAGAGTTTTGGTCTGACGTTCCTTCTCATGTAGAACTTTTTCCGTCCAAGCTTTAGAACGGTGGTTCGCAAACTGTGGTCTGTGGATGCCAGGGGGTCCCCAAGACTCTTTTAGAGGATCTGTGATGTCAAAACTATGTTCATAATAATACTAAGACACTATTTCCTTTTTCACAGTTGACATTTGCACGAACAGTGCAAAAACCAATGATGAGTAAAGCTGGTGACGTTTTAGTATGAATCACGGCAGAAGCACCAAACTGTACTAGTAGTCATTGTATTCTTCATCACCTTACAATGTCAGCTTTAAAAAAAAAAAAAAGCAGCTTCTGCTTCATACTGAATGTGAAGATTATCTGGAGGGAAAGCACGTGTGCAATTGACTGAGTTACAAGCTGAACTAGCCACTTTTTCACAGAACACTATATTCATTTGAAAGAAAAACTGACAAACTACACAGATTTAGGGATTTGGCAGACACGTAATTGAAAATAAACAAAGCAAGCCTGTCACATCAAGGAAAACAACTGACAGTATTTTTTTATTTTCGGTACGTGGGCCTCTCACTGTTGTGGCCTCTCCCGTTGCGGAGCACAGGATCCGGACGCGCAGGCTCAGCGGCCATGGCTCACACGCCCAGCCGCTCCGCGGCATGTGGGATCTTCCCGGACTGGGGCACGACCCGTGTCCCCTGCATCAGCAGGCGGACTCTCAACCACTGCGCCACCAGGGAAGCCCCCTGACAGTATTTTTTGCCCAAGATAAAATCCAAGTTATCAAGTGAACATCAGAATTTTGGGAAAAATTATATTAGTCATCATAAGCTTGACAGCTTCCCGATACTTAAAGCCTTTTCTGATTAAATCAGTGGTGTTAATAACAAATATAATATTTTTATATTTTATAATGAAATATGTCAACATTTGGAAGATACAAATAACTCAGTAAACCAATATTTTTCAAGAGGGCAATGCATGATATTATATAATAATGCTAGGTAAAAGATCTATTTAAAGTGCAACAGCAGCATAGCACAGGGAGATCAGCTGGGTGCTTTGTGATGACCTAAAGGGGTGGGATAGGGAGGATGGGAGGGAGGCTTACGAGGGAGGGGATATGGGGACATGTGTATGCATATGGCTGATTCACTTTGGTGTACAAGAGAAACTAACACAGTATTGTGAAGCAATTATACTCCAATAAAGATTTATTTTTTAAAAATGTGGTGTATATTAAAAAAATAAAATAAAAAATAAAATGCAAGTTAGACCAATGAATTTTAATGTAGCAGAGTATGGAAATTTCATTGATATGCTGTCAGATTCCACATCACAACTATCCTTTAATAAACAATTGTCAAGTTTTAGTATAGTAACAAAGAAGAATACCCACAATTATCTAAAAAAGCTGTTAACGTATCCCTCCCTTTTCCAACTACATATTTGTGTAAGACAGAGTTTTCTTCATATATCTGAATTATAGCAATACACTGCAAAGTATTGAATGCAGAAGCAGATATAAGATTCCAGCTATCTTCTATTAAGTTAGACTTTTAAAAACATTTACAAATCTGTAAAATAATGCCAGTCTTCTCACTAAATTTTTGTTGTTTTGGGTGGAAAAAAATGGTGATTTTTCATTAAAATGTGTTATTTTAAAACCTTAGGGGGGCTTCCCTGGTGGCACAGTGGTTAAGAATCCACCTGCCAAGGCAGGGGACACGGGTTCGAGCCCTGGTCCAGGAAGATCCTACATGCCGCACAGCAACTAAGCCCGTGCACCACAACTACTGAGCCCGCATGCCACAACTACTGAAACCCGTGCACCTAGAGCCTGTGCTCTTCAGCAAAAGAAGCCACCACAATGAGAAGCCTGCGCACCGCAACAAAGAGTAGCCCCCACTTGCCGCGACTAGAGAAAGCTCCCCTGCGGCAACAAAGACCTAACACAGCCAAAAAAATAAAGTAAATAAATAAATTTTTAAAAAATAAAATAAATAAAATGTTAGGGGTTTATAATAATAAATAACAAATCTTTGTATAATTAGCTATTATGATAATAAAATAATGAATAAATACTATTCTCAAAATTTCCCCATTTTAATTTCTGATACAATAAAAACCAATGGATATAACCCACATGGTCCAAAGCCCTTTGGGATCCTCAATAATTTTTAAGAAAGTAAAGGGGTCCTGACACCAAAAACTTTGAAAACTGTTGCTGTCAAGTCATCAAACTTTTTTTTTTCTGTTCATCGCGTTCGTTGAGTTTTTCCCTCTTTCTGTCCTTCAGCCTCTTGTTGAAGTAGTGTTGTGCTTTCCTGGAGATGGTGTGCCCATCCACACCTTTCCTCAGTGCCAGCTTATATAGCTGCTCTCACTCCCCTGACATAACTGTAAGGCGCTCGGGGCTGAACGGTTCTTGATGCAACTTCCAGTGACTGGGCATCCTGTGAGGAGCCCTCCCCAGTGCTCATCCTGGACTTGTAGGTGTCTCTTTCCTCCATTCTTTTACTGAAAAGTCTGTTTTAACCTCAAGAAGGAAACTTTTTAGTTTTTTATTATTTGCCTCCAGGCTCAGCATTTCTGATGACTTGGTCTCAAGGCTGGCCTCTTTCCAAAAGGACTCCAGTGCTTCATAATCTCTCTTAATATTCCTGAGCTCAGAAATTTTGCTTGTTCTTTATCAAAGGCAGAAAAAGTTATGCCAAGCTCTTCCTCCCTGCATTTAAAAGTTGGCTTTTGTCTACAGGAGCACCCATACCACCCTCTCCCAGGTAGTGGGTAGCACCACCAAGGTCTGGATCAGGACTCACACCTTTACCCAGCCCCACACAGCATTTCCAGGGTGGACTAAGGTGAAGCTTGGTAGCCATCACTTGCTCTCCTATGGCACTAGTGGCTTCCACAATATGGCCTTAAGTTGTCAGGGCCCTACGGTCCCCAACAGACTAGAGGGGGCCCCATAGAATGTAGTCGTTACATAAATTACTTCTACATATATTATAATCCCACAATACATCTTTATTACTGTTTTAAGTGGCCAATAACCTTTTAAATAATATATGTATGTGTTTATAGATATATACTTTTTATAAATACATTATTTCTGGTGAGAAACCTGTCATTATTCTGTAAGTCATATATCTTATTCTTCAGGCAAATTTTAGAATTTCCTCTTCATCTTTCTTTTTTGGAAGTTTACTGTTTGCCTATGGTTTATTTTGAATTTATCCTCCTTAGGGTTTACTGAGATTCTTGGACCTGTGGGTAGTTATATTTCATCTATTTGGAGAAATTTGTGGCATTATCTTTTCAAATATTTTTTCTGCCCCATTATCTCTCTCCTCTCTTATCAGGATTCCTGTTACATTAGATCATAGGTCTCAGATGTTCTTTTTGGTTTTTCATTTTTATTTCCTCTTTGTTTTCAGCTTGTATAATCTCTATTAACCTGTCTCCATGTTCACTGATCCTTTCCTGCTGTTAGGTATATCAATTCAATTATAAAAATCAATTCTGATAGACACTTTTTAGCATTGCCATTTGGTTCCTTTTAACATTTTCCTTCTTTGCTGAAATTCTACCTATGTTTACATGTGTTATTCATCTTTTCCACTAGATTCTTTAACACATTTATAATAGCTATTTAAAAGTAGGCATCTGCTAATTCCAACACCTCTGCCATATGTGGGTCAATTCTTTCAACTCTTTTCTCTCTGGTTTATTGGTCACATTTTCCTACTTGGTTTCATGACTCACTACTTTTTATTGTATGCCCAAAATTGTGTGCAAGGGAACAATAAGGGCTGAAGTCGATAAGACTTACCCCCAGAAAAGAGCATGCCCATTGCTCTGTCAGCTGCTAGCATGTGGGTAGCCTGGCGGGGCTGGGAAGAAGGGACAGTAGTGAGTGTAGCTAATCTACAGTTGGGCCTTGTTGGCAGCTTGTTCCGTGAGATTTCGTTCAAATGTTTTGGGGAAAGATCAACGCTTTGTCTCCAGCAGAACTTGGAGTCTGAGCCTCGGTGAGATTCCAGAGACCTCTCTGTGCTTTGCACCTCCCTGTCCAGCTGCCAACTTTGGGAGTTGCTGGGGACTTCTATTTGCTCTGACACCAACTTCTTTATTTTGTCTTCGAAAATTGGAACTTATTTAACTGCCCAACAAGAAGAGGATAGTTCTGTACGTTATGGAAAACCAATGCTGAATTGTATGCACTGATTTATAAAATAGTTCTGAGGAAAAGACAAATGCTTAACATACAATGTTAAATTTTTAAAACCAGAATATCAAGGTAATAAAAATTATATTAAAAATGATGTATACATATGGACAAGTACCAGAAGAAAGCCCCTACAGATGAAATGTCTGAGCCATTGATGTGGCAAGCTCATGAGCAGCTTTGCCTTAATGTTATGTTGTGATTTCCACTGACAATGCCAACCATACTGAGGACATGGTAGGGAACAAACTATAGACAGATCTGAAAGAACAATAACGATTTCTTAGTCTAGGAAAGACAACCCAGAGAAGAAAGGGTCCAGCAAGGCTCTTCTCCCTTAAGGCCCAAACAAAAAGAAACTAGCTGAAAATACAGCAAGAGGACTGGGTTAGGAACAAGGAAGAAAGAGTCTTTGGGCTGTCATGGTTGTAAAGTGAAGGCTGACATGAGAGGGTTAGGAAAGAGGAATAAACATAGAAAAACCCAGATGCAAACCATGCAGTCCTGCCCATCGGTCCTTCATTAATTGACAGTAATGCCATCAGATGTCTCTGAGTAAACCATCCTCATTTCCATCACTGTTGTTATAGACTGGAACTGGTTACCAAGGGAAGCTGTGGAATTTTTCCCCAGAGGCCATTTAAAATCAGATATAGACAACCACCTGTCCAAAATAATTCAGGGAGAGACCTTCAAGATGGCAGAGGAGTAAGATGTGGAGATCAACTTCCTCCACACTAATACATCAGAAATATATCTACATGTGGAACAACTCCTACAGAACACCTACTGAATGCTGGCAGAAGACCTCAGACTTCCCAAAAGGCAAGAAACTCCCCCATGTACCTGGGTAGGGCAAAAGAAAAAAGAAAAAACAGACAAAAGAATAGGAACAGAACCTGCACCTCTGGGAGGGAGCTGTGAAGGAGGAAAAGCTTCCACACACTAGGAAACCTCTTCACTGGCGGAGACGTGGGGAGGGCGGGGGGGAAGCTTCAGAGCCACAGAGGAGGGTTCAGCAATAGGGGTGCAGAGGGCAAAGTGGAGAGATTCTCACACAGAGGATTGGTGCTGACCGGCACTCACCAGCCTGAGAGGCTTGTCTGTGCACCTGCCGGGGCGGGCGGGGGCTGGGAGCTGAGGCTCGGGTCTCGGAGGTCAGATCCCAGGGAGAGGACTGGGGTTGGCGGCGTGAACACAGCCTGAAGGGGGCTAGTGCACCACAGCTAGCCGGGAGGGAATCTGCGGAAAAGTCTGGACCTGCCTAAGAGGCAAGAGACCATTGTTTCAGGGTACGTGAAGAGAGGGGATTCAGAGCACCACCTAAACAAGCTCCAGAGACAGGCGCGAGCTGCAGCTATCAGCGTGGACACCAGAGACAGACATGAAACGCTAAGGCTACTGCTGCAGCCACCAAGAAGCCTGTGTGCAAGCACAGGTCACTATCCACGCCTCCCCTCCAGGGAGCCTATGCAGCCCGCCACTGCCAGGGCCCCGCAATCCAGGGACAACTTCCCCAGGAGAACACACGGTGCGCCTCAGGTTGTTGCAACGTCACGCTGGCCTCTGCCGACGTAGGCACGCCCCGCATTCTGTACCCCTCCCTCCCCGCAGCCTGAGTGAGCCAGAGCCCCCAAATCAGCCGCTACTTTAACCCCATCCTGTCTGAGCAAAGAGAAGATGCCCTCAGGTGACCTACACACAGAGGGAGGGCCAAATCCAAAGCTGAACCCCAGGAGCTGCGCGAACAAAGAAGAGAAAGGGAAATTTCTCCCAGCAACCTCAGGAGCAGCGGATTAAATCTCCACAATCAACTTGACGTACCCTGCATCTCTGGAATACCTGAATAGACAACGAATCATCCCAAAATTGAGGCGGTGGACTTTGGGAGCAACTGTACACTTGGGGTTTGCTTTCTGCACCTAATTTGTTTCTGGTTTCATGTTTATCGTAGTTTAGTATTTAGAGTTTATTATCATTGGTAGATTCGTTTATTGATTTGGTTGCCCTCTTCCTTTTTTGTTTTTTATATATATAGGTATATATATTTTTTCCTTTTTCTCTTTTTGTGAGTGTGTATATGTATGTTTCTTTGTGTGATTTTGTCTCTATAGCTTTGCTTTTACCATTTGTCCTAGGGTTTGGTCTGTCCGATTTTTGTTTGTCTGTTTGTTTTTAGTATAGTTTTTAGCTCTTGTTATCATTGGTGGATTTGGTTTGGTTGCTCTCTTCTTCCTTTCTTTTTTTATTACTTTTTAATCTTTTATTATTTTTAATAATTTAATTTTTTTATTTTAATAAATTTTATTTTTTTCTTTCCTTCTTTCTTTCTTTCTTTCTCCATTCCTTCCTTCCTTCCTTCCGTCCTCCCTCCCTCCCTCCTTCCTTCCCTCCCTCCCTCTCTCTCTCTCTTTTCTTTCTTTCTTTCTTTCTTTCTTTCTTTTTCTTTCTTTCTTTCTTTTTTCCTCCCTTTTCTTCTGAGCCATGTCACTGAAAGGTCTTGGTGCTCCAGCCAGGTGTCAGGCCTATGCCTCTGAGGTCGGAGAGCCGAGTTCAGGACATTGGTCCACCAGAGACCTCCCAGTTCCACGTAATATCAAATAGTAAAAGCTCCCCCAGAGATCTCTATCTCAACACTAAGACCCAGCTCCACTCAACGACCAGCAAGCTACAGGGCTGGACAACCTGTGCCAAACAACTAGCAAGACAGGAACACAACCCCACCCATTAGCAGAGAGGCTGCCTAAAATCATGAAAAGGTCACAGATACCCCAAAACACACCACCGGACACTGTCCTGCCCACCAGAAAGACAAAATCCAGCCTCATCCACCAGAACACAGGTACCAGACCCCTGCACCAGGAAGCCTACAACAACCCACTGAACCAACCTTAGCCACTGGGGGCAGACACGAAAAACAAGGGGAACTATGAACCTGCAGCCTGCAAAAAGGAGACCCCAAACACAGTAAGCTAAGCAAAATGAAAAGACAGACCAAAGAAATGTCAGATGAATGAGCAAAGTAAAAACCCACCAGACCAAACAAATGAAGAGGAAATAGGCAGTCTACCTGAAAAAGAATTCAGAGTAATAATAGTAAAGGTGACCCAAAATCTTGGAAATAGAATGGAGAAAATAGAAGAAACGTTTAACAAGGACCTAGAAGAACTAAAGAGTAAACAAACAATGATGAACAAAAAAATAAATGAAATTTAAAATTCTCTAGAAGGAATCAACAGCAGAATACCTGGGGCAGAAGAACAGATAACTGACCTGGAAGATAAAATAGTGGAAATAACTACTGCACAGCAGAATAAAGAAAAGAATGAAAACAATTAAGGACAGTCTCAGAGACATCTGGGAAAACAATAAGCACACCAACATTCGAATTATAAGGGTCACAGAAGAAGAAGAGAAAAAGAAAGGGTCTGAGAATATATTTGAAGAGATTATAGTTGAAAACGTCCCTAATATGGGAAAGGAAATAGTCAATCAAGTCCAGGAAATGCAGAGCGTCCCATACAGGATAAATCCAAGGAGAAATACACCAAGACACATATTAATCAAACTGTCAAAAATTAATTACAAAGAAAACATATTAAAAGCCACAAGGGAAAAACAACAAATAACACACAAGGGAATCCCCATAAGGTTAACAGTTGATCTTTCAGCAGAAACTCTGCAAGGCAGAAGGGACTGGCAGGACATATTTAAAGTGATGAAGGAGAAAATCCTGCAACCAGATTACTCTACCCAGCAAGGATCTCATTCAGATTTGATGGAGAAATTAAAACCTTTACAGACAAGCAAAAGCTGAGAGAGTTTAGCACCAGCAAACCAGCTCTACAACAATTGCTAAAATAACTTCTCTAGGCAAGAAACACAAGAGAAGGAATAGACCTACAATAACGAACCCAAAACAATTAAGACAATGGGAATAGGAACATACATATCGATAATTACTTTAAATGTAAATGGACTAAATGCTCCCACCAAAAGACACATTGGCTGAATGAATACAAAAACAAGACCCATATATTTGCTGTCTACAAGAGACCCATTTCAGACCTAGAGACACATACAGACTGAAAGTAAGGGGATGGAAAAAGATATTTCATGCAAATGGAAACCGAAAGAAAGCTGGAGTAGCAATTCTCATATCAGACAAAATAGACTTTAAAATAAAGACTATTAGAAGAGACAAAGAAGGACACTACATAATGATCAAGGGATCGATCCAAGAAGAAGATACAACAATTTTAATTATTATGCACCCAACATAGGAGCACCTCAATACTTAAGGCAAATATTAACAGCCATAAAAGGGGAAATCAACAGTAACACATTCATAGTAGGGGACTTTAACACCCCACTTTCACCAATGGACAGATCATCCAAAATGAAAATAAATAAGGAAACACAAGCTTTAAATGATACATTAAAAAACATGGACTTAATTGATATTTATAAGACATTCCATCTAAAATCAACAGAATACACTTTTTTCTCAAGTGCTCATGGAACATTCTCCAGGATAGATCAGATCTTGGGTCCCAAATCAAGACTTGGTAAATTTAAGAAAATTGAAATCGTATCAAGTATCTTTTGCGATCACAATGCTGTGAGACTAGATATCAATTACAGGAAATAATCTGTAAAAAATACAAACACGTGGAGGCTAAACAATACACTACTAAATAATCAAGAGATCACTGACGAAATCAAAGAGGAAATCAAAAAATACGTAGAAACAAATGACAATGAAAACACAACAACCCAAAACCTATGGGATGCAGCAAAAGCACCTCTAAGAGGGAAGGTTATAGCAATACAATCCTACCTCAAGAAACAAGAAGTATCTCAAAAAAACAATCTAACCTTAAACCTAAAGCAATTAGAGAAAGAAGAACAAAAAACCCCCAAAAGTTAGCAGAAGGAAAGAAACCATCAAGAGCAGATCAGAAAAAAATGAAAAAGAAATGAAGGAAACAATAGCAAAGATCAATAAAACTAAAAGCTGCTTCTTTGAGAAGATAAACAAAATTGATAAACCATTAGCCAGACTCATCAAGAAGAAAAGGGAGAAGACTCAAATCAATAGGATTAGAAATGAAAAAGAAGTAAGAGCTGACACTGCAGAAATACAAAGGATCATGAGAGATTACTACAAGCAACTATATGCCAATAAAATGGACAACCTGGAAGAAATGGACAAATTCTTAGAAAAGCACAACCTTCTGAGACTGAACCAGGAAGAAATAGAAAATATAAACAGATGCATCACAAGCATTGAAATTGAGACTGTGATTAAAAATCTTCCAACAAACAAAAGCCCAGGACCAAATGGCTTCACAGGTGAATTCTATCAAACATTTAGAGAAGAGCTAACACCTACCCTTCTCAAACTCTTCCAAAATATAGCAGAGGGAGGAACACTCCCAAACTCATTCTACCTGGCCACCATCACCCTGATACCAAAACCAGACAAAGATGTCACAAAGAAAGAAAACTACAGGCCAATATCACTGATGAACATAGATGCAAAAATCCTCAACAAAATACTAGCAAACAGAATCCAGCAGCACATTAAAAGGATCATACACCATGATCAAGTGAGGTTTATCCCAGGAATGCAAGAACTCTTCAATATACGCAAATCATTCAATGTGATAAACCATATGATGAACTCACTAAATGCAGAAAAATCGTTCGACAAAATTCAACACCCATTTATGATAAAAACCCTCCAGAAAGTAGGCATAGAGGGAACTTACTTCAAACACAATATAGGTCATATATGAAAAACTCACAGCCAACATCGTTCTAGTTGTGAAAAACTGAAACCATTTCCTCTAAGATTAGGAAAAAGACAACGTTGTCCACTCTCACCACTATTATTCAACATAGTTTTGGAAGTCCTAGCCACAGCAATCAGAGAAGGAAAAGGAATCCAAATCGGAAAAGAAGAAGTAAAGCTGTCACTGTTTTCCGATGACAAGATACTATACATAGAGAATCCTAAAGATGCTACTAGAAAGCTAGAGCTAATCACTGAATCTGGTAAAGTAGCAGGATACAAAATTAATGCACAGAAATCTCTTGCATTCATATACACTAATGATGAAAAATTTGAAAGAGAAATTAAGGAAACACTCCCATTTACCATTGCAACAAAAAGAATAAAATACCTAGGAATAAACCTACCTAAGGAGACAAAAGACCTGTATGCAGAAAACTATAAGACACTGATGAAAGAAATTAAAGATGATACAAATAGATGGAGAGGTATACCATGTCCTTGGATTGGAAAAATCAACATTGTGAAAATGTACTACCCAAAGCAATCTACAGATTCAATGCAATCCTTATCAAACTACCAATGGCATTTTTCACAGAACTAGAACAAAAAATTTCACAATTTGTATGGAAACACAAAAGACCGCAAATAGCCAAAAATATCTTGAGAAACGGAGCTGGAGGAATCAGGTTCCCAGTCTTCAGACTATACTACAAAGCTACAGTAATCAAGACAGTATGGTACTGGCACAAAAACAGAAATATAGATCAATGAAACAGGATAGAAAACCCAGAGGTAAACCCATGCACATATGGTCACCTTATTTTTGATAAAGGAGGCAAGAGTATACAATGGAGAAAAGACAGGCTCTTCAATAAATGGTGCTGGGACAACTGGACAGTTACATGTAAAAGAATGAAATTAGAACACTCCCTAACACCATACACAAAAATAAACTCAAAATGGATTAAAGACCTAAATGTAAGGCCAGACACTGTAAAATTCTTACAGGAAAACATAGGTAGAACACTCTATGACATAAATCACAGGAAGATCCTTTCTGAGCCACCTCCAGGAGAAATGGAAATTAAACAAAAATAAACAAATGGGACCTAATGAAAATTAAAAGCTTTTGCACAGCAATGGAAACCATAAACAAGATGAAAAGACAACCCTCAGAATGAGAGAAAATATTTGCAAATGAAGCTCCTGACAAAGGATTAATCTCCGAAATATACAAGCAACTCATGCAGCTCAATATCTAAAAAACAAACAACCCAATCCAAAAATGGGCAGAAGACCTAAATAGACATTTCTCCATGGAAGATATACAGATTGCCAACCAACACATGAAAGGATGCTCAACATCACTAATCATTAGAGAAATGTAAATCAAAACTACAATGAGGTATCACCTCACACCAGTCAGAATGGCCATCACCAAAAAATTTACAAACAATAAATGCTGGAGAGGGTGTAGAGAAAAGGGGACCCTCTTGCACTGTTGGTGCAAATGTAAATTGATACAGCTACTGTGGAGAACAGTGTGAAGGTTCCTTAAAAAACTAAAAATAGAGCTATCATATGACCCAGCAATCCCACCACAGGGCATATACCCTGAGAAAACCATAATTCAAAAATAGTCATGTACTGCAATGTTCATTACAGCTCTATTTACAATAGCCAGGACATGGAAGCAACCTAAGTGTCCATCGACAGATGAATGGCAAAGAAGATATGGCACATATATACAATGGAATATTGATCAGCCATAAAAAGAAACGAAATTGAGTTATTTGTAGTGAGGTGGATGGACCTAGAGTCTGTCATGCAGAGTGAAGTAAGTCAGAAAGAGAAAGACAAATACTGTAGGCTAACACATATATATGGAATCTAAAAAAAAAAAGGTTCTAATGAACCGAGGGTCAGGACAGGAATAAAGACACAGACGTAGAGAATGGACTTGAGGACACGGGGAGTGGAAAGGGTAAGCTGGGATAAAGTGAGAGAGTGGCATGGACATATATACACTACCAAAAGTAAAATAGATAGCTAGTGGGAAGCAGCTGCAGAGCACAGGGAGATCAGCTCCGTGCTTTGTGACCACCTACAGGGGTGGGATAGGGAGGGTGGGAGGGAGATGCAAATGGGAGGAGATATGGGGACATATGCATATGTATATCTGATTCACTGTGTTATAAAGCAGAAATTAACACACCATTGTAAAGCAATTATACTCCAATAAAGATGTTAAAAAAATAAAAAATAAAATAATTCAGGTCCATTGAGTTAAATGACCCCTGAAAGTCCTTTAAACCCTGTGACTCTGGATTCCTGGGCTGGAAACATTAAGAAAGCTTTATGATCCTTTTTTCCTAATCCTTTACTGTGTACTCTCTGTTTGTATTTTTTCAGATTAGAATAGGAAACTTCTTCCCGCAAGCAATCCGTTCATTTCTCTCCCTGACATGAGGCTGAAATTTCAGGCTTGCAAATCACTGGGGAATATTTCTCAGCTGCAGTTGATTATTTCTTCTTTCACTGCCAGGCGTCACATTGCCTGGAGAGAATTCACTTAGCAAAGGAGGGGCAAGAGCAGTGGGTAGCAGAGGGAAGAAACAGCATGTCCGAGAAGCTGGGGGTGAGCCTGGCAAGAAACGGGGGTAGAATTTATGGTAATTCGGCGACACAAAGCAAGAACTTAAAATTGAAAATAAAAAGTCTAGTAAGCCTTAGTTCTGGGTGTCTGTGTGTGTGTGTGTGCATGCGTGTGTGTTTAAAGTGCTTTAGAATGAAACAATGCCATTTGTAGCAACATGGATGGACCTAGAGATGATCATACTAAGTGAAGTAAGTCAAAGACAAATATATGATATCACTCACGTGTGGAATCTAAAAAATGATACAAGTGAACTTTGTTACAAAACAAAAACAGACTCACAGACATAGAAAAAAAATCTTATGGTTACCAAAGGGGAAAGAGGGGGGAGGGATAAATTAGAAGTTTGAGATTAACAGATACACACTACTATATATAAAATAGATAAGCAGCAAGATCCTACTGTATAACACAGGGAACTATATACAATATCTTGTAATAACCTATAATGGAAAAGAATCTGAAAAAGTACATATATGTAAAATTGAATCACTTTATTGTACATCAGAAAGGAACACAACATTGTAAACAAACTATACTTCAATGAAAAATAAAAATTAAAAAAAAAAGAGACAGATACTTCTGCAACTTCAAAGATACTTGTCAATTAAAAAAAAAGTGCTTTAGTACATAAAATTCTACATTACCCAAATAAAGCTGTTATTTGGTCACAGCGGCTAAAAATATTAATGATGCCACACCAAATGCTTCATAAGAAATCATCCCCAGCTGCCAGAAAGGGGGGGAAGGTATCAGGCAAGATTTACATACACTTATTCAGAATGAAAAAACAGTGACCTAAAAAAATAACCAAATCAACTTGAATTTTGCCCCTGAATTTCTCATCTCTCTAATTTGTCAGTGATCACTTGTGGGGTTCCCTTTGAGGACTGCCTTTTGCTCTCCTTTGGGATGGGATTTGCACCCAGGGAAGAGATGGGGCAGGAATTATTGAAAGCCCCCTTTCGGATCAGCATTAACAATTCACGGAGCTCATCTCTGGTTCCACCTGAGGCACTGGGAAGGACACCTGACAAGCAGCAAGGCCTTGTTCAAAGTGTCTCCTAATCTGCTTTGAAACGCACAGTGGATCGGGGCCAATTCGAGGTCGACGCCCCATCCTCGTTGTTTTGCGAGCTGCCTGGCTGCTCTTGTGCCAGAGGAAGTGAACAGACAGACTGATTGCAAACCCATCGGGCTTCTGGCCGGCCGCTGAATGGCCTTTTGAAATGCTAACCTCCAGAGCTGAGGGTTGGAAACTCTCCTTCTATTGAGGTCCCCTGTCACACAAAGGGGAAAAAAAAATAATCACCAAAAAGTAATTTAAGCTGAGTGGTTTACGAAACGAGACAGATCAAAGGGTAAACTCACACAACTGAAATGCTGAGAAGAAGGAATTTTCAACATTATTAAGTAAACCCAGTGTGGGTGAAAGCAGTTCAATTGCAGGTGGAAAGCAGCTAGGGGGAGCTTTGGTGCCTATACCTCCACCAGACTTCATGCTGGTCCAACAAATATGTCCACAGGCAACGCTAGCCTCCAGGCAACGTGCCCTCCAGGCAACATTAGCCTCTTCTGGCTTCTGAGACGCAGCGATCTCCTGGCTTTCCCCCCACCTCCAGACATCCCCCTCCTCTGAGTCATTTGCCAGGTCCTCCTCCCCATCTCTCAGACTTGAAAGTTGGTTCTTCATGGCTTAGTCCTAGGTCTGCTTTGATTCCTTCCATGTGCCCTCTACCTGGAACACCTCATTCGCAGCCTGGTTCCTCGCCATCTCTAAGCAGATGGTCACACATTTGCTCTCCAGCCAGACTTTCTTTAAAGCTCCAGGCCCAGGGAGTTTGGGATTAGCAGATGCAAACTAGTCTATATAAGATGGATAAACAACAAGGTCCTACTGTATAGCACAGGGAACCATATTCACTCTAATTGAAACAGAGCAGGACCCCATGTCCTCAGCCTGTCTGTTGTCTGTGGGAAAACTTTAGTCAAAGAATAAGTTTAATCATAGGAGAGAAAAAATGCAGAAGCGAAGGAAAGCAAACAGGACAAAATAATAATAGTTTAGTCATTAAGCAAAGTCAAGGAACTTAATTCCTCCTCAAGGGCTGTAGATAATATTCTGAGCCGCGTCCTGTGAACTGTCTTATAGAGACTAAAACCCCCACCAGGTGGAAGAAGTTAACTACATGATGATCAGACTGTCGCCATGACATAAGCTGCCACAATCCCGAGAATTGGCCTCAAAGACAAGGGAACAAACCCACCCTGGAACTGAAGATTAACTGTCCTTAAAACAGTCAAGATGAGGGTGGTCAGACCACCAATGACCAATTTCAAGATGAGCGTCAGAGCTGACTCTGCTGTTTCTGCATGTAGCCCCCTCCCTCTGCCTATAAAAGCTCTTGCCACTGATTGTCAGTGGGGGGGAGTCGGCCTTGGGCCTCATTATGCGCTCATTATAATATGTTAGCATATGCTATATGACATGCCCACAGACGCCATGACAGTTCCAAAGCTGCCCATAAAAGGCCCAAAAGTGGGTGGGGCCCCAATTCCTGGAAATCCCCACCCCTTCCCCAAGACAGAATACTCCTCCCACTCCTTAACCTATGAAATTAGCCAGCCGGTGAACACCCCCATGCCTCCCAGCCGCTCTCACTTTCTGAGATGACCTCTTGCCCTAGGGCCACCTCTCACCTTCTAAGATGGCCAGCATTCTGCCTATGGAGTGTGTATCTCTGCTTTCACTTTACTACTGCTCACCCTTGAACTCTTTTCTGCACAAAGCCAGGGACCCTCACTTGGTGGCTGGAGACCTGGGACATGACCATCCTCTTGCGCCCCATTTTCTTGCAACATCTTTACAAAGCAAGAGGGGGAAGGTGGGCTCCTCTTCCCTCCCCACTTTTCCTTGGATTAATTAATCCACTTCTCACCTATCACTTTGCCTCTCGCTGAATTCCTTCTGCGCCGAGGTGCACAGAACCTGAGCTTCACTGAATCCTGAGATAAGCTGTGTGGTTTCAGTTGAAATATTGTGGGTTCAGTCCCATCTGAGGTGCAATTTCAATCCCAATCCCCCTCCCGGCTCTTGCCCAGCTCCTCCCCACGTCAGTGCCTTCAAAAGGGCTCATTTTCTCTGCCGGCACCTGCTTTCTCCCCGTGAATCTGCTGGGCCAATTCCCCTCATCCTCCCAGTGTCAGCAGAATTATGCCTTCCTCACAGCACCCGTCCTGTGTCCCCAAGGCCAAGTCACAACCTCCACTTCTCCAGTTTCATAGTCTCCTTGACTTTTTATTTTTGTAGGATTTGTCATGCTTTCTAATTAACCCACTCTGCAGTTACTTGTTTTCTATTTTTTGCATTGCTATATGTCCAGTGCCTGGCACTATGTCCTGCACATTTAATGAAGCTATCCTGAAGGAATTAGTAAATGAATAATAGAAATAGAGATAAGATCACAAGAGAAAATTTTTCTGCCACCAAGTTACAATTTGTATATTTTTATTTCTGTGAAGTTAGTCAGATGCTCTTCCTCAATGACTCATATTGAAATCCATGACCAGCATAAACCCCAGTGGCTTTTTCCACATTAACTGATGTCAAGCCACATATGCCTCTGTGCAGAGGTAATGCATGTTTCATCTGCACGTAAAGTTTTTATCTTTAGGGGAACTATGTAATTTTTGAAACTGAATTCTGTCATCCAAGATATTAACTGTCCTCACCAGGTGTTACTTGAAAATACTATAATCATGACTGCTGTGCCTTTTTTAAAGTTGTTAAGAAATGGTGCCTTCATGCTAGCCCCACAAAACCCTGCAAATACCCCTACGGGCCTTTTTCCCAGTGTGGCAGACATAATTGGTCAATTCATCCAATAGCCATTTCTCCCAACTTTCTTATTCCTTGCTCTCTTTCAATTATAGAGGCTAAGAAAAGCCAGAAACCGGATATGTCAGCCTCCCTGTAACTAGTGGTGGCTACTGAGACATAAAGGGACATCTACAAGGAGGAAGCAGTGTCGGGAAATACTCTGCTCCCACTTTAAAACAAACAAACAAGAAAAGGTCAATCTAACATGTGCTCTCAACACTGATTACTCCATTGTTTCTACCTTTGAATGTGATTGTGATGCCTAGATCCATAGCAGCTATCCTGTGGCCCTGAGGTAACAAGCATGAAGGCAGAGGCAATATGAAGATGGAGGAACTTCTGAACCAGCCTATTATGCCTACAGCTAGAGTTCTTGTTTTGAGAAACAACAGTTTCTTTATTGCTTAAGCCACTATTAATTGGGTTTTTCTGTGCTTTACAGTCAAACATGGCTTGAATGGTACCTTTAGTTAGAACAGCACCATGAGTCAATATTAAAAGTATAGTTGAGGGCTTCCCTGGTGGCACAGTGGTTGAGAGTCTGCCTGCCGATGCAGGGGACACAGGTTCGTGCCCCGGTCCGGGAAGATCCCACGTGCCGCGGAGCACCTGGGCCCGTGAGCCATGGCAGCTGAGCCTGTGCATCTGGAGCCTGTGCTCCGCAACGAGAGAGGCCACAACAGTGAGAGGCCCGCGTACCACAAAAAAAAAAAAAAAAAAAAAAAGTATATTTGATCAGTCAGACACAATTCTGTCTAACCATAGCGAAGTCCAACCCTAATTTTTCTATTTTATTCATAAAGCTACCATGAAAGACTTTATTTCAATTTTTCCCTCAAGTCACAATACACTGAGACTATGATATTTCCCTCCTTTGACAGTTCTATAGGTTTACCATTTAAGCATTGCTCTTGGCCTGAAAAGAGTGGAGATAATAGACATATTGTGCTCAGATCCTATTTCTATGACATTTGATCTTGAAGAAGGTATTTTTCCTTCTGAACACTTAAAAATGAAAAACCCAACAAAACAAAGAATAAGTTCTCTGTTCTGCTCTTCCAAACTCATTCGTGGTTCTGTATCCTGAAAAATCTTCAAAAGTAAATAGAATCTTTCCAGTAAATAGAATTGTCACACTATCCTCTGGCATTAGTTAGAATATCAGTTGGGCTTCTGTGTCATAGGCCCAAAATAAGAGTGGCCTCAATAAGAAAGGTGACTACTTCGAGCCTAACAATTCAGCCACTAAGCAGTCCAGGGTGGTATGGTAGCTCCATTTTGTCAGGCATCCCATTTCCTTCTAGCATAGCTGGTTGGCTTTTCCTCTTGGTCCAAAATGGTACCCATATCATATCCACATTCAGGGCAGCAAGATGGAAGAAGGAGAATGGAAGGTGTCCTTTCCCTTTAAGGGCATAATGCAGACATTACACACATCACTCCTGCCCACATATAACTGACTACAGCATAGTCACATGGTCACATCTAGGTGTAGGAAGGCTAGGAAATGTAGTCACTATTCTGGGGAGCCAGGTGCCCAGCTAAATATCAGGGCTTCTACCACTACAGTGAGTCCCCTACATACAAACGAGTTCCGTTCCGAGAGTATGTTTGTAAAAGTCCAACAAAGTTAGCCTAGGTATCCAACTAACACAATTGGCTATATAGTACTGTACTGTAATAGGTTTATAATACTTTTCACACAAATAATACATAAAAAATAAACAAACACACAAAATAAAACATTTTTAATCTTACGGTACCTTGAATAGTACCGTAGTACAGCACAGCAGCTGGCATACAGGGGCACATTTGCATTTTTGAAACTTCACAACTTGAAGGTTCATATTAAGGGAACTTATTGTATAGACAAAGGGAAGTGAGATTTCAAGGGACAACTTACAGCCTCTCTCAGACTTCCCCCCAAGAGATATATGAATTCCTGGACTGAAGTTGCAATAACAAGCAATAATGTAACAATGTACATGAAATCGAGCCAAAGGCTTGAAGCTGGCTCTTGGGCCAGACAGAGGTCACCCACTTTAATGAGAGAGGCCCAGTATTTTTGAAGTTTCCCTATCATAGTGGTTTGTAGAATGGCTTGGACCAGCAACACAAGCATCACCTGGGAACTATTGGAAATGCAGATTCTTGGGCCCCACTTGACTTACTGAATCAGAAACTCTGGGGACGGAGCCCGTAGCCTGTGTTTTAATGAGCTCTGTGGGAGATTCTGATACATGTTCAAGTACACGCTGTAAAGTATCGCACTCCACAGGTTCGTGCTGAGCATTTATAAATTCCTACAATAAGACACCTGGCACCTGAAGAATTCTTGCGCTCAGGTGAGCAATAAACTATTTTATTAAGAGAATGTTCTGATCATAAAATGGATTTCAAATAAAATATATACCTTTATATTAAGGAGTCTTTCATTCTTCTTAAGAAAATTTCTATTAGATTTGTTATTAACCTTCAAAAACAACGGTTGTGCAGCAGTGGATTTAAAATCAAGAAAAGGGCAAATCCTCTTCTTACTATATGATCATCACAAAGACATGGACCAGCTCTCTTTCTCAAGCAGTCCGCATCATGAACAACACATCCGATGGGGACATCTCACCCCAAAGGATGAGGTGCCAATGACTGATTCACTAGGTGGGGGACGTAGGGGTCTCTGGGGCATCCCTTCACACAATGCTTTCTTTTTCTAGCTCACGGATGTGAACAATTACTTATTTACACAGTCTTTCCTTTTTCTTGTAGTTTTATTACTTATAAGAGGTAAAACATCATCTTTACAATCATTTATAGCAGAGCCTCTCAAACTTTGATTGACAGATGAATTTCCTGGGGATCTTGGTAAAACACAGACTCTGATTCAGTGGGTCTGGGGCCAGGCCTGAGATTCTGCATTTCAAACCAGCTCTCAGGTGAGGGTGATCCTGCTGGTCCACAGACCACACTGAGTAGCAAGGATTTGTAGAATAACAGGATAAAGAATAGAGGAGCTGTTTTAGAAGACCTCCCAAATTTAACTAAAGAAGTCACCACCCATGGGAACTGTTCAAATTGAGCACCCAACACCAGGGAGGTTAAAAAGAAAAGATGCCTATTTACTGAAAGCAGTGGACAAAGAGAGGGAAAAAAAGGGGGCACAGGGGGCCTATTCCCCCAAGGGTTGCTCCACCCTTGCTTCCAGGGCAAGACATCATCACAGCCTAGCTGTTTTCCCTGGGAATCATTGTGGTCGATGACAGTTACTCCCTCATGTGTGCATTCATTTAATAAATATTTACTAAGCAATGATTATATGCCAAGAGGGTCACCTCGAGTCTCACAGCATCAATCGAATAAGCAGAAGCTCACCGTCATGGTCCCACATTCTGGCTAGGTCCCTGTCACTCCTTCTGTCCATCTGAGGGCTGGCTGGTCTCCTGAACCTTTCCCCAGAAGTAGAGTCTTACTTCTCATTGGGCTGTTTAATATTATAGCTTTGAGTTACACGGGCTCGTTTATATTTGGTTCCCTTGCTTTATCTTTCAGGAGACAGTGTTCTCCAGTTAGGGAGATATTTTGTCCAGGGGTGCCCCATGGGGATCTGCCTCCTCTGTTTACTTACGGAGCTAGTGTTCGGCATTTCCCCCCTCACCTCAAAAGCCTTCTTTAGCCCGCGTGCCACAACTGCTGATCCTGCGCTCTGGAGCCCGCGAGCCACGGCTGCTGAAGCCCACATGCGTAGAGCCTGCTCTCCGCAACAAGAGAAGCCACCACAACGAGAAGCCTGCACACCACAACGAAGACCCAACACAGACAAATAAATAAATAATTAAATTTATTAAAAAAAAAAAAAAAAAGCCTTCTTTAGCCAGGTCTTAGGGACCGAAAAAGCTATCTCTGATTTACTTTCTACTCTAAGCCCAAACATTCTCAATGTCTTAACCAAAAAATTAAAGTGCTTCTTCCTTCACTATTCCTCAAGGCAAGGTGAACTTCTGGAAATTCCCCAGACACAAGCTGACCCTGGTGGTCTTTTTCTCATCCCCTACAAAAGAACATGAACAAAACTTTCAGAACCCTTCTATTCAAGATAAGTCAAACAACCATGGAGGCCCTGGGGTAAATTAAACATATTTTTTCAAGCCCAATATCAAGAACATGCCTGGAATATTCAAAAGTACTTATGGTGACAGAGAAACAGAAAATTTAAGAATACGCTTGTCCTAAAAAGTTTCAAACATATATTCGTCTTGGCACTGGTAGCCAAAAGTGTTCTACAGCTGACAGAGAAGGGGGGAAAGCATGCAGAAAGGAACAGAGAAAGACAAAGACTATGTGCTCCTTCCGTTCACAATAGCCAACACATGGAAACCACCCAAGTGTCCATCAACAGATGACTGGCTTAAGAAGATGTGGTATATATATACAATGGAATACTACTCAGCCATAAAAGAGAATAAAATATTGTCATTTGCAGCAACATGATGAACCTAGAGAATATTATACTTAGGGAAGTAAATCAGACAGAGAAAGACAAATACCATATGAGATCATTTACATGTGGACTCTGAAAACTAATACAAATGAATCTATATACAAAGCAGAAACAGATCCACAGACATAGAAAACAAATTTATAGCTACCGAAGAGGAAAGGGGGGTTAAGCTGGGAGTATGGGATTAACAAATACAAACTACTCTACATAAAATAGGTAAACAACGGGGATTTACTGTATAGCCCAGGAAACTATATTCAGTATCTTGTAAGAACCTATAATGGAAAATAATTTGAAATATATATATAATTGAATCACATTGCTGTAAACCTGAAACTATCACAAATCAACTGTACTTATAAAACAACTGTACTTCAATTTTTAAAAAAAGACTCTGCTTCATAGCTCTATCATTCAGGATAAGCCAGATCAGTTTTCTCAACCTATTTTTCATTATCACCTCCCCAGGGAGTCCTTTTTAGACATTTTTTCTTAATCCTCACCCCCCCATGAAATTTCAAAACCACAGATACTTTATATATTTGTTTATTTACAGTATGTACATACTGTATATTTTCACCCATCCCAAGAACCAATTTTCACCCCCTTGGTGGCAATACTGTCCCTCTTAAGAATGCATGGGTTAGATGCTGCTTGGTAACAAAAAATCTGAAATCTTAGTATCTACTTAACAACAAAGTTGTTTCTCATTCACATTCCCTGTATATCACAGGTCAGGTGGTGGGAGTGGGAAGGGAATGGTGTGGGGGCTGCTCCCCAAATCTCTTCGCCCCAGGGTCCAGGCGGACAGAGAAACCACCGATTCCATTGTTGCTGGATGCCAGTGGCAGAGGGAAAAGAGCAGTCAGGAAGGTCTCACACCTGCAATTAAATGCTGCAGCTCAGGAGAGACACATGTCACTTCTCATCTCAGTTCATTGGCCAGAAGTAAGCCATACGGTCCCCACAACCACAGGGGCCCAGGAAGTTTAATTCTACTGTGTGCCCAGAAGATGGAAAGCAGGAGGAAATAATAGGTAAAAGCGCCCCAAAGCTCTCAAAACAACCTTGCCTTTGGACAGCACTGCTATCAAAGGGACATATATACAGAGAGGCTCTTGGGACCATAGGGTGTAGACTTTCCTTGTCCAAGACACACCTGAGTTCTTGGCAGAATTAACCCACACAGACACGCCCACCTCCCTACCACTCTGGCCAGTGTCCAGTCCATTCAGCCCCAGCTGCTCTGTAGCCTCAACACCATATCCTCTTTTCTCTCCCTTCCTCTTCTGCTCCAACTCCCCGACTAACGATCTAAACCAGCAACAGGAAGTTAGAAGGCTAGGAAGGCTGTCTATTAGAGAAACTCTTTCAATTGCAAAATGGTTCAACAGGCAGCACCTTTCAGGGAAGAGGATGAACTACAGAGAATTTAACACCCAAGCAAGGGTCATCATCAAGATGAAACAAAGTAAGTGCTCAATAAACACCTGATAGATCAACGAATACAAGGTTGGACAAATCCACGAATGAAAAGCATGGTGTGCAGCCCATTTTCCATAGTCCTCAGCAGTACATTTTCCCCTTTATTGTTCTTTTCCTGATCTCCATGTGGACCAGTGTCATATCCCAGTCTTAGCTTCACAACAAGCTCTGTTTCCTTGTGGTCCCATCATTGGCTTGCAGATGGGTTCTGTGTACCTGTGTCTATGGCTCCACTTCCTCCTTCCTTCCTCTCTGTTTGAAGGCAAGGCCCTGTGACTTGGCATCTTCTCTAGACTGTCCTGTATCCTGTCTGACCTGTGACTATCCAGGTCTCATGCTAACCCCCCACAAATTCTCCAGAAAAAAGAACCTCCTGGCATAAACACACTGATTGTGAAACAATGACATTGACAAGCAGAAAGAAAGTAACAGGATATTGTTGCAAAATGTCAGAAACATGTGCACACAGACTTGTGCAGGTTCAGCCAAGAATTGTTTTATGGGTTCGGTTGTCTCTTATTTTATTGGAGGGCATTATGGTAAGTGAAGTAAGTCAGACAGAGAAAGACAAAAACTGTATGATATCACTTACATGTGGAATCTAAAATTGCAACAAACTAGTGACTATAACGAAAAAGAAGCAGAATGAGATACAGAGAACAAACCAGTGGTTATCAGTGGGAAGAGAAGAGGGGTAATATAGGGGTGGGGGAGTGGGAGGTACAAACTATTATGTATAAGATAAGCTACAAGGATATATTGTACAACGTGGGGAATATGGCCAACATTTTGTAATAACTGTAAATGGAGTGTAACCTTTAAAATTGCATTAAAAATTGTTTAAAGAAATAGAGGAATAAAAAGGAAGGCCCTATGAAGACACAGCAACACTGAGACACACCTAAAGAACCCCACGTGAGGATGGAAGCAGAGAGTGGAGTGACATATCAACATGCCAAGGAATACCAAGGGTTGCTGGCAACCACCAACAGCTAGGAAGAGGCAAGGAAGGAATCTCCCCTAGAGTCTGCATGGCCCTGCTGACACCTTGATCTCAGACTTCTGGCCTCTGGACTTCTCATTTTTTCTCTGCAGTGAGAGAATCAAGTTCTGTTACTTTAAGCCACCAAAAATAAAATATTAATAAAATAAATAAAATGAAGTGAAACAAAATAAAAACTGATGAGGCAGGCGTATAGCAGTCAGCAGTATTCACGTTTGCACATATAGCTACGTGATCAGGCAACCGCTCTCAAAAATTATGAACTATGAACAAGAACAAATCAACTATCCATATTTAGGCAGTTCAAGTGTCCAAGCAGAGACTTGTCACGTTCAGAGCAAAATATCTACTTGGAAATATGAAAATGTTATTGAAGCCCCTCTTGGGAGTCAAGGGCTAGGGTGAGGACGTGGGAATGGGAACAAGCCTTTCTGTCTTACAGAGGGATGCAGTGAATAAAAAATATCCTTGCAGGAAAGGAGAAGAAGAAGAGATTCTCTGCCAGTAGAAACGTTTTGGGTCAGGAATTCTAGAATCAAGCCTCAGAAAGGGCAACATAAACTTGCTTTGAACACAAATCTAATATCATTAACACACTAGATGGCCATCCGGGTTGTCTCTATCCTGTAACATGTCAATCCTTGCTGTGTGCTTCTGAGACATAGATCACAGATTTCTATTTCCACCTCCAGTAATCTGATATGTTTGACAACGTCATGGAGAGGAGAGAATGCGAAAAGCATGGAAGGAAAAGGACCCCACTTTGCCCTTTTGATGCAGGCAGCCTGTTCAGCACGTGTCACCAGAGCAGGACACAGACAGGCACAGACCTCGGCACGAGGGATGACGTGCGCAACAGGACAGGGGAGCAACATTTTAATGGAGAAGAGACAGCAAGTAAGTACATGAACAAATGAAGGATACACTATCACGAGATAATAAACGTGGAAAGAAAATGAAACAGAGTAAGGTGGTTTTCTTACTGATCTGGGGGTTGGCTGTTACTTTAGATAGAGCGGTTACTTCAGAATGCATGAATAAGTCCAAAGACCCTGGGGTGGTCATGAGCTTGGCGCATTCAGGAACAGAAAGCAGGCCACATGCCTGCGAAAGTGAGGAGGGTGATGGTGAGAGGAAGCTGGAGCAGCGAGTTGAACGTGGATCACGTGAGGACATGGGGGTCTTAAAGACCAGGGTAAAAAGTTTGAATTTCTCAGTACATGTAGAATGTGGCCCGTCACAAGGCAGAGTGAGGAAAGCTGGCCTCGGTTGCCTCCCTGTGTGTTGAGGGAAAATTGTGCAATGACACCTCACAGCTGTGCCAAGTTGTGATAAGAAAGCTGACCTTTCACAGTCTCACATCGGGCAGTTGTTGGTTAAAGGCCACCCCAGGAAAAGTGGGTTCCAGTATCCTGAGGGCAGATCTCTGAAAAAGAGCTGCAAGTGGTAAATACTACAAGCAAAAGCACACTGAAGCATAGACACACACACACACACACACACACACACACACACACACACAGCAAAATCAGATCCTAGAGGGTTGAAAGAGTTCCTATATCATCCACTACACAGCCTAACTGAAATACCTAGTTTCAAAATAAGTTCCCACCATTTACTCCCTCTGTGATCTCAGTCTGCTCCTCTATAGAATGTATATAATCATAGTACCCACCTTATGGGGTGATTCCAGAGACTTAAATAATGATAATGCATTTTAATTCTAGCACAATGCCTAGCATATAGTAGACACTCAATAAAATTTTTTCCCACCTAATCAGGCATTCCAAAATTGCTGCACTGATCTAATAGAATATTTTCCCATTCATTGCCTTCTCCATACTCATATGAGATCATAAAAACTCCACCAATTTCCATAAGCATAATAGCTTTATAATAAGGTCAGCTAGCAAGCTAGGGGGTTATCCTCAGAACTTTCAAAGAGAAATATAACTGCATTCCCACCTAATTATACATCAAGACATCCTTAAGAATCTCTCTTCCCCCTGGGGAGGACAAATAGTATTCTTAATAATAACCAGGGACTATCATTAGCTATCACAAATAGATTTAGAAATCACAGATGTCCAAAAGACTTCAATCAGATTCTTCATATTTGGGTCCATTATGGGTGATAATAGAGTTGTGTCTGCTTCATGGATTCTTGGATGTATTTCACTGTTTCTACAATTGCAATTCAAATGCTATACTACTTCCTAATAATGAAGGCACAGGTTCACTTCAGCAGAATTTTTTTAACTTGATTAAAGGACCCAACATCAAAGAATCTCTGTTTAGCACTCAATGGGACTTTAAATCTTTAATCATGTTCTCATGTAGTTCATCAGCCCACTTCCCAGCACCTACACTTTGAGCTGTTTCCAGGTTGGCCTACGTCTGGCTATGGTTGGCTCATTAAAATGAGCCCACAAGAAACAAAAGATGACCTAAGATATGGGAATTCAAAACCACAGGGTCCGGTATAGGACCCAGGTCAACGGCAAGATACCACTCAGCTCAGAGTCTGGTTGGAAAGGAGAGTAGTACATTCCATTCCTTAAAGTCAACACAGTCTATTTATGTGGAAATTAAGGGGACTTGATTGATAAAGATTTTTTGTGAAAAGTAGTTGTCTTAGACTTCTAAATAAAGATGGATAATCCTCTATGGTTTTCTCCCTTTTCAGCCAGACTCCACTGAAATTCCAGTAAAAGAATAAAAAATTGTGTTAACACAAAAGGACAAAAACAGAAGGGAAGAGGAGATAGCAAAGGAATGAAATTAGAGGTGGGACTGAAAATGGAGCAATTAAAACCCACATACTGAACTACAAGAACCTCTTCTTTCTCCTTCCACCTGCCCCAAAGTGACAGTAGCCAAGCAATTTACTGTCCCTTCATACCACTCCATCTGCAAGCTGGACTCTCTTCCGTAGGGAAGCTAACAACACAAATATAAGCTCTTTCGAGACAGGTAAAGCCCCCTGATAAAAATACCCCCTCATTACCTCATCATCTTCAGATGAAGCCCACCAGTGGAAAGGTCCCCTCCCCATAACACAGAGATTCCAGTCTGCTTTCTGGTGCTTTACTCTCAATTATATATGGAAAGCCAAAGATCGCCAGTTATGAGAGCAGATTTCTGGCATGGAAGACATCAAAACAAACAGAAAAAGAAGGATCTGAAGGAAACAGAGACAACAAACAGAAAAGAAAAGTTTGAAAAACCTATAGTATGTATTTTTAGAAAGCTAAGAGAAGGTATTTACATTTGTGAAACAAGAATAAGAAGCTAGTAAAAAGTATTAGTCAAAGCACAGTGAAGAGCTATCACGTAAAATTTAACTGAAATTAAATTTTTGATGGAAAGGCTAGATGGCAAATTTGCAGAACTTACATTGGAGGAAGGGAAATTACCCAGAAAGTAGAACGATTTTCCAAAGACATGATAAATGGGAGGGAAAATAAAACAAAATTAGATAACCCAGGAAGTTCAATATTTGAATAATATGAATTCCAGAAATAACAGAGGAAGGGAATAGGTAAAATTATCAAAGTCGCAATACAAGAAGATAGCCCATGGCTGAAGACTTGAGTCTCTAGTTCTCTAAGTGACAAATACAATGAATTATCATCTGTGTTTTAGTAGAGGCTCAAACAAAGTCACATCCTCATGAAAAATCAGGACATCTGGAATAAATGAAGACTCTAAACACTTTTACAGTGAGAAAATATGTCACATAAAAATATTGGAAACAAGAATGGCCACCCTAGGTGCCTCCAAATTTCTGAGGGTCATTATTCTTAATCTAAAATTCTATACAAGGTCTAATCATCAATCAGGTACAGGAGAAAATACATTTTCAAGCATGAAATGTTCAAATAAACAAATCTCCCATGCACCCTTTTGATGGGAAGCTATTAAATAATATGCTTCAGTGAAAGAAAGAGGAAGGTATGAGTTTTAGGACACATCCTTTTTTCTTCAACAGAAGGAAAAAGTGGAGGGAATTCACAAGCAGATTGTGTAGGGAAGACTCATAATGATAGCAGGGTGGAGTCCTAGAGATCAACCATTTCAGATGGAAGGCAGATGGCTGTAGGGAGATCTCCTGAGTGGAAAAAAAAAATGGAACAGATTATTTGATGTGTTTGATTGTTTGGAAAAAAATATGTGTGTGTGTGTATATATATATATATATATATATATATATATATATATATATACACACACACATACATATATATATATAAATGGCTACCATTAACAGATCAGTGAGAGCAGCATTTGGGAAAAAATAAAAAGAATTCTATAGAAAACTAATCAAAAGTGAAAACAGGCAACTGTGGTTGCCAGAGGTGGGGCAGGAGGTGAGTGACCCATGAAGGGGGTCAAAAAGTACAAACTTGGAGTTATGAAATAAATAAGTCATGGAGATGTAATGTACAGCATGGTGACTAGAGTTAATATTGTATTGCATATTTTGAAGTTGTTAAGAGCGTAAATGGTAAGGGTTCTTATCACAAGAAAATAATATTCTGTAACTATGTATGAGGACAGATGTTAACTAGACTTATTGTGGTGATCATTTCATAATACATACAAACATGGAATCATTATGTTGTAGTCCTGAAACTAATATAATGTTCTATGTCAATTAGACCTCAATTTAAAAAATAAAAAAGCAGAGGCAACTAGGAACTCAAAAAAACAAAAATTGTATTAAAATGCAACCATAATATATTACATTTCTCAGCAGTGACTGACATTTATAAATTAAAATGATATAAACACCAACTCATGATTGAACCAAAATTATGAAAGATTGGGTAGATGGCAGAGAGAGGTGGAAAGAGAATTGCAGAGAGGGGTATAAAACAGTGAAATTCTCAACTGCCCAGCAGGAAATCAAAAAAATAATGTGAAGAATTAACAACATAAGAATATTATTTGACATGTGGAATTATGTATCAGAAATAATTTCTAAAAAGGATTGAAAGTGGTTATTTCTGGGGATTGGAGGTAGGGAACGATAAGTGTTTTAACGCAGTTTGGATTTTTTTACTATATACATATAAAACTTTCATATAAATAATTTTTTTAACTGTGAGGAAGGAATAAGAAAGATCACTGGCAAACCAAATCCAACAATATATAAAAAGGATCATACACTTATGATCAAGTTGGATTTATTCCGTGGACACAAGGATGGTTCAATATTCACAAATCAATGTGATACCCCACATTAACAAAAGGAAGGATAAAAATCAAACGATCATCTCAATAAATGCAGAAAAAGCATTTGACAAAATGCAATATTCATTAATGATAAAAACTCTCATCAAACTGGGTAAAGAGATAACATATCTCAACATAATAAAGACCATTTATGACAAACCCATAGCTAACAGCATACTCAATGGTGAAAAGCTAGATGGGGTATGGGATTAAAGAGATACAGACTATTGATACTATGTATAAGATACATAAACAAGGTTATATTGTACAGCACAGGAAATTATAGCCATTATTTTATAATAACTTTTAATGGAATATAATCCTTTAAAGTGCTGAATCACTACACTGTACACCTAATACTAACAGAATATTGTAAAGCAACTGTACTTCAAGAAAAATAAAATAAGGAGCAAACTAAACAACAAACAAATAAATAAACCAATAGGAAAAAAAAGAAAGAAAAAAGGTCATTGGCTTCTGTGACCCAATCTCTATCAACAAATGCCCACAGATACAAAATTGTTCTTGTTGAAATGGTGCCCAGTTCAAAAGTCTCTAAGGAAACCATAACCCACTCAAAAAGACTTTTAAAAACTAAACCAAAAAGAAAAACTAAACCAGTTTGGAACTAAAAATAAAAAACATATTTAGTTCCCTAGAAAACAGATTCAAATCAAATAAATAAAATATCAAGTTCACTTTATGTTCAAGTCCAAAAATATATATTGGTCTTTCCTTTTTTTTTTTTTTTTTTGTGCAGTACGCGGGCCTCTCACTGTTGTGGCCTCTCCCGTTGCGGAGCACAGGCTCCGGACGCGCAGGCTCAGCGGCCATGGCTCATGGGCCCAGCTGCTCCGCGGCATGTGGGATCTTCCCGGACCGGGGCACAAACACGTGTCCCCTGCATCGGCAGGCGGACTGTCAACCACTGCGCCATCAGGGAAGCCCTGGTCTTTCCATTTTAATCTTCTTTGATCATTTTAATGTGTATGTATATATACACATATATATACACACATATCACTCTTTATTCAAACCTCCCGAAGATATGGATTCTTATTTTTCATACTTCACTTTTAGTCATTTTGATTAAGTGGTTAACTTTGCAATCCAGTTATTGGTCTTCCTTTCTTTTAAGGTAGGGTCTTCAGATAAAATACAAGATGACCAGTTAAACTTGAATTTCAAATAAAGAACAAATTTTTTTCAAATAATATGTTCAAATATTGCAATGGACACACTTATCCTAAAATTATTCATTGTTTATCTGAAATTCAAATTTAACTGGGCATCTTAATTTTTATTTGCTAAATCTGACAACCCTATTTTAAGGGTTTCCTCTATCGAACTCATCTCATATCTGCTTCTGAATCAGTCTAAGCTGCAGCTGTTGTTTTCATCACGTCCTCCCTCCTCACCATTCTCAGTCCATCTCAAGCCATCATTTCTTTGTGCCTGGTCATTCCAGGACCTCCCAGGCCCTTGTTCATCCTGAAGAGGTGTAGCCTCTGTCTCGCTGGCCTCAGCCAAGGTGTGATGCAGAGCTGGTGGAGTTTCCATTTGCTCTCTGCCTCTTGACACCTGCCAACACCACTAACAGAGTCTGTGCCTTTGTAAAAGATTTGGTGACACAACACAGAATACTAAATATGACTTAGAGTAAAATAGGAAAAGAAAAACATGGGAAGACTTCACTTGGGACCTTCTCAGGGGAAACTCTAGTTCCCAGCTCATTTTCTTCTCCTGCGGTCCACGACCATCACATCCTCCTCTAGTTGATGAAACCACTTCCCATAGTCCTTCATCAAAATATGACTTCCCTCCCTCTTTTACGAGCGCCCACTTCCTACCCGCAGGCCTCACACTTCCCCTCCCAGAGGAGTTTACAGGGATCAAGAATCCTTCATCAGTGGCGGAAATGTTCCATATGTTGACTGTAGTGGTGATTACGTGAGTACACACATTTGTCAAGCTTCATGAATTCTACACACCGAATGCACGCATTTAATGATATAGTGATACCTCAATGAAATGGATTTTTGAAAAATATCCCCTAGCTGTACTTTTACTAAAGCATAAGTTAATCATTCTGGAATCTAAAAGAACACTACAGGGATTTCAGCAGCCTGGGATTTTGCATTCCAAGTTTAGATTTCCTCAAGTTCTAGCACCAGTGTAAAGTGAAGATGTGCCTCCTTTGGTTTCTTGTGGTGGCCTAGTCTCTTGTGGGTACCTCTGAATAAAACACACACACAAACACACACACACACCCCTTAGAGATGGTACAATATAGTCCATCTAAATATCTTATAGGGACTTTCCTGGCAGTTCAGTGGTTAGGACTTGGCGCTTTCACTGCTGAGGGCACGGGTTCAATCCCTGGTTGGGGAACTAAGATCCCACAAGCCACATAGCATGGCCAAAAAGAAAAAAAAAAAGGAAAATTATTTAATAATCAACTCTTTATGTGACCTGGAGACACAAGCAAGATGGCGCTTGGTGGAACCATTCCATCAAGACAAAAGCGTTGGTCTCTCTACACAAATGCACTTGCATGTGAGGCAATATTGAAAATAGAATTATTAAACAGGGATATCCTCTGAACTGGTACAGGTGGGGTGGTGGGGTGGAGTCGGGGAGATGTTTAATATTGTTTTACAGGAATTGTCTTGGTTTCCAGGATTTTTCTACTCAACAAAGGGAAGATTCCATTTTCGGCTCAAACTCTAATCAGGAAATTATTCTTAAAAAAAAAAAAAAAAAAAAAAGAGGGAGAACAGCTGAAAAACTCCTCACTACTCCACAGCCCACAAACAGGACAGACAGCAGACCGGAAGAGTCTCAGCTCCAACCTGATAAAAGCCATTTCTGAGTAACAAATAATTTATGGCCAGGCATTTTGTATATAATACAGGAGGAAAGCAAACCTCTTAAGTCAAGAGCGGGTACGTAAGTGAACCTTCTGGAAGCACATAAACAGACATGGGCAACTTTCCATAAACTTTAATAAATAAGTGCTTTGATATTAAAAAGAGAGAGAAGAAAGAAAGAAAAAAATAAAATAATCTAACACAAAACCAAGACAGAGCAAAGGGTCTCCAGTAAGCAGTGTCAAAAGAAACAAAGGGAAGAGGATTATGGTCAGCAGTGGAATAATGAGTAATATTGACAACTATCTTGAGCAGTCACTGTGTGCCCAGGACTATTCCTAAGTGTTTTATATGCATTTGATCCTCACAACAGCCCTGTGAGGTAAGACAAAACTGAGGCATCCAGACTTCAAGCAACTTGCACAAAATCACACTGCAAGTGAGTAGCAGAGTCCAGATTTGAATCCATCTCCATCTGTTTGCAAATCCTTAGCCCTTGCCACTATGCTCTAGTCTCTTGCTACTCAAAGTGTGATCCATGGACCAACCGTAGCACGAGCATCCCTCTGGAGCCTCTTAAAATGCAGAATCTCAGGTGGCACTCCAGACCTGCTTAATCTGAATCTGCATTTTAGCAAGACCCCCAGGTGATTCTATGCATATAAAAATTTGAAATGCACTATCTAGTCCCTTTCAGAAGACAGATCAGTCTTATCTGGTTCGGATTTATCACCAGTTCCTTCACGAGAATGTACTGAAAATGGATATAAGAATCTATTGTATAGAATTCATAATTATTTTAAATAAATTATGCTCTTTTTTGCAGTAAGTAAAATACACATTCCTTGTTAGGTTCTTTCACGTTGCAGGGACTAGGCACTCCTAAGTTACTTTACAGTTACACTCAAAACTTTTCCAGCAAGTACCCTTAATAGCTAAGCTCACACCTCCAGAGGTTCTAGGAGCCATACCATTTTCTCTTTCTGTCTTCCTTATCTTCCGTTTTTTTGTAAACAACTTTACTGAGAAGATTCACCTGTTAAATTTACAATTCAATGATTTTTAATAAATTCAATGAACTCACTGAGTTCTACAACCATCACCATAATCCAGTTTTAGAACATTTCTATTACTCCAATACGATCCCTCATGTCTACTTACAGTTAATCCCTACTCCCATCACCATCCCCTGTCTCTGTAGATTTGCCAACTCTGAACATTTCATATAATTGGAATCATACAATATGTGGTCTTTTTCATCTGGCTTTTTTCATTGAGTATAATCTTTTTGAGGATTATCCATACTGTAGCCTATAACAGTACTTAATTTTTTACTGCTGAATTGTCCATTGTATAGACCCATAGCCCTTTAGATTGTTTAGCAAATTTGAAAAAAAATTTTTTGAAGCCTCAATATTTATCTTTAAAATTCATTCCAGTGTTGCATGTGTCTGTGTTGGCCTGAATATAAAAATGTTTTAAATAACAAATTAAATCAAAAATTCATCTTTGCTCCAGTCCACCTTAGACTCCATCAATATGAGACATATGAACTTGGGTGATGAGAGTTAGTGCTAGGGAAACACAGGGAGGAGAGAAAGATGTGGTCATATAAGTCTTTAGTCATTGCAAACTAATCCTTCTGTAATTTGTTCCAAGTCCCAAGATAAAAATGCCCCACCAGGTACTGGTATAAAGAGACAGCAGAATGAGATGGCCCATCATGATGATTACAGTCAAGATTTTGAGGACTAACTATGAAAAACAGTATGGAGGTTCCTCAAAAACTAAAAATAGAGTTGCCATATGATCCAGCAATCCCACTCCTGGGCATATATCCTGAGAAAACTCTAATTCGAAAAGATACATGCACCCCAACATTCATAGCACCTCTGTTTACAATAGCCAAGACATGGAAACAACCTAAACATCCATTGACAGGTAGATGGGTAAAGAAGATGTGGTACATATATACAATGGAATACTACTCAGCCATAAAAAAGAACGAAATCATGCCATTTGCAGCAACATGGATGCAACTAGAGATTATCATACTAAGTGAAGTAAGTCAGAAATAGATAGACAAATATCATGTGATATCACTTATATATGGAATCTATAAAATATGACACAAATGAACTTATCTACAAAATAGAAACAGATTCACAGACATAGAGAACAGACTTGTGGTTGCCAAGGGGAGGGAGAGAGGAGGGACGGATTGGGAGTTTGGGATAGCAGATGCAAAACTATTTTATATAGAATGGATAAACAACAAGGTCCTATTGTATAGCACAGAGAACTATATTCAATATCCTGTGATAAACCATAATGGAAAAGAATATGAAAAACAATGTGTGTGTGTGTGTATATATATATATATATATATATATATATATATATATAAAACTGTGTCACTTTGTTGAACAGCAGAAATTAACATAACATTGTAAGTCAACTATACTTCAATTAAAAACGAAGAAATGCATGTAAGATTTTGAGACTGGAACAATGAAAAAAATAATAACATCACTCCTTAAAAAATATTGCTTAATAAAGGACTTTTCCTATTACACCAAACAAGTAACTACCCCTCACCCTAATATCCCAAAAGCTTACTCTTAAAGGGAAGCCATTCCTTGTTCTAAAGTTATTTTTGTTGGCTTTGTCAAATCTTGGAACAGCCATGTAAGAATGTTAATTAACTCACAGATGATCACCTCGTTGTTCCCTAGCTGAGACTCTATTAAAAGCACCATCAAGTCACCCAGTGCAAAAATCTTGGCTTCTAATATCATTTTCCAATAAAAGAAACCAGAGCTCCTTGGAGATATAGTTGATTCTAGGAGTGGGGCAGGAAATATACAAGATGATCCCGGAGCATCTTGTCGTACCAGAAAGTAAGAAAGTGCTCCCCAAAATCATAATGAGGATATGTCAAAGGGGCACAACAGCCAACCTGAAAGAGCTCCCAAAGGCCAAAACAGGGACAATTTGAGAAACAGAATAAATAATGTAGGATTGAATTAAAATCCAAAGTGCAAAATAAACTTTGGTCCATGAGACCATACTGTTATAAATAAAGTACTGAATAAATTAAAAAATGGAGCAGAAAAGGCGATCCCCCATACAGAAAATTCCAAATATTTTGTGTAAATACTCCTCTTTGAAGGAAATAGAACTTAACTCCCCACCCATTGGGTGTAGGCTGCATTCAGTGACTTGCTGCCAACAAGTAGAGTGTGTTAAGAGAGAAAAAAGTTACTTCACCAAGGAGAAGCCTGGTAGCACTGCCTTGGCCAAGTGACCGAGATGGACATCATCAGTGGTAAGTCATCTTGAAAATACAGACCATTTAACTCATAAGGTGAGAAGGGCAGTTTACCTCTGTGGTCTTCCTCCCAAGAAAACCATAACCTTAGTCCAGCCATGAGAAAAACATCAGACAAACCCAAACTGAGGAGCGTCCTACAAAGTACAAAGTACATCCTACAGGCACTGGCCAGTACTCCTGCCAACAAAGAATGTCTAAATGTCTGAGGACCGTCACAGCCCAGAGGAGCTTACAGAGACATGACAACCAAATGTAGTGTGGTGTCCTGGATGGGAGCCTGGCAAAGAGAAAGGACATGGGAAAAAGTAATGAGACCTGAATAAAGTATGGAGTTTCGTGAATAGTAACGTACTAGTGCTGGTTCCTTAGCTGTGACAAATGCCGCCTGGTAAGGTAAGATCTTAACATTAGGGGAAACTTGGTATGGGGTATATGGGAACTTTCTCTACAATCTTCATAACTTTCCTGTAAATCTATGCTATTCTAAAACAAAACGTTTAATTTTAAAAAACAGGGACTTCTCTGGCGGTCCAGTGGTTGGGACTTCACCTTCCATTGCAGGGGGGTGTGGGTTCGATTCCCGGTTGGGGAGCTGAGATCCCACATGCCTCGCGGCCAAGGAACCAAGATGTAGAACAGAAGTAATATTGTAGCAAATTCAGTTAAGACTTTGGAAATGGTCCACATCAAAACAATCTTTAAAAAAATGAAAATGAAAATAAATAAATAACAGACATAAGTTACAACCAGGGTTACTTCAGAAATCTCTCTACAGAGAAATATGCAACCAATTAGCCTAACCAATCGACAACACCTAATAGGCAACTGACGGTTATCTGAAGAGAGACTCTTTTGTTCTTTTTATTTTTGGCTGCAGTGGGCAGCTTGTGGGATATTAGCTCCCTGACCAGGGATCGAACCCAGGCCCTCGGCAGTGAGAGCGCGGAGTCCTAACCACTGGACCACCAGTGAATTCCCTCTTTCATTCTTTTTTTTTTTCTTTCGGTACGCGGGCCTCTCACTGTTGTGGCCTCTCCCATTGCGGAGCACAGGCTCCGGACGCGGAGGCTCAGCGGCCATGGCTCACGGGCCCAGCCGCTCTGTGGCATGTGGGATCTTCCCGGACCGGGGCACGAACCCGTGTCCCCTGCATCGGCAGGCAGACTCTCAACCACTGCGCCACCAGGGAAGCCCTCTTTCGTTCTTTTTAAGGAGTCACTCATGCCCAGGCTGATGTCATCCACAGTCCAAGGTTTTGAGCTGCATGATGATGACTCACAGAGCTATACAGCACTGTCCCCAGCCCCTATTCAAATACCCAGAGCTTGATAATGTTTCCATGTGGCTGTCACCCAGGTCCCCAAACACAGGTGTATAGTTGTTGGCTATTATTATAACAGTTCTAATATCCAATGCAGACTCATTTTCTGGAAAGCTGATGTTTGTGAGTGCAGCATCCTGGCTGGCCCTGGTGTTTTGCTCAGCCTTTAAAACGGATAAATACATGTTATAAACCATACGTGGAAAAGGTCCACTAGCAAATAACCCAGCCATTCCTAAATGGTCAGAGCAGTCCTTGGAGTCAATCACTGAAAATAAACTGAAGCCAATTTTTTTGGTATGGTATTGATGAGGTGGGAGTGGAGATTATGAATAATGTCAGATCCCTCCCTAAGGCTTCAAAATTGGGAAGTTGGGACCCGAGGCTGGGCCAAGGATGGGAATTCAGCCTCTCCCTTGCAATTATTTTCCATCTTTCATTCATTCTTTCAACTATTATTTATTGAGCACCTACAATGAACTGGTAACCCTGGCCTATTGTCTAAGGCCAGGGGCCCTGGACAAGCAGAAAAGAAGACAAGTGGAACCAAGAATGCAATTAATCAAGCCCAAAACTGCCTGCATGCAAAAGTCTAAAGTTCTTTCCATCATCCAAGAGTAGCTGGCATACAGTATGATATTAACTATTTGTTGAATGAATGAGTGCACACATCAAAGCTTTCCCTAGATACCAATGTGAATACCTAGAGGAGGAAGCAAACTAAGGAACTATTCTGAAGAATCCACTTCCTGTGTGTCAAAGGAAGACTCGGTTCCCTATTTTTCTTTACGACCAGTGACTTTGCCCCACACAAGTCCAGTCACTTATGAAACAAAAATAAAATAACTGTATCTAAGCTGACTAAGGGAAGAGGCTTTGGAATGATAACACACAAGAGTGAATTGCAGGTCTTTCCTACCAAACACACTTATACCAGGGCCCCTGTGACACAAAGTGACGGACTGAGTACAAAGAGCTTGTTCTCAAGCCAGACACATAATTAAATTATTACAACATTGTTCCTGTATCTCCCAGGTCTCTCTGATCTTAAAATTAGCTGAACAAGATCAAAACATCTTTAATATAGACTGAATGATCGTTTGTGAACAAATCTCTAAAAGTAGAGTAATCACATGATGTTCTGGAAAAAGTACTGAATTAAGAATTGACAGCTGCACCATTTAGCTCTTCATAGAACTTTAGGTGTGTTATTCCACTTCTCTGTGACTCTTTTTCCTTTCCTAAGAAAAGAGGGTGGGTGAAGAGTTAGACTACATTATCTCTAAGGTCACTTCAGGGTCTGAAACACTGCAATTCTAAGAGTATTGCTCGAATAATAATAATTTTATTATAATAGTTACTCATTGGTTGTATTTACTGTGTCAGACACCATTCTATATACTTTTCAAGTATTGTCTCATTTAACCCCCAACAACTGTATTGGGTAGCTGTTAGTATGCTCATCCTCGATGAGGAAACTGAAGCACAGAGGGTTGAAGGTCCCAGGCAGTCCTCATGGTGCACAATACCAAGGGTACAGGTCTGATGTGTATATATTTCTGTTAACACAGTACCTGGAAAATTGATGACTGCCCATACACGAAATCAAGCAGCTCAGCTTCAGAGTCTGTACACATAGCCTCCACCTACACCAACAGTTCTCGCAGGGTAGCCGCCAGAACAGAATGGTTAGCGTCATCTGTGAACTTGGCAGAGTGCTAATTCTTGACCTCAGTCCAGGTCACAGAATTCCAGGTCACAGAAGCTCTGGGACTGGGACCAAGCGCTCTCTCTGAACAAGCCCTCTGGCTAATTCTGAGCTGGAGTTTGAGAATCACTGCTCTATGACTCTTAGGAGATGTGATGATGGAAGTCAGGGAGTGAGGAGTGTGAGGCTGGGGCATCATCAAAGTCATCTACTCTAGATGACCTAAGGGTTCCTTAAACCTTAACAAGAAAACCTGCAAAAGTAGTCAACACTGCAGGCTGGTTACCTTTAGAGAGATCATCTTCTTTTAACATAGCACTGCAATGAACAAAGAATAAGAAAAACTCCATTTTTTTTTCCCTTAAAATTATTGTCCATGACCATTTTTTCCAGGTTGAGATATCTTCAGGACTCATCTCTGAGTTTCCAAAGTGCTTGCCAGGGATTCAGCGGCAGGAGTCCTATTAGACTCCACAGGAGATGTCCAGCAGATGCTTTGAAGTCTTTACCTCTGATGGACCATCTCCCCTTCTCAGACACAGCGTTTGATGTTCTGAAAGTGGTGGAAAGCATCTGACAACCCTCGTATTTCTCTTTTGACCCAATGCTGTTGATTTGGTGGCTTTTTTCTAAGAGGCACACCAGATTGTCAGCTTGCTTTCTTCAAAAAAAAAAAAAAAAAATCTTCCAGGCTAAGATATTCAAATTGCTGAACCAATGGTATCATGGGAGGCCATTATAAAATCCTCTCCAAGTTAAGTCTGCATGCCTCAAAGAGCAAAAAATTAATATACTGTCGTTACACGGTTGATAGGGGAAATTAGTTTATACAGAAATCGTTTCTAAGGCATGTTCAGACTGCCTGGATACTGCTCCAAATGGGAGCATTATCTGCCTTCCCAAAATAATATGCCATATGCCCTAATCTGGCAGACACAAAGATAATTACATGACTCTGGCAGAGCCAATATGCTTGCTAATAAATGGAAAAATGAGGACAATGCCAATCAAAGTAAAGTTAGATGGTTATTCAGAACATTGGGAAGGAAGCTACCTGCTACAATTAAACATGGTGAGAAGCAGAAAATGGGTCTCTTGCGTAGATTAAAAGAGCCAGAGCCGCTGCGAGGACACCCATTTACAGCAAGGAATATTAACAGAGGAAGTGGGGTTGTTTGTGGGCATGTGTGGTAGGATTCCAAGTCACAGGGTAATTTCCCTTCTAATAAACCACTCTTACAGAGATTCAATGGGAATTTTTAGTAAAACGAAAACTCAAAATGACAAATTCCACAAATGACCTGCAAATTTAAAGCAAAGGAAACAAAATGCAAAATGTGGCCTAGAGATTGGATTTGCATTAACACAAATGATGTGATGGCCCCAAACCATGGAAAGCTCTAGCCCACAGTGAAAGATCTGACATCAGGGACTTCCCGGGGCTTCCCTGGTGGCGCAGTGGTTGAGAGTCCGCCTGCCGATGCAGGGGACACGGGTTCGTGCCCCGGCCTGGGAAGATTCCACATGCCGCGGAGCGGCTGGGCCCGTAAGCCACGGCCGCTGAGCCTGCGCGTCCGGAGCCTGCGCTCCGCAACGGAAGAGGCCACGACAGTGAGAGGCCCACGTACCGCAAAAAAATAAAACACAAAAGATCTGACATCCGCATCCTCTTCAGAGTGCTCTCAATTTTTAGGCAAGTGATATTTTTTTCTTCATCCTTTTCTTGCAAAACTACTTGGAATTCTCGTGTCTAACCTCCTGGATTCTGACATGCACTAAAAAGTGCTGAGTAACTGAAATTATCAAGCCTGACTCCACGTGGCTATGAATGAAAGACCTAGAGACCAAAAAAAAAACACAAAAATGTGGTTTTTTTACCTTGGAAAATACCCAAATTTTCTGGGAAAAATTCTTTTCCTGCAATTTTTCTTTTTATCTCACCCTCCAATAAGCTCTTGGTCCCAGCACCAGCAAGCCTTCCTATCTTTGGAATAGAGGGAAGAACACTGCCCTGGTGATGAAAGAAGCATTGGTGTGAGGAACCGAGATTGAACACCAGTCCAGCCTCTGATGCGCCGTGTACAAGAACCAACCAGAATCCTAAAACATGGCTGGGCAGCATGTGGGGACGTGGCAAGCCCTGCACAAGGGGCTTCAGCTTAGAAGCCCCTCTTGTCAACCACAGGAGAAAAATAAAATCAGACCTTGGGACCCTGAGCCCTCGGAGAAAGAGTCTTTCCTCAAATGCTAACAAATACAGTCCCATGAGTGTTTCTTGCCAATTGAATTCCAGGAGAAAGACAATGACAGATGTGGGGTGCCAGTGGATTTGAGCTCCGTCAGTACAAATACCTTCACGAGGGAGCTTGCATTGTACAGAGGAAGGCAGCAGTGATGAAATATTTACATATTTATAAATATCTAGACATTAACAATCTTGCCGGTTTCGTTCCACGCATTCTAAAGAGTTGTCCCAGGAAAGAGAGAAGAGAGAGACATGGCCCTTGATGGAGAGATGACCTCAGGTTTAGGAAACCCGGCAGAGGCTGATCAGGATCTACCCTCCAGTAGGGTACCCACCGTAGTCGCTGATTATTACAAGCCCAGAAATTTATCTAATACAACATCTCCTAAAGCATTTTCCACACAACCCCAAGAGATGAATGGGGGGTGGGGAGGGGAGCTTCATTTTCAACTAAACTTGGGAAAAGTTTTATTCTTAGAGACTTAAAATATCCTCTGGCCTAGCAAAGGCTCTGAGAAGTCCTGCAGTAAAGAAAGCTGTTAAATGTTGTTTAACCCAACAATTCCCTGATTTCTTGGGTCATGAGGATCCTTCTATTCACTGATACCTACATCTTGTACAGTCCAAATTATCCTTCACCATACTGTGTAACAGAGTAGAATTTAAAAGTTTTCATTTTGCTTATTCAGTATTTTAATGTCGAATTAAAAAATAGTGCATTTCTTTCCCAATAATCTAGACTAAGACAAGTTTTTTTTTAAGAAGGAAAAAAAATGGGAACTGGATTGGGAGGGCCTCTGGGGTTCTGTTTGATTTAAATCTTTTTTTATTTACTTTTCTTGTGCCTGAGGCCAAGGTCAGACTTGCTTTTCTATAAAGACAGACATAAAAGGCACACCCACCCTTTGGGTCATCCTCTGATACTAAAACAGCACTAGAAAGATTTAGGACAGATGAGGGGGTTAGTATTTCTGAGAAGTGACTGACTTTTTTGCCATCAAATCCTTTATTGCCTTCTTTCATTGATTTGAAAACTTTAAAAAACACCCCAATTAAGTTAGCACAATTTATAGCAAATCTTTTGTGATATTGATTGTATAGTATAGTACGTTGTATTACTGTGGTATAGTAATATTTCTTAGAGTTGTTTTGTTGTGTTTTGTTATTGCAGTAGAGTTGATGTACAATATTATATGATACAGGTGCACAATACAGTGATTCACAGTCTTTGGAGATGTGACTGATTTTGATTGGTTTCTGGTCCAGCGTGTGTGCTTGCTGCAGTTTGGGACAAGATGCTTTTATAAAAGGGAGCTGCTGAGTTGTTGCTTACCCAGATTCATTGTCATTTAAAACAAGTTCTGAATGTGAAACTGTCAGAATTAGTCCTCTTCCCTCCTCCCACCCCCATCCAGGGCTGACATACTTATTAGCAACTCAGTGTGGCTGCTTTTACCTGCCAGCTCCAGGCTGTTACGCGCTAAGATTGGCCCTATGTCTTTGCTGAGGCTGGAACGACCCTCGAATGCTCCCCTGGTTCCTCTCAGTATTAATCAGCTATTGTCACAATGATGTCACATAACAAAGTACCCCAAACTCAGTAGCTCCAAAAACAAACGCGTATTTTTGTCACTCCCAATTCTCGGGGATGGTTACCTTTTGACTCCCAGTTGGCTGGCTGGGCCCTAAGCTGTGCTCTCCCATCCCAGGCCGCAGGCTGAGGCAGCAGCAGAATCCAGGTGTTCTCATCTCACAGCAGATCTAGGAGCATAAGAAAGCCCAGTAACACAGTCCATTTAAGTTCTCTGTTCATACCCTACCTGCTCACATTCTACTGGCCAAAAAAGTCACGCAGCCAAGCCCACCATCAACAGGGTGGGAAAGTGAGGGCGAGGGGAGCGAATGTCCACTGAGTAGGTCACACTACATCATGCATCTCTTGCCCTGCTTCTCCTACTACACATCTTTTTTTTTTTTTTTTTTTGCGGTACGCAGGCCTCTCACTGTTGTGGTCTCTCCCGTTGCGGAGCACAGGCTCCGGACGCGCAGGCTCAGCGGCCATGGCTCACGGGCCCAGCCGTTCCGCGGCACGTGGGATCCTCCCGGACCGGGGCACGAACCCGTGTCCCCTGCATCTGCAGGCGGACTCTCAACCACTGCGCCACCAGGGAAGCCTCCCTACTACACATCTTGAGGTGTCCTCACCCCTAACTGCCAGGCTGGCTTTGGCTACTGGATGATTTTGACCACTTGTACACTCCCCGCTTTCTAGTACCAAAATAGGATCAAGTGGGATGCAGAGCATAAAGACTTCAGAGTGGAACGACGGGTGAGCAGAAGCCCTGCTGTTAGGGTGACAGCCTGCAGGGCAGATGCAGGAAGCGGCTTCTGAGTCCCTGTTTCAGCCTCAGCTTAGCCCTCCCTGTGATTAGCAAACAGACCCCTGTATCTTTCTTAATGATTTGGCCTTTTCACCAAAGCCAGAAGTTCCCGGACTTTGCTTCATGTTGGAATCATTTACAGATCTTTATTTAATTTTTTTTTTATTGAAGTACAGTTGATTTACAATGTTGTGTTAGTTTCTGGTGTACAGCAAAGTTATTCATATATATATATATATAAAATCTCCATTCTATACATAATAGTTTACATCTGCTAATCCCAAACTCCCAATCCATCCCTCCCCCACCTCCCCTTTCCCTTGGCAACCACAAGTCTATTCTATCTAGAGATCTTTAAAAAGTGGCTCCCACCCCCAGGCATTCTGATTTAATTGGTCTGCGGTACAACCTGGGAACCAGAATTTTTTAAAGCTCCTCAGATGATTCTAATGAGCAGTGCAGCAAAGTTTATACCCACAAACCCAGAAATCGAATCTAGCCAATCAGACTACAACCAAGAGTTTAAGTCTACAACACAGTTTTGCACAGGCAGAAGATGGCCCTGAGCTGGGTTTGTACATAGGAACTGGAGAGACCCCAATGACTCTGCATATCAAAATATAGGTCCATAATCCCTTATTCTGAAACCCAAAAGACTCTGAAAGTTGAATGTGTTTTCCAAACTCAATGGCAGCAAAATCTGACCTGACTTGAACCCACTTGGTGGCAAGACTCAACTATTTATACTCTTTATCCATCCCACTTAGCATGAATATTTATGCATTTTGCCAGGAAATAGTAATGTGTTTAATTACAGAGTGCTTTCCCAGACCCTACTGAAGCTGTTACATAATACAGGGCATGTGTACCTTTCTCATTCGGAAAATCTCCAAATTGAGAAACAAATATGTGGCCCCAAGGGTTTAGGCTAAAGGAAGATGAACTCATAGAAAGCATTTGTTTTATCTCTCCTTGGATATAAAGAGCAGGAAGGAGAAGAGGACAGAAAAGAGTAAAATGACCAAACAACTTGGCGCTTGTGTGACGTATCTGTAAGTGTCCCATCTGCGTGTATTAATTAGAGAAAAGGACCATCTCTGAGTAAACAAAGCCCTTCAGTAAGGCTCACAGCTTGACAAGCAGATCGCAGGCTGGATTTTACCTTCACTCACCTCTCTTGGCCAGATTCTTTCATGCGGTGCACAAACTACACAACTGAACAAGTGGTCTTGCCAAGGAATTTTGATAGCAGCTGGAACCTGAGGTACAGAAATGGGCAAAGCTTTTTCTAAGTACAAGGATGTCTAATATTCAATTTTTAGTGTCTGCTAATGAAATGATAAGCTCTAGGGTGAAGGGCATTGGAGGGCCTACATGGAGCACAAGCATGGAGTGGCATGGGAGGGCCAGAGTCCATAAGATGGGGTACTGGACTTTCCACAAACTATTAAATAGGGTTCAGGACAATTTCACCCAGCTGCTAAAGAGCAGTGTCAAGTGTGAGCCCAGCCTATGTCTGAGCTACAAAAACATTTCACTGAACATCTAATAGGTTGAATATAACGTGCACTATCTCAGATGAGCCTCGCCACAATCCTATGAGAGGAAAGGAAGCTAGGAGTGGTTAGGTTGTTTGCTCAAGTGAAAATAGTTAAAAAGTGACAAATCCAGGTGTTTGATCTAGATCTTTCTAATGCCAAAGCCAGTGCTCATAACCACTGCTCTGTGCCTACATCACGCAGCTGTCAGAGCACTGGGCATGGTGTCTGCATACATGTGCTCAAAGGTTACTCCAGCAAAAGAAAAATATGGTGCCCACCCAGCACTCCATGTGGTAGAATCTTGTTAAAGAGTCTATGCCTTAAAAGTAAACCATAGGGCTTCCCTGGTGGCACAGTGGTTAAGAATCCGCCTGCCAATGCAGGGGACACGGGTTTGAACCCTGGTCCGGGAAGATCCCACATGCCGCGGAGCAACTAAGCCTGTGCGCCACAACTACTGAGCCTGCACTCTAGAGCCCATGAGCCACAACTACTGAGCCCAAGTGCCACAACTACTGAAGCCTGCGTGCCTAGAGCCCATGCTCTGCAACAAGAGAAGCCACCCAACGAGAAGCCCGCACACCACAAGAAGAGTAGCCCCCGCTCGCCGCAACTAGAGAAAAGCCTGCGTGCAGCAACAAAGACCCAATGCAGCCAAAAATAAATAAAATAAATAAATTTATTTAAAAAAACCACTAAACCATAATAAAGACCCTACCAGACTAACACAAGCATGTGAAACACTTGAACAGCTCCTGTATACTTGCCTACCTCATTTACCTTTATATAAACTCTGCAATACAGAGGTACCCACAATTTCAGCTATTTTTTAAAATATTTATTTATTTATATATTTATTTATTTAGGCTGCTCCGGGTCTTAGTTGCAGCATGTGGACTCTTAGTTTCGGCATGCATGCAGGATCTAGGTCCCGACCAGGGATTGAACCCAGGCCCCCTGCGTTGGGAGCGCAGATTCGTACCCACTGGACCACCAGGGAAGTCCTGTCAGCTATATTTTAAGGAGAAATGTTCTGTTTCAGGCATTTCATTTGTAGGATCCATTAAACTGAATATCACCAATATTTACTTAGAACCAAAAACACTCATGTACTAGACAAAGTGAAAAGATTCACAACATTGTTTATTTGCAAATTACCTGCACCCTTGTGAATATCAACAGACCACCAGAAATTCAGCCAATCAGGAACCTGTGGCCAGCCACATGTGGAGCTGTTTGTTTAAACTCCTATCAGAACTCAGCAACCAAACTGCACTGATGATGGATATGGCACTTAAGAAGCAACATAGTTAAATTGAAAAATATAAATTCCTGCTGTTTATGACTGTGGCAGAGACCCCTGATAGTCTACTATGGCAACAGCTACCTATGCATCAAAAAGTTATCCTCCCCAAAGGGACTTCTGCAGTGCTGTTTATGTTCTGTTTCTGCATCTGGAGCTCATCACACAAGTGTATTAAGTTTGTGAAAATGCATTGGACTGACGGTAACTAGATTTATCATGGTGATCATTTTGAAATGTATTGAAATATTGAATCACTATGTTGTGTACCAGGAACTAACATAGTGCTGTAGGTCAATTACACTTCAAAAACAAACAAACTTATACAGAAAGAGATAAGATTTTAGTTACCGGAGGCAGTGGGTAGAGGGTGGGAGAATTGGATGAAGGCAGTCAAAAGGCACAAACTTACAGTTATAAGATGAATAAGTACTAGGGATGCAATGTACAACATGATAAATATAATTAACACTGTTTTACATTACATATGAAACGTAAGAAAGGAAATCCAAAAGTTCTCATCACAAGGAAAAAATATTTTTCTAGTTCTTTGATGTTGTATCTATATGAGATGATGGATGTTCACTAAACTTACTGTGGTGATCATTTCATGATGTATGTAAGTCAAATCATTATGCTGTACACCTTAAACTTACACAGTGCTGTATGTCAGTTATATTTCAATAAAATAGGAAAAAAAAGAAAATGCACTGGGCTGTACATTTATAATACATGCACTTTTCTGATTGTGTACTACAGTAAAAAGTGTCTAAAAACAATTACCCAGGGAATTCCCTGGCGGTCCAGTGGTTAGGACTCCGTGCTTCCACTGCCAGGGGCCTGGGTTCAATCCCTGGTCGGGGAACTAAGATCCTACAGGCCACACGGTGAGGACAAAAAAATAATAAATTAAAAATAAATAAATAAAATTTTAAAATATCAATGATCCAGTCTACACAACATAGGCAAATAAATAGAATACACTGGGAAACAGTGTGTTCTTTCCAGGTACAGAGTTGTCAGTAGAAGCAGATGCCAAAGCAGGGACGACATTTCCCAGAACCACTTGCTTTTAGATGGACCCATGTGACTCATTCTTACCAATAGAATGTGAGCAGAAGTGATGTGTCATTTCTAGGCCTCAGTGGCTAAGACACTGTATACTTTCTCTATTCTCTCTTCCCATCTGTCTAATAAATGAAGAGGATTTCAGTGCCCTAGAGCATAGCTGATCAACAAGATGGAAAGCTGCCCACTGACCAGGAATACCCACACTGGACTTTTAGCGACCTGTAAATAAAATTCTGTAGTGTTAAGCCATTGAAATTTTGGAGTTTCCTTGTTAAAACAGCTAACATTACCCTAACTTGTATAGCCACCCCAAATCTGTCCATTCCTTCTTTCTGACCAATGGAACCCTAGTATTTTAAAGTTGACAATGTGTCCACTTAAAAGTACTAACCTCTCTATATTCCCTTGCAACTGGATATGGCTACATGACTCAGTCCTGGTCAATGAGATATAAATGGAATTTGCCATCTATGACCTCCACGAAAGCGCTTTTTCTTTTTTTCAATTTATTTTTTTATTGAAATATAGTTGATTTACAATGTTGCAATAATTTCTGCTGTACTGCAAAGTGACTCAGTTATACACATATATACATTCTTTTCTATATTCTTTTCCATTATGGTTTATCACAGGATATTGAATATAGTTCCCTGACCTATACAGTAGGACCTTGTTGTTTATCCATTCTATATGTAATAGTTTACATCTACTAACCCCGAACTCCCATCTATCCCTTGCCCCTACCCCTTGGTAACCACAAGTCTGTTCTCTATTACCATGATACTGTTTCTGTTTCATAGGTAAGTTCATTTGTGTCATATTTTAGATTCCACATATAAGTGATATCACATGGTATTTGTCTTTCTCTTTTTGACTTACTTCACTTAGTATGAAAATCTCTAGTTGCAAATGGCATTATTTCATTCTTTTTTATGACTAATATTCCACTGTGTATATGTACCACATCTTCTTTATCCATTTATCTGTCAATGGACATTTAGGTTGTTTCCATGTCTTGGCTATTGTGAATAGTGCTGCTATGAACATAGGGGTGCATGTATATTTTTGAATTATAGTTTTGTCTGGATATACGCCCAGGAGCAGGATTGCTGAATCATATGGTAGCTCTATTTTTAGTTTTCTGAGGAACCTCCATACTGTTTTCCATAGTGGCTGCCCCAACTTATATTCCCACCAACAGTGTAGGAGGGTTGCCTTTTCTCCACACCCTCTCCAGCACTTGTTATTTGTAAACTTTTTAAAGATGGCCATTCTGACTGGTGTGAGGTGTACCTCATTGTAGTTTTGATTTGCATTTCTTTAATAATTAGTGATGTTGAACATCTTTTCATATGCCTAGTGGCCATCTGTATGTCTTTTTTGGAGAAATGTCTGTTTAAGTTTTCTGTCCATTTTTCGATTAGGTTGTTCAGGATAGCACTTTAAAAGATTCAGCTTTACCCTGTGTGGAGCATGGATATGCTCCATGAGATGCAGCAGCCACTTTGCAATCATGAGAGCATGTTAAAGATGGCCATGAACACCTCTTATGAAAACCACCCAGTCAAGAAATAGAAACTGCCACTACCCCAGAGATCCCTCATGCGTCCTTTCCTGACCACAACCCCTTCTCTCCCCCTAGAAGTAACTACTATCCTTCTCAGTCTCTCTTATTATGGCATTCCGCAACCCCACATACATACAATACACCTATGTTCAAACATTCCTTTTCAAAATGGCATTTGGGTATAAGGAGTAGGGGACTCAAGTGTCTTCATGGCAATGCAATGGTGTCCTCAGACCTACACAGTCTCCTCTAATGATGAGCCTCTTCTTCATGAGAGAGAATATCAGGACCCGCATGTCCTACAAACTCCCTTTTCTGCCTCAATGTCTCTTTCTCTGTCTGCCTCCTCTTTGCCCTTAAAACATCTCACCAGAAGGGACAGCCTTTCTCCTGTGTCATATTCTTCCTCCCAACTCCAGCCTCAAGGCCAGGCCATAATAGGGATAAATATTTCTTTCTTTACTAAGTAAGGGAAACTCTAGGAAGACTAGCATTTGCTATGCTACAAAAAGAACTAAAGGAACTTAGGAAAATCGCCCTTCTCAACAATGCCTAATGCCCAAGCCTACCTCTTGCCAAAGAAGTCAGGAACCTAACCTTTCCTACCTGAACCACTAAGCCTCCAGGCTGGTAGTTCAAGGAGAATTTAGTAGCTTAAAATAACAATGCTTTATTCTGCTCACATGTCTGCAGGTCAGCCGGGCAGGTTCTTCTGATCTCAGCTAAGCTCACTCATACATCTGCAGCCCAGCTGTGGATTGGCTACTTGGCTCTGCTGATCCTAGTTGGGCTCTGTCTTCCGTGCCCAGGGGTCATCTGACTCTCAGCTGTCCTGCAAAGGCCTTGGCCTCCCCATATGTCTCATCCTCTGACAGGCTAGCCTGGCCACGTTCTCATGGTAATCACAGAGGAGTAGCCGAGAAAGCAGAAATGCACAAAGGCTTTCTCAAGCCTCTGTTTGTAGCAAGTCTACTAACATCCTATAGACCAATGACAACCCATGAAGCCCAGATTCAAGTGATAGGAAAATAGACACCATCTCTTCAGTGAGAGAAGTTGCAGAGTCATAGGGCAAGGGATGTGTATTAAGAGAGGGTCAAAGAATTGGTACTATCAAGGCACCATATCCACCATCTGCTGTTGATTTAGGTTAATTCCTCAGCACTGCCAGACTGCCCCACAGGCTTGGGTCAAGAGGAAGCCCTCCTCGAGCAGAGAACTGCTGATACTGAGAGTAGCACAGAGTTGCTAATTACTGAAATGGTGAATGATGAGGCACATTCATGGGACTCATCCGTCAATCTACTGTTTGGGGGGTGGTCCGTGATGGAACGGACCCATCAGATTCTCACTCAGGAATTAGTACTGGAGGTCTAGACAGATGTGACAGAAGAAGACACACCAATTAACAAGACAGAGAGAGGGTAGCTAGGAGTAGCTAGGTCCAGTTCTATGCTACTCTATCTAGAAATGTGCATTTTACAGCAAACCTCTTTTTCTTGAAAATACCTAAGTGAATATCTGGGAGTACATTAATTGCCAAAAGTGGGCCAAATTCTCCGTCTCCCCTGTATCCATGCCCCTCTGCAATGCGATTTTGTCAATCTTCCAATCAAAGAGTACAGTAGTCCCCCTTTTCCACGGGGAATACGTTCCAAGACCCCCCAGTGGATGCCTGAAGCCACAGGTATTACCAAACCTTTTTTTTTATTATTATGTGTTTTTTTCCTGTACATATCTATGATAAAGTTTAGTTTATAAATCAGGCACAGTAAGAGAATATTAAAATTGCTAGCACCCCTAGTCTTGCGCTTTGGAGTCATTATTAAGTAAAACAAGGGTTGCTTGAACACAAGCACTGTGATACCAAGACAGTCCATCTGATCACTGAGACAGCTGCTAAGTGACTAACAGGTGGGAGACACTGGACAAAGTGAAGATTCATATCCAGGGCAGGACACCGCAGGACGGTGCCAGATTTCATCACACTACTCAGGACAGCACACTGTTTAAAATATAAGAATTGCTTATTTCTGGAGTTTTTCATTTAATATTTTTGGACCACGGTTAATCACAGGTAACTGAAACCACAGAAAGTGAAACCGTGGATAAAAGCGGTCTACTGCATATCCATGTCCATACCTTTTGAATCTGGGTTGACACTGTCACCTCCTTTGACAGTACGATGCTATGGAAGTGATTCTAATTCCAAGTCTGGTCTCAAAGGATGCACAATTCTTTTTCAGATCCTTGCTACCACCACAGAAAGAAGCCTTTTGGGGAATGAGAGAGACCACGTGGAAGAAAACAATCATCCCACCCAACGTTATCCTAAACCCTACAGCAGCAGCTGACCCTCAATCACAAAAGATCAGCAGAGCTGCTCACCCAACACCCACTTATCACACACACTGGAGAGGGAGCATAGCCCAGGCCAGAAAAATGTTCTACCTAACCCAAAGGGTCTTTCTTCTTTGGCGTGTCAATACGGTGGAATACATTGATCGATTATTTTTTTTTTTTTTTTTTGCGGTACGCAGGCCTCTCACTGTTGTGGCCTCCCCCATTGCGGAGCACAGGCTTCGGACGCGCAGGCTCAGCGGCCATGGCTCACGGGCCCAGCCGCTCCGCGGCATGTGGGATCTTCCCGGACCGGGGCACGAACCCGTGTCCCCTGCATCTGCAGGCAGACTCTCAACCACTGCTCCACCAGGGAAGCCCCATTGATCAATTTTTGAATACTGAACCAGCCTTGCTATTCTCAGGATAAACCCCACTTGGTTGTGATGTATTATTCTTTTCACATATTGCTGGATTCAATTTGCTAATATTTCGCTGAAGGTTTTTACATCTGTATCACGAAGGTTATTGTTCTGTTATTGGTTATTTGTTATTGGTCTTTCCCTTTCTTGTAGTCTCTTTGTTTTATTTTTGTATCAAAGAAATACTAGTCTCATAAAGTGAGTTTGTAAGTGTTCCCTCCTTGTCTATTTTCTGGAAGAGATTTTGTAGAAATTGTGTTATTTCTTCATTACATGTTTGGCAGAATTCACCAGTAGAGTCTTCTGGGCCCTTTTTTTGAAGGTTTCTAAATATGAATTAAATTTCTCTACTAGATATAGCACTAGTCAGATGATCCATTTCTTCTTGAATGAGGTTTGGTAATTATTTTTCTTTCAAGGAATTGGTCCATGCCATCTATGTTATTGAATTTATGTGCTTAGAGCTGTTCATAGTTTTTTCCTTATTATCCTTTTAAAATCTGCAGAGTCTATAGTGATATCACCTATTTTAGTCCTGATATTGGTAATTTGTGTCTTCTCTCTTCTTTTCCTTCAGAATATGGCTGTAGGTGTATACATTTTGTTGATCTTTTCAAAGAATCATCTTTTTGTTTCATTGATTTTTCTGTTTTCTATTTCATTGATTTGTGCTTTTATCATTACTATTTCTTTCTTCCAGCTTGCTTTCTGTTTACTAGTTGTGTAAGGTGGAAGTTTAGATTATGTATTTGAGACTTTTCTTCTTTTTTAATATTTGCATTTAATGCCACAAATTTTTCTCTAAATGCTGCATCCCACCAATTTTGATATATTGTATCTTCATTTTCATTGAATATTCAAAGCATTTTCTGACATATCTTGAGATTTCTTCTTTGAGCCGTAGGTTACTTGAAAGTATGTGCTTAATTTCAAAATATTGAGAGATTTTCCCAATATTTTTTGTTACTGATCTCTTGCTTAATTCCGGCAAGGTCAGAGTTCATATTTCAAATAATCTCAATTCTTTTAACTTTGCTAAAAATTGTTTTATGATCCAGGATATGGTCTATCATGGTGAATGCTCCATGTGCACCTAAAATGAATATGTATTCTCTTACTATTTGGTAGAGTTTTTATAAATGTCAATTAGGACAAGCTGGTTGATGGTGTTGTTCAGGTCTTCTGTACCCTCACTGATTTACTGTTTACCTTTTTTTCAATCAGAGAGTGAGGAGTGTTGACGTCTCCAACTATAATTGGAGTTGTCTATTTCTCCTTGCAGTTCTATCAGGTTTTGCTTCATTTATCCTTACACTCTATTGTTAGGCACATACACATCAAGGATTGTTATGTCTTCTTGGAGAATTGACCCCTTTATCATTGTGTAATACCCCCATTTTCTCTGATAACTTTCCTTGCTCTGAAGTCTGCTTTGTCTGAAATAATGCCGTGTTAATGCTTTCTTTAGCATTAACATGGTATAGCTTTCTCCATCTCTTTATTTTCAATTTATCTGTCTTTATATTTAAAGTGATTTCTTATAGATAACATAGAGTTAACTCTTGCAGATAAAATTGAGATTGGTCTCTTTTTTTAATCCAGTCTGACAGTCTCTGTCTTTTACTTGGTGTACTTATTTAGATCATATACATGTAAATTGATTATTAATATAGTTGGATGTTTCTTCCCTACCATATTGTAACTTTGTTACACATTAATCTGTAACTTAATTAACTTAATTTGTTACTTGTTGTTGTTTGTTTCTTTTTCTTTTTTTGTCTTCACTAGTTTTAACTGAGCATTTTACATGATTCCATTTTTCTCAATCATATTTCTTTTTAAAAATTTTTAGTGATTGCCTTCAATTTTGCAATATACCTTTACAACCAAACTAAGTTCACTTTCAAACAACACTATATTGCTTCAGAGGTAGTGCAAGTATCTTCCAATGGAGTATTCTCAATCCCTCCTTCCCAGCTCTCATAACATTGCTGCCATTCATTTCACTGATCCATAACCATATTCATTCAATAAATTGTTGCTATTATTATTTTGAACAAACTATTATCTATTAGATCAATTAAGAATAAGAAAAATAAAAGATTGTATTTTATCTTCATAATCTCTTCTCTAACACTCTTTCTTTATGTGGAGCTGAGTTTCTGACCTATATCATTTCCTTCTGTCTAAAGAATTCCTTTTAACATTTCTTACAAGGCAGGTCTACTGACAACCAGTTTCCTCAACTTTTGTTTGTCTGAAAAGTCCTTATTTCTCCTTCACTGTTCAATGATAATTTCACTGGATACAAAATTGTAGGTGGATAGCTTTTCTTTTCTTTCAATACCTTAAATATTTCACCCCACTTTCTTTTACTTGCATTGTTTCTGAATAAAAGTCTGATGTAATTCTTTTTTTAAAATATTTTATTTATTTATTTGGCTGTGCTGGGTTTTAGTTGTGGCACTCAGGATCTACACTGCGGCACTCGGGATCTTCATTGCGGCATGCGGGATCATTAGTTGCAGCTTGTGGGATCTTGTTTTAGTTGTGACATGCAGGATCTAGTTCCCTGACCAGGGATCGAACCCAGGCCCCCTGCAGTGGGAACGCAGAGTCTTAACCACTGGACCACCAGGTAAGTCCCTGATGTAATTCTTATCCTAGTTTCTCTACAGGCAATGTGGGCTTCTTCCTCTGGCTTCTTTCAAGATTTTCTCTTTGTCTTTAATTTTCTGCAGTTTGAAAATGATATGCTTAGGTAGATTATTTAGTATTTAACCTGGTTAATGTTCTCTAAGCATTTTGTTTGGATGCTTTCTTAACATTTCTGTTTCTCTGCTCACATTATCCACCCATTCTTGCATGTTGTCCACTTTTTCCATTAGTGTCCTCAACATATTTATTGTAGTTATTATACATTTCTTGTGTGATAATTCCAAAATTTCTATCTCCTAATATGGTACTGATGTCTTCTCTGAATCTCCACACTGTTTTATTGGTGGGTGGGGAGCAGCTTCCTGATTTCTAGGCAACACCATTTTCCTTCTTTTGCTTCTCCAGCCATCCTAAGGCTTTTACAACCAATTCTCTGTATTAAATCTCTCTATGTCTGGAATATTTAGAAAGGTTTCTATTTTCCTATTAGACATTGACTAGAATAGATGGAGTAGGGCCCTCATAAGAAGTCTGGGGTGCCATGCATGGGCAGCCAAGAGTTCTCATTAATACAACTGGAGCATAATCTATTCAGAAATATGTGCCTTGGGGAGCAGCAAAGACATAAGGGTGGTCATGTAGTACAAATGAGAAAAGGAGACAAAAATTTTAATTCATAAATTTGCTTGTGTTCTTATCCTGCTCTTAACTGCTGTTTGCCTTGACATGATATACACAGCGGTTAAAATTAAATATGGATCTTGTGCCATCTCTTAAAAATTGTTTTAAATTGATGTTCTTCAATAGATGAATGGATAAATAAACTGTGGTACATCTGTAAAATGTAATATTATTCAGCACTAAAAAGAAATGAGCTGTCACACCATGAAAAGACATGAGAGAAATGTAAAAACATATTACTAAGTGAAAGAAGCCAATCTGAAAAGACAATATACTGTATGATTCCAATTCTATGACATTCTGGAAAAGGCAAAACTCTGGAGACAGTGAAAAGATCAGTGATGGCCAGGGGTTTGTGGGGGAGGAGGGACGGCTAGGCAGAGAACAGAGGATTTTTAGGACAGGGAAATTATTCAGTATAATACTATACTATAGTAGATACATTATACATTTCTCAAAACCTGTAGAACATCCAACACAAAGAGCAAACCTTAATATAAACTACAGTCTTTGGTGGTAATGATGTGTCAGTGCTGGTTCATCACTGTAACAAATGTACCACTCTTGTGGAGGATATTGATGGTGGGGGAGGTTTTGCCTGTGGTGAAGGCAGGGGGTATATGGGAATTCTGTGCTTTCCACTCAATTTTGCTGTGAACCTAAAACTGCTCTTGAAAAAAAATTAAGTGTATATATATTAAAAAAGGGAAAAAAACAATTGTTACACTTAGGAAGATATTGTACAAAAGATACTCAATTTAGGGATAGAGCCATTGGCTTACTGATCCTGTGACAAGAGGAAAACCAGTGTTTTCTCACAAATTACCTCCTTGCCTGCATTCCCGTGGAAACCAAAAAGTTAAAACGTTATTACATCAGAAATAAAAGCCATTGGTTGCACTATACAGGAAGTAGAACTATTCTTAGGCAGGTTTTGAAATCTTCTGTTTTGTAGAAATTAATCCTTCCGCAAACATCACAGAAACTGCAAGCTTAGCTTCATGTTTATATAAAGAGAAGGAAGAAAAGGTTCATAGACCAACATGCACACACCGTCTTGGAATGCACGCTTGCAAACACAATCACATTTGCTTCTTCATGCTAAATCAAGATCACAGGGACATTCAGAAGTGAAATTAAATGAGGGAATGGTAGCAATATGCTTGAATGGTTTATAATCTATCCCAGTCTGGAAAAATACATTACACTCCAAAGGAAGAAATAACAGTACAGCTGAATGACGGTATTCATTTTTTACTGCAAGAAAAATGAATTACTTTAATACCATGAAACTACATTTGATAATTATTCTTTAAATCAACAAACAAAAACAATTCTTTTTTTACAATCTGATCTTTCTCCAACTGTAACTTAATCCATGCTTCTGTCATGATTAATGGTTATAAGCAACAGAAGCTGGACTCTGATTGAATGAAGAAAAGGAGAATATTCAAAGGATGTCACAAATCCTTTAGAGGGCTGGAGACCCAGGCTTAAGATGAGCTCCCAGAAAGAGTTCCCAAATCCACACAGCAGAACTAGTCTGATTAGAAAATAGTTACCGCCACCACTACCAGCAGGCAATAAGTATGCAGTTTGAACCACCGAGCCATGCATGCCAGAAATTCTACCTCACAGCCTTCACCTCCAAAGAAAGAGAGCAAGTTCACCATCTGTATTATTTCACTGGTTCTCCAGAGAAACAGAGCCAATAGGAGGTATATACAGTTGACCCTTGAACAACACAGGTTTGAACTGCATGCGTTCACTTCTATGCAGATTTTTTTTCAGCAAATACATACTACAGTACTACATGATCTGTGGTTGGTTCAATCTGAGGGCTGTCTATGAAGTTATACATGGATTTTTGATGGGACAGGGGGTCAGTGCCCCAACCCCTGCCTTGTTCAGGGTCAACTGTATATACAAAAGAGAGGTTTATTTTAAGAAATTGGCTCATGTGGTTATGGAGGCTTGGTTAAGTCCAAAATCTGACTGGGTAAGCTAGCAGGGAAGAGTTTCAGTTCAAGTCCAAAGGCAGTCTGCTGGCAAAATTCCCTCTTGCTTGAGGGAGGTCAGTTCTATTCAGACCTTCAACTGATTGGATGAGGCTCACCTGCATTGGGGAGGGAAATCTGCTTTATTCAAAGTCTACTAATTGAAATCTTAATCTCATCCAAAAACACCCCCACAGACAGTCCAGAGTGATCTTTGACCACATATCTGGGTACCATGGCCTAGCCAAGTTGACACATAAAAAGTAACCATCCCACCAATCCAGCCCTCTTCTGTCACTAGCTTTTGGGTCAAAGTTTGGCAAAGACATGTTTGATTGGCAGAGTGAATCAGTGGGGGTCCGGGCAGGAAAGAAACGGCACACTCAGAAGGATAATTGCAGAGTGTTTATTAAGAGGATGGTTTACAGTGATGTGGGGAGAGATGGTGACACACCCAAGGGCTAGTAACAGCGGAAACCATTACCACACCTAGAACTGAAGGGCCAAGGGAAGGAGCCATTCCTGGAGGTCAGTAGAGAAAGTAGAGATAGTAAGTAGCTTTTGTTTTGTTTTGGTTTAAATTTTATTGGATTATAGTTGATTTACAATGTTGCATTAATTTCAGGTATTCAGCAAAGTGATTCAGTTATACATACACATATATTCTTTTTCAGGTTCTTTTCCCATATAGGTTATCACAGAATACTGAGTGGAGTTCCCTGTGCTTTACAGTAGGTCCTTGTTGGTTATCTATTTTATATATAGTAGTGTGTATGTTAATCTCAAGCTCCTGATTTATTCCCCCTCGCTCCGATTCCCCTTTGGTAACCATATGTTTGTTTTCGTATCTGTAAGTCTGTTTCCTTTTTGTAAATATGTTCAGTTGTATCATTGTTAAAAATTAGATTCCACGTATGAGTGATACCATATGATTTTGTCTTTCTCTGTCTGACTTATTCACTTAGTATGATCATTTCTAGATCTATCCACGTTGCTGCAAACGGCATTATTTCGTTCTTTTTATGGCTAATATTCCATTGTATATATGTATCACATCTTCTTTATCCATTCATCTGTCAGTGGACATTTAGGCTGCTTCCATGTCCTGGCTATTGTAAATAGTGCTGCAATGAACACTGGGGTGCATGTATCTTTTCTAACTATGGTTTTCTCCAGATATATGCCCAGGAGTGGGATTGCTGGATAATATGGTAGTTCTATTTTTAGTTTTTTAAGGAACCTCCAGGCTGTTCTCCACAGTGGCTGCACCAACTTACGTTCTCACCAACAGTGTAGGAAGGTTCCCTTTTCTCCACACCCTCTCCAGCATTTATTGTTTGTAGACTTTTTGATGATGGCCATTCTGACCAGTGTGTGGTGATACTTCATTGTGGTTTTGATTTGCATTTCTCTGAAAATTAATGATGTTGACCATCTTTTCATGTGTCTTTTGGCCATCTGTATGTCTTCTTTGGAGAAATGTCTATTTAGATCTTCTGCCCATATTTTTATTGGGTCGTTTGTTTTTCTGACATAGAGCTGCATGAGCTGTTTGTATTAGAGCTGCATGAGCTGTTTGTATATTTTGAAGATTAATCCCTTGTCAGCCACTTCGTTTGCAAATATTTTCTCCCATTCTGTGGGTTGTTGTTTTGTTTTGTTTTGTTTCAGAGTTTTGGGGGACTTTACCAAGAGCAGCTTTCATGTAGTGAGCTTTTCTCCATCACTGGCAGGTGTCACAGCTGGTGGTTCTTTCATCAGTACTAGTTGGAAGGCCAGCTTGTAGTGACCACAGTAGCCACAAGCAGCAATAACAATCACCAATCATCCCACAAGATGTTGACTTTCTGTCCACCATATTCACACACCTGGTTTCAGTGCAGTTTCTCATCTGTGCTCTCCACCAGGTTGGCAAGGTCATCAATGATCTCTATGACTCTCTACTAACCCTACTCTATTTCTGGAGCAGTAGCAACAGTTAGAACACTTCCTGGCACAGATGGAGCTGGAGGAATCTGTGTCCCACTGCTCTCTCCTTCCACTGTCCAATCTCCTGCTATTACCTCCCATTGGCTAAAGCCAACCAGAAGCCAGAAGCAAGGAAACTTTGGTGATATAGTCCACGCAGGGCGGCCTCCTGGTGGACAGAGCATGTAGAGAGGGGTGGAAAGCAGATCTGGAGTGACAAATAGAAGAAACCCAGAGCCTAGGTCACTGGCCTCGACATCAGCTGTAAGAACGGGAGTGTGAGGGCTGGGTATGTGAGACCTGCCTCCTACCTTCTGGAGGTAGGAGTTTTGAATGAGGGAAATTTCCAAAACAGAATTTCTAAAACAGAATGTTCTGGTGATGCTGGGTGGACAAGTGAGACAATTGTCCTCTTTAAACTCCATCAGTTGGGTACATCCCAAAGATCATACACATCTTCATGCAGTAGCCACTGCTGCAGCCCACAATCTCCAACCTCAGAATAGCTGAAGACAACAAAGACCTCCTCATACACAGGACTTTCTGTCCTCTTCCAGAACATCCTCGTCCTGGGACTCCAAACCCTCTGCCTCTTCATCCAGGCCTTCATTTCCCTTGGAGGAGATTGGACATTTCTAATGTTATCTGAGAAAAAGAAACAAGAGACAAACATACTTCCACAAACAAACAAACAAAAAACAAAAACACTATTTCAGCAAGGACCCCCTGAATATGTAATTTAGTACACAAGTCTCCAATTTAATCTTAGAAATATTCAACTCAGCATTAAAGGATGTTGGCCTAAGTGGAGGAGAGACTCCAAAAGGCCATTTGGCAGCCTTCTGCTGCCCTCATGGCAGCTTGGATAGTGAGTCACCAGTCTGCGGTTTGGGCGCAGTGGGAACTGGCATCAGCCCTCCCTCCAGGTGTTTTCTAAAACATACACACACCTATGCAAATATAACCTTAGAGTCCAGAGCTCTCATCCCAGAAGTCACACCTGTAGACACAGACTATGGTCAAAGTTGCAATGTGGCACAGGGTCAAGTCTGCCCTGCCAAGGTGTACTGCAGGCCTGCACTGAACTTAATGTTGTCTTTTATGTGCCAACATTTAAAAATTAGGAAATTCAAAACCAAAAGCCAGATTGCCAGCTTCTCATGAAATTTAGGATGCTATAGGAAAACTGGACCCATATTCCAACATGGCAGCATTCAGCCGGAGCTGGGAAACGACTGACTCCTCTGCTCGGACACGGGCTCTTCGGCCCTCCCCTGCCTCTGTCCCTGAGAAACTGAGGCTGACCACGAGTGACTGATTGCCATCCTAATCATGCTTTTATTTTCCTTACAGTCAAGTTAGAAAAATATTTCTCTACCAAAACTTGGGGAAATTAGAGACAGACTAAAAGAACCACATGTTTCAAGAAGAAGGGGTGGGAAGCCTATTTCTGGGCCAAAATGAGCCAGGCTGTCTCACTTATTTATGCTCAGTGCACAGTCCCAAGAGACACGTGGGGTTCTGATACCTGGTTTGACCCCAGCAGACTCCTTTAGACCCACCTCAGCCTCTCGGTTCCTCATCTGATTTAACCTGTGTTTCAAACCCTAAACCTACAGGCAGACCTCATTTTATTGCGCTTTGTTTTATTATGCTTCACAGATACTGCATTTTTTTTTTTTTTTTTAACAAACTGAAAGTCTGTGGCAACCCTGCGTTGAGCAAGGCTGTCAGCACCATTTTTCCAACAGCGTTTGCTTGCTTCGTGTCTCTGTGTCACATTTTGGTAACCCTCGCAATATTTCAAACTTCTTCATTATTATTATTCTGTTTGTTATGATGATCTGTGATCAGTGATCTTTGACGTTACAACTGCAAAAAGATTACGACTCAACAAAGCCTCAAATGAGAGTTAGCACTTTTTTAGCAGTAAGTATTTTTTAATCAAGGTAGGCACATTATTTTTCTCGAAGTAACGCTGTTGCACACTTAACAGGCTACAGTACAGTGTAAACATAACTTTTACATGCACTGGGAAACCAAAAATTCGTGTAACTCGCTTCATGTGATATTGGTTTTATTGTGATGTCTGGAACCAAGCCTGTAATATCTCCAAGGTGTGCCTGTAGTTTTTTAAATCCAAAGTGCTCTCTGCCACCTATAAACATGGAGATGCCTGATTTCTTGTATATTCAATCACTCAGCATCCTTTCAACAGATAATTATTGAGCACTCACAGGCAAGGCACAGTGGTAAGCACCAGAGATACAGCAAGATGTGTGTGATCTCGGCCATCATGGAGCAACCTCTCTGTCCAGCTCTTCTGAGTATATTACTACAGGGAAGCCTCAGTTTTCCACTAGCAACATCATAGCTTTCTCCTGAGCCTTGGAGAAGTATCCTTGGCTACTTGGAAAAGTATCCTTGCAAACAGTAATGAGGGCTGCTTTCTATGAGCAGAAATCAAAGAAGGAGAGGGGCGGGCAAAAATTATTTTCACTGATTAGGCCCCAAATGTTTTCACTGTGGCGTCCTTCAGAAGAGGCCGCTGTGCCGTTGTGACCCCAAGTTTCAGCGGCTTATTTCTTGTGCCTGCTGCCCGGCTGTCTCGGATCTGCCACGGTGCTCTGCCAGCCCAGCTTCCCCCTGGCACCCAGCCTGTGACCTGGCCAGTTTGTGGCAGAAGGAAATTCAGACGGGTACCCCTGAGATCTTCTGCTTGGAGTCTCACATCACATTCACTCACAGTTCTTGGGCTAAAGCAAGCCTCATGGCCACACTTGAGTTCAGCAGGGCAGGGAGGTATAATCCTCTGTCCAGCAGGAAGGGCTCCACATGGAGAGACGATGGATGTTTTGAACAATAACACAATCTACCACAAAGAGCAATACCATCAGAGCCATCTGGTCCCTCGAGACCAAAATAAAGAGTTTGGCGTAAAAATCACATTCACCAAAAATTGACAGTCTCCAGTGGAAAAGCCAAATAGTATACAAAAGAAAGAAAATAGAAAGCCGAGTCAGCTCTGTCCCCTGTTCCTGGCTACCACAGCCCTGGCCCCGTTTCCCCACAAAGCAGAGGGATGCTCACACCGGGGATCCTGCTTTCCAAGGTGAGGTTTCCCCTGCCTGCTCATCATGGCTAAGTGACTGAAACAGGAAGCCTAGAAAATCGTTTTGGGAGGGTATTAAATAACTTCCTGACTTAATTGATTGATGAATAATAACTTCTAAAATTAGCCCTGCATTTCATTACTTAGTGTCTGAAATGAAATCCACTCAGCTTACCCGAAATTCTGGGAAATGCAAATGATTAACAAACGCCCTTTGAGCTCCTGAAATCGTCTTCCTCTGCGGCTGTCTTCCGGGAGTTACATGGGGGAGGCAGCAGGGTGGGGGACGGGTGGGAGGGTGCTCAGCCCCATCTGTACAGCCCGTCTTCTCCCCACAGCTTCCATGAGCACCCACAGGTTTATAGTCTTAATCATCACAAAGGTCTTAGTTCTCTATGTAAAGATTGGGAATCAAAAACTATAATTACTTGCCACCCATGCTAACTCTTACCTTTTCTCTCCAAAAATTCGCCGGTAGAAATTGTAAAAAGGTGAAGGCAGCTGTGTGATTCTAAAGACCTGGGGTAGGAAGCAGAGGCCTGTAAATGCACAGATGCCTTCCAGGCCAGAAAGGAATCCTCTCATCCCCAGAGAGGGAGGCATTTAACCCCAATAGGGGCAAGGAGGTTGAAGGAATCCTGAGGCGTTTAAAGCAATTAGCTCTATCTACAGACTATCCGTGAGTCCCAGTTTATTTTCATTCATCTGCTTTCAGCCCCAAAGAGACAGAAACTGAAGTTCCTCCAATTATTCTGCTGTAGACCACTAAATGTTAATTCCATGGGAAAACATGATTAAAAATAGAAATACCGTTATTACAGATCTGAGACCCTCTTGTCAAGATTTGAATGTGGGAGGGCAAATGTGCTTTCCCAAATGTAAGCTTCTTACCCCACATGACCACTTCCTTTACCACTGATTTCTAAACTCAGCAAGTATTTACCAACCATCCTGGGCTGTAAAATGACTAGTGCAGAATTTACTCACCCACCAAGCAATGAAGCACCTCCCATTCACTTCTGAGCAGACGGACATACAGGACAACCTGGTCAAATAAACAAGCTCCCGTGGACTCTTAGATTAACCCCGCCCAGAAAACATGAGAAGATGTGCATCTCCATTGGCTTGAGCTTTATTCACAAAGAAACCTGGAAGAACACTGATAGCAAAGCCTAGGGGTGAAGTAAAATTTTCTTAAAGCCACACCATAAAGATGGCCTTCTGCTATGCAAAAATGAACACCTTCAAAGAGGCAAATGCTACAATCAAAAAAGAAAGATTGGTGGACACAAAGCCAGTCCACCATGATTGAAAGGTAAGTGCCAGAGACATGAACAAGATGGACACTATTCCCATCCATGTGGAGCCTACAACCTATGGGGAAAGAAGACAGATATTTGGAAATTTGATGAATGGTGTGAAAGGAGAGGTACAGGGAGCTGTGGAATACAGAGACATTTAATTTGGGGGAGTCAGAAGAGGTTTCCTTGAGGAAATGGCTTGGAAGCTGAGACCTAAGAGGTTTGTGGAATATTAATTAGAGCACATGGCAGCTCCTATCGCTGCCCACGGCGATTCTCACTGTTGTCAGCTTCCCACCTTACCATCCAAGAAGCTCCCACCATGCACGGCACATCCCAATCATCAAAACTCAGCAGCAACCACCCACCTTATTCCGTAAAGCAGACAAGAGGACAAATAAATGGAGAAATAAGTTGAGGATGACTTCAGTCCAAAAAAGTTTAAATGGAGAAACCCGAAGTTTACTAGATGGGTCATCACAGAAGTGAGTTAATTTGGATTCTGTAAAACAGATAGTCAAAAACTCCTGCCAAGATCATGGTAACTACACCTTCTCACAGTCAAGAATTGTGCCCCACTTTCTTTGAGACAGTCTCTAAAAGATAACGAGGTCCAAAACTGTAGCGTTATAAATGGAAGAAGAAGGAACTTCTTGTCAATGGTTTGGAAAATGTATTTGAAAACTTTCCCTCAAGATGGGTGCAGAAAGACAAATAACAGCTGGTGTTGTCAACAGTCAATATCACTCTTAGGTTTAAAGATCAAATACACATCGCTTTTCTAAAATGTCATGCTCTCATCAGGACCAGAGCATTTGATCCTGTATTTCTCATAAATGAGCAACTACCCAGTTTAACAGGCAATAATCCAGTTGGCCATCAGATGCATGCAGTTTGATGTGACTGACATGGCTGGATATGGAAAACTCTTAGCAAACTGACCACAGGCAGGACAACTGCATGAGTGTTAATAATTTGTCTTTTGAAGATGTGTGATCATAGCAAATAAGGATGTTCTTTGATGTGATTCTCATAGTTAGGATGCCAGTTTCTTCTGGGGGTTATTTTAACCACATGTGGTATCTTCTTCATTAGCCACATGAAGAGAACAGAATGCCAATGTTCATAGCAGCACTATTTAGCCAAGACATGGAAGCAACCTAAATATCCATCAATAGATGAATGGATATGGAAGATGTGGTGCATATATACAATGGAATACCAATACCACTCAGTCATAAAAAAGAATGAAATTTTGTAAATTTCAGCAACATGGATGGACTTGAAGGACATTATGCCAAGTGAAATAAGTCAGGCAATGAAAGAAAAATACTGTAGGATATCACTTATATGTGGAAGCCAAAAAATACAAAAAACTAGTGCATATAACAAAAAAGCAGACTCACAGATGTAGAGAACAAACTAGTTCTTACCAATGGGGGTGGCAATATAGGGGTTTGGGAGTGGAAGGTACAAACTACTGGGTGTAAGATAGACTCAAGGATGTACTCTACAACACAGAGAATATAGCCAATATTTTATAATAACTATGAATGGAAAGTAACCTTTAAAAATTGTATAAAAAATAAAAATTATTTTTAAATATTTTAAATTTTTATTTTATATAGGAGTATAGTGAAGTTACAATGTAGTGTTAGTTTCAGGTATATAGCAACTTGATTCAGTTTATATATATATATATATATATATATATATATATTCTTTTTCAGATTCTTTCCCCATGTAGCTTATTACAGAGTATTGAGTAGAGCATTCCCTGTGCTATACAGTAGGCCCTTGTTGATTATCTATTTTATATAGAGTAGTGTGTATATGTTAATCCCAACCTCCAAATTTATTCCCCCCCCAACTTTCCCCTTGGGAAAATTATTTTTAAACCATTTTTAAAGAGAATGGGATGGACCAAGAGGGCCATGAGAAACCTAATTCCATGCCCAAGTGTATGGCCTTGGTGGGTATCACAAGAACAAGCCCCTGTCCTCTACTCATGATAGGTGCCTCTGTCCTCATTCCTCTACAAAAGCAAATTAAACCAGGTTCTCTTTGCTGACCTTGAAGGCGTTCTATTGATCAAAGCCACCTAGCTGAGACACCTTTCTTATTCAGCCAAGAGCAGAGAGACTGCAGAGCCTTGACTGGAAAGCACTTCCTCGACGCCCAGGATTCTTTTGTTGGAAAAAGGGGCCAGGTGGGAGCATCTTCCTGGTGCTCTGCACTGTGTCGTAACAGACAGAAAAACTTCAGAGGAAATTGTTTCTGGCCTTTCTTTGAAATCAATGTAACAATAACTGGGAGTCTGAGGATGTACAAGTCTAGAAGTGAACTCCTGGGTGATTGCACACATTGTGATACATTTGTTGGGTGGGAATAAAAGCCTTTGAGTTACATCTTATTCTTCTCGGGACGAAATCTCTTGAGAAAATTATTGCAAAGCAATTGGATTTTTTAAAGTTTTTTTTCTGTTTAAAAATAAAAAATAACTACTCAGACAGCACCATTGTATATTCTATTTTTGTCATGAGAAAGCTGCATTTTGCCTTATTTGTAATTGGACTTAACGATTATTATTTCCACCATCCATATGATATAGGAATGGTTACAATATTCCCACTGGGGCTAACATTCATCAGACTAGTCAATATATTTTATTTCCTCCAAATATTCATAAAGCATTTTTAACTTGATTTCATTTTTTAATATCTACTTAGTTAGTTAGTTAGTTAGTTAGTTAGTTGGTTGGTCGTGCCGGGTCTTAGTTGTGGCAGGCTGGCTCCTTTAGTTGCGGCTCGCCGGCTCCTTAGTTGCTGCACTTGGGCTCCTTAGTTGCGGCACGTGAAATCTTAGTTGTGGCATGCGAACTCTTAGTTGCGGCATGCATGTGGTATCTAGTTCCCTGACCAGGGATCGAACCCAGGCCCCCTGCACTGGGAATGCGGAGTCTTAACCACTGCACCACCAGGGAAGTCCCTTGATTTCTTAATTATGAGTCATTTGGTTAAAGTAAAACACAAAAAGTTTTCAACGTGTAAGTCAGGTTTGGTGAGTCTTCTGAAAGAATATGCCAGCATGTCCATTTGATGGCTTATTGCATTCCTTTCCTGACCTCCCTGCCACCAACACCAGAAAAAAAAAAATCCTGCAAAGCCAGGTTTAAAATATAAGTAATAGCTGATAGGTTGTCAACTTTCCAATGTCAGTAGGAGAAATATAAGGCTGCAGACTGGTTATCAATAGAAGGAGGGACATATAAAATGACCCCATCTATCTACAGGACCATCTTTTGTCTACCTTGTCCCAGACCTGATTAAAATGATTCAAGCTCTGATTCCACTTGGAGTATTTACAGTTCTTTTCTGTTCATATTTCTCTTCTTCATATTGACTAATGGTCTCTTCCTTTTCTCCCTTCCACTCTCTCTCTCCCCATTTTCTAGAGAATTTGGCTTCTAGGAGGGACAGGACTGAAGTATTCAGAAGCTTTTTGATGGTTCTAAAAAGAAAACCTCATATTTTCAGAGGGAGCTTTCCTTTATGATACATTCACATCTTTTAAGTTCACCATTATGTTCATAATTATCCACATTTTCTAAATAGTTGTGATTCTCTTTTCTATAAAGATTCATAAATATCTGAAATTTACTGCTTCATTAATCATTTTCATGTGGACAGTATCACACTTGGCACAACGCAGCATTACAGATTTCCCTAAGAAAACATCCAAGAACTATCATTCTTCCTACTCTTTGATCTTCCCAAACCAAAATCTCTCAGCTTAAAATATCCTAAATAAGAGACCTATTTCCTTCCTTTTTCTGATTTTCCCTTCTAAATACAGGGAGGTTGTCTCCAGGAAAGGGAAATGGGGGCTGGGAATCAAGGGTAGGAGTGAAACTTACTCTTCACTTTTAGTTTTCTATTGATTATGAAAACTTTCACAGCCTAAGACAATACAAATTTGTTGTCTCGCTGTCGAACGTCTGGGTTGGACTGACTGGTTTCTCTATTCTGGCTTCCATGAGGTTGAAACCAAGGTGCCAGCAGTGTTCGCCCCTTATTGGAGGTTCTGGGGAAGAATCTGCTTTTTGGCTCATTTAGGGTGTTGGCTGAAGTCAGTTGCTTGCGGTTGTGGGACTGAAGTCCCAGTGTCCTCACTGTCTGTCATCCAGGGCTGGGCTTGGAGCCTCCAGGCTGCCTGCATCCCACATGGTACCTGGAGCACCAGCTAGTGAATCTCACTCATGCTCAGAATCTCTCTGCCTTCCTCTTCTGCTGCACCGGGAAATTTCTCTGTCTTTATCTAGATTGGGCCCACCTAGATAATCCAGGATAATCTCCCTATCTTAAAGTTCATAAACTGAATTACATCTGAAAGCCCCTTTGGCCATGTAACACATTCACAGGATCCAAGGATGAGCGCATGGACATCTTTGGGAGGGGGCAGTATTGGAGCTACCACATCACTGTACATTTTTCGTTAACATTTTGAGGTTGTAATTTGTACCATGGGTATGGGTCATCTATTTTTTAAAATAATTAAAATAATAGAAGAGTACATATGAACAACAATACGGCAACATTTGTGGAAGTTGTAGTATATTTGTTGAGTGCTTGCCAAACGCCAGGCTCTGTTCAAAGTGCTGTACCTGTTTTACCTAATTTAATCATTACAATGTTGTCATCTAGATTTTACAAATAAGGAAACTAAGGCCCAGAGGTGTTAAGTGTTTGCCCGAGGTCACACAGAGAGTGTGGGGCAGAGTCTTGCCCACACAGCGGTAGCTGGCACAGCAAAGCCTGCTTCTAGCCATTACACGTCACTCCCTGTAAGTCCCCAGCTGTGAGAAGCTCTGCTCTAACTCCTCCTTCACCTTCCCATGTTACACAGATTTCTCTAGGGGAATAAATGGATGAGGGAAGTGACTTTAAGTGCAGTATGTTTTATGAGAGCCCGGGGAAAGCTTTCTGGTTCTAACAGATCAGCACCGCTGACAATCATTTCCCTCCTGCCCATCCCAGGTAGGAAAGAGCCAGAAGCCACCCCCGGAGCCAGTGGGCTGGGCCAGGCAAAGGCTTTTAAAAGGAGGTCACTAGGTGCAATATTTAGAGGTGGCAGGCTACAAATCCTCCCTCCCCATGCCTGCTTCTAAATCCCAGATGTGTATCTTATCCCAAAGGCCACTGAGATGCTGCCTGGTGGTTGTCTGAGGCTTTGTGACCCAAAACACTTCTGCGCAAATGGGAGGCTCCATTTTACCTAAGATAGAAGGAAATCCCAAACCTACATCAGCACTCAGTAAGGAAAAGGGGGTGAAGGACTGAGAACATGGCCCTGACAACCCCCTTCATATGGACACTTCCGGCATCCTGTCTATTGTGTGTGAAATTAAGCTCTATTTTTTTCCAATTATACAAGTATTACATGTTCATTGAAAAAAATATAAATTATACAGATGAGCAAAGAGAAGAAATTGTTCCGTATCTCTCACCAAAAGAGAACCACTGCGGTATACTGGTGTGTGTGCTTCCAGATGTGTGTGTGTGCGAACGTGTTTCTGTGTTGTGAGAGCAGGGAGGAAAGGTGCAAAGACAGAGAAGAAATTGATTTCTCTTTTCTAAAAAGTAGAATCATTGCACATGCAGTTTAACGCCCTTTTATTTACAATTGTTCTTCCTGTGAACACTTTTATCATGTCCGTAGACAAACTTCTACAGCAAAATTCTTTCACTGTTCAAAAATTTTTAAATATTTTTAAATGAGTAACATATTCATTGAAGAAAAATTAGAAAATACAGATACGCAAAATAGAATTGTAACCCAACGGGGGGAGACAACCACTGTTAACATTTCCACCTTTGCTGTTACAGAATACACGCTATTCTAGTCCTTCGAAGTTAAACTCCACTGCCAAGATTTTGCTAGAGAAGATTTTGCTGGACACAATTGTGCTAGACAGGCAGCCACTAATGTTAAGAGAAGCCAAACTTTGCTGACATCCTTGACTATTTCCTAAAGACTAAGTTCTAGAAGAAGTGCTGGATCAAAGGACATGTACATTTTTAAAGCCATTGATCAACATCATCAGATTGCTTTCCAGGAGCAGCAGCAGGGTATGGGAGTACCGTTTTCCAGGTCCCCTCACCAATCTTGGGTGGTATAATTTTTTAAGTCTTTCAGGCACAACATTTAAAACATTTTGAACTCTGTGCAGCACAAAGCTGTGCAGGGTCTTGGTTTGGACTCACAAGCTCACTCTGTTTTAATGACACCGACTGCGAGGGTCAAACATGGTCTTGTGCAGGAAAAATCATGAAACACACACACATTTACAAGCAGAAAACTATGCAATTACAAAAGAAAAGATTCAGGTGAAGAAAGAAATAGGATGCCCTTTGAAATTGTTTCCAGAGAGAAATAGAACAATCTTCATGTTGATTTCATTTTCTAAAGAAAACCATCCAAAGCCCAAGAAGTCCATTTATAAGTTTAAGGCTGTGGTGTCACAAATACCAATTTAAAAAACCTGAATAGGTTCTGACACTCCTTTGGTGAACACCTTAAAGCAAAGAAATAGAAATACAGGAGAATTCCATCCTGTCTCTCTTGCTCTGCTGATCACAAGACCAAGCACCTGTTTGGACGGTGTGTCTTTAAGAATCGTTTTTGTCTCTTGTGGATCTGGTTTCAGTCAGAGAGCATATCATCTGCCACATGGAACTCAGTCCAGCAAAGGAATTGGCCCATTTCCAGCAATTATCTGAGAAATTCTATTTCGGCAACTAAATCTCCAGTTTTAATCAACTTGCATATCCCCATCACCCCCAGCAGTGAGCAATCAGTGGAGTCAAATGTAAGCACTGATTGGGTCTGTGACCCCAGAAACCCTCTCCCCACCAGCTGGCACTTGGAAGCCCAGGGGGGTCTCATTGTCTCCAATTAAAACTTCGTTTCCCGGCTTCCAGGAACATGCTGGAAGAGTAAGACGCGGAAATCACCTTCCTCCCCACAGATACACCAGAAATACATCTACACATGGAACAACTCCTACAGAACACCTACTGAACGCTGGCAGAAGACCTCAGACCTCCCAAAAGGCAAGAAAGTCCCCACGTACCTGGGTAGGGCAAAAGAAAAAAGAATAAACAGAGACAAAAGAATAGGGACGGGACCTACACCAGTGGGAGGGAGCTGTGAAGGAGGAAAGGTTTCTACACACTAGGAAGCCCCTTCGCGGGCGGAGACTGTGGGTGGCGGAGGGGGAAAGCTTCGGGCCGCGGAGGAGAGCACAGCAAAAGGGGTGCGGAGGACAAAGCGGAGAGATTCCTGCACAGAGGAACAGGGCCGACCGGCACTCACCAGTGCGAGAGGCTTCTCTGCTCACCCGGCGGAGGCTCGGGCTTCGGTCGGAGCGCTCGGAGAGGACTGGGGTTAGCAGCGTGAACACAGCCTGCAAGGGGTTAGTGCGCCACGGCTAGCCGGGAGGGAGTCCGGAGAAAAGTCTGGAGCTGCCGAAGAGGCAAGAGACATTTTCTTCCCTCTTTGTTTCCTGGTGCGCGAGGAGAGGGGATTAAGAGCACTGCTTAAAGGAGCTCCAGAGACGGGCGCGAGCCGCGGCTAAAAGCGCGGACCACAGAGACGGGCATGAGACGCTAAGGCTGCTGCTGCCGCCACCAAGAAGCCTGTGTGCGACCACAGGTCACTATACACACCCCCCTTCCGGGGAGCCTGTGCAGCCTGCCACTGCCAGACTCCCGTGATCCAGGATCAACTCCTCCGGGAGAACGCACGGCGCGCCTCAGGCTGGTGCAACGTCACGCTGGCCTCTGCCGCCGCAGGCCCGCCCCGCACTACGTGCCCCTCCCTACGCCCCGCACTACGTGCCCCTCCCTACGCCCCGCACTACGTGCCCCTCCCTCCTCCCGGCCTGAGTGAGCCAGAGCCCCCGAATCAGCTGCTCCTTTAACCCCGTCCTGTCTGAGCAAAGAACAGACGCCCGCCAGCGACCTACACGCAGAGGCGGGGCCAAATCCAAAGCTGAGCCACTGGGAGCTATGAGAACAGAGAAGAGAAAGGGAAATCTCTCCCAGCAGCCTCAGAAGCAGCGGATTAAAGCTCCACAATCAACTTGATGTACCCTGCATCTGTGGAATACCTGAATAGACAACCAATCATCCCAAATTGAGGAGGTGGCCTTTCAGAGCAAGATTTATGATTTTTTTCCCCTTTTCCTCTTTTTGTGAGTGTGTATGTGTATGCTTCTGTGTGAGATTTTGTCTGTATAGCTTTGCTTCCACCGTTTGTCCTAGGGTTCTATCTGTCCGTTTTTTGTTGTTGTTGTTGTTTTTTAATTTTTTCTTTTATTTTCTTAATAATTATTTTTTATCTTAATAACTTTATTATATTTTATCTTACTTTATTTGATTTTACTTTATCTTCTTGCTTTCTTTTTTCCTTCCTTCCCTCCTTCCTTCCTCCCTTCTTCCCTCCCTCCCTCCTCCCTCCCTCCCTCCCTCCTTCCTTCCTTCCTTTCTTTCTTTCTTTCTTTCTACATTTTCTCCCTTTTATTCTGAGCTGTGTGGATGAAAGCCTCTTGGTGCTGCAGCCAGGAGTCAGTGCTGTGCCTCTGAGGTGGGAGACCCAACTTCAGGACACTAGTCCACAGGAGACCTCCCAGCTCCACATAATATCAAATGGTGAAAATCTGCCAGAGATCTCCATCTCAACACCAGCACCCAGCTTCACTCAACAACCAGCAAGCTACAGTGCTGGATATCCTATGCCAAACAACTAGCAAGACAGGAACACAAACCCACCCATTAGAAGAGAGGCTGCCTAAAATCATAATAAGTCCACAGACACCCCAAAACACACCACCAGACGTGTACCTGCCCACCAGAAAGACAAGATCCAGCCTCATCCACCAGAACACAGGCACTAGTACCCTCCACCAGGAAGCCTACACAACCCACTGAACCAACCTTAGCCACTGGGGACAGACACCAAAAACAACGGGAATTATGAACCTGCAGCCTGCAAAAAGGAGACCCCAAACACAGTAAGATAAGCAAAATGAGAAGACAGAAGAACACACAGCAGATGAAGGAGCAAGATAAAAACCCATCAGACCTAACAAATGATGAGGAAATACTCAGTCTACCTGAGAAAGAATTCAGAATAATGATAGTAAAGATGATCCGAAACCTTGGAAATAGAATAGACAAAATGCAAGAAACATTTAACAAGGAACTAGAAGAACTAAAGATGAAACAAACAATGATGAACAACACAATAAATGAAATTAAAAATACTCTAGATGGGATCAATAGCAGAATAACTGAGGCAGAAGAACGGATAAGTGACCTGGAAGGTAAAATAGTGGAAATAACTACTGCAGAGGAGAATAAAGAAAATAGAATGAAAAGAACTGAGGACAGTCTCAGAGACCTCTGGGACAACATTAAATGCACCAACATTTGAATTATAGGGGTTTCAGAAGAAGAAGAGAAAAAGAAAGGGATTGAGAAAATAGTTGAAGAGATTACAGTTGAAAACTTCCCTAATATGGGAAAGGAAATAGTCAAGTCCAGGAAGCACAGAGAGTCCCATACAGGATAAATCCAAGGAGAAATACGCCAAGACACATATTAATAAAACTGTCAAAAATTAAATACAAAGAAAGCATATTAAAAGCAGCAAGGGAAAAACAACAAATAACACACAACGGAATCCCCATAAGGTTAACAGCTGATCTTTCAGCAGAAACTCTGCAAGCCAGAAGGGACTGGCAGGAAATATTTAAAGTGATAAAGGAGAAAAACCTGCTACCAAGATTACTATACCCAGCAAGGATCTCATTCAGATTTGATGGAGAAATTAAAACCTTTACAGACAAGCAAAAGCTGAGAGAGTTCAGCACCACAAAACCAGCTTTACAACACCTGCTAAAGGAACTTCTCTAGGCAAGAAACAAAAGAGAAGGAAAACACCTACAATAACGAACTCAAAACAATTTAGAATATGGAAGTAGGAAAATACATATCAATAATTACTTTAAATGTAAATGGACTAAATGCTCTCACCAAAAGACACAGATTGGCTGAACGAATACAAAAACAAGACCCATATATTTGCTGTCTACAAGAGACCCACTTCAAACCTAGAGACACATACAGACTGAAAGTAAGGGGATGGAAAAAGATATTTCATGCAAACGGAAACCAAAAGAAAGCTGGAGTAGCAATTCTCATATCAGACAAAATAGACTTTAAAATAAAGACTATTAGAAGAGACAAAGAAGGACACTACATAATGATCAAGGAATCGATCCAAGAAGAAGATATAACAATTGTAAATATTTATGCACCCAACATAGGAGCACCTCAGTACATAAGACAAATACTAACAGCCATAAAAGGGGAAATCGACAGTACAACATTCATAGTAGGGGACTTTAACACCCCACTTCACCAATGGGCAGATCATCCAAAATGAAAATAAATAAGGAAACACAAGCTTTAAATGATACATTAAAAAAATGGACTTAATTGATATTTATAGGACATTCCATCCAAAACAACAGAATACACTTTTTTCTCAAGTGCTCATGGAACATTCTCCAGGATACATCATATCTTGGGTCACAAATCAAGCCTTGGTAAATTTACGAAAATCGAAATTGTATCAAGTATCTTTTCCGACCACAACGCTATGAGACTAGATATCAATTACAGGAAAAGATTTGTAAAAAATACAAACACATGGAGGCTAAACAATACACTACTAACTAACGAAGTGATCACTGAAAAATGAAGAGGAAATAAAAAAATACCTAGAAACAAATGACAATGGAGACACGACGACCCAAAATCTATGGGATGCAGCAATAGCAGTTCTAAGAGGGAAGTTTATAGCAATACAATTCTACCTTAAGAAACAGGAAACATCTCGAATAAACAACCTAACCTTGCACCTAAAGCAATTAGAGAAAGAAGAACCAAAAAACCCCAAAGTTAGCAGAAGGAAAGAAGTCATAAAAATCAGATCAGAAATAAATGAAAAAGAAATGAAGGAAACAATAGCAAAGATCAATAAAACTAAGAGCTGCTTCTTTGAGAAGATAAACAAAATTGATAAACCATTAACCAGACTCATCAAGAAAAAAAGGGAGAAGACTTAAATCAATAGAATTAGAAATGAAAAAGGAGAAGTAACAACTGACACTGCAGAAATACAAAAGATCATGAGAGATTACTACAAGCAACTCTATGCCAATAAAATGGACAACCTGGAAGAAATGGACAAATTCTTAGAAATGCACAACCTGCCAAGACTGAATCAGGAAGAAATAGAAAATATGAACAGACCAATCACAAGCACTGAAATTGAAACTGTGATTAAAAATCTTCCAATAAACAAAAGCCCAGGACCAGATGGCTTCACAGGCAAATTCTATCAAACGTTTAGAGAAGAGCTGACACCTATCCTTCTCAAACTTTTCCAAAATACAGCAGAGGGAGGAACACTCCCAAACTCATTCTACAAGGCCACCATCACCCTGATACCAAAACCAGTCAAGGATGTCACAAAGAAAGAAAACTACAGGCCAATATCACTGATGAACATACATGCAAAAATCCTCAACAAAATACTAGCAAACAGAATCCAGCAGCACATTAAACGGATCAAACACCGTGACCCAGTGGGGTTTATTCCAGGAATGCAAGGATTCTTCAATATATGCAAACCAATCAACGTGATACAGCATATTAACAAATTGATGGAGAAAAACCATATGATCATCTCAATAGATGCAGAGAAAGCTTTCGACAACATTCAACACCCATTTATGATAAAAACCCTGCAGAAAGTAGGCATAGAGGGAACTTTCCTCAACCTAATAAAGGCCATATATGACAAATGCACAGCCAACATCGTCCTCAGTGGTGAAAAACTGAAAGCATTTCCACTAAGATCAGGAACAAGACAAGGTTGCCCACTCTCACCACTCTTATTCAACATAGTTTTGGAAGTTTTAGCCACAGCAATCAGAGGAGAAAAGGAAATAAAAGGAATCCAAATCGGAAAAGAAGTAAAGCTGTCACTGTTTGCAGATGACATGATATTATACATAGAGAATCCTAAAGATGCTACCAGAAAACTACTAGAGCTAATCAATGAATTTGGTAAAGTAGCAGGATACAAAATTAATGCACAGAAATCTCTGGCATTCCTATACACTAAGGATGAAAAATCTGAAAGTGAAATCAAGAAAAGACTCCCATTTACCATTGCAACAAAAAGAATAAAATATGTAGGAACAAACCTACCTAAGGAGACAAAAGCCCTGTATGCAGAAAATTATAAGACACTCATGAAAGAAATTAAAGATGATACAAATAGATGGAGAGATATACCATGTTCTTGGATTGGAAGAATCAACATTGTGATAATGACTATACTACCCAAAGCAATCTACAGATTCAGTGCAATCTCTATCAAACTACCACTGGCATTTTTCACAGAACTAGAAAAAAAAATTTCACAATTTGTATGGAAACACAAAAGACCCCGAATAGCCAAAGCAATCTTGAGAGCGAAAAATGTAGCTGGAGGAATCAGGCTCCCTGACTTCAGACTATACTACAAAGCTACAGTAATCAAGACAGTATGGTACTGGCACAAAAACAGAAACATAGATCACTGTAACAGGATAGAAAGCCCAGAGATAAACCCATGCACATATGGTCACCTTATCTTTGATAAAGGAGGCAGGAATGTACAGTGGAGAAAGGACAGCCTCTTCAAAAAGTGGTGCTGGGAAAACTGGACAGGTACATGTAAAAGTAAGAGATTAGATCACTCCCTAACACCATACACAAAAATAAGCTCAAAATGGATTAAAGACCTAAATGTAAGGCCAGAAACTGTCAAACTCTTAGAGGAAAACATAGGCAGAACACTCTATGATATAAATCACAGCAAGATCCTTTTTGACCCACCTCCTAGAGCAATGGAAATTAAAAACAAAAATAAACAAATGGGACCTAATGAAACGTCAAAGCTTTTGCACAGCAAAGGAAACCATAAACAAGACCAAAAGACAACCCAGAGAATGGGAGAAAATATTTGCAAACGAAGCAACTAACAAAGGTTTAATCTCCAAAATTTACAAGCAGCTCATGCAGCTCAATAACAAAAAAACAAACAACCCAATCCAAAAATGGGCAGAAGACCTAAATAGACATTTCTCCAAAGAAGATATACAGACTGCCAACAAACACATGAAAGAATGCTCAACATCATTAATCATTAGAGAAATGCAAATCAAAACTACAATGAGATATCATCTCACACCAGTCAGAATGGCCAACATCAAAAAATCTAGAAACAATAAATTCTGGAGAGGGTGTGGAGAAAAGGGAACCCTCTTGCACTGTTGGTGGGAATGTAAATTGATACAGCCACTGTGGAGAACAGTATGGAGGTTCCTTAAAAACCTACAAATAGAACTATCATATGACCCAGCAATCCCACTACTAGGCATATACCCTGAGAAAACCATAATTCAAAAAGAGTCATGTACCAAAATGTTCACTGCACCTCTATTTACAATAGCCCAGAGATGGAAACAACCTAAGTGTCCATCATCGGATGAATGGATAAAGAAGATGTGGCACATATATACAATGGAATATTCCTCAGCCATAAAAAGAAACGAAATTGAGCTATTTGTAATGAGGTGGATAGACCTAGAGTCTGTCATACAGAGTGAAGTAAGTCAGAAAGAGAAAGACAAATACCGTATGCTAACACACATATATGGAATTTAAGGAAAAAAAAATGTCATGAGGCACCTAGGGGTAAGACAGGAATAAAGACACAGACCTAGTAGAGAATGGACTTGAGGATATGGGGAGGGGGAAGGGTAAGCTTTGACAAAGCGAGAGAGAGGCATGGACTACACTACCAAACTGTAAGGTAGATAGCTAGTGGGAAGCAGCTGCATAGCACAGGGAGATCAGCTCGGTGGTTTTTGACCGCCTGAAGGGGTGGGATAGGGAGGGTGGGAGGGAGGGAATCGCAAGAGGGAAGAGATATGGGAACATATGTATATGTATAACTGATTCACTTTGTTATAAAGCAGAAACTAACACACCACTGTAAAGCAATTATACTCCAATAAAGATGTAAAAAAAAAAAAAAACTTCGTTTCCCGATAAGATATCTGAATGAAGGAGGAAACTGTGCCCAGGCATTGGAAGGGCTGCCACTTGAGGCCAAATGATGCCGTCTGTGTCCCTCGGCGGGAGGTTACGGAAACGAAATAATTACCCGGGAAATGGGTGTGTATTCTGTTCTTAGCTTCATCAGATACCCGACCTAACCAGAGATTTCTCTCCCAGCAGCTCCAGTGATGATGGTTCTAGCCATCTGACGTGGCAGCATCTGAGGATAATTGATTCCTTGGCTTATTTGGCTTTGGTGCCAGCAGCTGTTTTGAGGCAACATTTACCCAGAACTCTTAGTTTAACCTCAGCACTTAAGCTTTTATGGCACTGCCAAAAGCTGCTGTCCTACCCAGGAAAAACCCCAGCGGCAGCACTTTGGGTGCCCAGAAGAGGTCCAGGTTGTATATTACAGCAAGTGGAATAGATCAGCTCTCAACTGTGGTGTGTAAAATTCTTTCATTCATTCTGAACATCTGTATGTTAAAAACCCTAGACCAAGTAAAAACTTGTTTTCTGTTGTAAGATAAATCTAGGAAAGAATATCACAGAACTTATTGCTTTATATTGTGGATTTGAAGAAACCTATTTCTCTTTTTTTAAGTGTTGAGGTAGAAGGGAGAGGACAGAGGTAGCCAAAATTTGCCTTTAGAAAATGAGACCTTCCTCCCCAAACTGCCAGCACACGTTTTCTAAGACACTTTGTTGAAAATTAGTTCTCGAATTCTAACCAATTTCCACTTTTTAAAAATCATATTTATGCTCTAATTAAACCCAACAAGAAAGACTACAGGCATTTCTTCAATAGGGTCAGGAATTAGGAAGTTAGTTGTGCCAACACTACTGTCTAACACACCAGTCAACGACTTAGCATCTCCCACTTCACGCTTCTCTGAACAGCAGAAAATGTTTGGTGCTGTCACAAAGCTGTTTTCCTGTGCTTTGCTACGCAAGCATCTTTCACCTGCGTCATTTTTCAGGGCTTATTTTTCCTATCTTGCAAAAAAGAAAGTGCACCTAACTGTTCCTCTACCTACAAAGATTCCTCCCACAATGTGTCAGTATTAAATAAAGTCCTTAATCAATCAAATAAGCTACAGCCTTGGATTGTTGCATGGCTTTCTTGCTTGTGTTGTATAGTCTGTTAAATATTGAGAAATAATAACAGATGAGTTACTACTACCTGCTCTGATCTGATGGTGCAATGCCAGCTACAGGCCAGGTACACTCTGAGGGGTGACTGACACTGTCTACACTCTGAAGAAAGCCAGAAGAGCCGGAGAGTTTATGCCACCATCTCTCCCCCACAGGTGGTCTTTATCCAATAACCAGGAACATGAAAACTTAAGGTTAAGATAACTCTGACACATAATTCAGATTCCTTCAAGAGGATCAAGCTGGAGATACCCTCTAAAGGATTTGGCTTGAAAGCTTACCCTTACTGGGTTTCTTCCTGTTTCCATCATCTGTTGCTACATCACAAACTACCCCAAATTCAGGTATCTATTGTTGTGTCAAAAACTACCCAAAACTTCATCTATGGCTGCACAACTAACTATCTGAAAGGCAGGTGTCCTGTGGAAAAAAAAAAAAAAACCTTAACCAAATCACCTCTTGCCCTGGGGACAAAATCTTATCGTTGCCATCAGATAGCATGGGTTGCAGATCTGGTTTCCAAACCTGGTTGCTCTATTTTCAAATATAGGAGTGGAGCGGCTTCTCGTCTTGGCTGAATAAGAGTCACAAATATATACTCTCGTAGTTTAGAAAAGCAAATTCCAGTTACCATGTACCACTTGCCTTACGGCGTATAGCATAGAGAATGTGATTCCTAAATCCCACTAGGGTTTTATAGCTAGCTTTCCTACCTAGCTTTCTCTTTGTGAGCGACAAAAACCAATCTTGGTTATATCAGTGCCTGAGATGGAAAAAAACACGTGTTCCCATGCCATTTAGTAAGCTTCAAGGGTGATATCTGCCTATTAAAGTTACATAGTCTAGAAGGATATTTCAGATCAGACACTTTTCCTGGCTAATTCCACAATAAGTAGAACAGTATTTTCTCTTTTTCTTTTTTCTGAGCTTGTTCTTCTTTAAATGATACAGCAGAGACACTGTTACAACTTGATGTTATTGTATTTTCTTGTTAAACTTTAATCCTAATTCTCAATTTAGTTCCATAATCACTGGTTTTTAGTCTCTAAAATGTTGTTCTTTAATTAGCAAGATAGAGATCAATGTCATACAAAATACGTGCTAACACAGAACTAGATTTTGCTCTCCTGTGCATAGATGCCAAGTGTGGAGAAAATAACCTGCTCCAAGTTCAAGGGAAACTTGATCTCATCCCAGAAATAATAGCTTCCTGTTTCATGGGGAGCGGCAATCTTGAAATACCGAATTTTAACAACGTACTTCCCCCTCCCCTTATGAATTTAACATATATGAAATGAAGGCATGTCTAGTAATTATCATCGTTTAATTGGCTTTTTTCTTTCGTAGTGGTACATAAAATAATGGTGTGCCTTAAAACTGGTAATGTCTGAGTTTAGATGAAATGTGGCAATCCACGTCAACTCAGCCAGAGAGAATTGACTAGACTTCAATATTAAATGCAGGTGTGTGAAAGCAAAGAGGAAAAACTGAATTTCCTCTCTGATGTAGCCCCTTTTGGACACTTCCAGAAGCAAACAGCTATACCCAAAACTTGGAGTGCTTTTTGCAGCTCATTATCTGTATATACTACCTCTTGCCTGTTGCAATTTTGAGCATATTGACCATATTTAGAATGAGCCCTAGAAGAGATTCATTCTAAACATGAATGTGTAGCTTTATGGAAATAAATCTTGCAATTACCCAGCTGGCATTGGGTTGGGTTTCTATGACACACTTTTCTGTTTCACAAAAACTGCCCTTGGGGTTTTGATGCTAATAAGGGCTCCAAGACACAAGTGCAATAATTCTCAAACTTTAATGAGAATAATCTTCAGCATTGGTTAAACATATTCATCCCAGGGCCTCACCCCAGACCTTGTGATTCAGGAACTCTGAACAGGACAGGGTGGGGAGGCCAGCTGTGTGGTTGACTAGCTCTGTGGGTGGTTTGGACGCCCACCATGGTTGACCACTGCCCTGTGGTGTGAGAACGCCAGTGCCCCATGCATGCACGCTGGTACATTAAAGGTGAGATTTCCCGAGTCCAGCATCTGCCTGGAGTCACCTGGTTGGATGCTCACACTGATCCCTGGGCAAATCTCGAGCCCATATCTCTTCACACCAGCTCTGTTTCCCCGATGACCTGTTGTCTGCCCTCCATGTGACCACCCAGACCCAGGGCATATGTGGCAACTGTTCTTTTTTTTTTTTTTTTTTTTTTTGCTGTACGCGGGCCTCTCACTGTTGTGGCCTCTCCCGTTGCGGAGCACAGGCTCTGGACGCGCAGGCTCAGCGTCCATGGCTCACGGGCCCAGCCGCTCCGCGGCATGTGGGATCCTCCCAGACCGGGGCACGAACCCGTGTCCCCTGCATCGACAGGCGGACTCTCAACCACTGCGCCACCAGGGAAGCCCTTTTTTTTAAAATTTTTATTGGAATATAGTTGCTTTACAATGTTGTGTTAGTTTCTGCTGTACAGCAAAGTTATTCAGTTATACATATACATATATCCTCTTTTTTAAGATTCTTTTCCCATATAGGTCATTACAGAGTATTAAGTAGAGTTCCTTGTGCTATACAGTAGATTCTTATTAGTGTGGCAACTGTTCTAAAAAATGCTTCTTCAGTCAAAAGGAACTGAGGCCTGAACTGGTTTACTTCAACTAGTGAAGGGGCAAGGAAATTTGGGTTCATTAACATTGATTTATTTGCCAACTAATTTTCATTTTAAAGGCCACGTGGAAGCTGCCTTTTCCAATACATGGGGGATTCTAGCCCAGTTCAACACTCATTGCTGGGCCTCCACCTCCTGTCCATTTAATATGCGTTCCAGACAGTGGGCATGGTGGACTAAGCAATGGCCCCCAAAGGTGCCCACGTCCTAATCCCTGGAACCTATGAATATGTTACCTCACAAGATAAAAAGGACTTTGCAGGTGTGATTAAGTTAGGGGGAAAGTAGCCTAGGTTACCCAGGTGGACCCAGTGTAATCTGACAGGCCTTATAAGAGGGATATGGGCAGTTCAGAGTCAGAGGGAAGGGATGGAAGCAGAGGTCAGAGGTCGAGAGAAGCGTTGGGCTCCTGGCTTTGAAGGTGGAGACAAGGAAGTGGATTCTCCCCTACAGCCTCTAGAAGGAACAAGTGTGCTGACACCTTGATTTTAGACCAGCGGTACCATCCAAGACTATAAGGTAATACATTTGTGTTGTTTAAGCCTCTACAGTTGTGAAAATTTGTTATAGCAGCGATAGGAAGTTAATACAGGGGTTTTAAATTATTCTTCTCACTCTAGAGCTGAAAATTCTCTGAACAAAGAGAGACCTACAGGAGGCCCAAGGGAGCAGGCTTTGGGTGGAGCCTGAGAACCAGGACACAGACTGTTCCTGTTTCTCAAAAGCAGATGGGATTAATAGACTGTGACTTTGATTCTTGAATAACAAATGCCAAGGTCTCCGGGCCTGATCTAGGAGATCAACTATATTTGGCAACCAAACAGAAGCACCCACGGGTCTGCAGTTCTCCTCTTCAAGCTCATTTGTGTCTGAAAGCATGCTTGCTTGCTTGTGCCTGGGAAAGGTTGAAGTTTCTGTTAGAGTTTAGATGAAAGGTTATCCGCCAGTGTCCCAAAGAAGATAAAAGAAAGTGTGTCCCGTAATCTGTGTCCTACAGGAGTGAAAGGGACTAAACCGTCCCACACCTGGAAGTCTCCCAGGGTTCTTGAAAGATGCTTTCTAGACAGCAGGTGCTGCCTTTTGCCATCCATTCAGTGTCCTATCCCTGGCCCTCTTCCCCTCTCCCCAGCTCTTCCATCCCAACAAGGTCATCCGACACCAATTCTGAAGCTTTGGGCATCTTGGGATGACTTTCCCAACAAGGAAGAGGATCGGGACTTTGAGGTGAGAGTGGATGGTGTCTCCTGTCTCAGCTCTATAATCCCCTATTCCAGCTGCTTCTCCACTGCCGGTTACAGAGCCTGCAAACTATATTTTCCAGCCTGGCTTTCCACCTGGCTCCTTGTCAGATGCCGCCAAGGGGAGACCCTGGCAGGAGTTCGGAAGAAGCTTTTTTTCTGTAGACTTGGTTGCGCTTCTGCAGAGTCGGGGCAGCCATGGAAGGGGAGGCGGCAGTGGCTGAGGGCAGGGTCAGGCTCCTGGTTTTCTGCCAACTAGGCCCTGACAACAGCAGGCTAAGCGCAACGAGCAGCAATTTTTCTTTTTTCTTCTTGCTCTTTCTGAACTGGAGGTGGCAGACACTTGCTGCAGTGACTGATGTTTGGGAAGTCATACCCTCCCACCTGTCTTCCAGCTCTTCTAACACCTCACGACCAACCTTCTAGTTCAACATCTAGATCATCTGTTTTCCTGATTAGATGAGGAAAACCTGCATCTTTCACTTTCATTGACAAGGGCCAGAGTCCGTGAAACCCTTTATCTACCCTCAGTATCGTGGGTTTTTGAATTCCATTTGAGTCTTTCCATCAAAAGACTCAAAGTACAGACCTGCCCAGAAAGAAGAGGTAGTTAGAGCTGGCTGATGCACGTCGAACAAACCAGGTTGGAAGCCAGTGTTTTTTCTTAGATACTCTTGGTCTTAGGTTAGTTTATCCAGAAAAATTCTCCAAGGTGAGGGTCCTGTGTGAGTGACTTATTGTGGGTGGTGTAGGCAGGATGCAACCAGGCCTCCCAGGGTCACTCCAGCCTGGCCTCCACGGGAGCTCTGGCGTGTGAGTGGCCTCAGAGCTTTTGTGATGATTGCAGTCATAGGTCATTTCCAAGGGTCACCCTCAGGGGCCGTAAACTCCCAGGTGATTTTGACTATCTCTAGTAGCCTGATAACAGGCCTCTGAAGAAGAGTTGCGGGTGTGAGCCTTTGGAACAAAAATACACACAGAAAAGGTATGGGACCTGGGGAATCCAGCCAGAGAACTGACAGGGCCCCTCCGATTATGACTTGTACTATACCTGACTGAAAAGACCTTCAGAAAGGGATGGCCAGCCCTTCACTTCTGCCTCTCAAATTTTATGCAAGTTCCTCTTTGGCCAACTCTAACCCAGAGTTGTAGGGGGAAAGGGATTCTAGGAAATGTAGTCCCAGCTGAACTGTGTTAATGACAGAACAATCCAGACAACTAGCCTAGCTGTTTTAATAAAGTATCACCAAACTCAGGTTATGGGTGGGTCTTCTGTCACTAGAATATCCACAGGAAACTGTCGGTGGATATTCTCCCAGCCATACCAGGAAGAACTGTTGATACAGCACCCTATGTGGCCCCCATGATGAGCTCCATCAAATGGAAAGGGGTGGTCCACAGGTGGGGAGGGGGGATAAAGTTCCAGGCAGCAGCCTGGCCCTGGAAGGTTCTAGGCCAAGTCCTCACCTCTCTACTTTACCCCAGTTCTGGCCCTCCCACCCTAGCACCCCCATCCCCAGCTTCCTTGAGACTCATGTCAATTCTCAGTGCTCATTTGGGGAATCAGAGATACTGCTCACTGATGACTTTGATCCTCTTTGCATATAAATGTAAAGGCAGTGTGGTGTTGCAGCAAAGAGCATGGTCTCAGAAGCCAGATTTCTGAGTTCAAGTACTAGGTCTACCACTTCCCACCTGTGCAACCTTGACCAAATGACTCAATCTCTATGCCTCAGTTTCCTCATTTGTCAAATAGGAATAGCGTTACTACCTATCTCATGTGGTTGTTGAGAGGATGAGAGGAGTTAATGTGTCAATCACTTAGCATTTATATGAATAACATTCATTAAATTTCAATGACTAAGTCACTTTATTTAGTGATTATGTATTTTTTATTTTCTTTATATTCTACTAAAGCATTACCCAATAGGATCTGACAATACTTTGAAACAACTTAGCACTGTCATGTGTAAGAAAACAAAAGTACACGATGACATTTTCAAAACTTTCTTATTCCTCCTTGTCACTATGTCAGAATGACCTTTCCCCAGATTTGTAAGGTTTTTATCATACATGGAATTTACTCTTAAAAGATAATCTTTAGGGAAATTTTCTAATAGAGTAGTGATTATAAAAAGGTTAAAGACCAAGTATGAGGCATTTGAAGTCATCTTATTTCCGTCAATAGCTGGCAACTTTCACCAGTAACTATTTGCCTAAGTAGCAGGAGCATAAAGCCATAAGAAAGGTTTGCAAGTGTTGGGTTTCACTGAAGATTCAGTGAGAATAGAAATGTATTCTCCCGGAGAAGTAACTTTGAGTTCCTCATGTTTGGTCTCTAAGGAATAACTGGTATAGTCTAGTGGTCCAGTATGATGAGTCACTGTGGTCAGAATTTTCCCTCCAAAAACTCATATATGCATGTGGGACTGAATATTTTGTCCAGCCTCCTTGGAGGACAATTTGGAGATGTCTGTCAACACTTTAAATGCTTATACCCAGTCATATGCTAAGTGTTTGTTGTATAATAAAGAATTTGAATAGTCTTTGTCTCAGGTTCCTGGGATGGAACCTCTAAACCCTTGGAATTTCCTGAACGTTAGGAGTGCTTTTGTTATTTATGGTGGGCTCCTGGGGTTGCACCTGGGTTTATGTTAATGAGGTGACTGTGATGGGCTCCTAGGAAGTTTCGGGATGAGGGCTGGCCGTGTCAGGGAGTTTGATCCTGTAGTTAGAGAGTTGGGGCTTTAGGCCACATGCTGCTAGCCCAACCTCCCTCCCCTGGGAGAGGACACGGCTGGAGACTGAGTTCAATCACATGGCCAATAATTTAATCAATCATGCTGCCATATTGAAACACCAATAAAAACTCTGAACACTTGAAGCTCCAGGAGCTTCCTGGTTGATGAACACATTGATATGCCAGAAGGATGATGTGTCCCTGCAGCCACAAAAACTCCATTTGGGAACCTGCCAGCCTTCACCAATAGGTTTCCTCATTTGGCTGGCCCTGATTTGCATCCTACATAGTATAACTGTAATAAGTGAAGTGATCTCCTGAGTTCCATGGGTCATTCTAGTAAATTATCAAACCAGAAGGGGTCATGGGAGCCCCCACATTTGTAACTAGTTAGCTAAGAAGTGTTGGTGGCCTGGGGACCTCCAGACTTGCAGCTGGTATCTGAAGTGAGGCCAGCCTTGTTGGGGGCTGTGCCCTTAACCCATGGAGTGTGCACTAACTCCAGGTAGTGGCAGAATTGAACTGAGGTACTGCAGTGTTTAACAACCATCTCTCCAGGGACAAGGGAAGCCCTCATGTGTAACGATTGCAGGTTCCCATGATGTAAATACTCTCACTATGGCCAATTCAAGTTACCGGTGTGATGTCACTGACCATGGAGCGGGGAAGAGATGCGTTTGACCTGGTCCTCATGGGCCTGTATAAACTGACTCCAGCACATTATTGCTTGTATCCTTGGACCAAGCAACTCTACTTCTCAAAACACAGCTGGCAGACACGCTGCCATATTTTTCCCATCCCAAATGTGTACAAGGATATTCATTGTGTGTTGTTTGTATTCATAAAAGATTAAAAACAATCTACAGGCCCACCAATAAACTTAAATCACTGGGCATGAATAAAATGAAATACTCTGCAGGGTTTAGAAAGAACGAGGCAAATCTATACTGATGTGGAGTAATTTGCAAGATGTATCATTAAGTGAAAAAAGGAAGATGCAGAACCGTCTGCAGGTTTCTACCATTTGGTATAACATGAAAGGAGATATATATTAACTGTATACATGTGTAGACTTTCTTGGGAAGCAGTACATAAAAATCTAGTAAAAGAGGGAGGGAGACACCAGAGGGTAGTGACATGGGAACATATGTATATGGTTTTTTGTTTTTGTTTTTTTTTTTTTTGCGGTACGCGGGCCTCTCATTGTTGTGGCCTCTCCCGTTGTGGAGCACAGGCTCCGGACACGCAGGCTCAGCAGCCATGGCTCACGGGCCCAGCCGCTCTGCTGCATGTGGGATCTTCCCGGACCAGGGCACGAACCCGCGTCCCCTGCATCGGCAGGCAGACTCTCAATCACTGCACCACCAGGGAAGCCCCTGGAGCCTCTTTTATAAGAGCACTAGTCCCATTCATGAGGGCTCCACCCTCATGACCGAAGCACCTCCCAAATACCTAATACCAGCACCTTTGGGGGTGGTTAGGATTTCAACCTATAAATTTGAGGGGAAAATGAACATTCAGACCATAGCAGCTAGTTAAGTCTGAAACCAACTTCTCTTGGCAGTGTATATCGATTAACAGATTCTAAAAGCTATGAGAAATTGCCAGGCCCATGCAAAAGTGAGGGATGAGAATGGGAGAGAGCTCTAAACGTAGTCGCTGGGCAGACCCAGGAAGGCAGCCAGAGAGGGGAGCCCAGATGGAGGCAGTTAAAGGAGAGGACTACAGTACTGCCCCCCTTGGGAGGATGGGAAAGAGACCAAAGACTGGAAGTCCAATCATTATAAGGTAGTCTTTTCCAGTGGGTTTTCTTGCTTATTGATCTGCCTTTCTGAATCCCCTATGTTTCCACTCTAGCTTCATTAGAATTGCCTGTGTTCATCGATATCTGCATTATAACTAATTTATCCCTACTGACTGAGATCCTCCCAGCAGCCTGTTGGCTGAAAGTTTGCTGATTTCCACTTGCTCTAGCTTTTTAAAATCTCAGCTGTCAGCATAGCCATGCTTCCATGGAAGCTCATGCCCACAGGGTTAAGCAAACCCAGACGGAACTGAGATTAATGGGGGCGTCTGTGTTACTGCAGAGGGAGAAGAAACACTGGCATTAATAATAATGATGACGATGGTAGCAGCTTTTAGTATGGGCTAAGGGGCTTTATGGGAGAGGCAACCAGAAGTCTCACCCCATTACTCCGTCTAGCTCCAAGCCCGGCATCTCCTGGGGACTGTCTCTTCTTCCAAGTCAGGTCCACGTATAATTTCTCAGAGTCCAGCAACGATCAATTTAAATATTTCCAACATCTAAATATTTCAACAGTGGTAGAAAAAAAATAAGTTAACCGCAGCTGAGTCCTTTTTGGATAAAATCAAATATAACCACCCAGAACACCCAGTCCTGAGCACACTCTATCCAGCCAGAGAAGACTGGCAGGCACTCCTGTCCTTGGCAGTGAAGTGATGTCCTTGGTCAGCTAATCTGGCCGCCCCTGGTTTTGCAAACAGAAAGGACTTTTCGTATCAAAGTTATATCCTGTTTCCTCTTATAAGAGCCATCTTGGACCAAACTTTGTCCCATTCTTTCAGGACTTGACTGAAAGCTACAGGAATGAGCCAACACACTCCAACACTGCGACATTTTTCTACCGACGTCAAGGCTGAAGTTCCATACTATTGTTTCTTAATTGCAGAGCAGGAAGCTAAGACTCAGGGAGATTAAATAACTAATCCCATCCGCAAGACGCAGAGCACAGATATGAATGAGTTTATCGTACTTCAAGATTATTCTTTTTATTTCATCTTCTATAACTTTTGCATTTCTAACTATAGAAGTAAGTGCATAAGTGTGATGGGAAAATTGGAATACACAGAAATGTATTTTGCATTTCTTTTCAACCTCGCTCTCTTTTATTGTTACATGCGTGCAAAAAACACATGTAGCATTTCATCAGGATTAGTCATTACATGTGCTCTACAAAGTGCAGAATTCTCACCCTCAGGCAGGAAAAACAGCCCCAAGAACTGGAAGGTTTCCCACAGTTAATTGCTTAGGTAATAAGCTGACCATGAGATGGTCAGCGCATGCCCCTCCTCCTTTTCCTCCCAAAGCTTCAGGATCTCCAGCACCTGAATTGGGAAGTAGGGGCGGACATGGTTAAGACACACCCCTACCCCTGCCACCTCCCGTCTGCCCACTCTCCGTGGGGACCCGACCTCCGGCTCCAACTCCCAGGCCTGATGCCTGGACAACTTCTCCTCGTTCGTCAGTTTCATATGGCCTCGTACTGGTACTGGTAGAGAAGCTTCTTGGTGTGCTCCAGGGGCTCCACCTGGAACAACCACCACAGTGACATGGAGAAGCAGCAATGGCTGGGGCTGTAGGCAGATTCTGGAGCCAGACCTCCTGTGTTCAGATCTTCCCCTGTCATTCTCTAGCTGTGTGACCTCAAGCAAGTTGCTTAACCTCAAAAATAAGGGAAAAAGAATTGCTTAGGCTCTCATCTCTAGGTGAGAGCCACCTCAAAATTACCTCAGATGGGCTTATATTTCACTGGGTTAAATTTCAAATAACTCATTATAATGAATAATCCAAGCACTAGATAAACAGAAATTTTTAAAATATTCTGTTTCATGCCTGATTTCAGAAATGGTGCTGGAATATGATGAACCCCACGTTTACCTAAAGTAAGGATAATCCTGGCCACCAACGGGATGAGGAGGAGACATAAAATAAGGTCAGATATGCATCCATTCATTTGTCATTCAACAAGTAATTCAGAGCACCGTTTTTTTTTGTTTGTTTGTTTTTTTTTGGCCATGCTGCACAGCTTGCAGGATCTTATTAGTTCCCCGACCAGGGATCAAACCTGTGCCCCCTGCCAGTGGATGTGCAGAGTCCTATCCACTCGACTGCCAGGAAATTCCCCAGAGCACATTTTATGTACCAGGCACTGGTTTCAGAATTGAGGATACAACAGTATACCAAATAGACAAAGTCCCTGCTTCGGAGGGCTTCCAGTCCAGTAAGGGAGACAGACAATAAACAAATGAACTGAGAAAATGTCAGGTTGTGATAAATACTGTGGAGAAAAATAAAGCAGAATACAGGGAATAGAAAGTGCTCAGGAAGAAGGTTGCTCCTTTATGCAGTATATTAGTCTGCTTGGGCTGTCCAAAGAAAATATTGGGTCGGCCAAAAAGTTTGTTCAGGTTTTTCCGTAAGATGTTACAGAAAACCCAGACAAACTTTTTAGCCAACCCAGTGCCACAGACTGGGTGGCTTAAACAACAGAAATTTATTTTCTCACAGTTCTGGAGGCTAGAAGTCCAAGATCAAGATTGCACTCTATTCAGTTGCGGTGAGAGCTCTTCTTCCTGGCTTGCAGACTGCCACCTTCTCTGTGTCCTCACGTGGCCTTTCCTCAATATGTGCACATGGAGGGTGGGGGCGGGGAGGGAGAGAGAGAGAGAGAGAGAGAGAGAGGGAGAGGGCCCTCTGGTGTCTCTTATAAGGACACTAATCCTATCTGACCAGGGTCCCACGTATGTGACCTCATTTAACCTTAATTACTTCCTCGTTCCAAACAGAGCCACATTGGAGGGTTAGGGCTTCAATATATGAATTTAGGAGGGGACACATACATTCAGTCCATAATATACAGGATAGTCTGAGAAGGCATCTCTGATAAGATGCGGCAGTCAGCTTTCAAGATGGCCCTCAGTGAGCCTCACCTCCCGATATTCACACCCTTATGTAGTCTCCTCCCACAAAAAAATTGGGGATGGTCTCTGGGTAATAAAGTACAGCAGAGATGAAGGTATTTGATTTCTGAGGCTGGGTCATCAAAGGTGTCAAAGCTTCCACCTTGCTTTTTTGGATGACTCCCTCTGGGGCAAGCCAACCGTCATGTCAGGAGGACACTCAAGCAGTCCTGGGAGAGAACCACATGGAGAGGGACTCAGACCTCCCCTCCAGCAGCTCTAATCTGTCAGACGTGTAAATAAAGCACCGTGGAAGAGGAACCTCCAGCCCGAGTCAAGCCTTCAGATGACTGAAGCCCCAGCTCAAGTCTGTACTCCAGCCTCATGTGAAACCCTTAGACAGAGCCGCCCAGCTAAGCTGGTCCCACATTTCTGGTCTACAGAAAACTTGAGATAATAAAGCCTCTACATTGACGTAAATTGTTAGGCAGCAAAAGATAAGTAATACATAAGGTGAGCAACCTGAAGGAAGGAAGCAAGATGAAGCTTCCTTTTCCTGCCTTTCAGGAGGAAGGAAAAGCAAGTGTCAAAGCCATGAAATCAGAGCACGTGTGGCAAGTTCAAGGAACAGCACGGAGGATAGTGCAGCAGGAACAGAATGAAATACAGGGTCAGATCACATAGGGTCTATGTGTCTCCACCCTGCCAGAGTCACGTGCACAGAGACACCCACTTAGGAGAGCATCTTTCTTTTTTCCCCCCTTTGGTTTAGATTTTTGTGTGTGTGTGGTATGCGGGCCTCTCACTGTGTGTGGCCTCTCCCGTCGCGGAGCACCGGCTCCGGACACGCAGGCTCAGCGGCCATGGCTCACGGGCCCAGCTGCTCCGCGGCACGTGGGATCTTCCCGGACTGGGGCACAAACCCATGTCCCCTCCATCGGCAGGCAGACTCTCAACCACTGCGCCACCAGGGAAGCCCTAGATTTTTTTTTTTGAATTTTATTTTTTTTATACAGCAGATTCTTATTAGTTATCTATTTTATACATATCAGTGTATGTATGTCAATCCCAATCAAAGATTTTTTTTGGATGTGGAGCATTTTTTTTAAAGTCTTTATTGAATTTGTTACAATATTGCTTGTTTTATGTTTTGGTTTTTTGGCCACAAGGCATGTGGGATCTTAGCTCTCCACCAGGGATCGAACCTGCACTCCCTGCATTGGAAGGTGAAGTCTTAACCACTGGACTACCAGCGAAGTCCCTAGGAGAGCATCTCATTTGTTTTAACGGAATGTCCTGATAAGCTCTGAACGTCATGTCATCAGATTATGCCAGCCATCTTGGTGATCCCAAGAACCCTCACTCCTAATTATTATTTATGTTTACAATTCCCAAATTTGTCTTTCCAGTCTAGATGTCTCCCCTGAACTTCAGCATCCTATACCCAAGGGCCTAGCCAACATCTCCCCTGGAATAGCTAATAGCATCTCAGTCTTACTGTGGCCAAAATCATATTCCTGCTCTTCCCACACCTCACCCCCACCCACAATCCTCCTCATCTCTGAAAATGAAAATCCATCTTTCAGGGACTCAAGTCAATAACCTTAGAGACATCTTTCACCTTCCCTCTTTCTTCCCCCCATACACCCATCCAAAATATCGGCAAAGTCTATTAACACTCCTTTTAAAATATATCCAGAATCCAACACTTCTCACCACCTCCACCCCATTCACCATTCTCCAAGCCACTTATTTCTAGGCCGGGTTATGGTACGAGTTTTCTAATCAGTTTCCCTTTCCCTCCTATCGTCTACTCTCAGCCCTGTAGCCAGAGGGAGGTTTACATATATCCGATCATGTCATTTGTCTGCCCTGAATTCCCCAATGTCTCCCCATCTCACTCAGTGTAAAAACCAAATTCTTCACAGGATAAGGCCCTTCAGGATCTTGTCCAATTATCTCTCCAACCTCATCTCTAGTTACTCTCGCCCTTCCTCAGCTTCAGCAACAACAGCCTCCCTGCTCTTGCAGAAACGAGCCAGGCACACTTCTGCCCCAGGGTCCATGCTCTTGCCGTTCCTGTTATCTAGAATACTCTTTCATCTGATTTATCCAAGATTTACTCCCTTACCTCCTTTGGGAATGTGCTCACATGTTACCTTGCCAGCAAAATCTTCCCTGACCACCCTCTCAAAAAGTGCAACCGCCTCTCCAGAATCCCTTATCTCTTTGCTTCGTTTTTGCACATAGCTCTTATCACTATCAGACATTTTATACACTTTATATGTTTTAATTATTATTTAGTTGTTTTATTGATTTATTTTTGTTAGGCTCCTTCTGCTAGAATATAAGCTCCTTGATGGTAAGGATTTCTGTCTGTTTTGCTCACTGCTGAATCCCCAGGGCCTAGAACAGTTCTTAGCACATGGTAAACACCTAATAAACACTTGAATGAATGAATAAGCCCCTTAGCGTGGATATAAGAGCCTCCGTTTCGGGATATGACCAAGTGATGAAATGTGGTAGCTAACCTGCCAGGCTTAAGATAATGGGGAGAACTCGACATGCTCTAAAGAGAGAGGAAAAGAAAAACAAAGGCAAGGTGTACCGAGAAAGACCCAGCAACACTGGGGGGTACCTGAGAGGACCCAGAGAGAAAGTTCTTCCCTTGGGGGTGGGCTCAAAAGACTGGGGAAATCAGAACTATGTAAGGGGACTTTTAAACTAGTTTGTTGTAGGGTATCCAATGTAAATCCCAGTTCTCCACCTTCCCTACAAAATGTTGCCACCAATTCTTCTCTGCTTGGTAATGCTTCTGTGGGAGGGGATTCTGGCTGGAGAAGTGGACAAGGATTGACTTTTGCATCCAAGTTGGCTGATGTTCAACATGTTCCATGCGGAGGTCAAAGGCCAAGAGCACAGCTGATGTCTGATTGCACCTGCAGCCTTTAACCTTGCTGTGTATTTCCTTGGCTGGCTTCTGTTGAAGGGAATGGTGATTTGAACAAGGACAAGTGTTTTTAATTCATCAGACACTGTGTGCTGTGGCTTGGGTCCAATTCATCTTAAGGGCAGCTGTTTTCCTACACATTCTTCAAGTAATACTTATAATTATTACCAATAACCCCACATACACACACAGTGTGCCAATCACGACAGCCTGAAAAGACATGAGCTCTGAGCTAAACAGCTTAGTTTCTGTTTTAATCATGGAGTTCTAGGGTCTTACTCCCCTACTTTTTTCTAATACAGTTCTCTGATTTGAAGCAAGTAGCCTTTTGAATTCCCCTCTCCGTGAATTTGCTTTGGGAGAGCTGCGGGCAAAGAAATTTCTTTGAGGAAAAACAAAAGTGCTCACTTGTCCCTGGAGAAGGGACAGAAAATTAAAGCATGGAACCAAGAATCATGTTCTTTTTGTATTGTTAATATAAAATCACATTGAGATAGTACGTATATTAAGAGTTAAACCGATTCACAGAGAGAGAAAAAAATATTTTGTAGACTAAAAAGCCATATTCACAAAATATATATTTTATCTACATCCTGTCTGGCTTTTATCTGCCTTTATTCCCATTCTCTTTTTTCTTTTTTTTTTGGCAGTGGCACGCGGGATCTTAGTTCCCCCACCAGGGATCAGACCCATGCCTTCTGCAGTGGAAGTGCAGAGTCTCAACCTCTGGACCGCCAGGAAAGTCCCCCCAGTATATTTTTTGAAGTATCAATAATGTGCCATAGGCTAAAAGAGCCATAAGGATACTTTTCCTTTGGGGTTTTCTGTCCTGAAACCCTAGCTCTGAGCAGCCCCTACCCCCCTTCCCCTCTCACCTAGCTTCACTCATCATGAACCTTCCATTTTGAAACTGTTAACCTTTCAGGTCCTCTCTCCAAATTATATTTCACTCTCCAGGTTTTCTACAGGTAAAAAGAAATACATAATCTTTCCCAAATCCCTCAGATTTTTAAGCTCAATTTCATTTAATTCCAATACCACAAGTGATTAAAAAAAAAAAAAAAACCAGCAATGCTGTTGTTACAAATGGGTGGATGAGGACAGGGATTAGCAGTGATATCTAGTAGGTAGAGTTCAATGAAACTTCTTGAGGGCTTCCCTGGTGGCGCAGTGGTTGAGAGTCCGCCTGCCGATGCAGGGGACACGGGTTCCTGCCTGGTCCCGGAAGATCCCACATGCCGCGGAGCGGCTGGGCCGGTGAGCCATGGCCGCTGAGCCTGCGCGTCCGGAGCCTGTGCTCCATAACTGGAGAGGCCACACACAGTGAGAGGCCCGCATACCGCAAAACAAGCAAACAAACAACAAAAAAAAAACTTCTTGAAACCAGATCAGCAAAATACTGTTAGGATATATGATGAAGCACAGGAAGAGCCTTCGGGGTGTGAACCCAATTCTGCAGACCATACTCTTCTCACAGCCATTGCAAGCATATGTAAGTCCTACGTTTAAAAAAGAGAGAGATGGACAAATGGGCCAAGGGAATAGGACAGAGAGCCTAAAACAGGTGCATGCCTAGAAGGATACTTTGTGTAAATGGAGGTGGCACTTCACAGCAGTAGAGAAAGACAGTGATTGACTAAATGGTGGTGGGTGTCCATATGGAAAATTTGAAATTGAGCAACTACTTTACAACATACACAATAAATTCCCAGTGGATTAAAAATTCAAATATGGAAGGCAAAACATTCAAACTTTTAGAAGAGAGTATCTTTATGACCCAAGGGGTTAGAGGGCAGAAAGATTTCTTAAAGCACAGAAAGTACAAACCTTATAGGATAGCACTGATTGGTAAATTAGACTGTTAAAATTATGAGCTTATATTCATCAAATTACACGCTAAAAAAAGCGAAAAGGCAAGCCACAAACTGAGAATAAGTATTTGTAATAAGGTAACTAACAAAGTATTAGTATCCTGAAAATAAAAAGAGCTCCCTACGAATGATTGAGAAAGCAAAAAAAACCCACAATTGTTAAGTGAGTAAAAAATGTGAACAACTCTAAATATAGCCAACAAATACCACATTATAATAAATATGAAAAAAGATGGTCTTTGTATGTTATCAGGAAAATGTAAATTGTAATGAGATACACATTGGATTGGAAAATAACTAAAGTCTAATACCTAAAATAACTAGAAAGTCTGATACCAAGTGCTTGAAACAGTGTAGATCGACAGGAACTCTATTCACTGCTAATAGTAGAAAGTAATTTGGCCTTCCCTGGTGAGATTGAAGATGTACACAGTCTGTGTATAACTCATCAGGCTCACTCCTACATATAGATCCCAGATAAAATTCTAAAGTGAATAACATGAAATTGTATAGCATTTCACAGTTTACAAAGCACTGTTATTGGTATATGTAGTCTACAAACTATTTTTTTATCGAAGTAAAGTTGATTTACAATGTTGTATTAATTTCTGCTGTACAGCAGAATGACTCAGTTATACACATATAGACATTCTTTTTTCATATTCTTTTCCATTATGGTTTATCCCAGGATACTGAATGTAGTTCCCTGTGCTATACAGTAGGACCTTGTTGTTTATCCATCCTATATATCAATATACTAGTTTGCATTTGCTAACCCCAACCTCCCAGTCCATCCCTCTCCCAGTCCCCTCCCCCTTGGTAACCACAAGACTGTTCTCTATATCTGTGAGTCTGTTTCTGTTTTGTAGATAGGTTCATTTTTGCCATATTTTAGATTCCACGTAAAAGTGATATATGGTATTTGTCTTTCTATTTCTGACTTACTTCACTTAGTGTGATAATCTCTAGGTCCATCCATGTTACTGCAAATGGCATTATTTCATTCTTTTTTATGGCTGAGTAGTATTCCATTGTCTATATGTACCACATCTTCTTTATCCATTCCTCTGTCAGTGGACATTTAGGTTGCTTCCATGTCTTAGCTATTGTGAATAGTGCTGCTATGAACATTGGGGTGCATGTATCTTTTTGAATTATAGTTTTGTCTGGATATACACCCAGGAGTGGGATTTCTAGATCATCTAGTAGTTCTATTTTTAGTTTCCTGAGGAACCTCCATACTGTTTTCCAAAGTGGCTGCACCAACTTACATTCCCACAAACAGTGTAGGAGGGTTCCCTTTTCTCCACACCCTCTCCAGCATTTGTTATTTGGTCTACAAACTATTTTTAATCCACTTTTAGTAGGCAGTATTAACTCTACTTTTCACAGAGGTTTAGTTATCCTTCTAAGGTGACATGAATTGGTGAGTGGCATTGACACTCACCTGTGTAAATTTCCCCATCTCCTGGTAATAACCCACACTTTTGTCTGGGGATCCACCCTCCCTACTCTTATGGGATCTGGATGAGGCTTCATCCAGACATGGTCAATTAAAGCGCCACAGTGATTGGTCCAGGGATAACATGGATCCCTAGGCCTGTTCATTCAGAGTGAACCTTCGGACTGCTGGAAAAGTGTCCTGTGCTTTCTTGCTGGTCTAGAGCCTGGGAGAAGATGAGACCAGAGCTGATGTAAGCTGCCTTGTGGAGTCTGAGAAAGAAGCAGAGGTAGAGTTGAGGGGTGGAAAGAAAAGAAGCCTTCACGACATAATTTATAACTCTGAGCTACTTGAAGCCAGATTTACCCCTGAACATCTAAGATACTTAAGCAAGAAATTCCCTTTTTGCTTAAGTGATTGAGTTACCCTTTCTGCGATGTACAAGCCAAAGAATTCTGGACTATACAATGACAAAGCCAAAAGTAGAGCCCAGCTGTCCCAATGTCCACTGTTCTTTCCATAGCTCTACCCAGCAGGATGTGGCTGGTAGGCTCCAAAGCCAACAAGAAAAAATGGAAATAGTGTTTTGCTTTTACTAGGACAGGACTCTTGGAGTTTTTCCCCAGCCTATTACACCTGAAAATATTTTTTCTCTTATTTCTATGGGTATATATCTAGTTTGTATCTTATCCCATTCAAGATCAGCAACTTCATAATTGAAGTAGTTTCTTTGTCAAAAATCCCCCTTAACATAGTCAAGGACAACATTATGTAATTATAGATAAATTCAACCAAGCTACCAATGGGGATATATGTATATGCATAGCTGATTCACTCTGTTATAAAGCGGAAACTAACACACCACTGTAAAGCAATTATACTCCAATAAAGATGTTTAAAATTTTTTTAATATAAATAAATGTGATCAAAGTGAGGATATGTGTTAAATTATTATCATGAAAGGGATGTAGACTATTTGATTCAACAAGAAGACTAAAGTCTGATGATGCTGCAAAGAAAATAACCAACAACACAGAGTTGTAAACGACATTTCCTCTCCACACAGAAGAGTGGACAATTGTCAGAGCCGTCACGAAGACATTTATCTTCTGACAGAGGCTGACTGCACCTGGAGAGAGGGGCCACCCTGCCAGCTGGGGTCAGTGAGCTGGAACTGTGGGTCTGGAAACCGCACCGTAATTGCAAGACCACGGTCCCCAAACCCAGTCTGACAAGTGTGAATGTACCTCTGGGGACATCACGGGAATTCCAGAATGGTGATCACCAACGTGGATAACAAAAGCCATCCCCAGTCAGAGCAAATAAGTCAGGTTATCAAAGAATGAGCGTGAGATAGCCACCCAGCTGCTGAAATTGTAAAGCACTCAGAGTTGGTCTTCAAAGTCTCCACTGCTCCTTCACTCCCCTCCTGGACCTTCCGGCTTCCCTTCCCCCTCTCCCCACAGACCCACAATAAGGTACTCGATTCGGACATACCCTCTGGGAAAGGGCTTAAAGCTCCAAATCAAATCTCTTTCTCTCTTTCCATCTCATTCACCAGAATTTCCATTCCCTCACAGAATCATGAACATTGGAGCCATGCAGTGCTAGGTTAGAAGCCAAACCATGCCACTGACAAATGAATGAAGCTGGGCCAGTTAGCTAACATTCCTAAGCATCAATTTCCTCATCTGAAAAATGGGAATAGTAATATCCCCTCACTCATAGAGTTATTGAGAGAATTCACTGAGATAAAGCATGTAATGCAGTTTATCCACTGGGTGGTCCATAGGAAAATCCTAATAAGCATCAGTAATTATTATTACTGCTACTAGTAATAATAATAGTGATACAGATAAAGATGATCAATAGGTCTAACCAGCCTGTGGGAGTTTGTCTACTTTTGAAAAGAGCTTCATTGCTGGTTGATAACTTTTTGGAAGGACCCATTCACCATTTGCATTTTGCCTCCACTGTTTTTGCCTGTGGGGCTTTCTGTAGGACAGATCATGTATTCCTTGCTGTAGTAAATTTCAGTATTCCTTTTTCACAGGATCTATCAGCTCTGAAATAAGTCTTTATACATAGCATGTAACCAACCCAAATGATGCCAAACAAGGCGCTAGCCCAAAGATCCAATACTAGCAATATACAAGACCTTTTTCCCCTTTCCTTTAGTGATTTACTTTAAGAATAAATGGCTTTTCTTTAAAGGTCACTTTGTTGCTTTAGAACACTTTACACCTGGCACTATCTTCTTGCAGTAGGGAATTGCACAAAAGATGATTTATGCAATATTTCCTAAGATTTTATCTATTATATTATTGCAATTATCCCAGAAAAAAAAAAACCTCAAGATGTTGACCAAGTAAAATGATTTGCCTGAAAATACAAATTTTATCAGAAATAAAAATAACAAGCAACGTATTTTATATAATCTTCCACCTGGGTAAGACATAATATTTAATTACAATTAATGTTTATTGAATACTTACTATATGCCCAGCAGTACACACTAAGGGTTTTATATGTATCATCTCATTGAGTCCTGACAATTATTTTATCAGTTATTATTATTCTCATTTTTAAAACAGGAAATATAATATAACTTAGCCAAAGTCACACAGTAGCAAGGGCTGAGTGGAGAACAGATTTATCTTACTCTCTAATTCAAGCTTGTTGATCAAGCAAGACCCAACTCTTGAGCATGACACCTCCAAAAGGCAATGTTGGAAAATGTTCTTTGGGATAGCTGTGAAGTCCTGAATCACAACAGCCAATTCCAGTAAATCTTATAGACTCTACCCTCTTAGCTTCTTCAAAACATCCATCCTGAACTTCCCATCCAATAGGATGGGGCACGAGAATTTCCCAGTTCTAAAGCAGATTCATCATGAAAAAAATCAGGTACAATAATGATTATCTGCCCAGACATATATTGCCTTCCATCCTTCCTGTAACATTTTGAGGTGCGTATTGCTCCCATTTGACAGATGAGGACATAAGGATCTAAGAGATTAAGTCAGAGACCAGAGCCTGCTCTCAGCTCACAGGGATGTTCTTTTGGTCCACAGAGTAGTATTGAAATATTTGAGCCAACATTTAAAGATTGGATGACATGCTAAAACCTGAATTTCTGGACTCTATTGAGACTCTCAAATTCCCAGAAACCCTGGCCACATTCCTTCCTGGCAGGAAGGAATAGCTAAAGCTGAGGAGTGGTTGCCCAGGGCCCGTTGTCTCCACCCACCACTGTCCCCATCAGCATCACCCATTTCCTTTTAGCATAAATATCCACTGGTTCCCACCTCTCATGAGAACAGGCAGAATATTACAACCAATTGAGCGATCTGCAGAAGACCCAAGCCATGGGAAATACCCACTCTGCCACAGCCACCATCTCCAAAAGATGCCCACCTGCTGGGCAAAAAGGAGAGCCACAGAGGAATGACACAGATACAGGACACTGAATGTATTCTCTCCATCTATTCGAAACACTATTTGCCACACGACACACTTTAAATTGTCGCAGAATACTGTTTTCATTAATTGTCTTGTGTGTCTATTATACAGGCAGCCTTTGTTGTTTTCCCACATGACTTGCCTAGAAGCAATTCTAATAAAAGACTCAGATCATACAGTATCCATTTTCTCCTTCTTTTCAGTAGTAGGACCCCTGAGTTTTAGCTAGAAATCTAGCCACCCAAGAAGAAACTACATTTCCCAGACTCCCTTGTGGTTAAGTGTGGCCATGTGACTTACTTAGACCAATGGGATGTAGCCAACTTCAGGGTCTTCTAAAAGATTGACCTGCCCCAGGCTAGACCACCAATGTGGAAGTGAGCCAGCATCAGCCCTAAGGACATTCGAGGAGATTACAGGGCAGTAAGATGGAAGGCACCAGGGTCTCTGAATGTCCTCATAGAACAAAGCCACCCTACCAGCCCAAGTGAGCTCATTCTAGACTCTTCTTGGGAGATAAATAAGCCTATTTACTTAAGCCACTATAGTTTATATGTCTTTGTTCCAGGCGCCTTCCTCCCCTTATCCACTCCCACTCCTTCCATTTTCAGGCATCCTTCATTCTTCCTCGGGTTTCAGAGGATGAGCTGTCCTTCCTTCACTGCATAAAGTACAGCCTTAAATCCTAACACAGCTTCTGGGGAGCAGTATGGCCTTGGGCAAGTTCCTTACCTTCTTTGAACCTAATCTGCAAAATAATAATTGGAAGGATTTGTCAAAATGAGAGAGTACAGGCACATCTACCTTGTATTTTGGGATGTCTTTAGCCTATATCTTAACTTATACGACCACTTTCCAACCTATTTTTCTCTAATACATACTTGAGCCCACACTCCACACTTTATCAATGGTACCCCCATTACCCTTAGGAGTGAATCCAAGTTTCAAAATAAAGTTTAAAAGGCCCCAGATGACTGGACCCCAGTGTCACCTCCAGGCACGCTCTCTAGGCAGCCGGGGACGCTGTCATTTAGTTGGGAAAAGACCCTTTGCCAACTAGGCCTGTAACTCTTGTTTTAATTCCTTACACTCTTGAGTTTCCTACAGGTCAGCCAACCAGAAGGCTGCACAGTGTAGGGGTTAAGACCAGAGGAATCAGACAGACCTGGGTTCTGATACTGTCTCCACCACTTCCTGCTGTGATCTCTAGCAAAGCACTTAACTTCCCTGTAAAATGGGCATGATCCTATGACTCAGCTCGGGCTGCTCTGATCATTAAATCAGATACTGTACAGAGAGCCCTCGGCTGAGTGTCTTGCATGTAGTAAACACTCAATAAATAGTTAGCATTGCAGCTTTCCTTACTAGCTTTTTTAGTTTGTTACAGCACAGAAGAAACATTGAACAACCTCCCACCCCTCGGCCTCTACCCAAGGATATATTCAGGGATGTACACAGTGAGTATCACATCCTAAATTGCATCTCCCTGATGACAATGTGCCAGTGACACAGGATGAAGTCCTAGCCCAAGCCCTCTCCCACACACCTGCCTGTCTAGTGCATTCGGGGAGAGGTGAAGCGGTCTGTGAGTAGCCAACTCCCAGCATCCTTGTGTTCAGGCATCAGCTCCAGATCCTTCTCTACCAGTTTGCCCTGAGGAACCAGAAGCAAGTTGACTCTGGCTTTTGGAATTCTCTCTTGGAAACCTCAGGAATAAAAGTCCCTCCCGTAAAACCCCCAAAGCCCAGCTCTATTGTGGTCCAGTCATGCATTCTTTAAAACAACAAGTGGGACTTCCCAGGTGGTCCAGTGGTAAAGAAATCCGCCTTCCAATGCAGGGGACACAGGTTCGATCCCTGGTCGGGGAACTAAGATCCCACATGCTGTGGGGCAACTAAGCCTGCGTGCCACAACTACAGAGCCCACATGCCCTGGCCCGCGTGCCACAACTAGAGAGAGAAAACCCACAGGCCGCAACTAGAGAGAAGCCTGCACGCCGTAACAAAGATCCCACGTGCCACAACTAAGATCCCATGTGCCAACACAGCCAAAAAAATAAGGAAAATAAATTTTTAAAAGATTCCTACATTAAAACAACAACAACAAGCCAGCAACCAAAAAGTAATTTTTTTTTTTTTTTGCGGTACGCGGGCCTCTCACTGTTGTGGCCTCTCCCATTGCGGAGCACAGGCTCCGGACGCGTCCCCTGCATCGGCAGGCGGACTCTCAACCACTGCGCCACCAGGGAAGCCCCCAAAAAGTAATTTTTAATTAGCATTTTACTGCAGTTACTCTCAAAGAACGCCAAAGAGGGAACACAGAACTTGTTAGAAATTCTCTCTTCCCTTTCATTCATTTCCAATTATTCCTCAAACGCTGCAACTGTCCCAAAGGCTCTCAACCTTCTCCCTAAAGCAAGACACACACACACACTTGCACACAGCCCACCAGCGGTATGCCAGAGCCGGCTTGCACCAGCTTGAAAGAGCCAATTGGTCAATTTTCAGGAATTTTGCCAGCTGGTTGTTCAACACAGCCATTATTAAAAATTAAATTATAGAAACTTACAACAAAATAAGTTATACACCAAAGTGATAAATATGCAATACTCAGAGGAAAAAGAGGAATGAACGTGCAACAACATGAGTGAATCTCAAAATAGTTATGATGAGGCCAGACAAGAAAAGAGTGCATGCAGAGTGATTCCATTTATAGAAAACAAATCACCCTTATAGTGATGGAAAGCCAACCAGTGGTCATCTGAGGGCAGGGCTTGGAGGCAGTGGAAGAGACAGGTTATAAAGGGACGTGAGGAGATTTGCAGGTATTTGATTTGATTGTGGTAGTAGTTTCACAGGTATATACAAATGTCAAAATTTATCAAATTCAAGTACATGCAATTTACTGTATGTCAGTTATACTTCAAGAAGCTGTAATAAAGACTTAGAAATCCATCACTCTCTAATTATTTTACTACATTTTACTACTATCTATATACTCTTAAGGTTTCTTTACACTCTGTATCTGTAATGTGGAGATACTATACAATAGTGCTTCTGACCTGTGTTCCCAATTCCATTTTCAGTGACCTCATGTTGGTAGCTTGAAATTGGCCATGATGGGCGTGTTTACACCATGGAAATCAGCAGACACTCCAAACCAGGGCTTGATTTTTTGTTTTCTTGGTTGTCAAGACTTAAGAAAGTCATGGAAAAAATGCTAGTAACACAGATTAAACTTAAAACTGTGTTATGCCTTACATTGTGAACAGCACAAAAAATTAAGAAAAGATTCTTTCGGGGCTCCAAAACTATTATCCAACTTAGCAAAAAAGTCAGTCACTCACATCATTGATGAATGTATCAAGTTAAACATATTCTTTGTTGTTTCACTTTCTTATGTCTAACTTGTTAAAATAAATGAAAATATTAACCAACGTTTATGTGAGAACAATATTCATTTATCAGTTGCAATGGATCTAAGAGTTCAACAAAAATCAATGAAAGCATTCTGTGGGAATCAATTGTTTACAAAGAATTTATAATGAAGAGTATCACATATTTTATTATCTAAATTGTGCATGACACAATAAAATATATAATAAACTTATGTATGTGTACACACACACAGAGTTTTGTTTTTTCAGAAAGCCTGTATTAAACATTTAGTAGCGTTGCATACTATGATGTCGCTGTGATGTCGTTTGCAAGATAACCGTTCCATTTTATGGTGTCCCTGTCTTTCCTTCACCTTAGGTCTTTATTCTGTAGCTCTCTGGTTGAGGGTTTTTTTTTAAAATTTATTTTTGCTTGTTTTTCTTTTTTTGGGGGGGTTGTTCAATTTTCCCAATTCCAGAAAATAAAAAAGAAAGACTCTAGAATGACCAAGGAGGAAGATTGCAACCACTTCATTATAACCTGTTCTCTTCTCCTTTATTTCTGCCACGTGCACATTTTTGGCTCAGTGCTTTAGAGCTGACAAGATGCATGCCCACGACTATGCTGCTCTAAGCCAGCTGGCTCTTTGCACCTCCACACCCCCCTTTAAGCCGCTTCACTACGGTCCTGTCATAAAATCCAGTATCTGTGTGCTGAAGGCATTGCAGACAGAAGTACAGATGTTCCCTGCATAACATCCTCCAAGCTCAGAAGTGACAAGCAAAGCCTCAAACCCAAGATGGCCTGACCATAAAATCGTATCAACACTCTGATTATAGAGATAGAAACATTCATAGGTTTTCCTGCAAGGCCCGGAAAGATGCAAAAATGGAAGTACTCGTTTGTTTGGGTGGTAAAAATGTAGGTGAACTTTTTCCTGTGTTTTGTATTCTGTTCATGTCACTCTTGTTTGCATAACTATGGAAATGATTTGGGGGATGTATTTATGTATAGCATATCAAAATAGAGAAATTGCATTTGATTTGCTTTGTTCCTATTCACCCTAAAGCACAAAGTGTTGTACAAATTTCTCATATTCACCTCTATTCTGCAACCCTGCCACTCCCACTCCCATTACAGTAAGTCCCCTACATACGAACAAGTTCCATTCCAAGAGCGGGTTCGTAAATCCAATTTGTTCTTAAGTCCAACAAAGTTAGCCTAGGTATCCAACTGACACAGTCGGCTATATAGTACTATAATGTAATAGGTTTATAATACTTTTCACACAAATAATACATAAAAAACAAACACAAAAAATAAAGAAAACATTTTTAATCTTACGGTCCAGTACCTTGAAAAGTACAGTAATACAGCACAACAGCTGGCATATAGGGGCTGGCATCGAGTGAGCAGGCAAGAAGAATTACTGACTGGAGGAGGGAGAGGAGGTGGGAGATGGTAGAGCTGAAGAATCGTCAGCTATAGGAGACGGAGGGCAAGCTGCAATTTCACTCACACCTGACATTGATGGAAAGCACTTTCGCGTCTTCAAAAGTTCACAACTTGAATGTTCTTATGTAGGGGACTTACTGTATGTAGTAGGTGTTTGATAAATGTTAGTTGAATGAATGAATGAAAGTCCCCTGCTATCTGGGTTGTTAGAAAGCACCATGTTGGCTGAAGGAAAGAGAAATGCTGTGTCCTAGCTTGTTGTATTCAGCTGGAGAGGTTGGGTACTTGATAGCTTTAGGAAGGTGTGATTTATGTCATGTCTATGTGAATGGCACCCCCAATGATCACACAGGAAGATCCGATTCCACCGCTAGATGATCATTCCTTGAAGGCAGGGACCGGCCTTATTTGCATTGGTTCTGCGTATGACACCTAGCAAGGTGCTCCACGCCCGGTAGGTCCAACTGGCTATTCGAGGAGTGAATGTATATGTCCAATAGAATTTTTCACAAAGCAGTGGTAGCCAAGGGTTTCTCTTCTTCACGTTAAGGATATTTTCATCTTTAGAACTGTGCTGAATAGTACAAAATGATGTCCTTTCCTCCCTACAGGCAATCATTCACTGAGCAGAGTTTACTGAAATACCTGCTGTGTGCCAGACACAGGTGATGCCTTGGACACTGAAGATACGGTGGTGAGTAAAACAAAGACCCTGGCCTCAGGGAGCTTACATTCTAGTGAAGAACAGACAAGAAACAGATTAGCATAGTAAGTGTATAATGTAATGTCAGGTAGTAGGAAATGATAGGAAGAACTTTAATGCCACGTTAGAGGATAGAGGGGAACAGAGAGCAATTTCAGGGAAAATGGTTAGGGCAGGCCTCGGTGAGGGCGTGATGTTTAAGCAGCTCTGAGTACAGGAAGTGAGGAGGTGAGGTGAGCCAGTATCTAGGTTGGGAAGCCCCTCCCTAGGCCCAGGGCAGAGTGTGTGGAAAGGCCTGGACGTGGCAATGAACTTGATGTGATGAGAAAGAGCAAAGAGGCTGGCAGGAGTGAGTGGAAAGTGGTAGAAGAAAAATACCAGAAAATTCTTGGATTCTGGCCTCCTCTTTCCAGGTTCCATGAAACCCTTCAGTTAAGAATCAGTGTGGTGGTGGTGGTGTTTTTTTAAGTCACTCCTTATGTCAGTTTCCCAGCTGACAGCACCATTCAACATTTGTTTTTACACCTTTACATTCCAAGCCTATCTTTTTGATATGAAACGCTGAATATTTTTCTTAGAATGCTCTCATTTCTTCAAGCAGTACAAGCTTTCTTTTTTTAAAAGAAACGTGTGTGGAGGGATTGTCCCCTCCATATTCCCGCTAATGTCCACGACTAGTCAGATTTTTGCTAATTATAATTTCGAAAACGGCCTTTTCCTGACTTTACTCCGATATCTAAGCATCTCCTGTGTGTTGGCTCTTGGCAGTGTGACCATAAACAAGATGGCTCAGGCAAAAAGCAAACAAGAGTTTCACTATGGAAAATAAAGAGGGTTGAATTTGTATATCTTTGTTTCCCTAAGTATGTGATGTAGCTAAAACCATTCATCATTGCTCTTTACAAGGAGAGCCTGGTTAAATATTAACACTTTTCATCTTAACAGGGGTTCCTTTTGTTTCTTGTTAACCAAGTCCAATTTGACCAAAGCATTTCTTCTCTTCTTCTGGAAGTACTTGTAGGCAGAGTATTATATTGAAGGCTCTAGAAAATAATTCCTGCACATTTTTTTCCTACTATGGAACACTGAGCAGTGGGGTGATGTGAAATACTTTATGATCAGATGGGTTGTGCAGAGAATATTCTTTTTTCTGGATGGACCAAGTCATGAGTCGAAAACCACAAGTCAATTTCACTTGATCTCTATGGTACCATTTCTCTCTCCCTCACACTACCTTCCCAGGAAATAAATGATCACTCATTTAGCAGGTCGAAATAATAGCCACATTCAGATTAGAGCTTCTGAAGTATTGGGATAGAGTGCGTTCAATGACCTTGTAAACGGTGGTTAAAACGCCAATTAGTCTTTCATAAAACCTTGAGAGAGGCCATAAAACTATGCACATTCCTCTTCGTTTCCTAGGCTATTCCGTGTGAAAAACATGCAGTTCAGAACTTGGGAGAGAAGGGAGGGAAGAACGGTGTATATATTTTGAAAAAGCTCCCAGGATTTCATGGTGATTCTCTTGTTCAGTCATTTTCTCCTCCTCCTTCTTTATTGTTCCTCTGTTGTGTGGCTGTATTGCTATAACTTTTTTATCCCCCGCCTTACAAATTTGAGGAGGTATTGTTTCTTTCTCCCCTCATTCTTCTTCTGACTGTTTCCATATTTTCTCAATACCTCTTCCTTTCCTTTTATACCTTCTCTCACAGCTGATCATACTACAGAATTCAAGTTTATTATTTTTTTATTTATTTTTAATTTTTATGTTTTTGCAGTACATGGGCCTCTCACTGTTGTGGCCTCTCCTGTTGCGGAGCACAGCCTCCGGACCCGCAGGCTCAGCGGTCATGGCTCACGGGCCCAGCCGCTCCACGGCATGTGGGATCCTCCCGGACTGGGGCAGGAACCTGTGTCCCCTGCACCGGCAGGCGGACTCTCAACCACTGTGCCACCAGGGAAGCCCCAAGTTTATTTTTAAATAGTCATGGTATCTCTGAAATTAAGTTCATACTCGCCATTCTTCATTGTAAAATCAGAGTTTGGAGGAGGAGAAAGGAACTAACATTTATTAAATACTTTGGTGCCAGACATTATGCAAGGTGCTCTGAGGACATAAATTCACTTAATCACTTTAGCAGCAGTAGTAGATTAGATTATTTTTCAGAAATGTTCACTCCCTGCCCCTCACTTTCCTGGGAAGTGTAGACTTTCTGCTCCAGGGATGTTGAGTTTGCCTATGTGATTTGCTTTTGCTTCTATGGGGCAGGGTGTATTTTCCCTCCCCTTGGCTTTGGCCTCAGTCATGTGATCAGCTTTGACCAATAGTGTGTTAATAGATGGGATACAAGCAAAGATTTGAAATAGGGCAACACATTCTCAGGCAGCCCTCTGGTCCCAGGAGAGGAATGAGGCTCTCAGAGAACAAAATCACTCTAAGCCAGCAGTACTATTTACAAGAGCCAAGACATGGAAGCAACATAAATGTCCATCGACAGATGAATGGATAAAGAAGATGTGGTACATACACACAATGGAATATTACTCAGCCATAAAAGAGAACGAAATAATGCCACTTGCAGCAACATGGATGGACCTAGAGATTATCATACTAAGTGAAGTAAGCCAGAGAAAGAGAAATATCATCAGATGATATCACTTATATGTGGAATCTAAAAATTCATACAAGTGAACTAATTTACAAAACAGAAACAGACTCACAGACTTAGAAAACAAACTGATGGTTACCAAAGGGGAATGGTGGCCGGGAGGGATAAATTAGGAGTTTGGGATTAACAGTTACACACTACTATACATAAAATAGGTAAACAACAAGGACCTACTGTATAGCACAGGGAACTATGTTCAATATCTTGTGATAACCTATAACGGAAAAGAATCTGAAAAAGAATATATATATATATGCATATATGATAAGCGTATATATATATATATATATATGAATCATTTTGCTGTACACCTGAAACTAACACAACTTTGTAAATCTACTATAGTTCAATAAAAATAATTTTTAAAAAAACTAACCTAGATTAGCCACCTCCCAGCTGACCCCACACAACATAAACAAAGCTTTATTGCCTTATGCCACTGCAATTTTGTGGCGGTTATTACACAGCAGTAGCTAACCAATGCACAAACCTATGAAGTAAATAGTAATATCCCTTTTTAACCAAAATGGAAACAGAATAAGAACAAGCCCGTAGTCGCCCACCTAGTATTATGCAGAGCCAGGATTCACACAAAAGTCTGTCTAATCTAAATTCCAATGCTCTTTTACCTACAGCATGCTTCTTCTTGAAACTTTATATTCTTCTTTCCAAAAAACAAACAAAATTAATTTTATTTTTACTTTCATGTGTCTCTTGGTGGATTTTTACTAAGGTCCATAGCCCTCCCTAGAAAGTGTCTTCTTTTCCCAGCCCAGAAATTTGACTTCCTAGAATCACTTTTCTCCTTTTTTGGGTGAGTTCTCAATATGGCCCACTGATAACAGGAATAAAAACCTAATAACTGGTTATTCCAAAAATGTATTTTTATATATATGTAGTTTGTTTTTTAAGCTCATAATTGATCAGATATGAAGAGCAAGCGCTGGGTACCAGTGTGTGATGGGTAATCACTTTCTCCCCTCCTCTAGCCTGGAGGCCTAGTGTGTGATAAAACAAGAGTATTCCAATTGCTGGGCCCCGATAACACGGTTCTCAGCACTCGGCAGGAATTGGTCGCCTTACTGCTGAGTCACTTGTCATTATTTTTCAGAACTGATAGTACTGAATAAAAAAGAATCAGGAAATGGGATAAATACAGTGCCCAGTAGTTTTAAGAGGTCAGAAGACTCCACTGGCTATTTGAGATTAATCAGTTTAACTTCAATATCTGCAAAGGTACTTGAAAAAAGAGCCAATTTGAAATGATGCTGTAGTCAACTGATTGCCAGCTAGAAGGTTTCCCACTTCCCTCAGTACCTTACCTGTGTGGTACATCTTTAAATATCACCAATGATGGTTGTAAAGTTGATGGAGAATACTGTGTTTTTGTAAATTCATCTCTGGGATACACTTCCAAATTTCTCAACCTGGGCACTACTGACATTTTGGTCCGGATAGGGTTTGTTCTCGGGGCTACCCTATGCATTGTAGATGTTTAGCCGTACACCCTGGCCTCGACCTCCGAGATGTCAAAGTCTCCAGACATTGCCAAATGCCCTCAGGGCTCTAAAAACAGCCGCTGGTTGAGAACCACTGGGGCACATAAACACTGCCTCTGATCGCATTTGTTTGGTGTAACACACTGTAATGTGACCTGCTTTCCTTCAGCCTTCCCAGCCTCTGATCTGTACTTGCAGATCTTGCTCACAGTGACATTACATAGACTGTCAGTTCTCAAAGCCCCACAGTCTCCCCCTGTTCCTTCTGGGACTCAGCAGGGTGGCCTGCCTCCCTCTCCCCCTTCCTTGGGTATCTGTCACCTGGTAAGCCATTTGAGGACACCCCCATAGCACTGCTGCCAGTGCCCATCAGGACGTCCACGCTGCCTCCAGGAGCATTTAAAGATGCCAGCCCTGGAGATGGCAGACTGATACCCCTTCCCTAGAGTCCCCACTGCAGCAGAATCATCTGGGCGCCCTGTCGGAGGGCCTCTGTGTGCCAGGCTGCCTCACCTGGGCATCAAACGAATACTCTGTGACTTGCCTCTCCCTCCCACTTCTCAGAATCTGTCAGGAAAAGAATCCTTTGGGGGAAATGAATGTTTCTCAAACCATTAGGCCAGGACTTTTCAAATTGACTGCGTGAAGAATCACGTGGGAGAACATGTTAAAATGCGGACCCTGATTCAGGAGATCAGGGATGGGGCCCCCAGGTGAGGCTGGCCCTGTACTCCACTTTAAGCAACAAGGTTGTAGTAGGTGTCAGAGTCTGCTGGGGTGCAGATTCGTAGGCCCTTCCACCTGAGTTTCTGATTCAGAGGGTCTAAGTGGAACCCGGACATCTATGTTTTGGGGTTTTTTTTTATATTCTTTTTTTTCATATTCTTTTCCATTATGGTTTATCATACGATATTGAATATAGTTCCCTTTGCTATACAGTAGGACCTTGTTGCTTATCCATCCTATATACAATGGCTTACATCTGCTAACCTCCCACTCCATCCCTCCCCTAACCCCCTCCCTCTTGACAACCACACGTCTGTTCTCTACAGGCATCTGTGTTTTCAACAACTTTCCCCAGGTAGCTCAAGTTCACACTTAGAGAACCACCTCATTGCTGCCACCCTCATCTTTGTAAGACTAAGAAACACGTTCCCAGGGGCTGAGTCTACAATTCTGTTTGCACAGGAATGTCCTCTTTCTAGTTATAAGCTCTCCTCCTACAGGCAGATTGCCAAATGCAAATTTGTCTTTCTCTTTCTGACTTACTTCACTTAGTATGATCATCTCTAGGTCCATCCATGTTGCTGCAGATGGCATTATTTCATTCTTTTATGGCTGAGTAGTATTCCATTGTATATACGTACCACATCTTCTTTATCCATTAATGGACATTTAGGTTGCTTTCATATTTTGGCTATTGTGAATAGTGCTGCTATGAACATTGGGGTGCATATATCCTTTTGAATTAGCATTTTCTCCAGATATATGCCCAGGAGTGGGATGGCCAGATCATATGTTAGCTCTATTTTTAGTTTTTTAAGGAACATCCATACTGTTTTCCATAGTGGCTGTTAACAATTTACATTCCCACCAACAGTGTAGGAAGGTTCCCTTTTCTCCCCATCATCCCCAGCATTTGTTATTTGTAGAGTTTTTAATGATGGCCATTCTGACCAATGTGAGGTGGTACCTCGTTGTAGTTTTGATTTGCATGTCTCTAATAATTAGGGATGTTGAGCATCTTTTCATGTGCCTATTGGCCATTTGTATTTCTTCTTTGGAGAAAAAATGCCTAGGATAAATACAGCATTTAAATACCACAGTTTAGGAAATGTCATGTTTTTCTGAGTTTTCCTCCTTGATAGCATGTTTCCATGTGAATTTAAAAGGTGAGTGTTCACTGTTTTGCCCTCTGGTGTTTCTCTAAGTTCACCTCCACCCCAGCCCCATCACCCACTAACCCCATAATGGCATCCATCAAGCTCTTCAATAAGGACAGTACACGAAACAATGTCCCGAGAGATCTACCGGGATCAGGCTAATTCTACCCAGGAATAAAATGTCATTTTCTATTTTCATAATAGACTTTTGAAGAAACCTATCATATTACTCTCCTTCTTTATGAAAACCTATGTGGCAAAGGATAAGCCGCTAAGCCAAAGCAGATCAATAAATATGCCACGTGGTTCATCTCAATTCCAGTTTTCTCCAGTTCTAACTTCAAAATTGATATTCAGCTCATTGCACATTATTTTTGTAAGAAGAAACAATCAACATTTGACATTTTAGGTTACGATCCAATCTCCTAATCTCTTAAGAAATATGGATTCAGTGACCACATAGCCTAGATCTTCCAGGGTCAACCCGATTTCAAATGTTGTTCAGTTGTCATCTTTGGGTCCTGGTCTGAGGTTCACCCTTGTTTCTGACAATGCATTCTTATTTTTCCCCTTTAAAATAAGGAAATACAGTTTCCCCTCAATCTGAAAATCTGCTATCTCACATTTTTTCTGGAATAGATTTGATTCAGCTAACCTGAATCCTTCCCAAATCTTCCCTCACTCCCAATTCTGCTTTTCCTTCTAATTGCCAAGGGCTTTCATCCATTTCTATCATGTCACATTTCTATTATTTACCTAAGGATTATTATGATAGTTGCTTGCTTTGCTATTGCACATACATACATTTGTATGCCTCTATCTTGCCTAGACTGTGATCTCTTTGAAAACAGGGGCCCTGTGGCATTTCCTTTTTTTTTTTTTTTTTTTTTTTTTTTTTGCTGTATGCGGGCCTCTCCCTGTTGTGGCCTCTCCCGTTGTGGAGCACAGGCTCCGGACGTGCAGGCTCAGCGGCCATGGCTCACGGGCCTAGCCGCTCCGCAGCATGTGGGATCTTCCCAGACCGGGGCACGAATCCGTGTCCCCTGCATCGGCAGGCAGACTCTCAACCACTGCGCCACCAGGGAAGCCCCTGACATTTGCTTTTGTATCTATATGCCTAACACAATATATGTTCAATAATTGTATGTTTTAAGTTAACAAAAATAAGTAAATATGGTTTTGCTCATAGTTAAGTACAGAAGTGGGATTTCTGGGCACTACAGAGAAAGTTGGGTCTACATAAGATGGATCACCCAGGCAATGTGAGTGACTTGGCGTGGATGGGAAGTAGAAAGGGAATCGTGCTAATGGGGGGGGTGAAAGGGAGCCAATGACAAATGTGACCTCCTTCCAATTTTGTCTAGAGTCATCTTGTCCACAGCAATCACAGAAAGCTCAATTTAACAGCAAGAAAGGAGGTCAAAGGCTGAGGGCAGACTTAGTGGAGTTAGAAGTTAAATAAATTCTGAAGTTGAAGAATGAAGAATAAATGCCCTGCTGCTACACTCCAGGAACGTCCTCAAGAAAAAGAAGTTCTATTAATTTAAAGAACCAGAAAAATGGTTCAAAAGAGAGATTGTTTCCCCCGCTCTATAAAAAGCTAACTGCCAGATGCTCTTGTCGGCCGATACTGTGAGATGTGATCGTGGAATACAGCTTTTTTCAGGGCAAGTGTTTTTCTGGGGCTTACACCAGGAAACTGGGGCCTTTAAATGGAATACTCAACAAATGAAATCAGGCAAAATTTCAAGGGTACTCAAATAGACTCATTTCTATTTGTATCCTCTAGCAGAGGTTATCCAGAGAAAGAGGAAATTTCCTCTTCAGTGATGCTTGAATCTGAAGCCTCAAACTCCAGTCACTTCCTATAGCACCCACATCCACTGACCCGAGTTCATCTTCTAGAAAGCAGGCAAAACTCACCCCCCAAAGTTAGATTTTTCCAGAATTCGAGAGAGGTCTACAGTTTGCGTATTTCTCGACTTATTTGAGAAATCCGGATGTTCCTTCCCCCAAGTTCCAAGTTTTGATCTGTGAATTTTATTTTTGCCTCCGTTGACAAAAGATAAGTACATCCTTTCTTGGCTTTCTGCACCCCCCAACTTCGTCACCAGAAGCAGATGGCTAGAATCATGTGATCAAACATTTTTTTAATGATTTTATTTTTGCAAAGTCAATATATCAATACATGAAAGCAGGCAGTCTCGTAGCCTAAAATAATAAGCATGACAAAAACTTCCTGTGTCTGAAGTGAAAACTTTGCTCTTGTGTATTCCCTCCACCTGTGAACCCTCAGCTCCTCCTTGCAGGCTGTAAAAGTTCCCCTTCCTTTGTTCACACTGTTCTATAACTAGGGGCATAAATGTTTCAGATCCTGCTCTCATATAAACAACCAGCACTCCACACTGACAGTTTGATGCATGCAGAATTATAGATTGGGACTTTGTGACTCCACATGTAGCCACCGCTATGTTCTCTTTTCTTTTAAAGGAACTATGATCAGCTACTCCTGGTTATCCAAGTTCTTCTTGACACTGTTACCCACTCAGCTTAATTAAGTCCTTTGTTGATATAAATAAGGTTCTGGTTTAACTGAGCTCAGCAAAAGGAAAAGTGTATTTGTTCAAGTTCTTTAGTTGCAAACAAGAGAAATACAATTAGATGAGCTCAAGTTCACAAAGGAAGGGGATTTGTTGTGAGATGGTGCAGAGTCTCAAAGGCCTGGAGGGAGCAAGACACACGACCTCAGGAGAGAAAGGACTTGGCAATGACAAAACTAGGAGGACACATTCAGCAAAGGTTTCTTCTATGTTCTCTCCCCAAATCAGCTTCTGCTTTCCAGGACCTGAAGATTCAGCCAAGAGACAGACTCACCTTTCAGTGTCAGCCCCAGAGGCCCAGGAGATTGTCAAGTTTAGAGCTTATATCCAACTCTGATCCAGGTGGCATAGCTAGAGATGGGTTTGCACAGAATAATCATGGTGGCTGAAGAACGAACTATTAGGGTGAGAGTCGTTCCTGGGAAAATGGGGAGTTGCAGTCTCATTAGCTGATCAAACATCTCCAAAAGAGTCCACCAAAGAATAGCATATATATATATATATATATATGTGTGTGTGTGTGTGTGTGTGTGTGTGTGTGTGCGTGTGCGTATACACCAAGATATTTAAACACTGTGACCCACAGAAGGTGTGCAATAGCAAGTTTGGCAATTGGGGTGGAAAATGAGGAACTCTTCAGGCCAGTGTTTCACATTCTGCAAGGGAATGGCCACCCTTTCCAGCTTGTCACAGGGAAAATAACAGGGATTTTGGACAACTTTCTAGTTCCTCTTGAACCTTTTTTCATAATGTGAATAGGTTTGCTATTTAGTTAGAAATGTTGTGATTTTCCACCATGTCAAACAAATCCCTATTTTAACATAAGTACCAAAATCCATTTGAAGCCTAACTGATATGACTTATGAAAGTGTGTTGTTAAATTTTTATTTCCTTCAAATTCCTAAGAACTGATGCATGATCAGTGGGTCCCTGTAAATGTAGTAAAGGTCATATTTTTAAGCTATTTCCCCCAGTAGTTCATTTCTTCCCTATGTTCTTTCCTCTCCAAACAGTTAGGCTGTTTTGAGCTCACTGCCTCCAGGCAGGGACACACCCTGGTGGAGAGCTGAAACAGTGGCGTTTTCCTGGGTTGGGTTTCCAAAGTCCTAGGCCCTGTTTTGAAGGAGGAGAGGACAGATGGAGACCATCCTCAGCAGAGACAGAGAAACTCCATGGTTGAGAACAGGGCTGAGTTGGGGGAAAGTCACTGGGTAGACTAGGGTTTCTTCAAAGTTAGAAACTTCTTGATTGGCGGGAGAAATCCAGGGACAAATTAAATATTTGGAAAAGAGCAAGTCCTCAAGACTGTGGCTTTGTACCCTTTTTCCTAGTCAGAGCCCCCAGTAGGCAGCAAACTTAAGATAGATTTGTAGGACCAAGGGATGGGTACCTGACCTCTGTTGCCCATGTGAATGGAGCTGCCTGGAGCTGTAGCAGCACAGTCTATAGAGACTGGGGAGAGTCATGTGCATCTAGGCAGGCAGAACTTTGGTCATTCCTGGCCCCACAAAGCCCACCATAGCACAGAAACAGCTGAATGATTCTCATGTAAAGCAAGTCACAGATGTGAGCTCCCAGTGGTCATTTGCAAGGATTGACTTCTGAGACAGAAGAATGATGAACACTTCAGCGGCTGTATGTGCAGAAAGATGCCTCGAAGACCAGATGCTCTCCAGATATGTTTTGATAATACATAAACCCCCAGGATTTAGATCCGATCGGGAAAAAGACACAGATGATTCTGAATTCAAGGAGGTCAAGTTTCAGCCACTCAGCTGAATGGGGGCTCCAAATAGAATTAAGTTGCATTAGAGGAAGTAAAGTATACTTCAACGCTTGGATTTCTGAACTGAGATATAGATCCACTAAATAAATATATAGAAAAACAAGAAAACAGCAAAAGCAATTTCAGCAGACTTCCTAGAATGTCTTTCAATGCCATTCAGGATTATGGTAGATTGTCTTATTATCCAGCAAGTATCCACTTTCTCTTCCTCACCTCTGTGGAATTCCTTTGGCCCTGATGATGGGCATGGATAAGGGAATGTTGATAAACATGATGCAAATAGAGGCAGAGACATTTAAAAATACTAGTGCAGAGTTTGTCTTGATCTCTTGAGCTTTTGCCCTTCATCATGAAAAGAGCATGCCCCAGATAGCACTTATCCCAGAATGAGAAGATGCACAGAGAAAACCGGGATCAAAGCACAAAGCAGAGTCATCCCTGCTGACCCCCAATTCATGAATGAGAAATAAATGTTTGTTGTGGTAAGCCACTGAGATCTTTGGAATGTTTGTTATGCAGCTTATTATGGTAATAGCTGGCTAATACACATGAACAGCTGTAGCCTTAGGAGATTAGGAGATGCTCTGATGACACAACCAAATCTTAAGTGCTACTGTGCTCCGAAATAGATGTCCACTGATTCCTTCTCTAACATTCTGCCATTATGGCTACTAAGGTAGGTATCAATGATTTACTCTACCCAGTTTCCCCCTTCTTTGGGGAAATTTACCTTCTTTCTCTTGAAGGTCTGTTTTTTCTCTTGTGCAAACCATGAAAACTGTCAACCATAGTACATAGCCCTCCTAGCCACACTGATTTGTCCAGTGATGGTTATGTGACCTAAGCAGGACCAATCAGAGCCTTTCCCTAAAATGTTTTAGTGTTACAGCTGTCATGTCCCCTCTCCCTGTATTGATGATGCCTGTTGACAAATAGAGAAAATAAAACACACAAGACACAAGGGAAACAAGCTTACAAGACAAAGACTGTAATTTCTGCTTGGGATCAATTCTTGCTTCTCATCCTACCTAACCACATACCCAATCTTTTTTTTTTTTTTTTTTTTTGCGGTACGCGGGTCTCTCACTGCTGTGGCCTCTCCCGTTGCAGAGCACAGGCTCCGGACGCACAGGCTCAGCAGCCATGGTTCACAGGCCCAGCCGCTCCATGGCATGTGGGATCCTCCCGGACCGGGGCACAAACCCGTGTCCCCTGCATTGGCAGGCGGACTCTCAACCACTGCGTCACCAGGGAAACCCCACATACCTAATCTTCATGGCTATGTCAGCCAATAAATTTCCCTTTTTTGCCTAAGTAAGTTCAAGTTGGGTTTTTGTCCCTTGAAAACAAGGGACAAGAATCTTGACAAATAATTTTCTGCTTTTGCTTCCACTGCTGCAGCCATTGTCTAAGGACTCACTTCTCTTCCCATGACAGCATCCACACTTAGAGGCATCTCTTTGTTACCTCCCTGGTTCCGTGCTGCCCTCCTCTTGCTGTATGTCTGTGTGTGTCTCATCTTCCAACATCCTCAGAGAAGCCAGCCACAAAACAGGATAGATCCAGGCCACCTGGAAGATTGCTGACCTTTGGCCATCTTTGAACCTGGGCCCCTTCACTACTCCAGTAGGATGTGGCCTGGATGGCGAGGGCACATGGTACAGAGCATGATGTTTCATAGGTAAAATCCTCTGCAGAAATGGACTGTGGGCTCTGAGGGTAACCAGAAAGGAATAGCACAACCAGCCGGTATCTTTTGTGGTCTGTCCTCTTGCTGCTTTTATTGGTCCACAGTATTGCTCCCTGTCTACTGTACAATGGAGGGTTAACTGGAAGTGAAAGCAGAAACAGGTTTCTATTTAGAGGCTAATATAGAATGGGGAGCTTTTGGGGAAATTAATTGGTTGCAAGTTTCAACAATGCAACTAGAAGGAAAGCTTCATTTTAGTCTCCAACTCCTCCATTTTCTGAAATCTTCCTGGTAACAAATTCTCCATCTGATAGTTCTCACTTTCAGTATTGTCTTCTAAATAAAAAATAAAAGGTTGGAGATCAGATCGTTCATTCATTTATTCAATTAACTAATTAATTAGTTAATTTAGTATTTTTTATTGAAGGATAGTTGATTTACAATGTTGTGTTAGTTTCAGGTATACAGCAAAGTGATTCAGTACATATATATATACTCTTTTTCAGATTCTTTACCCTTATAGGTTATAACAAAATATTGAGTATAGTTCCCTGTGCTATGCAGTTAATTTAGTATTGAAGCACAATTCACTTTGGTTTTTTTTAACTGTTTCCAGTTAATTCCACCAAATTTTTTAGTGATTATTTAGCTAATCACATCTTTTTTTCTCCAACTTTTTGTGTTGAAAAATGCCAAACTCACAGAAAAGTCTCAAGGGTAATCGAACACACACCTAGGTTCACTTTCCCTTAGGCTGACCAATTAACTTTATTCCAGTATTCCAATTCTTTTTTTTTGGCTGTACCATGCAGCTTGTGGGAGCCTATTCAATTTCTTTAATATTAGCTAGATGAAGAAATTGTCTGGTACCATCCTAGGTGTGACTCTTCACTGTTCTACTATATGATCAATGCTGGTGAGTAATTTATGGGAAAAAAATCCTAAACAATATGCAGAAAACATTATTCATATCATTGAATAAGTGGGTGGATGACAAGTCAAAGAATAAAGGCCAGAATTTGGGGAGTTGCTGAGAGTTAAATAATGCACATAATTCTTGTTTCATTATTGTTTTCTCCATTGAATTCTCTGCCATTTGTGTTTGGATTGGGCTCCTTCCGATAAGATTTAGAAAGGTCTGCAGCCAGTTCTAAATGCTAAGACTGAGCTGTGCATGCAGATACAGACCCTCAATGTGCATTTGGTGAAGCTGTGTTGTCTAAGGAACTACGCAGAGACGTTGCAATCACTCCATGTATGTGCAACATGAGGGGAGGAATGTGAAAAACTGACAAGCTACCTGAGAAGAAATTCAGTTTGCCTTGAACACAACTGTATCAACTTATCACCCCCTAACAGTTCTCATCTGAGGAAGACATTATATTTTTTTTAGCTTCTTAAGATGACTCAAAGGGAGCTGACAGCACTTACCTTTTATAAAAGGCAGAATTCAATTTGCTCTTTTGCAATAATTATATCCCTTCACTAGGGTAATGGCTACCATAAATAGCATGATCTTAGAATTGTCATTATTATCAAATATTTATCGAGTCTTTCTTCATTGCACACATAGAGTGTAGAGATGTATAGAGTTGATTAGAAACAGCCAGTGTTCTCAGTAGTTTATAATCTAAAGACAGAGATGATTCAGAAGAACATAAAAGACAGCGATTCTCTTGTAGCTAAGAATGACCTGATCTCATCTTCCATAGTTCTCCTCTCACTGTCCTTCTGAAGTTTCCTGTCCTAAATACGTTCACCCAAAAGTCAGTCCCTAAGACAAGATTTTGTGTACAAGTCGTTTATTTGGGAGGCGATCACAAGAAACACAGAGAGAGTAGCGAAGTGAGACAGGAAAGAGAGGAAAACCAAAAGTGTATGCTAATGAAGATGTTACTGCCATGGGCAACAGGGTTTCAGTCCTGCTGGGGATCCACTAGTGCCTGCATAGAGCACATCTCAGAATTGTCCCTTCTCCCAGATGGATAAAGGTATGTGGATATTTATCCTGCAGCTCCTGTCCCTATACACTTGAGGGCTGCTACTGGGGCATCCGCCTCACCCAGGCCCAGCACATCCCAATGGCAGAGAGATACAGGTGAGAGGAAGCTTTGTGCAAGTAGAGGAATTCTCCATGGAAGCAGCAGGTGACGTCTGGGGGTGGAGGGGTGACGGGGAGATGCGTGGGCCATTCATAGCATCTGCCACATCTCCTTTTCCTATTTGGGTAAAAGTTCTGGTCCAAAGCCATCATCAGAATACCTAGGATTCAAAACATTTTACCACTATTTAAAGGCACCATATACTTCTCTTGTACTACAAATTATGTCGTGTCTACTTGAGTCTTGAATAACCTATCCTGATTTTGAGTAACCTAGAAATTAGCACCCATATCTGGATTATTTTTTATCACAAGTGTGATACATTGGCATTATTTTTCTTGGCATTTTTTTTTTCTGATAGGGCAATGGGTACCTAAGAAAATAATTTTCCGTTTTCTATAAGAAGACAATCATCTCAAAAGAATCAAAGTGACATCTGTGCTAACCGAAATAGGACATACTTCAATGTTACCAGACAAGTGCATATTATATTTCTGAGGTTATATCCATTCCAAAAGGGTCAATCAAATTCTATTTTAAGGGACTGAATTCAATAAAATCTAGTTTTAGAGGTTGTCTTCGTGACAGGGAATAGCCAGTTTGAAGGTTTCCCCCGAGTTTCTTTAAAAGACTATGTGGGTGACCTAAGATATAGTGCATTTTTTTTAATAAGTAATTCCATGAGGAAGGCAGAATAATTATTTATTTTTGGCTGTGTTGGGTCTTCGTTTCTGTGCGAGGGCTTTCTCTAGTTGCGGCAAGCGGGGGCCGCTCTTCATCGCGGTGCACGGGCCTCTCACTATCGCGGCCTCTCTTGTTGCGGAGCACAGGCTCCAGACACGCAGGCTCAGTAGTTGTGGCTCACGGGACTAGTTGCTCCGCGGCATGTGGGATCTTCCTGGACCAGGGCTTCGAACCCGTGTCCTCTGCACTGGCAAGCAGACTCTCAACCACTGCGCCACCAGGGAAGCCCGATATTTAAAATGGGCAGAGGAAAGTCAGTGCTGGGGCACAACCAGCCAACAGGCACATCATCACATCCTTCTGGAAATCAGGCGAGGCAAAAGTGCATGAAGTAAGCAAGCACAAGCAAACAAAGATGGTGGTCTTTTACAGACACTTAAGAGGAAAGACTGAGTCAGAACATGTGGAAGAGGCAGAAGGGAAAACGGATAAATCAAGACAACACTGTTTTAACACATAGGGTTACAGCAAGAAACACGAGGCACACCGGAATTGAGAAATTTGGAGAGAGTTTAAGAAATGGATTATTTATAAAAGTGTGGGCAGGATTAGGGAAACCACCATGGATGGTGTTACTATTCAGGGCTAGTGACAGCAGGGAGGAGATTCAGAGCCCGGAGGGTCAGGCAGTGAGAGAGGTTACCAGAAATCAGAGAGGAGAGGGCCAAGTGGCAGGAGCTTTGTGGGTGTGTCAGCACTGCTGACCCCACAGAAAGGGGGTCAGGGAAGCAAGCACCCCAACCTCCCTGCGTGTACTCGCTGTTGGACACCCCTACTAGAAGCCAAAGGGCAGGGTCCCGTGGATGTCACCCATCCAGGTCAGCCACCAGGAGCAGAGCGCATGTGCAGAGCGGGTCTGGAGGACAAGAGCAGATATCCAGTGCCACCAGCATATGAGAGGACCTTGCTCAATTCCTATGCAAACTAAACAAGAGCGATCTCCACCCCTGGGTAGTCCTGAACAGTCTTGACACTGACTTGAGAGAAGGCAAGTACAAGTTCGCCATCTCAGTAAGTGGTAAGGTGCCCCCTAATATCGGGAGTGAGAGAAAGGACACTCAGTCACGATGGTGGCAGTGAGTCGAAAACGTCAGGATCCCATTTATAATCCTAAAGAGGATGTGTAGCTCCTTGGGTCCCATTTATTTGTGACAGATTCAGAGAGAAGAGTCCCCATAATGATAAATTAGCAGCATCCTCCCCGCCCCACACACCTGGACTTTTGTAGCATTTGACCTTGGGCTTCAGAAGCTTTAGGGGTCTCCGTGGTGCTCCCAAGCAAAATTGCATTGGGCTGGTAGCCACTGCTTACCATGCCCTCAGGGAAAGGAATGATGTTCTGAATATGCCTCAAGTTACATACATTTTTTTTTTAATGCATATAAGTGAAGGACACCTAGAGTTCTCCCATTTCCAGGGCTTGGCTTCATGGCTGTGTCAGTATCAGTGGTGGGAAGACGGGTGATGGTGGACTCAGGTGGGCTCTTACTCATCTCCCTGGTTTGTAGCAACTTTTCTCGCAGCTGCTTTAGAAAATCCTGTGCACATGTGCCTTGAGAGGCAGCAGGAGATGCTAAGCCTCAGAGGGCCGGAGAAACTTGGACTGTGACCGCAATACCCCTTGCTTGAGAGGAGCTCTCTGTTAGACGAGAAACTGAGCACTCCTTTCTCCTCTGCCTCACCATATGGTGCTGCGGTATAATTTAAATTCCAAAGGCCAAATTTCAGAGCTTGAGAATTGCAGTTGGTAGACACTCTTAATCACTTTACTGATATAAGTAGGGACAGAGAAGCATAATAATTTAAGTGAAAACCATGCTTTCAGAATCTGAAAGGAAAAGTTCCAAACCTAATATTTTGGATCTTCTGCTTCAAAGGAAAGACCCAGAAAAAAAGATGCCAAGGGAACAGTCTGGGCAAATTGATTCTACTAGCAAAGTTACTTAAAAAAAAAAAAAAAAAAAGTTGGACTGCTGACCAATTGTTTGGAATCCTTTAAAATGAGATCTATTATGGCAGGATTCTCGGATCAACAGAAAGAAATCCATTAAGCTCTAATTCTCACAGATGCTATTAATGTTAGTAAAAGTCAGAACTGAGAAAGAGGAGGTGGTATGTAGCCAAGCTATTGGGCAGAGGAGTTTTTACTGAATAGGGAAAGAATTCCAAGAAGCATTTGCTAAAGATAAGTAAACATACCTAGAATAGGTCCAGCTGAGAATTCCAGTGTACAAGTCTTAGTAGAGATTTACAAGCCAACATATTTTGAAATTTTTAATCAAATCCTAAAAGGCAAGTTCTAGGAAACACCAGCAGTTCCTTCTCCTTTAGGCTGAAAGGAAATAGAGCATGGAGACGCATAATTTGGCCCTTAGGAGATATAAGGGAAAATTCAGTTGTCTTTCTGAGCAACTGTGAGGGGAATGGAGAGCTTGAGAGGACAAAGAAATAAAAATGACTTTAAATGCTCTTTGGGAGAATACTCCTTTCTGTACCCATCCAGATTTTTTCAGAGTTAAAAAAACAAACAAACAAAAAAAACAATGAGAAGGAAGGAAGGAAGGGAGGAAGGGAGGAAGGAAGTGGGGAGGGAGGGGAGGGAAGGAGAGTTATTAGCTTAAGTAGCAGGGGTGGTCTGTCTTCAGGTGCAGTTTGATCCAGAGGTTCAAAGATACCACTGGGGTAAGATTGATTTATTTTCATCTTTCAACTTTGCTCCTTCAGGACAGGCTCTATTCTCAGTCAGCCTCTTGGTTGGTGGAGAGAGCAGCAGAAAAAGCTCATTGTTCACCCACAGCTATTTTCCCTTTACTTCCTTTATCATAAAACCTCTCACCTGTGGCTGGGCACACGTCTCCTGAGGTAAAGACCACATTTTCCACACCTCTACTGCATTTATGCATAGTAGCGTGGCCAATGGGATACAAGCAGAGGAAGCATCATGCGCAATTTCCAGCAAGTGTCTTTGAAGCTTCCCTCTTCACCCTTTCCTCCTCCCTGCAGCCTAGAAGCTCAAGCATCCATCTGGGACCATCCATGTTATCAAGGATGACAGAGCAAGAAAGAAACCACTCCCTGCTGACCTTGAGCCACCCTGAATTGCTTACCTCAGACTTCATTCATGTAAGAAAAAAAATACATCTCTATCTTGTTTAGATTATTGCAAATGTGAGATTTCTGTCTCTTAGCAAAGCCTAATATTAATTAACACACATAGCAGAATGCTTACCACAGTGCCAGGCTTATATCCCGTGAGGTAAAGCCCCATAGGATACTACACCTTCCTCTTCCTCAAAAGCCCAAAGATGCATCTGAGCTTCTCGGTGGCTCTGATCGGGTCACAGGCCAATCCCTGAGCTGATCACTGTGACCCAGGGCTCTGATAGGCTTAGCAGGACATTAATAGAAAAACCAGTGAAATCCAAAGAAAGTCTCTAGTTTAGTGATAATCAGGTACCAACGTCCATTCCTTTGTTTTTTATTTTTATTTTTTCTAAATTTTTATTGAAGTATAGTTGATTTTAAATGTTGTTCTAGTTTCTGCTGTACAGCAAAGTGAATCAGTTATACATATACATATATCCATTCTTTTTTAAAATTCTCTTCTTATATAGGTCATTCCAGAGTATTGAGAAGAGTTCCCTGTGCTATACAATAGGTACATATATACAATGGAATATTACTCAGCCATAAAAAAGAATGAAATAATGTCATTTGCAGCAACATGGATGGACCTAGGTATTGTCATACTGAGTGAAGCAAGTCAGATGGAGAAAAACAAATATATGATATTGCTTATATGTAGAATCTTAAAAAATGGTACAAATGAACTCATTTAATCATTGTACTAAGATTATGTAAGATGCTAGTATCGGGGAAGCTGAGTAAAGAGCATATGGGAACTCTGTTGTGGTACACTTCTAGAATCTCCAAATGAAAAATTAAAAAATAAATACAAATACATAGGGAACTGTGCTCAGTATTTTGTAATAACCAATAAGGGAAAAGAATCTGAAGAATAGAGATGTGTGTGTGTGTGTTTGTGTGTGCGTATAACTGAATCACTTTGCTGTACACCTGAAACTAACATGACATTGTCAACCAACTATACTTCAGTTAAAATAAATAAATAAATACAAATAAATTTTAAAGTACATTAATCACCTCTTGTGAAAAATAAGCTTTGATTCTATCCATTAGCAATAGTGGAAAAATAACAAAATATTGATCAAGGTGGAAAAGAAAGACATGGGTGATGTGACACTATGGTTCCCTGTCCTATGCCCAGCTTCTCCTGCTGCCCAAGCTTGTCTGCTGTGTCAGCACCTGGGCTGCCTTGGTTCCCTTGGCACACAAATTTCTTATTTTCAGTCATTTGACATCTCACAGGTAGAGTTAGCTGTGGTTTTATTCTTAGTTACTATGATTATTTGAAAACAGCATTTATATGAGATCTTTCCCCCCACCAACTCCATGTTCCCTACTCCCTAGAAGTTTCTCTTCTGTCTCTCCAACAGCTGCTCCCATAACTACATCACTTCTTTCTTTCCCTTCCATTCCTCTTTTCTCTCCCTTCACATCTCTTCCTCACATGGTTTGGAATTTCTAAGAAAGGTTGAACAGGAACTACTAGGGTAAGAGAAACAATGGGGCCCGGTGTGTTACTGTATTTTAAACACAAAACCCACCCACACTCCTTCAAAATTGTAGGTGTGTGGTGCTCAGACTCCACCCAGAATTCATCCCTCTACTTAAACCTGTACAACGGCATCTCAGCCCAGGGTAAAATGTGCCCAAGGTGTTGTGCCTTCTTGACCTCAGGCAGGTTTTATAACTTCAGAGGAAATCATTTAAAGTTTTTTTTAATTGTGTATACAAATTTTAAAGGTTACTTTCCATTTACAGTTATTACAAAATATTGGCTACATTCTCTGTGTTGTACAATATATCCATGAGCCTGTCTTACACCCAATAGTTTGTACCTCCCACTCCCCCACCCCTATATTGCCTCTCCCCCTTCCCACTGGTAACCACTAGTGCATTCTCTAAATCTATGAGTCTGCTTCTGTTTTATTATATTCACTAGTTTGTTGTATTTTTTAGATTCCACATACAAGTGTTACCATACAGTATTTGTCTGACTTAATTCACTAAGCATAATGCCCTCCAAGTCCATCCATGTTGCTGCAAATGGCAAAATTTCATTCTTTTTTAAGGCCAATATTCCATTGTATGTATGTACCACATCTTCTTTATCCATTCATCTGTTGATGGACACTTAGGTTGCTTCCGTATCTTGGCTATTGTAAATGGTGCTGCTATGAACATGGGGATGTTTGTATCTTTTCAAATTAGTGTTTTTTTGGAGAGGAAGTCACTTTTTAAAATATAGATCAGGTACACAACATGGCAAAGGAAATTGATGTGGAGAACCAGAAACAGTTATTAAAGAACAGAAGAGGGCTTCCCTGGTGGTGCAGTGGTTGAGAATCTGCCTGCCAATGCAGGGGACACGGGTTCGAGCCCTGGTCTGGGAAGATCCCACATGCCGCGGAGCAGCTAAGCCCGTGCGCCACAGCTACTGAGCCTGCGCGACTGGAGCCTGTGCTCTGCAACAAGAGAAGGCCGCGACAGTGAGAGGCCCGCGCACCACGATGAAGAGTGGCCCCCGCTCGCCGCAACTAGAGAAAGCCCTCGCACAGAAACGAAGACCCAACACAGCCAAAAATAAATAAATAAATAAATTAAAAAAAAAAAAAAAGAACAGAAGAAAGAAAGAGAGAATAGAGTTCATTCTTATAGGCTATTGTTTGGAAAATGAATAGTTCAACCCGAACCCAAACAAAACTAGAATAATAAATGCGCCATTGACTTGGTGGAAATGCCCTGTACCTGGTAGAGAGGAGCATAAATATTCATTGAATATATTCCTTACATTTATCCTGGTCTGCAGAGTTAAAAACCTCTTAAACTTATTGAGACTTCTCAGGGCTGTTTCTTGCTACTTACCCTGAGCATTATGAATTTCTGCCTACATCTTAATATCAAGAGTATTGGGTCAGTGTCTACTTTATAATCTGTGCTCACATGCTCTGCCTTTAAGATGCTTATTTATTTCTCTAAAATTATAAAACCTTCTTTTTAAGTAGAGATGGAACAAGGCATTCCCTACTACTAATACAAGGCACAAAACCATAATTATGTGTAGAGTATAAAATAAATCTCTTTTATTTAAAGAGCACAAAGATGAATAGGGGAAAATAGGAGAGAACTAAATTAAGCTCTCATTATACTCATAGAAGTTACCATTAACCATTCATGATTTTTGTTAAATAATGTACAGAGAAGGAGACTTGAATGTCTTCTTTCAAAATTACTTACTTTTTTGAAGTGTACTCAGACTCTTGAGTGTTTTTCTTATCTCTGTGACATAGTAAGCTTGCAGACACTTAATGAGTACTGTCAATGTAGAGAAAAAAAAAAAACGTGAATTCAAGCAGAAGTGAATTTAGTTTTAAAGTTAATGCTCCAGTTTTGTTGGTATACCTGAATAAGATTTTATTCTCACAAATGTTTGGGTTCTCAGTGTTGGAATGAAAGGGAGTCGAGTGCATCCAGGAGATGCTGGCAGGTGGGAGAAGTTTGCCCTGGCAGGGTGGGCAAACTCCTGGTAGCTTGTTTTGAGTCTCACATCCCTGCGGAGAAAGTGAAGATGTAATCATGCTTGTGAATCCTTCACAGAGTCACTGAGAAATCACATTCCCCACAGAGACAGTCTAGAAAAGAAGGAATAAAAGTTCAAGAAGTACTGGGGTTTTCTAGAATGTTCTCCAGTCTCAGTAGCCAAGGAGAGATCGAATACATTTCGTGTGTGTGTGTGCGTGAGATGAGAGTCAATTAAGTAAAATCTATAGTTTTAGTCTAGTTTTAATTCTTGATTCATGAATGTACAAGACTGTCTAAAACTATAATTCAAAAAGATACATGCATCCCTATGTCCATAGCAGCACTATTAGCACTATTCAAAATAGCCAAGACATGGAAACAACCTAAATGTCCATTGACAGATGAACAGATAAAGAAATGTGGTACATATAGACAATGGAATACTACTCAGCCATAAAAAAGAATGAAATAATGCCATTTGCAGCAACATGGATGGAGCTAGAGATTACCATACTAAGTGAAGTAAGTCAGAAAGAGAAAGACAAATACCATATGATATCATTTATATGTGGAATCTAAAATATGATACAAATGAACTTCTGTATGAAACAGAAACAGACTCAAAGACATAGAAGACAGACTTGCGATTGCCAAGGAGTTGGGGTGGGAGAGGGATGGATTGGGAGTTTGGGATGAACAGATGCAAACTATGATATATAGAATGGATAAACAGCAAAGTCCTACTGTATATCACAGAGAACTATATTCAATATCCTGTGATAAACCATAATAGAAAAGAATATGAAAAAGAATGTATATATATATGTATAACTGAGTCAACTTTGCTGTACGGCACAAATTAACACAATATTGTAAATGCAGTATACTTCAATAAATTAAAAAAAAAAACAAGACCCTGTCTAAACACATTATATTATGTACAGGATACGTGAGGAGGGACTCTCAAGATTTAATTTCATGTGTGGTTTCTCAAACGTCTCGCTGCTTGACATTTTGTACTTTGCATGCACACGCCCTCGCTCTTGCCATAAATACCACACTGCCCGACCACTTTCAACTGAACATGACCTTTGAGTTGTTTTTCCAAGAGTGGTTTGAGGTTTGCATTGTTATTCCCTCTCATGTGGTTTGCCTTTGTGACCCAGTGCACATGTGTCCAAAATTTCTGGCTGAAGTTAGATGTTGCAGCTGAGAAACAGCTTTTCTCAGGGAAAAGCAAAGTGGTTTGGTAATAATAATGACAAGATTTATTGAGCACTCACCATATTAAGTACTGTCCTCATGCTTTACTTCAACGAACTCATTTAATCTTGACAACCCTCTTATGTAGATCCTATTATTAATATCATTATTATTCTCTTTAACAGATGGACAAAACTGATACACAGAGAGGTTGAGTAATTCACTCGAGGAAACACAGCACGTAAAAGGAGCCAGGATACAAACACAGGAAGTCTGGTTCCAAGTCCTGGCAAGCGAGGTCTGCATTACAAGTTGGATATGACAGCACTTCAGTCCCATCTGATTCCTGCATTCTCACTTGGGTCAAAAGTAACACTTCAAAATTCCATGGATATGCTCAGATTATCCTACATCAAGGACAGCATTCCTGGCCATACCACGTGGCCCAAGTATACCACATGGCCCAAGTATGCAGTGCTGAACTGGTCAGCATTTCACCAAACACACACTCGCACTGTGTCTGGAACACAATTGCTGACCGTCAGTCTCTTGATGACGTTCTTCTACCAGTCCTTCACCTTTAGCTTCACAGTTTAGCTTGGCTGCTGCCTTTGCACTCAGGTCTTTTTTTTTCTAGCTGCGTCCTTGCTGGGCTTCTTCCCTTTCCTTGACCTTTCCCTCCCTTGCCAATTTCTCCTGAGGGCACTTCCTTAGTAAATCACACACAAGCCCATCTCACGGACTTCTTCCTGGGAAACGGATCTAAAATTCATGTACAACGATTTTATGAGAAGCAGAAAGATGTTCAAGAGATTGGTTCAAGATGGCAGAGTAGAAGGACGTGCTCTCACTCCCTCTTGCGAGAACACCAGAATCAAAACTAACTGCTGAACAATCTTCTACAGGAAGGCACTGGAACTCACCAAAAAAGATACCTCACATCCAAAGACAAAGGAGAAGCCACAATGAGACAGCACAAGGGGCTCAATCACAATAAAATCAAATCCCATAACTGCTGGGTGGGTGACTCACAAACTGGAGAACACTTATACCATGGAAGTCCACCCACTGGAGTGAAGGTTATGAGTCCCACCTCAGGCTTCCCAACCAGGGGGTCCGGCAACGAGAGGAGGAATTCCTAGGATATCAGACTTTGAAGGCTAGCGGGGTTTGATTGCAGGACTTCAACAGGACTGGGGAAAAGACAGACTCCACTCTTGTAGGGCACACACAAAGTAGTGTGCACATCAGGACCCAGGAGAAGGAGCAGTGACCCCATAGGAGACTGAACCAGACCTACCTGCTAGTGTTGGAGGGTCTCCTGCAGAGGCAGGGGGTGGCTGTGTCTCACAGTGAGGACAGGGACACTGAGAGCAGAAATTCTGGGAAGTACTCCTTGGCGTGAGCCCTCCCAGAGTCCGCCATTAGCCCCACCAAAGAGCCTGGTTAGGCTCCAGTGTTGGGTCACCTCGGCCAAACAACCAACAGGGAGGGAACCCAGCCCCACCCATCAGCAGACAAGCGGATTAAAGTTTTACTGAGCTCTGCCTACCAGAACAACAGCCAGCTCTACCCACCACAAGTCCCTCCCTCAGGAAACTTGCTGAAGCCTCTTAGATAGCCTCATCCACCAGAGGGCAGATAGCAGAAGCAAGAAGAACTACAATCCTGCAACCTGTGGAACAAAAACCATGTTCACAGAAAGATAGACAAGGTGAAAAGGCAGAGGGCTATATACCAGATGAAGGAATAAGATAAAACCCCAGAAAAACAACTAAATGAAGTGGAGATAGGCAACATTCCAGAAAAAGAATTCAGAATAATGATAGTGAAGATGATCCAGGACCTTGGAAAAAGAATGGAGGCAAAGATCGAGAAGATGCAAGAAATGTTTAACAAAGACCTAGAAGAATTAAAGAACAAACAAACAGAGATGAACAATACAATAACTGAAAGGAAAAATACACTAGAAGGAATCAATAGTAGAATAACTGAGGCAGAAGAACAGATAAGTGACCTGGAAGACAGAATGGTGGAATTCACTGCTGTGGAATGGAATAAAGAATAAAGAATGAAAAGAAATGAAGACAGCTTAAGAGACCTCTGGGACAACATTAAACATAACAACAGTCGCATTATAGGGGTCCCAGAAGGAGAAGAGAGAAATAAAGGAGCTGAGAAAATATTTGAAGACATTAGTGTCGAAAACTTCCCTAACATGGGAAAGGAAATAGCCACCCAAGTCCAGGAAGCACAGAGAGTCCCAGGCACGATAAACCCAGGGAGAAACATGCCAAGACACATAGTAATCAAATGGATAAAAAGTAAAGACAAAGAAAAATTATTAAAAGCAACAAGGGAAAAATGACAAATAACAAAAAAGGGAACTCCCATAAGGTTAACAGCTGATTTTTCAGCAGAAACTCTACAAGCCAGAAGGGAGTACCACAATATATTTAAAGTGATAAAAGAGAAGAACGTAAAACCAAGATTACTCTACCCAGCAAGGATCTCATAGATTTGATGGAGAAGTCAAAAACTTTACGGACAAGCAAAAGCTAAGAGAATTCAACACCACCAAACCAGCTCTACAACAAATGTTAAAGGAACTTCTCTAAGTGGGAAACACAAGAGAAGAAAAGGACCTACAAAAACAAACCAAAAACAATTAAGAAAATGGTAATAGGAACATACATATCGATAATTACCTTAAAGGTGAATGGACTAAATGCTCCAACCAAAAGACACAGGCTCGCTGAATGGATACAAAAACAAGACCCATATATATTCTGTCTACAAGAGACCCACTTCAGACCTAGGGACACATACAGACTGAAAGTGAAAGGATGGAAAAAGATATTCCATGCAAATGGAAATCAAAATAAAGCTGGAGTAACAATACTCATATCAGATAAAATAGACTTCAAAATAAAGAATGTTACAAGAGACAAGGAAGGACACTACATAATGATCAAGGGATCAATCCAAGAAGAAGACATAACAATTATAAATATATATGCTCCCAATATAGGAGCACCTCAATACATAAGGCAAATGCTAACAGCTATAAAAGAGGAAAGCAACACAATAATAGTGGGGGACTTCAACACCTCACTTACAGCAATAGACAGATTATGCAAGCAGAAAATCACTAAGGAAACACAAGCTTTAAATGACACAATAGACCAGATAGATTTAATTGACATTTATAGGACATTCCATCCAAAAACAGCAGATTACACTTTCTTCTCAAGTGCACACAGAACATTCTCCAGGATACATCACATCTTGGGTCACAAATCAAGCCTCAGTAAATTTAAGAAAATTGAAATCATATCAAGCATCTTTTCTGTTCACAACGCTATGAGATTAGAAATCAATTACACGGAGAAAAACGGAAAAAACACAAACACATGGAGGCTAAACAATACGTTACTAAATAACCAAGAGATCACTGAAGAAATCAAAGAGGAAATCAGAAAATACCTAGAGACAAATGACAATCAAAACACGACGATACAAAACCTATGGGATGCAGCAAAAGCAGTTCTAAGAGGGAAGTATATAGCAATATAAGACTAACTCAAGAAAAAAGAAAAATCTCAAACAATCTAACCTTACACCTAAAGGAACTAGAGAGAGAAGAACAAACAAAACCCAAAGTTAGCAGAAGGAAAGAAATCATAAGGATCAGAGCAAAATAAATGAAATAGAAACAAAGAAAACAATAGCAAAGATCAATAAAACTAAAAGCTGGTTCTTTGAGAAGATAAACAAAATTGATAAACCCTTAGCCAGACTCATCAAGAAAAAGAGGGAGAGGACTCAAATCAATAAAATTAGAAATGAAAAAGGAGAAGTTACAACAGACACTGCAGAAATACAAAACATCCTAAGAGACTACTACAAGCAACTCTATGCCAATAAAAGGGACGAACTGGAAGAAATGGACAAATTCTTAGAAATGCACAACCTTCCAAGACTGAACCAGGAAGAAATAGAAAATATGAACAGAACGATCACAAGTAATGAAATTGAAACTGTGATTAAACATCTTCCAACAAACAAAAGTCCAGGACCAGATGGCTTCACAGGTGTATTCATGTAGAGAATGAATTCTCTCAAACATGTAGAGAAGAGCTAACACCTATCCTTCTCAAACTCTTCCAAAAAATTGCAGAGGAAGGAAAGCTCCCAAACTCATTCTATGAGGCCACTGTCATCCTGATAACAAAACCAGAGAAAGATACTACAAAAAAAGAAAATTACAGACCAATATCACTGATGAATATAGATGCAAAACTCCTCAACAAAATACTAGCAAACAGAATTGAACAACACATTAAAAGGATCATACACCATGATCAAGTGGGATTTATCCCAGGGATGCAAGGATTCTTCAATATACGCAAATCAATCAATGTGATACACCATATTAACAAACTGAAGAATAAAACCCATACAATCATCTCAATACATGCAGAAAAAGCTTTTGACAAAATTCAACACCCATTTATGATAAAGACTCTCCAGAAAGTGGGCATAAAGGGAACCTACCTCAACATAATAAAGGCCATATATGACAAACCCACAGCAAACATCATTCTCAATGGTGAAAAACGGAAAGCATTTCCTCTAAGATCAGGAACAAAACAAGGATGTCCACTCTCCCCACTATTATTCAACATAGTTTTGGAAGTCCCAGCCATGGCAATCAGAGACAAAAAAGAAATAAAAGGAATACAAATTGGAAAAGAAGAAGTAAAACTGTCACTGTTTGTAGATGACATGATACTACACATAGAGAATCGTAAAGATGCCACCAGAAAACTACTAGAACTAATCGATGAATTTGGTAAAGTTGCAGGATACTAAATTAATGCACAGAAATCTCTTGCATTCCTATACACTAATGATGAAAAATCTGAAAGAGAAATTAAGGAAACACTCCCATTTACCATTGCAACAGAAAGAATAGAATACCTAGGAATAAACCTTGCTAGGGAGACAAAAGACCTGTATGCAGAAAACTATAAGGCACTTATGGAAGAAATTAAAGATGATACCAACAGATGGAGAGATATACCATGTTCTTGGATTGGAAGAATCAATATTGTGAAAATGATTATACTACCCAAAGCAATTTACAGATTCAATGCAATCCCTATCAAATTACCAATGGCATTTTTTACAGAATTAGAACAAAAAATCTTAAAATTTGTATGGAGACACAAAAGACCCCGAATAGCCAAAGCAGTCTTGAGGGAAAGAAACGGAGCTGGAGGAATCAGACTCTCTGACTTCAGACTATACTACAAAGCTACAGTAATCAAGACAATGTTGTACTGACACAGAAACAGAGATATAGATCAATGGAACAGGGTAGAAAGCCCAGAGATAAACCCACACACCTATGGTCAACTAATCTATGACAAAGGAGGCAAGGATATACAATGGAGAAAAGACAGTCTCTTCAATAAGTGGTGCTGGGAAAACTGGACAGCTACATGTAAAAGGATGCAATTAGAATACTCCCTAACACCATACACAAAAATAAACTCAAAATGGATTCAAGACCTAAATGTAAGACCGGACACTATAAAACTCTTAGAGGAAAACATTGGAAGAACACCCTTTGACATAAATCACAGCAAGATCTTTCTTGATCCACCTCCTAGAGTAATGGAAATAAAAACAAAAATAAACCAATGGGACCTAATGAAACTTAAAAGCTTTTGCAAAGCAAAGGAAACTACAAACAAGACGAAAAGATAACCCTCAGAATGGGAGAAAATATTTGCAAACGAATCAACAGACAAAGTATTAATCTCCAAAATATGTAAACAGCTCATGCAGCTCAATATTAAAAAAACAAACAACCCAATCCAAAAATGGGCTGAAGACCTAAACAGACATTTCTCCAAAGAAGACATACAGATGGCCAAGAAACCCATGAAAAGCTGCTCAAAATCACTAATTATTAGAGAAACGCAAATCAAAAGTGCAATGAGGTATCACCTCACACCAGTTAGAATGGGCATCATCAGTAAACAACAAATGCTGGAGAGGGTGTGGAGAAAAGGGAACCCTCTTGCACTGTTGGTGGGAATGTAAAATGATACAGCCACTATGGAGAACAGTACGGAGGTTCCTTAAAAAACTAAAAATAGAATTACCATATGCCCCAGCAATCTCACTACTGGGCATATACCCAGAGAAAACCGTAATTCAAAAAGACACATGCACCCCAATTTTCATTGCAGCACTATTTACAACAGCCAGGTCATGGAAGTGACCTAAATGCCCATAGACAGACAAATGGGTAAAGAAGATGTGGTACATATATACAGTGGAATATTACTCAGCCATAAAAAGGAACGAAATTGGGTCATTTGTAGAGACATGGATCAATCTAGAGGCTGTCATACAGAGTGAAGTAAGTCAGAAAGAGAAAAACAAATATCATATGTTAACACATATATGTGGAACCTAGAAAAATGGTACAAATGAACCAGTTTGCAGGGCAGAAATTGAGACACAGATGTAGAGAGCAAACGTATGGACACCAAGGGGGGAAAGCGGCAGGGGTGGTGGTGGTGGTGCTGTGACAAATTGGGAGATTGGGATTGACATATATACACTAATACGTATAAAATGGATAACTAATAAGAACCTGCTGTATAAAGGAATAAATAAAATACAATTCAAAAATAAAAAAGGAAAGATGTTCAAGAGAGGGCAGAGCAATAGGAGCCATAAGGAAGCATGAGTAAGTGTCTTTGAGAACAAGAATAGTGAGTGTGTTAGAGGGTAAAGACAGGAAAGGCAGCACAATGGAAACCAAGACAGAACAGTGGCGTCAGCATATGGACATGGTGCAAGGAAGATGACAGGTCATATGACTGGCCTAGCAGAGTTTTGTTGAGACACTAGAATTGCTGTGCATTCCAAAATAACTTATTGTTTTCTCTGCAGTCTGGCTGTGCATCTGCAGAGAAGTCTTCCTGTCTCTCTTTAATCCTCTGTGCATCCCTTCAATAAGTTCCATTACCCGGAACCCAAATACATCTCTGTTCTTTGAAAACTTGAAAGAGCCTAAGAAACCCACATTATCAGAAATGAAATGAACGTCCCAATCGTAAATGCATTTATAATGCTTTAGATGTTCAGAATATTTTTACAATTAATATATCCCTTCAGCTCCTTTTAATTTTGTTTTTATTATACAAATTATAATGTAGTTTTCAATTTTATAACTTCCAGCTAATGTGCCTTCCATTCTTCATTATGTCACTAATTTAATAACCAACAAAATCTCTAACTCCTTGGTAAATGAGTTTGTTTTGTGTAGTTATTAAGTGGAAGACATTTCTTCAGCATAATATTTATTGTACCTAATTTTAAAATTAAGTGTTTGAGATATGAACAATTTACAATAGAAAGAAGTGGGGAGACTTAAAAAAAATGAATACATGAACTCTGCAGCTCAATATATATTAAATTCTCTGGTTAAGCAAGAAAAAGTCCTTATGTCAATTTTTCCTGTTTTCCGGACACCTGTAGGGTGAAATAACAGCAACTTCATATTTTATAAACTTCTTTGAGCATCACTCTGACTTACTTTATATAAGAATATAATACATTGTCTTACAAAAATAATGCAGTTATTGATTCTGTGATCATTTTACAATATGTAAAAAAAAAAATCCCCAGTGTATAAGGATTGGTGATCAGATCACTGTGATTTTACCTGAAATACATTAAAAGAAAATATTTTTTACCAAAGTAAACTATTTACTCATCTGCTCCTATAAGACTCTCAGGAAGAGGTGGACAGTTAGCTACATATCAGGAAGGCACAAAACTTCCTGACATTAAAACAAAATGAAACAACCATCTTTCTTTCAGGGGAGGCATTTGCAAACAGTTACTTGTTCTTTAGAAAAATTCTATCTGAATTTCTTAATGCACCGTAAAAAATCCCGTCATTACCTCAGGGGTACTTTCATGAAGTACATGATGTAGAATAGATATTCTAGAGGATATGCTAAATTGAACAGTAGAAGAGTTTGCGGGGGGGGGGGGGTGGTTTAGGAACAGATTTGCATGAATTCACTGTAGATGGCCTCGTTTTCTGAGCAACCAGCAAATAAAACTATACATGTTAATGGTCTCCATAATATTGGAGCTACTACCCCAATAAGTATGCTTAAAGGTACACAATCAGTGATGGCAATTCTGCCTCACTGAGGATGTGAAAAGATTGCCTTAAATATAAAATCAAGTACCCTCAGCCTTACTCATGAGGGAAATGTAAATTAAAACTATGAGTTTGCATCTCACTTGTTGGCAAAAAACCAACCGTTTCTTAATGTACATTGTTGGTGAGCCCTGTGAAATGGGTCTCTCACACACTGTGGTAAGGCAATAGATAAAAACCCATATAAGGACAATTTATCTATTGAAATTACAAATAAACTCATACCAAATTTCATGTATGGTAATTTCTCCAACCCACACACTTGCACTTGGGAAAAATTGTTTCCTTATACGTCTATTCATTGTATCTTTGTTTGTAGTAGCACAAGATTGGAAACAGCTCAAACACCCACCAATGGGTTATTGATTAAATTAATATGATACTTCCATCCTATGGAATATCAGGCAGCCATAAAAAGGAATAAAAATTTTCTCTATGAGCTGATGTGGAAAGATCTTGAAGATAAATATTTAGAAAAAATAATCAAGACAGAGAGAAGTGTTTAGAGCATGTAAAAAGAATGGAAAAATAAGAAAACATGTTCATATGTGCTTGCCTTTTCATAAAGAATTTTGAAAGGATACAAAAGGAAATAATAAAAATGATTACCTATAGGGAGAAAAGAAAGGAATTTGGCTTCAGGACAAAGGGAGGGAGGCAGAGTCTTCACATAACTGTATTACCTCTGTAAAGCATTCAGTAATAGTAGTAGTAGTAGTAATAATAATAATAAATCAAGCTCTCCAGTTTGCATCATTTCAGGGATAAGGAATACTCTAGTTCAGGAGTTGGCAAACTACAACCTGCAGACCAAATCTGACCTGACACCTGTTTTGATAAATCAAGTTTTATTGGAAAACAGCCACCTCATTTGTTTATATCAGTGAGTGTTTCTCATCCTCTTAGCCAAGGCATTTGGTCAGGAATTGACACTTCATCCAAGTCAGGCCAATCAGACCCACTGAAACCCAATTCCAGGATTTTTGTTTGAGCTATCAGCACAGCCAGACATGCCTGAAGAAGTTACGCTGGAGCCCTGGGGCGATAGAAACTCAATGTGATCACAGGGGTGTGGGGGGGTGGTAGTGGGTTCTTGCCAATGACCTAAGAGAAGGTAAGTTAAGGTAATTTCTGGGAAATTTTTGTTTTCCTAAAAAAGGGAGACATACATGATTGACACTTCCTGTTCCCCTGACATTCTGCCTCAAATGCTGATGTGATGTCTGGAGCTTCAGCAGCTATCTTATGACAGTGAGACAGCAGTCAAGAGAATGAAAACCAACCCTGCAGGGCTGTGGTGAGTTAAACATGCTGATGCTCTAGTTATTTGACAGGTGCCTGTGGGCAACTTCAGTGACCTGCCTGAGGTCACTTGACTTACTGGTAAGACCTGACCCAGAATGCAACTCTCAGCTGCCCATCCAGGGCTCTTCCATACGAAAGGTGCTTGTAGTTCTACAGCTGAGGTTGAAGTGTCAACTTTAATCTCATGCAGTGTTTTCCAAACTATGTCTGAAGACTGGATGTTTCATAGCCTGTTAAAAGATGTTATGAGGAAACAGGTCAAATAGGCTTGGGCAGTGCAGAGGTAAAATTGAGTTACTGCAGAACTTTCCAGAGCATTGAGTATGGCAACATTTATCATAAATTTCCAAGGGGGCAATAAAGCATGTTGGTTATTTTGACCGGGAAAACTTTTTTTTTCTCCCAAAGTATCTTATGGGATGAGTGTGCCTTAGAATATTCTTTGGGTGGTTAAGTGGTGACAGTAGGGTTGTTTCTTTTCATCTTTGCAGGTTATTTAGGTACATTCTTAGGAAAATTATGCAAAAGATTGCTGATAATCTTATCATTCCCCTGTATTAGTTATCCATAGCTGTGTAACAAATTACACAGGCTTAAAATAATAAACATGTATTTTCTTACAGTTCCTGTGGGCCAGGAATCTGGGTGCAGCCTAGCTGAGTCTTCTGGCTCAGGGTATCTCATTAGGCTGCAGTCAAGGTGTCATCTGGGGGCACATCCATCTCAAGGCTGGGCTGTGGAAGTATCTGCTGCTAAGCAAACTCTTGTGGCTGTTCACAGCCTCAGGTACTTGCAGGCTGCTGGCCAGAGACAATAGTTCCATGCTACGTGGGGCCCCTTTGTGGGACCACTCACAGTACTATTGTTTGCTTTCCTGAGAGGGGAAAGAAGGAGGAGAAAAGGGGACGGGGAGGGGGAGAGGGGGAAGAAGCGGGGGGGGGGAGAAGAAGAGACTAGTTTTTAGTAACCTAATTTTGGAAGCAACAGCCCATCACTTTTGCTATATTCTGTTGCTTAGAAGTAGTCACTCCATCCAGCCCATACCCGATGGAGGAGATTCACAGGGTATGAACACCAGGAATCAAGGATCACTAGAAGCTGCCTACCACACCTGCCCTCTGAGGTTTTCTTGCCACCTTAGCTCCCCACTAGTTTATCTAGCAGGTATTTCAGTGAAACAGCATTCCTAGGTGGTGGTTGATCTGAGGCAAGTACTTCCTAGTTTAAAGAAACAGAGAAGTGTTGAGATGGGCTCAGGTCATGGGGGATTATTTTAAGATCCACAGAGGTAAGTCTCACAGCCCATCTGTCATTGTTCTAGATATAGAAGTAGTCCCAGTAATAGTGTCAAAACCCAACATGGATTTCATGCTTCCTTTGTGCTAGGTGTTGGTCCAAGTTCTCCTGGATTGTTTCCTTTATTCCTCATTAGGCCCTTAAAAGGAAGGTGCAATCCTTATCCATGCTTTACAGATGAGGAGACCAAGGCACAGAAGGGTGAAGAAACTTGCCATAGGCCACGTGACTCAGAAGTCGAGCTGGGATTTGATCTTTGGCAGGATGTCTCCAGAGCCTGTGCTCTCTAAACCACCACGTAACACTGCTTCTAGGCAGCCCAGCTAGGAGCTCACAACCTCATCACTTTTCTCCCACATTTCTCCCTCTCTGCTTCCCTCTCCCCTCTGGGGCTGCAGGTCACCAGACAGGTACTCTGACTGATGCTTATCAGAAGGGGATGATGTAAGAGTGAAGTCCCTCAGTCACCAAATATTTATAGATGCCAATTAAATACCAGGCTCTGGCCACCTCCTCCTGTGGTGTGTTTAGTACAAGGATGTGTGTCATGCCATTTCTGTTCCTCTAGGAAGGATGAAAACTCCTCTAAGACCTGTGCCACTCCCGAGACACAGAATCATCACTTAGGTCTTTCTTGACCACAGAGGAAATGCCAGGCCCTGAGGATCAGTCATTTTGTCTTTTCTTAACCTGACTTGATCCTCTGTGTGCTTTCTAAGCCAGACTTCTAAAAAGGGTGGTTTACACTCCCTGCCTCTGCGTCCTTTGCTTCCGATCCCCCCTCACCCGCTGCCATCTGGTTTCTGCTCCTTGCCGCTTCCCTACACCGGCCTTGCGAAAGGAACTGGCCAACTCCTGGTTGCCAAACACGGCACACTTTCCAGCAGTGTCACACTGCACTTCTCTCCACTCTGTGCCACTGCTAGCCTCGTTTTTTCTCCCTTTCTGCACTTAGCTGCTGGGACATCACCCTCTCTGCTGGTCCTTCCATCTCTTTGGCCCCTGTCTCGCCTCCCTTATAGGCTCATTTTCGATCTTCTTAATTTGGGAGTTCCTTAGGATTCTGTCTTCAACCCTTCTATCATTCTCTCTAAATTAGGTTCCACCAAAATTTCATCCATGGCCAAGAAGTCCTCAACCTTTATCCCCAGAAAAACATTTACCTCTTGAGCATCGGATCTCTTTATCTATGTGTCTCTATGTTAGACACCTCCTCTTGCGTATCCTAAAGAGACTTAAAACATGACATGTCCAAAGCTGATCTGATCATCTTCCCTCCAAACCTGTGCCTTGTCCTGTGCTCCCCATTTGTGTGACACCACCTCCCACCCCAGGCTCATCCTAACCCTGACTTCCACCATCAATTTTTGGATTCTGCTCCCTTGATAGCTCTCCAATCTAGCACTTCTTCTCTGGACCCCGCCCTTCTACTCTCATCCTTTCCTGTGTACTCTTCACGCTGCTGTCAAACATTTTTTTCCATTAACCAAGTCCGATGCTTTTATTGTTGTTCTAAATGCTTCAGTGACTCCCAGCTGCTTAAAGGTTAATATCTCAACTCCTTAACCAGGCAGACAAATCATTGATAATGTGGTTCTTATCTCCCTTTCAGCCTCATCTTTCAACGCACCTTCATTAATACTGAATTTCGAGTATGACTTCCAAGGACTTCCTTGTTTCTGCTTGGAATGCCCGCATCCCTCTGCCTGGTGTGTCTTGGTGAATTTCTGCTTTGCTCCTGTTATTTCACCACTCCACTCATCACGCTGTACCACTTATGTTTGACTGTCTAACCCCTCGGAGATGTGAACTCAGGGAGGACATTATAAGCACCTAGCAGGATCAAGAAGTTAAGTGCAGAGAGGCAAAACAGTACACCCAAGCTTCATGCACAAACTGGAAACCATTTTTTCTATGTTGGTGAGCTGGAAACTGAGAATGAACCGTGTTGCAATTTATGTCTATGGGTTCCTTAGTAGTTCTTCAGTAATGCATTCCTCATGGAAGGAACCTCGGAAATCTCAGATATTGGCCCTCGTAGACCGATGAGATCTCTCACTGGTCCCCTCTCCAAGGTGCTTTCCACATTGTACACCAGTAATCTTTTCAAACCGCACAATGATCATCTCTCACGCCATATCACACACACCACATCCTGCTTAAAGCCCTCATGGTTCCATATTACTCTGCAGTTACAACAAAACAAAAAACACCTCTTAACATGATCCACACTATCTGGCCATTTCTTCAACTCCTATCCCACATTGTTCCACTATCCGTGTTGCAGCCATACTGGCCCTTTTCTGGGTTCCTTGTACTTGCCTACCCAGCCCCACGGCAGGGCCTTTGCATGTGCTTCTCTCTCTGGATAATTCTTTCCATTCTTCTTCCCCTGGTCCATTCATTCTCACCCCCAGTCCTCAGCCCTAGTGCTGCTTGTTAAGGGTAATGTTCTCCTCTTCTGCAGATCAAATCCCCTGTGTATCTCCCTTCCATTGTATTTGCCACATTCCATTTTTGGTACTTAGTAATGTGATGGTTCAATGTCCACCTCCCTAGGGCTGGAACCACATCCCTCATGTTCTCTCCTGCATCCCATGATCCACATAGAGTCTGGCATAAAGGAGGAGCTCAATGAATACTTGAATGAATCCGCGAGTGAGTGAAGATCAAGAATAACAGGATTGGGCTTCCCTGGTGGCGCAGTGGTTGAGAGTCCACCTGCCGATGCGGGGGACACGGGTTCGTGCCCGCGGAGCGGCTGGGCCCGTGAGCCATGGCCGCTGAGCCTGAGCGTCCGGAGCCTGTGCTCCGCAATGGGAGAAGCCACAACAGTGAGAGGCCCAGGTACCGCAAAAAAAAAAATAAAATAAAATAACAGGATTTATGTCATGGAGTGTTCTGCCTATGTTTTCCTCTAAGAGTTTAATATTGTCTGGCCTTACATTTAGGTCTTTAATCCATTTTGAGTTTATTTTGTGTATGGTGTTAGGGAGTGTTCTAATTTCATTCTTTTACATGTAGCTGTCCATTTTCCCAGCACCACTTATTGAAGACTGTGAAGGCTGTCTTTTCTCCACTGTATATTCTTGCCTCCTTTATCAAAGATAAGGTGACCATATGTGCATCACAGCAAGATCCTTTTTGACCCACCTTCTAGAGAAATGGAAATAAGGAAATGGGACCTAATGAAACTTAAAAGCTTTTGCACAGCAAAGGAAACCATAAACAAGACAACCCTCAGAATGGGAGAAAATATTTGCAAATGAAGCAAATGACAAAGGATTAATCTCCAAAATTTACAAGCAGCTCATGCAGCTCAGTATCAAAAATACAAACAACACAATCCAAAAATGGGCAGAAGAACTAAATAGACATTTCTCCAAAGTAGATATACAGATTGCCAACAAACACATGAAAGAATGCTCAACATCATTAATCATTAGAGAAATGCAAATCAAAACTACAATGAGGTATCACCTCACACGGGTCAGAATGGCCATCATCAAAAAATCTACAAACAATAAATGCTGGAGAGGGTGTGGAGAAAAGGGAACCCTCTTGCACTGTTGGTGGGAATGTAAATTGATACAGCTGCTATGGAAAACAGTATGGAGGTTCCTTAAAAAACTAAAAATAGAACTACCATACGACCCAGCAATCCCACTACTGGGCATATACCCTGAGAAAACCATAATTCAAAAAGAGTCATGTACCACAATGTTCATTGAAGCTCTATTTACAATAGCCAGGACATGGAAGCAACCTAAGTGTCCATCAACAGATGAATGGATAAAGAAGCTGTGGCACATATATACAATGGAATATTACTCAACCATAAAAAGAAACCAAATTGAGTTATTTGTAGTGAGGTGGATGGACTTGAGTCTGTCATACAGAGTGAAGTAAGTCAGAAAGAGAAAAACAAATACCACATGCTAACATATATATATGGAATCTAAAGAAAAAAATGGTTCTGAAGAACCTAAGGGCAGGACAGGAATAAAGACGCAGATGTAGAGAATGGACTTGAGGACGCGAGGAGTGGGAAGGGTAGGCTGGGAAGAAGTGAGAGAGTGGCATGGACATATATATACACTACCAAATGTAAAATAGATAGCTAGTGGGAAGCAGCCGCATAGCACAGGGAGATCAGCTCCCTCCGTGCTTTGTGACCACCTAGAGGGGTGGGATAGGGAGGGTGGGAGGGAGGGAGATGCAAGAGGGAAGAGATATGGGAACATATGTATATGTATAACTGATTCACTTTGTTATAAAGCAGAAACTAACACACCATTGTGAAGCAATTATACTCCAATAAAGATGTTAAATGGGGGGAAAAAAAAAAGAATAACAGGAGTTTTCCCTGCTGCTTTTACCCTCGCGTCTACTCTGTATTTGCATATGTACCTTAACAAAATTTCAAAATATTTCCAGATAAGCGATCTAATTTGATATTAACAATTGACTCGAAGAGTAGAAAGGGTAACCCATGCAGGTGACTTGTCCAATGTTACACGGCTAGTAAGCAAAAAAGTGGGACCAGAACCAAGCTTTGTCACTTTTCAGACCAGGGCTCTGGCCATTAAACAACCAAAAAGGAAGCAAAAGAAGATAACGTGCAACTTAATAGGCAGTATCTACACAAAAGGCAATAAAATAGAGATATCCAAATAAAAATACAAAATAAGATTTATTTTAGGTTGATAGAACTTTGGTTCATGGAATACGGGCACAAGTTCTCTAAATGCTGGCATTTTAGCCTAGAAGGTTTGGGCTCTTACATAGAGCAAGTCACCTAGAATTCTGGTACAACAGGACTCAGTTAATATTCTATCATAATTCTCATTAAAATTTAGATGTTCAATAAATGTCGGCTATTAAATCATTAGTGGGAAAGTCTATTTCTGGAAACCTTTTCATCCTTTCCTTAATGAGACTATTTATTTATTTAATTTTGTAGGGAAATGAGAGAAAAGTTAATCATCTAGCAGGTTGAGTACGTAGCTGGGTCCAGTTGTTTCAAAGAGCAGCCGCTAACTAAGGCTACTTATTCATTTAGCTAACATTTTGAAAAGACCTACTATTTAAACACAACTTCTAGATGTGTTTACATTTTCTTTACTAAATTTTTTAATGACTTAATAATTGAGTGCCTTTATAATATTACGCGAATACACGGTTTTAAGTTCAGATGTTATTTACCTAACAAAATGGACAATTTTACGTAAATATTAATTTACATGAAAAGTTAATCAAGTATTTACGGAGTGTTGATCATACTGAAAGCTCCGTGCCTTTCCTGGGGCTTATATCAGAGCACTTCTAGTCTCCATATATTATATATATATATAAATTTTTATTGAAATAAAGTTGATTACTCCACTTATACTTAAACTCATTTTGCTTTGAGTTTAGTCTACCGGGTAGCACTTTCTTTTGGGGGGCAGGGGACTGGGTAAAGGGGGAGAAAGGTTTAAAAATACAAACTAGACGTGCAAAAATTCGTGTACAGGGATCTGCAGTTCGCTATCACCTAATGAAGAGAGGATTGGGTAACAGCTTAAAGTCCACAGAAAGTTTCACTCGTCCGATGGAATGTATGCAACTGTTAACAATTTCCTACATTTGCCCACATTTCCAGTGAACACACGTTATCTTTGCAATCAGGAGAATACAAGAAGCGAAAAAAGCCGGAGAAAGTCGCACTTCGCTTGTCCCACGGGTCCTTCCCGAGCTAGGGGCTTGTTTGCCGGCTCCGGCGAGTTCCCAGCGCCGGCAAACGTGCCCTCGCCCGGGACTTCGGAAGCAGGCCGCCTGGCGCAGCTCGCTGGGCTGGTCGTGGCGGGGCCGCTGGCTGGTGATTCGCTGCGCCAGGAGCAGGGAGCCCCAGGCGGCAGATCCCTACGCGCCAGACCCACGCGCGGGGCACTAGTACTGCGCGCCTGCGCGTCCGCGCGCCCGGTCACGTGATGGGCGCTCCGCGCAAAGCGGGTTAAAAGTCACGACCTCGGAGCGCCCGCGAGCGCCCGGCCAGTCGGCGCGGCGCTCCCTGCGTTCCCTAAACCGGTTCTAAAGGAGGCCGCCCGTCTGTCCTCGACCTCCTCCCGCCCCCTTGGCCCGGCTCAGCTCGAAGCAACGCGCGGAGTCGCCTAGCGCCCCTCCTGGCCGCCAATACAGGCGCGAGAAACTGCGTCTTTCAACTGACAATGAAGCAGTAACCGCGCAGCCAGGCCGCTCCGGGCGAACGAGCGCGAGGCGGGGAGGGGGAGGGGAGAACGGTTGGGCCAAGCCCCGCCCCAGCTCGCGCCCCCATTGGCCAGCACCGCGGTTCTGGGCCCGCCCCCTAACGGACCTGTCGCATTGTGACAGGCGTAGGGGCCAGTTCCTGTTGGGTCGGGGGCGGAGTCAGAGGTAGCCTGAGCTCCGCCCGGACTCCCCAGGACTCCTCCTCCTGCTCCTCACGGCGGGGCGGGCGGCGGGTGTGGGGGGAATGTCATTGCTGCTACGAGTCGTGGTGCCGCCTCCGTCTGCTCCTGCTTTTTCTCTGGCGCCCTCGTCCCGTCGGCTTTCGCCGCTGCCGCAACTGCACTGGGAAGACGGATGGCTAGAGGGGCGCAGGGGCCATCCGAGTTGAGAGAGCGGCGGTCGCGGCCGCTGCTGAGGCGGAGACTCCCCGCCGCCGCCTCCACCCCCCGTCCCCCGGCCTCGCGGCGCTAAGGGCAGGCGCGCGCGGCTCTCTTCCCTCCTCCTCCTCTTTCTTCTTCCTCCTTCTCCTCCTCCTCCTCCTCCTCCTCCTCCGGGTCCCCGCCCAGCACCCCTCGGACCAGGAGGCGGCGGCGGCGGCGGCGGCGGCGCGGAGCAAGACCCGCCGCCGGGGCACAACATGGCGGAGCCCTCGGCCCCGGAGAGCAAGCACAAGTCGTCCCTCAACTCATCCCCGTGGAGCGGCCTCATGGCCCTGGGGAACAGCCGGCACGGCCACCACGGGCCCGGGGCCCAGTGCGCGCACAAGGCGGCGGGCGGCGCGGCACCGAAGCCGGCCCCCGCGGGGCTGTCCGGGGGGTTGTCGCAGCCGGCCGGCTGGCAGTCGCTGCTCTCCTTCACCATCCTCTTCCTGGCCTGGCTTGCTGGCTTCAGCTCGCGCCTCTTCGCCGTCATCCGCTTCGAAAGCATCATCCACGAGTTCGACCCGTGGTAAGTGCCCGCCGCCCCTCCCCCGCCGTGGGCCCGGGACCGGGACCGGCGCCTCCCTCCCCCCCCCCACCGCCCCGCGCTCTGCCCGGACCCGCCACTGGTCCCGAGCTCGGGCGCGCCCCCGCCTGCAAGCGAAGTTTCCCCCGCGCCGCTCGAGGCGGGGCGTCGGGGCCCGAGCGGGACCTTGACTCGGGTCGGGCGAGTCTGCAGACTCCCAGGAGGGCGAACGCTTCTCTTCGTAGCCGCCTCGGCCCGCAGAGTCCGACCCGCCGCGCCGGGCGGCGGACTATCCGCCTCCCCGCCCGCGGCTCTCGCCTGCTCTCAGCTTCTCGCGCGCGTTTTCGGCCGGTTGGGATGGGCTCGCCCAGGGGGTGCCCTGTTGCAGTTGGAGGTGAGTCCAGATGTGCAGGAGTCTCGTCGGCGCAGCCTCGCGGTTGCACGCTTTTACCGCGTTTCTCTTGGCTCTCAGACGGGAAGGGAAAAAGCGAGGGAGTGAGGTGTTGGAGGAAAGGAAATAAGAACCCTAAAAGTGATCTGAAAGCTAGGGACGCTTATTTAATGTTAGATATTTTCAAGAGTGGCTTTTTTTTCAAGTCTTTAAGTGCACTCTGCACCTCACCGGTCCGCAATTATCTTGGGCTACTTTTTAGAGCAGGCTCATTACTCTGTGAGCCAAACTGTCACCCTCAGTATGTTATGCACAATATCCGAAAGCGTTGCAGTAGTTCCTTCATTGGTCTTTGCAGGAAGGTTTGTGGATTAGAGAACAAACAGTACCATAGTGATGGGGAGCGCTGGATTGTAATACTGAAGTTTCACGTGGTATCAGGGACTGACCTGAATGTTTTAGGAAATTACCACATAAAGAGCAGTAGCTAATTTAGCTAACTTAATTCACTGGTCTGTGAATTATTTAGATAGGAAGAGTGCTTTATTTTTTTTTTCCAACTTGACCAACCTGGGTTAAGTTTTCTTTGTTTTTTGTTTTAGCCCTAGTCTATGCCTTTTAAACTGACTTAATTCATCTTCTTGACCCATCACCCTTGAGTTCATCTTACTTCCTTATAATTAGGCCCAACTAAACTTGAGGGTATTTGTCATTGGAAGTACAGAGAGAGAATCTTCTTGAGAGTTACTAAATATATGGATAATAAATATTTGGGGGAGTGAGTTACCCATATATTAAAATACCAATTGAAGTTCTGTTACAGATAGAAAAATTGGTAGTGCATCATCTGTTGAACACCAGAGGGGTCCACTTCTGGAGAATCCAGTTTAGGTAGACAGTTAACAGCTGTGACATGCTTCCATGAAACGTTTCCTTTCCATTTTAGAGGTTTGATTTTTTAAAAAAAAACAACTTCTGTGTTACTTGGAATCACAGAAGAAAATAAATTACTGTGATGCTTATGAACTAGACAGAGTTTTCTTAGTCTTAGCTTTGAAACACATAAGCAAATTAGATAAAAATGAAATTGAAACCAGAAAATGAAAACTGCTAATGTTTTGCTGAACATGTAAAAAGAGAAAGTTGTGTTTTTTCAGTTTACAAGAGCAGAAGTGCATGGTTGACCAAACATTACGGGTAACAAAAATTGTGAATAATATTTCTGGAGAGTATCATTTTTATAAACAGAAGGCTGCATAATGTTTAGTAGTAACATTGAGGCTTAAATTAAGGATTGCAGAAAAATTCACAACTGAATGATGAGATGATTGATATTTTTCCTAATTTTGAAGGAAGATTAGAAATCTGCATCAAGTGAGCCAAAGAGTTTCTACTAAAATTGAGTATTATAATCATGAAAAGTCTTATCGGATTGCTTCACAGAGAAGTTTTTTTTTTTCAATATGGCAAAAACTTAAAAGTTGATTTCTTCTCTAGTTTCAAGAATATGCTTGGAGAGCATAACCCTTTTTTACTCACACAAAAATCTGTTTGCATCTTTCTGTGCATAAAACACATTTCAGAAACATCCTTTAGTAGAATGAATGACATTCTACATTCGAATTTTAATTCATATACTGTAAAGGTATATAAATCTCTTCAGTCTTAAAGACCTACTTAATGTAGGTTTTCGGCTTGTGTTTATGTTCATAATGTTAGGTAATTCTGATTAGTAGTAAATAGCCTTTTATAAAAAGGAATTGTCCCTATCCTTTATTGTGAATGGAGATTGGCCAGTATAAATCTAATGTCGTAAGTATAATTCAGGTGACTTAATGAGAGAATTTTCAGTCAAAAAAAAAAAATCCCGTGTTTGCTCACTTATGTTTTTCTTTTCATGTCTTTCAAAGATCTCAGTTAGGCATCTTATTTTTATAATCCATTCCTGTTGAAAAATTTGAATTTTAAAAGTGGTTTTCCTTCAAAGCTACTAATAGTACCAGCACTTTGATTCTACAAGCATTCTAGTGTTATACTATCTTGGGAGTCTCTCAGATTACTGTTTTAACATGTAGTAGTAACATGAACCTTTAATAATGTTTAAATGTTCCTCTCAGGTTGTGTATCCACAAACCAATTTATTCTGGCTTTCCCTGATCCCTTTTTCTCATGTCTCTGTACTGGATTCACTTCTGAAATCTTTTTAGTGAAAAGTTTACTTTCTCTGTTTGATTGTGAGTTATTTCTGTAAATTTTAACATTAGTACTTAAATTGCGTAAGACTCTAGTTAGCTGCCAAAGGTGACTCATTGTCACAAAGTTATACTTGTTTTTTAAGTTTGTCATTCAAGTTATTTTATAAATCTTACCAGTTGTTATAAGGGTTGGTATGTGATGTTCAATAGTATTTATTGAATTTTAAAGTACACTGCACTTTTTTAGAACTTCGTCGCATTTTTGGTAATGATCTCCACCACTTCACTTTAGTAATTTCCTCCCTTATCAGTTGACTTGATCAGACATGAGGACACAGTTTGAGAATTTGTTGTCTGTACTTGGCAAACATTTGGTTGACCAACTAGTTTAACAGCACCTAATTTTATCTTCTTTTTATCTGGAGCAGAATCTAGTTCCTACTTATTTTTGTTGTAACTATTAATGCTTTCATATTAACCAGGTGCTTTTCCCATAACCATTATCTTGTTAAATTGTGGTAGCTTTTCCCACAGAGACGATGGAAAAGCTCCCTATAAAAGAGTTGCATTTTTCCCTGCCTGCACAGGTTGTAGGGGGTTCTCCTTGGAGCCCTAGAAGGAGACTTCTCTGAGCTTTGAGTTCTGGCTGCAGTTAGCTGTAAAAGGGCAGCAGATGCCTTTTTGCAGGGCAGAAAGCTGCAATTTAGAATTGAAAATTGGGATGCATTTTTTCATAGAAACTATGGTATAAATAGGTTAATTAGTACAAACATGTTTTCAAAGGAGTGATAAACCTTTGGAACATAAGCTGTTTGTAAGTTGGGGACTACTTCCTGTACTTTGAGGTCTCCATGTTTTTCTTCACTTTGCAGATGACAAAAAGAGGCTATTCACCTCAGTTCTGAAGAAGAGAAAATGGGTAACAAAACAAATTTTAGATCAGAAACATCCCTAAATCTTAAAAAGGCACTTTATGGAATCATTAGCAACAGCAGTCCAAATGCACTTCAGAATAGGTACAGTAAGTCCCTACATACGAACCTTCAAGTTGGGAACTTTCAAAGATGGGAACGTGCCCCTGTATGCCAGCTGTTGTACAGTACTACTGTACTTTTCAAGGTACTGTACTGTAAGATTAAAAATGTTTTATTTATTTTTTGTGTTTGTTTTTTATGTATTATTTGTGTGAAAAGTATTATAAACCTGTTACAGTACAGTACTATGTAGCTGATTGTGTTAGCTGGGTACCTAGGCTAACTTTGTTGGACTTAGGAACAAATTAGACTTACTTACGTGCTCTTGGAGGAACGAACTTGTTCGTTCATATGTAGGGGACTTATTGTATACTGTCACTGATTTCATTGTAATTTAAAACTTTTCTAGCCTTGAGTTCTTGAGATCATTCTATGTTGTAGGAACACTCAGGGAGGAGGTGAAAGGAGTGCCTTGAGCTGCTGGGTTGGATGATGGGATTGGACCTCATCCCATTGGGTGAGTGTGGTGGCTCCTATAGGTAGTAATCCTGGGTTTCCTGAGGCATGTCCTGGGGGAGTTAGGCTCTGTCAGCAACCACTTTGGAACTTTTTCTTGCTTTAGAGTATTCATACGTTGAGGGCTAACTTGAATAATACTGCACATGACATACTGCTATGAGTAGTTTGCATAAAGACAACATTGGTCGTAGAAACTTAGAATAAGGATTGCATTATAGGCTCTGACACAGTTATTATGAATATGAGGAAACTTACTAGTCTGCCTATGATCTGTCTCTGATTTTTATGCTCTCAATAAGTTTTGGGTGCTTTGGGGTATGAGAGAAAATGTTAAAAGTTCTCTTCATCGTGATATCTTATTAATCAGTGCATATGTGCTCTCAGAAATACCGGAAAGATTAATATTATCCAGTGACTGAATCATATTTTTTTCCTCAATTTGTTTACTTTGCAAACTTAGTGCTATTAGAGAAAGACAATATTGCAGTTAACTTCAATTATAAAGCACCCTACAATTCAGTAGACCTGTATAATGCTAATTGTTATGAAAATTTTCAAGCATACAAAAAAGTTGAAAGATTTTTACAATGAACACTCATACTGAACATGTAGATTCTACGGTTAGTATTTACTTTATTTGCTTTATCGTATCTTTTTATCTGTCCATTACTGTTTTTAAATCTTACTTGTAGGATACCGATAGTGTACTGTAATGTAATGAATGTTATCTTTGTTCCTCAACTCCATGATAAAGAGGAGCTCTTATTTCTGGGTAGCACTTACTTTCTATAATACTTGAATATAATGAGTATAAATACTGTTTATATATCGTCTTTGATTGGAGTGCAGGTTAGAACCAGATTCAATCATCCTAGGTTTTGGTTAGTAACTTACCTAACCTACATCATAAGTCATTGCATTAGCCCAAGTCTGTTAAATGACTGTTGAATCTGGTGTCTCAGGAGAAACTCTGAAGTTATTAGAAAGATATTGATGTTGGTTTTATTAGATTTAGTTTATGTGGAACTCCTAAACTTTTGAATTATTAGAAGCCTTTTATTGGTCAGCCTGTTGCTTACTATGATGAGTCTTATGCTCTTTCTTTGCCATGTTTTATCCACATGGAATGCTTAATGGAGTTTTCGGGGGTTTTTTGTTTTTTTTTGCGGTACGCGGGCCTCTCACTGTTGTGGCCTCTCCCGTTGCGGAGCACAGGCTCCGGACGCATAGGCTCAGCGGCCATGGCTCACGGGCGCAGCTGCTCTGCGGCATGTGGGATCTTCCCTGACCGGGGCACGAACCCGTGTCCCCTGCATTGGCAGGCGGACTCTCAACCACTGCGCCACCCGGGAAGCCCTGCTTAATGGAGTTTTATGTATGATTGCAAAAGTGGCTTCTGTCAGTCCCTACAATAAATAGGAAGATAGGAAAACATTTCAAATAATGTAGGACCCACAACTATACTATATGGGCAAATTAATACTGTTGAAAGGAAAAAAATGTAAATGGTTAACCTGCTACTCCATCTTCACTCCTTTATTTGCTTTACCTTATTCGGGTGGACATTTTTTGTTTTTAAACCTCTTACTCTTTTCTGAGAAGGTTTCTGTGTCCTTACTTTACCTTTTTCTTACATGAATAATTTCCAGGGATTTAGAAATTGATAGAAAGTGTCAATACCATAAGATTAAAAAAAAATGGTTGTTAGGTCAGGGTTGGAAGAAATAGGAGCAACTGCTCGAGGCTCTCATGTTTTAGCATTGATAAATGTACATTAACTGGCATTTGTAGACATTCCAGGAAACCTAACTACTATTTGGAGCTTTATTTCTTTGGAAAAGTGCTTTCATAGTTTTAAATGAAAGACATTTAAACATATTTTCGAGTATAACCTGTATGTAAGTTGGTGTCTTTATGTTGGAGAAGTTTGTACTATTTTTAGGAAAACAAATTTCTAGAAAATTGTGACTGGTACTTGACCATATCATCTGTGACTTTTTTTCTTTCTTTGGAACTTAGTGTTGCAGGGTAACTTTAACATGTGTTCTAAATAGTGGTAGATACTTAGTTTTTTACCTTGTCTTATAACTTGATTTTAGATCCTAGAATTGAAGAGATCAGGTAACATCTTTTATTTCTGTAGATAAAAAATATTTCAATTCAGTATTCCTCTCAAGGATTGAATAATACAGGTCCACCTGTTCTCCAAAATCTATGTCTCCGCCTGTTCTACAAAATCTATGTCCTTTTTATTGCACTCTGCCTCCAAGGCAGGCTTAAATGAACGTGTCCTCCATTTAATTTAATGTTTTTTAATCAGCGGCCCTGATTTAAGTCTTAACACATTGACCTATCAAAATGCCCTGGGCACAGTCCCTGCTCAAGCTAACCAGACTCATTAGTTGGATGATGGCTAATTACTTTGTTTGTTTTGATGTAGGGAAGAGAGAAGAGTTGATGGTGGCTTAAAGTTGTTATACCTGAATGACTAGGGAATTTTCAGAGACGGGCTTTTAAGGGAATAGCTGAATGAGAGGGAAAGATGATTGAATCCAACTGAATGTTGTTTTCATTTACATTTGTCTGTAAAAAGTTCAGAGTAATGAGGTTGGAAATATTAAGCCATTTGAGTTAGAGAATTATGGGGTGGAAGTTAAACTTTTGGAGTAGACTCAGAATTCTATAGAGTAAAGGACTTTTAGAGTATATGTTGGTTGGATTGGCTTGTTTTCTGGGTGAAGAAACTGATTGCCAGAGTGGTGAAGTACTTTTTCTAAGGTGGTGCAGTTGTGGGTTGGCTAGATTCTTTTCTGTTTTCTTTGCATCTGTGTTTGCATTAGAGGAAGTTTTTGAGAAGTTGTTTGAAAATTGTTACTTCAGAAGATGAGGGGAAGTTAGTGTCTACCATTCACTTTATTTATTTTTTTAGAGATAACTTTATTTAAAAAGTATTTATTTATTTGGCTGCATCAGGTCTTAGGTCATCAAATCCGTGGCGTGTGGGATCTTTGGTTGTGGCATGCGAACTCTTAGTTGTCATGTGGGATCTAGTTCCCTGACCAGGGATCGAACCCAGGCACCCTGCATTGGGAGCGAGGAGTATTAGCCAATGGACCACCAGGGAAGTCCCTACCGTTCACTTTATTCTTTTTTTTTTTTTTTTTTTTTTTTTTTTTGCGGTACATGGGCCTCTCTCTGTTGTGGCCTCTCCCGTTGCGGAGCACAGGCTCCAGATGCGCAGGCTCAGCGGCCATGGCTCACGGGCCCAGCCGCTCTGTGGCATGTGGGGCCCAGACCGGGGCACGAACCCAGACCGGGGCACGAACCCGTGTCCCCTGCATCGGCAGGCGGACTCTCAACCACTGCGCCACCAGGGAAGCCCCCTACCGTTCACTTTAAATTGACAGTGTGGGAGATGTTGGCAATTCAAGTTTAGTGATGGAAACAGCTTTTGTGTGAAGTTTGGCTTCTTTAGAACTAGTGATTTTAAAAACTGCATCAGTTATCTGTAATTTCCATAACTTAATAATTTCCATAGTTTAAATTTTCAAACTTTTATTTTTTGACCTTTTTTTCCTTCATTCTTAATTTTTCTTTATTCTTATCCCAAGGGAAATACTAATGCATAAAAACATAAAGAAATTTTGTTTCTCTTAGTAAAGTATTAGCGATTTGCTGATAACCAAGTTGGTAATGTTTCTTTTGGGGTTTCCTTTTAATATCTTTTTCATGCCTTAAAGGTTTATTAGCTATTCTCGGGTAAAGATTTTTCTTCATACTATGGGTGTTCTGTTCTTTAATATTATCTAGCAAACTCTCCAACCTGCAAATGACTTCAAGTGAATTTGATTTTTAAACTTAAATTATTGGACTTCTCTTTCTATAGATAGATGGATAGATAATATTACAGCACATACTGTTTTCTGTACTATTTAAAAAATTAAAATATATTCATTCATAATTAATTTCTAAAGTGCCAGTATATGCGCAGCTGAAATTATTGTTTGTTGCTGGCCAGATGGGTGGAGTTGGTGAAAAGAATCATGCTTGGAAACTCACTTGTGACCATAATGCTTTTTTTTTTTTTTTATTGAGGTAGAGTCGACATATAACATTAGTTTCAGATATATAACATAATAACTTAATATTTGTATACATTTTGAAATGATCACCGGGGTAAGTCTAGTTAACATCTATCACCTTAACATAGTTACCCCCAATTTTTTTTTCTTGTGATGAGAACTTTTTAGATCTACTCTCTTAAGCAGTTCATTCTTACTCTTATAACACCCGTAACTCCTGTAAAGAAAAATACACCCTATTTAAGAAGTTTTTATTGTTAAACTAAATTATACGATCTTACTTGTGTAATCCACAGGAAAAATAATGGAATACAGAGTTATTGGAAGGTAGCACTCTTGTAGTTTTTGAGTTATTCTTTGAAAATGTCTTAAATATTTACATAAATGAGAAAAGAAATGTATTCTACAGAGGCTTTTTATTATCAGTGAGAAGATGTTCAGTTTCAGCCTTTAAAAATTTTTTTCACTTATGGTGAAATATAACACATTCTGAAAAGTATTTAAACCTAATATACAGTGTAATTATAAAATAAACACCCATGTGACCATCACTCATGTAATCAAGAAAATTGCCATGACCTCAGAATTCTTGGTGTGTGCTTTCTCAATCCATCCCCTTCCACGCCACACACTTTACAATAATTACATTCTTGCTTTTTCCCCTAGGTGGTATAATTCTGAGTGCATTCCTAAGTAATATAATTTAGTTTTACCTATTTAAAAACTTTAGAAAAACGCACTTGTGACTTTTGTGTCTTGCTTTTTTTTGCTCATCATTGTTTTTAAGATTCATCTTCACTGATCAAGGGTTGTTGAGTGTATGTGGATAATAAGGTTTAGCAATAATTTCATTAACCAGGCTTCTCACTCACCGAGGAGGTTGCCTGCTCTTTTGCAGCAGGAAGGAAGTATCTGTTAGAAAGAGAAAGCATCCTTGTCTTCACTTGAGATAAAAAGATTGTCTTCATGGTTGAACACTGAGCTCTAGTCAACCTTGTCTCTAGATAACCTTGACAAGTTTTTTAAAGGTACTAACTGGCCAGAGAGATGTAATCTTTCAACAGACACAGACTGCAAAGAAGAGGGTTGTTGGGGGGAGGAGACATCACTTTCAAGAGCCAAATGATAATCAAGTAATCATAAATGCAAAATTACTGGATTTTAAACTGAAGCTTTTACCAACTGTTGTTCGTTTTAAAGAATATATATTAAAATTTATGCAAGGAAAAGAGTTGTTGTAGTTAGTTCTTGAAAGAAAGAAGGAAAGAGAATGTTGAAAGGGGATCTGAACTATAGGAATTTAGGAAAACCCTAAGACTGGACTGTTTAATGTATTGGTATTTTTGTAGAGGATTATTGACCCTGGGTTGTGTGTGATTTTGTTTGTGTTGATATCATGGGCTCCTGAATAGCTTTCGTTTCTCTGAATGTTGTTTTTCTGGTTGCTTTCTTCCAATCTTCCTTGGCCACCACTTCTGTTCTTTTCCCATATTGTTACCGACCTGGGTTCTTCAATCAGTAGAAATTGATACAAGGCCTCTTTAATCAGTAGATACGGGTTCAAGGCCAGACCCAGATGAGGAATTCAGGCAAGACTTTACTGGGACTTGTGCTGCAGCAGGAGGGAGCAAAAATAAGTAACGGGATCCCTTGCTTGCTCCCTGAGCGGGAGCTTGCTCCTTCTTGCTCCCCGAGCTGGTCCCTTTGGGGTGACGGTAGGGGTGATTGGTGGGTCGGGCCAGAGGGGTGGCTTAGGGGGTCTTCCTACCCCCTTGGTGATGCTGTGTGCAGGGATCATTCGCAGTACCTGATTTTGGTCCTGGCACCTCAGAAAGGGCAGCTGGGTTTTGGCTGTTTTGTATCATGTTGTTCATAATTGGCCCCAACTGAGTATGCACACGTTATTTTTAGTCCTTTTCAGTTTCTTTGTATTCTGTTGCTCCAGGAGATGTTTGTCCAGGTGCAAGCACTGCAATAAAGGGTCCCAGGTCCCAGCCTGTCTCAATATCTTTATCTCTATTGATTTAGTAGTTGTCTTAGTCTTCAGGAAGAATAGGAGAGGTATGATAGTAGTAGGATCCTTTCAGAAACTGTCTTGAGGGGATAAAAAGTTGTATTCAAAGAATGGTAAAAGGTCATTGATCTTTAAGTAGGAACTTAGAATCTATTAGGATATGAGAATTCGTCATTATATATTAGCAAGTGATTTAAAGATACTATTGGAAACGTGATTCCAGCTTATGAGCTTTTAATTAGAAAGCAGTTCTTAAGTGAAATAAACATGAATGCTTCTAATGCATTTCTATCTATTGGTCAGAATGATTTTGATGAAATTGGTTGGTATTTTTCTGCTGTGCATTACTATGGAACCCATGCTACTTGAATGGATAACCGTCGATTTCGTTTGTGAACAAATAAAAGACTGTATGGTTAATTCATTATTAGTTGAAGAAGAATTTAAATCTAGGACTGTCTTTCTTCAAACTTCCAATGTAGTCAATCAATATTTCTAAAGAATTCAAACTTAAAATTTAAATCAAGTATCATAAGGAAGATATACTTATTACGCTTTCTCCCCCAAATCCACATGCCAGAGAGAAACTTTGAATTAGGCTCTGTTTGGATAATGGTCCAACTTAATGATTTACGCTATTTTAACACCGCTAGTATTCCTCTTGTGTGACTTCTTCAGGGAAGTAGGGATATTTTTCTGAAATGTATTAACTATTAGGAAACATGCCCAGCATACTTCTTTCAGAAATAATAATCCAGTATAGCTTATCTGCTTTACGTGAAGTATAGGTACAAGTTTTATTAATCCCAGTATAAAGTAGACTTACTTCAGTTAAATTTTATGACTGTTCATTTAACTAAATAGGCCAGAGCCATTTTGAAGATTTTAACACGTGTAATGTAAAAACACTCAAGGAGACTAAGTTATTATTCGTTCTTTGCCTAAATTGGCGTTCTTTGCCTAAATTGGCGAGATACTGTTGTGGTGATATGGTGCTCATTTCCCCCTCTAATGAATGATAATAACAACAATTTATTGTTACTGTTACTATAGAAAGACAAACGGAAGATCCTTAAGAAAATTTTCTTCCCAGAATAACTACATTATATTGGGAACTTAGTGAGTGTTCAATTTATATTAACATGGATCCTTTATCCTTAATGATAACCACATTTTATGTTTTGGTGATGATAGTAATAGTACAGGAAGTGCTTATCGTGTAATACCTTGATAAACCTTGGACTTGACTGTGCTGTCAGGAAAATCATATGTGTAGTTGGGATGTTGTGATTTTTAATAGGAAGTACATATTTGGTCTAAATCCCCCTTGGAGTTTCCTAAATGTTGAGAGCTTTAAAGGTGTCTTTTGTTATGTTAATGCGTGACTTTTGGAAAGCCCCTGGGTCACCTACGGATGGGAGATGGTTGCCAGTGGAGCCAACCCCAGTTAGAGGGTTGGAGATTTCAGTCCCACCCCCTGACCTCTGGGGAGGGGAGAGGAGCTGGAGGTGATTTAATCACTGGAATCACCAGTGGCTAATAATTTAATCAATCATGACTATGTAATGGAGTCTCCATAAAAACCAAAAGGATCAGAGTTTGGAGAGCTTCTTGGTTGGTGAGCATGTGGAGATTGAGAGAGAGTGGTGGGTTCGGAGAGGGCATGGAAGCTTCGCACCCCTTCCCACATACCATCTCTTCCATCTGGCTGTTCCTGAGTTCTACCCTTTTATAATAAACCGGTGATGTACTTAACAAAATATTTCTTTGAATTTTGTGAGCTAGTATATTAATCCAACCCAAGGGGTTCTTGGACCTCCCATCTGTAGCCAGTTGGTTAGAAGCACAGGTGACAACGTGAACTTCTGATTGGCATCTGAAGTTGATGGGGTGCACAGTCTTGCAGGACTGAGCCCTTAACCTGTGGAATCTGATGCTCTCTCCAGGTAGATAGTGTCAGTTGAATTGTAGAAAATGCAGATGGTGTCAGAGAATTGCTTGGTGGTGTTGAAAAACACCACCCACCCCCAGCCCCTACACACACACTGGAATTGCTATGGTGAACCTCTTATAGTGAACATCAAAATCTTGCTCTCAATAAAAGTGTCATTTTAATCTTAAGAAGGAAAGAGTTGAAGAAAGGAGGTGATAATGCTTATAGAAGTAGTTTATGTGAGCATCAGTGATTGCCATCAGCAATTGAGAGATGGCTAGTTGGATAGATGGATACCTTAGGAAGAACTTTAAGGGAGGGAGATTTTAGTTACAGAAGTATTTCTTCCAAATACAAACAACTCTTGAGTAAAAGCTCTGTCTCAAGTTTTAACTCACTAGTTAAGGAACATTGAATAAGAAAAGACAGACAAGTTAATATCCAATAACTATATGAATGATAAAAGTTCCAGTGTTGTTAACTTTTGAGATGATAAATGAAAAAAGATATCAGCAACCAAAGTAAAATTCACAAGCTGGTGTTTTGTTTGAACATGAGAAATAATATCTTGATGTGGAAGAATAGAAATGATCATTGTATACAGAGGCACTAGTTAGAATATACTAAATCATACAAATGATGAGTTTGGGTGGGATTAGATTAATGATCCATTTAGTTTCTTGGCTCTTAACTTTATGATAATAGGTAATTTATATGGAAATTAAGCAACATTTTAGGAAGCCATCCCAGCTCTGATCTCATTTAAACTTTACCATAAGAGGTTAAAGGATACTAAATAAAAATACTCACTAGGGATGAAATAAGTTGCTTGTCTCCATTAAAGTGTCTGCAGTGGAAATAGTTTTGTCTATGTCTAGTCATTGGGAGGATCATTGAATATTGTAGATCTTAAGAGTTAAGTAAACCAAGATATATATTTATCTTCTTTTACTATGGATTGAGCTCTAACAAAATGACTAATCAGCTCTTTAATTATACTATTATTCCATGTAATAATAGCAGCATTCCTGTGAGTCCTAAACCTGATGTGCTGTAATGATCTCACAAGATGTTTTTGCTTAAAAATGTTTTTTTTTAGCCTTCATCCATTAGTGTGCCTTTAAAAAAAATCTGTTATAGTGAGTAGGGTTTGTTGAATAAATTGACAATTAAACTATTGAATATGTTAAATTTAAAAATTTAATAAACTTCATGGAAGTTTAATTTCAATCTTAATATTTTTATTCTAGTTAGCTAAAGAAGACTTTTGTTTTAATATGCTAAGCAGCTTTCTGACACTTGAAAGAATAGGATAATGAAACAATGTACAGCAGATGAACTGTAATCTTAAAACTGTAAAAGGACTTCCCTGGTGGTGCAGTGGTTAAGAATCTGCCTGCCAGTGCAGGGGACACAGGTTCGATCCCTGGTCCGGGAAGATTCCACGTGCTGTGGAGCAACTAAGCCCATGTGCCACAACTACTGAGGCCTGTGTGCCTAGAGGCCATGCTCCGCTACAAGAGAAGCCACTTCAATGAGAAGCCTGTGCACCACAACGAAGAGCTGCCCCCACTCACAGCAACTAGAGAAAGCCCGCGCTCAGCAACAAAGACCCAACGCAGCCAAAAATAAATAAATAAATTAATTAATTAAAAAAAACAACTGTGTAAAGCCCAGTCATTTGTTCAAAGTAGAAAAATGAACTTGAGGCGCAACTAAAATCTTTTTAAATGTAAGGATTTTTTTTTTTTTTTTTTTGCGGCACGCGGGCCTCTCACTGCTGTGGCCTCTCCCATTGGGGAGCACAGGCTCCGGACGCACAGGCTCAGCGGCCATGGCTCACGGGCCCAGCCGCTCCGCGGCATGCGGGATCTTCCTGGACCGAGGCACGAACCCGTGTCCCCTGCATTGGCAGGCGGACTCTCAACCACTGCGCCACCAGGGAAGCCCAAGGATATTTTTTGAAGGTTGTTAAAAATGAGTCAGTCACTTCATTAGAAAGGGAGATCTTTTCTAAGATACTTTATTTTGGTTGTTAAAATAATTTACTGCATTTAAATGAAGTATCTGATATAAACAATTTAAAACAACAACAAAAAAGATTTTCCTTCTGAAATAATCATTTAGACTTTTAAAAAGTGTGTAATAAGTTTTGGATGTCATAATTGTGCGATATGAATTGGCCACAATATTATAAATAAAATTTTTGTAAATCAAACTATATTGAGAATGCAACTTGCATATAAAAGAATGTATCAATATATACCCATATATGTAATTATGAACATAATGATAAACACCTGTGAAACCCTTACCTAACTATAGAAATAAAACATTATCAATTTCACATCTGTTCATGTTCCTTCTCTAGCCTATCCTCCTGGTTTTCCTCTTAGCACTAGGAAACAATCATCCTGAGTTCTATTTAACATTTCCTTTGGGGGAAAAAAAAAAACAGTTCATGTATGTATTTCTAGACAGTATATTCCTAAGTTTTGCTTTGTTTGGAGCTTTAAAAAATAGTATCCTACATATAAGCTTCTCTGACTTGCATTTTTACATTTTCTAGTTGATTAACATTTGGGTTTCCTGTTTTTTGTTTTTATGAATAAATAATGCTACTGTGAACATTAAAAACTATATATTCTGATGCATATGTGTACATGTTTGCTAGGGTACATACCTGGGGGGGGGGGGGGCGCTGCTAGGACTGCCCTCACAGCATGGTGGCTGGGTTCTAAGAAAGAGTGGCCCGAGAGAGGAAGTTGCCAGGCCAATCTCTGAGTCAAGGGAGAAGATGCATATACCAGTAGGGACAATTGTTTCGGGCCATCTTAGGACACTGGCTACCACAGTGTATTTATCATTTTTATCTCCTCTTCTGTAAAATATCTGTTATGTCTTTGGTCCGTTTTTTCACTGGGTTGTTTTGTATTTTGGTGTGTGAGGGGGAGGTGATACTAAGTCGAGGTTAAAATTGTTGCAAATCTTGCTGCATTTTGTGGCTTATTGGTCCTTAAGCAGTCCTGTGAGATAGATATTTTATTACCCCCATTTTACAGATGAGAAGAGTCAGTACTGCTTAGTGTGTTAAGAAAGTAGGCCTTGAAGTCAGCCAGCCTCAGGGGATATTTTTGGTATAAAGAATAGCATATGCGGGCTTCCCTGGTGGCGCAGTGGTTGAGGGTCCGCCTGCCGATGCAGGGGACACGGGTTCGTGCCCCGGTCCGGGAGGATCCCACATGCCGCGGAGCGGCTGGGCCCGTGAGCCATGGCCGCTCAGCCTGCGCATCCGGAGCCTGTGCTCTGCAACGGGAGAGGCCACAACAGTGAGAGGCCCGCGTACAGCAAAAAAAAAAAAAAAAAAAAAAAAAGAATAGCATATGCAAACATGTACAATTATGAAATGGCATGATGAAATGACATCAATCTGCTTGTTACACCTCCCCCCCCCAAAAAAAAAAGATTGACGCTTGGAAAAATTTACAGGTTTTTAAAATTCATTTATGGTCAATTATAATGTTTTAGATAAAGTTTGGCTTCTGTTAGGATACAGGCCTGGTGGTGCCAGAGTGATGGAGCTGGAACCAGTACATTCAGGTCCAAGTTCTCTAGTCTTGCTGCCTTCCCCAGTCCTCACTTTTCTTCCTCTAAATTATTCAGTTGGATCATTCATTCACGATCTGCCAGTACATTTCAAACACTTGTGTTGATAGCCAAACTAGTTCTGCACTCAGTCTCTCACTTTAAGGGTTTGCTGGAGTTCTCAGAACACAGTGGAAAGGAATTGGCTGATATTGGAGATTTCCTTGACTAACCCTACTTAAAAAGTTTATCATGAAAATTAAGATTCATAAGTGTTGTGGTAAGAATGTTTAATAATAATTCTAATAAAGCTATTCACAATATTCAAATATTTGCCATAAGTACTTTAAAAAGAACACTGTAGGCACGCATCAAGCGCAGCTGAGTTGCTTTAAAACTGAAAATGCCACAGAGCAATTCTGAATTCTACAATGTAAGACTTCGAATAAAATGAGGCAACTTTCTCTCATGCCTGAGCAAATGCACAGTATACAGAAATAAACTTGTAGACACTTCTTCCCAACCCTCAAATTTAGGGAAATTGTTCTTTGTGCAAGTACAGTTTCTGATCATTACAGTTCTGTATGTTGAAGACAGACACCTCAGTACAGCTCCCCAGTGTAAAAGCAATGCTTCAGGCAGCATGACTTATTTTCATGTCACTTCAGGTTTCTTGGGTCCAAGATTCAAAGGCGGAAATGAAAGTGATAATAGTAGTTGTACGTAACTGGAGGGATTTTTGACCTGTAGTGGAATTCAGAGCATCTTTGGACTGTGAGGCAGAAGTGTTTTTTTCCACCAGTGATACCAGCATCACAAGGCTGAGCCTCTCATTCATTTTTATTTTTCCCAGCCCCATATTCTTCCAATTCCAGTGTCCTGCATGAGAATTAGTTACCCTTCCTCAAGAAGTAAACTGACATATAACATTTGCTATAATGTTCCCATGATAAAGTATAGGTGTCAGGTAATTTGGCAAAAAGTGTAAAGCTAGATTCCACCAGATTGAGTATAGTACAACACCATTTGTAGAAAAGAGGGAAAAAATTAAGTTCATTTAAAATTCAATAAATGCATTTGTAACATTTGTAATTCTCAGAATAAACACATTTTAAAAATAAGAGTATACCAAAAACATTCTATTCTCTGAGGAGTTCAATACATGTTATTAGTTTATAGAAATTAATAAAATTACCTTTGATATGTGAAGGATACTAAAACTTTCTTATAGTTCACTATTTCCTAGCACCTCTTCCTCAAGCCTGAAATGTGGGTCAAAAGGGAGGAGAAAATTGAATCACTCTCCCTTTATTCTTTCATAACTGCTTGAGTATGTTTGCTGACACTTTGTTTGAAAATGGGTGACTAAAACTAGGTAAACTGGATCACTTTTTCCCCCCTCTGGAATGTAGAATGAACTTCATACCTAGAAGAGAACATAGAAATTGTTTGTTAGAGTACTTACCCAAAGTGTATTCTGCAGAACACATATCCCAGGAATTGTAGTTCAAAACTAAATAACCTATGATAATTTAAATTTGGAAAAAACTGAATACCCCATACACTTATTTAACAATGCATGTTAAAATCTGAGAAGTTCTTGAACACAGTATTGATTTTATTTAATACAGTGTTTACATGTTTAATTTAGGAATCACTGTAGCTTTTTAATTAGTGTTCAGTGCAATGCAGTTTGGGAAAGACTGATCTAGTTGCTTTATTTGATAGATGAGGAACCTGAGGCCTAATGATACTAAGTGACTCTCTCAAAGTCACAGAGCTATAACTAGGACTGACAGGCTTGCAGGTTTGAAAGAATTACTGCATTGTGACCATCGAGTATATCCACATTATAATGGGAGCGTATATATTTTTTCATAAGTAAACAAGTATCTGCTCATTTATACCATCACCCCGATTTGTCTTGGTGACTAAGTTGAGTATTTTGACACCCAGCTCTTCAGTACTTGGAAATTTGTCAGATTTTAACATTGCAATATAGCTTATGAATACGCCTTCCCTTAGGTCTTAAAAATTAAGATGTCCAGAGAAGGCCTGTATACATTGCTTATTTTGAGTAGCCGTTTTATTTTAGTTTATCTCTTGGTATTGCTTTCTCCCTGAATGTTTGCTTAGCTTTTGAATTTATTAGTTGACCAAAACCACTTTGGTTCTTTAATCACAGCAAATTGTGGGTCATGGGATATTACTACTATAGATAGTGCTTGTTAGTTGGAAATCTTATTTCTATAGTATATGAATATGTGTCTTGACTTAAATATATGTATTATAATACATATTTATATATCAAATGCTTATTAGCTGGAAATCTTATTTATATAGTATATTACATAATGATTATATAATGGCAATGTTAGAAATATCTAATAACAATAAATAAATGTAAATCAACATGTTTATATATATAACATTTGTTGGAGATCTTGTTGCAATTATATATGAATGTGTGCCTAACTAAAATGTGTATTACACATACACGTAGGGAGAAAGAATACATGAAGGCGTGTGCATCTGCCTTTCGTGTAGGTTTTTTTAGATTTCAGTCTGTATTGCATTTAACTGAGCAAAAAGTATCATTGGATAATTTTAATTTATCAAATACACTCTTTTATATGTGATCCTAGAAATTTTTTTTAGATTTTTTAAATGGCATTAAGATACTTATTTTGATATAATTTTTTGGTGCCAGCTTCTCATCATTTTTTCTTTTTTTCAGTTTATTAAGTGTCCTTTATAAAGCACAACATACTCCTGTTTCACATGGATACTTAAGAAAACTGATAGCTCTCATTGCCAGTTAAGGCAGAAGTTGAGAGAGAACTAAAATATGGATATATGTTTGAAAGTAGTTTTGCTCTGTGTGTTCTTGGGAGATCTGATATCTTTTTCATTTGTAATGCATTTCACCTTAAGTGGGATGGTACAGAGAAGTTCTGCAGGACATTTCCAGCTTTTGAACAACCCTTGTTTTTTTTCCATGTGTTGCTCAGGAGTAGAGAAACAGGTAGTTTGTCCATCTGATACATACAGCATGCTCTCTGCTTATGGAATACCTCGAGTCAAAATGACCCACTCATCAGCTGTAAGAGCCAGGGAGGTTAGTGAGAGTTCTCTTATGACCCAGTAGCAACTGCTTTTACATAAATGAGTCATGATTTGATGGTGTGGTAGTGGTCAGTCTGCATTTGTGGGTCTTTTCAAACTTCAGAATTGACCTAGTAATAATAAAATAGTAAAAAATGACTTCTTTGAGGCTTCCCTGGTGGCGCAGTGATTGAGAGTCCGCCTGCCGATGCAGGGGACACGGGTTCGTGCCCCGGTCCGGGAAGATCCTACATGCCACGGAGCGGCTGGGCCCATGAGCCATGGCCGCTGAGCCTGCGCATCCGGAGCCTGTGCTCCACAACGGGAGAGGCCACAACAGTGAGAGGCCCGCGTACTGAAAAAAAAAAAAAAAGAAAAGAAAAAAAACAATGACTTCTTTATTCTGTATCATTAGTAATCCTTTGAAATTTTATTGTTTTGCTGTTGTTACTTAAATATTGGTATGAATCTCTATAATCGTATTAGGCTTGAATATATCCTCACATATGAGTTTCCATAGTTATAAAATTGGCTGTGTGTTTAATATGATTATATAAACAGTGTTTATATGTATCACATGGTAGGATTGGATTTAGATTGTTCATTTTAATAGTGTTAGTAAATTGGGGTTTTTTTCCTCTCATGTACTTATTTATTAGCATGTCATTGTGGCATGCTTTTGTTTTTGATCCTGCCACTAGATGGCAGGAATAATAAAAGGTAGATTGAAATGCCAGCTTGAGCTGATGCTTTGTACTCTTCGCTTGCCTTGGTTGTTTTCTGTTCCCTTTAGTGTGAATTTTGGGTATATATGTAGTCTCCTAACTAGTGGGATTTATGTAGATCTGGTACCTTGTGTAGCCTGAAAGTTCTTAGACAAGGTAAAGAGAAGGAACAGAAAACCTTTAATCCTGGATGTAATCATTGGTGTTCTAACACTTTGGTTTTCACTTTTATTATCTCTGTGAAATTCTGTTCCTTTCCTTTATTTCTCGATTCTCTTATGCTTACATTTGGCATCCATAATTGATCATTTCTGTTGGTGGCACTGGTTGCCTTCTCATTTACGAGGTGAATACGTGTTAACCCAGCCAATTTTGTAAAATCTTATGCTACACTTTGCAAAAAAAACCTCTTAGAATTATAATTGACTGTGAATCTTTTCACAGAATGACTTATTTTTGAAAGAGCTTATCTATTGATAGTCTTTGAAGAATAGAGTGGTGGACAGAGTTTGGGCGGTTGGGATGTAGCTTCCATGATTATGTTAACGTTATATAAAATTTTTGTCTTACTACTGGACTCACACCAGAGACTCTCCTTGTTGGCATTATGAAGTACTAAGCAGCCATGTTGGAGAAGTCCATGTGGCAAGGAACTGCAGACAGACCCTTATGAGGCTCCAGAGAACTGCCAGCAAGAAACCAGGGTCCTCAAGGAAATGAATTCTGCCAGCAATCTAAGTGAGCTTGGAAGTGAATTATTTCCCTAACTGAGTCCAAATGAGAGTCCAACCCTGGTAACCCCTTGATTGCAGCCTTGTGAGACACTAAGCAGGGGATCCAGTTAAGCTGTGCCTGGACTCTTGACCCCTGAAACCATGAGATAATGATACATGTTGTTTTAAGCCATCGAGTTTGTTGTAATTTGTTACACAGCCATAGAAAACGAATACAAATACCCTTAAAAAAACCTTTCCCATCTCTGAATGTTACCTATTTGCCAGGTGCTGTGGATACAATGGTGTGAACCCAGATAGACATGATTCTAGTCTAGTGGGGGAGACAGATTTGAAACAGTTTAGAATGGCAAATGCTGTGAAGATGCATACCACAAGAGCATCTAACAGACTTAATGAAACACCAAGTATCTCTTTAGGACTTACTCAACTTTTTAAAATATTCTTCCTAGGTTGCTTTTCTCTCTCTCTTTTTAGTATATTCTTGCCATCACAAAAATTGATCTAGCTTTATTTTCTATTAGCATTATGAAAACTATGTTATAGTCTTATTAATTATTGCCTCAAATGGAACCAACCCATATGTTCTTCAATAGGAGAATGAGTTGTAGTATTCATAAAATGGAATACTACTCAGCAAGAAAAAAGGAACAAACTGCTCCTACAAGAATAAATATCAGAAACATTATGTTGAGTGAAAGAAGCCAGACACCTATAGAGAATAAAATATCCATTTATATGAAATCTGAGAACAAGCAAAATTAATCTGTGATGAAAGCACTCAGAAAGTGGGAGGGGGAAATGACTTTAAAGGTGATGTGGGAACTTTCTGCAGTGATGGTTTTGGGTGATAGTTATGGTTGATGAGATTATACAATTGTCAGAACTCATTGAATCAAACATAACATCAGTGTATTTTAATGCATTAAATTATACTTCAGATTTTAAAAATGAAAAAAATGTCAGATGTTCTTTAGAATCCTGTGTGTTCTATTCTCTGATTGTATTTGCTTGTTGACTATCCCTCCTGTAAGATTGTCAAAGATTGTCAGCTTCCTGAGGTCAGGGACCAAGTTTGCCTCTGGTTCTTAGTTAGAATTGTGTACTTGTATGCATAATGCCCAGGCTTATTGGCTCTGAGTGAAAAGTTATTTGTGAACTATAGTTTATTCATAAGTTGGTATCCATGTTTCATGGTTGCATTTTTTCAAGAAAAATATTTGTATTATTTCAGAATCTTGTATTCAGTGTTTTTTCTTTATGTAGCTTCTAGTTTTTTCTTTTCTAGGATGCACAAAAGACATCTGTTTTAAGTGTTGGTAGAGTAATCTCGCACCAACTACATCTTTGCCAACCACAGTTTGAGATAGCACGGTGCTTTATTTATATACCAAAATTTAAAAATCAGATCTTTTTTGTAAATGTGAAGTTTATTATATTCCTCTTAAACAAATGAAAACTAAATATTCTTTTTTCTCCTCTTTCTGCCACCTCTCTTTAATTTTTTGAGATGGAGCAAAGAATGGAGACACTATTGTTTTACTGTTTTGATACAAAAAGCCCTTAAGCACCACAGTAATTTGAAAAAGAACCAGGTGGTTACATAGCACTTTGCCTAACTGGTGCTATCCCTTGTGGTCATGGTGTTATTTTTTTCCCTGATGAAAATAACAGTAAATTTTAAACGATTTTTAATGGCTGAGTCAGAAACTTGAATAAGTATACTCTTGATTTCCCAAAACTGGTAGATCACAGGTGTAGTTTTTCTGAACTCTTGAAGAAGATAACTCAGAGTAGGTTTTTCAGTGCTGGAAAGAAATGACTTTCTATTGTGACTTATATGTTGGGGGTCTTCTAAAAATAAATTCAAAATTCTGCAAAATTTTTATGCACATTCTTCTGGTGAGAGAATCCATATTTTCATCAAGATTCTCAGAGGCTCTCATCCAGAAGGATTAAAACCCCGCCTTTCCCTCCTTTTTTTATGAGGTTTTTTTTCATTGCCAGGTGATGGTTTTGCCAACTTTTCAGAAACATAACCAGCTCTAAGTTGGCAAGAAATTACTCTGTATTGAGTGTTCACCTGTACTGAACACTGTGAAAGTGTAGTATTTTATATGTCTGGTGGTTCCCTTCATTTCTTCATTGTTTTTACTGTTTTTCTTACCTTTTAAAATGGTTGCACAACTAAATCATAATTACTGGGTTCCACAGACTGTCCTCTTTGCTTCTGCATTCCAAACCATCCAGATATAGGTGTAAGAATGATGAAAAAGAAATACTTCTATTAGTAAACCTGATTTTTGTTAGGGAATCTCTGGTCAGAAATGCTTGTTCTCAATTATAACAACAGTTTTTTGCGGGAAAATATATATTTCTTGGCAAGATGTTCAGGAATGTCAAAATCTAAATCTGTGGCTACATGCATGTTCTGTCACTTGTTAATTTAGTCTGTCCTGACTCTCCTGTTTCTAATCTTGTTACTCTTATCCTTGAGGTGGTACCTAGCTATAATAACCTATAAAATAGCATGATTCTTGCAAAAAATTAATTAGGATAAGTTTCATATTTTAAGAAAATTCATGTTAGAGTTAACTGCATTTTGATATCTGTATTCTATCTTAGTTCAAAAACATTGTCATATTGATATACGTTCAATCAAAATTTAATTTGATTGAGGAAATGACATTTTTTATCCTTTCTGTTGAGTTATGTTACTCATGCCTCTCCTATTTGGCTTTGACTGCTGGGAAATGAAGTCAGATTTAAAGTTGAACTTGTAGGCCCTTATGACTTACATTTTGGTATGTTTTTACCTAGTCTTGAATTTTTTAATCTATATTTCTCATGTCTTTTATCTTTCTATGTTACTTTTAGTTTATTATGTATTTTTGTGGAACAAAAAGGTGATAAGTTAAGGCGTCTTACAGATCTTAGAACTTGGAAAAGCATTGAGTTTTCCCCCCCCACCCCATAGACTTTGATTGCATATCTGAATTATAGTAGAGCAAATGCTTTTAGTACTAAATGGTACCTTCAATGTTCAAATTACCTAACATATTTACTGTGTGATAACTATTGAATATGTGCCAGGCACTGTACCAAGTGTTTGGAATATATACGGAGGTCTCTGTTGTAATGGAACATATTTTCTGGCAAGCAAAATGTAAGCAAATAAAAAGAAAAAATAAAGTAACATGCTACCTAGTGTCCAGGATGTGGCTGTGGGCCTACCACTTCAGAGAGGGAAGTGAATGAGGCCCTTTTGAGGTGATATTTGAGCTAAGACCAGGATGACAGGGAGTTAGCTAGCCCTGTGAAGATCTGAATTAAGACCATCTCTCCAAGCAAGAACAAGTTTGGCATGCTGAAGGAAAATAAGGCCCCTATGGCCAGGATATAATGAGAAAGGATATAATGTAGATAGGGATAGGATAAGGCCAGATCAAGTACGGAGATTGGTAATTGTGGGAGTTAAACACTTATTCAGATGAATTTAAAAAATAAGTGGAGCAGAAGTTAATTTGGCTGTAGCAGATGTTTTTCATTTCTGTATATAATACTGAATGGTTTTGTGGGTGATACAAAGGATGGATGAAAGACTTTAGAGGCCAGAACATGAAGAGGGACCGAAATAGCATTGACTATGGAGTGTTCAGACAATGAAAATTTGATTAACCCAGTTACACTATTTTTATTTCCTTCTACCTGAATGGTATATTTCTATAGAAAGAATAGTTTACCTTAGAGTGGGAGTTAAAACATTTTACACAACTCATAACTTCACACTAGCATTAAATCACCTTACCCAGGTGACATTCGTGGGAAAATGTTTTAAAATTGGATCATATATAAAATGTTCAGAGGTGCATTAACATTTATTGAACTTGCTATATGCTGGGTGCTTGGTGGTAGGGGTAGGAAGATCTATTCATTCATCTTTGCCTAGAAACCAAATTGTGTGACGCCTGGCTTTGCTATTCATTAGTTGAGTGGCTTTGAGCAAAGTTAACCTCTTTGCATTTGATTTCTCGTCTGTAAATTGGGAATGACAATAGTGCTCGTCTCAGTAAGTTACCATAAAGATTAAATGAACTAATACAAATAAAAGTACTTAGAACAGTATATAATTCATAATAAGCACTTATTAAATGTTCACTTTGTTAATTTTGTTACTGTTCACTTACGATGGAGCCTAATAGGTAAATTTATGCTATTTAGTATGTTGGTTGGAGAGAGATAAAATGCAAAGTGCAAGATCCAGTAGAGGCATAACGGAGGGAGTGCCAGCCCTTAGCTGAAAAGGATAGTTAAGGCTTAGGAGGAGGTATCTCTTGAGTTAGGTCCTGAAGGGCAAGTGTGAGAGGATATGGAAGAGGGTTTGCTCTTCAGGAAACAAGAACAGCTTGTGCAAAGGTATAGAAGTATGAAAAAGCATTAATAGTATATATTTAGGGAAAAAAAAGTTGGGAATATATGAGGTGAGAAGGAAGTAGGGAGGAGACATTTCAGGGTGGGGATGGGGAAGGGAGTCTCAAAAACATCAGGACTTTGTCCTATAGATTTTGGGAAACAGTGAAGGATTAGTATGGTTAATAGTTCATTTAAGAGAGAATTGTATGGAGGATGGATTGGGAGGTGGTGAGAAGTCAGTAGAGACAAGTGAAATAGTCTAGATAGAATATGAAGAGGACTTTTTATTGGGAAATTTTAGGAGCTGGGTTTAGGGAGTGGGTAGTCTAAGATGATTCTCTGTGATAATGGTAAAGTTTTTAACTAAGATAGCGAGCAACTTTACTAGTGGAGAGCAGAGTAAAAATGAGTTCAGTTTTAGGTATGATGTGCCCATGAAGACATCTCAGCAGCTATTCTGGTGGGCTGTTCAATATGAGGATTTAGAATTTAGAAAAAGGAATTGCGTACTTAGGAATAATCCGCGGTAGTCAAAATTCAGGGAATGGATGAGGGAAAGAGGAGAGGTAGCAGTGAAAAGAGTCTGGCATCAGTCAGACTCTTGACATCAATCTTTGGAGCATAGTGACCAAGAAAATCAATGTATATGGTACACAAAAAATTTTTTTCATCTAAGGGACTTAGGGGAACGGGCCCTTGGAAGAGAATAAGTTTTCACGTTCTTAGCTTCCTCATGTACTTTTTCTTACAACTGAGGTCCAGGCATCATACTGATTCACTTTCCCCATCTCTAATTGCACAGTCATGCATCTCCCATTTTACAAAAGGAAAGCATACCACTCACCTGTCCCTATATGTTGCCCTGAGGTATAAAAATCTCTAGGTTTCCAAATGAAGGCACAGCACAGTTCACAATGTTCATGTGGAGATACTGACCTTTCTCCCAGAGAGAGCAAATCAGGTATCTGTCATGGAGATGTCACAGAGGAAGCTCTGTGATTCTTTCTGAGAATTTGAGTTTTCAGGAATTTATTTGTTGGATCATAATCTAAACAGATTGAATGTAGCAAATTTATCTTGAAAGAACTAATATATATCCTGAGATATTTGTGAGGGTAAGTCTAAAAATTTTTATTAACACTATCCTACTAATTCTAAAGCATGAAATAGAGCAGAAAAGTCAGTATTAATGAGTAGGGGAAAAAAGTGGACAGAGGTCAGTTTTGGGGACAGAAATTACAGTATAAACCTTGAGATGCTTGCCTTTGGTGAGGGGTGTCTCATTTGGAATTTTGGTGTACAGATGGTCTCCCTTAGGACAGATCAAGCTTCTATATAGCTTAGCATAGATTTTCTTACTCTAATAAAGCTGATGGTGGTTGAACAGTGTTCTTTAGGAAGCAATGTAGAACTCTGAAATTAGAAAAATAGATCTTTTCCATAAAGCCAATATCTTTTTTAGAAGACAGTGCTTTTTCTTCTTATGTTTTCATATTACAGTTTTTACTACTGTATTTGAGGAAACAGGAAAAGTCTTTTTCTCTTATCGAAGACCTAGACTTATGCAAGAGAGAAAGGAGACTAATTGAAGTAAAGTATTAGAAGTATGTAATGGAGAAGGTGAGCTTCCCTTGTTTCATTTAAGGTAGAGACTCTACTTTTCGGTAGTGTAATATATTACTTGAATAATCTAAGAGTTAAAGTCACAAGGAGCTAAAATTACCCACCCCTACACATTTTGGATATTTTTTCCTCAGGAAGAGAGGGAGAATGACTTCTTAAGACAGACTAAATAAGTCTCATAGACTTCATTTCTGAAATGGGTATATGAATAATTTTCTCACTTGTCAGTAACCAGACTATTTAAAGATTTAAGGAAAAAATGGGATAAAGAGTAAAATGTGATTTTTAAATTCATTAAAGGAAGAGAAACAACTATATTTGAAAGTCCTGTGGAATTAGAAAATACTTGATAACAGGAGAAAGAGGAAGAGATTCAAAATAAATTGTTAAACTTTAAGTGTCATAAGTAATCTGTTCAAATCAAAATGCTGATAGATGATTGTGGTGATAATACTGAAAGTTGTATACATCTCTTGAAAGATGCTGCAATAATGGACAATAGATTCAACCTATTAACAAGTCTGTCTTGCATTCTTTTCATGAGAACTGAGACTTTGTTTTCTATCAGATATATTTTTGATCCATGTATAACAGGTATATTGTAAAAGTGAACTGGCTTTTTAAGATCAAATAGAAATTCCTAGTTCCCTCTTTATACTTTGTAAACAGAGTTTTAAAAGCTTGAAGGAAAATTTCTGCATGAGAAAAACTTTTTTCTCATCCTTTCTCCTTTCGGAGACATTGAATATGCAAATGATAACAGACATCAATGTCATGTTATCATTGAGACATTCTCCCAAAATAGTTCTTTAACATTTATGTGGCAAGCTTGTCTATGATGGGAAGACTGGTTTGGGTAAAGCAAACCTGTACTGGGTAGAAGTGGAAGGAGGGATTTCAAGTCTTTTTGAAAAGGAAGTTTACCCAGGTTTACACATACCTTTATAAGATGAGAAATAAACTTTGAGGGAGTAAAGATTAGAAAGTATAGCTTACTGGTAAGAGTGGTTATCTGGAGCTTGACAGTGGTGGTTGAATTGGTTAATATATTAAATATGAGAAAGGTGCCAAGAAGGGGAGAAATATGAGGCAGAGATGGGGACCACTTGCTTTGTATCTCCTTTGTGAGAGTAATAATTAATAGTTGTTGGAGGATTTGGTAAAAAACCATTTTATAGATTATGTGTGAAGCTTGTAGGTAGTAGTGATGGTTGTTATTTTTGGTCATGCAGTACTTAATGAAGTTTTCTGGCTATGATTTTGTTTTCTTTGCCTAGCCTTTTTGGTTTTGCTTTTTTTTCTTCTTTTTTTGTTAAAAATTGCTCATTGTTTAAAAAAAATCAAAGAATGAGGCATAATCTATTAATTGCTTGTTATATATCCTGCTAGGATTTCTTCAAAGGATACACAGTTTTTGAAATTTATGTAAGTGTACACGCACACATAACCTTTAGGTTTTTGGCATAAATACGATCATACTGTACAGACTAATGAATTTTGCTTCATCTACAAAATAGCATGACATATATGGTAGCTGATAGTGCTATTCACCAGTATCTGGTTTCCCTCTTTTCTCAGCACATGGGTGGGGCCATGTGACTAGTACTAGCCAATGAATCAAGAGTGTAAATGATGTGTATTTCTTTCCACCTGAAAATTTGTTTTGCTTAAACCTCCAAAATTCTTTTCTCCGGCAGAATGATTGCAACATTCAAGGTAGTGACTATTAGGGCCATGGTTGTTTAAAAGGTAATATCTGTACCACAGAGTTGAAATCTGAAATGATATAGTCAGAGGTATATTGGACTTCTCTGTCCTTTTGTTTCCAAAGTAACTTAAGAAAGAGCAAAAGCTTCAAAGTTCAAAGTTGCATCTTAAAACATCTTAAGAGAACTATCCTAATGGTCTTGCTTATATAATTTTAAACATATGCCAGTGTTTTTTAAACACTTATTTTAGCTCTTGAACCCTTTCTTCAAATGAGAGTTTACACAAGAGCCTAATATACAGATAAGTGTGGATTAAATGGGATGGTACCCTCTTCCTTTCAAAAGTATATATTCTACTCACTTGAAAATGTATACCCCACTCCTGTCAGAAAAGGTAGTATGAGAGGAGTTCTTTGGAATCTGAGGTACAGGGAATGATTTAAGATCCACTTAAAAGGTTCACAGTGCCCAGAAGGTGATGCAAATTATTACTGGCATTTATTACTCTCTTGCTGTTTGGAATCATCTTGTGATCATGTTCAAGAATGTGGGCACTGGAGTCGGAGCTGCTTGGTTCAAATCCCATCTTGACTACTTAGTGGCTGTATGACTTTGGATAAGTATTTAACATCTCTGTGCTTTAGTCTGATAGATTGGGCATAGTATCCTACCTCAAAGGTTTCTTTTTTTTGTGATGATTAAATAACAGTACCTGACAACTGTTAACAATTTTTTAAAAGAATAATTGTACTTATGGGCTTCCCTGGTGGCACAGTGGTTAAGAATCCGCCTGCCATTGCAGGGGACACGGGTTCAAGCCCTGGTCCGGGAAGATCCCGTATGCTGCAGAGCAGCTAAGCCCATGCGCCACAACTACTGAGCCCACGTGCCACAACTACTGAAGCCCACACGCCTAGAGCCCGTGCTCCACAACAAGAGAAGCCACTGCAGTGAGAAGCCTGCTCGCTGCAACTAGAGAAAGCCTGCATGCAGCAATGAAGACCCAACGCAGCCTAAAATAAATAAAAATTTTTAAAAAAGAATAATTGTATTTAAATAAATAGTGCTAAAAATGCATCTCTTTACTACTACCCCTCTTGGACCCCTTTCTCTCCTTAAACACGCTAACCTCTCCTACCTCAAGGTCTTTGCACTGCTAGTTTCTTTACCTAGGGACAGCTCTCCCCACCTCTTGGAATGGTTGGCTGCTCCCATCCTTAAGGTCTCACAAATGTTAGAAGACTTCATTTATACCTTGCTTAAAGCCATCTTTACCCTTTCCTCCCCTTCTTCCTATTTCACTCTTTTATCCCATCCCTTTAGTGTCTTCCAAAGCTGTTGCTTCAACCTATAATTATCTGGTTTGTGTTTATTGCACTTAAGCTCCAGGAGAGAGACTTTGCCTGTCCTTTTCACTGCTCTCTTTCTAGTGCTGAATGGAAACCTGGGACACATTAGTTGCTTAGAATTTTTTTTTAAAAAATGGTAAATGATTATTACCTTTTAAAAATGAAAACCATACTAATGTTCAATGTAGAATAGCTGTCCTTAGAGGCACATATTATAATGTCTTGACAGACAAGAATTTTGGGGAAGCTTTGAAAGATGTGCTGTCAAATTGACATAGGTTCTCTATTCATAGGAGACAACTATGAGCCCTCACATATCCTTATTTTTGATAGAAACTTCAGTTAACCTGGTATTTCACCACAAAGCAAATTAAAATAGTGGGATGGGGCTTCACTGGTGGCGCAGTGGTTGGGAGTCCGCCTGCCGATGCAGGGGACACGGGTTCGTGCCCCAGTCCGGGAAGGTCCCACATGCCGCGGAGCGGCTGGGCCTGTGAGCCATGGCCGCTGAGCCTGCGCGTCCGGAGCCTGTGCTCCGCAACGGAAGAGGCCACAACAGTGAGAGGCCCGCACACCGCAAAACAAAAATAATAATAATAAAATAAAATAGTGGGATGATTCAAGGCTTTGACTTTAACGGGAATGTTGAGATGTGGTAGTACTTGATACAGAGCTCCACTTCCTCTCTTCCCTTTTGCCCTATCTCTTTCCTCTCCTTCCCTTCTTTGCTACTTATATTTGCTGTTCTTTATCACCATCATGGAGCAAAGCCACTTGCCTTTCCTTTGTTTCCTCCATTGTTTCTGATTTATTCTTCTGCTTTTTAGATTTTATTTGCAAAGGCTAAGCTAAACTAGACTTGTGTTGTCTTATGGAAATTAGATTTGTGCACTGAACATTTGTGGGGTGTGGGACATGTTTGTCTCCCATCCCCTCTGTGTTTATCTTGCTCTTTCATTGCCAAAAGCAGTCTTTTTCTATTGTTTCTCGGTTACTTCCTAATTTGAATCTATTTATGTAAAGCCTGGTTTCTAAATTTCTGAGGTTTCAACTGTGTTCATCTAAAAGTGTGTTAATCTTGAATCTGTATAAGAATTTAATATAGAAGTGAAAAGAGTAGGGGTTATTACAGCAAGCGCTTATTTTGAGACAGTCATTTTGATGCCAGTCTTACAAAAAAGCAGTGACATAGGCCCTGGAAAATGTCAGTTAGCAAACTTTAGTTAAAGGTTTAATTATAGTTATATGCATTTGGTAGATAGTTTTAGAGAAGTAATGGTTTAGGGAAAAGGAGGACGGAACTGGCCCTTGGGAGACTTGCTTGTGTTTTACTTTTAGCACTGCCTTAGCCCATTTCTTTAGGCTGGAACTTTCTCTATCTTTACTTCTTAGCTATAAATTGAGACCTTTATTTCTCAGCTTTTCTAGCTCATATTCTACACATACCATATATTCTGTTACGAAAGCTAGTCACAGGGGTCTTAGATGACTTCAGGTTGGTCATAGCTTTAAGGCTAAGAATATACTGTTCTACTTATTCCTAGACATCTTCCAATTAATATTTTTTATGATACAGTGCCATATTTTTATAGAGAACTGGAAATGTTAATTAAACATACAAAATGCTTTCCCACCTCAAAAATTTCCTCTTGAAGATAGAAAAGCCTTTCATTAACTTTAGAGCTGAGGTATAAATTTTTTTTAACCTTTAAGATTAAGGGTATATTGTATTTTGCTTCAGTACCTAATTGTGAGATTTCGTTATTGTTTTTGAGTGTACATTAAGTGTTTCAGTATAACATAAGGTGAAATAACAAACCTAAAACGAAGTGTATGAAGTGGTTAGGTCTCCAACAAGATCAGTAGAAGGAAAATGCAGAGGTAGCGCTTTCCCTCTTTGTTCAGAAGGGCAGGCCTAGTTTACAAATGGGTTGGTACTGAGTGTTTGTTTTCCTAAGGAAACAATATGGTATATGTTGAATAAGACGTAAACCAGTTTGTAAAGTTCTATTTAAGCTGTAATGTTCTGAATTCAAGTATTGTGCTAATCTCTCTTAGAACCCAAGAGGTGTAACCATTTTTCCATAAATGGACTTCCATAATTTAATCTCATCTTGCTGCTTTAAGAGGTTGTTTCAAGCACATAGACTTTTCTTAGCTTTCGAAGGGTTTCTTGGGATGAAGAAGAATTAATACTACGGAATTTATAAGGATTAAAAACAAGTCTGTGGCTTTCAGAAGCAAATGTTTTATTCCTATCTTGTTACTTTTCATTTGTCTCTTATAGATATCGGGAAAGGCCATTATAAAATGCGGTGTCTTTGAATAGCCAAAGGACACGGAGGTCTTAGGAATATACATTGCAGAAGAAAACTAAATTTATGTATCTTAGCTTCTTTGTAAAGGTGGGTCTCTAAGACCTCTTTTAATTTGTAATATGGCTGTTTCTCTTTATCAGATTTAAAACTCACATTTTCCTGTGATCCCCAGTTTCTCCTTACATTTTGAAGCAGTTTGCTTGTTACTGGAAAGCAGTAAAATTATTTATATGCCCCTTTTAGAATGAAAAAGTTCATGTGAGAATTATTTTGTCTGTCTTAATAAGTCATTCTCCCACATTGGAATTTCAGGTTGGCTCTAGAGATTGGGTTGAGAGAATTTGGGGGAAGGCGTTCATTTATTTTTTAGAAAACTTTTATGAAAAATAAATAAACCAAAAGTAGAGAAGACCACAATGAATCACATGTATCTACTATACAGAGTATTCAATAATTAGCATCTTTTTTTCACACTTGTTTCAAAACAAATCATTTTATTGAATTTAAAATACCAGAAGTTGTTCTGACAATATTAATAAAAGTATATGTAAAATCTGGTAGTTTTCTCAGACTGAGTTAGATATTATTTTACCACTTGTGTTTTCTCTTTTATTTCAGTTTTATTTTGGTGTCTCCTAACCTTTAGTACGTCTTTTCTCAGTCAATTCACCTAGTTTTACTTGATGAAAACTGTAAATTGTATATATGAGAGTGTGTGTGTGTGTGTGTGTGTGTGTGAAATTTTCCATAATAAAGTTTACATATAATTAACTTGAAACAAATAGACTGTCAGATATTTCTTCAGCAAAAATGGGTTTATTCGGGATCAGCAGAGAATTGCAATTAGGGATCTGCAACCACAGCAGGCCATGTGCAAGTCCCAGCATGCCATTTTATAGAGAGGAAAAGGAAGTTGGAGGGGCTAAACAGAGTCTATGGCTTTTCATTGGCTGCTGAGTCCTTGCCAGGGAAGAAGAGAGGAACCTTTCTTCCTCCTGTTGGGCTCTGCTGTCCTTGCAGGGCATGAGAGCTCCCCTTTCTGGTCTCCCAACATTTTTAACAATATGTATTACTCATATATATAATTATGTAGATCATCTATCTATGTATAGGTAAGTATTATAATTGCATATATAGATATGTGTGCATGTATATGTAAACTCTGTATACACACACATACACATGCACACGTGCAGTATCGTAGAAAATTTCTAACATAAGCAAAAGTAGAGTTAATACTGTAATGAACCTCCGAATGTGTATACATCACCCAGCTTCAACAGTTTTCAATTTATGGTCCATCTTGTTTCATCTATAACACCCTCCCCAGATATTTAAATTTTTTTAATATGTATATTGGACATGCTAAAATTGAAGACTGCTTTTGTGCACACAATTGCTTGCATTTAATGAAGAAGAAAATAGAAGCCAAAATTTAAGTCAGTGTTACTACTCATTACTAGTATGCCAGAAAGAATTAATTGACCCTCATAAGTGAAGTGCCAGGAACTATATGATACCTTCAAGGATGCAAAAGTCACTAAGAAAAAAATATTCCACTGTCAGGTAAATTAGAATAGAGGTTCCAACGTGATGTTTTCAAAGCACAAATTCAAGTGGACTGGGGAGGGGAGGATGGGAGTATTAGAGAAGGCTTCTTCAAGAATGAATTTCAGGTTTGAGGGGATCTCAGGAAGAAAGGAGAATAAAATGCATGGCTGTGGTGTGTTTCTATGTAGATGGAACAAAGAGCTAGGAAAGACCATGCTAAAATTGCTCAATAAGAAGGTGAAACAAAAGATTAATAGATACAATTCTTTTTTTGGTTATTTACTGTAATGGAAAAGAGTAGTTGTATGATTAATCTAAATGCCTTTTATATTTGTTTTGGATTGGTTTTTTTTGTTTCCCCTGGTTATTAACTTCCCCCCCCTGCCTCGGGTTCTTTTGTTTTTTTCAGTTGAGAAATCATTACCATATACCAGTGTATTAATTTTAGGTGTAAAACATAATGATTTCATATATGTATATATTGTGAAATGATTACCACAATAAGTTTAATTAATTAACATTTATTACCACACCTTTTTTTTTCCCTTGTGATGAGAACTTTTAAGATCTAAACAACTTTCAAATATATAATACCGTATCGTTAACTGTAGTCACCATGTTGTATATTGCATCCCTACAACTTAGTTATCTTATAACTGGAAGTTTGAACCCTTTGACCACCTTCACCCATTTCCCCCACCCCTGCAACCCCACCTCTGACAACCAGCAGTTTGTTCTCTGTATCTGAGTTGTTTAGGTTTTTTGGTTTGTTTTGGTTTTGGGGGGTTTTTTTAGACTCCACGTAAATGAGATCGTCTAGTATTTGTCTTTCTATCTGACTTATTTCATGTAGCATAATGCCCTTAAGGTCCATGCTTGTTGTTACAAATGGCAGAATTCCTTCTTTTTATGGCTGAGTAATATTCCTGAGAGAGAGCGAGAGTGTGTGTGTGTGTGTGTGTGTGTGTGTACACCCCACATTTTCTTTTATCTATTCATTTGTCAATGGACACTTAGTTTGTTTCCATGTCTTGGCTATGCTGCAACAAACATGGAAGTACAGATGCCTATTCAGGATAGTGATTTGGATTAATGCCTTTGGATTAACTCCTGGAAGTAAAATTGCTGGGTCATATGATTGTACTGTTTTTAGTTTTTTTGAAGAACCTCCATGTTGTTTTCCATAGTGGCTGCATAAATTTACATTCCCACAAACAGTGTGCAAGGGTTCCCTTTTTTCTACATCCTTGCCAATATTTGTCTTTTTGGTAATAGCCTTTCTGACAGGCGTGAGGTGATAACCTCTTTGCATTTCCTTGGTGATTAGGATGTTGAGCACCTTTTCATGTACCTGTTGGTATTTGGTTTCCTTTGGGAAAATGTCTGAATCAGTTTGGATTGGGTGTTTAATATTTCAACTGAGGTTTCATGGGAATTCACGTAAAAGTAAATAACCAGACTATACTTATAGTATACTTGTAGTAACAACTGAATCTGCAACACAGTGTTACAAATTTAGATTTGGGTGTTTCTGGTTTAATTTATATATGTGTGTTTATATGCAAACAATGAGAAATACAAGCATTACTAAAATTTTCTATTAGGCTCTAAACAAACTTCTGCATCATTTAATTGAGCAATATCTTTAACAGCAAGAAAAACTTTTTAAAAACTGATGACTGTTTGACGGTTACTTCTGAGTCAAATATTTTACAACTTTGTGAACCAAAACAAAATACCAAAATAAATTAGACGATGTTTAGCATCTTTGCAACTATGAAATATAACCTCGAGTTTAAGACTCTGTGTTTACTGAAAGAACCTAATTGTTCTTCTTACTGATTGATTTATTAATAAATGTTATAAATTTGGACTTAAATTTCTATTTAAAAAATACTTTTATTTTTCCTTTATTTTTTTATGAAGATTTTATTTGAATAAAGGTTCCAAGCCTTTAAAGTTTGAAATGCAGTAGCTTATTTCATTTTGGAATTTCATATTATATATCTTAATTAAGTATTTCAGTTAAATGTCTTTACTTTGAATGAAGTTAATATTTATCTGTATTTTCTGTATAATTGAAAAGATTGGCAATTATAAGGGATAGATAATGGGATAGAATGATGTGGGAACAAAACATTACCTCTGATAACAGGGCTTTAAAAACTTGAAAGTTTGTCAAGTAGTCTTTGAGACATCTCTCTCATTTTAACATAGTCACAGGAATGTTTATTGATTTTCAAATTTAAAGTCTGAAGGAATCTAGTGGTAAATTATTAGAATTAATAAGCATTTGCAAGGTTTCTGGTTATAAAATCAATGTAAAAATATCAAGAGATACCTGTCAAAGATTGCCAGCAAACACAGGAAAGCATGCTCAACATCAATAATCATTTGAGAAATGCAGATCAAAACTATAATGAGGTATCAGAATGACCATCATCAAAAAATCTACAAACAGTAAATGCTGGAGAGGGTGTGGGGAAAAGGGAACCCTCTTGCACTGATGGTGGGAATGTAAATTGATACAGCCACTATGGAGAACAGTATGGAGGTTCCTTAAAAGGCTAAAAATAGAACTACCATATGACCCAGCAATCCCACTACTGGGCATATACCCTGAGAAAACCATAATTCAAAAAGAGTCATGTACCACAATGTTCATTGCAGCTCTATTTACAATAGCCAGGACATGGAAGCAACCTAAGTGTCCATCGATGGATGAATGGATAAAGAAGATGTGGCACATATATACAATGGAATATTACTCAACCATAAAAAGAAACCAAATTGAGTTATTTGTAGTGAGGTGGATGGACCTAGAGTCTGTCATACAGAGTGAAGTAAGTCAGAAATAGAAAAACAAATACCATATGCTAACACATATGTATGGAATCTAAAGAAAAAAATGCTTCTGAAGAACCTAGGGACCGGACAGGAATAAAGACGCAGACGTAGAGAATGGACTTGAGGACGCGAGGAGTGGGAAGGGTAAGCTGGGAAGAAGTGAGAGAGTGGCATGGACATATATATACATTACCAAATGTAAAATAGATAGCTAGTGGGAAGCAGCCGCATAGCACAGGGAGATCAGCTTAGTGCTTTGTGACCACCTAGAGGGGTACGATAGGGAGGGTGGGAGGGAGACGCAAGAGGGAGGTGATATGGGGATATATGTATACATATAGCTGATTCACATTGTTATACAGCAGAAACTAGCACAACATTGTAAAGAAGTTATACTCCAATAAAGATTTTTAAAAAGAGATACCTGTCAGTATGTCAAACAGGATTTTTAAAAAATAAATGAAAATACTATTAAAAATAAGAATAAATCTAAGCAAATATGTGTAAGATCTCTAAGGTTGAAATTATTCATTTTCTGAAGAGACATTAAAGAAGACCTATAAGAAGGAGATAACTCTATTTATGGATTGGATGAGTCAGTATTGTAAAGATATTAATTCTCCCCGAATCAGCATGTGGAGTTAATGGACTTTTAGTCAAAACCCCACATGGATTTTTTGGTGGAATTGACAGCTTATTTTAAAATTCATGTGGAGATGCAAAAGGACGAAATACAAGGCACAGTTTTAGAATGTTCTGGCAGATGTCAAGATTTTATTTAAAGCTCTAGTTATTAAGTTTGCATATTATTGGTGCAAGGATAGACATAAAGACCACTTGAGCAGAATAGAGTCCAGAAACAGATCTGCACATTAATGAACTCTTAGTGTATGATAGAGGTAGAACTGTACAGCAATGGAGAAAAGATAATTTTTCAGTGAATGATGTGGGAACAATTATTTATACAGAGGAAATAAAAATAGATAAATATTTCTCACCATATAAAATAATTGATTCCAGGTATATTAAATACCTAAATAAGTAAGTTTAAACTAAATTATCATGAAAAAGAAAATAATATCTTTATGACCTTGGGACAGTAAAAGACTTTTTTAACCAGAAAAAAACACTAACTCACAGCAAAAAAAAATTGATAAATTAGGTTTTATGTCAAGAATTTCTGTTCTTTAAAAAATACCATCATGAGTGAAGAGAAGCTATGAATGAGAACAGTTTACAACTCACATAACTGACAAAAGAACAATATGAAGAACTTAGTCAAATTAACTAGAAAAAATGTGCAGAGTACTTCAATACATACTTCAGAGGAAATTTAATGACCATTAAATACATGAAAAGTGTTAATCTCACAAGACATCATAGAAATGCAAATTACCATTGTTGGCAAAAATTGTTTGATAATCCTAAGTGTTGGTAATGTTACTAAGCAGCAAGAACTCTTGGGTAGGGTGTCCACCTTTTATTTATCTCTACAGTCAGTTCATTTAGCTGTCAGGGCTGATTAGTTTAGTGGTAGTGGTGTGTTGTATGGGGGGGGGAATAGGGGGGGAGGTACTGTATTACGGGCCTAAGAAGAAGATAGTGACTACTACTACCTTCAAAGTGCTCAGTGAAATAAGAGTGTGCTGCCCTTTACTAAAGTCCTGTTATTTCACTTCCAGGCGATAAGAAGGGAAACCCATAAGGGCATTCAGTAAACTATTCACAGTGCTGGGTTGGAAACTGGGCTGGAAAATAGGATAGAAAAATGAACAGCAAATCAGACAGGAAGAAGTTAACTGAAAATCAAAGAAAATGGGTTTATAAGAGTGAGTTGGGACTTCCCTGGCAGTCCAGTGATTAAGACTCCGTGCTTCCAGTGCAGCGGGGCACAGCTTCGATCCCTGGTCAGGGAATTCAGATCCCACAAGCTTCATGGTGCGGCCAAAAAAAAAAAATAAAGTTAAGGGAGTTGTGGGAGCCTTGCATACCAGGATTGACTTGATCCTGGGGATAAAATAGGACTAAACACATTCTACATCCATTTATGTTTAGTTTTTAGATACTTTGACTAGGTTTTCAGTAGGATCTTAATGAGCTTGCTTGTTTGTTTTAACTCTTTAATTTTGCCTTCAGGCTTAGATCTCAGGAAGTATAGTTAAATTAGTTTTAGTCTTTAACTTTGGGGATACCATTTAAAATTGACGTTAGGTAGCTATCTGGGAAGCTATCTAGAGTGTATTTCATCTCCATTTAAAAACATATTTATGAAATCAGTTATTCATTCAACAAATATTTGAGGGCTGCTATGTACCAGGTGCTGTGCGAGGTTGTTGGAGACATGTGGTTTCCTCGTGGGAGTATTTATCTAGTGTGGTAAATATTAATCAAGTAAACTAATGTGAAATTGCACCTGTGGCAAGTGCTAGAAGAAAAAAGTACATTGAGCCTTTTCTGTCAACAGCATCCCTTAGAAATGTGCTGAAGTTTGAAGAACGAGTTATTTAGGCTAAGAGGGGAGATAGCAGTGATCCAGAGTGAAGGAACTTGGCAGTCTGAAGTTCTGAGGTCGGAGGGGATAAGGTGAGTCTGGAGGACTGAAGGATGGGTATATGGAAAGTAGGGAGATAGTAAGGTGTGAGATGAGACTAGAGTTATGTAAGAGCTAGAGTGTGTGTGGCTTTGATTATGTTAAGTGAAGTTTCCTTCCTTTTAATTTTAAGAGATGAAGCCCTTGAATAGTTCAGCAGGGAGTTGCAATATGATCACATTTGCATTTTGAAAAGATGTTCTTTGTTGAGAAACAGTATACAGATTGGAGAATTAGGACGTGGGCAAAATGGATGTAGGGGGATGAGTTAGGGGCTACTGCGGTAGTCTAGTTAAAAAAATGATAGCTTGGATTACAGTGCTAGTATCAGAGTAGGAAAGAGTGGACAAATTTCAAGGATATTTAAGTAGTAAAATAACCTGGTTATGATTTGTGTATAGGATGTGAGAGGGAAGGAGCTCTCTAGGATGACACCTAGATTTTTGGCTTTTTCAATTTAGGTGGTAATTAGATAGAAAATACTAAAAGCAGACACAGTGTAGGTATTTGTTTTGAGGGTGGATAGGTGGTGTCCAGTCATGAGTTTAGTTGGATATTGAGTTTGAGATGCCTTTGTGACATTCAAGGGAAAAAAAATGTAGACAGGGAGATAACATTGGCAAATTGTGGGCATACTGATAGTAATTGAAGGCCCAGGTATGACTGACATCTCTTGGGGGAGAGTTACAGTTAATGAGAGGATCTTGGGTAGAGGAGGCTGCCTGTACAGAAAGCAGAGAAGAGGGTTGGAGATGTGGGGTAAAAAAATAGGAGACTATTGTAGTTATAGAAGCCAGGGAAGAGAATGATTGAACAGAGAGGGAGAGGACAAGATTTATGCGAAATGGAAAGTGAAAAATACCACTCAGAACAATTTTGATTATGAAGTTGGAACCCCATGTTTCTTAGTTTTAAGAACATATTAATCTCTTGGAGTCCATTTTTTTAAGTGAAAAATTGCGTTTAAAATTTAAAATCCTGATTCTTGTTAAAATACTAGGCCTTTTGTCTTTGAACTATTTTCACAGGTTTTGGGGATGTTACTTACTTTTCCTGTTGTGTACTTCCTAATGGTGCTCCTCTACCTCCTATAGTTTGTAACTGTCCTTTATGAAGCTCATTTGAGTCTCAAGTTATTTTTGGTTTTTGCTTTTACTGTTAATCCAAGTTTTTGGACCTTGGTTTCAGTGTTAACTTCTTGATTTGTAGACCCCTTGTAAATTTAGACTAACATGCAGTGGTACAAAGGTTAAGAGTTTACCTTTCTTATGGGAGTCTTTCTTCCCTGGGGAGGAGAAAAATTTAGCCACTTCCATGCTGGTGGATACATTGTTTTTCATCTCTGAAGGGATAGTCTTCCCATGGTCCCGCCTTTAAGTACAATAAATACTTTGTTTCTAGCATTTGGAGGTTTCGCTTTTAAAATTAGCTCTGGTACTTTCTTTTAGAGGGTGTGTAGCATTTCTAGCTTAGATTTCCAGAATTGTTGCTGGAAAACAAATGTTGTTTTAAGTTCTGAGTTTAAAATCCTTTTTCCTTAGTCAGAAATTTTGGTATATTATTCCATTGCCTTTATATTATTTCCATTGCCTTTATAGCATTCAGTGATTCCAGTTGACTGATATATTCCTTTGGAGAAAATCTGTTTATTTTCTATGAATGATTTTAAGTTGCACTTTATTCTTAGCGTTTTGAAATTTATTGAGAGGTGTATGTAGTTTTTTGTGTTTTTTCCTAATCATCTGTGGGGCATAATGATTCTTCTTTTAAGATTAAATGTAAAAACTGGATTTACCTTTAGATTTCTTAATTTTTTCATACTTTTCAGCTTTATTGAGATATAATTGACAAAGTTGTGTATATTTAATGTGTACTGCATGATGATTTGAGATATACATACACATTGTGAAATCATTACCACAATCATAACACATCCGTCACCTCATATAGTTTCTTTCCTTCTTTCTTCCTTTTTTTTTTTTTGGTGAGAGCTCTTAAGATCTCATCTCTTAGCAAATTTCAATTATACAATACAGTACGTGTTACTAACTACAGTCACCTTGTCATATATTAGATCCTTAGAACTTATTCATGTTATAACTGAAGTTTGTACCCTTTGACCTACCTCTCCCCATTTGTCCCATCCCCCATCCTCTGGCAGTCACCATTCTATTCTCTTTCTGAGTTAAACTTTTTTTAAAAAAGAGAGTTCACATATAAGTGATACCATACAGTATTTTTCTTTCTCTGCCTGGCTTATTTCACTTAGCGTAAATGCCTTCCAGGTTCATACATGTCACAAATTGGCAATGGCAAGATTTCCTTTTTGTGGCTGAATAGTATTCCATTATATAAATGTATAATGACATTTGCTTTATCCATTCATCTATCAACAGACACTTCGGTTGTTTACATATCTTGGCTATTATGTATGTAGTTATTTATTTTAATTTTTGGCTATGTCAGGTCTTAGTTGTGGCACACGGGATCTTCATTGCAGTATGCGGGATCTTTCATTGCACGCCCGGGCTCTTTGTTGCAGCACGTGGGCTTCTCTCTAGTTGTGGCGCGTGGGCTCTGTAGTTTGCGGCATGTGGGCTCTCTAGTTGAGGCGTGTGGGCTCATTAGTTGTGGCGCACAGGCTTAGTTGCCCCGTGGCATGTGGGTTCTTAGTTCCCCGACCAGGGATCCAACCCACATCCCCTACATTGGAAGGCATATTCCTTACCACTGGACTACCACGGAAGTCCCTGTCTTGGCTATTATGAATAATGCTGCAGTGAACATGGAAGTGCTGATATCTCTTCTATATACTGATTTTGTTTCCTTTACGTATACAGTTGACCCTTGAGCAGTGCAGGTTTGAACTACATGGGTCTACTTATATGTGGATATTTGTCACTGATAAATACAACCTGCAGTTGGTTGAATCTGCAGATGCAGAGGAACTGCAGATGTGGAGGAACCAAGTATATGGAGGACTCACTGTAAGTTATATGCAGATTTTCAACTACAGAGGCTTGATGCCCCTAACCCCCACATTGTTCAAGGGTCTACTCTATACCCAGAAGTAGGATTTCTGGATCACATGATAGTTCTGCTTTAAAAAATTTTAAGGAATTTCTACACTATTTTCCATAATGGCTGTATGAATTTACATCCCCACCAACAATGTACCAAGGGTTCCCTTTTTTCACATCCTTGACAGCATTTGTTACCTCTTTTCTTTTTGATAGTAGCCACACTAACAGATGTGAGGGTGTTTCTCATTGTGGTTTTCAGTTGCATTTCTCTGATATTGAGCACCTTTCATATACCTAACTGGCTATTTGTATATCTCTGGGAAAATGTCTTTTCAGGTTCTTTGACTTCTTTGACCATTTATTAATCAGATTTTTTGTGGGTTTTTGTTTTTTGGCTTTTTTTTTTTTTTTTTTTGCTGTTGAGAGGTATCAGTTCCTTATGTGTTTTAGATATTAACCCCTTATTAGATATATGGTTTGCAAATATTTTCTCTCATTCCATAGGTTGCCTTTTCATACTGTTTATTCTTTCCTTTGCTATGCACAGCCTTTTAGCTTGATGTAGTCCCAGTTGTTCATTTTTGCTTTTGTTGCTTGTGTTTTTGGCATCGTATGCTCAAAAATCATTGCCAAGGCCCATGTCAAGGAGATTTTTCTCTGTTTTCCTCTAGGGGTTTTATGGTTTCAGATTTTACATTGAAGTCAATATGCATTTCAAGTTGATTTTTGTGTATGGTGTAAGATAAGAGTCCAGTTTCATTCTTTTGCATATATTAATAACATCCAGTTTTCCAATACCATTTATTTGAAGAGACTATTCTTTCTTCATTGTTTGTTCTTGGTGCCCTTGTCAAAGATTAATTGACTGTAAAAGTGTGGGTTTATTTCTGGGCTCTGTGTTCTGTTCCAAAGGTCTGTGTGTCTTTTTTTATGCCAGTACCATACTGTTTTGTTACTATAGCTTTGTAACATAGTTTGAAATCAGGGAGTGTGATACTTCCAGTTTTGTTGTTCTTTCTCAAGACTGCTTTGGCTATTCAGTGTCTTTGGGGGTTCCATGCAAATTTTGGGTTATTTTTCTATTTCTGTGAAAAATGCTATTGGAATTTTTATAGGGATTGCACTGAATTTGTAGATTGCTTTGGGTTATATGAACATTTTAACAATACTATTGATAATTCTTCCAATCCGGGAGCACATAATATCTTCCCATTTATTTGTGTCTTCTTTCATCAGTGTATTATAGTTTTCACTGTACAGGTTTTTCACCTTCTTGGTTAAATTTATTGTTAAATATTTTATTGATTTTTATACTGTTGTAAGGGGGATTGCTTTTTTCTTTTTATGTGCTTCAAGAAAGTCTTTCATAATTGAGATTTTATTGGTTGTTTTGAGAATCAGTACATAGACATTTCAATTTGTACACAATTCTCAACATACGTACCAAAAATCTAAAAAATCATGTAGTTGTAATTCTTTTCTGAAGTTATTCCAGTGACTTTCCAGCTTAAAATTTGGAGGCAAATTTTCCTTCACTGGATATTAAATACCAATATCTTCAAATATTGATATGCTGTTACATCGTAAGTCCCACTAATTCACAATTTAATGTCATATACCCTACATACTCAAATTGTCAGTCATTCACAGCACATTAACAGTTACTAGAAGAACCGGACTACCATGACCAAAGATGTTACATAGTGCACAAAATTCTGCCCAGGAGAGCCAAGACCAGGGGGTGAGTGGTTTGCTTTAGGAAACAATTATACCAAAAACAACATGGGAAGAGAAGTAATTTAAAGTGTTTAAGACATTAAATGCACCGCTGACTCCAAACTGCCATTTAGTATGCTTTGTATTATAAGATGTAAAAGCTACCCTCGCATCTGTGGAATGTTAAGCTGACACCCAAGACAATCAAAGCCTCCCATATTCAATATCCCAGTATTTTCTAGTTGTACCAAAAAATAAACAACCAGCAAATGATTTCACCTCTTAAAAAAAAGCATTTACACTAAATGCTTTTTTTTAAGCTACTAAAAAACTTGCCTTTACAAAATGCAAGAGCTACTAAAAAACTTGGATTTACAAAATAGTTGATAACAGAGCTACTAAAAAAACTTGCATTTACAAAATAGTTGATAACAGTATTCCTCTGGATTGTACAAGAAGGGAGATGGGGACCACTGATAGGACCAGGGGTGTGATATTAATCAGACTTGGCTTCTTTCTCTCCTGCTTCATCAGAAGCTGGCCTCTCCTCGTTGTTAGTTTCTCCATTTTCTTTTTTTTTTAGTTTCTCCATTTTCTGCAGGTAAGTCTTCTTTAGTCTCTTGGTTAGCCACTTCAGCCTGTGGTTTTGCCTTTGCTCCCCTTTTTGCCTTTGGTTTGCACTTTTTGTCTGAAGATGTATCCTTTCCTGCTGCCCTTTTTGGCTTCGTTTCCACTTTTGCAGGAGCCAGTTTAGCTGATGACCTTGCCAATCTCCTCTTGGGCTCCTCCTTCACCGCTCCCTCAGCGGAGCTGACCTTCCTCTTGGGCATCGTGGCGGTGGAGTGGACATGTGCCGGGTGCCTGCGAGCCGCGGCACGCTGAGAGCCTTTGTGAAGCTGGGCTGCCTGGCTGCTGCCACTCCTCCTGCTGCCCAAGCTGCTGGGACCCACAGAGGGGGTGGTGGGAGAACCCGGGATTGCTATCTTAATTTCTCTATCAGATAATTCAGTTAGTGTATAGAAATGCACCTGATTTTTTAAATGTTGATCTTGTATCCTTGGTGAAGCCTTTAGAGTTTTCTGTATATAAGATCATGTTATCTGCAAACAGACAACTTAAATTTTTCCTTCCCAATTTGGAAGCCTTTTACTTCTTTTTCTTACCTAATTGCTCAGGCTAGGACTGTGTTGCAAAGAAGAGTGAGAGTGGGTATTCTTGTTTTGTTCCTGATCTTAGGGGAAAAGCTTTCAACTTTTCACCATTGAAGTATGATGCTAGCTGTGGGCTTGTCATCTATGGCCTTTATTATTTTGAGGTACGTTTCTTCTATACCTAATTTTTTTAGTTTTTGTCATGAAAGGATGTTGAATTTTGTCAGAGGCCCTTTCTGCCTCTTTTGAGATGATCATATGATTTTTATCCTTCATTCTGTTAATTTGGTATCACATTTATTAATTTTCGTATGGTGACCCGTCCTTGACTCAGGGATAAGTTCCAGTTAATTATGGTGTATGATCCTTTTAATGTGCTGTTGAATTCGATTTGCTGGTATTTTCTTGAGGATTTTTGCATCTTTGTTCATCAGGGACCCTGGCCTGTCATTTTCTTGTTGTGTCCTTGTCTGACTTGGGTATCAGGGTAATGCTGGCCTTGTAAAATGATTTTGAAAGGGTTTCTTCTTTAATTTTTTGGAAGAGTTTGAGAAGGATTGGCATTCATTCTTCTTTAAATGTTTGGTAGAATTCACCAGTGAAGCCATCTGGTCCTAGGCTTTTCTTTGAATCAGTGATCAAAACCCCCCAACAATCACCTTACTTGTTATTGATCTGTTCAGATTTTTAAATTTCTTCCTGGTTCAGTCTTTGATGTAAGTTGTATGTTTCTAAGACTCTGTCCATTTCTTCTGGGTTATCCAATTTGTTGGTGTATAATTGTTCATAATAATCTCTTATGATCCTTTGTGTGTCTGTGGTATTAGTTGTAACATTTCCTCTTTCATTTCTGATTTTGTCTTCTTTTTTTTTTCTTAGTCTAGCTAAAGGTTTGTCAATTTTGCTTATCTTTTTTAAAAAAAAGTTGAACAAAACTGTTCTTTTTTTTCTTTTTTTCTAGTCTCTATTTCATTTATTTCTGCTCCGATTTTTGTTATTTCCTTCCTTCTGTTTTTTGGGCATAATTTATTCTTTTTCTAGTTCGTTGAGGTATAAAGTTAGGCTGTTTATTTAAGGTCTGTTTTTTATTAATGCCAGTGTTTATTGCTATAAACTTCTGTCTTAGATTGCTTTTGCTGCTTTTTGGTATGTTGTTTTTCCATTTGTGTTTATCTCAAGATACTTTAAAATTTTTCTTTTTATTTCTTTGACCTATTGATTGTTCAGGAGAATACTGTTCAATTTCCACATATTTGTGAATTTTCTAGCTTTCTTACTCATTTCTAATTTTATATCATTATGGTCAGAAAAGATATTTGGTATAATTTCTGTCTTAAGTTTGTTAAGACTCGTTTTGTGACCCAGTATGTGATCTCTCCTGGAGAATATTCTGTATGTACTTAAGAAGAATGTGTGTTCTGCTGTTAGATGGAATGTTCTCTGTTAGATCCATTTGGTTTAAAGCATAGTTCAAGTCCAGTATTTCCTTATTCATACTCTCTCTTTCTGATCTGTTCATTGAAAGTAGGGTATTAAACCCCGCTACTATTATTGCATTGCTGTCTATTTCAATTGTTATATACTGTTGATCAGTTGATCCATTTATCATTCTATAATGAATGACCTTTTGTCTCTGTTACAATTTTTGATTTATAGTTTATTTTGTTGGATAAAAGTATAGCCATTCTTGCTCTCTTCTGCTTTACGTTTGCATAGAATTTTTTTTCCATCTCTCCACTTTCAGCCTATGTGTATCCTTAAAGCTGAAGTGAGTTTTCTGTTAGCATATGTTTGAGTCTTGTGTTTTTAATATATTTACCCACTCTATGTCTTTTGATTGGAGAATTTAATCCATTTACATTCAAAGTGATTACTGATAAAGACTTAACAACTGCCATCTTGTTAATTGTTTTCTAGTTCCTTTGTTCCTTTCTTCTTGTGCTGTCTTCCTTTGTGATTTGATAGTTTTTCTTAGCAGTATTCTTTGATTCTTTTCTCTTTATCTTTTTATATCTGCTATAGGTTTTTGCTTTGTGGCTTCCTTGAGGTTTACATAAAACATTTTATGATTATAACAGTCAACTTTAAGCTAATAATTTGATTCAGTTGCATGCAAAATCTCTATTCTTTTACACCCCCCCTTCAATTATGTTATAGATGTCATAATCTTTTTATGTTGTGTATTTAACAAATTATTGTAGCTATAGATATTTTTGTCTTTCAACCTTTATACTAGTTAAGTGATTTATACACCATTACAATAGTAGAATCTTCTGAATTTGATTACATACTTATCTTACTAGTGAGTTTTATACTGTTATATATGTTTTTATGTTACGAATTATTGCCCTTTCATGCTAGCTTGAAGGACTCCCTTTAGCATTTCTTATAAGGCAGTGTGGTAGTGATGAACTCCTTCAGTGTTTGTTTTTTTGGTTTTTGTTTGTTTGGGAACGTCTTTATGAAGGACAGCTTTGCTGAATATTCTTGGTTGGCAGTTTTTTTCTTCAAGCACTTTGACTATATATATGCTATTCTGGTGCAAGGTTTCTGCTGAGAAATCTGCTGATAGCCTTATGTGGGTCCCATGTATAAGTTTTTTACTCTTGCTTTCAAAATTCTCTGTCTTTGATTTTTGACAGTTTTATTATAATGTCTCTCAGTGGAGTCCTCTATGGGTTGAATATGTATTGGTACCTATGAACATCACATGCCTGGATGACCATCAATTTCTCTCCCCAGATTTGGAAAGTTTTTAGCCATTATTTATTTAAACAAGCTTTCTACCCCTTTCTCTCCTTCTAGAACTCTCATAATGCAGCCATCATTACCCTTGATGCATAGTTAATGTAGGCTATTTTTCACTTTTTTTTTTCCCTCTGCCCTGATAATTTCAAGTAACCTCTCTTCTAGTTCTCAGATTCTTTCTTCTGCTTGTTCATGTCTGCTGTTGATATTCTCTGCTGCATTTTTTTTCATTTTATTCATTGTATTTATCAGCTCCAGTATTCTCTTTGGGTTTTTTTTTTTGTTGTTTTTGTAATTTCTATCTCTCTTTTGGACTTCTTATTTTGATCATGTATTGTTTTCCTGATTTGTTGAGTAGCCTTTCTGGGTTCTCTTGTAGCTTGCTGAGCTTCCTTAAAACAATTACTTTGAAATCTTTGTCAGGCAGTTCATAGATCTGTTTCTTTGTGGTCAGTTACTAGAAAATAATTGGGTTCCTTTGGTGGTGTCATGTTTCCTTGATTTTTTTCACTTTTGTTGAAGCCTTGCATTTATGCCTGCCCATTTGATGGAGTGGTTTTGGTCGGGAAAGACCTTTACCTGTGGGTAAGTGTGAGGGTGCCAGCTGAATAGGCTGTGGCAGTTCTTACTCTGGGGAAGATCGAGGGGTGTAGTCTTTGTGTAGCTCCAACAGCTGAGATCAGTGTTAGTGAAGATTGCAGGGGTCCTCAATGGCCAAGGCAGCAAGTGTCCATGGGGCTGTTAAGGGCTGTTGGGGACCTTCTGGTCTCTTTTTCTCCCACAGGAGTTGTTGTGGCCAAGGGGATCTCTCTTGGCACCAGGTTCAGCTCACAGGTGTCCTCTTAATCATGGTAGTACTGATGAGTGCCCATGGAGTAGCCATGGAGCTAGGGTCTGGAGCTCAGGCACACACAAAGCAGCTGCAGAGCTGGAGTCTGAAGTGTAAACACTTACAGAGCAACAGTGGTTCTGGAGTCCAGAACATTTGTGGGATTAGGGGGTTGTGGCAGCCCTGGTCATGGGGCAGTGCAGCAGTAGCTCTTTCTTGCTGAGGACAGAGCAATGTCTCCCTCTCCAGGGGCCCTGTGGCAGTGATGGCTTTTGGTGAAAGCTGCTGTTGTCCTCTGCAGAGCACGCCACTGGAGTTTGTCCTGATGAATACTTATGGGGTCCTCCTTTGTGAAGGCTGTCATGGGTGCTATTGTCCTCAGTTGAAGAGCCTGCCTAGGTCCTCCACAGAGCAGACCACACTGGGCGCTGCAGTGGTCCTACCACATGGCTGATACTGATAGCCTCTACCCTTCTTTGTTCCTGGCTGTCTCTAGATGTCTCAGCTAAGCCTGTCTCCCTAGTGATCCTTCTGTATGGTTGATCTCCATTTTTTGCTTCATTGTGCTGCTGTAGGATCTCAGTTCTGCATGAGCCTCCTGGGGATATTTTCCGTCACGGATAGTTGTCTATTTCTTATTTTTTGTTGGGGGTATGAAGGCTGGTATCTCCTACTGCACCATCTTTCTAATGCCACCCCTCAGAATACTTTCTGTCTTGTTACTAATTTGCTTTGCATCTTTGACCTTTTTACTATTTAGCCCATCCTTTATTTTGTTTATCTTAACAGTCATTTGACATTCAAAAACTTAAATAGTGCTTTTATCGTAGATCTTCATTTCACAGTGATAGTAGCAGTAGCCTCTGAGTGCTTTAGAGACATTATATTGTTTACTTATCATAGCCACCTTATTGACAGAGGTACTATTGTTATCCCTTTTCTACAGACGAAGAAACTAGAGCACAGAGAGACCATGAGTTGTTTGCCAAACCAAGGTCACATAGCAAATAAGTATGGAACTAAGATATTCAAACCCAGGCAGTATGATTCTAACACTCGTAGTCTTAACCTCTAGGATATGCTTCCTTTCAGGCTGCTGTGGCTTATCTTATTTCTGAAGATATTCCTATTTCTGTTTTCTATGGTATTAGTTCTTCTACTCATTGATTTCGATGCTTAGATTTCATATTGTCTACTTTTCTTAAATGTTTGGTTTTTGGATGTGTGCTTATTTTTGTATTTGATCAAGTCTGTCTACAAATACTACAGTGTTTGTATCTAGTGATTATGGGAGGGAGAGTCATGGCTTGCTATTGGGAAGGATATATCAAGCTGAATTTGCATATGAGGATTCCTATTCATCTTCTTTCTGTCAAGCACTATTCCACTTTTTGAATCACTTGTCTACGTGTATTGCAGATACCTTTGAGGCCCACTTCCTTGCTTGGCAATGGTAGGGCGAGGGGATCCACCTCCCTGGCTGTTCCTAATGCTCATTACCCTGAGGATTGCTGCAGGATTTTCTCTTGCCCCCCTGCCCCATAACAACTTTATACTAAACATGGAACATCCTGGAAACTCCTCCCATTCCCCCACCCCCCCAACACACACACACATACCATAGTTCGCAGTTTACTTCTGGTTGCAGTTTGGGCTGTGGCTTCTTCCATCTCATTTCTTCTCATTTGGTTTTTTTGTCTTTCGTTGATGAAATTTCTTATTCGTTAAGGTCATATTCTTGTTTTAAAGTGCTGTTACAGTTCATCTCCCATGGTTTTAGTGCTATTATAACTTATTCTTTATTTCTGTAATTTTTAGGGTTATAGGATTGGAGGCAATTATGTTGAATGTGCATCCTTCATTTTGATGCTATTTTCTGTCAGTGGTTTTTAATCTTTTGAGAGTCATTGACTTCTTTGACCATTTGGTAAATTGTATGTACCCTCACTTTTTAAAAATTCAGATGCATAGCTGTCTACCATCTGTACCCCAGGCAGTGGCCAAATTTTGAGCATTACTGGTTTGGTGAGTTGTTTTTTTTGGGGGGGGGGGACTTTGTTTTTAGTTATATTTAGAGGTATTTGCCTATTTCTTGGAAAATAATGTGTTACTTAGGTTTAAGGAAAATTGTTATAAAAGATGTATTTATGTAGCCATAGAGCTATATATAAAGAGTTAAATATAAAGTATAATATTAGAAAGATAGAGCTATTTTTTTCTAGTAAAGTTTTATAACGTTTCTTTTTTTCCTGTTTTCTCTAGGTTTAATTATAGATCAACACATCATCTTGCATCTCATGGGTTCTATGAATTTTTAAATTGGTTTGATGAAAGAGCATGGTATCCACTAGGAAGAATAGTCGGTGGTACTGTAAGTATATTTGCAGTTATTTATGTTAATCTTAAAATCTTGCAGTTATTTGAGTAAATCATTAATCACTAAGGTGGTGGCAATTCTTGAAAGCTTTGTATAGTTAACTAACACATTTTTCTGTGGCTGATTAGTATTTAACTTGCTAAATCTCTTTTCTTGACCCTCTTCTTCCCACTCTCACCCCCCAACCTGTTTTTGGGTTACCTCATACTAGCCACTATTTCTGACAGGTGGATCTCTTGTCACACATTTAAGTTCAGATTATTTGTATGTTTTTGTCTTGTTCTATAACAACTTTATTGAAAAAAAATTTTTGGAAGGAAATAGAAATGTAGAAGAATCAGATAATTCTAATTTTCCAGATCCCAATTACTCGAGGTAATTGAGTATTGATCATAGTTCATGGGGAATTATAATGTCCAGAAGATGATATAAGAGAAAATATTTTTAGGATTTGGGATGTAAGGAGAATCCTGAAGAGAAAATGAAAGACAAGACACCTATTTGGGCAATATATATGTGTAGTATTTTTTTCTGGATCAGTTTTGTCAGAGGTTTATCAATTTTAGTAGATTTCTTAACCCAAAGAAACTTTGACTTTGTTGATTATTAAATATTTGCTTTCTCTTATGTTAATTTCCATTTATTTCCTTCCTCCCACTTTCTTGAGTTTGTTTTGATGTTTTTATCTGTCTTCCTGATACAGTTTGCTCAGTAATTTTCAACATTTCTTTGTTATTAGTGTATTCATTTTGAAGCTTTAAATTTCCCAATAATCAGTTTTAACTACATTGCATAAGTTTTGATATGTAGTATTTTCATTATTGTTCAGGTCAAAGTGTATGTTAATTTCCACTATAATTTGCCCTGATTCATGGGTTACTTGGGGTTGTATTTAAGTTTTAAACATAATAGAATTTCCTAGTTATCTTTTTTTTTGCTTTATACTTCCAATATATTATGGTTAGAGAACAAATTCTGTAATTTTAATCTTTGAAATTATTTGAGACATGATTTGTGGCCCAAGATATAGCCAACTTTTATAAATGTTCCCTCTGTGTTTGGAAAGGAATATGTTCTCCATGGTAGTCAGATGTTGTGTTTATAATCTGTGTTTATAATTTGGATTACCTCATACTAGCCACTATTTCTGACAAGTGGATCTCTTGTCACACATTAGGTTCTTTGATGTAAACAGAGAGAAAGATACAGGAGAATAGTCATGAATTAGGGTGAATTAGAAAGAATTGTGAGAGATGTGGTAGATGGCTGTATCTGTACTTCTTGTGGGGTGAATGCTATCATATACTTCATTGTACTAGTCTTTGATTACTATAGTTTGTTTCCTGGTGTGTTTATAAATTTTTACCTTGAATTCACCCTCAGTGAAGTCTTGTTTTCTGAGACTTGGTGTTTGGACCATCCTTAAAATCTTTCTCATTTGCCTTTGCTGGAGCCCTTAGAGGTCTTACTGCTTTTAGGACAGTTTTTAGAGGTTATTTCTCAGCTTGATGTTTTTTATACATGAAGTTGTTACAAATGTGGAACCCATATTCACCCATGTGATGAATGAGTTTCTTATTTCTTGTTTTGTTTCTATTCAAAGCTTTGGAAGTAAGGCAAGAGTTCCTTACTGTTTCCCTTGATGGATGGGTAGAACTTGTCTAGTCTAGTTTCATAAACGGGCCCTGGCTTTGTGCTGGGAATTAGGCCTTTTCTTTGATCCCTGTGGTGAGTAGTAACTACCCCCCAACCTCGAGTACCTATATATCAACCTGCTTTGTTTTTTCTCTTTTTAGATTCCAACGACATCAGTACCTAGTTTGAATTTCTTCTTTATGTTTGGAACCTGGAGGGTTCCCTTCCTTTTGAGCTTAAATATGCCTTTTTTGTTGTTGGGTGGTTTTCTTTGTTTGTTTAGAGTTTTTTGGTCCTTTCATCTAGTACTTCTACATATTTTGGCTGTATTTCATATGCCAGTTCAGTCTGCCATATTTAGAGTATTTTCAAATTCATTTCCATTTTCTTTGAATATTGCTAACAAAATCATACACTGAGGCCTGGTATCGTATATGAAATGGAACAAAATTTTGATTTTTAAGAATGGTGATGATTGCCATACTTTTTCCCCCTTCCATTATCCCATTCGCCTTCTGTACCTTCTATCAAGCATTCATTTTGTGTCAATCATTGTTCTCTGGATGCTGGGGAAATTTTTCTTGCTATTCTGGAGCTTATATTCTTGTGAGGGTGTTTAGTTAATAGACAATAAATAAGTAAAATAAATAGTATGTGAAATGGTGATAAGTGCTATGGAGAAAAAGCAAGGGAGTTGGGTTAAAGACCATGGGGAGTTCGCAAGTTTAAATAGGATAGCTAGGAAAGGAAATTTATAACATTCTTTGTAGTTTCAGTGATGGAAAAAGAAAAAGAATCTTTTAGGATTTAGATAAGGATGGAAATATAAATACACATTTTAATCACTGAAGAAGAGCTCAGAATTAATGTCCTATTTCTTGTTCTTTGAATCCTCTTAATGTTTTATGTTCTCTTTTAGAGGGAGGGTGAAGAATATAACTGTTAACTGGCCTATTCTAGTTTATTATTTCCTTTCTATCCTTAAATATTTAAAGAAGTGTAAAAAGGTCTAACCTTCCAGGAGTCTGAAAATATTATATCTGAATTCACCAACTAACTAGTCCTTCTTTTCCTAGCTAGAATTGTTTACTTTCCAAATCTTGAATTTGAAAGAAGGGAAAAATCATTTATAAACACCACTTAAATAATATTGCACATAACTTTCTTTCATCTTCCATCCTTTTCTCAGTCCCTTGAACACAAGTATAGGCGATGTTGGAGCACATTAAAACTCCAAACTTAAGGATATGTTAGATTAGGACCCTGTTTTATAGTGAAAAGATAAGTGGGATCAATAAGAAAGTTACCTAGTTTTTCATTGTTAAACCTCTTCACTTTTAATCATTCATTCAATATGATCTTTCTTCTTTTGCTTAAATATGTATCTCTGAATATCAGATTTTTGTTTGTATCTAATCCAAAAGAACATTTAATTTTGTAATGTGTGAAGGCAAACTATTGTAAGAGCTTATTCTCAAACTTACTATAAACAATATGTAATAATAAAGAAAGGAGCTTATGTTAGTGTTTTCAGCTACCTCATTTTATATGTAATTAAATTGTCCTCTTTTTTTCTTCCTAGGTTTATCCAGGGTTGATGATAACAGCTGGCCTTATCCATTGGATTTTAAATACACTGAACATAACAGTTCACATAAGAGATGTATGTGTGTTCCTTGCACCAACTTTTAGCGGCCTTACATCTATATCTACTTTCCTGCTTACCAGAGAACTTTGGAACCAAGGAGCAGGACTTTTAGCTGCTTGTTTTATTGCTATTGTACCAGGTTACATTTCTCGGTCAGTAGCTGGATCCTTTGATAATGAAGGCATTGCTATTTTTGCACTTCAGTTTACATATTACTTGTGGGTAAGTAAAACTTAATGTTTTGTTATCGTTAATACCCATGAACTTCCTGCTGAAATGCTGTTGTGCAGCATTTGTCTTTTATCAATTATAGCTGTATACAGAGAACTCTGTTACTGTTTGTAACAAGTAAGTCATAGCTCCAATAAAGAGGCTATCAAAAAATGAGCTCTTGATTTTGTTTCTTTTGTAAGGGAGAGAGGAGTCAAATACTTAAGAAAATGAAATGTGGTTCAGTGGCTTAGGATATTGAATTATGTTTGCAAAACTTGTATTATTTTACTCTTGCAAAGTTATTTCTTCCTTCCCAATCTGTATACCTTCTATTTCCTTTTTTTGTGTTACTGTATTAGCTACTAATTCCAGTATGATGTTGAAAAGGAGTAGTGAGAGGAAACATCCTTGCCTTGTAGGTAATATTTATCAAGTTGAAGAAGTTCCACTCTATTTCTGTCAATAGTTTGCTGAGAGATTTTATCATGAATGGATGTTGGGTTTTGTTGAATGCTTTTTCTCTATCTATTGATACACAATTAACCCTTGAACAACACGGGTTTGAACTCTGCAGGTCCACTTATACACAGGTTTGTTTTTCAGTAAATACATACTACAGTGCTACATGATCCAAGGTTGGTTGAATCCATAGATGTGGAACCACAGATTATGTAGGGCCTACTGTCAAGTTATATGTGGATTTTTGATACCAAGTGGGGGTGAGGGGGTCACTGCCCCAACCCCTGCCTTGTTCAAGGGTCAACTGTAGTTACATGATATATTTCCTTTGACTTTTTGATGTCATGAATTACATTAATTGATTTTCAAACGTTGAGCCACTATGTCATACCTGGAATAAATCTCACTTGGTCATGATATTGATATATAATTCTTATAATACGTTGTTAGACTTGATTTCTTAATGTCTTGTTGAGGATTTTTGCATCCATGTTAATGAGAGAGATCTTGGTCTATAGTTTTCTTTTCTTGTAATGTCTTTGATTTTGGCGTTAGGACAATGCTGGCCTTGTAGAATGAGTTAAGAAGTATTCCCTCTACTTCTGTTTGCTGAAAGAGGTTGTAGAGTATTGCTTTTTTTTTTTTAATGTTTGGTAGAATTCATGAGTGAACCCACCTTGGCCTGGTGCTTTCTGTTTTGGAAGGTTATTAATTATTGATTGATTCCATTTCTTTAATAGAGTGCTATTCAGATTGTCTATTTCTTCTTGTTTGAGTTTTGGGAGATTTCTTTCACAGAATTGGTCCATTTCATTTAGGTTATCAAGTTTGTGCACATAGAGTTGTTTATTGTATTCCTTTATTATCCTTTTAATACATGTCCGTGGGATCTGTAGTGATTGTCCTTCTTTTATTTCCAATATTAGTATTTGTGTCTTCCTTTTTTCTTAGCCTGGCTTAGAGGTGTATTGATTTTTGTTCATCTTCCAAAGAACCAGTTTGTGGTTTCATTGATTTTTCTCTATAAATTTCCTGTTTTCAACTTCATTGGTTTCTGCCCTGATTCTTACTTCTTTTCTTCTGCTTCCTTTGGATTTAAATTGCCCTTCTTTTTCTAGTTTTCTAAGGTGAAAACTTAGATAATTGTCTTAGATCTATCTTTTCTGTATATACATTCAGTGCTGTAAATTTCCCTATGAGCACTGCTTTCTCTACATCCCACAAATTTTGGTAAGTTGTATTTTCATTTTAATTTAGTTAACAATATTCTAAAATTTTTCTCAAGATTTTTTTATTTGACCCATATATTTGTTTAAAGGTATGTTGTTTAATCCCCATTTATTTTGAGATTTTCCAGTTAATTTTCTGTTACTGATTTTTAGTTTAATTCCATTGTGGGCTGAGAGCAACACCTTACATGATTTTTATTCTTTCAAATTTGTTAAGATGTGTTTCATGGCCCAGATGTGGTCTACCTTGGTGAATGTTCCATGTAGGCTTGAGAAGAATATGTATTCTGCTGTCCTTGGATGAAATCGAGTTTAGATGTCCATTATATCCAATATCCAGTTGATCGGTGGTGGTGTTGAGTTTCATGATTTTCTTAAATCATGAAAATCTTACTGATTTTCTACCTGCTGGATTCATCCATCTCAGGGGGGCGGTTTAAGTCTCCATTTATGGTAGTGGATTCATCCATTTACCCTCGTGGCTCTATCAGTATTTCCTCATGTAGTTTGACACTTTGTTGTTAGGCACATGCACTTTAAGGATTATGTCGTCTTTGAGAATTAATCCTTTTGTCATTGTGTAATGCCCTTGTTTGATCACTTCTTTGCTTTGAGGTCGGCTCTATCTGAGATTAATATTGCTACTCTTGCATTCTTTTGATTAGTGTTAGCATGGTATATTTTTTGCCATCTATTTATTTTAAAACTATATGAATCTTTATATTTAAAGTGGGTTTCTTGTAGACAACATATAGTTGGGTCTTGGATTTTGATCCACCCTGACAATTTGTTTTTTTAAGTTGTGCATTTAGACCATTGATGTTCAGATGGCTGTTATTAGTTGGATTAATATTTACCATATATGTTACTGTCTTCTAGTTGGAACTCTTTAGTTCTTTGTTTTATTTTTGTTCTATACTCTTTTTTTTTCTACCTTTTGTCGTTTTTTTTGTTTTTGTTTTTGCAGTACGCGGGCCTCTCCCTGCTGTGCCCTCTCCCGCTGCGGAGCACAGGCTCCGGACGCGCAGGCCCAGCGACCATGGCTCACAGGCCCAGCCGCTCTGCGGCACGTGGGATCCCCCCAGACCGGGGCACGAACCCACGTCCCCTGCCCCGGCAGGCGGACTCTCAACCACTGCGCCACCAGGGAAGCCCCCCTTTTGTCGTTTTAACTGAGCATTTTATATATTCAATTTTCTCTCTTTTTCTGGCATATCAGTTATACTTTGTTTTATAACTTTTTAGCGGTTGCCATAGAGTTTGCAACATACATTTACAGCTAATCCAAGTTCACTTTCAAAGAATACTATACAGGCATATCTCATTTTATTGTACTTCACAGATACTGCTTTTTAGAAATTGAAAGTTTGTGGCAACCCTGCATCAAACAAGTCTGTCAGTGCCATTTATCCAACAGTATTTTCTCACTTTGTGTCTCTGTCACATTTTGGTATTTCTCACAATATTTCAAACTTTTTCATTATTATATTTGTTACGGTGATCTGTGATCAGAGATCTTTGATGTTACTATTGCAAAAAGATTACAACTCACTAAAGACCCAGATGATGGTTAGCATTTTTTAGCAATGAAGTACTCTTTAATTAAAGTATATGTGTTGGTTTTTTAAAGCATGATATACTCTTTTTGTTTAATTTATTTAATTTATTTATTTTTGGCTGCGTTGGGTCTTTGTTGCTGCACGCGGGCTTTCTCTAGTTGCAGCGTGTGGGGGCTGCTCTTCGTTGTGGTGCGCGGGCTTCTCATTGCGGTGGCTTCTCTTGTTGCGGAGCATGGGCTCTAGATGTGTGGGCTCCAGTAGTTGTGGCTCATGGGCCCAGCCGCTCCACGGCATGTGGGATCTTCCCGGACCGGGGCACAAACCCGCGTCCCCTGCATCGGCAGGCGGACTCTCAACCACTGTGCCACCAGGGAAGCCCCATAATGTACTCTTAATAGACTACAATTTAGTGGAAACATAGCTTTTATATGCCCTGGGAAACAAATTCATGTGACTTGCTTTACTGCAATATTCACTTTATTGTGGTGGTCTGAAACCAAACCCACAATATCTCTGAGGTCTGTCTGTATCACTTTATAGGCAGTGAGTACCTTATAATAACAAAATAATCCTAATTCCTCCCTCTTGTCCCTTGTATCATAACTTGTCACTCATTTCACTTTTATATGAGCATACATAATAGAATACATTGTTGGTATTATTATTTTCAACACTTTTCTGTTTGATAAATTAAGAATAAGAAAAGTAAAAGTTTTAAATTTACCTTTACTTCATCTTTGATGCTCTTCCTTTCTTCATGTAGATCTAAGATCCTGATCTATGTTATTTTCCTTCTTGTTAAAGAACTTTTAGCATTTATTGTAAGGCAAATCTGTCAACAAATTCCCTCAATTTTTGTTTGTCTGAGAAAGTCTTTATTTCTCCTTTAACTTGGAAGGATAATTTCACAGGTCACAAAATTCTAGATTGGAGGTTTTCTTCTCTCAATACTTTAAATATTTCACTTTTTGTCTTGCTTGTATGGTTTCTGAGTAGAAGTCATGTAATCCTTATCCTTGTTCTTCTATAGGCAAGGTGTCTTTTGCTCTGGCTTCTTTCAGGATTTTTTTCTTTATCTTTGATTTTCTGTAGTTTGAAAAAGGTATGCCTAGTTGTGGTTGGTTATTTTGGCATTTGTTGCTTAGTGTTTGAGCTTTCTGGATCTGTAGTTTGATGGCTGACTTTATTGGGAGAAATTATCAGTCATTATCATTTCAGATATTCTGTTCCTTTTTCTCCTCTCCTTCTGGTATTTCTATTACATGTATATTATACCTTTGTTGTTGTTCCACAGACCTTGGATATTCTGTTTTATTTTTTTTCTAGTCTTCATTCTTTTCAGTTTTGGAGGTTTCTATTGATATAGCCTCTAATTCAGAGATGATTTCCTCAGCCATGGCCAGTCTATTCATAAACTCAGCATAGGCATCCTTCATTTCACCTGTAGCCTCGTTTTTTGGTTTTGTTTTTTGTTTTGTTTTGTTTTTGGTTCTTAGGATTTCCAGCTCTCTGCTTGCATTTCCCATTTATTCTTGCATGCTATCTCCTTTATCCATTGGAACTCCTAGCATATTAATCATAGTTTTAAATTCCTGGTCTGATACTTTCAGAATCCTTGCCATATCTGGTTCTGATGCTTCCTCTGTTTCTTTAAATTGTGGTTTTTTGCCTTTTGGTATGCCCTGCAATATTGTCTTCATAGCCAGACATGATACACTTGGTAAAAGGAATTGCTGTGAATAAGCCTTTAGTAATCAGGAGGTAAGGTATAGTCCTATGATTAGGTCTAAGTCTTTTAGTAAGTTGGACTGTGAACTTTACAAATGTTTCTTTTTTCTCTCTCCCCGCTTAGGTGGGAAAGGATGGCTACAGCTGACTGGAGTTATGTATTTCCCTTCCCCAGGTCAGTTAGGCTCTGATAACACCCCAGCAGGTCAGGCTCTGGCTAATAGTTTCTTCTGAGGACAGGCCTTGTTAAGAACAGAATGCCTTTGCATTTTTCAAAATGGTTTCTGTTCCGCTCCCTGTGCCAGAAGCAACAAAGGGATTTTGTTTTTCCATATATTTATTGTGAGAACCCGATTAAGATCTTCAAGGCAAGTCCAGCATAATTGTGGGGACCACCATATGACTTAGTCCATCCTGGAGTTTTTAAGTCTCCACACTGAGACTTAGGTTTTCCTACCCACCTCCCTGCCCCCAGTTATTTGCAGTATTGATTCCTGCATGTGTGTCTCTCCATTGTTGCGAGCAGCAGTTTGTCCTGTGTCTTTCCCTCACTCACAGATCCAGGAAGAGTTGTTGATTTTTCAGTCTGTTCAGCTTTTTACTTGTTAGGACTGAGTGGTGACGTCCAAGCTCCTTACATGTAGAACCAGAAACCAGAAGTCTATTTATTGCTAAGCTATCTAAACTTAATGTTTTTCCTGCAAGGAAAAGGATGCTCCTTAGTACTAGCTTCAATTTAAACCTTGCATATATTTAATTGTTTTCTTCTTTATTATTTTAGCCTATGTTCATACTATTTCAGTGTTGGAAATTGCTCCAAATTTTTATTGATCCAAAATATATGAATACTCATATATTTTTAGGTAGCTAGGTGAATGGTAGCAAAATGGTAGCATTTTTCTCTTTTGTATTTTACATCTTTTAAAGCTCTTTAGCTTGTGGATATTTTTGCTTTGGCAAGGAATTTCAGAGGAGAATTGTTGCAGTCAATCAACATAGACAGTTGCTTGATCTTGAGTTTAAGAGAGAAGAAAGAAAAGCACCCATGCTGATGAAGATGATGACAAGCAGCCGGATGCTGCTGATGCTGTTGTATTCACCAAAAAATGTTTAAAAACAACTGAGAAAAACCCTTAAAATTTGGAATATCCTTTTGAGGTCTTTTAACTAGTACTTAGTATTTAAATTACATATTAAGTATATATCTTGACAATACATATGAATGGATGGAGCTTGACAGTATAATGCCAAATGGAAAAATAAGTTAAGGTAGAATACATACAGTAATTTTAAATAGTACAGACCATATTGTGTACTGTTTGTTTATACCTGTTTGTAATGAAAGTATAAAAATATGGCATTTATCCATATATATACCAGCTTTGATAGTGGTTACTCCTGAGTATGGGTGGGTGATATTGAGGAAGAAAGTATGAAGGGAGATTCAACTATGTCAGTAAAAAAAAAAAATTTTTTTTTAAATAAAATCATCCAAAGCAAATATATGTTTGAAACATTTTATAATAAATTTTTTAATAATATATTCTGTATGTTGGAAATTTAGAAACATAGAAAACTAATGTAAAGAAGCCATCACCCAGGTGTTACTACATTTGCATTTTGTCATATTTTTTAAATTTTGTATGCTTTTATGAAATGCAAAACTGGTATTGTTTATATATAGTTTTTTTATTCTTTATATTCTTTTAACATAGCATGAGTCTGAATCATTGCAGGAGTGCCTTAACTGGCATGTTAATTACCTTTCAACATTTTTTAAAATTTCACTGTAAGAAATTGAGACAAAATTCATGTAACATAAATTCACTATTTCAACCATTTTAAAGCATACAGTTCAGTGGTTTTTAGTATCCACTGTGTACCTACAGAACATTTTATCACCTCCTAAAGAAACCTTGTACCTCCCAATTATGCCTTTCCTCCATTAATTTAATTTCTGTTTAAAGACTTACCTATTCTGGACATTTCATGTAAATAAAACCCGCATTAAAAAAAGTGACCTTTTATGTATGGCTTCATTCCCTTAGCATAATCATTCATATTTTTGACATGTATCAGTACTTCCTTTTTATGGCTGAATAATCCATTGTATGGATAATACCACGTTTTTTATTTTATTTTATTTTTTTGCGGTACGCGGGCCTCTCACTGTTGTGGCCTCTCCCGTTGGTGGAGCACAGGCTCCGGACGCGCAGGCCCAGCGGCCATGGTGCACGAGCCCAGCCGCTCCGCGGCATGTGGGACCTTCCCAGACCGGGGCACGAACCCGTGTACCTTGCATCGGCAGGCGGACTCCCAACCACTGCGCCACCAGGGAAACCCAATACCACATTTTTTAAATTCACCATTAGTTGATGACATTGACTATTATGAATAGTGCTGTTAATGACATTTGTGTACAAGTTTTTATGTGGACATATATTTTCATTTCTCTTCCATATATACCTAAGAGTGGAATTATTGGTTGACGTGATAACTTTGTGATTAACTTTCTGGGGAACTGCCAGACTGTTTCCCACAGTGGTTTCCCAGTTTTACATTTCCACTGGCAATGTACGAGGGTTTTAATTTCTCCTAATCCTCGCCAATACTCGTTTTTTTTCCTAGTTTTTTTGTTTTACTTGCCTGTTGGTATGAAGTGGCTTCTCATGGTTGTTGCTTTTGTTTTTTTTTGTGTTTTTTTAATTGTGATAAAATACATGTAACATAAAAATTACCATCTTAACTATTTGTGAGTGTAGAGTCCAGTGTTGTTAAATAGATCATAATGTTGTGCAATCACCACCACCATCCATCGCCATAGTTTTTCATCTTGTAAAACTTGAAACTATATCTATTAAACAATAACCCCCCATTTTAACTTTCCCCAGCCCCTGACAACCACCATTCTACTTTCTGTCTCTATGATTTTGACAGCTCTAAGTATTTCATGTAAGTGGGATCATACAGTTTTTGTCTTTTTGTGACTGGATGATTTCACTTAATGTCCTCAAGGTTCATCCATGCTGTGACATATGTCAGAATTTCCTTCCTTTATTAAGGCTGAAATAATGTTCCATTGTATTTATATACCACCTTTTGTTTACCCGTTCGTTGATGGACACTTTGGTTGCTTCCATGCTTTAGCTATTATGAGTATGTTGCTATGAACATAGGTATACAGATATCTCTTAAAGACCTTGCTTTCAATTCTTTGGGGTATATATCCAGAAGTGAAATTGCCAGATCATGTGGTAATTCTATTTTCAATTTTTTGAGGAACCACCATATTGTTTTCTGTAGCAGCTGTACTATTTTACATTCTTATTAGCAGTACACAAGGGTTCTAATTTCTTCACATCCACATCAACACTTGTTTGTTTGTTTGTTTGTTTTGGATAGTAAGCCGTCTTAACAGGTTTGAGGTGATAGCTCATTGTAGTTTTGATTTGCATTTCTCTAGTGATCAGTGAGGTTGAGCATCTTTTCATGTGGTTAATGGCCATTTGTATATCTTTGGAGAAATGTTTACTCAAGTCCCTTGCCTAGTTTTGAATTGGATTTTTTGGTTTTCGGTTGATGAGTTTTAGGAGTTCTCAATATACTCTCAATAGTAATCCTTTATAAGTTACATGATTTTCAAATATTTTCTCTCATTCTATGGATTGCCTTTTTCACTCTGTTAATATTGTCTTTGAGTCACAAAATTTTTAATTTTTCATGAAGTCCAGTTTGTCTATTTTTTCTTTTATTGCTGTGCCTTTGGTGTCATATCCAAGAGATCATTGCCAAATCTAATGGCATGAAGCTTTTGCCCTGTGTTTTCTTCTAAGAGTTTTATAGTTTTAGGTCTAACATTTAGGTGTATTTGAGTTAGTTTTTGTATATGCTGTTAGGTAAGGGTCCAAATTCATTATTTTGCACATTGATATCTAGTTTCCCCAGCACTGTTTGCTGAAGGGACTGTCCTTTCCCCATTGAGAGGACTTGGCACCCTTATTGAAAATCATTTGACCATATATGCAAAGGTTTATTTCTGGGTTCTTTATTTTGTTCCATTGGCCTGTGTGTATTATATGTATGTCTTTATGCCAGCACCACACTGTTCGATTACTTTAGCTTTGTAGTAAGTTTTAAAATCAAGAAGTGTTTGTCCTCTGTCTTTGTTGTTCTTTTCGGGATTCTTTTGGCTATTAGGGGTCCCTTGAGATTCCATATGAATTTTAGGGTGGGTTTTTTACTTCTGCAAAGAAAAAAAAAATCATTGGATTTTGATATGGATTGCATTGACTCTGTAGATCAATTTGGGTAGTATTGTCATCCTCCCATCCATGAATGACCATGAGACGTTTCCATTTGTTTATGTTTTCTTTAAACAATGTTTTATAGTTTTCATCATACAAGTCTTTTACTTCATTAGTTGACTTGTATTTTATTCTTTTTGATGCTATTGGAAATTTTTTTGTAATTTCCTTTTTGCATTGTTCATTGTTAGAGTATAGAAATGCAACTGATTTTTGTGTGTTGACTTTCTATCTTGCTATTTTGCTTAGTTCATTTATTAGCTCTAACAGTTTTTTGTGTATGTGGAATCTAGTGCTTTCTCCCTATGAGATCATATCTGCGAACAGGGGTGATGTTACGTCTTCCTTTCCAATTTGGATGCCTTATATTTGTTTTTCTTGCTTAATTGCTCCGGCTAGAACTTCAAGTACTATGTTGAATAGAGGTGGTGAAAGTAGGCATCCTTGTCTTGTTCCTGATCATAGAGGAAAAACTTCAGTCTTTCACCACTGAATATGTTTGCTATGGGTTTTTCATATATGGCTTTTGTTATATATTAACATGTAATACATGTTATTAAGTATGTAATATATTTTATACTATATACTAGTGCATAGTATTTTGTATATTAATGTTATTTATACATTTTTTATACATGATATCTCTCAGTTGGATGAAGGTATTTCTCTAATTGGACTCCTCAGGGAAGGCCCATGAGTATCATATTCCTGAAGTCCTCGCATGTTTAAATCTGTTTTTTATAGTGTCATTTATGAGGGTTTGGCTAGATAGAAAGATCTGGGTCATTTGTTCTTTACTTGAATTTCTTGGAATTGTTGTACTATCATCATTTTGCTTGTTATTGTCAAGAACCTAATTTTATGTGTTTCATAACAAACATGATCTTTTTATCCTGAAGTAATAATTAGTTTTTTCTCTATAGCATTGAAGTCTAATGAATTTCCTAGGATATGTCCCAAAGTTGACACTTCTGGTAATGGTGACCCCTTTCAACATGTATATTGATCATTTTTATTTCTGGAAAGTTGTCTTTGATTATAGTTTCAAATATTAGTTTGTTTCACTGTTTTGTTTTTCTTGGATCTTCTTCCTGTTTGTTTGAATTCCAGTTCTATCACTCAGGGTTGTTTAAACCTCCCGAATATCTATTTCATCAACTATAAAATGGAAGTAATAATAGTACCTACCTCATATGGTTTAAATAAGTTAATGCATGTAAAGGTATAGAACATTGTAGGAACACAGAAAGTGATGAGTACATGTTTGTTATTACTTCTATTGTTACTGTCACCAAAAACAGAGGTAATGCAGATAGCATAGTACTTAGAACAATACTTACTACCATATTGCCTCCTATAGTTGTGGGTTTTTTTTTTTTTTTTTTTTAAGTTTCCTCCTGTGCCTTTGTAATCAGTCCTCTCCTTAACCCATATTACTTGCAACCACAGATCTGATTTCTGTCTGTATGACTCTGGGAGTTTCTTTTCCAGAATGCCATGTTATAGAAGCAGATAGTATGGGGTAGCCTTTTGTGTCTGACTTACTTCATGTAGCATAATACTTCTGAGAGTCATCTATGTTGTTGCATGTTTTAGTAGTTTGTAACATTTTATTGCTGAGTAGTATTCTGTTGTATGGATGTGCTGTAATTTATTTTGTTTTCCAGCTTTTGGTAATTATGAATAAAGAGGCTATAAATATTTGCATACAGTTCTTCATATGGACATAAACTAGCATTTCTCTTGAATAAATGCCTAGGTGTGGGATTGCTGGTTTGTAAAATAACTACATGTTTAATTTTATTAAAAGCTGCCAAATGGTTTTTGCAAGTGACTATCATTTTGCATTCCCTTCATCAGAGTATGAAGAGTTGCATTTATTTTGTTTGCATCACCAGCACATAGTTTGTTCATATTTAACAGTTTTGTGGTGGTATCTCATGGTTTTAACTTACTTTTCCCCAATGACTAATATTATCTTTTCATGTACTTATTTCCCATTCCTTTTCTTCTTTGGTGAAATGTCTGTTCATATCTTTTGCCTATGTTTTGGTTGGGCTGTTTGGCTTTTTATTACTGAGTTGTAAGAGTTCTTTATATATTCTGGAAATAAGTCCTTTATCAGATAGATGTATGTTTTGCAAACATTTTCTCCCAGTATGTGGCTTGTCTTTATTTTTTTAACATCTTTCTAAGTAGAAATTTTTAGTTTTGATCAAGTCTACTTTACCATTTTCTCTTTTATGGATCTTGCTTTTGGTGTGTCATCTAAGAAATCTTAGCCTACCCCAAAGTTACAAACATTTTCTCATGTTTTTACTTCTAGAAACTCAATAGTTTTAGGTTTTACATTAAGATCTGTTATCTGTTTCAAGTTGATTATGGTCTGTGGTGCAGGAAAAGGGCTGAGGTTCTCTTTGGGGAGGATATTGATATCCTGTCATTCGAACATCATTGTTGAAAAGACTCCTTTCTCCACTGAATTACTCACCTTGATAGCCTTGTCAGAATAGGTTGACTGTATACACGTCAGTCTATTTTGGGATTCTTCTGTTTTATTGAGATCTCTATATATTTATCACCATGTTGTCTTGAAATCAGGTAGCGTGAGTGATTTAACTTTGTTCCTCTTTTCATAATTATTTTGGCTGTTCCTAGTCCTTTGCTTCATATAAATTTTAAATTGGCTTATCAACATCTACCCCAATGAGTTGGGATTTCTACTTTTATTGGGAGTACATTAAATCTATACATAGTTTGGGGAGAATTCTTATCTTAACAATATGAAGTCTTCTGATGCATGAACATGGTTATCTCTTTTCATTATTTTATTTCTCAGTTTTGGCTTTAATTTTTCTAGATTATAAATTAGTCATTTGAGACCATCTCTTCTAATATAAGCACTTAAAGGTAGAAGTTTCCCTCTAAGCACTGTTTTAGCTGCACTGCACAGACTTTTTTTGAGAAATAATATTTGCATACCATAAAATTTACCCTTTTAAAGTATACAATTCAGTGGCTTTTAGTTTATGAATAAAGTTATAACACAAATTCCAGGGTTGTAATTTTCTCACTTTAAAATTTTTCAATATTTTAATATACTCCCTCCCCTATTCACATCTTAGAATAGGACCCACCTTGTTATTTGACCCTGTTCAAAGGTAAACTTTTTCAAAGTTGGCATGGTTTGGGGGAGGAGATTGGAGTGTATTTTGTCCCACATGTGCACTGTAACATTGAATTCAAAGCAGTGTTTCATAGTCTGTTAGAAGTCTTTTACAGCTCTAAGTGCTGTAAAACTAAGAGTGTTTTCTTTTCTTTCTCTCTCCCTCCCTTCCTTTTTTGTTTGTTTGTTTGTTTTACAATTTCCCCAAAGATTGGATGTCACTTGTAGTTTGTTTTAATGTACTAACAGAAATAGAAGCCCATTTTGAAAGTAAAGAATTCCTTGAAATAAGCTCTATAGAAAGCATACTGTTAAATTTGAACATGGAGATAACTCTTTTAATACAGAATTACCTATAATGTTTAATACAGAATTACCTATAATAGGACTTACATCTATCATTTCTTACTCAGTTCATCTTAAAGATGACCCTTTGCTCTTGGCATAAGTATTTAGAGCTTGTGTTTCTAGAATTTTAAATTCTGTTTTCTGAAGGTGCTAATATATTTTGATTTTTCAAATGAGCATGTAAACTCTTTGATTAGTTTTTTTAAGACAATAGAGATTTCTCAACTTTTTGAACCTTCATTTATTGCACGTTGTCTTTCCAGTTCAGAGTAATTGAGAATTTTACTGACATATCATTAGGCCTTCTAGAAATTTTAAGAATATAAATTTATTGAAGATATGATTGTGGTATCTGAAAATTTCTAGGTAATGATAAGTTTTCAAAAATGGATGCTCATAATTGAGATATAGATGATCACATTCAGATGAAGAAAAACTACAGATTAAGGTGTTATGTCTAAGCAGACCTACCATGTAAAAATGTAGACTTACTGAACAAATTTATTCTTTAGTTAAAAATTAGTTAAAAATCTTAGTTTGTTGATATTAATCATCTTACGATAGAAACTATTACAAATGGAAAAATAGAAGTTGTTCCTTTTAAGATGATTCTTTTTACTAAAAACTATATAATAAAAAAAAAAAACCAAAGCTATTCCTAAAATGTCTGACTACTGTCCAGTGTTATAAATGTAATATATATTAAGTGGATCCAAGTATCTGTATAACCTCATTACTCTTTCTTAAAAATAATCTTTGCTTTTTGTAATACAAGTTTACTAAACATTTAACCTTTTTTCATTCAGCAGGAACATTTATAAACTTTATTATATCAGTTGCTTGTTTGTTTTTTAGGTAAAATCTGTAAAAACTGGGTCAGTTTTTTGGACGATGTGCTGCTGCTTGTCATATTTCTATATGGTAAGATTTCATGTTTGAAACTACATGAGGGCAAACAAGTCTTTGGCAGCTGGATCAGTGACTCTTCATCATTCCCTTCTCAGCTAGGGCTACTTCCCCACTTCGTTTCTCCTGCAGTCTTTAAGATCTTTTGTTTAATGTATTCTCTTTCCTTACTACCACTCTCTTCCCTACTCCCACCTTCAGGGCCTGGTATGGACTTTTACTTTAGTGGGGAGGGTTAATACTCAACCCCTCAAACGTAATACTTGCAGCAAGTGAAACAAAAACTTTTCTTTCGAATGTACAACTTTTCCTAAATAATGATCACATTCTCTAGGTTAACCTGTAAACTACTTAACATAATTTTTTTCAACAGATTACTTAAAATTGGGGTTCAGTATTACCTCTTTAATCTCCTGCCTTTCTTTCCCACACCACAGCCTATATAGTAGCCTTATGCTGAAAATTAATGATAATCTTAAGTAACTTTTTTTGTTTCTTAAACAAATGTCATGGAATTTGTACTTCCATATTATCCATGCCCCTTTTAAAGTGGTTAAAGGTTAGGGCACATTCTGTGCAGTTGTACTCAATAATAGCAAACCCATTCTCTTTCAAGTTTAGACTGAAATTTTGGAAATAACCAGAAGTCCTTCAGTTAGAACTGGAACTCAACCGAAGTAATGTTGTCTTTGGTGAAAAATAGCATATGACTGAAGCAGTAAACCGGTGTTCTTATATGAACTGTAAACTGAAGACCGTTTCTTATAAATTGTTCTTCTACGTTTTAGACAAGGGCAGCATTGTTAGAACATGTATGTTAACATATAGTCTCCTAAGATGACTGTTGGTACAAATGGTTCTTTTAAGCTTTTAATTATTAGAGAACATGCAAGAACTTTGATCTTGACAGACCTTATTGCCTATTACTGAATGTACTTAATAAATTCTATTGGTTTGGAATAAACATTATCTTTAGAACCTTTATTGATTTAGACCAGAACATAACATACTCAATTGTCTGGTAAATAGAATTATTCTAATTTTGTGCTACAGGCTAAACATTAAACTGGGATCTTGATTTGTATCCATTGGTAGGAAGAAATTTATACCCAAGGTAGCACCTTTTGTCTTGAGGATCACAAAGCACATCCAGATCATCTGAGTATTCCTTTTAGTTGTTGACTAATGCTAACATCCATTGTTCTTATTCTTAGTGAAGTTTCTTGCAATGTATTTATCATCAAAAATGGAGGGAGTAAAAGGGTTTTTTTTCTTTAAAAAATTGATGATCTATATTCTAAAAGTCTATCTCCATGACAGTCTTTTTATTGCCAATTCACAAATTATATTGTTCTCAGTGTTCTTATAAGTTTAATTTAATTTGACCATTTCTCCAGTGAATATATAAAAGTGTATTGGATTTATGGTATTGTGTTGTTTTACTTATCAATAAAAATAAAGAAAAATAGGTTATTTGTAGGTTACAAATCCATTTTTAAGCATCTCAAAATTGCTAAAAATCCTAGTGTTTATATTTGCTTATTATATGTTTAGATTGTCATGACATGTCATCACAAAACTTATCTATTTTAAAAAGCAAATATATAAATTATTTAACTTAGCATTTCTTTACTCATAGGTCTCTGCTTGGGGTGGTTATGTGTTTATTATCAACCTTATTCCACTGCATGTTTTTGTGTTGTTACTAATGCAGAGATACAGCAAAAGAGTCTACATAGGTAAGTGATTTGACTTCTGATAGCTGTCAACTTCTAAGAGGTGTTTCATATACGTTCTTTTCATTGAACAGACATTTCTGTTAGGTTAGTATTATTCATGAGGAGGTAAAAATAATTTTAGAGTTATTTTGCTTTTTTTTTTTTTTTTTTTATTTTGCTTTTTGTATTAAGGAGGGTCAGGCATTTTTACTAAGTATGTTGTTACCAACTTTCCCTTAATGAGTTTTTGTTGAAATTAGTCTAGATTTAATATTTGTCAACCTTTTTTGTTAATTCGGGGGAATGGGCATTTCTATCATTCACATATACATATTATTCAAATTCAGCTTACTGTAAGAGATAAGGATCCTTAACAGTTTAATAAACTTTTGAAAGCTCTTTCTGTATAATATACAACAGACTGTCTTAGTCCATTCGAGCTGCTATAACAAAATACCAGAGACTGAGTAGTTTATAAACAATAGAAATTTATTTCTCAGCTTTGGATGCTAAAAAATCCAAAATCAGGGAACCAGAATGTTCACATTCTTGTAAGTGCTGTTTTCCTGTTCCACAGCTGGTACCTTCTTTGTCCCCACCTGGTAGAAGGAATGAGCAAGCTCTCTGGGGCCTCTTTTAAAAGGGTACTGCTCCCTTGGAGCCCTCATTACCTAATCACCTCCCAAAGGCTACCTCCTAATACCATTTCCTTGGGCATTAGGTTTTCAACATTGAATTCTGGGGAGAAACAAACATTCGGACCATAGTAGAGACTGCGTATTTTCTCTGCATGATTTTAATTTGCTCTGCAGGTTTTAAAACATATCTTTTGAATAAGATGCTTAATAATAGATGATGTCTCAAATCTTAGAGCTCATTTTCTATGAGAGAGACAGAACTTTTATGGATTGAACTAATCACAGAGAAGTTATGATCTGAAACCAGTGTCTTAGTAAAATAATATAATTCCATTATTATAATGTTGGAAAACAGTAACAAAAAGATATAAATCTTATTTACTTGATTAAAAAACATAGTAGTTTGGCAATTTCTCAAAAATTTAATCATAGAGTTACCATATGACCCACAATTCCACTCCTAGGTATATACCTAAGAGAATTGAAAATATATATTTACTTTGTAACTGCTTAGGATGTGTCTATATGAACTGTGTACTATATGCTTCCGTTATAGTCCTTACAATATTTTATTGTCTTATTTTCTGTAACAATTTTCCATGGATTCTTTGGGCTTAAGGTATATTAAAAGGGAGACTGTGACTCTGGGACTTCCCTGGTGACCCAGTGGTTAAGAATTTGCCTGCCGATGCAGGGGACACGGGTTCAATCCCATGTGCCACGGAGCAACTAAGCCAGTGGGCCACAGCTAAAAGAAAAGAAAAAATACATATTTACACGAAAACTTGTACTGTAACATTTATAGCAGCATTAATTATTCATGATAGCCAAAAAGTGAAGACAAACCAATGTCCATCAACTGATGAATGGATAAAGTGTGGTATATCCATGCAATGGGATATTATTTGGCAATGAAAAGGAATAAAGTACTGATAACATGCTACATCATGAGCCTTGAAAACATTGTGCTAAGTAAAATAAGCCAGACACAAAAGGCCATATGCTGTAGGATTCTTTTCGTATGAAGTGTCCAGTGCTGGCAAATCCATAAAGACAGCAAGCAGATTAGAGACAGGAAGTTGATTTAGTGGTTGCCAGGGGTCTGGGTAGTAGAGGAGTGACTGCTAATGGGTATGGGGTTTCTTTTGGGGGTGAGGAAATGTTCTGGAATTAGACAGTGGTGATAGTTACACAGCTTTGTGAATATAATAAAAACCACTCGATGGTACATTTTAAAAGGATAAGGTTTTTTTTGTTAGTACAAATTATATCAATTTTTAAAAGACTATATTAATTATATTTATAGCCATTTCAGCATACTTCATAATAATCACCACTGAAATAGTACATCTGTATGTATCAAGTTATTCTTATATAAGCACAAACTGTCCTAAATTCTTCACATGTATTTAACTCACTTAGCCTTCATAACCACACTGTGAGGATAGGTACTATTACTATCCTCATTTTACAGATGAGGAAACAAGAGAAGACATAATTTGCTCAAAATCATGTAGCTAGTAATGGAGATGAAGCCTGAACTTAGATATTTTGGCTCCATAGCCCGTAATGCAAAAAAATCACTGTAACTGTGTGCCTGCCATGTAAATAAATACCTTACTGGGGAAATATATCAACCTATGATAAATCTCTTTACCCTGAAAACACTGTAAACAATCATTGGAATCCAGAAAAGAAGATGACAGGTTAAACAATAATTCTTGGCTTTTTGTTTTGGAACTATACAAGGAAAAACATTTTAAGTTAAATGCTTATGGGGAAGAACTAAGAGTTTCTTTGTTTAATTTCAAAAATTGGGGTCCTGAGAATGTAATGATCAGGAGAACAGAGTTAGGGAGAAGATTGAGGGATAGACTTTTGTGAAATGCCCCTGAATCAGGAAGAGGAAGAACTAAAGGAAGAGTTAGAAGTAGCCAGATAAATACATTGTTAAGGAGGTCAAATGGGAGTATTTTCTACATAAAAGTTTAAAGCATGAACAGTGACCAAGTCCTCTTAAGTGTTAGCACTAAGATCAAGTAGGATGAGAGTTGAGAAAAGACCTTGTATTTGATGAGTAGGATTTCTCTGGTCACTTTAGAAAAGCATACAGTTAACATTGCTTTGGTTGGCTCTTGAGAATATAAGAATATTAGAAGAGCTTTTCAGAGGGAAGAAAAATAAAATGGGTTAGGGATGTTATGGATGTGTATGAAGTTAGATTAGCAAACTCTTAGATAATTTCATGGTGTTCAAATTCTCCACCCCGCCCTCCTTGTTTCTATTTAGCTCTGGAAGTTACCAAGGAACATCATCTTATACTTTCAAATTATATTTATTTGTTTTTTTTCTGCTGTACTATCCTTGATTTCATTTTAGGTATCAGTATTAAGTATATTTGCTATTTTTAAAAGTTGTGTGTCTCTCCACTCAGGTGTTTTGAACAAGTCACTTCTTGCTGCTTTTACAAATAGAGCTTATAAAATAATAGTTTACAAGACTCATTCTCTACATAGTTTGCAATGAACAGCATCCTGGAAAAAGAAAAATTATTTTTCTCATTATGTATATCTGTTAAGTTAGTCACTGGATTTCTCTCTGCTGGTCGAGAAGAATCCATGGAGGGTTTTTTTTATTTTTAGTTTTTGGGGGGTGTTGGGGGGGAATCTTGTGAGCTTTAATTTCATACAAGTTTCTTAGCATTTTTCACCCTGCTTATTTACCAGCATTCACAGTAGTCAAGTAATCAAGCCGTAATAAAGTATCTTTATTAGTCAAAAGCTTCAACAGTCTTACAAGCCTTTAATCATATTTGTTAATAATAAAGCAAAATTGGTTGAATTTTAAAGTATTTCCTCACTATGTTTCTTTTGGTTAGTACTGTTTTGGTTGAGAGAGACAGGGGGTGGCAAAGGAATATTTTGCTAGCCCTTTCATTATCACCCAGGAGATAAAGCAACTCAGAAATGGTAAGGTGATTTAATGGTGGATCAAAGTTAACAGGAATATAATATTCACAAAACCTTTTCTAACTTTATTTAAGTAAAAGGAAGTATAGCAGTACTTTAAAAGCATGAAGGGTACTGTCAACGTAAGTTGTTTAAGAAGGTACTTAAAGGTTAGTTTGGGGAACAGCAGGAGCTTCTTGAAAACTTGACATTCTTTTGGAACTCGAATCAGGTCTTTCAGTGCCTTTTATTTAATAGAACAATTCATTTGTACACCTTAAGTCAAGGACAGTGGTTTGTTTCTTCTCTATATCAGTCTGGTCCCACCCCATACCCTTGGATTAAAAAAAAAATAAAGTACTTTAAAAAAAATTTTTTTAAATTTTTGGTTGCGTTGGGTCTTTGTTGCTGTGCACAGGCTTTCTGTAGTTGCGTCGAGCGGGCTACTCTTGCGGTGTGTGGGTTTCTCATTGCAGTGGCTTCTCTTGTTGTGGAGCACGGGCTCTAGGTGTGCTGTCTTCAGTAGTTGTGGCACACGGGCTCAGTAGTTGTGGCTGGCAGGCTCTAGAGCACAGGCTCAGTAGTTGTGGCACACGGGCTTAGTTGTTCCGCAGCATGTGGGATCTTTCTGGACCAGGGTTCGAACCCATGACCCCTGCATTGGCAGGCGGATTCTTAACCTCTACGCCACCAGGGAAGTCCCCAAAAACATAAAGTACTTTAAGAGTGAAAAGATGTTTAGGTTCTGTTTCAGAAGATTACTATTTGTCCCAAACCCAAGAGATTTTCTTTGGTTAAAAATAACCAAACAGAATAACAGACCTTGTATATATCTTCCTAATGGTAATTTGGGGGGAATTCTGACACTTTGGAAGTATGGTCTGCTGTAGCGAAGGCCAGTAACTGTACTTCCACAGGATGGCAGTGTGATAAACATTGTCGTGATGTAATAAATGATTTACTACATTATTGGTCTTGTGCGTTTTCTTAGAGCTTACTACTTTGATGGAAAGCTTTATTCATCTGCTTTAAAGGGTAAGAAGAGTAGGTTAAGATGGATGGATAGAAGGTTGTGATAGATGTAGATAGTAGTTTGGTCAAATTTCATAAAGAATCTGGAGGAAGAATTGGTGGAAAATGATTGCCATGTGTTTGTATTGTTGAGGTCTTTTGAGAACATTAGAGAATGGTACGGGTGTTGTTAACTGCCTCTTCAATGCCCATGTCAAGAAGAGGAGCTCTCTCCCTCTAAATTTTTATAGAGCCAGGGGTTTTTCCACTAATGTCACATGTACTTGCTTCATTGTATTGTGGTTATTTGTGTACATCTCTGATTTTCCTAATTACATATCTAACTCTTAGACGATAGGTTTGATCTTAATAAGATTTTGTATTTTTAGAAAGTCTTGACCATGATAGACATAAACTTAATATTTGAATGAATTAATTAAAGAGATAATTTTTAAACACACTGTTTGATGCTGTGGTGTAAAGACTGGAGAAAAACTTGTTTTCATTTTGCAGTGGAGATTGTGTTTATTTTTAAGAATTGAAAGTTACTTCACTATTTCTTAATACTCAAGTATATCTAATTCTTTTTTTGTTTTAAAACATGGGTTTGTAAATGGGATTTAAACTGAGGTATGGAGATGTATATCTAATTTTACAGGTTCAAGAAGAAGGGCAGTATTAAAAAAAGCAAGATGAGCTTGTGACATTTTATTTTACTTGGCAGGCAGTCCTGAATTTAATAGTGTTAGAAAAACAAAATTCAACTGAGTAAATTTTAAGTATTTAATTGGCTTTATGAATGATTCATAAGTTGAGTGGCATCACATCTAGCCAAGTAGAAAGGAGCTCCAAAGAGCCTCAGAAAGGGAAAGATTTTTATAGGCAAGACAAGGAAATTCACAAACAGAAATGCCTTTCAGGCTTAGGTAACCTACCTTTTGGGGAGGGAAGGGTCTATGTGTCAGATTACCTCATCTTTCTTTGGTGCGGGGGATTTAGAAAGAATTACCTCATTGGTGCTGACCAGAAAATTCCACATTGACCAGTTAGGATTGCATTCCTGGGGAAGGTTGTGACTGCAATTAAGGTTATGAATTAAGTTTTGATTTTAGCCCAGGTGACTCCATTTGGGGCCTGTCATTTCTTTAACAATGGAAATATTGGTGTGTTAAAGAGTGCTGTGAAGTAGAACATATATCCCCCTATGTAAACATCTCAGTATCAGTGACCCAAAAAAGATAAAAATAGGGAAGACATGAATCCAATTCTCTGAAAAGGAAATGGTTATCTTTGGATTATTGCATATAGCACATTTATCAGCTTTGTATCATTGGTGCATGTAAGTAGGTATAAATGAGGTTAATTTGGATAGAGGAATGTTTATAGGTAAAATATTGTTGAGAACTTGTCTGTTTCTGTTAGTTCAGATTTATTTGACATTAACCTATATTTACAAAGTAATGTTTACAAATTAAAGTCCCACCTGGCCTTTTTTATGTTTGCCGAGATTGAACTTCTTTTTCTTGAACTCATCTTCATCTTTTTATTAACTTGAACTCTAGTGTACCTACTTCTTTTTTTTTATTTTATTTTATTTATTTATTTATTTATTTTTGGCTGCGTTGGGTCTTTGTTGCTGTGTGCGGGCTTTCTTTAGTTGCGGCGAGCGGGGGCTACTCTTCGTTGCAGTGTGTGGGCTTCTCATTGCGGTGGCTTCTCTTGTTACGGATCATGGACTCTAGGCGTGTGGGCTTCAGTAGTTGTGGCTCACAGACTCTAGAGCACAGGCTCGGTAGTTGCGGCGCATGTGCTTAGTTGCTCCGCGGCATGTGGGATCTTCCTGGACCGGGGCTCGAACCTGTGTCCCCTGCATTGGCAGGCGGATTCTTAACCACTGTGCCACCAGGGAAGCCCCTCTAATTGTGCCTTTGTGTGTTCAGTATTTCTCCAGGGTTTAATTTCTCAGCTCTAGGTGTCTAAAAGACCTGTTGATCATAGAATCTTAGCTTATTATTATTGGGGCAGAAGAGGGGAGGGATCTACAAATCTTGTCTAAACTCCTCATTCTGTCGCGAGGAGACAAACTTTTGTTTTAAGTAGTTGTTCAAGGTCACACAATGACCTTTTTCCCATTTTTTTTCTAATTCTGCCTCTGTGACTCTTCGTCTGGGTGTCTACACAGACTGATTTGTTAAAGAAACATACTGTTATTAGATAACCCATCAACCAAATTGGTTGGCAGTTCAAATATATGTGACATAGAAATTCTTATTTATATTTACTTAACTTTTATTGCATTTGTGTTCAGCTGTCTTCTTGAGGGAAATTGTATTCCAACATTAATATGTCCGGAAAGTACATTGTTGGATGTGTTACTTCTGCAGCGTCCTCTAGACAACTGGTTCTCTATTAGCTTGAGGTCATCAGAAACTTTATACGTTGGTCCTTCCTATTACATTTACTTAAGCTTCTTATCCTTTTTCTAACACTGTAGTCATCTCTCATCAGACAGCTTGGAAGGCAACTTAACATTTGAACCATTAACACATAATTTACCTTCTATAAATGGATTTCTTTTAAAAGCAAATAAGCATTCTTTCTCAGCTGAGTTGAGTGAAGAGAAGCATATGCTGTGCTGTACAATGTGTAGCATACAGATATGCCTGCTATAACAGTTCTCTTGCAGTTTTTTTTTCTAATAGAGTATTTTATTTGCCAACAACTAAATATTGACTGTACTTCATAAAGTATGTGAGTAAGCTTTATAAATGGAATAATCTTCACATTAACTATTTTACATGAGTTTTAACTCCATTTCTAAATAATTTTTAATTACAGTGATTCCAAATACTTTCACTGTAATCAGCTTGTCTGGTAGTGATCTGTGAACCCCTAAATGCAAAAATAAGTCTGTTATACAAATTGTAGCCCCTCCCCAATTTACCTATACACTTAGGTTGATATAAGCCGAGAATAATATATAGTATATTCAGTGCCAAGAGCAAATAAGTTTCCTTTATTAGATCCTAATAAATTCAGTAACTAGTCTGTTTTATGGCTTGACTTCTGTGTACTTAGTTCTTTTGTTCTTTAATCACATAAAACTTAGTGGATAGACATAAGATTTTTTTTAAAACTGGTTAAGTACTGTACAAAAGTGTTAGGAGATTATAAATAGGGTGTGAATACTTAAAAGCTTTTGAGACAATAGCAGCTATTCGTAATATGATAAGTATTCATTTGGTCATGCATACTTTATTTATGGGTTAATGCCAATAGGAATGGTGTTTACTTATATATTACATAGCTTCTTGGGTTATGTCATTGATTATTAATGATTGAAAAAAAACTTGATTCCATTTTCAGGAGAGTAAAACAGCACCAGTCTCCTTAAAATAGTATTTTTTAAAATGGCAGAAAGAATTTCACGATTTATAATGTATGATTAACCATCAAATATGTATCAAATACAATAGTCACTTCAGTATTCTATTCTTAAAATAAGTTCAGTTAAAACTTTGCTAAAAATATATGAGTTGTGTATATATTTATGTTTGAAGTACTTATTGGTAGTAGTAAATTATCCTTGTTTCCTATTTTGTCTTTATAGCATATAGCACTTTCTATATTGTGGGCTTAATATTATCCATGCAGATACCCTTTGTGGGATTCCAGCCAATCAGAACAAGTGAACACATGGCAGCTGCAGGTATGAAAAATATTTATTTTGTTTCTTCTAAGGAATCTGTGAAGGTATGACTGGCCGACCTTCAGTGGAATGAAGGGTTCTTTTGGGGTTTTGTAGTTGTTTTTAATTTTCATCGTATTGGTTCTAAAACATCACCACTATAAAATATGAATATCATAGAGTTTATCGAGACTTTCTGATACTGTATGCCTAAAAGTGCTTATCTTGCCAGCTGTGACTGTTTTGAAAAAGCAAAACATCCTTTTTTGCAAACACTAAATAACATTTGCTTTGTATAAATTAAATAGTGTATCTGTACACTGAGTTACTGTATCACTGAGTTTTCATTTTACCAAATTTAGATGGAACATTTCATTTTTATGTTCCATACATCTCACTAAAATATTTTATCCATATCTACTAACTGGAATTAATGGCTTTCATATTGATTATAAGGTCATATAATTTCTCTCCCTAAAGCAGAGCATTTTGCCATCATTAATCTCGGTCACAAATAACAAGATACAGTGGGAGATCTGTGAATAAAACTTTATCAGAGATTCTCCACACAAGGTGCATGATCCATAGGAAGTCTGTGGGTAGTTATTTTGTTTGTAGCATTTTATAAATATCAGTATATTTAACTTTCTGAGATGATGTTCCATAGCTTTTATCATCAGATTCTCAGTAAGAATCTTGAACCATCTCCATCCCCCACCCAACTATAAACAGTAACCATATATCAGGATTCTTCTGATCCAGGTCAGTTGTATCCTTCAGTAAATCTGATAATTATTTTTTTAATGATGTTTCTTTATTTTTTAAATTTTTTTTCCTAGAAAACATGTTGCTAAAATATGGGACAAAGGGTGGAATTTAGTGTGCTGAATAGGCTTCAGTTACTGAAATGAGATTTTTCTTGCCTGGTCCATGTATGGGGAGTCTGATCATTTTGAAAAAAATATGTAACACAATTTTTTGGGTGTATTAATTGGTTAACTGTCATTTGACAAAGGAAATGTCAGATCAAATGACTAGTCTCTGATATATGAATGGTACAAGGTATTCTAAGAAGGTCTTCCAAATTAACGTTTGTAAATGTCCTTGGTAAAAATGCTTTGTTGATTACTTATATGAACCTTTTCTTTAATTAGGTGTCTTTGCATTGCTGCAAGCTTATGCTTTCTTGCAGTATCTGAGAGACCGATTAACAAAACAAGAGTTCCAGACCCTGTTCTTTTTGGGTGTATCACTAGCTGCAGGTGCTGTGTTCCTTAGTGTCATCTATTTGACTTATACAGGTAGGTGTCATCACCTGTAGGATATGAATCTTGTCTCTAGGTTATTGCAAAAGATAATTCTTTTTCAAATTTTGTACATGTTGCATTTATCCTAGTAGTTCAAATATTGTGGTTTCTTTACAAACTGTATGAAAATAATAGTCAAAGGTTCTAAAATGTGAATAGCAGTACAAATTTTGATTTTTTTTTTAACAGTATCTTAATTTTGCTGCTTCAGGTTCTGATAAATCCACTTTCAAACATCCTTCTCTTGATGGATGAATAGACCCAAAATGTATAAAATTCAAAGCTTCCAGTATTAACAGTGCAGGTTTACCCTCCCTTGTGTACATATACTCTATCTCCTGATTTTAAACAGTCAACCAGATAAGTTTCAGTCTGCTTCTGGATTCTGAGTTAATTTCTAATCCTGACTCTACTAGTCCCTAGAAATAAGTCAAATTCTTTCTGAAGGTATGTCAAATTAATGTACCAGCCTACGTCATAAAATCATGAAGAATTAATTGACAGGAATAAAAGGCACGAATGTTTAAAATCATCTTTGTGGACTGCCCTGGTGGCACAGTAGTTGGGAGTACACCTGCCAATGCAGGGGACACGAGTTCGAGCCCTGGTCCAGGAAGATCCCGCATGCTGTGGAGCAACTAAGCCCATGTGCCACAACTACTGAGCCTGTACTCTGGAGCCTGTGAGCCACAACTACTGAAGCCCTCGTGCCTAGAGCCTATGCTCCACAACAAGAGAAGCCACCGCAATGAGAAGCCTGTGTACCGCAACAAGGATTAGCCCCCGCTCGATACAACTAGAGAAAGCCCATTCGCAGCAATGAAGATCCAACGCAGCCAAAAATAAGTAAAAGATAAATAAATTTTTTAAAAAATTAAAATCATCTTTGTAATTTATCTAAATTTGGCATACTGGACACCTCACTTTTTAAAATTATCCAATGCTATCTTAATACCTTAGCTTTATTTTACTAGTCAACTAGAGGTTTAAGAGAGAATTGGAAAACGTTCTACAATTTTATCTGTCAACTTGTTGTATTTCTCTGGAAATGTAATGTCCATGGATTTTTTTTTATTTGATCCCTAATCTTATTTTATCTGACTGCCAGCTGTGTGAAATACGTTGTCACCTATTTTTTTAAAAACAAGAATTCTTTTAATATTAGCTTAAATTAATCCATAATAATCAATAAACATAAAAACAGTGAAAAGGCAGATTAATTTCCTCTACACTTTTCCTTCCAAGGTTACATTGCACCGTGGAGTGGCAGGTTTTACTCATTGTGGGATACTGGGTAAGTGCAGATAAGTTATTTGCCCTCATGTTATTTTCCTTTTGTTGTCTGTTCTTTATTAGTATCTCTGTCAATACCTGGGCAACATTTCTAAAGTATCTAGCATGTACTAGTTTAGTAAATGTTGTATTTTGTCTGTTATAATACCTGTTTGGAATTCACCTTTAGTGTGATTATGTAAGTCACATTTCTGTTCATGGGCAACTCCTTATTTTAGTTTTATTTGTTAAAACATTTCAGGTAATGTGTGCCATTTTAGTAATTGATTTTTGTTTTTACCAATGTATTCAAAGTTTCCATCTGTTAGTAATATTTAATTTTTAATCATTAAGGATAGATGCTATGTTATAGCATCTGTATGCCGTAGATATGAAGAAAAATTTAACTTTCTTTTTAATACCACATTATCTAAGTTTCTTGATATTTTTTAACCTATCAAATATACTAGAGAATATTTGTCATGCTTTTTAAGAGTGCTATTATAAAAAGAGTTAGTAAAAAAAAATTAGTTTTAAATTAGCTCAATAATTTTTTATCTCTAGAAATGTTTTCCTAAGGATAAGAAAATATCTCTTGGTGATAATTTACTTCTCTCCCTTGATTCTGCTATTCCATCTTTTTTGTTACTCTTCATGTGGCCGAATAAAAAACCTACCACAATTTATTGAACAGGCCTGCCCTTTGGTGTGATACCAAAAGGGCTCCTGCCCATGACTAATTAAAGGGCATAAGCAAATTATGTATGAATGGCTGAAGCTAATAGACACAAACTTCCAGAGATCAGCCTTTGCATCACCAGAGTTTGAGGGAAAACCCCAGTTGTAGAAGTTAGTTATTCTGATTAGGTTAAAATCCTAGGTTAAATTTTTCTTAGTCATACTTATTCTTGCTTTCAGACTTTAACTGACCACTTTGGAATTTCAGGGAAAATTTGTCCTGTCTTTTCCATTTCCCTCATCAGCCTCTGTGCCATCTCCTTGTTAAGAAAGGTATTGTGGCAATATGATATGTTATCGGATAAGGTATTTCTGCTAGTAATAAGTCCAGAAGATAGTGAAACTCGTTGATGCAAACTTAGAAAAGTACTAAGTTAAAACTGCAAAACAAATTCCTATTTGAGCAAAGATTTTTGTGTTAGAAGTCAGAGCCAACACTTTTATAACTGGCCTTAGATAATTCTGATTTTAGGAGGGGCATATTGGTTTTGGTTTTACCAGTGTATATCAGAATTATTTCCACTCTAGCTGGTTACATTGGAATATACTTTTAAGCAAGAAGAGGTAGGGATAGGAACCATATCTACAATCAGAGAAAGTTTAGTCATCTAAAAGGAACTCCTGTTTTATCATTTACTTTTAAATAATGTTAACTTTTTTTAATACCAGGTATGCAAAAATACACATTCCAATTATTGCGTCAGTGTCTGAGCATCAACCTACAACTTGGGTATCTTTCTTCTTTGATCTACATATTCTTGTGTGTACCTTCCCAGCAGGCCTGTGGTTCTGCATTAAAAATATCAACGATGAAAGAGTATTTGGTAAGAGATTTTTAATAAGTACTTTGATTTATTTATTTTTGTTGAGATTATCACTGCACTCTAAAGTTTTATTTTTCTTTGCTTGACTCTATGCGTATTTAAGATAAACTTTCCTCTTACTTTGCATAAGTGCTTAACTAAGAAAAATTCAGTGAATTTGCATTATATATACTCTAATTATTAACTTTTCATTTTGGACTAGTATATAAATTTTTCATTCAATTTATTGTTTTCTGAGAGGTTAATGTAATTATAGTCTGTGGCTGAGAATTGGAAATTATAACTGTTGACAGAATAGACTTGACTTTATTTTCTCAGTTAAATCCAATCAAGTAGGAAGAAGTTTGCAGGGGCATCCATGATCCAAATTTCAGGGCAAAAGTACATTTTGTAATGGAATAAGAATCACCTTTAAGTAACACCCTCTTGACTGATTTGTGTAATTTCCAACTTACAAGACTTAGATATACAAACTATTTTAAAGGCAGTGTTTAGGATCTGACATTCAAAATATAAATGGACAGAATAAACAGATACCAAACACTTTTATGTAATTCAGTCATCACAAGAAGTATGCTGTGGCTGTTTTGCATTTGATAAAACCTGAAACTGAAAAAGCTTTGTAATATGCACAGGGTCACACAAGCAAATAGTTTGTGCAAGTAGGGGTCCTGGACCATTAGAGACACTCAAAAGTTACTGTTCCAGAGTGAAGTCAGGAGAGATAAAATAGCATCTGCATAGGTTCTAACCAAAGGACGACACTCCTTCTTTTCTGGTTTCTATAGGTCAGTGGTCTCTGGATAAGGCCATGTTAATATTGCATCATTCAAAAAGATTTTAGCTTAGACATATTGCCCGCTCATGACTTAGCAGTCCCAATCCTAGGTATATACCCAAGAGAAGTAAGTGCATGTGTCCCATAAAGGACATGTTTAAGAGTATATACATAGCAACTTTATCCATAATAGCCCTGAATTAGAAACATTCCAAAGGTTATCAGCAGTAGGATAAAGAGATTATGTATTTGTACAGTAGAATACAACACAACAATTAATAAAAGAATAGCATGGGTAATTAAAAGAAACCAGTACAAAAGAGAACATTTTTATATAATTTCATTACTATGAAGTTTAAGAATAAGGAAAACTAAATTATTGCTTTAAAAGTCCAAATAGTGATTACCTTTTTGGACTTTTAAGGTAAAAAAGGGTGGGGGGTGAGGGGAGCAGTTATTGACTGGGAAGAGGCATGAGGGATTCTCCTGAGGAGGTATACAGATGTTCTGTATTTCGATATGGGTGGTAATTACATAGGTGTGTGCATATATAAAAATCCATTGAGATAAACAATATGGTATAATAAATGTATTTTTTAGTCAGGAAAAAAAATGTGAATTAGCTTCAAATGAGATAGGCACCCAAATGACTCATTAACTTTGTAAAGTCATATAGCCTCTAGCCAGAAATGATAGAGCCTTTCCTTGTGGTGAGCACATTATCTGGAAAGCTTTGACTATTGGAAATTACTTCCAATTTTTGTTTTTTAAGTTTCTTGGCAATAACTTTATAAGTTCCTCCTTTGGTAATAAATTATATTCTTCTCATCCCATTCTTACTTTAAAGCAGGCTTTATGCCAGATACTGGCACAGACTTTTCATAGACTTTGATTCTATAAACTTACTGTGCCTAATAATACAATTCACCAAACATGTTTTCATCTGTCAGTTAATGTATTTTTCTAATATGTGATGCTGTTGACAAATAATTGTCTCATTCCCCATAGTAGCTATAATTAAACTTGAAACATGATATGCTTCTCTAAACTGTTGATATGCAGTGTTTATTTTGTCAACACTAGTTATAATTTCTAAATATGACTTTTAAATTGGTTAGCATTATCAATTCAAAAACAATTAGGGCTTCCCTGATGGCACAGTGGTTAAGAATACGCCTGCCAATGCAGGGGACACGGGTTTGAGCCATGGTCTAGGAAGATCCCACATGCCGTGGAGCAACTAAGCCCATGCTCCACAACTTCTGAGCCCACGTGCCACAACTACTGAAGCACACGCACCTAGAGCCTGTGCTCTGCAGCAAGAGAAGCCAACGCAGTGAGAAGCCTGTGCACTGCAACAAAGAGTAGCCCCAGCTTGCCACAACTAGAGAAAGCCTGCGTGCAACAACAAAGACCCAACACAGCCAAAAACAAAATAAATTTATTTTTTTTTAAAAAGTTCCTCTTTAAGTAAATAAATAAATAAAACAGCCCTTTTATGAGATGTTTGTCTGTTTTTAGATTTTGTTTTAAATAGTTTTAAATAGTTAGTGGAGTTTCCAGGGACCCTTTTCTCTTCTGAAGTGTTACGAGAGAACTTGTCTTTGCAGTTGCTCTGTATGCCATCAGTGCTGTCTACTTTGCTGGCGTGATGGTGCGGCTGATGTTGACCTTGACTCCAGTCGTCTGTATGCTGTCTGCAATTGCATTCTCAAATGTTTTTGAGCATTATTTGGGGGATGACATGAAAAGGGAAAACCCACCTGTGGAGGACAGCAGTGATGAGGATGACAAGAGAAACCCAGGAAATTTGTATGATAAGGTGGGAAATCTAAAGTAAGGCCTTTAAAATTTTTACGTGTTTTATTTTTCCACCACAGTAAGAACTTGTATATATTATGAAGGGTGATTAAACAAGAATTTAGTCAAACTATGACATTTCTAGTTGGTCTTTACTGCTTGCCTCAAATTTTGAATCCTGGTTGGTCTTTTCACTCAGAAAGCTGGTGCTCTACTAAATTACATAAAATTTAGCGCTATAAATCCTTCTGAAACAATGTGCAAAGTGCTTATCCTTGAGGTCCATATTCACTGTAAACTTTTAAAATATTTGGTTGACTGAATAGTGATTCACGAGGGGAATAAGTGCCTTAAAAAAACAGTCTCCAGTTCGTTAGCACTAGGTAGCTGGCCCATATAATAATGTAATTCACTTTTAACTTCTCAGCTAACAGAGCAGGATTATATTTGGTGCAAGTGTGGAAAAGACTTAGAATCAGAGCACTTGTCTTGGATGACATAGTAAACTTTATTAACTAGATTTTTAAGTAGCAATAAGCAATGAAGAACTTCGCAGTATATGTATTAATTTTGAAATTTTCTTTCTTTACTATGATAGGTCCAGTATTATTCATACAGATTAGTGCTAATAAGGCACATACCTGCTTTTGTGTTTGTGATGTTTTGTTTTGTGGTTTCTTAATAACTAGCCTTGCAATTTAGAACCTCTGACTGTTCTGTTCTCTGTTCCGTGAGGTTTTTGTTTTGTTTTCAAAAATGTAATCTTGATTTTAACAAGTCTGTTGGTTTGGGGTTTGGAAATTAGAAAACTGATTCTGATAATGCAGGTTTTTCCTATACTAAAGTCCTACATGGTCTGGATTATAGCCGGATATTGCTGTTTTCACGGTGAGGAATTCAGATTTTTTATAAGAAAAGGTGGCCAGCATGAGACCATTTGGTTATCTCCTTTGTATTTACATAAAACATAAGGACAGTTGAGTTTGAAAGCAGCTTCTTACTGGAGATTTTTTGCTCTGCAACCTGCTCCTGGATTGGGTTTAGTTCCAGGAAGCCTTCTCATTCACATTTGACTTTAGAATTCACCTTGATAATTTTTAGAAAATGTTGTATGACCCACACGAGAATTCCTGATGGTTATACATTTTCCTTCTGAAAGAATTAAATTGATAGATAACATTCTCCCAACCTTCTCCCTTTTGAGTGTCTTAATGAAAGCAAGTCAAATGATGAATTTGTCTCATCAGTTTTTTTTGCATTTTCAGGCAGGTAAAGTGAGGAAGCATGTAACTGAACAGGAAAAAACTGAAGAGGGATTAGGTCCTAATATAAAAAGCATTGTTACCATGTTGATGCTGATGCTGTTGATGATGTTTGCAGTCCACTGTACCTGGGTCACAAGCAATGCCTACTCCAGCCCAAGTGTGGTCCTGGCCTCTTACAATCATGACGGGTAAGAAGACAACTTGACTACAAGAGGATTTTATACCTACCTTTTTTTCCTGTCTCAAAAGATAGAATTCAAAGATGTTTGTGAAGCTCTGCATTTGAATCTGCTGTGCTTTTCTTGTGACCTTTCCCCTGCCCGTCCCCTTTGGTAGAAGTAGGTAATAATCATTGTATTTCATGCTCTTTTCCAAAATATCTTTGCATATATAACATACACATTAGTCTTTCTCAAAGTGTTGTGCTTGGACACAGCATCATCATTACCAGGAAATCCTTTAGAAATGTAAATTCTTGACCCCACCCCAGTGTGTGAATGAGAAACCTGGGGGTGAGACTCAGTGATCTGTGGTTTAATAAGCCCCCCTGGTGATCTGATACAGCTACAGTTTAAGAACAGCTGGTTTATGTACTGCAACCCCGCATTCCCACTCCAGCTTCTGCTTCACTTGGGTGCTCATTAGACTTGCCCAGTATCAGGCTCCACCCCAGAACTACTAAACCAGAATTTGCTTTTTTACAAGATGGCCTGGTGGTTTGTATGCATATTAAAGTCTAAGAAGCACTAGTCTAGCTCTCCATTGATTTTTTTTTTTCTCCCTACCATGGAGGCTTTTAACTACCATCCTTAAAATATGAAATTACTTAGTGGCTTGGCACCTCAAGGTTTTAAGTTACCATCTTCACACTTCCAAGATATCATTTAAAAGAATATTGTGATTGTTTTCAGCACCAGGAATATCTTAGATGATTTTAGAGAAGCTTACTTTTGGCTGAGGCAAAATACAGATGAACATGCCCGAGTGATGTCTTGGTGGGATTATGGCTATCAAATAGCTGGGATGGCTAACAGAACTACTTTGGTGGATAATAACACCTGGAATAACAGCCACATAGCACTGGTAAGAATTTGATCAACAAAAGATCAAAAGTTACAAACCTTTATTCACTACTTAGCAATCAGACTTCACTTGTGATTAAGTAGGAAAAATGTGGGTGAAAGTACTCTTTGCTTGCTGAATTTTGAACATACTTCTCTACATATTTATTCAACAAAGTGAGTTCAAGGTATGCTTATTTTGTTTTTAAGAATAGAATTTATTTAAGTATCATTCAGAATTGTAGGCTGTTTGCTGGAGAATAGGCAAAATCTGAAACTTAAAATATTATATTTGTCTTGTATTTTCCATTTCATAAGAAAAGTATTTGCAAATATGTAAAACAAATGCACTGTGTTTTATGGGCATGCAAATTATGTTCGCTCTAGCTATTAAATAACTAATTTACATTAATTAAAGTAATCACCTCTCTGTTCTTTAAAGATTTTAAATAGATAACTGGGCGTTAGCCAAATGAATTCTCTTTGTATTAGTGTTGTAACTAATCATTAGATGTTTAGTAAACTGAAGAGAAGAATATATTTGTGCTAGCTAGATGGATGGTCATCCTCGGCCTGAGGTTATGAGAAGTTCTACTTCTTTTAAGCTTGCCTGCTTTCATATTAAAATGTTAATTTCATGAGACCTAATTATTAGCAAAATATTAGAGCATGTATTTCTGATTTTGACATTTCTGCTATAATTGGTTGTAGTAAGTGAGGTGCTTATAAATCTCAGTAAATCTGTTGAATTCATAGCAAATCATTTTTATAAAAAAGTCCATGTAAATCAAACTCTTGAGATGCATTCCATCTTAAAGTAAAAGTGTACGTCCATTTTTATTTTTAGTGTATTTTGGGACTAAGTACACCCATTCTCATTTTTTATTCTGTAGGTGGGAAAAGCCATGTCTTCAAATGAAACAGCAGCCTATAAAATCATGAGGAGTCTGGATGTAGATTATGTTTTGGTTATTTTTGGAGGGGTTATTGGGTATTCTGGTGATGATATCAACAAATTTCTCTGGATGGTTAGGATAGCTGAAGGGGAACATCCAAAAGACATTCGGGTAAGAAACTAGGTCGTTCTCGGTGTGTGAAAGACAGCTCCCAGTAGCCCTCTTACCTTGTTAATTGCATTGTGTTTGTTTTCATTATCCTATCCCCCAAATTAGTTCTTCAGTCTGACTTTACTGTTTATTAAAGATACCATAAGCATTTTCCCAGGTTTAAAACTTTGGAAACTCATACCTGGTACTTCCATTCTCCCCTACAAAGCAATCCCTTGTCAAAATTCTTGCCTTTACTCCTTACAGCCTGTCACTTCTGCCCTTTCCTTCCATTTTCATTGCTTCCACTCTGGCATTGACCCCTATGCTCGTAAACCTGAAATAGGACAGTAGCCTTGAACTTGCTATCTTTGCCTTAGTCTTGTTCCCTCTCCCAGTCTAACATGACGTTGATCATGTAACTTCCCAGCTTTTTTTTTTTTTTTTTTTAAGCCTTCATTAGTTTAAGGAAAGGGGCCTTGAAACCAGACAGACATGAGTTGGAACTAAACCCTGCCACTGCCAGCTTGGTGCTATGGGCAAGTTGTTTTTCAGCCAGTCAGCATTATATGCTTTGAGCACTAGGTCTTGTTCTAGGTTCTAGTGTTATAATTGTGATTACGGCTGTTTCAGTTGATCACTAACAGATGCCAGGAATAATTCATTTGTACTGCTGTTATGAGAATTTATAGTAACATAGATGAAACCTCAGCCTAGTGGCTGGTTTGAAATAATCATAATGATGATTGAAATAATGAAGCAGTGGTATGAAATCCAAACGCTTTAGCTCAGAATGCACAACCCCTTAATACTTCACTTTCCTTTGCTGGCCTCTTGTCCTTCTATCACCTTTTTCTACTCTGTCGATCTACTCTAGCCCGTGAAACTTGCCTCGTGGTTTCTTTCCTTGGCTCATCTGACACACGTGTTTATACAGTTTTCTTCTTGGAGTACCTTCCCTACCACAGATTAGTCCCCTCTCCAGAAGCCCTTCTCTGGTGCATTATCAGATCACATCCAGCCTGGTTTGTAGGTAGATTCTGTTGTATCTCTCCCACTCAGCTGTGAGCTCAGAGAGGTTGGGCACCCAGCACTGTGGTTTACGTGGTGAAGGCACAAAAGATGAGAGTAAGATTCACTGCTGATCCAGAATAAAAGAACCTTTTGGGAAAATGTATGAATGTGTTTTATGTGACAGGGATGAAGTCGAGTAAAGCCCCAGATTTCTTGTTTAAGTGTAAATGCTGTGACATTTCCCCTTAACTACGATTAATAAACAGTATTACCTTATGTTAAATTGGTCTTAATTTAATCCTCCTAGTATATAATTTTCATTTGTGCATTTGCTTTAGCAGTGTTAAAACTGACGTGGTAGATCCAGATATATGCTTTGAACCATTTATATAGAGAAAAATCCTAAATTCCTATGCTTTGTGAATAGGTAATTTACACATTCACATGGTTCAAAAAATAAAATATAAAGGGATATACAGTAAAAGTTTACACCCCCCACCCCAAGAAAAGGAAAAGAAAAAAGTCCATGGTAGTCTCTTACTATTTTCTTATGATTCTTATTGAAGCAGATAACTAGTAGCAAAATATACACCTTGTTCTTGCTTTTTTTACTTTACAATATATTATGGAGATCTTATGGGGATGCTTCTTCATTCCTTTTTTTTTTATATCTGCATAGTGTCTTCCATTGTGTGTGTGCACCATGATTTATTTAACCTGTCCCTGTTAATGGACATTTAGGTTGATTGCAGTTTTTTAATCTCATAAACAGTGGTGCGATAAATAACTTTCTACACTCATCATTTTGCCCATGTATAAGTATCTCTGTAGGATAAATTCCTAGATGAGGAATTTCTATCGATGGTGTCAGATTAGCCCTCTTAGAGGTTAATTCATAAATTTGATGAACTCCCAATAAAAATTCCTACAGAAGTTTTCTAAACATTCCCCTCTGAACTAAAGAACTGATTTTAAAAGTTCATATGGAAAAATAAAGAACAAATTTAGTTGGCCTACCTGATATTAAATCATGGTATTGGTACCTTTTTTTTTCTTAAATTATTGAGGTTTTATTATAACATGGTTTAAAATCTGGTAGAATTAATTAATAATCGCCCTCCCTCACTCTAACAGACTATTGTTCTTTTTCTCTGTGTTTTGGATACTCTTGTTTATTTCCTATAAATGATTTCTATACTGAGCTTTAAAAAACACCCATGATAGTTTTGTGGGTTTTTTAAGAGATGACATTAAATTTATAAATTCGTCTTCTGATACTATATTTTTTTGAGATGTAACTAAATATGGCTTTATGAAGATACCTCAAAAGTTAGTTCTTATGGGGAAATGAAAAGGGGGAACCTGTAGCTTTGAATTGGTTATATTAAACTGACACAAACTTCTGGATTCTTTCCTGTAGGAAAGTGACTATTTCACCCCACAAGGAGAATTCCGTGTAGACAAAGCAGGATCCCCTACTTTGTTGAATTGCCTTATGTATAAAATGTCGTACTACAGATTTGGAGAAATGCAGGTTAGTTACATCAATTTTTCTATAATCTTTATTCAAAGGAATATTAAGTAGCCTTGTTTGACTCTAAAAAACAGGATAATGATGTTTTGGTTGCGCTGTAAAGAAAAATGTGCTCATCTAAAGATTCTTTTCTCTATTAAATTTAATTTCTGAAACTTGTATGTAAAAAACGAGGAAATATTTTTTAGATCAAAGATTTCCTTCCAAAATTGTTAATTAACATAGGCTCAAATCCATTCTTTGTTTGCCATCTCACTTTTCAACTTCATGCTTTTGGAAGACCAGGGAGAGGTCTTCCAGCTGGGAAGCAGTGTGATCTTAAGTAGTTTAACTTCACAGCCTAGTGGGGGAAAGCTTGAAATTAAAGAGATGAATTATTTAGTCACTTCATATATTCACTGTTTCCCTGTTCTCCATTACCACAGAGAGCTAGGACTCTCTGGGTCAGAGTTTTCCCAGAAAATTGGAATGATATGGTACAAAAGATTAAGAGTCAACAAAAATGAGTGAATGGGCAAAGAGGCATCGTGGCAAAAAGAACAGATAATGGACTGTCACAACACCTGGGTTCCAGATCTGGCTCTGTCAGGTCACATAACCCTTGGACAAGTCACATTCTCTCTGGACTTGTTTTTTTCCTTGTCTGTGTATAATGGGGGTTGGACTGATGGCTTCTATGATTCTTCATAGCTCTCAGATTGCGTGACTGTCATACCAAGTTACACCTTCATACTAAGGTCACATCAATGGCAGAGGAAAAATTGCTTGTTTAATTTTATACAAATACCAGGGATCGAGATAATGTTTCAGCATTATTCGCTTGGAATTACTCTACAGGTGGCTCTGAAAAAACAGACAAAAATTTTACTACCAGATTTACGTTTTTGTTTGTGTTTTCTTTGAAGGCCACTGCCTGGTCTCTAAACTCATGCTAAGAAAGAAGCAACTTAAGCCATAATAATTAGCTACCTCAGAAAATGGGTGAAAGATTAGTTTCTCTGTTCACTAATGAGAGCATTGAAGGACTTTTTTTTTCTGTCACGTTTATCAAGAGCTCCAAGCCATGCCTGTAGCATGCATTCATTTTGATGCCTTTCCCTGCTCGAGAATAATATGTTTAAGACATGAGGTATATAACTTTGCTCTTGTATAGATGTGCAATAACAAGTTATTCTCGCACTGGAGGAGATTTGGTTTTTGGATTTATATTTAAGTTGAATTCATTTAAGTTCTGTGTGGCAACATATAAACTTAGTCTGAGAATTTCTTAAAATCTTCTCCCGTCCCTCCATTTTTTCCTCCTTTCATTCTTGGTTAATCTTCCCATGGTTTGGCTTGTCTGACTTCCTTTGTAGTTCCCAATTTCAGGTTGGTTAGCATCACTGCTTTACTTGTGCATTGATTTAACAAGTAATGCTGGTAAGATAGAGCCACACTGAATAAGGTAAAGTCATCATGCAGCTTACATCCTGTTGGAGGATATAGGTAATTTTAAAGATAAATAAAAACCTTAGCAACAAACACTATAGAGTAAAAGAATAAGGAATCAATGGAGGAGACTTCGCAACCATCAATCTCAAGAAAATATTTATCTGAAGGGATGGTATTTGGGCTGAGACCAAAGGATAGAAAGGGGACCAGCCATGCAAAATCACTGAATGAAGAACTTTGAGGTTGAAAGAGTAGATAGTATAGTGCAAGGCCCTGGGGCAGAAAAGCAGGCCCTTCTGTGTGTTTTCTCTGAATACCTATAAGAAGGGCTTTAATGGATTTTATCTTGCTATTGGTTTTTTTATGCCTGTGGGCTGTTCATCCACTCTAAGGGTTCATTTAGTTTCTCTCTTGCAGAGTTTTTCCTATCTGGTTAGCAACATATAAGAACTGTTACAATATATTGCTCTGATTGTGTTTTCCTAGTTTAAAAGGAGAAAGTTTTACTCTGCTGCTAACATTTACTACCTTCTAATATTGCAAGCTTTCCAATATGGTTAACATCCAATACTAATGTCACTTTTGCAGCTGGATTTCCGTACACCCCCAGGTTTTGATCGAACACGTAATGCTGAGATTGGAAACAAGGACATTAAATTCAAGCATTTGGAGGAGGCCTTTACATCAGAGCACTGGCTTGTAAGGATATATAAAGTGAAAGCACCCGATAACAGGGAGACACTAGACCACAAACCTCGAGTAACCAACATTTTCCCAAAACAGAAGTATTTGTCAAAGAAGGTGGGTGCCAAATGAAGTCATGTTTATGAAAGGGTAACTCCATATATACACTAGTATGTATAAAAGGGATAACTAATAAGAACCTGCTGTATAAAAAATAAATAAATAAAATTCAAATAAAAGAGAAAAAAAGGGTAACTCAAGATTGGTTGGTTTGACTGATAAATAATTACTGAAAATTGCGAATAAATTTTCATTTGCCAGATGAATAAAGACCAAGGCTTATATACAAAGTAGATATAAAGCCAACCTGCTGAGGGCAGTCCTTGCAAACTCAGCACTTCGGGTACCCCAAGCAGCAACTGTTCTGGATAGTTCTTGATAGGGAAGAGTGGTTATCAGTGAACCAAGCTAAGATTTTCCAGAGGCATTCTGGCTTTAGCTTGTGCCACTCCCATTAGTACGACTTGTTTGTAAAGTGAGATGTGTCTGTGGCTTCTGAACCTTTGTGAAAGTAAAAATGCCAAACAAGTAATAACAGTTGTGATTCGTTCATCATCTTTTGGTCAAAGCAAATTTATATAGCATTTTCATGTTCCGTTCTAGTACGACGTTACTGTATTATTCATTGAATAAAAAATAAACTTGAGTTGGTTTGAGTCTTGAATGAAAATAAATCATTTATCTTAAGATAATTATTTTTAAATGTAATTGTCATGACAAAGCTTGTAGGTAGAATTATGATGATGAGACTATTGGCAGTCCTTTTGTAATAAATAATAAGATATGAAGTCTTTTACTGGAGGTCATTATGGCTCACTTAAGCCAAATAGATCTAATCTTTGCTATAAAAGCTACTGAAAAATGAGTATTTATATGGTTGGCCCTCTGTGGGAGATGGAAAATAATGAGCAGTTAGAAGAAATATTAAGATTGTATTTTAAGGTACTACTCTTATAATACTAATTGTTATTAGACTGATCTCAGTCTTAAATCTTGAAAGATACTTAGGTGTACATTGCTCAGATCAGTTATTTGAAATCATTGAAGGAATTGTCTTATCCCTTTGTATTACTTAAAATATACTACAGATATATTCAGAATACAGATCATTTCAATTTGTACTATAAAGTGCTGAATATTAACTGTATGGTATGTAAATAGAAACTTTAACTGAATACTTTCTGTGCCAGGAATAGGTTACCATATCTAGACTAACGTATTTAAATAAGTCACAGAGAGCTGGCACTCACTGTGTCGTCATATCAAGTGATCTGGTGTCTCATAGGCACGTGGTAGGAGAAACTGATGAGTCACATCAGTGCAGAAGTCAGAACAAATGCTGACAGTCTGAAGGCAGTCACTCCTAAGACATCTCAGCCCAGTTATGAAAACAAGGCATTGAACTTGCTGTATAACTGTTGATAGTGAAGTTTCTTAATCTGACCTCTTTGTCTTCTCATCATTTCCCCCAAATAAGTGAATGGATAAATAAAAATCCATCTGTCTTGTATGCCAAAAACATATTCTATTAGCCAACAACCTGGATCTAGTATTTCTGGTTTCCATGGCTTTATACTCAGTTTTGTAGTAGCAGGAATGCTTTTTATTTGTTTTGCTTTCCTCTCTCCAGCCCAGTTTTTATTTGGGGGGTTGAAGGGGGTGTGAGTGAGTACAGCAGCCACTTCCTGCCACTGCCAAGCTGACATGGCTGAGGCACTGGGAATTGTAGTCCAGGGCTGCATGGCTCACCTGCTCCTAGAGAGAAAACACCCTGAGGACCTAGATACATACGTGCAGAGACCTGGGGCATTTTACAGGATCTCATAGAAAAGGTTTCAAGTTAGAAATAATGTAGGTGATGATGATAAAGAAACCAACTCCTTGGCCTGGTTTGAATTTTTACAAATTGTGTCCTCTGAAATTCTTTACTTTTTGCCCTAATAAAGTAAGTTAATAATAAGGTAACATATATTGTGGGCAAGTTAGCAGTAGCTAATTTTTGTGACCTTAAGAAGGATTGCATTCTGCCTTGTATTTTTGTCACTGTTAGAAAAAAATTATAAATTGTTTTAAACTGAACATCATAATATATGTACACGACATAGCATTTGCCAGAGTTTCTGAAACCTCCAAAAGTTGTATTTAAATGTGAGAATTGAATTGAGGGGTCAATCTCCTGAGTCTTGACCTGCTGCTAACCCAGTGCTTTGACTGATGCCTTAAAGTACTAATTTCCAAGAAATTTGCTTTTTTCAGTATCTATGAATATGTCAGATTGTCAGATCCATGTCCTATATTGATTTATCTTTGTGAGACTCTAAAATAGCAAACATTTTTGCAGTAATTTCTATCACCACATTTGTAGTAATTTATTTCTTACACCACAGACATCAGCTGACAGTATTTTAAGTGGAATCCTGAAGTGTTAAGAAAAATGAAAAATATCTTAGTTTTTTAAAGATCTGTGATGCTCAAGGAATGTTATGGGTTTTTTTTTCTTGGTGTTTGGGTTTTGTTTTAATATTTAAGTGCTTATTTTCCTACCTAAATTGGAGAATGTGCCAAGTAACTTTATTTCTCTTTATTTTTGTAGATAGGTATAATCATCCTCCTTTTTTACAGATAAGAAAATCGGGGCTCCAAAAGTTACTAAGTTAATTTGTATTTCTGACACAGCTAATTCTTGGAAACTAAACTAGGAGCACCATTAACATTTTCTGAATCCTTAGTCTAGTTATATATTCTATCATGCCTGGAAATGTGAGTAATTATTACACCTGAGCATTTAGTGGTTGAGAGGGGAGGTGGGGATTCATTCACTTGATGGTGAGGAATGTATGACAGGCATTTGAGGACTGCTGTGGTCGTCCTTCATCTTAAAGGTGAGGACCTAGTCCAGTTCATCTTGGATCTCAGCATCCTTGGCATAGAGCAGTTCATGGTGCTCATTGACTGTTTCAAGGAGTCCAGCCCTAGGAAGATCTGAGGGATTATAAAGACAGTCTTCATCATTCTGCAGTAAACCATGTGTGTATCTGTAGTTTTAATCCGTAGGAAACCTGCACTAACACCATGTGTTCTGTTTTCTTTTTAGACTGCGAAAAGGAAGCGTGGCTACATTAAGAATAAACTAGTTTTTAAGAAAGGCAAGAAAATATCTAAGAAGACTGTTTAAATATACTGTTCTGGTTCCTAACTTGAAGCAGATGTCCTTGTGAGAACCGGTCTTTGCCTTTAGCTCATGTCATGTTTCACAGCGACGGAGGGTACAGAACCATCGCTGGAACCATCACTGGTCCAGGTTAATGTACAAAACTTTCTGGCAATGCCTGATTTAAAAAATAAAATTGGCTTACTGAGAACAGCTGTTTTTGATTTGTAATGTGAAGCAAGACAGAGCACTGCTGTAAATGTCTAACAGCAGATTTTTTTTTTTACTGGTACATGTTATCCTTCAAATCTGAGAATTTGGACTAATGGCACCAAAGAACCCTCTAATTTGGTCCCTGGCACATGCATACTTGTCAATGTTTTTATTCTTTTACAAGATTTTATTTGAATTACCCAGATAGCAATACGTAAAATACGAATGACAAAATGTGATGCAAGCTTCTTGAACCAGTAAACTAGTACGGTCTGAGAAAGAGGTATTAGAAAAATAATTATACTTCCTTGAACTATATTTATTTTCATGTTTCTCCAGTGCAAAGAATGTTTCATCAAATGTACATTTTCTATTGCTTACTGTTTGCTCTGAGAAGAAGCTGCTGTTTCAAAGATGGACCTGTAACTAATCGATTCAAAGTTTTTTTTTTTTATGTTGAAACATTATTGCTGCTGTTAGCAGTTGTTTTCACCAGGTACTTACAGAGCAGATCTCATACGTTGTTCATTCAAGGGCTAAATTTATATCCTTTGGAAATCATGGCAACTGCACAGGATGTTGCTAATTACCAGGATTGGGTTTGGTATCTTAGTCCTGAGGTTAGCACTTTGTTTACATGCAAAAGATTAAGGAAGAAACCCTTAAAGTGGACAGGTAGCCAAAGTTCATTTTGTGTGATTCTTCAAAATGACAAAGGATTTGTAAAGTTCGCCTGGATTTCTCTCATTTTTATAACAGTTTCATCCATCACAGTGATTTTGTCCTCTGCTCCATATTTTGTTAGTCCCTTAGGCATTTGATGAAACACTCTTTAATGCTATATGCATTTTCTTATTTTTATTAAAAATGTGACAATTGTCCAAAAAAATGCACTAAAATATAAATGGAGATTGAACATGTTCACTTTCCGTCTCATAGGCAACTTTATATAGACTTGAAAATTTTCTCCTGTTTAGTAAAAGTGAAAGAGAAAGGGTTTTTCCTGCCACAGGATATCTTTTTTTTATATAAACAAGTATAATTTACACCACTGCTTTTGGTGGAAAAGTGCAGAATAGTATGTAACTTTTATGAAGAAAAGTGTAATTTACAATATTCATTGAGAATGTTACTGCTGATTTTCTTTTCCAAAGTGTAGAATATTCTTTGATTTATAGAATCCATTTTTGACCCAGATGATGGTTCTTTTACATACCAATAAAATGGTTGAACCTTTTCACAATAAAAGTGTAACTAAATCTGGATTTCTGATACCTTGTCATTTGGAGGATTTTATTTTACTTTGTTGCTTTAAAATTCAGTGCAGAGAAGTTGTTGACTGTAGGGAAAATAAAGTTAATTCAAATTTTGTGTTAAGTGTTGTCTTTTATACATCTTTTATTTTTGAAAGGACTAACAGTATTGAACACATACTTCCTTCTTGTTCACTTTTACAAAGGTTTTAGAGAACACGTGTAGGAAAAGTGCTAGATTAGTTCAACTTAGGTCTAAGGTCTAAGTTGAACTAATCTATTATTTATTTTGCCTTCCTTTCCACCCCAGAGTGAAAATTTCATTTTGACTTTTTATGGGTGAGTGAGGGGAAGACACCTAGCCAAATAAGAATTTAATCTCCATGTAAATGAGGCTAGGACTCTAACAAAAAAGCCCTGCTCTGTAAGTTCCGATATTTAATCAGCCAAGTCTTGTATAGTTTTCTCATTAAGAGCAGGAATGATCTCTCACCTTTTCCAGTTTTAGGGAACCCCATTTTGGTTCAGTGGATTGCCTCAGCAAAAACTATATTGTAACCACACTTGAGATTTTATTGTAACAGAAAAGTGAAATTATAGACAGTAAAACAGCTTTTATTTTTATTCCACATCTTAGAATTGAACAAGCTGAGTGCTTTGTAGTATAAATAAGGCAGTGAGGCAGCAAGTCCAAAGATAAAGTTTATTTTTCAAACTTAACGTCCTTATCTACTTACTTGAGTTTGCATTTGTAGAGTTTTAACTTCGAGTCCCCAGGCCACGACCAAAAGGCCAGAGAACTAGATGGTATAAAAGCAGCCTATAGGGTGTTATCGTTTCCATAGCTTAAGGTCATAAGATTATGAAATCTGGACCCTCTGCACACTTTTTTAAAATGGTAGTAAAATATATAACATAAAATTTACTATCTTAACCATTTTAAAGATGTACAGTTCAGTAGTGTTGAGTACATTCACATTGTTGTGCAACCCTCTCCGAATTTCCTCCTTTGGAATGGGTGCTGCTGGATGTGGGTGCTATCAGACCCCCTGCCTTGTTACCCAGGCCTCACTGAGGTAGGTGGAGTCATGAATGAATGTAGAAACAGCTCTCTGTTAGAAATGGCAGGTGTCTGAAATGAAAAAGTAATCCTTCTTTTGGTGTGAGGTGTGACACCGGGAAGACAAAAATGTACATCTTAGCAAATTACCACAAGACAAGCAACTTTGTAACCACAACTCAGATCAAGAGAACAACACTGCCAGGACTCCAGAAGCTTCCTCATGCTCCCACTTGGTCACTGGCCTGTCCTACTTGCCCCTCTAGGAGGTAATCAGTCTCCTAGGTTTTACAGTAATTTCTGTTTCTAAACATATTTAATTGTACATGTTCTTTGAACAATAAAATGGAATCAAATGTATTTTTTTATATAGCTGCTTTTGCTTAGTTTTTATGAAATTCCAAATGTTGCATGCAGCTGTAGATTTATTTTCATTGAGGTATATAGTATTCCTGTGTGTGTGTATCTCTCACACACACACACCATTCAATTGATAGATATTTGTGTTGTTTCCAGTTGGAGGATATTACAGTTAAGGCTATAGGAATTTTCTTTTACAACTCACATGGAGCTTACATGTGCACATTTTAGTGGGTATTTACCTAATAAAGTAGAATTGCTGGGTAGGGTATGAAGGTTCTTGTTACTCCCACATCCTAATCAGCCCTTGTCAGGCTTTTTAATGTTGCCTTTATGGTGGGTGAATGATGGTTTTCCATTGTGGTTTAGTTTGCCATTTCCAGGTTGCTAATGAGGGTCGTTTGGCAATCCCCTTTTTATAAGGATTTGGTTTTTCTTTTTTTTTAATTGTATTAGTAAGAGTTGTTTACATATCCTGTATATAACCTCTTCATCATTTGTGTTGCAAACTGCCTAGGAATTTATTATTTTAATGTTGTATTTTTCAGTCTTCCATGTGACTGTAGCTTTCTGTGTACCCTGTTTAATATTTTCCTAATCTGTGGTGTGAAGATAGTCTCTTGTATTCTCTTCCAGGAAATATTGTTTTATCTTTATTTTATTTTATTTATTTTTTTGCGGTACGTGGGCCTCTCACTGTTGTGGCCTCTCCTGTTGCAGAGCACAGGCTCCAGACACGCAGGCTCAGCGGCCATGGCACACCTGCCTAGCTGCTCTGCGGCATGTGGGATCTTCCCGGACCGGGGCACGAACTGGCGTCCCCTGCATCGGCAGGCGGACTCTCAACCACTGCGCCACCAGGGAAGCCCTGTTTTATCTTTTATACTTAGGTTTGCAGTCTGCCCAGAATTCATTTGTTGAGTACAGTGTGAATTGTTTGGGTTTTGTTTTGGGTTCGTTAGGTTTTTGGTTGTTTTTTTTCCATATGCAAATCTAATTGTGCACCATTTATTGAAAAGACTGTCCTTTTCCTAAAGTTCTGCAGTTCTCCTTTTGCAGTAAATCCATACATGAATCTATTTCTGGGCTGTATGTTATAATCCATAGATTTCTTACCTTTCTGTATTGATTTAATGTGCTTTAAGATAATTAATATGGTAATGTCTCCCATCCCCACCTTCTCAGACTTTGCTTGGTTATTTCTGGCCCTTTGTTTCTCCATATAAATTTTAGAACCAGTTTATTAAATAACACCAAAAAAGAAAAAAAAGAAAAACCTTGTTGGGCTCTTGACTGGGCATTAGGCATTGAAATTATAGATGAATTTAGGAAAAATTAACACCTTTGACATACTGAGTCTTCTGTCTGTGAACATGGCATATCCTTCAATTTATAAAGGTCTGGGTCATCTTTAATGTCTGCATTGTAGTTTTTCAATAGGTCTTGCACATTTTCATAAGTTTTATTACAAGGTATATGTTTTGATAAATACTGTCTTATAAAGTTTTATTTTCCAGTTGTCAGTATATAGAACATTTGGTTTTATATGTTGAAATTGTACTGAACAACCTGTTAAACTCATCCTAATAATTCAGATTATTATAAACATATGCCATCATAATTAGGGAATAATGGCAGTTTTATTTCTCCTTTTCTGGTGGTTATACATTTGATTTTCTTGCCTTTGCTGCACTGGTCAGGATATCCAGCATCGTACTGCATAGAAAAGGTAACATGTTTGTCTTGCTCCTGTCTCTCACAAAGTTTTCAATATTTTTCCTTTAACTATGTTTACTGTAGTTTAGGTATCTTTGATCGGATTGAGTACATATCTGTCCCAATTTCCTGAGTTATCATGAATGATTGTTGTTTTATCAGGTGATTTTTTCCTTTGTTTATTAAGATGATTCTGATTTTTCTCCTTTATTCTGTTAATAGTGAATTACAGAGACTTTCTGTTTACATTGTTGAACTAAATTTGCATTCCTGGAATAATGATTATTTCTGGTTTTCTTTTTTCTTGTTGCATCCCTATTTCTGTCTCTTCTCTCTCATTACCTTGCTTCTCATTTTCCTTTAGTTTTTTAATCAAAGACCAGCTTATGGCTTTGTTGACATTTTCTACAGTGTGTTTTTATTTCATTAGTGTTAATTTACTTCTGTTTGCTTGCAAGAGAGTTGTTCTTTTTACCTTAGTGTGATACATGAATTTAGTTATAAATTTACTCCAATCATAGTCTGTTTCATTCTCCCAAGTTTTGATATGAACTGTCATTGAGTTTAATGCATAATTTGTGTACTTTCTTCTTTGAACCGTGGGTTATATAGATGTACATTTCTTGATTTTCAAATATGGTGGTTTTTTAGTTGTCCTTTTATTATCAGTTTCTACCTTAATTGTATTGTAATCAGATACTCTGATTTTAATCCTTTGAAGATGTTTGCAATTTGCTCTGTGGTCCAAAGTGTTTGTGTGTAAAATCTTCCTGAAGCTTGTTCTGTTATTTTCTGAGAAGGATGTATTGAAATTGTATACTGTTATAGGTTTGCCTATACTTCTTTGAATTGTTAATTTTTTTTGTTTGAACCCAGATTATTAGGTGTATATATATTTAGAACTTTTGGTAAATTGAAGCTTCAATTTTTTTGGAAATATCAGGATTTATTTTCGGTAATGCTTTTTGTTAAAGCCTATTTTGTCTGATTAGTAAGTAATATATCAACTTTCTTAAGATGTTTGCATGATGTATCTTTTTAATCCTTTTAGTGTACCCTATTTTGGATTTGTTGGGCTTTCAGCCTTGTAGCTTGTTGGTTTTCATCATTTTTTTTAAGTTCCCAAATCATCTCTTTAAATCTTGTTTCTGCCCCATATGCTCTTGCTCTCCAAGACTCCAATTGAACATAGTTAATTAAGCCTTCTTTATTGGCTCTCTCCTTTTGCCTCTCCATTCTGTGTATTTTCTCGACGCAACTCTCTCATCAGTTATGGCTAATCTGTTCTTAAACCCATCCATTGAGTTCTTTTTACTTATTGTTTTTCAATTTTGGAGTTTATCTTTCTTACCATGCCAAATCTGCTGTTTCTTTTTATGGTTTACAGCTGACCCACTGACAGTCCTTTAACACAGTGAGCATAGTTATTTTAAAGTGTGTTTGATAATCCGCTAACTCAGCTCTTGTGGGTTTTGTTTCTGGTGTGTGTTTCCTCCTAATGTGTGGAGGAGAGAGGGGGCAGATTGTGTGCTCTGGACACATATTTAAGAAATTGTTTAAGTAAGTTTAGGCCTAGGATATTTTCCTTTCTAGAAGATTTTGTTTCTGCTAGGTACCTAGTGAAACTAGCAAGCCAGAGTCACATTAATCGAATTTAAGGGATGCTATATGATACACAGAGCTAGACTGCCATCACTGTGAGGGCTGGTTCATTATTTCTAGGCTGAAACCCTGCAAGGACTTCATCCATATGCAGGTTTCAATACCAACATTTGTCCTCCTAGTTCTACAAGGTTACTGAAATTGCAGTTCAGTCTCTGCCAATTTCCAGGGGAAAATGGCCTCAAATGCCAAGCTTTTCTCTCAGGATTTGCATCTTCTCCTGGGTTCTAGCGTGGTGATAATGTCTTGGTTCTGTGAAGTCTTAAAACAGGTGTTATTTCTTGTCCAGCTTTACTACTTGTCCTTAGCCAAAGAGTTGGTCCAAACTTCCCCAGTCCACTACTGTCAGAAGTTGAATATTAGAAACAAAGTTACCTGTGGTCCTTTGGATCCTAAAACAGATATAGTATTTGTTTCTTAACATTTTCACCTCTCTCTTGCTGTGTAACAGCTAGACTTTGGCAATCCAAATTTTGTGCATCCCATAGATAGTCACAATCTCAGTATTTTATTTACTTGGAGAATATGGAATATTCTTGGAGAGTCGTCTTATTTTAAAATCCTGGTGACAGGTTGATTAGAATACCAAGTGTCTGCTTTTGTTGAATTGGATTTCAGTGAAAGCTGAAGCTAATGAGATTGAATGAAAACTCAAGATCAAGTTGCAGCCAGACTGACTGACAACAGTGCATTGTAACCTCAGCACACTATCATAATTATTCAAACAAGCCAGATAAATAGATGAAACATCATCTCTCTCTTCTAACAAAACTAGATTAACATGAATCAGAGCTCAGGCTTGTATCCTGCTGAAGGAAAAAATAATACTTTGTATCTTTTAATATATATTATATATAAACATATAATCTATGTTTTTTTTAATGTTTTTATGGCCCTAGCTATTTATGAGGAAGGTGGGCACTAATCAAGCTTCTGTCACCTCCCTTCTGCCAGGAATATGAAAAACACACTTGTCAGTGAGCAAACCTCCCATTTCGTATCTTTGGTCCACACAGAATTAACTTTTAGGTCTGTAATCTGTTGACTTAATTTTTGTGTATGACAAGGTGTGAGTTTTATATATCCAGTTGGGCCAACACCATGTGTTGAAAAGACCTATTTCTCCCATTTAATTGGCCTTTGTAGAAACTAAACTGACCAAAATTCTCTATTTTGTTTCATCGATCTGTGTGTGTCCTCAACACCAACATCACACTGATTAACTGTAGCTTTTCAGTAAGTCTTGAACTCAACTCGGGTAATGTGAGTTCTACACCTTTGTTCAATGACTTTTAATATTTACCCTGAGACCACAGGCATACACTGGGCATCTTGGGCAAACGAGGATGTGTTGTCACCCAACCTGCAGCTGACATAGGATTAATATCCAGACTGGGTAAAGAACGCTTAGGAAAAAACACAGATGATTTTGATTAGTCCTTAACAGAAGAAACCAAATAGGAAATAAATATATGAAAAGGAACATACCCACCAGGGTTAGCTAAAATGTGCAAATAAGTGAGAAGATGTACAAAAACGTGTATATTGCTGGTGAGAACTTAACTGCTCAGCATTAGCTGATGCAAGTGAAGATGCATATCCCCATGTCCCAGCAATTCTAAGTCTGTCAGAAGTAGCTAAGATAAACATTGATAGCAGTATGTTCATATAATGGAATAGTATTGAAGGAAAAAGAATGAACTACATTCATAAGGAATAACATTGGTGATCTTAAAAACAATTTGAGTTAAAAAGCCAGACCAAAGGATATATAACATGATTCCAGTTATATACAGTTCAAAAACAGGCAACTATGTATCATTTAGGGATATATACATAGTGTTAAAGCTATAAAGCAAACCAGGCTGTGATTCACCCACAAAGTTGGATTAATGGTCAACTTTGTGGGGGTAGAGGGAGAATAATGGGGAATTTGACTAGGAACATGTAAGAACGTTTTGGAGTGATAGCAATGTTTCTTTGGAGTTGGATTGTGGTTACATGTGTCTGCTTCTACTTTAAAATAATTCATTACATGTGTCTGCTTCTACTTTAATTCATTACACTGCACACTAGATTTTTGCACTGTGCTTATACCACACACATGAGAGCAAGGTTGCAGACTAGGAAGCTCCAGGCCATCATTCCTTCATGGAAACACTCAAACTAACAACAAACTAGAGACTGGCTGGAATACCATTATAAGGGCTCTGGAAAACAATCACTGGTCTACAGCACTGATCGAATGCCCAATCAAGAAAAAGTCACATTAAAAATAGTATGAAATCTCACAGTGCTTTTCCCTTGGCCCCACCTCTCCACAGTGGCATGGTTGAGAGAAAGCAGCAGCCCAGCTCTCAATGACCTCTCCTAAATAGGAGGGAACAAAGCAGAACTCACCTGCAAAATTCTGATGTGTCTAGGGCTGCCTGAAGGAAAAAAACAACTTTTCGCCTAACTTAGTCTCAGGGAAAAGTAGTATAGCTGGGGAAAGCTACAGAAAGAGGGAAGCACTGCTCATAAAATTAGAACAAAAAATGTTTAAATTTGTATGGAGACACAAAAGACCCCGAATAGCCAAAGCAATCTTGAGAAAGAACAATGGAGCTGGAGGAATCAGGCTCCCTGACTTCAGACTATACTACAAAGCTAGTCATCAAAACAGTATGGTACTGGCACAAAAACACAAATATCAATGGAACAGAATAGAAAGCCCAGAAATAAACCCATGCATCTATGGTCAATTAATCTATGACAAAGGAGGCAAGGCTACACAATGACAGTCTCTTCATTAAATGGTGCTGGGAAAACTGGACAGCTACATGTAAAACAATAAAATTAGAACATTCTTTAACACCATACACAAAAATAAACTCAAAATGGATTAAAGCTCTAAATGTAAGAAAGACCTGATACTACACAACTGAGAGGAAAACATAGGAAGAACACTCTTTGACATAAATCGCAGCAATATCTTTTTCAAGCCATCTCCTAGAGTAATGGAAATATAAACAAATGGGACCTAATTAAACTCGAAAGCTTTTGCACAGCAAAGGAAACCATAAACAAAACGAAAAGACAACACCCAGAATGGGAGAAAATACTTGCAAATGATGTGAGATTGATCTCCAAAATCTACAAACAGCCCATGCAGCTCAATAACAAAACAACACAATCAAAAAATGGGCAGGGCTTCCCTGGTGGCGCAGTGGTTGAGAGTCCGCCTGCCAATGCAGGGGGCGTGGGTTCGTGCCCCGGTCCGGGAAGATCCCACATGCCGCGGAGCGGCTGGGCCCGTGAGCCATGGCCGCTGAGCCTGCACGTCCGGAGCCTGTGCTCCGCAATGGGAGAGGCCACAACAGTGAGAGGCCCGCGTACTGCAAAAAAAAAAAAAAAAATGGGCAAAAGACCTAAATAGACACTTCTGCATAGAAGACATACAGATGGCCAAGAGGCATATGAAAAGATACTCAACATCGCTAATTATTAGAGAAATGCAAATCAAAACTACAATATCACCTCACACCAGTCAGAATGGCCATCATCAAAAAGTCTACAAACAATAAATGCTGGAGAGAATATGGAGAAAAGGGAAACTTGCTACAGTGTTGGTGGGAATGTAAATTGGTACAACCAGTATGGAGAAGAAGGTTCCTCAAAAAACTAAAAATAGAGTTGCCATATGATCCAGCAATCCCACTCCTGGTCTTATATCCAGAGAAAACTCTAATTCAAAAAGTTACATGCACCTCAATGTTCATAAAGAAGATGTGGTACATATATACAATGGAATACTACTCAGCCATAAAAAAAGAATGAAATAATGCCATTTGCAGCAACATGGATGGACCTGGAGATGATCATACTAAGTGAAGGAAGCCAGAAAAAGAAAGACAAATATCATACGATATCGCTTATATGAAAAACATATAAATGAACTTCTGTATGAAACAGACTCACAGACTTGGAAAACAAACTTATGGTTACCAAAGGGAAAAAGCAGGGGGGATAAATTGGGAGTTTGGGATTGACAGATACACACTACTATATTTAGAAGGGATGACCACCAGGGACCTACTTCACAGCAAAGGAGCTCTGCTAGATGTTGTATAGTAATCTAGATGGGAAAAGAATTTGAAAAGGAATAGATATATGTATAACTGAATCACTTTGCTGTACACCTGAAACTAACACAACATTATTAATCAACTAAACTCCAATTAAAAAGAAGAAGAAGAAGGCTGCAGGGAGACTACAGACCTGGAGATGCCTGGGCAAGAAATTATGGATAGAGGAACAAGAGAATACCTAAGGTCCTGAGAAGAAGCTGAAGGGAAACTCTCTGAAGAATTAAGATATGTAAAAAATAGTCATGTGTAAGGGGGGATCAAAAACAGCACACAGCCCCAGGCAAGACACATGTCCAGAAAAGACCTGAGAGAACCTTAAGCCTCCACGCTGGGCTGATCCCAAGGCTCAGACACCTTGCACATCAGTGAAGGTCTTCCCTGGGGTGCAGCAATGAAAACACTGGGAGAGATGGTTATTTTTTTCAAATGCCCGATTTCCAACAAAATATCACAAGGCATACAAAAAGAAAAAAACAGAAAAACATGGCCCATGCAGAGGAAGAAAATAATGTAACAGCAACTGTCCTTAAGAAATAGGCATCAGATGTATTAGACAAAAACTTTAAACCAACTGTCTTAAATATGCTCACAGAAATAAAGGAAAACACAAAGGACTAAAGTAACTCAAGAAAACACACAATTAGAGTATCAACTAAGATAGAAATTATCTTTTTAGAAAAAATCAAATTCTGAAACTGAAACAAATAAGATGAAAAGTTGGGTAGAGTGCTTTAACAGGAAGAAAAAGTCATGAAGACAGGTCAACTGAAGTTATTAGCTCTCAAGAGACAAAAAAGCAAAAAACTGCAGAAATGTGAAAAGAGCCCACAGGACACCATTAAACGGACTGATATACATTATGGGAGTCCCAGAAGGAAGAGAGAGAAATAGCCCATGTGATTTGAAGAAATAATGGCAGAAAACTTCCTAAATTTGATGAAAGACATGACTACAAATTCAAGGAACTCAACAAATGTCAAGTATGTTAAACCCAAAGGAACCCACAGACCACACTGAGACCCCTTATAATCAAACTGTTGAAAGCCAAAAGCTAAGAAAATCTTGAAAGCAGGAAGAGAAAAGTGACTTGTCACATAAAAGCCATCCTCAATAAGATTATCAGTGGATTTCTCAGAAATTTTGAAGGCCATGAGGCAGTAGGAATATACATTCGAAGTGCTGAAAGAAAGAAAAAATGTAAACCAAGAATTCTATACCTTTCAACACTGCCCTTCAAAAATGAAGGAGAAATTAAGAGCTTTCCGGATAAACAAAAGCTGAGAGAGTTTATTACCACTACACAAAGTCATTCTTTAAGTTAAAATGAAAAGCTTTAGGCAATAACTCAAAGCTATAAAAATATAAAGGTAAATACATGGAGAAATATGTAAACCAATACAATTTCGTATAATTTTATAACTTATTCTATGTGATTTAAAAGACAGGCACATAAAAATAACCATAGACCTGTTAATGGGTACACAATATATAAAAATGTAATTTGTAACATCAATAAAAAGGGGTGAGGGCTTCCCTGGTGGCGCAGTGGTTGAGAGTCCGCCTGCGGATTCAGGGGAGACGGGTTCGTGCCCCGGTCCAGGAAGATTACACATGCCGCGGAGCGGCTGGGCCCGTGAGCCATGGCCGGTGAGCCTGCGTGTCCGGAGCCTGTGCTCCGCAACGGGAGAGGCCACAGCAGTGAGAGGCCCGCGTACCTCAAAAAAAAAAGGGGGGGGGTGGGTGAAGCTGTAGAGGATTAGTTTTTTTATGTGATTGAAGTTAAGTTGGTATTAATTTAAAATAGATTGTTATAACTTTAGGATGTTATGTGTAATCCCTCTAATAACCACAAGTGAAATGGTTATAGAATAAAGACAAAAGAAAATGAGAGGGAATCAAAATGTAGAAAAAAAATCAACTAAGTTCAAAGGAAGACTATAATGAAGGAAATGCAGGACAATAAAACTATAAGACACACAGCAAACAAATAAAATGGCAAAAGTAAGTCCTTATCAGTAATTACTTTAAATGTAAATAGATTAAATTCTCCAATCAAAAGACATAAACTGGCAGAATGGATTTTAAAGCAAGGTCCAACTGTATGCTCTCTATAAGAGACTCACTTTAGATCTAAGAACACGGTGTACATTCAAAGTCAAAGGATGGGGAAAATATTTCATGCAGAGTGACCAAGGAGAGCAAGGGTGATTATACTAATATCAGGCAAACTAAACTTTAACTCAAAAACTTACAAGACGCAGGGACAGTATATATTGATAAAAGAATCAATTCACTAAGAAGATGTAACTATTATAACCATACATCCACCAAACATCAAAGCTCCAAAATGTATGAAGCAAACATTTACAGAATTGAAGGGGAAATAGCTCTACAATAATAGTAGGAGATTTCAATACCCCACTATCAACAGATAAAAACAACAAGACAGGATCAATAAGGAAATAGAAGACATGAACATCACTGTAGGCCAACTGGACTTAACATACAGATCACTCCACCAAACAGCAGCAGAATACACATTTTTCTCAAGCGTGCATGGGACATTCTCCAGGACAGACCCTATGTTAGCCCATAGAACAGTAAATTTTAAGACTGAAATCATACAAAGTATTTTTTCCAATCACAGTGCAATTAAATTAGAAGTCAACAGTGGAAGGAAAACTGAGAAATCCACTGATATGTGGAAATTAAACAACATACTCTTAACCAATGGATCAAAGAAGAAATCACAAGAGAAATTAGAACGTATCTAAAGACAAATGAAAATAAAAACACATACCAAAAGTATGGGATGCTGCAAAAAGCAGTGTTATGGGGAAATATGTAGCTATAATTACTTACATTTGCAAAGCTCACAAATCAGCAACCTTTGAACCTTAAGAAACAAATGAGCTAAACAAAACTAAACCCACAGCTAACAGAAGGAAATAATAAAAGATTAGCATAGAGGTAAATAAAGTAGAGAAAACAGACAAAGTCTCACACTTCCTGATTTCAAAACTTACTGCAAAAGTAATCAAAACGGTGGTACTGGCATAAAATCACACATAGTAGACCAATGGAATAGACTAGGGAGTCCAGGAATTGTCAAATGGTTTTTGATAAGACAACCATTCAATGGGGAAAAGAGTCTTTTCAACAAATGGTCCTAGGAAAACAGTATATCGATATGCAAAGTAATAAAGTTGGACACTTACCTAACACCATATACAAAAATTCACTTAAACTGGATCAAAAACCTAAACATCAGAGCTAAAACTGAAACTCTTCAAAGAAAACATAGGGGGAAAGCCCCATGAAATTACATTTGGCAATAATTTCTTGGATATGACAACAAAAGCACAAGCTATTAGAAAGAATGGACTTCATCAAAGTTAAATACTTTTGTATATCAAAGGACACTATCAACAGTGAAAAAGCAACCCACAGAATGGGAGAAAATAATCTGCAAATCATATATATATATATATATATATATATATATATATATATGGAACTCCTACAAATCAACACAAAGCAACCCAATTAGAAAATGTGCAAAGGACCTGAATAGACATTTCTCCAAAGAAGATATACAAATGGCCAATAAACACATCACTAATCATTAGAGGAATGCAAATTAAAGCCACAGTGAGATAGCTTTTCACACCCATTAGGATGATTGTTGTAAAAACAAACAAAAAAGAGAAAATAACAAGTGTTGGGGAGGATATGGAAAAAATCAAACCCTTGTGCATTGCTGGTGGGATTGCCAAATGGGGTACTCACTGTAGAAAACAGTATGGCAGGTCCTCAAAAAACTTAAACGTGGAATATTCATACGATACAACACTATACACACACACACACACACATACACACACACACAGCCCTGAAATAATTAAAAGCAGGGACTCAGAGATACTTGCACTCCCATGCACATTGCAGCATTATTCACAATAGCCAAAAGATGGAAACCACCCAAATGTTCGACAGGTAAACAAAATGTGGTGTGTGTGTATGTGCGTGCGTGTGTGTGTGTGTGTGTATTCCTCTTAGAGGAAAACATAGGAAGAACACTCTGACATAAATCACAGCAAGATCTTTTTTGATCCACCTCCTAGAGTAATGGAAATAAAAATAAACAAATGGGACCTACTGAAACTTAAAAGCTTTTGCAAAGCAAAGGAAACTACAAACAAGACGACACCCTCAGAATGGGAAAAAATATTTGCAAACGAATCAACAGACAAAGGATTAATCTCCAAAATGTGTAAACAGCTCAGGCAGCTCAATATTAAAAAAACAAACAACCCAATCCAAAAATGGGCAGAAGACCTAAACAGACATTTCTCCAAAGAAGACATACAGATGGCCAAGAAGCACATGAAAAGCTGCTCAACATCACTATTAGAGAAATGCAAATCAAAACTACAATGAGGTATCACCTCACACCAGTTAGAATGGGCATCATCAGAAAACAACAAATGCTGGAGAGGGTGTGGAGAAAAGGGAACCCTATTGCACGGTTGGAGGGAATGTAAATTGATACAGCCACTATGGAGAACAGTATGGAGGTTCCTTAAAAACTAAAAATAGAACTACCATACGACCCAGCAATCCCACTACTGGGCATATACCCTGAGAAAACCATAATTCAAAAAGACACATGTACCCCAATGTTCATTGCAGTACTATTTACAATAGCCAGGTCATGGAAGCAACCTAAATGCCCATCGACAGACGAATGGATAAAGATGTGGTACAAATATACAATGCAATATTTACAATATATACAATATATACAATCAGCCATAAAAAGGAAAGAAATTGGGTCATTTGTAGAGACGTGGATGGACCTAGAGACTGTCATACAGACTGAAGTAAGTCAGAAAGAGAAAAACAAATAACGTATATTAACGCATATATGTGGAACCTAGAAAAATGGTACAGTTGAACCAGTTTGCAGGGCAGAAATAGAGACACAGATGTAGAGAACAAACGTATGGACACCAAGGGGGGAAACTGGCGGTGTGTGTGTGTGGTGTGTGTGTTTGGTGAATTGGGAGATTGGGATTGACATATATACACTAATATGTATAAAATGGATAACTAATAAGAACCTGCTGTGTAAAAAGTAAATAAAATAAAATTCAAAAATTAAAAAAAAAAGCCAAGAGGATGATTACTCCAGGAGTCAAGACAGTGTTACCTCTGGGGTCCAGGAGCAGAATTTTGTAGGGGCACAATTTTGTCGGGGCACAAAGGTGGCTTTTAAGGTATGAACAAACAGGTTTCTTTCCCTAAGCAGTGGGTACCTGGGTGTTTATAATTATTCTTGAACAGTATTATGTTTCGTGTACATCTTTTTTATATATTTCACAATTTTTAAAAAGGCAAAATGAACCCCCCCTCAAAAAAAAAATGTGACCCTTCTCCATTTTTTACTACCCAGATGGTTTATACTCTGGTATACGACTGGAAAATCTAAAAACACCACAGTGATTACTTTTCCGTCTTCTCACTGAGGATTTTCTTCTCAAAATAGCACCTATTCCACTTTCCCTCTCAGAAATAAAATGGTTCCAAACACTTTACTCTCCTGGATGTTTTAAGACGATGGACTAGAACAAGCCTACATTATGGTTTTGCCTGGTAAGTCACTTCTCTCAAAACAAGACTATTCACTAGATGTGACCTTATGACCTTGTCACAAAATATCCACACATGATGTTTTGATGAAAATATCATTGCTGTTCATATCAAATTAATACTAATCCATAAAATTTGAGTTCACTCAGAGCCACCAATTCCAACAGAACTTAGGAATCCCTAAAGAGAAAATACAGACACACAGATAAGTATAGTATTTAATCGAAATATATTTGTCTAATATCTACAAAGTGTGAACAATTGGTCTTAAGAAAGCAGACAAAAGGCACAAAATTAGTATTACTACAGAGAAGCATTCATGCTACTGGATTGTATAAATATTCTCATTAGAGTGGCACAGTAAAAAATAAATTAAGCATTGAGCAAAGATCAAATACTTCATTTTCTCCTTGCTTTCTTATATTCTGGTCATGTCTTGACCTCATTTGTAAAGGCTGAAGACTGAAACTGAACTGAAACCATGAAACACTTATGCAGGCTTTATGGATGTTTTAATCACAGTGGTTTCCTTGCAGAATTCGGGTCAAACAAGAGGTGCACTTTAAAAAAAATCCACAGGATATTCTTTTCTCTTTCCCCAAATGAAATATAAGATTGAGGCTGTGGTGGTGCACCTTTGCAAACACTGCATGTTTGCAATGCGTGTATTTCATTTCTAAAGCCCTTTTTTCAAGATAAAAGTAGTGCAGTCTCCATATGACTTGTTTTCTACCATGAAAGAAGCAGCTTCTGAAAATTGTATGACTAGAGCTTTGAGCGTGAGAAATTATCAGAAAGCTTCTGGGGCAAGGAGGTGGGAGGAACATTCCAAGGTAGGCCTGGCTCTGGGCTCTCCCAGGGGTGCTCCATCCTGGAAGGCTCCGGCATAAACCTTTAACAGCGTCCTGCCCGCTCCCCATCCAGCAGGAAATGGCAGTTGATCTGTCTTGCATATGGACAAACAAATGATGACTTGGGAGGGGAATGGGAAGCACAGCGATTATTCTGAAATGACAACCACCTTCTACCAGATGGACAGCAGTAGGGCCACGCCAGTTCACCTTTGTTTGAACAGGAGTTGTCAACTGGAGGATACTTTGTGAGTGCAAAAGTATTTGGCAAAGTGAAAAGTAGAAAACTTCAAACCTCATTGATAAAAAGGAGCTCATAATTACCCACTTCAATATTGTTAAGTGCACTATTTACATGTGTAATAATATCCAGCAGACATAGCGCATGCGTGTGAACATACAGTGTGCCGAGAGCTTGCACACAGACGTGTGTGCACACGCATGCCCCAAATGGCTCTTGAATAAATTCAATCCCATAGTAGAGTCTGGGGGTGCATTTTTCACAGTACATAATTTCCCTCTCAGGTACCATGTCTTGAACGCAAGAGGTCTCAGGGAATACCAGAAGAACCTTGATACTGTACCACTTTAATTCCTCCAAAAACAGGACCGTTTCTGAAAGTTCTGCATCTCCACCCATTAGTGTGCCTTCCAAAGCGGATTGAAGTATACCCAGCCGTCACCCTGCAAGAGAGAGGAGGACACATCATTACTTGGAGACCTGTCGGCGAGACAAGGGGAGAAGCAAGGGTATCCCCTGCTGCGCTAGTACCACACAGTACCATGCAGTGCTGGTTACCATCTATCTGTTCGGGACCACCAACCTGTGTGCCGGCCTCTCCTGATGTCTCACAGCCAAGCCATGCTGGTGGTCTCACCACCCCTCCTCAGCCCGGCTGCTTTTTAGAGCCCATGGGATCTTCGTATCTGGCATTTGGGAGGAAACCCCACAAAACGACCGAAGTAACGAGGGGGAGGGCTTTGTTGGTTTACATCAAGATTAGTTGGCCAAAAAAAAAAAAAGGCCTTTGGGACAGGAGAAAAAGGAGGGTAGTTGGACAAATGGACAGGGAAGAGAAAAGACAAGGGCCTGAATAGGAGGAATCTGCCCAAACCAGTGACTTTTACCACCCACCAGGCTGGAGGGGAGTGCCCAACAAAGGGCACACGCAAGGCCGCAGTCAAAAGACATCAGCACACACAGGAGAGGACACCAGTCAAATACCAGAGAGAAAAAGGCAAGAATCAAAATGGTATGCAATCTGGTGCTAGACTAGAGGGATGTACTGAATGGTAATCATGCTGGTGCGGGGATGATTTGTATTCTTTAAATATCCTCAAGCCTCCTGTTATAAACAGACTGGCTTTTCTTACACCCTATGGGAGGAAAACGATGTTTTATGGTTGTTGTCATTTTACTTTTTTTTTTTTGTGGTACGCGGGCCTCTCACTGTTGCAGCCTCTCCCGTCGCTGAGCACAGGCTCCGGACGTGCAGGCTCAGCGGCCACGGCTCACGGGCCCAGCCACTCCGCGGCATGTGGGATCTTCCCGGACCAGGGCATGAACCCGCGTCCCCTGCATCGGCAGATGGACCCCCAACCACTGCGCCACCAGGGAAGCCCCATTTTACTTTTTACTGTGCAACTTTCCACAGAAGCCGGGCAACCTAGTTGTCTCAGAGAGACAAGATCCGGCAGAAGGATCCCTGGGGGATTCTGTGATGGTTAATTTTATGTGTTGACTGGCTCTGGATTAAACATTGTTTCTGAGCACAGGGGAGGGGGTGGTGCTTCCAGATGAGGGTAGCATTTGAATTGGTGGGTGGAGTAATGTAGATATCCCACCCCCATGAGGTGAGCATCATGCAATGTGCCCAGGGCCTGAATGGAACAAAAGGTGGAGGAAGCAGGAACTGGCCCTTTCTTTCCTGCCTCACTCATCCTGACTTCTGCCCTCGGCTGGGATTCACACTGTCAGCTCCCCTGGGTCTCAGGCCTTTGGACTGAATCATACCACTGGCTTTCCCGCGGTTCCACCTCGCAAACCACAGATCCCATGGCTTTTCAGCCTCCACGATCTCATAATAAATCTATTTAAATTTCTATCTTCTGTTGGTTCTGTGCTGTTTCTCTGGAGAACCCTGACTAATACAGAGTCACCTCCCCTGGGCAAGGCCTCCAAACAGGGATACACTCAGAGTCTCCCCAAGAAGGCTTCCTGTCTGAACCAGCATCTGACCTTGACATCTGTGCTCAGCCCACGGCCCTAGTTCCTGCCTCTAGGAGACACGTGGCTGCTTCCTGCCCAGACCAGAAGCCCAGCTCAAGGTCACTAACTCTCCCCGCAGACCTCCAGCTCCAGGGAGCCATCCTTCCAAGGAGCAGAAGTCAGACACCAGCAGTGCCTAGGCAAGGAAAGCCCAGACTTCAATTGGCCCTTAGTGTTTAAACTTTTAAAAATTCCTTGACACCAGGTGAATATCAGATCTCATAAAAATTCTGATTTCTGGCTTCTCTTGAAGAACTGGGCCATCAGCCTGTGACGGCCTGGAGGTCAGTGGCATCCACCCTTTTAGATACAGACCCTGGGTCTGCCCTGCCCTCACCAGCCTGTTTCTCTCATTGATGCTGCCAAGCTCCTGACCAGCCTGCCTTAAAAATTGTGGCTCCGGGCTTCCCTGGTGGCGCAGTGGTTGAGAGTCCGCCTGCCGATGCAGGGGACGCGAGTTCGTGCCCCGGTCCGGGAGGATCCCACTTGCCGCGGAGCGGCTGGGCCCGTGAGCCATGGCCGCTGAGCCTGCGCGTCCGGAGCCTGTGCTCCGAAACGGGAGAGGCCACAGCAGTGAGAGGCCTGCGTACCGCAAAAAAAAAAAAAAAAAAAAAGGTGTCTCCTACACCTTTGTCATTTCCAGTTCTGTTCTCAGAATGCTGCCCGGCTGTGCCACAAACAACTGGGCACAGGGCGCCTTGCCCAGTCAGGGGGTGAGGGGCGTGTGTGGGGGTCCCCTTCCAACACCACTTCCAGCAGCAGCGCCGGGACGCAGACCCCCGCGGGCCTCCCCGGCACGTCCATCCCCCATTGGGCCCCTGGGAGGCAAAGCTCTGAAAGGGTGCTGTCATGGAGAAGGTTCCAACCCACCCAGGTGTGGAGCTGGTCTGGGAGGGGCTTCCCGACCAATCTGCTACTGAAGGCAGAGTAGCTGGGCCGTGGTCTTTGTGAAGCAGCCCCACTCCATGCCTCCCCGCGGGCGGGTACGCCTCCCTGATGGGGGAGCCACGGCCACCATGCCCAGACCTCCCAGGCCCCCCCTGCCCGTCCGGCGGCCGCGATAGGGGACAGCCCGTCCTCCCGCCCAGGACGCCCGGTACGGTCACCTCCTGGATGAAGTACTTGGGCCGCCAGGGAGTGCGGAGGTTCTCCCGCTTCCGCTCCTCTGTGCGCTGCTTCTCCTCCAGCCGCCGCTTTTGCTCGGTGGCAGCGTCGATGTCCCCCAGCCGCAAGCATCGGGTCACCTCCCGCCAGAGGTTCCTGGGGGCAGGGGTCATTGGGGACAGGGAACAGTCAGGCAGGGCCAGCAGCCTGAGGCTGCGGTCCTGGGCGAGGAAGGGCCCGAGCTGAGGATGCTGGGCTGTGGGGCAGGAGCGGGTGAGCAGCTCACTCCACAGGCCCAGGGCCCCACCTGCACCCAGATCTGAATCCCCTCTCCCCTCCCGGGCTCTGAGCGTCTAGACCAATCTAGGGAAGACTGGAGCAATCAAACTGCTCCTACAGACAAAATCTACAGCAGACCCTGCCACGGGGCATTCACCACATTCCTAAACATTTTACATATGGATTAACTCATCTCATCAACACAACACCCCAGGGATATAGATGTGATACTATCGCCCCATTGTAAAGGGGAGAAAAACAGATCCATGTAAGGTGAAGTGACCTGCCAGAGGTCAGCAGGCTGATGGATGTGAACAGTGGCTGCTCTCCCACCGGGAGCCCCATATTAGGGGTTACAGACCCTGGCGGATCCGTCACCTCCCCGTGTCTACACGCAAAGTTAGACATTCATTCATTCACTCACTCACTCCTTCATTCACTGGAGAAGGCGGCAGCTTCCCTCCTCAGGAAGCCGGGGTGCCCCCTCCAGTCCCACTCTGTGCTGGAGGGAGGGGACCAGCACTGAGGTGAAGGGGGACACTTCCTCACTTCGGCACATCAGGACCAGTCGGTATTCCGCACAAGGGAACCAGGCTTTGGGGGCATGATGTCTCTGCAGCTGGGGCCGAGCAGAAGCTCCCCGTTAGATCCTGGGCCAGGAGCCCGCAGGGGAGTGGCCAGTGCATCCGGGACAGCAGCCCTCCTGGGGGACCCGAGCCCAGGAACCGATGGGGCCCGGGCTCTGGCTGCAAGGCCAGCCTGCCCACCGCCGCCCAGCACCCCACCATGCAGAGGGTACAGTGGCACCCTGGCTCCGAACTTACACAGAAGAAACCTCTGGAAGGTGGGAGAAAGCCAGGTCCTACCAGCCTCACAGCCCTTGCTCTTTCCACCACGCCCTGACAGCTGACTTAAGAGGGGAAAAGATGGCCTAAAACAGGAAAGAAGGTGGCGAAGCAGACAGGGAGGGCTGGTGCCTGGTCAAATCAGTCTTTTCCATCACCTGAACCCTCAACACACACCTGGTGCTGAGGGAAGGACTGGGTGCCCGGACATCCAGGGTCGGGGTGCTCTCAGGGCAGGACCTCCCCTGATAAGGCCCATCATAAAATAGTGGCTCCAAATTTAAAGGGTAGAGAGCCCCAGGGACTGCAGATGGGGTGGTGAGCAAAGAGCCAGCCCACAGGTCAAGGGCTATGCCCAGACACCCACCAAGAACCCCCTGGAGGGGCTCTGCTCCGGAAGGCTCTGAACTTCAGGACAAAGGGAAAGGCGGAAAAGCCTTCAGGGCAGAGAGGGCGGGGGCAAGTCGGCAAGAAAAGCTAAAAGGAAGCCCAGGGGAGCCTTTGCTAGAAGCGGAGGTCCCGGTGGCCAAGGGCCAGGTGGTGGCTAGGCCGGGTGTGGCCAGCATTGCCGTGTGGAGGGCTCCAGCCCGAGCAGGATGCCTGCGCGGGTCGGGCTCTGAGCATCGCGAACACATTGACAGCAGTGGGCGAATGTAAGAGCAGCTTCGCTCTCCCCTTCATGGGGCAGGGGTTCCCCTCCACAGGGGCTGGTGGGGGCCGGGCCACTGTGGGGCTGAGACCACTAGGCGGGCCCTCCTTCGCCTCCTCAGGTGAGGCCTGGCACAGGTGGCTGGGCTCAGCAAGGCCATTCCCGCCTCGGAGAACAAGGTGGGCTGCTGGGTTTGTCAACAGCCCAGGTCCAGGTTCCAGTAAAGTCCACGTATGCGAGACGAGAAGAGGCGATACGCCCCTCTCTCTGGTTGCAGACTCCATCCTCCATCCATTCCACTCCCAGCAAGGCTTAATGAGGAGCAGCTAACCTACTCAACAGTCTTGGAATAACAGCTCAAAGGAATCATAGTTTTGTTGTCAACAGCCATACCAGAAACAAGCGGTGCTGTGACAGCAACCACAGGGCTCCTGATTCTGGGGTGGTGTCGTCAGAGGCCAGGGGAGGGATTCCTTCCTGTCACAGTCCAAAGGGCTGGGTTCACGCCCTCCATTTGGACTCAGAGAAGGTTACACTTTGATCAACAAGAACGAGTGGACTAATCCTACCACAAAGCCAAGTTTCCAGGACACTGCAGCCCTCTTTCTATTAAACTCGGTGATAATGTATGATTTATACACACTGGTATCCCTGCTTTGTTTCCACATAAAAAGCACCTTTCCAATTTCGTTACAAACTCTTCCTGTAATGGCAAACCCTTTCAAAGAATCATCTGTCATTTCACTTTAACCCTATATCCTCTTTCTACAGAGCAGCATGCTTTTAGATAAGAGCGGGGCCAGCAAACCGCCAGAGACTAAACGTTTTAGGCTCTACAGGCCACTTGGTCTTGGTCGCAACTGTTTCACTGCTATTGTAGCCAGAGGGCAGCCACAAACGAGATACAAACAAATGGATGCAGCTGCGTTCCTGTAAAATTTTACAAAAATCAGCCAGAGATGGGATCTGGCCCATGGGCCACAGCTGGCTGACCTCCTGGATTAAAAAATTAAAATGGCATATTTCCAGAAGATTCTGCTTCTGTACCTGCATAAACATCACTTTAAGTGGCTTGCGGGATAGTCACATGATAGAGTGAATTCACCATAATTCACTTAACTGTTTTCCAATTGTTGCACGGTTAGATGGTTTCTTTTTCTTCCTTTTGTTTTAGTTTTTTTTTAAATACCCAAATTTCATATTTAAAACCTTTTGTGAATCGAAGAATTCTCCCTTAGATGAGATTCCCAGAAATGAACTACAAGAGGTGAACTCACAAATTTAAAGCTACTGATCCACGCAGCTAACCTGCACACCTTCCTACTGGAGGCGCAGGGCAGAGAGTGTTAATTTTATCACAGCCTTGCAGGTACTGAATTTTTTTGAATTATGTTGCTAATCTGGTAAGAAAAAAACAAGTATCTCATTGCTTTGCTGCACAGCTCTTTGATTACTAGCATCTCTCTGTATTTAACTTTCCAATTAAGTAACAGACCCACAGAGTTGACAAACTCTTTTAGGACAGGCATTAAAGTCTGGGCGGGCTGTTTTCACACTCCACCCCATGACTGCAGAGCAACTAAACAAAGTGACACACACCTAAGTGACACACAGAGGACAATTCAAGTTTCCAAAGGAATGATTCCTGGCCCCTTTGCATTGGGCTTCCTCTCTGCCCCTTGGGTCAAGTGCTGAGGACAACAAAGCTTGGAGAGGAGCACATGGCCTGGTCCCCACCTGGACTCCATGGGGCCCTGCTTCTCCAGAGGTCGGATCTTCTTGGGGTACACTGGCAGCATGGTCGTGTCAATGACCTTGGTCTCCCCGTTGTTGTAGGTGAACTCTAGGGTCCCATTCCACTCCCCGTGGGCTTTGCACACAATGGTGTTGGTCGGGTTGTGCTTCACTTCTGCTGTGACCCTGAATTAATGTAAGTATCGAATAAACACGCTTTGCAAGGTTATCAGAACAGAGACCGACTTCAACAGGCATCCTCACATGTAGAGATTTTTTTTTATGGGGTTGCTTTTTGCTCTTTTGCTCAAAGACTAGCTCTTAAAATGTGATCTAATATCCTTGAGCAGAATAAAGAAAGCATCAGTGGGAAAACAGGTAGGATCTGAATAAAGTCTGTAAATTAGTTCATAGGAATGCAGCAATGTTAATTTCTTAGTTTTTTTTCAATTGAAGTATAGTTAATTTACAATGTTGTGTTAGTTTCAAGAATACAGCAAAGTGATTCAGTTACACACACACACATACTTTTTCAGATTCTTTTCCCTTATAGGTTATTACAAGATATTGAACATAGTTCCCTGTGCTATACAGTAGGTCCTTGTTGTTCACCTATTTTATATATAGTAGTGTGTATATGTCCATCCCAAAGTCCTAATTTATGCCCCCAATTTCTTAGTTTTTTTCAACTAATATTGTTTTATTGATTTTTGACAATAAATTAGATAGGCGGTTGAAAATTATACATGTTTTACACTATATTGTATACACTATATACTGTGATTTGTTTAGTTGAATTTCATCAATTTCTTAGTTTTGATAAAAATGCCAAGGTTTTATAAGAGGTTATTATTGGGGTGGAAATCACAAAACTCAGTAAAAACAAAATATAAATATCAATTAAGTGTATCTGGTCTATTGTGTCATTTAAAGTAGAACTAACTACCATATGACCCAGCCATCCCACTACTGGGCATATACCCTGAGAAAACCATAATTTAAAAAGACACATGTACCCCAATGTTCACTGCAGCACTATTTACAATGGCCAGGACATGAAAGCAACCTAAGTGTCCATCGACAGGTGAATGGATAAAGAAGATGTGGTACATATATATAATGGAATATTAGCCATAAAAAGAAATGAAATTGGGTCATTTGTAGAGATGTGGATGGACCTAGAGACTGTCATACCGAGTGAAGTCAGTCAGAAAGAGAAGAACAAATATCGTATATTAACGCATATATGTGGAATCTAGAAAAATGGTACAGATGAATATTTGCAGGGCAGGAATAGAAAAGGCAGATATAGGGAACGGATGTGTGGACACGGGATGCGGGGAGCAAAGGGGAGGGTGGGATGAATTGGGAGATTAGGTTTGACATAAATACACTACAACATGTGTAAAGTAGATTGTTAGTGGGAAGCTGCTGTATAGCACAGGGAGCTCAGCGCAGTGCTATGCGATGGCCTAGATGGGGGGGAGGGGGGAGGGGGAGGGGAGGGGGGAGGGGGAGGGGAGGGGAGGGGGAGGGGGAGGGGAGGGGAGGGGGAGGGGGAGGGGGAGGGGAGGGGAGGGGGAGGGGGGAGAGGGAGGGAGGTTCAAGAGGGAGGGGATATATGTATACATATAGCTGAGTCACTTCACTGTATAGCAGAAACTAACACAAGATTCTAAAGCAATTATACTCCAATAAAAAATATATATAAAACTTTAGGGCTTCCCTGGTGGAGGAGTGGTTGAGAGTCCGCCTGTCGATGCGGGGGACACGGGTTCGTGCCCCGGTCCAGGAGGATCCCCCATGCCGCGGAGCGGCTAGGCCCGTGAGCCATGGCCGCTGAGCCTGCGCGTCCGGAGCCTGTGCTCCGCAACGGGAGAGGCCACAACAGTGAGAGGCCCGTGTGCCGCAAAAAAAAAAAAAAAAAAAAAAAAAATATATATATATATATATATATATATATATATATATATACACACACACATATAAAACTTAAAAATATATATATACCCTTCTCCTCCCTCAAATAGCAACTAACAGTGTACATTTCAACCACCAAAATAGTGTGAGAGTCTGGGGGGAACTTTTCAATCACTAAACAAGGTCGAACCCCTCCAGCCTGGCTTCACAAGGGCCCCTGGTGGAGATGTGTGGCCCTTTGCCTCACCGACCCGGCCCGGGGGCTCCGGGTCTCAGCTCTGGGTGAAAGCAGAGCCCACCTCCCTCTCCCCAGGAGCCTGCTGCAGGTAGAGTAACACAGCAGAAACGGGAGGTGGAGGAGCCCGGGGCCTCTTTTTCTTTTTTTTTTGTTGGGGTGCCTCTCACTATTGCGGCCTCTCCCGTTGCGGAGCACAGGCTCCGGATACGCAGGCTCAGCGGCCATGGCTCACGGGCCCAGCCGCTCAGCGGCATGTGGGATCTTCCCGGACCGGGGCACGAACCCGTGTCCCCTGCAACGGCAGGCGGATCCCCAACCACTGTACCACCAGGGAAGCTCCGGTTCTTCTTTTCCTAATGGCCAAGCTCGGGATGAATTTGGTGTTTTCAAACCTAGGTCTGGAATTATTCTCCCTGAGCCTGAACACCGCCGGGAGCCCAGGCGGCATCAGGAATCCTCCCAACGGCACACAGCGGAAGGGTATCCGAGCTGTGCTGGTAATGCTTTAACAACGGGCTCGCCAGGAGGGAAAACGCCTGGTTTACAGCTTTTGCCAGTTTCTGTGCTGCCCCACCCACAGCGGATCTCAAGCTACCACTGGGGCATGAGGGGCTGCGGAGCTGGGGAGAAACGCGCATAATCAGCTCTTGGGGGCTGGTATGTTTGGCTCCAAAACGGCCCCTGAAGGTGCCTACTTTCCAGGGGACACTCCAGCACCCCACATGAACGCCATCCGGAAAAGCTTTCCAAGAAAAAGGTCAAAGATGGGGGCTTGCTTATTATCCAGTGATCTGCTCCAAAGGGGGAAATTTATAATTAGAGCCATAAAAACGAGGTGATGCTCCCCTCAAACAGCGGGCCTCTCCTTCTGTTTCTTAGGACTGCTTCCCAGCTTCCAAAAGGAGAGAAACGGTCCTGCTCTCATAGATGCAGGATTCGGGATGTTACATGGAGCTCACAGAACAACTGCATCAGTGCAGGTCAGGCCTCCGGCCTCGGAAGCCAGAGGTTAGATAACGCCAGAAGCCCTTTGTTCTCTGGGGCATATGTTCCGCCAACACATCACCAGACTGGGGAGGGTTCAAGACGCCGCCGGTGAGACATGTCATCTGAAACAGGTCTGTTAAATTGATCTTGATTTTTCAACTCATCCCACGGCTGGAACCCAGTCTTCTGATGAGACAAGAAACCTGGGGCATCGTGATCGGACAGAGATGGAGTCTCCCTGGCCCCTCCTACCTGTGGACCTTCCCCCCGTAGAAAGGCTTTGTGTGGAAGATCACTGTCGCTGAGTACCCAGTCTTGGCGCAGGTGATGCTGACTTTTCCTCCGAGCTCCACCCAAGGGATGGTGAGGATAGACCGGGCGTAGGCACTGGGCAGGGTGAACACATACTCCTCCCCATGCTCCAGGAGCCGCAGCACACCTGAGGGAGACAGGAGGGAAAGGTTAGGCTCGCACACGGGGAAAGCGAGGAGGACCCTGAGGGGTTCCAGGGCACGGAGGCCTTTTTGTCTTCCGTTTCTTGTAGCCTCCATGACCTTCCCTGAGTTCCAAAGGGCAGATTGCAACAGTTGCTAATCAAGGGAGGCGGAGCCAAGAAACCACCGGAGGCAAAAGATTAAAGGAACAGAGAAGCTCATCAAGATTAGGAGACCTGGGCTTCCCTGGTGGCGCAGTGGTTGAGAGTCCGCCTGCCGATGCAGGGGACACGGGTTCGTGCCCCGGTCCGGGAAGATCCCACATGCCGCGGAGCGGCTGGGCCCGTGAGCCATGGCCGCTGAGCCTGCGCGTCCGGAGCCTGTGCTCCGCAACGGGAGAGGCCACAGCAGTGAGAGGCCCCGTGTACCACGGAGACCTAATAGCACCTGAGACCCTGCACACACCCTAATCTTGTCAGCAACCCCATCCTTGAACCATTGCTATAAAACTCCTCATCAAATCCTCCCCAATTGGGACACACAGTTTTCGAGGGCAGGAGCCCGCTGTGTCCCCCTTTGCCTGGCAAAGAAATAAAGCTGTCCTTTTCTACTTCACCCAAAACTATGTCTCCGAGATTCAATTCCGCACCGGTGCACAGAGAAGCTGAGCTTTGGGCATCACTGGGGACCAGAAGATGCAAAGATGAGAAACCAAACACACTCCTGCAACAGACGTCACGCCTCCCACCTCCACAGAGGCCGGCCACCCACGTGCCATTTATCTATTTGCTGCATCTCTACTGCATGAGAGATGCTGAGAACACATGGTGAACAAGACAGACCCGCTCTCTGACCTCAAGGAGCCAAAGAGAAAGGTGGGCGTGAATGAAGCACTTGCAAACACAAAACTGTGACTGTGATGGGGTGGGAGGGGGAGGTGCCTGGGGCCTCCAGCAGCAGGGGCTGAGCTGGGAGGGGAGGCTTCCTGGTGGAAGGGACACTCGAGCTGGGTAAGAGTTGAGTTGGGGAAGAGGGGAGGGAAAGTAGAAGCAGGGGGAGGCATGTGCAAAGGCCCTGTGGTGGGAAGGAGCCGGGTGAGCACGGGGGTCTGAGAAAAGGGCCCCAGGGAAGAAAGGGAAGTGGTATGTATAGGTATGGAGGCTGCCCAGGTCTACAGGGGCCAGGCCTCATCTTTAAACTTCGAAAAAGCCTGTAAGGAGTTCTGCCTTTATCCTGAGAGCAGCAGAGATAACCTCAAAGGTTTTCAGGAAGTTACAAAGCAAGAGTGCACAGCTGCTGTCACCACCCGGGGGGCAGCCACCCCTTGATCAGAGGTTCTCCAGGCTGGGAGCCAAGTACTAGTCTCGGGGAGATCTGATCCTCTTGAAACAATGCAAAATGACGTGGGCTTGTCTCTTTTTCTAGGGAAAGGAACCACTTTTGAACAAGTTCTCAAAGGCTGCCGTGAACTACCCCGACAGGCGCCATCTCCCGGGGCTGCTGTACGGCTGGTGCATTGACACCCAGCCCCTGCTCTGGCTTGTCCGGTCGGGCACCCACAGGGCCCCCTCTGCTGAGGGCAGCACCTCCTGGGCCGGCAGAGGCCTGGGAACCCACATGCCTGGCTCACTGAGGTTTGCTCTGTGTGAGGGGCCTTCTCGGCCTCCCACCCCGCAGTGGGGCTTCGCTCCCTGTAGAAAAGCCCTCCCAGCTCTCTTCCTGCCCACTCTGGGCCTGCAATGGTCAAGTGCAGCAAGAGCCTCAGGAAGGTCAGTTCTGTCCTTCGGCCAGAACTATGTGACTGGAGGTGTTAGTGATGTCCCCTCCCTGGGCCCCTGGTTCCTCCACTGGAAAGAGCGAGGAGGGGGCTCCATGTGCCCTGGGGGACCCTTCCGGGCCACCCAGCACTTCCAGGGGCTTCACGTGCAGTGTCTTCTGTGAGCTTCACAACTACTCAACGCAGCATCAATTATTATCATTTTTAAATGAGGAGGTGGAAACGGAAACTCAGAGGGGTTAAGTAATTTGACTGGTCGGTACTTCTCTCTGAGACTAGATAAGCATGTCAATCAACAGAGCTAGATTACTCAGCCCGAAAAAAGGATGAAATAATGCCATTTTCAGCAACAGGGATGGACCTAGAGTTGATCATACTAAGTGAAGTAAGTCAGATAAAGACAAATATCATATGATATCACTTATATGTGGAACCTAAAATACGACACAAACGAACTTATCTATGAAACAGATTCACAGACACAGAGAACAGACCTGTGGTTGCCAAGGAGGAGGGGGGTTGGGAGAGGGATGGAGTGGGAGTTTGGGATTAGCAGATGCAAACTATTATACCTAGGATGGATAAACAACAAGGTCCTACTGTATAGCACGGGGAACTCTATTCAACATCCTGCAATAAACCATAACGGAAAAGAATATGGAAAAGAATGTATATCTACACACACACACACATGCACACACACATATACTTATAACTGAGTCACTTTGTTGTATAGCAGAAATTAACACAACACTGTAAATCAGCTACACTTCAATAAAATTAAAATAAATTTAAAAAAATCAATCAATCAACAGAGCTAGAATCTGCCCAGCAGAGAGACAGTGTATGTGTGTGTGTCCCTTTCAGCCCTGGGGAGCTCGCCAGGAGAGTCTGAGGAGAGGGGACTAAAGGTACAAAGCGATCAAGAATGCTGAGTTTCCAAAGTCAATATGAAGATGTACTCAGGAGTCACTCAATTTACCCTTAAAAACTCCTTGCATCGCCCAGGAGCCACAGTTTTTGGAATAAACCAGGCTTGTCCAGAACCCGCAACCTCACTCCCCCAGGTAAGTCCAGCAAAGTTACACCTGCTGACCCATAGACACAGGGGGCCGGTGTGGAAACCCCAGGGGCCCATGTGCGTCTGGGGGTCGTGACCTCCCCCAGGGAGGCAGGATGCTCACACATGGGCACAGGCAGGAGAGAAGACCCCCCCACCCCGAGAAAAAGCAGACTCAGGTCACTCACAATCGCGCGGGCAGGACTAAGGGGCAGAGATCGCAGCAACATTTACATCTCTCTCCTTAACCAGGAAGAGAATTGAATACATGTAACATAAACGCACAGACAGCACGGCTCCACTACACCAAATACACCGAATATCAGAGCACACTGACTTCTCCCCACCTCCCCACTCGCCAGAGCTCCCAATGAAATTACGCCATCTTTCCCAAAGCCAAGCCTTGAGCCATCGAACACCCTCCCTCTGTCACTTATCCCTCCCCGCTGTTCAGGGGGCAGAGCTGCCCCAGGTGACCGCTGAGGCCCTGTCCTGTGATGCACAAGGGTGGACCTGTGTCTGCAAGGAGGATTCGACACCCATGTGTCGCTTCTTACAGCTTGTGCTCAGGACCCTGGAAGAAGAATGGCCAGGCCTGGTATACTTTTTGTTTCCAAGCGTACTTTGTGTCTTTCCTAGAATTAGGCTGCTAAGAGGAGAGCGAAGCAGGTGGTAAAGTTCATGCTGAACAGGTCTGACACCAACAGTCAAGAGGAACCGGAAGTGGAAGTTGGAAAGAGAGAGGCTCCAGCAGACTCCCCACCCACCCCTCCGCCCCAGTTCTACTCGCAAGCCTTCGGTTCCCTGAGTGCCAGCCGCATCCTCATAGCCTCACGGCCTGTGGCAGCGGGAGGGGCCGAGACCCTGAGGAGGAGGCTGCTGGTCCCTCTGTCACCTGCCTTCAAGGGCCCAGAGAAGGCAGCTCTTTGTCCCCCATCCTCACCCTCCATGCGGATGGACTATGTGGCAGTAAAGTCCTCCCAGGGGCCCAAATGTCCCCTGACAGCACTGCCCCACCCCCGATGTCTACAATGTCCCCCTCTGTTGTCAGCCTTTCCAGCCTCTGACCTGCCGTACTCTGGGGACCCCCACCCATTTGCACATCCTGCGCTGGCCTCTCTCAGTGGGCCAGGACCACGCGACAGCCACGAGCGCCACGTGCTGAGTCTTCCTGGTCTCATCCACGAATATAAACGTGGTGAGGTAGGATCATGCCACTGATATTTTCTTCAGAACATACTTACCTGGAGCATACGCCACCATTTTTTAAAAGCCCTAGATGAGATCTTAGAGGATCATTCCAACTCCTCCGTCCCTCGCCAGCCTGGTGACCTTAAGTTCTCTGCCCCTCGGCTGCCTCATCCGTGATGCAGGGATAATGGTACCTGCACCTCACGGGGCTGTAAAAAAGGCAACACTGAAACTCAGCTAAGGGCACGCAGCCTGCTACACCGCTGGAATCCTGATCACACCCCCATCTCTTGGCAGGTGAATTCTCAGCAGCGGTACTTGGGAACAAAGAAGAAATCACAGAATCTGCTGACGGCTGATGCACATGGGGGATCCCTCCTCCCTCTCATCTTCAGAAAAACCGCTTCCAAACCAAGGTGAAACTTCCCGCAAGTCCACAGAAATCAGAAAAGTGAGCCCCAGAGCAAGGCTGGTTTAAAGCACTGGCAAGACCACACTCCCAGGCTCTTTTCTGAAAATCCATAAATGTGCACTCACTCATTAAATCACCGGCAATTATGCCTTCCCAGGACTCTTTTTTTCAGGATTGCATACAAAAATCTGTCCCTAATAATGAATAAAAGACTATATTAAAACTAGACCGCAAACGGGCTCACAAATGAAAGCTCCTTTTTAATTAGCCTAAGAGCTGAGAGAAGCTGAAAAACACTGAATAATCCATCTTTCCGGGACATAGCTAGTCCTCATGCTGGGAGATTTTTGCTTTATATCCCACAAATTGATTTATCAATAAACGTAAGGCCAAGCATTAAGATTTTGAAACTGATAAATTTAAAATAACTCTGAGGAACCAAAATATTCCGACAGGGCGTTGACTCTGGAAAGAAAGCACAGAATCACGGAAAGCAACTCCGGGGAACTGGTCTTCAGGGCCCACAGTGCCGGCATTCATGGGCAAACGGGTCCCTGCCTGTCCCCACAGACCCAATTCAGAGGCTGTGCCATTTACTGGGCGCTGGTCTGGAGTTCTGGTGGGGAGGGGTTTCAAGAGAAGCTGGACGAGCTATGTCCCAAGCGGTGAGGGTGGGTACCAAGCAGAGGCGCGTCTGCTTCCATCCACGGATGGATGTCATCTCGGGGTTGGCTCAACAGTGTCACGCTTAGGTACTTTCAGTGTCAGAGCTGAGGGACCATTCGGGGGAGGTCTCTGAGCTACAACCTCGGGGAATTCAAGGCATAATGAAGCACTTGATAATGGCATTTTATCATAGCCAAATAGGCCACAGCCTTAGGGCAATAATTTAAAATGTAAGCCCATGTATTTACATACAAAATTTCAAGTGGACTCATCTAATGTTTAAAATGAAGGGTTGGAGGGACTTCCCTGTCAGTCCAGTGGTTAAGACTCATCGCTTCCAATGCAGGGGGCGCGGGTTTGATCCCTGGCTGGGAAACTAAGATCCTACACGCTGCACGGCAGCCAAAAGTTAAAAAAAAAAAAAAGAAAAGAAAAATGAAAGGTGGGAAAAAAACGTCACTTCATGCCCTATCAACAAATGCATGGAAGGTGCTGGATCAGTGCAGGGAATGGAGTGAGGAAAGAAAAACATCCCACCTCCCCCACCCGCCCTCCCCATAACCCACACCCCAAAGGAACCCTGAGGACAGGAACCAGAACCTTTGGCTTCGAAGTCTGGGGATTCTTAGAAGCATTTTGTGTGAAAAATCAGAAAAATTGTGTGTTACAGAGCTCACATTTAATTAGCATGAAAGAAAGGGGGACGTAGCTACTGAAAGGACTGAGACAAACTTAAAGCCTCACAAGAATGAGAGATGGTCCCCTGACCCTCTCCAGGCCCGTCGACAGCAGGAATACATGGGGGTGGGGAATGGCCAGGAAGGGGCCTTCCACAGTCTCTCTCCAGAATCTTCCTTCTGCTTTCTTCACTGAGAAGTTCTAAGTAGAATTTTCAAGCAGAGAGAAGAAGTGAGGGCAGCAAATGCCAGCTCTGCTCCAGGGATGCTACGGCCGAGGGTCTCAGCAGAGGGTGTTACGTGGTGTCCCACACACGCACAGCCTTAAGAGTTTGTCCAGGGCTGTGCAGAGTGAATGAAGGCTGCAACCCCTACCGGCTGCCTGGAAGGAACAGGGCAGCCGAGATCCCGAACATCAGAGGCCGACCCTTCACGCGACACAGACACGCAACACATACAAGTCTCCAGGCTTTACATGCCAAGCTTTAACCTCAGCCGGGACCTCACCCAGAACTCTGGCCTGTAGAGACACTGCTTGCTCAAGCCCCCCTCTCAAATGTCTAAACCCCAACACAACCTAACTGGGCTCCTGTGCTCTCTCTCCAAACTAATCCCCTCTTCAGTCTTCCCCACCTTAGTTAATGGCTATTCCATCCTTCTAGTTGCTCAGGTCAAAAGCCTGATGTCACCTTGCTCTCATACCTCACATCCAATCCAGATGTGTCCGATGAGGGGTTAATATCCAAAATATACAAAGAATGCATACACCTCAACATCAAAAAAAACCAGACAGCCCGACTGAAAAATAGGGAGAGGACCTGAACAGACATTTTTCCAAAGCAGACATACAGATGGCCAAGAGGCACATGAAAAGATGCTCGACGTCACGAATCATCGGCGAACTACAAATCAAAACCACAATGATGTATCACCTCACACCTGTCAGAACGGCCATCATCAAAAAGATCACAGATAACAAATGCTGGAGAGCATGTGGAGAAAAGGGAACCCTCCTACGCTGTTGGTAGGATGTAAATTGTTGCAGCCGCTATGGAAAACAGTACGGAGGTTCCCAAAAAACTAAAAACAGAACCACCATACAATCCAGTAATTCCACTTCTGGGTATTTATCCAAAGAAAATGAAAACACTAATTAAAAGAGATATACGCACCCCTATGTTCATAGCAGCCTTATTTATAATAACCAAGATATGGAAACAATCTAAGTGCCCATCAACAGACAAATGGATAAAAAAATTGTGGTATAAATACACCATGAAATATTATTTAATCATAAAGATGAATGAAATTCTGCCATGTGTGACAACAGGGATGGACCTAGAAGGTATTGTGCTAAGTGAAATAAGTCGGAGAAAGACAAATGCTGTAAGATTTCACTTATAGGTGGAATCTAAAACGAATGAACAAACATAACAGAACAGAGTCATAGATTCACAGAACAAACAGGTGGTTGCCAGAGGGGAGAAGAGAAAGAGATGAGGGAGATTAAGAGGTACATACTTCCAGTTGCAAAATAAATGAGTCATGGGTATGCAGTGCACAATGTAGGGAAGAGCGTCAATGATTATGTAATATCTTTAAAAAAAGAAAAAAAGCCTTGGCATCACCTTTCACTCATACCCCACATCTGATCTCTCCACTTCAGAATTCATCCAGATTCCCAGCCTGTGTTGCCTCCGCACCATTCCTGCCCTGGTTCAAGCCACCATCGCCTTTTGCCTGGATTATTATCATAATCTCCAAACTGGTCTCCTTGCGTCGCCTTCCCCCTCTTATGGTCTAGTTTCAACAAGTAGCTGGAACAATCTTGCTAAACTGAAAGTCAGATCATGATACTCTTCTGCTCAAAGCCCACAGAGACTTGGCAGCTCACTTAGTGGGACGGCCAACACCCCTGCCGGTGGCCCCCCGAGGCCCCACGTGACCTGGACTCAGTCACCTCTCCGATGGCATCTTCTCCTTCCCACCTCCCTTCTCCAGGCTCCACCCACACAGGCTTCCTGTCTCAGACCAGCATGTAGGGATGCCCCTGCCTCTGGCCCCTCTGCCTCTGGCCTTGTTCTCTCCACCAAGACACACTCCCCGGGTAATCGACAAAGCTTGTCCATCATCACCTTCTTGGGACCTTCATCCCCCCCTGGGTCTTTGCTCAACTGTCACGTTCTCGGTGACGTCTTCCCAGCCGCCACCCCAACCCATCCCAAAGTCCCACTGCTCTCTCCCCACCATTCCTAGATCCTTTATTTTATTCCCAGGTCCCTTCCCGCCTTCATTTTTCTCCATAGAACTTCACACCTTCCAAAGCACTACACAATTGTATTTCCCCAGCAGAAGAGAGAGCTCTGTGAGAACAGAGATTCTTCTGTCTGCTTTGCTCATTCAAGTACCCATGGCTCCCAAGGCAAGGGCTGGCAACCAGTGGGCGCTCAATAAGAGCGTGCTAAGTCAGTGAAAGGTGTTCTCATCTCCTGGGGTTTGGAAAGGGCTTCCAAGGAGCCGTGTGTGCCCTGAAACTGAAAGCCACATTCTGTGCTGGATTTTTCTTTTTCCTGAGAGTCTACAGCCAGAATCTCACAGGGATTTACGACTCAAAAGAAGTTGAAGAACCACGAACACAGGTTCCTGAATTTGACAAGGATGATTACAGTTTCCCTCAAACAATGAATAACCTTCATTCACAGCTATCTGCTAACAGAGAAACGTGTGATCCACGAGTGGTCTGATTATACCGGGTTTTCCCTTCAGAACTGCAAGCCCAGCGTCCAGAGATTTGCCTTGGGAATTATTTATGAGCAGATTTTGAATAGGCAGCACTATGGTCTTCATTGTCTGTGAGCCAGAAACTGGTGAGAATGAAGAAAAATGTGTTTTCATAGATTTGAAGCCAACTCTAATATTCACACAGAGCTGGAAAGAAAAGGATCTGTAAGGCGGCTCACACACGAGCAGCAGGTGAAGATCCAGGTGGGCAGTCTAAGAGGCAAACAGCTGCATCCCACTTACCCCATCGCCTCGGCCGCTTTGGGAAATGACCAGAACCTGGTTCCCAAACAGCAAAACCCATCCATATTTCCAACCCGCCCACTTACTCCCAATTCCGTAACGAAATAAAAACAAAGGCCTCCACACACAAATCCTCAAGTGTCCATCAGGTACACAAATGTCCCTTGGTCAGAGCCCAACTCCACCCAGCGATTTGGCTTACCTTCCCCGATCATTGAGACCCCCACGGACATGCCCATGAACTTGCTTTTGGTCCATACGTGAGTGTTAATGCACAGCCTCTTCTCCTTGCACTCACAGTAGAAGCAGGAGATGGGCGGGTGGTGGGACACCTGCTCGGCCACGAACCGCATTTTGTAGTTCTTGGAAGGGTCGTCGGCCATCGGGTGTTCGTGGCCGGAGGGAGTAGGGGCGGCAGTCCTCTTGGGCTTGAACCTGTCCTTGGGAACCTCCCAGGAGCAGTGGAACGTCTCGCCGATGATGGGGTTGTAGGGTTTCTTGGCCAGGGTGCCCTTGCGGCCCTCGTGGAAGGCGGTGAGGTAATACTCCACGAAGCCGATGACCCTGTCCTGTGGCGTGGCCCCTGCGGTGACAGCCAGCAGCAGGTCTGGGTGTGCCAGGAAGTCTGCGTACATCTCCAGCAAGGACCGCTTCTCGAGAATGAACGTGGGAAGCACCACCTGCGACCAGAGGAGACAAAGTCAGACAGCAAGCCCTGTGGGTGCAGGAGAAAGCTGGAGAGGAAAAAAGAAAGGTCCTAAGGGCAGGTACCAGGGACCAGTTCCTCTGATTTGCGCACACGTGACACATCAGAGGAAAGAACATCCAAGAAATTGGAAGTGGCCGCAGCGGTGGCATCAACGCCGACCCAGCTTCATGGATTAGACTGCTCTGAGCCATCTTCCTCTCTGCTCACCTGGGCTGAAACAACAGCCTCTGTCCCTCCCTCCATGGCCAGCGCCCTGCTAACATGCAGCCCTCTTTCACACCCCATCATTTAGAGACGTGAAGCAAATAGCTCCAAAGGGCTTCTTCATATCCTTCCTGCCATCGGGCACGACCAAGGGGGATGCTCAGTGTGTTCCCACAAACACAGATACGGGGGCTCGTTGGTGCTGCGTCAAAGCGGGGCCCAGGTAGAGCAGGACCCACCACTAAGAACATCTGTTTGGAGATCTCTGTAGAAAGAGCAGCGTATAAACCCTCACAGGATCAGGGCAGGGAAGGAATGTGGAAAGGGCCCGACAAACGTCTCCGGAGGCAAGGCCAGCTAGAGGGCAGTGTCCACAGTGGCTGCCACGGAGAAGAGGGGCCATGGGTAGAGGCTGCCCCCTAGGCTGGGTCAGAAGAAATGAGCAGAAGTTACAAAGAAGTAGGCTGGTACTTAATACTGAAGCTTCTGGTAAATGGACTGGCACAGGGGCCACTCCCTCAGTGTATCATTGGCCCCGTTACTGAAGACAGGTAGAAACTTGGATGCTCTGTCAGGCACTAAGGGACTCCTCGTTGGTCCAAAGTGGATCCCAGTGGTCCCTCAGGCACCATACAACCCAAGTGCCTAGAACCCAAGGATTAGGTCACTTAAAGCAAATGATGGACTTTCTGGGAAGCTGGGAAGCCCTCACCATCCCTGATATGCTATCACCCCCCCCCCCACCCAGTGGTCTGATGACGTATTACCATTCCACCCCTCGGCTGCAAGACAAGCTTGCGTTGACCTGGAGCGTCTCACTCTGCTTCTCGTGGTGGCAGTCACGGGGTTCTGAAGCTGGAAGCCCAGCCCTGACCCGCTGGCTCCCCCTTGAACCGTCCGGGTGAGGGAAGGGGTCGACCGAGGTCACGCAGCCGGTTTACACTCCTCCCTACATGGCCAGGTCTGTCCTTCTGTCACATCATAGGCCCCAACTCCCACGAAAGCATTGCTAACCAATAATACCACACACAGATCTGTGACCTGGCCCCCACTTCAGCCTGCTGGGACCCTTCCCGGGGAAAGACGGAGATACCGTGTAAGTGAGGTGTCCCGACAGACAGGCGGACATGAGACAGACAGGTGGACACGAGAGCAGCAAAGCACAGAGATTTCAGAGGAAACTGGGGGAAGCCCAGCCCGCTGGGGAGGTGAGGTTGGTACCCCTTCTAATGCTTTTCTGTCCCACTTGAAAACTATGTCAGAGGACAATGCACCCTCGCTAGGTCGCAAAGCAGCCAGATATAAAATGAGCATGTCACACAACCCAGGTATCACAGCGACACTCCTAATCTAACATGTCTCTCTGGGTGTCAGAAGTGAGTGATTTCTACATTCCTTCTGAGTATCTTTCTGCTTTACTTTTATAATAAACTAGAAGAAGAAACGTTATTTAAAACACAGCTATGCAAATTAATGGAGATTTCCTAAGTTTCTTTGAGCCACAACTTGACAAACTTGAGTATCTGAGGATCTGAGATGGCCGGGAAAAGTGCATCCTGGCTCAGAACCGCCTTCAGACGCCACTGCTATGACCTCCTACGTCTCTGCGTGGGAACAGGTCAAGTTCAGCTGCCGTCCCCGTGCCCTGTGAGGCCTGCCCTTCTCATGAGCCTCACGGGGGCCCGGCTGTGCCTCCCATGCCTGCCCCCCACAGAGCCACTCAAGGTCCCCCCAGGAATGCTCCCCACCCAGGCTGTGCAGGTTGAGGCTGTGGAGTTCAGCAACCTTGGAACTCCCCCCCCACGCCCCCACCCCCCCCACCCCCCCCACCCCCCCCCACCCCCCCCCCCCCCCCCCCCCCCCCCCGGCCAATGCGACCAAATCAATTGCAAAAGAAAAGAAGCCACCAAGGTCCGCATCTCCAGACCTCCCTGAAACACTGCATTCCTGCGCTCCCTCCCGGGCAGGGGGCCCTCTGATGGAGGGCAGGGGTAGGGTGCAGAGTTACACTGAGGAGCTCCACGTGAAGACGGTCCCAAGACCCGGGTTCCTCCTCCCCAACCGCGTGGGATGGGGCGTCTCCGACAACAATCCCACCTCTGGTCAGGGCTGCACCCGAGACTGAAATTAAAAGGAAAGAATCGCGTGGATGTTTACGCTCTCTTGGGGTACTTTGGAAAAGGGCAAGAGTTTTAGGCATTTCCCCTAACTTAGCATTTCTGAACTCAGAAGCTGAAGGATTAAAACAAAACAAATAGAAAAAAGAACCCCACGCAGAATCCCAAATCGCTCAGCATCAGAACCCGAAGGCCCCTTCGGGATGCTGCAGGTCAAGCCCCTGGTCTCACAGGTGAGGGGACAGACTGGGGAGAAGGCAGGGAAGGTGTAGGAGAATGTGGGGAACCTCAGGGCTCTCAACTGCCCCCCAAGTTCTGTCCATCATCTGACACATCACAATTCTCTGCTTCGGGCCAACGAGAGCATCTTCTTTCCCTCAGAGGACGAGGGAGGTGAGCGGTCACTGGACGTCAGAACCGGGACGGCTGTGCCACCCCCTCTCCTGTCCCTAACATGCAGGGGTCAGGAGGCAGCCCAGGGGGAAAAGGTGGGATGAGAGCCCCACCTTCTAGTCCGTTCTACTCTTCCTGGATGACAAGGCAATCCACCAACCCAAAGACTGTCATTAATGTGCAGATGGGAGGGAGACCATAGGCAACTAAGGACACTCACGGTGCCCCCTGTCTGGAAAAGTACAGCTGACGCTTCCTAACCCGCCTTCCAGCTGTCACGCCTGCCACTATTTCTTCTCCACACCACAGCTGGAGTCATCTTTCTAAAATCTCTGTAAGACACAAAGTCCAGCCTGGCCCCCACCTCCTCCAGTCCCACAGTATCCCTCACTTTCTGCCCCAGCCCTCCCAAGTATGTGTACACACACACACACACACACACACACACACACACACATACACATACACACACACAAGTTCACTCCTGTTTCCTTTTGCTGCCCTCCCTCCTGCCCTCGTCTAAGTGAGAAACAGCTACTCAGCTCATAGGAGGTAAACTCCGTGAGGTCTTTTCTGACACCCCCTCCTACATCCAACCCCCCCCTTCGCTGTACCCATCACACACCCACATTGTAGCATCCACAGGGCTCTTTTTGCTCTTATCAATGCTATAAAGAGCATTATTGGCACAACTGGGGGGAAATTTTACTATGGGCGTGTAAGAAACAGTACCAAAGCCATGTTAAATTTCCCCAGGGTGACAAATGTGTCATGTAGGAGAATGACCTTGTTAGGTCATTGATGGCCCACTGAGGCCCACTCACTGATGGATGTCAGGGAAAAGTGTCATGTCTACGACCTACTCTGAAAGGGCTCATCAAAAAATAAACACATACATACACGTGCGTGTGTACCTGCTGTGTGGCGGACAGAGAGAAGCAGGGAGAGAGTGGGAGAGGGGAAAGAAGAAAGAAAAATACAAAGCGGCATAATGTTCACAATTGGCCAATAAAGGCGAAGCATATATGTGGAAGTTCATTGTTCTACTCTTGCAACTCTACCGTAGATTGGACGATGTGCTAAATAAAGAGCTGGAAGAAAAAGAAAAAAAAAAAGGCTCTACTAGGGATGCAATACCTGAGAACTTACTGTCAAAGACAACCCTCCTGAAATGAAAGACACAGGGAATGTGGTCTCACAGCCAACAACAGATTCAACCCTTGAGGCATGTATTCTGCACTTGACAGTGATGCTGTGGCGTTGTCCGCGCTGGGAAAAGTAGAATTCCCAGAGAGATGGAGGAGAATGGGCAGGAGTGGGGTGACCATCTCCCCTTTCATCTCTTGCTGGTGTTTGTGCAGAATACCCAACCTATGTCCTTTCAAGCCAGCACACTGACCACTGTGGGCAAGACATTTCATTAAAGTGGATTCTCTCTCTTCTGTGATCTCCCTGACTTCTTGTTGGTCCCTTTGCCAATAAGTCACTTAATCATCTGTTTCTTGGGCAGTGGACACTGCAGACAGGGAGCCACAAAGTGGTGAGGACTAACTGGACTGTCTGCCTCCAACTGAGCGGGGAGCGATGGCCCAGCTGCTGAGACTTATGGCAGCCAAATGGCTGCCATCGCTACTGCAGATTTATTGAGCCATCAGTCAGGGCTGCCTTTTCTGCCATTAACATAATTAAGACGATAAACTACTTTGGGGAAAGGAAAAAAAAAGAAGAAGATCTGCACTCAGGATTGAGAGAACAATTAATTACGGCTAAAGTTGCATCAATCTAGAAGTAAATAACTTACGTTTGGATGGGGATCTTAGAATTTGGAAACAATTGATCACCCATCGAGAAAGTCAAAGGGTCCCCCGAAAGAGCAATGGTCCGTCCCTTCCCCACAAAGGGAAGCACAGCGGGCCTCCGATATGGAAGGCCAGAGCAGGTGCGACTTCTCCAAAGAAACATCGGTTAACCTAATAACCTTGAGAGTCATCTACATAATACTCTGGTCTCAGTCTGGGAAACCTACCCGGTGCAAACAAGCAAGGAAGGGAGGCCAAAACCACCTGAGAGTGACCTGTGCAATCCTCTAAGGAAACCAGGGGAAGTACATAAAAATCCAGCCTTACAAAATGAGCAGGAGAGGATTCACACTGCCAAAGGCCCACGGAATGCTCCCCCTGGTTTCCTTAAAGGGCCAGCTCCCTTCCTGTGCATCTCATGGTGCTTGGGACACCAGGAAAGACACTCATTAAAACAAATGATACAAGTGAACCTACTTACAAAACAGAAATAGACTCACAGACATAGAAAACAAACATGGTTACCAAAGGGGAAAGGTGGGTGGGAGGGATAAATTTGGAGGTTGGGATTAACAGATACACACTACTATATATAAAATAAACAACAAGGACCTACTGTTATAGTACAGGGAACTCTACTCAGTATCTCGTAATAACCTATAATGGAAAACCCTCTGAAAAAGAATATATATATATATATATATATATATATATATATATATATATATATCTGAATCACTTTGCTGTACACCTGAAACTAACAGAACATTGTAAATCAACTATACTTCAATAAAAATTTATTTTTAATAAAAATATTTTTTTTTAAAAAAGGGCCCCTGGGCTTCTCTGGTGGCACAATGGTTGAGAGTCTGCCTGCCAATGCAGGGGACACGGGTTCGTGCCCCAGTCCCGGAAGATCCCACATGTCGCGGAGTGGCTGGGCCCGTGAGCCATGGCCGCTGAGCCTGCGCATCTGGAGCCTGTGCTCCGCAACGGGAGAGGCCACAGCAGTGAGAGGCCCGCGTACCATAAATAAATAAATAAGTAAGTAAGTAAGTAAGTAAGTAAATAAATAAATGGCCCAGCTTGCAGGAGAGTCAGAAACCGTGAGCCGAGGTTCATCTCTTGGCAGCGACAACCACGTGGACCTGGGCAAATTCCCCCCTTAGAAGAAGGAGCTTAAGCACAGCACTGTTAATCCGTGCTTGTTGTGACTGACGCTGGAAATTCAGCCTCATAAAATAATTCAATCAAGGAAAAAGCTGTGAGTTCAAGATGTCCACTGTATCATTATAACACCCAGAAGCCACTGGTGGAGGAAGTACAAGACAACGCAGTGACCTGGGCGGGGGGGTTATGCATCCGTGAGCAGGAACGCAGGCCATGGGAATGTTCTCATCCTTGAACCCAGTGGCGGGCACGTGGTGTCTGTCGTGAGGCAATTCTCTATCCCGGGGGCACACAAACGGCAACCACAAACCACGTCTCCTCTTGGTTCAACAAACAGCTCTACTGGAACCATTTAAATAATTCTTTAAGAATCATAGAAACTTCACAACGATCTCAGCAAGCTTCTCTCTCAATGTACAAATCTTGTCTAACATCCTTGAGGACAGGATGTGCACGGGGCACCCAAGGAGTGTTCAATCCACCTTTGCTTTGCACTAGTTTCAACCATAGTCTGCAGCCCCAGACTCCCACCTGCTCTATGGAATCAGTTATGCCTTCTGGAAGGGCTCACGATCCCCTCTTCCAGCAGATCTCTGTCCCATCTGAATCTGTAAAATTTGAGTTTAGACCAAATCCCTTGAGGAATCCACAGAGGTCACAGGCCCACCCTGGACCTTGCTGTTCCCCACAACCACCACCCCCCGAAATCTCAATTTCAAGCACCCCCCTCCTCCCATCACCCGGTACGTCCAGCTCACTCCATCACAGCCCCAGCCCCACGACCCCATCACGTCCACCATCCCCTGTCGCCTCCTTTCCCTCCACGCCCAGCATGGCATCCCTGCCCCACCTGACACTCACTCCCTTGATCTGCCACCACCACCACCCCGTGGCCCCTCGGCCCTCTCTCCCTCTGGGGGGTCAGCCAGCAAACCCCAACCCTGGTTTAATCCACCTCCTCACGTTCTCCGAGCCTCAACCTGGCAGCTCAACTTACCTGGAGAAAAGACACATGCTCGCTGGTCTCACTTTAAATTCGCGACCTAGAATCCTTACGTGCCCCGCCCCGGGGCGGGGCGAGGGGCAATCCTGCCACCTCCTTCCTACGCCTGACAGGGCCACTCATCCCTGCTGCCTCCTCCCTCCCCAAATCTCTAACAGACCTTCCCTCTTCATCACCCTCACTGCTCTGAATCCTTGACACGTGGTTGTGCAGATGTGGGAGCAAGACGGGATTATCCCTGCTTTACAGGCAAGGAAACAGAGACATTCAGAAGTGAGGTAACAGCTGGGGCGCGTCCCGGCTCAGAACCACGTGCGTAAACACAGAGCTGAGGGTCCCCCGGGGTCCCCGCCCCTCCGCTCTGCTGCTTGCCTCCTGCTACAACGGTGGGCTGTCCTAGCTAGGGACAGACCCTCCGCACCGCACGGGATCCCAGAACCCCTCCCCTCTCAAGTTCCCGCAGGCATCCCCGCCCTCTCTCCCGACCTACCGTTCCCATCAGCATTCAAACATCTTCAGAAACCAAAGTTCTCTGTTCCAGAGCTTCGTCCCAATTTTCTGCTTCCCTTTTGCATCAAAGCTCCTTGAAACTCCATCTTTACTCCCTGTCACCACTTTTCTCCCCATCCTCCCTTGAAGCCACCTAATCAAACTTTGACCAAAACAAAGGCAGTGGTCCCTCTGCAGGCGTGTTGGCAGCAGTGCCTCGCAGCGGAGAACTCCCTTCTCCTTAAAACACTGCCTGTGTGTGACTTCATGTCATCATGTTCCTCTGCTTCCTACCCCCCCTCCCCCCAGCTGACCCTCCTCAGTCTCCTCTGCTGGACCCTTCTCATCTCTCCAGCCTTCACATACTGGAGATTCCCCGGACTCGGCCTTTGGACTTTCCCCCTACATCTCTACTCACTCCCTAAAGGGGGGTTACCATCTCCTGAGTTGGACCACCCTCTGCAGATTGTTCACTCTCAAACTGGTACCCAAGCTTCACTCACAAACCCCAGGCTTCTATACTCAGCTGCCTACACATCCTCTCAATTTGGATGCAGAACTGAATGGATCCCTCAGACCCAAGAGACCCAAGGTTGAATCTGGGATATCCCCCCATCACCCCAACCTCCTCTTCCCATAGCCTCTCCCCCCTTGGTAAGCGGGGCCGGTGGTCTGCTCCACGGGTGGCCCTCGATGAACCCAAGCCCCTGGAATTCACACCCCTGAAGAGTCCCCTTGTGGCACTTTAATCAACAGAGTGGAAGTGACAGTGTCAGTTTGGGGCCCAAGGCTTATCAGCACCCAGTTTGGCCCTCCTGGGAGCTTTGAGCCACTGTGTAAGAGTCTGGCAACCCAGCTGGACAGACCATGTGGGAAGGATTCATGGAGACAGAAAGGTTACAAGACTTCATGAGGAGAGAGAGGCCCAGCTGTCCCAGCCACGTTCAGCCTACAACCAGCCCACCAGCTGACGACAGGCACATGAGTGACCACTGGCAAGACCAGCAAAAGAGCCACCCAGCTGAGCCCAGCCCAGACTGTGAACATAAATAAAATGGTTATTTTAAGCCACTTCGTTTAGGGTGGTCAGTCCCTCAGCAACAGGTCACTGAAACAAACAGCAGCTCTAATGTTTATTATTCCAGTTGCTCAGGTTGAAATCTTAGAGTCATTCCTTATTCCTCTTTTGCTCATACCTTACAACCAAACCACATGCAAAAAAGGATACCTGTAGCCTGCTGGCACGTCTTCTAAGTACATCCAGAAACTGCCACTGCCCTTGCCATTGTCTGTCACCTCCTCTATGCCCACCCTGACCCTGCCACCTGCACCCCACTTGCCCTGTCCCAGTTTACTTTCTACAAAAGAGTCAAAACAATCTTTTTAAAATACAAGGAAAGCCCTGCATTCCTTTGTTCACAACTCTCTGACAGCCACCCACATCCACAGCAACACCCCAAGTGCTCACGATGTCCGGCGAGGCCCTCCGATCCAGCCCCTGCTGTCTTGCCGATTTAATTTCCTGCCAACCCACGCGGGTCAACTCTGATCCAGACACAATGCTCCCTGCTCGTCCTCAAAATGCCAGGCAAGGGCCACCTTGGGCCTTGTCCACTCACTGCCCCCGCTGGCCCGAACAGCCTTCCACTACATGGCCACCTGGCTGGCTTCCTCATCTTCACCTGCCTGTACTCCAGTGACACCTGGAGAATCCTGCGCTGAATGGCTCATCTAAGAGGCTCACCGGCCCCATCAGCTTTCCATCCCCACCCGCCATGCTCTGTGTCTCTCCACTGTGTTTGCATCTCCATATTCTTTTCTTTTCTCTCTCTAGTTTGTCTGTCTCTTTCCACCATCACACAAGCTCCGTGAGGCGTGGATTCTAACTGTTTTGTTCACTGCTGCACTCCCAGCGCCTAGAACAGTACCTGGCAGGTGTAGTACTCAATAAGTACTTGTTAGATGAGAGAGCACGTGCGTTACTGACAGCTGCCTTTCATAGCCCTGAAAACACGGTAAAAATCGTCATAAACCCCCAAGCTCAACCTTGCATCCTGTGGGCACCCCCTCCCTGAAGCCCACAAATTATCAGGGCAGCAACTCTGAAAAACACATGTTTCCCACCTGCTCCAAGGCCTCCAAAGGTTTCCCATCACCCTCAGGATCAGGTTCACCCTCCTTCAACGGCCCACAAGGCTCTGCAGATCTAACCCTAGCCCCCACTCCAGGTTCCCCCATGCCCCGCCAGCACACACTCCCCCCAGCCTCACCGCCTTCACTCTCTGGCTTCGCCCATGCTGTTCCCTCCACCAGGAATGCCCTTCCTCTAGTTCCTTCCACTACTGCCCCACTCACCCTTCAGGCTCAACCTACATGTCCCTTTGTCAAAGAGCCCTTCTGTGCCCTCCATCTCTGTGGCTCCTCCTTTTTCCCTCATTTTCCTTCCTGGGCTACCCATGATTTGTGCAATTGTAGCAGGTTATCCAGTGGCGGAATTCACCAGCAACTTGGGCTTCTGGAACCACAACTGAGGAAGGAGGACAGACCAAGGTGCTTCTGGAGGCAGGACCAGATACCTACTTTGGGGGGCCCAGTGAAAAACAAAAATGCAAGTCCTCTTGTTCGAAATGATTAAGAATTTCAAGACAGCAACAGCAGAGCAGTAAACCAAGCCTGGGATGCTTCTGAGCATGGGATGTTATACCACCCCACTGGTCACTTGCCCAGGAAACTGCTGACCACGGTTAATGAACTAAAGCAAAATACAGCACTCAAGGCCCAGTGAGGCTGGTGACCTGGGAATGCAGCTGTGCTGGACACCTCCACAAAGATGGGGCTGCGCACTTATTTTACGGAGAGATCAAAGCTTCATCCTCAAGTCATGGAAGGTAACCTCTCCAGGGTGCCTGCTCATCGAACCGAGTGCCATTCAGGCCAAGCTCGTCCACTGCCAGCTTAGCACAAGCTTAACTGAATGACACAGACAAGAGCCAAGAAGAGACAGTAAGGAAAGAGATAATCTACAAATAACAAATGCTGGAGAGGGTGTGGAGAAAAGGGAACCCTTCTACACTGCTGGTGGGAATGTAAATTGATATAGCCACTATGGAGAACAGTATGGAGGTTCCCCAAAAAACTAAACGTAGAGCTACCATATGATCCAGCAATCCCACTACTGGGCATATAACTGGAAAAAACCATAATTCAAAAGGATACATGCACCCCTATATTCACAGAAGCACTATATACAATAGCCAAGGCAGGGAAACAACCTAAATGTACATCGACAGATGAATGGATAAAGAAGATGTGGTACATGTAGACAATAGAATATTACTCAGCCATTAAAAAGAATGAAATAATGCCATTTGCAGCAACATGGATGGACCTAGAGATGATCATACTAAGTGAAGTAAGTCAGACAGAGAAAGACAAATATCATATGATATCACTTATACATTGAATCTAAAATACGACACAAATGAACATATCTATGAAACAAAGCAGACTCAGAGACATAGAGAACAGACTTGTGGTTGCCAAAGGGAAGGGGGTGGGAGAGGGATGGAGGGGGAGTTTGGGATTAGCAGATGGAAACTATTACATATAGGATGGATAAGCAACAAGGTCCTACTGTATAGCACAGGGAACTATATCCAATATCCTATGATAAACCGTAATGGAAAAGAATATATATGTATGTATAACTGAATCACTTTGCTGTACAGCAGAAAGTAACACAGCATTGTAAGTCAACTATACTTCAATAAAATTTTTTTTAAAAAGGGGAAGATACAATTTCATCAACATTTTTACAGGGCAGGGCAACGAAAGCCCAAAAGCCTCATGGGACAATAAAAGGTTTCCCTCTTCCTTTCACAAGTATTTCAGCTTGTCAAATGTTCCCTTGGTTTCTGAATAACAGCTTCTTCCCAGTAAATAAGTTAATGAACAATAGATTAGAAAAGTTTTTCTTTCTGATAGCTGACTGTTGGATAAACACGTTTGCTCTTTTAGGAAAAGGCGATGTACACTTCTCATGATTTCCATATTTTAAAACAAGAGGGACTTCCCTGGCGGTCCAGTGGTTAGGACTCCGAGCTTTCACTGCAGGGGGCATGGATTTGATCCCCAGTCAGGGAACTAAGATCCCACATGCCGTGCGGCACAGCCAAATAAAAAAATTAAAAAATAAAACACAGGAGCCAGAAGGTGATGTCTCTGAGACACTCCACCTGCCGTCATGCAGTCCCCTCAGTGCTGTTGGGTTTCTCCACATCTGACCTGGGCAACTTCGGTTACTCTGACAGTGTCTCTCCTGTATCACTCAGGAGTCTACATTGAATTATAGAATATGATCCACGATGCAAATATATTTCACATGGTGACCCAGTACACACGTATCAACACAACTAAAAAGTTTCACCTGCTGTACACTCTGGTGTTTTCTAATGTATTTTATTTCATTTTTTAGAAATGATCATCTGACCCACTAAACTGGTTTTACAACCCACAAAACGGGCTGTGAACCAGAGTTTGGAAACATGGTTTGGGGTCAAATTAGTGATGTCACAGCCCAGATTCCAGCCCCCAGGTCTTCACTCAAAGCTCCTTCTGAGTGGTCTACACTCAGACAGGAATCAGAGGGGGGGCTTTTTAAAAGGCAAGCACTTAAAGGATTCTTCTAGCAAAAAGGATGCAAATTACATGGCCAGGAGACAGAAATTAAGGGAAGGCAGCAGGATGTCAGCTTGGTGTGTGGAGCCCCCGAGCAGAGGGCAGGGAAAGGGGAGACAAGGGAACCTTCCAGGTCACACTGCTCAGCATGCGCCCCAATCCCATGGAAAGTAGTGCAGGTTCCCAGGACGTCAGACTCCCTCATGATCAAACCAATGAGAACACCCCCAAGAAAAGGCTTTTCTGTCCCCTCTGAGGCTCCCTGTTGTCGCTTTCCTCTTCAAAGAGCCTGTCTCACCCGCCCCCTCCCTCTCGCTGGTCTGGCCTCCAGGCCAAGCTGAGCTTGTGGAATCCAGCCCCTTCCCTGCAGCCAAACAAGCCCACGACCCTCAAGGCAGTTTCCCCAGGCTGCGCCTTCAGGGGCTCCAACCATTTCAAGTAGGCCTTCCGGATCCAGAACTTTCATTGCCAGCACACCCTTCCCATGGTCACGTCCCTCCCTCCTAATCACGAAGCACCTACCGAAACTGAGCAGGACCCTGTGGGGCTCCAGGGCATGGAAGCCTTTCAAACAGTTGCTTATCAGGGAAGGGAGGGGAAGCAGAGACAAGGGAGGAGCAGTCAGGAAACAATAGTGCAGCCTTGGGGCAGGGTCCCCGTTCAGCATCAAGGGATAAACATTAACAATGTCTTTGAACACTTCTGCAGAAAGAAAACCCTCAACAAATGGAAAATGTTAGCATTCTTCATTCCAGAGAAGACCACCTGAGGCCAGACTGGAGGAGTGCAGGCCCCCCCCCCCACACACACACACCCTGATCCTTATCAGCAACCCAACCCTTGAACTCCTTACCTCCCGGTTTGGGACACACAGTTTTGTGGGGCAGGAGCTCGCTGTGTCTCCCTTTGCCTGGCAAAGCAATAAAGCTATTCTTTTCTACTTCACCCAAAACTCTGTCTCCAAGATTCGATTTGGCACCAGTGCAAAGAAGCCGAGCTTTCGGCATCAGCATCAGGACGGGCAAGGGAAGCCAGGTGGGCTGGACAGCCGAGTCCAGGTAACTCCCACCACCCACAACGCTCCCCATGCCCACACACCTCTCAGCTGCACGCAGAGCGGCCTTCCCTCTCTCCTCCAGAACGAAGCCACTGCCCGGAGGCGGGGAAGGCTCCACGGGGGCCATCGCCCGGCCACCAGCGTGGAGGATGAGGTTTCCCGGGATGGGCGCAGCACCAACAAGAGTTATTGTGCATCTACCAACCAGCGGGCACACAGCTCTCCACGTGGGCAGCGAGGTCTGGATCATCAATGGGGTTAAGGCCAATGACAGCCAGCAACAGGAGGAGGCCAGGTGCCCAGAGGCGGGGTGGGGGGGTGGGGCCGGGGTGGTGGTGGTGGTGGTGCAGGTGGAGGCAGCCTCACTCTTGCCCACACCATTTCCTTCCTCCTGTTTTCTCTCTGTGGCCAATGCGCCACGTCCATCTCTCTAGGTCACCTTTAATCCTCTCTAGGACACAGCAGGAGACAAAGAAATCCCATCTTGAATTGTCCTTATCATCTTGTGTGCTTTCCCTGCCCTTGAAGCATCGCAGCTCCTCCAGAGAAGCAAACGCAAGGCTCATGCCCTGGGGATGATCATTTACATAAAATATCCTTTCCAATAATCCCCGGAACATCCGTACTTGACCGCAGCTCTGACCCTTCCCCACTCTGCATCCCCAGTCTCCCGAGCGAGAAAGCCTGTGAGGGACAGAAGGCACCCAGACGACTGGCCACAAGCCCCAGGGGACACGCCCACCTACCTTGGTCAGATCCATTCCAAGTTTGAGCTGAGAAATGAGGTGAAGGATTACACTGCGCTGATCCTCCATGACACCCACTTCTGTCTCTTCCTGATCTTCAGTGTCACTTTTCTCATCTTCTGACAAAACCAATTCGGGGCCTGAGTTTGGCTAAAACGAGATCATCAGTAAAAATCACCAGCCTGGTCCTGAGAAGCTAGAAGCACAGCACTGAACCCATGTGCTTAGCAAGGGCAGAGAGCCCAAGCCTGCCCAGATAGAGTTTCTCCATAAACTGGTCCTCCCGGCCGTGGGCAGAAGACGATCTTTTTTTTTTTTTTTTTTTTTTTCCGGTACGCGGGCCTCTCACTGTTGTGGCCTCTCCCGCTGCGGAGCACAGGCTCCAGACGCGCAGGCCCAGCGGCCATGGCTCACGGGCCCAGCCACTCTGCGGCATGTGGGATCTTCCCGGACCGGGGCACGAACCCGCGTGCCCTACATCGGCAGGCGGATTCCCAACCACTGCGCCACCAGGGAAGCCCAGAAGACGATCTTTGGGGTGCAGGCCCCACCTTTAAGCACCTGAGGAGCCCTCTCATCTTCCCCTCACCTGTGAGTGAGCCTTCTAGCCTAAGCACCTCCCCTGACAAGAAAGCTTCCTGCCCTCTAAGAAACTAACTATAATATTCAAGTGTGAGTCCCTTCACCTTGGCTATTCCCAAATAATATTCTCCTGTTAACTTGTACAACCCAGAGCACTATAGCAAACGTAAATTTCTCTGTTTATAAGCAAAAGTCAGACACCCCAGAAACTGACATTACCTTATTTATGGGAAAATTTACTCTGAAATTATTTCTATTCCCATTAGTGAATATCACTACAGCAAGTAAAAAAAAAAAAAAGGCTCAGTGCTGGCATTAATTTATGGAGGGAAACAAAAATGAAAATGTAAAGAAAAAGTCTGAAATTTTATAATAACGCTAAGCTTCAACCTGGCTAACAGACCCTGCACGTTCCTTGATGCAAGTTTTATTCATTCAGTTGCTTGATTCCAGTTTTCCAAATTACAGAGGAAGCAGGCAAGTTAATAAAATATGCAAGGTGGATTGCTGAGCGCATAATTTTCCAATACCTAATTACCAAGAACTCTGGCTACAATTACAGCTGTCCTCACAATTCTGTTGAAAGAAATAATCCTATTCACCATTCTTCATTTATGTATGTTCTCATAGTACTTGTTTCTATGTCAGCAAAAGCACTCTACACAAAACACTACGTAATTGTTTCTAATTGCTTCTGACTGGTAATTACTAATGAACTTAACATACAGAAACACGGGAGCCCAAACATTTTAATATAAAAGGATACAGACTTGCCCAAATATCCAAGCAAAAACTAATCATTTTCAGTCTCATTACACAGAACCATCTCATCTACTTCCAAAACACAAAAGTTATTTAGCGATCAAGGTGTTTATAATTGTCCTTCCTCACCAACACTCCAGAGGAAATATGGTGCTCTTTCCACTGGGGTAGCATTTTTAAGATTTCAGTTGAAATGGACATTTACCATAGACATACTGCTCAAATTATTCCCAAGGCCATGGGGCTTTCCTCCAGCCACAAGTCAAGTTTCCATCATGTGCCTGGTTCCCTAGACTCATGTCATGTGTGCTATGTGACATCACTGGAAAGGTGCTTTGCTAGATATACTGAAATAACTGAGGGCCCCTGACCCCCACCATGGTCCAGAGAAGACTAACCAGAGGGGGAGTCTGGGGCCATGGGCCACCCTGATTCCACACTGGGAAATCAGAGACAGAGGGACAGGAGCCAGCACTTGCTGTCAATGCCTGGAAGCCGCCTACCTCTCCTCCAGCTTCAGCTCCTGTGCTGCAGTGCCCATGGCAGCCAAGGTCACTGTGGTTACGAGTCTGACGGGCTAAAGCAGGGCCACCGTCCCATATACCTGCCCTCCTGACCTTCCCTGCTCTTTCCCCCTCCTCTGGGTTTCAGGCAAGTTTTAAAGGGTGGCTGTCCCCATTCACTGTGAGTTTGCAGTTCCCGTCAGTTGCCACCAAAGCCAGAGAGCTCAGACACACTCCCTTCAATGCCAAGGTGATGGAGCTGCTACTGCCTTTGCAGTAACGTGCCGGGTGGTCACCTATATTAGCAGACATCCCCTCCACCCAGGGCAGCGGGGCAGGAGAGGGCAAGGCCTGGGTATCTTGTGTGGCAGGAAAAAGGACAATCAAAAGCAAATCACGCTACCATCCTGCACTCAAGGGGGTGGGCATAGCTTTCAAGGTCCTTATACATCTCAACAAGAAAGGGAGCTCCATGGGAAAAGAATCTGAAAAAGAACAGATACATGTATGTGTATAACTGAATCACTTTACACCTGAAATTAACACAACATTGTTAATCAACTATACCCAATATAAAATAAAAATTAAAAACAAAAACCAAAAAAAAAAAAAGAGAGAGAAAAGGAGCTCCACCTGGAGTGCAATTGTTCCTGCTTGAAATTAGCTGCTCTCACAAAGCACTGATTGTAAACGAAGCAAATCAATAGCTCAAGTAAGTTTTATGAAGTGAAGAATTGTTCTTTCTTCTGAAAGTGTGATTTTCCCATCTGCCCACAAGCCAGTGCACCCCTCCCACCCACTGCCACACTCGCAGGGAGATGCTTACGAACCACAGGGACCAAGCGTCTCCTGCTGTCTGCCTTCCTTGGAAACCAAACGCAGCTGGTCCCTGATTTCCAGGAGCCAAGACGCCTTCTGCAAGCTCCCGCCACATCATACGAAGAACATACATTACTGTGCACACAAACCTCTCCAGCTTGTCCCACTTCAATCAACGTCACGTTTCCTGTGTCTGGTGATGCCGTCAGGGACACTGGCTCCAGCAAGGAGAATTAAGGCTGGTGCACAGGCCTCAGAAGCTGACTCACTCCAGGGCGAATGGCGGCCAGAGCTCCTGGGGACCCTGAAGTCCCGCCAAGAGAGGAAAGGCCACGGGGAGCCTGACACACATCCCCTCACTGGCACAGACCCTTAGCAGACGGTGCCCTAAGCTTAAACAAGGATCCAGCAACATTTCTGTCTCCTGCAGCTTTGGAAAACTTGCAAAAATTCTCTTATCCAGCCTTGAGTAAATAATCAGGGTTTAAAAATAAAGCTGGTTTCATTCATCACGTTGTCAGTGAACGTCTTAGAGGACACCCCCAATTCCACCCACACTGGAACTCAAGTCCATATGCAGAAGGTGAGACCACCCTCTGGTGTGGGTCCAAAATGGGGGCACGTGGATGGAGGGTAGGGGTTCCCAACAGGGCACGTCGGTCTGAAGGAGGTCAACTGGCCGTGTAAACGCCAATCTGTGGGCACCCGCAAAGCACCCATGGTTAGCAGGGGCTCTGAGAAATGGAGATTTCGAAGAACCAGGCTTAGATGGAGTTTTAAAGACAGAAAACCTTCCCTTTTAGGGTCAAGGGTTTGCAGATTCTGCTGTTCTGATGTGAAATCCACAACAACGGTAACGGTCAGTGGATCCAAGTCTGCTTTCCACAGTCAGGCCCACATGCTCATCACATCCTCACCCCCCCAGCTCATCAAGTTCTGCTCCTCTCCTGGGTACCCCTGTATGCCCACGCCCTCCTATACCAATGGATTTCTGCTTGTAAAGTGATGACAACCGTCCTGAGGTGATCAAAGGTGGCAGAACGGTCTTTCTCCACCTCAGAAGAAAACTGAAAATAAGAAATGGCTTTTTCTTATTTTCTGAGACAGTTCCTAAGACTGAGACAGTTCCTAAGACTCAAGCAAGAAGAATCTTTAAATACTGCCGTTCCCCAGAGAGCTTTGCAAATGAGCCAGCCCGAACCGTAAAAATGTACACAAACGTGAAGATAAAATGGAATTAGAATATGTTGTAAAGAGAAGCAGGCTTTGGAAAAAAGAGGTTTTTAATAAAAACAAAAAATTATGACTCAGTATTGCTTACCACATGAGTACCGCAGGACATGGGGTGCTACAACAATCCAGTGACTCTTGCCTTGTTAGCAAATGGTGGGGGGATGGACAAGCAAAGGTGATGGACAGGAAAAGGCCACCTGGCAGCTGGGGTCCAGGGGCACCCCTGGTAGCTCAGCAGTGACCTGGGCCCTAAAGCAAGGATTCTTAATCTGGGCCCTATGGACACTCGTTAAGATACCTACCCATACCCTTGACATTTCATATACAAATTGTGTGTCTGGGCATTTTACGGAGAGAGAGTCCTGCTCTCCATGGATTCTTAGAAGGGTATCTGTCCAGGGCTGACCTCAGGCCTCGCAAGGTCTGCAGGATCTCAAGGTCTGAAGGGTCATGGAACAGAGATGGGCTCTCAGGGTGGGAAGTGGTTGAATCAAAGACGGTCCCAGCACCTGCAGACGTGCCCCTGCTTTACCACCAACCTCTACTCCTTATCTGATAGGAGGCAGCTCCTCCACGGGCCAAGGACCAAAGCCAGAAGCAACACCGTGACTTGAGTTAGGTTTACGTGGGTCCAGCAGTCTTGTCAAGGGGGACACCGGTGTAGGGGAGACACTGAACATTCTTAGCGTCTCTTCTTTTTCACAAAATTTTAATTCTTCAATACAAATGCAAATTCCAAGCAAGACTGAAATTCCAACCTCTTTTATTCAATACACATACGTGATTTAATTACAGTTGGAGTCAGTTCCAGGAAAAAAACCCCAGGAAACAGACATTTATCTTTAGAGTCCATTCAATTCCCTGTCGGAGGCCTCACTCCACCCCCACGCTCCCAAATCCACCCCACCCCCCTTTCCCAGGCCTCGCTCCCTATTTTCCCTTCCTCAGACGGTGTACTTCTCTCTTCACAATGATCTCTCCTTCTTTCTTATCTGAGACCTGGCCCTCAGACAGCTGGGGCCAGTATAAGCAGTTGGATCTATTGTACTAACATCCTCTTTAACCTAATGTCTTAAAGGGCTGAACCCTGAGACTCAAGGCATTAGAGAGAGGCCTGGGCATTACGCAGCCTTCCAAAAAGCCTTTTCACTGTTGGGTGGGGAGCAGCTCCACAAAGAGCCCTGAAAACCCAGACATGCAGGTGTGAGGGGTCTCTTCCAGCAAGGATCGGGATGGACTCCTATAGCCATCTTCTGCCAGGTAAGAGGTATTCTTAACTAAACAACGTCTTCAGCAGAAAAACATAATCCACTGAGCTCATGTTAGCCACCACCCTCCTGAAATTCTACCGGACCAAGATACAAAGCCGGCTAGAGAATGAACATTCTCCTCTGGCAGCGAACACACTTCAGCTCAATCATTTTTAAAGCCTGGCATCTCTCCCCGCACACTGGTACCTTGGCATGGAGGCACGGGTGGGTTGTGCCATCCCAAAGAACCTTGGCACTGAACGCAAGAACCCAACGTAGCCCAGATATCGTCCTTACAGGAAAAGGGGGGAACACAGCCGTGTCAAGAAGACTCTCTGGTATTCTGGGGGCCAGCGAAAGGTGGGCAGCGGGGAAGAAGACCCAGAGCATCACCACCCTCAGATACCCTCAAATGAGAGCTACGTCTGTATCACAGCGGCAGGCAGAAGAGTAACCAGGAAATGACGTGTCCTCTTACGTGACGCGCTTCTCAAGCCCACAACTACACAGAACATGCAATGACATGCAATCGCGGCCACCAGGGCGAGTCTGCTTTTGCTGACCAGGGGATAAAAGTCAAGAGAAGCTGGTCTTCCAGAAAATAAGAGGTTTTAGGAAAAATAGGAACGTGAAACATGGACAGAGCTTAGGGGGTCAGAGAGACTGGGAGGGTGGGTACATGGAGACAGACCAAGGGGACAAAAAAAAGGAAATTCAGTGAATACTGGAAGAAAAGCAAGAGGGTCTGAGTGTCTAAGAGGTACAAGTACCCACGGACCAACAACCAAATCAATTTTTTTTTTGGTTCTAATGATAAATGGTATTACTGTCTCTTTAATTTCTAGTCATTTTTCATCTCAATAGTCACAGTGTATTTAACCAAGTTATCACAACCATGACTCGGTCCTCAGAGCGCATCTTCACATCAGTAACATTTTATCAGTAAATCCTAAGAAGCCCCGCCTGATAGCCCAAGGTCACGAGAACTGGCACAGCTGGATCCGAGGAGCCGGTCCAACTTGGGGCTCAAGTCAGCAAGCATCAGCAGAGCCTGGAGCCCCCAAAGACAGCCAGACGTCCAGCAAATTCCACCAGTAATTTCTGGCCCTCATTCCCCAATAGGAAACGTCTACCCCGTGACTGTCAAGTGCACGGCCCTCCCTACCACGCGCTTGGAAGAATTATCTCCCGAGGACAGACACAGACGTGAAGTTTGTCCTCTGAACGTGCAGTGGCTGCTCCTGGGGACCTACTGCTCTCCCCACGCTCAGCACAGGCGGGGTTTCTCCTCCAGAAGAGTCTCTCTAATTCCCCAAAAGTAGGCCATCCTTGCTCGGTGGAAGGGCTCTCGGTCGGAACGGATGGATGCTTGTCTCTGGTCACAAGTCATGCCAGAGGCCTGCCGTCCGGCCACACGTCTTCGGATGGTGTCTGGTCCGGCTGACGGCCCTCGGCCCTGATGCAGGGCGGCAGCTGAAGGCTCTTCACATGTACCGTCCTCTCTGTGGAGCCACGTCGAAGCCAGGCCACCGACTGGGCCTCGGAGGCCACCCCCTTAGTTAGGGGACCTCATCTGGCCATTTGGAGGTAGGTACAATGAGGCCACCGTGGCGAGGTGGGGGGGACCTGACGGAGAAGTTGGCTCTTATCCTTGACAGGTTCAAGTACAAGCATGTCCACGCAGCCTGCTGGTCCCAGCTGCCGTCTGGGGGGCACTGAGTTGGCTGCCACTGCCATCATAGTCCTTCTGCCGCCTCCCAGTGGATGCGCTGGCTTTCTGGCTCTACCCACACACACATACACATTTACCACACTTGGCTCTCACAGACTGCAAGCACAGATGCTCGTCCTGAGCAAAGGGGCCGACCTGCAGAAAGGTTAATTTTAAATCAAAGACATCCTGGAAGGCAGAAGGAAGTTGCTTCTGGGGAGGGGTGTGGAGCGGGGGGTACATTCGTCATCAGCCAAGGTCATCGGGAACATCACACCAAGAAGGTTTAAAAAGCGTTCCTTTCAAGACACGTGAGGTAATAAGCATTCAGAGGGAGGAGAATCGCCAGCCCTTTTCCAGCATCCATGCGTCTACTTGAAAATCATTTTAAACGAAAGCAGAAAAGAAAGGAATTGCGAAGGAGCAAAGGAAACCTCAAGAAAGCACCGCAAAGGAAAAAGGAAGCAGCAGCTGCAAACAAAGAGGGAGGTGATTATTTTGCAGTTGAGGTTCTGGAAGCACATCAGCAGGACCCCTGGCCCTGGCATGTGGGCACCGGGAATCACGGGGAGGGTGCCAGCATGGTGGGTCAAGCAAAGTACTAGCGCCGCATCCAGTGCTTTACGGCCTTTTCTCCATCAGCAGAAGTCCAGCCCTTTCCAGCCCAGCCCAGCACTGAATTCACAGCCGGGCCGAGGGCTCAGCAAAGCTCTGCAGGGTGAAGGGGCACGCCCACCGCGCCCTAGTCCTGGGTGGCACCAGCAGCACGGGTCATGCTTCCCAACTCACAGGAAGCCCCTGAAGATGGGGATAAAGGTCATGAGAAGGAGAAGAAAGGGGATGCATCACCACAGCTCTGCAAGGCAGCAAAGCATCCAGGGAGAGCTCTGCGCGGTGGCTGCAGAGAGACGGCCCTGGACATAAATCCTGAATCCGCCACCTTCCACCTGGCAGGCTGTCTCCTCACCTGTGAAGTGGAGATGGTACCACCCACCCCCTGGAGGGCTGCTGAGAGGCCCGGGGAAGTCAGGGCACGGGAAGTGGGTGCAGAGGGAACACTGAGCAAAAGCCTGCTGCTCTCGTGAGGCTGCAGCATCCTCATGGGCACATGGTGGACCTGCGGCCACGGGGATCTAGAAACCACAGCTGAAGTGCCCACCACCCCTGCTTGCGCTCGTTCCCGTCCCGGCAGCATCCTTCTGGAAGCTGCAGGATGCCGCCCATGCTGTCTCCCAGGCCCTCCTCAGCAATGATGACACCGAGGGTTCTGGGGCTGCAAAGGTCCAGGCCCCCCAAATAGTCCATGGCCCTGACCATGAGGTAGCATCACTTCCTGGACCTGGGGCTGCAGCAGGAAGGGATTCATAGAAATCCATCCTCCAACAAATCTCAGCCTAGAGTCACATGCAGATCCGGGAACCACATGGGACAAATACACAGTAGCCAGGACAGTGAATCGGACAGTGTAGGCCATCCCCTGGCCTCAGGAGACCTGCTGTGGTCTGCAGGGAGTGACAGTACAGGGGTGTCTGCCATCCAAGGCTACCCAGGAAAGGTAGGGAAGAAATTCCCTGAGACCCATCCTAGCCTTCCTGGCCTCTGATAAGAGAAAAAGTGGTGGTTTAAGACATAAAAGGACCCCCCCTCCTACTTGGGGTGGGCTGAAGGGTAAGCAGTCACCAGGCCTGAATGAGTTACCATTGCACCAGCTGCCTCGAACTCAAAGCACCGCGTGAGATGCTGAAGACAGAAGGATGCGGTCTTAAGCCACGGTCTCTGCATTCAACCAGAGGGGATCTGTTGGAGGACCTTTCTTTCTCCAGCCCTGGGTGTGACTGGTAAGTTCCCAACTCATCATTCGACACTTAGTTCAATCATGCTTCACGGGGGCAGAGGCGATGCCTCCATCCTAACCAGGAATCCCTAAGCACCCTGTCCGTGCCCAGCTCGGCACTTACCCAACTGTATTTATGCAACTGCCCATCTATCTGCCTTCCCGTCGGAGCAAGACAGTCAGCTCTCTTTTGGTACAGGAACACTGATGATCGGGGCTGGCTGCTGAGGGCTCTGGGTCGATGTGGATTAGAAGCCTCCTCCAGGATCTGGGAGGAAGAATGCCCCGATCCAGCAGCAACACCAGCCGGGAGCTCAGGAGGGGAGAGTGACAGCCATGGCGTTGTCAGCTTACCCACCTCAGAGCTCCGTGATGATGGGAAGCCTGTCTTACTCAGGCTTTCATTTCTAGAATCCCAACACAAAGCCTGGTTTTATAATAGCTGCTCAGTTAAAAAAAAAAAATTGTAAGGACTGAATGAATAAAACTAAAGAAAAATTGGGAAAACTGGAGCGTGCAAGACAAAATCCAGATTTAAAATGAGAAGGCCAGCCAGTCACAGAAGACCACACATGACATGATCCCACTTATATGAGATGCCCAGAACAGGCCAATCTACAGGGACAGAAAGTACATTAGTGGTTGGTGGGGGACGGAAGGACGGGGGGATTTGAGGTGACAGCTAAGAGGTAAGGTTCCTTTTGGGGTGATGAAAATATCCTAAAGCTGACCGTAGCGCTGGCGGTACATAGCTGGGAGCATCCTCAAATCCACAGGATGGCACACTCCCAATGGGTGAACTGACATGGCATGTGAATTATATCTCAATAAAATTAAAAATAAATAAATAAAAGCACACATGATGCAAAGTCAAACAAGGCCAGAAGGAAGGTGACGTGTGCAGAGCCAGACTCCGGCCTGAGTCTCACCCAGGAGCAGCGCTTAGGGCAGCAGAGAAAGGCGGGGCCCTTCCAACCAGAGTGACGTGACAGGGAGGTGTGGCTCAGGCCAGACTGTATGTGGCTTTGCCCTTAGGACTAGACTCACTCCCTTGGAAAGCCCATGTGATTGATGCCGTGGCTTTAAACCATTTGTACACTGATGGCTTCTAAGTTTATATCTCAAGTTCAGCCTTCTCCCCTGACTTCCAGCTTTGTGTGTCCAACTGTCTATCCACACCCCCTAAGCTATTAGGCAGAACAATGGACTCCCAGACGTGCCCACGTCCTAATCCCTGGAACCTGTGAATATGTTACTTTATATGAAAAAGTGGCTTTACAGATGTGATTAAAGCCTGGAATCAGGGCAAGTATCCTGGGTTATCCAGATGGATCCAACAGAATCACAGAAATCCCTAAAATTCGAGACTCTTTCCTGGCTGTGGTCAGAAGAGGAGATGTACCCATGGAAACTGGTTGGACATGCAGCATTGCTGGGTTTGAAGATGGAGGAAGGAGCCACAAGCCAAAGAAAGCAGGCAGCCTCTGACAGCTGGAAAAGGCAAGGAAATTGAGTCTCCCCTAGAGCCTCCAAGAAAAACCTCGATTTTAGCTCCATGAGACCTATGTCGGACTTCTGACCTACAGAACTATAATACGATCAGTTTGCACTGTTTTGAACCAACAAGTCTGTGACAATTTGTTACAGCAGCAATAGAAAATTAACACACTACCTAATAGGCATATTAAACATAATATATCCAAAACACACCTTGCAACTCACACCTCCAATACGTGATCCTCTGTCTCAGGAAATGGCAACTTCATTTTTCCAGCCACTTGGCCAAAAGCCTCAGCACCACCCCTGACTCCAGTCTTCCTCACGTTCCACCCACACCACAGCCCCCAGCAAACCCTGCCAATTGCATCCACAATCCAATTACTCTCACAACCTCCACTCCCTGGCACAGGCCACCGTCAGCTCTCACTTATTTACTGCAACGGCTTCCCAGCAAGTCTCCCGCACCCCCTCTATGGCCTCGGTCTCCTCACAGCAACCAGCAGGCATCTTCAGTCATAACGCAGATCCTCTAACTCATGCTCACAACACTCCCCACTTCCTTCAGAATCAAAGTTCTTATTGGGGCCCAGGAGACCCCATGTGATCTCGCCCCACTGCTTCTCTTACCTTCCTTCCCACCGCATCCCTCCCACACCCTCCTCAGGCCCCACCAGCCACTTTCTGTTCCTAGAACACATGAAGTGCACATCTACCTCAGGGCCTTTACACCTGCTGTTACCACCCTTCTCCCCCTGGATTCCTGCATGGCTTCCTCCCTCCCTTCACTCAAATCTCTACTCAAGTGTCACCTGACCGTCCTCTCCACTTTCTCCATCATGCCCCGCCCCCAGCTGCTCCTTCACTCCTGGCACTGATCGTATCATATGCTGATTGATCACCTCTGTCCCCTGGAGAAGGTCAGCTCACGAGAACCAGGCTGTGTTTTGTTCACTGTTGTGTCTCTATCAGCAAAGATAGGACTTGACACTGACATATTCCTTGAATGAGTAAATACACACTTGGCTTTCCCCTTTGGAAGTGAGCAACTACGGACGATCACTAAGAGGCTGAAGAATATAACCCAGGCCCCAAGGAATGGCCTGTTAATTAAGCCACGATGTGACAGTCGCAGGGGTGACGGGCACTGAGAACCATTCTGGAAGCTTCCTGCAGCCACGGTTCAGCGTGAGGGAGAACGGCGTGCACAAACAGACCCATCAGGCTCTGTGTGAGGCACAGGAGAGGAGCACAGACAGTGTAGGACACGGCCTGGGTCCCCCTGGGCCTGCAGCCTCTGTGCAGACAGTGGCTGGTGTGGGCTCCCAGTTGCAGGGTCAACAGTGAGCACCGCAGGAGCCACGGGGGAGCAGCAAGGCGGCGGCAGGCAGTTCAGAAGGAAGAAGCAAGCTCTGGAGGGAGCAAATGTAGCCACAGAGGAGAGAGCTCAGGAGATTCAGACGCAGCATCATTCAAGTGGGAAAGAGCCATTAGCATCTCACCTCGCACACCTCAACGGGCCCCTGCAGCACCCCGCCTCCTCTGTTTCACTCACCATCCTCCTTGTCACCCAGGTTTGAGGCCTGCAGCTTCACAGACGCCTCCCCAGTGCCCCAGCACCCCGACACCCACCCGCTTACACATCCCTTCCCTCTCGCATCTCTGCCATCACACGCTGGGCCTCGGGCACATCTCATAGGATCCGAACACTTCCCAGATTCTCATCTGCTGCAGACCCCTCCTCTTATGCTCTGTTTCATATTGCACCACTAGAATGTTCTTCCCAAAACATCCGCTTCTCTGTTCAAAGTCTTCAAGGCCATCCCACAGCCCAGAGAAAACGATCCACTCACTCAGCCCAGCATTTCGGGCTTTTGTCCCCCAGACCCCTGTTGTCACATCCCCTCCTGCTATTCACCTAATCCTCCTGCAGCCTAGACTTACCCTGCCCGGCGCAGTAGCCACCAGCCACAAGTAGCTATTTAAATTAATTAAAATGAAATACAATTTAACCAGCCACACTGTAAGTACTTAGCAGCCACAGGTGGCTGGTGGCTACCATATTGGTCAGTTGGCAAAGAAAATATTTTCATCATCGCACAAGTTCTACACTTTATTTTATTTTAATACTTATTTATTCGGTTGCACTGGGTCTTAGTTGCGGCTTGTGGGCTTCTTAGTTGCGGCTCGCAGGCTGCTTAGTTGCAGCACGTGAACTTTTAGTTGCAGCATGCGTGTGGGATCTAGTTTCCTGACCAGGGATGGAACCCAGGTCCCCTGCGTTGGGAGCGTGGAGTCTTAACCACTGCGCCACCAGGGAAGTCCCAAGTTCTACACTTTCTCTGCAGAAAGAGCACCGATGCCCTGATGCAGGCTCTGATGATCCCGGGGCAAAGGGAATCCCTCCCTCCTCTAACACCCCACATGGAAGCCTCGCCAGGGTCGCTCACAGGTTACTGCCTTGCCTATCTTTTCCTGACATTTTGGCAATAAAAAGCTCAGTGAGAACAGATCATTTTAAAACTCTAAAATTCCTACTGAACCACAGATGAACCATTTTACAAGCACCTTCACCGAAGAAACAAAAAGACGACAGAATGATATATCGGGGGGGGGTCCCCCTGTGATTTGCTTCTTTTGTAACCATGGATGCGCACCGAGAACAGAATTCTGGCTTTCTATATCCACAGTTGTTAATGATTTATGTTTTGTGCTGGGTGATAGATTTCTTCTGATTCTGCAGGTGGTGAATGCCTCTATTCAGAAAATAAACACAAGGAGATTAAAGTCGATGGTACCCCCTTAGTGGTCCTTTCAGAGTCTACACTTGATGCCGCTAATTGCTAGACCACCTTGCTTCTTCCACACATTATGCAGTCATGGGCTCATACTCAGAGGCAGGCACAGGGAAAAAGGATGCAAAGCAAGGAGGGGATGAAGAATGGAGCAGGGAGAAGCTCGGGATCAGGCCTAACACATGGTCCCGAACCTGCAGCCTCAGCATCGCTGGGAACTTGACAGAAATGCAAAGTCTGGGCCCCATCCCAGACTTCCCGACCTGTGTTACGTTTGTGGGGACGGGGGCCCAGACCTGTGTTATGTTTGTGTTTATTTTTGAATCGAAATAGAATTTATATGGTGCAATGTACAGGCCTTAGTGCGTAGTTCCATGAGTTATGACAAATCACTTTATATTCAATTACTTTTTTTTTCTAACACCTTAACTATTTTTAAGTGTACAGTTCAGTAGTATCAACTCTATTCACATTGCCGGGCAACAGATTCCTGGAACTTTTTCATCTTGCAGAACTGAAACTCTACGCCCACTGTAGGCTTCCAGCCCACCTCCTCCCCTCCCCCTGGAGAACCTGAGTGTTACCAAGCCCCCCAGGTGTTTGGGATGCATGCCAGCACTTGAGAAAGCGCTGCTCTAATGATCCCAGGCCATAGGGGCTCCGGAGAGCAGCCCAGAAAAGCAGCAGGCGTGTTAGAGGCCTGGCACCCAGGAAAGATGTAGCAGGAAATGTGTCACTGGCCTCTTCTGATTCCTCAAACCCAATCCTGAGTGCCCAGTGTGGACACGGGAGTCAAACATGGACAAATGGACAACTTCTATCAAAATCTTGTGTAGGCATAAGTTGAAGAAGGAAATTGTATTTCTCAACATTAGACCAGGCTCTGGAAATTTCACTTTATGGCCCAAAAACAGGATCAGAAAGCTATAAACTTTTTTTTGTTTTTATTTATTTATTTTTTGGGGGGGGCTACATTGGGTCTTCATTGCTACGCGTGGTCTTTCTCTAGTTGCAGCAAGCTGGGGCTACTCTTAACGCTCTGTCCAGGCCACCAGGGACATCATTCACAGGGGACTCCTGTGTGCCAGGCACATATCAATACACACACAGACGCATCCCAGCCTTTAAGGACCAAAATCAGGGAAATCTATGCCATTTCACTTCAAGGGGTAGAGTTTCTGGATTACTATCCCCTTTGGGAATTTCTGACTCTCAGAAGATCCAATGATTTAGTACCACAAGAAGATCAAAAGCTAGGAATTTTAGAAACAACCCCAAGCTTGGACAATTTTAGATTCTTCAACTTCTCTTAAAAACTCTCCGGTATTTGTCTATCATGTCTTGATTTCAGTAAAAACTAACAAACTTAGGGAAAAGCACCTCAGAGAAAACAGGCTCTATCTAGTGTCTTGTAGAAAAAAGAAATAAACCAGAAAAAAAACCACCACAGCTCTTAATTCTACAATGAGGAAGCACCAATAAGGCTCCATTAAACTTACAATCTCTAAATCCCACTCAGTACATTTTGGCTCAAATAGCTGGCATTTTCTCTGCTTTTTCGTGGATTTTTTTTTTTTTTTTTTTTTTTTTGCGGTACGCGGAGCACAGGCTCCGAACGCGCAGGCTCAGCGGCCACGGCCCACGGGGCCAGCCGCTCCGCGGCACGTGGGATCCTCCCGGACCGGGGCATGAACCCACGTCCCCTGCATCGGGAGGCAGACTCCCAACCACTACGCCACCAGGGAAGCCCTCTCTGCTTTTTAATTTGCATCATGTGCAACCATTTTTCTAGCCACTGTGATAGCGGATATTAAAAGAAGTTTTCCCTGTACATTTATTCAAATGGGAATTGATACTCGGGATCTAAGAGGGTAATTGCAGCAATTTTTTTTTTCATATTATTCACGGCCATAAAATCCAGATGAGGCTTACTATGCCTTCTACGTTAAAAACCATCACAGTATCATACTCTGCTTTGCCCCACTCTCAAATGCTTTATTCAATGAAAACGTCAAGGGGAAATGTGTGAGACAGCTGTAATCATCCCAGGGTAATGAAAACACTGTGTAGTGAGCACTATTAATGATCAGACCTGTGGGTTTAAAACCATATTTCGAAAAGATACATGCACCCCAATGTTCACAGCAACACTATTTACAACAGCCAAGACATGGAAACAACCTAAACATCCACTGACAGATGAATGGATAAAGAAGATGTGGTAGAACACTACTAGTGGAACACTACTCAACCATAAAAAAGAATGAAATAATGTCATTTGCAACAACAGGGATGGACCTAGAGATGATCATACTAAGTGAAGTAAGTCCGACACAGAAAGACAAATATCTATGATATCACTTATATGTGGGATCTAAAATATGACATAAATGAACTTAACTATGAAACAGACTCACAGACATAGAGAACAGACTTGTGGTTGCCAAGGGGGAGGAGGGTGGGAGAGGGAAGGATTGGGAGTTTGGGATTAGCAGATGCAAACTACTCTATTGATATACAGGATGGATAAACAACAAGGTCCTACTGTACAGCACAGGGAACTATATTCAACATCCTATGCTAAACCATAATGGAAAAGAATATGAAAAAGAATATATATATGTATAACTGAATCACTTTGCTGTCTCAGGTAGGACCCACATTCTTTTAAATATTCAATTGTCGCTTCCTTTTCTAGATCATTCTGATGCACAGAATTTCCATGTCTCCAGTATAACACAGTCCTGCAATGACTCTCAAAGCCAGGCTTTCTGTCACCTGGCTAGACATTTGAAAAATGCTCTGTTCCTGAACGATAAATCTTCATCCCATTCATAAAGGGTGATAATGAAACACAGCCCTCTTGTGAGTTTGAAAATACCCCATGGTAGGTGATATTTAACTGAATATTTTACCATGCTATAATCCAATGTCTTTAAAACGAAAAAACAATTTAACTTCTGACACTAAGTACTTCATTTTTGAGAAATAAAACTACTGGGTTTTTTTTTTTTCAATTTGATAAATATCCTGCTTAAAACTGCCTTAAAACCCAGCAACATTAGACCCTGGATGGAGACAGTGTCCAAACCAGAACCACCAGAGAATGAGTCACTACACAGTTTGACATCTGCCTGAGGGAGAAGCTGAGGGTAGGAGAACCAATGCTCTCAGTGAGAGGATGCTTGATTCGTGCCGATGATGTTTCCAGGAAGGATGGGTGTGCATATCAGCTCCTGTACGTTCCCACAGTGCGATACCTCCCTATAAAACAGCCACCACAAACACAGCAACACCGTGGCTCATCTCAGTGGGCAGCCCTAGACAGCAACACACAAAATTCATTTGAAAGGATGTAAGTAAGGGGAATCTGACTCAAACCAATTCAAGCGAAGGGCTCCTTCATGGGGAAAGTACACCCAAGAAGAGGACAAAATATTTTCCTCATACTATGAAGGACTAATTGGCTTAATATAAAAAGAATTCTTATAAAACATTAATTAGAAAGTCCAACTGAATGGGAAGATGTGCAAAGGCTGTGAACAAGACACTGAAAACAAGAGAAATACAAAGAGCTAATAAATACGTGAAGCATATTCTCAATTTCATTCATAATCATAAAAATAGAAATTAAAGAAGATACCATTTTTCTTCTTAAAAAGCACTGGTAAGAAAATAGGACCTTGGGCTTCCCTGGTGGCGCAGTGGTTGAGGGTCCGCCTGCCGATGCAGGGGACACGGGTTCGTGCCCCGGTCCAGGAGGATCCCACATGCCGTGGAGCGGCTGGGCCCGTGAGCCATGGCCACTGAGCCTGCGCGTCCAGAGCCTGTGGAGGCCACGGCAGTGAGAGGCCCGCGTACAGCAAAAAAAAAAAAAAAGAAAAAAAAAGAAAATAGGACCTTGATATTCATTCTTAATGGCAAAAGAACAGGAAACAGCAGCCCTCACACATTGCTGAGAGTATAAGTTTGGCTCAATCTCGGAGGGCAATTTGGTAATACTTTGCAAAATTTTAAATTCCCACGTATGTTGCCTGAATTCCACTGATAGACAGTTTCCCTATATAAGACATATGTGCATTAGTATGCCAGATATATGTCGAGCACTACCTGTAAAAGAAAACTGGACTATCTACAAGTCTCTCATGGAGACTGGTTAAATAAATTACGGTACATGATTCCACGAGTTATGATACACCCAGAGTTGAATGCTTTGTGGCTGTTAAAAGGAATGCAAACAATATACCTAAAGTCTATTGTAAATTAAAGAGCCACATTATCTATGGTGTGATTCCACTGTTGTAAAAACTGTTTAAAGTATATATGTTTGCTATGCAAACAGACTCCCCAGAAGAGATACAGTAGCTCCCTGTAGGAGGTATGTTGGAAGGAAGAAAGAGTGGACTTTTACTTCTGACTTCCTGTAAGTCCTATGCTGTGTTTACGCGACAATCACGCTGCAAAAATTTTTCAGGTCCTCCTCCTCCCAGTGCCAAGATCTGAACTGTGTGAACTGTCAGAGACGACCTCATGGGTCACGTCTGGCTTAATACTGAGGCTCTCGGGGGCAGCAGAGGGGATGGAGGGGTGAGGAGCAGCAGCAGGCTGGGAAAAGTCAGCTTGGCAAAGTTTCACTCTGGACAAAAGGCACAGCCAGTTACTTTCCTCCCGACAACACATCCAGCTGAGCTGACTGCTTTCCTCCAAGGGAGCAATGGAACCATTGGCTCTCTTTCAAGTCGGAGGTCCATCCCACTTTTATTTTCATGGTTTATCTAACGTCTTTGTGATTGCCAACCAACTCACTTGCTGTGTAGGCTGAATAATAGCCCAAAGATGTGCGGTCCTAATCCCCAGGACGGTGACTGGGTTAGGCTATATGGCAATGGGGAATTCAGGGTGCTAATCGGCTTAAAGTAGGGAGACTGTCCTAGATTATCTGGGTGGGCCCAGTGTAACCACAAGGATCCTTAAAAGTGGAAGAGGAAGGCAGAAGAGAGAAATCACAGGGAGACAGGACTATGGAAGCAGAGTCAAAGAGATGCAAGGTTCCTAGCCCTGAAGATGGAGGAAGGGGCCACAAGCCAAGGAATGCAGGCAGCCGCCAGAAGCTGGAAAAGCCAAGGAAATGGATTCACCCCAGAGCCTCCAGAAAGGAATGCCGTTCTGCTGACACCTGGACTTTAGCCCACTGAGACCTGCGTAACACTTCTAATCTACAGAACTATAAGAGGATAAATTTGTGTCTTTTAGGCTAAGTTTGTGGCCATTTGTTACAGCAGCAACAGGAAACTAATACAACCTACCTGATATTTCCTTTATGTCTTTACACTCCAGACTTCCTCTTGTGGGCAAAGCTGGGGTGTGCTGTGAAAATCAGCCCACCTGGGCAACCTGCCTTAGAGATGCCCACTGGATTGGGCCCACCCTGCCAGCTGGCTGGGTGATTTTAGGACTTCCTCAGAGAGAGGCCAGGCAAGACACTTACCTTGCAACAAAACTGCCTTGATAATGCTTAAATCAGCTCTACCTGGAGAAGCCCAGTTTGAGTAAGTTATTAATGGAAGCCCTTTGTGAATCAGGCCCCAGCGTATAAATATATACATTTGTCATCATTTACACCCAGAATACTCTTTTGGAAGACTACATAAGAGAAATGAATCTCGCGTGAGGAACCCAGAAGAGCTTAACAACAAATGCTCATAGGGCTTCCTCAACCAACTTACTATCTACAGACTGGGGTAAGAGAGGCAGGTCAAAGACAATTTGAATAAGACTCTGACTACTGAGTACCTACTATGTGCCAGGCACCGAGATGAATACTGACAATACACCGTCTCATCGAGTTCTCATCACATTTCCATCAGGAAATTACTACGATCATTACCATTGATAATTCGCATGCCCATGTTCTCACAGACAGTAAGTCCAAGAGCTGGGGTCCAACCGACTCTGTGAGCCTCCACAGCTGGAACCCTAGAGACATCATGCTAACCCCCGCATCGAGGGACAGCTTAAACTGACATCTACTCTAGACCAGAATACCCAAGAGAAGAAAGAGAATATCAACTTCATTCCTATGATCTAGAAATGCAATCATTTAACCTCACCTCTCCAAAATACCCCTGTAGCTTTGAAACACCTTTTTACTCATCTCAAGAGCCAAACTACCTGAAAGAGGATCTCTCACTGCTTTGTTATTGTTTTGTATCTTATGTTCCACTGATTGCTTCTTTAAGGAATCTGTGTGCTAAAAAATATAAACAAAAAGCTTGCTTTTGTGAGGTGGGCACTCTGATGCTTATAAAGGTCTTCTGTTGAGGCTCAGGAAGGAATTGTTATGACATCTGTCCCCACTTTTCTACTCACCTAGGGAAGAACCACTGATCTCACAGAGCAGCATCTAAAACAGAAAGGTGTTTCCTCATTCTGGGAATTTCTATGTAAGATCCCATTCTAAATAAGGTTTTTAGCTCTAAAAATGCATCATAATGAAATTAAAAGGCACGTAAACATAAAAATAGTCCCTTTCTCTTGCTTGCATTTCTTTTCTCACTTCAGTGCAGGAAATTGGTTTCAGTCACTATAAGAAAACCTCACACTCCCCAAAGGAGTTGTTTTCTCCCCAAATTACATGTTTTTTTTTTTTAAGACAGAACTACAAACTGGCCCTGCATTTTAGTACACAAGCCATTGAAAAGAAGATATTTGGGATCTGAAACACATTTTCCAAAGAAGAATGTCATTCATGGTGTAGGTGCATTTCCAGAGTAACCCACAAAGCTCTTTCAAACTCAGAATGTGGATTAAATACTATACATTTGCTGTAGGAAGATCTGATACTCTTGCAGTATTACTTTAACTATAAAACAATCAAGTTCTATACATTTCTTATTCTTTTTCAAGGAAAGCAATTCTGATGAGATCAAGGAAAATGTGAAGAGAGATTTGGGGCAATCTGAAGGACATTTCCATGGCTTTAAGGATTGATATACTGTTCTCAGTTAGGTTTAATTTCATTTCCAAAAAAGTTATGGTTTCCTTTTCCTCCAAATGGCTGTATTTCTGCCCATCTTCTTATACTTATTTGTGATGAGGTCATTTGCCGGGATTACTGTAGCTAATAAAGGGAGCCACAAATGACATAGGACAGTCCGATGTCTCATTAGCTGGCTGCAGATGGTGAATGGCAGAGAAAAGGGACCCGGGGCTTTGGGGAAGCGATGGCTATGAGTTGTCCTCAGAGGAGAGAGAAGACGGTCGTGACAGGGTGTCACATGACACTTGACTTCATCTGTCACCTCACAAAGCCTACCTGCTTGGCCCCTGCTGCTCTAATATCTGCAGGGGCAAGGAGAGCTTTGGTGCTGGGGTGACTGGGGACAGGATGGACAGCCAGACAGCTGCTGGTAAGGTAAGTTCAAGTATCAGAGGGGCAGTTGTTTGAGTCCTATATCCAGAGGGGGTAAAATCTTTATCAGAACTTAGACAATTTCATTCACACATACACATACCATCTCCATTCTGCTGAGCTGCTCATCTATCACCATTACCAAAAAATTTTAAATTTACAATTATAATATAGCACAGAGGCAGCCCCTGCACCGCACCCCATAATCCATCTACAAAACTCAATCCACATTGCAAAAGGGATCCGAGAACTCATTGATTAATTCAGGCAGAGCCCGAAGTATATGTGAGCAAAGACTTTCCTCTTTTCTTCCATAACATTCTTTCCCCAAGGTCATAAATCTCTGAGCATCGACTTCACATCTCTGGAAAGTGAACGGCATCTGAGACAGCATATAAATCACCTCGAGAAGAGTTATTCATTGTGGGCAAATAAAAATGTAAGCCGGGCAGATGGTGAAGAGCTCGTTTCTACTGGTAGTATCCCATGGGGCGAGGCAGGCTAGGGGGAAAGCAGACAGGGTTGTGAAATTTGGGGCCACAGGGATAGGAAGAAAATAAATACCCAAAACAACAGGACACTAAACATTATCCTACCACATGGCTACAATCTCTTCAACTCTTCACCAATGCTTCAGATCTGACTTTCTCCCTCTATGGCCAAAGAACTGATATCAGGGCAAAGAGAAGAGGACTCAGGATAGGGGGTTGGGGGGAGGGAAAACCCATACTAAACACTGCAGTGCTTTAAGCCCTCTTCATTCACCAGTTTCAAAGTGCTTAATCCTTTGGGGACTGCGGCGGGATAGAAGAGATTATACCACCTGGTGCTGATTTTTTTTCATATGGCTCCAGCTCACAACTGGCAAATCCAAGATGGCTGTGTCCCCAACACTCTGGTGGGTGTTTATGTCACAAAGCCACAGTGGCCTGGGGGGAGGGGAGGAAAGGGAGGCAACACGGTGACCACCCCCAAGGCTCCCCGAAGACTGGCCTGTTCTAGGGTTGAACCCACTGGAAGCCCCAGACACACCCTACTGGCCCCTGAGCAGGTGTGATTGGGGACCTATGACTATACTCCACCTCGCTCTTATAAAAGCAACACCAGCCAAGAAAACAAAACTTTATTATCACCCACAAAAAGGGATACGAAAAAAGGAAAAGGAATGAAGGGAAGAACAAGTCGTTGAAAAAAGTAGCAAAAATTGAAATGAATCCCCCAAAGCTGCACAGGAAATGACACTGTTGTGCCTCTGAGAGCTCATTAATGTGGCCGGAAACCAAGTTCAAGAAGCCCTTGAAAAATGCACACAGAGCTTACGTTTGTGTGTGATGGCTATGTTTGCTGTCCATTTGTTAAGAAGAGAAGAGGGCAGAAAAACGCTCTTTTTGACAGATAGGAGCTCTCGGCCATGGGAAGAGAGATTGTTCTCAGCAATCACAGCCTGTGAGAACACCGCAGAAATATGTCTCCAAATGCCATGATGCCAGATGCCACAGACGGTCATCTTAACTACCACGGCCTGCAGCCACAGACAACCAGCACCTCCATGGTGCTGGCAAATTAACCTGGAAACATCACTTGGCTAAAAACCATTTCTCCTGCTTCTAATCTCAAGTTATAAAAAAATAACTATTGTGAAAAATGCACAGAGTTAATAAGCTGAGTATCTTAGCTCAGGCTAACAAAATACCATAGACTGGGTGGTTTAAACAACAGGAGTTTATTTCCTTACAGTTCTAGAGGCTGGAAGTCCTGGATCAGGGGGCTAGCATGGCTGGGTTCTGGTGAGAGCTCTCTTCCTGGTTTGCAGACGGCTGCCTTCTGCTGTGTCCTCACAGGGTGGAAAGTGAGAGAGAGAGATCTCTCTCCCTCTTCCTTCCAAGGCTACAGTCTTATTGGATTAGGGCCCCACCCTTAAGACCTCATTTAACCTTAATTGCCTCCTAAAGACCCTAACTCTCAGATACAGTCCTATTAGGGGTTAGGGCTTCAACATATGAATTTGCAGGGAGGTGAGTGTATAATTCATCTCATAGTACTGAGCTATGAAAATCTGCTAAACTAAGGAGTTCTCCATTCCATGTCCATCACATAGTAGCGCAATGAATGTTTGATGAATGAACAAATAACTGAGAAGATGAATAATTACTATCTTACTATACTGGGAACACAGAGCATACTTATGAGAGAGCAGTCTATTTTCAAGCACAAGCAACAACCTGGATCCTTCTGATTTCTAAGTGTCAAGGGTCTGGTAGCCAGGAGGTGTCTCTTCTACATTTGCACAGTGGATGGACTGTTTTCTCTCCAAACCAACAGCCAGAAGAGGAGAAGAAAAAACCCAGATGATTAAAAGACACTCCCCATTCCATAATGACAGAACCTAAATGGAATGCCCTCTGTGGATCTTCTGAAAAGGTTATAATAAGAGTTCCACACATCACCACCACCACCACCTAGTACCTGTTGGATAGGTCGAGGCCAACGACCAGAAATGGACTAATTAGTAAGAAAGCCATCTGACTAGGGAGGTCCAGGACACTGGCCATCAATGAATCACTTGTCACAGCAGCATACATAACTCACCTGCCACTCAACAGGTTAGACTTACCCCTAGGAAAGAGAGAGGGACAGAGACGAAGACGGGGAGAAGGATGCCCTCAGGCTATGAACAGTACATATGGACTTTATCATTCACGTCCATTCATTCATCACATATTTACAGAGTGTCTACTATGCCCACGGTGCTTTCCTAAATATTTTGGAGTCTTCAATGAGGGATCAGAGAGAGGTCTACACTCAAAAAAGTTGGTCTATGAGATGAAACAGTCGGGCTAGAAAAGCCTTTTTTTTCCTGGGTTGGGATCTGGGAATCTGTAATTCTTTTGAATTTTTATTGGAGTATAGTTGATTTACAATGTTGTGCTACTTTCTGCTGTACAGCAAAGTGAATCAGTTATACATATACACATACCTACTCTTTTTTAGATTCTTTTCCCACCTAGGTCTTTACAGAGTATTGGGTAGAGTACCCTGTACTATACAGTAGGTCCTTAATAGTTACCTATCTTAGATACAGTAGTGTGTATGTGTCAATCCCAATCTCCCAATTTATCCCTCCCTCCCCACTAGAAAAGTCCTATGGAAACTGAAGATGAGCACTGCAGGAAGAAAACCTGCTTGGGGCAGGTATGGGGGTCCAGCCACACTCTCTGTTACTCCCCAAGGCTAATGGGGACCCAATGTGGGTCCCCCCAGGACTCGAGATCCCTGTGATTTAGCACCCTCCTCCAAAGCCATGGAGGGTGACTGTGGTAACTCTAAAGCAGTCATGGAAACCCAGTTGCTGGGTCTTGGGGGGGATCTAGTTCTCGTTATGAGATAACAAGAAAAGTGTGCCGGGGACCTCCCTTCCCACACAGAGCGTCTTGGGAAGAGCTCTCATCTCGTCCCACGTTCTGAAAGAATGTTGTGAGCAGGTGATGCTTGGGACTGTAGCTGGCATGCTGCCACCATGACAAGCATGGGGATGAAAAGCCAACAGCAAGAAGAATGGAAGAAACCGGTTTTTCATTTTTTTTTTTTTAAGAGAGAAGTGATCGATTTTTTGTGTGATAAAAAGCACATGAGATCTACCCTCTTAACAAATGTGGTAGTGCGTAGAACAGTAGTGTTAGCTACACGCAGATGGCTGCACAGAAGACCGCCAGAACCCTTCATCTTGCACAACTGAAACTCTCCACTCACTGGATAGCAACTCTCCATCCCCTCCCCACTGCCCCGGCCACCACCATTCTACTTCCTGTTTCTATCAGTTTGACAACTTTAGATACTTCCTATAAGTGGAATCATGCAGTATTTGTCCTTCTATGACTGGCTTATTTCACTTATTATAATGTTTCTAAAGGTTCATTCCTTTTTCAAGGCTGAAGAACAATCCATCATATCATCCCTATACCATATTTTCTTCATTCATTCATCCATTTAGGTTGTTTCCACCTCTTGGCTACGAGGAACAAAGCTGCAATGAGCCCTGGGGTGCAAATATCTCAAGAACCTTATTTCAATTCTTTTGGATAAATACACACAAGTGGAACTGCTGGATCATATGGTAGTCCTAGTTTTAATTTTTTTCAGGAACTGCATACCGTTTTCCAGGAGCCTGTATCTTCGAGGCCATCGGGAGTGGTTGCAACAAACCCACGGCCACTCACTGGCAGAAGTCTCACTGTGTGAGAAAATTAAATGTAGTTATTGCTTGAGCTTCTAACTGTTGGGTTCTCTGTTATTTGCAGCTGAAAGAATCCTCCTAGACACAGGAGATGGTGTGGTATATACAGAAGGGCACTGGCTGGGGAGAAAGGAAGTCTAGATGTCCATCCTGCCTTTACCACTGGCCAGTTCTGTGACTCTTGGCAAGTCAGTTAGTCACTCCAGTTTGGGGAGTGGCCACTGGACCCCTAAAGACTATTCTAAGATGTAGTGACTCAAAGGCCATGGCTCAAAGAGAAAAAACATCTGTCCTACAGGATCTGGGAAGAAGAGGCAATCAAACTCTCTAATGACAGGGTGGGGAGTGGGGTAGGAAGGGGTTAATCATATCACCCACGACCTTACTTGTTACAAAGTCCAAATGTGATCGACAACATTTCCTATGTAGCAACCATTAACTTTGTGGAGCTATCACAGAATTCACTAAATTGATTTTCAACCATTATAGGGATGTGTTAGCTGACCCACTCCATGGTCAAACAGCTGACAACAAGTACATGTCAAATATTTTGAACAAATCAGTAAGGTTGAAAATGCGTGTTAAAAGAATTATCCAGGGCTTCCCTGGTGGCGCGGTGGTTGAGAATCTGCCTGCCGATGCAGGGGACACGGGTTCGTGCCCCGGTCCGGGAAGATCCCACATGCCGCGGAGCAACTAGGCCCGTGAGCCATGGCCGCTGAGCCTGCACGTCCAGAGCCTGTGCTCCGCAACGGGAGAGGCCACAACAGTGAGAGGCCCGCGTACCGCAAAAAAAAAAAAAAAAAAAAAAAAAGAATTATCCAAAGGATCAAAACAGCATATTACCTTATCTTGAAAAACTCTATCACCATCCCATGCCTGACACTTCATGCTCAGTTAACATCTACCTATACATTGATGTACTGTGGAGATGAAGAATAAAAAGGATCAAAATGGGTTGAGATTACACTGGTCAGGCTTCAACTTGAATGTCAGAGGATTTCAAAACTAACAGCTTTATATGCGGTTAAGTGGTTCAAAAGTTCAGTGCTAAAGATGACAATTCAACCAAGAGCCTGAAAATTCTTCTTGAGGCAAAATTCAGCTAAATCTTTGTATCTGTCTCTTTCCCTTATTTGTAAAACAATGCCCTCCCTTGGGGAAGTGGGGATTTTGACACACTTACTTGAAAATTAAATTCTGCAGTTTTCTAACCAAAGCCCACTGGCTAATTTATATGTGGATCGAGTCCTTAGTACTTAGGGACATTATGAGAAGTCCTTCTGAACCTGCTAGATTTGGGGAGTGTAGGTCATGTGGTCTCTTGATGGCATTACTGCCACTGCGATGCAGACAAGTCACCAGGCAAAGTTTTCTAGTGAAACAGTCAACCCAGGGGTTGATAGGAGCTGATGACGTACTCCTGAGACGCGGCTTCAAGACCCCCTGCTGCAGGTCCCCAGTGGAGAGGGATTAACAGGACTGACTCTCCATCTTTTCCCTCCAGGCCAGGGGTCGGTGTCCGGGCACCTAATAACTGCCTCCAACAATTAACACAGCACACATTATGCTAAACAAAGAAAGCCGGGCTCACGTGTACACACTGCGTGATTCCATTTACATGGCATTCTGGAAAAGACAAAACTACGTGGACAGAAAGCAGATGAGCGCTTGCCAGGGGCTAGGGGAGGAGTTAAACACAAAGGAACACAAGGGAATCTTGGAAAGCGATGGAACTGTTGTAACAGATCAAAGTTCAGAAGTGGTAAAATTGCATTTTAAAGGGGTGAATTTCATTATTTATGAATTTACCTCGATAACCCTGACTTTTACCACAAATTAGGGTTTCTGTCTCTCAGAAACAGCCTCCAGGAAGGTGGGTAAACATGGTGACATGTGAGCTGCCGTTGAGGATTGTCCCCATGCCACCCACTGCTTCCCTATGCCAACAGCCCAACCAGTCAGGATCCAGGGCCAGGAATGGAAACCACTCCAGGTATTTCAATCAGGAAGGGATTTGATATGGGAATTAGGTGCTTATAGCATCACTGGTCTGGCGGAAGGCCAGAACAGAAGGCCCCCTTAGACTTTTTCATGCAAGGACACACCACTGCAGGTATCCTTGATCCAAGTGTCGGGATGCTGCCGGCGCTGCGGCCACAACAGCCTCTCCTGCCAACGCAGGGGGACAGAGGCCCCAGAACAACGAGTCTGGCCACTGCACCTGCCTCTAAATACTCACATCCCCTTGACCCTGTCCGCCAGCAGCACCAGCAGAAGGAATCTGGTCCCCGCCTCGGCTTCCAACTCTCAAACAAATGCACTGAGGAAACCGTCATGCATTTAGAAACCTCCCTGTGAGAATGCCTGCAACGTGGACTTGCGTTGGTAGGTTTCCAATCCGGAGGGTGGGTGGAAGGTCAAGAGCGCCAGGCCCAGTACTTCATCTCCCCAGTCACCATTCCTCCTGTCCTAAAACAAGGCACTCTTCGACAAAGAAAGCACCGCCAAAACCCTTTTCTGTCTAAACTTAAATTTCAAACCGTGCTGAGAGAGTTGAAATATCGTTCTCCTAACGGGGAAACCAAGATCCTAACTCACTTTGTTATGGAAGAATATTTCATTTTCACATTTAGTGGGTCCCAGCCCCAGCCCCAGCCGAATAAAATTTTGAGATCACTGCATCTGATAACAGAGCCAACCACAATTCTCTTGTAACACACATATTAAATACACGCTGCTCTTCTGAGCTCTATTCTGTTGAGAATGAAACAGACTAAGCTTGAAAATGCATTCATTTTCCAGGTATCTGTAAGTTGTTTTATGGTAAGCCAGAAACAGCGGAGGGGAGTGTCACATTGTGATTTATGGTAAGAAATATATATTTGCTTTTTTGTCCCTATTTCCAACACAGAGTTCCTAAAACCCTGGGAATTTCCTAAGAGATGAAAGCTTTAAAGTGTCTTTTGTTATGTTAAGGAATGACTTTTGCAAAGCCCCTAAGGATGGGAGATGGTTGCCAGTGGAGCCAACCCCAGTTATTAGAGGGTTGGAGCTTTCAGTCCTACCCCTGACCTCCGGGGAGGGGAGAGGGCCTGGAGGGTAATTTAATCAACCATGCCTATGTAATGAAGCCTCCTTAAAAACCCTAAAGAACAGGGTTCAGAGAGCTTCACGGTTGGTGGGGAGAGTGGTGCACTCGGAGAGGGCAGGAGGGCATGGAAGCTCCGAGCTCCTTCCCACAGACCTTGCTGTATGCATCTCTTCCTTCTGTTCCTGAATTACATCCTTTTGTAACAAACTAGTAGATGTTTCTCTGAGTTCTGTGAGCCACCCTAGCGAATTAATCAAGCCTGAGGAAGAGGACATGGGAACCTCCAATCCACAGCCGGCTGGTCAGAAGCACAGGTGACAACCTGGATATGTGACTGGCGTCTGAAGTTGATGGGGTGCTCAGTCTTGCAGGACTGAAGCCCTTCACCTGTGAGATCTGACACTCCTTCCAGGTGGACAGTATCAGAATTGAGTTGAATTGTAGGATACCCAGTCTATGTCTGATGGGAATTGGATTGAGTTAATTGCTTGATGGCATTAAAAAATATATATACATTAGGATGTGGTATGTTTTATACCCTAATTTATGCTCCTAAAGACCTAATATGATCAAAACAATAAGCCAGAAGAAAATATTTGGCTAAAGCACCACAATAACTACAATTCCTAGTCTCCCAATGATCACATAGTAACTACATTCTCCACATCAAAAGGGATAAGAAACCTTCTCATAAGGAATTTCACTTCATTCCTTCTTGGGTTATTTTTCCAAATTGTACAAAAGGGAGGCAATGGAAACATTTTCCTTTTTCTGACAAGAAAACTACTGGGTGGCTATGGCTAGCTTCTTCAACTGTTAGGACAAGAAAAAAAAAAAAGTGACAAAGCACAATGGCCTAAAATAAAAATAGTGTCCAACCAACACGAGCTGTTTGGGTTGTGAGAATCATCTACCAGAGCTGTCACTGGAAAAAATGAAGGACGTCTTTGCAAAAGAGCTCTAATCCTTCCTTCTCAGAAAACATTCACACCCGCATCACACCCCATAAGCCTCTCACTGCTGCAAGAGAGTACCAGAGAATACCTCCTATCACTCTGACAAAAGGAGTAAGAGCAAAAACGACAATCAGAAATTAATGATTGTTCCTAACTTAAAAGCTCTCCCTAGTTCTTCTCCTTCAAAGTATTTTTTAAAAGTTGAACTTGGGAGCTAGTTATTTCATCTGGACAATGATATACTATCTTCTGCCAATGCTCTTGACTGGCAAAGCAAAGTGGGCAATAATTTTATGTAAAAAGAACAGACTAACCCTTTCAAACTTCAGGGTTAGAAAAAGCATCCACAGGAAAGGCAGCACGTACACTAGGAAGGACTCAGAATAGGGAAGATCAGCAGCCCTAATAATAATCTTATCAGGTTACTAAGTAGACATTTCTCCAAAGACATACAGACAGCCAACAGGCACGTGAAAAGATGCTCAACGTCACTAATTATTAGAGAAACGCAAATCAAAACTACAATGAGGTATCACCTCACACCAGTCAGAATGGCCATCATCAAAAACTACAAACAATAGGGCTTCCCTGGTGGCGCAGTGGTTGAGAGTCCGCCTGCCGATGCAGGGGACAAGGGTTCGTGCCCCGGTCCGGGAGGATCCCACATGCCGCAGAGCGGCTGGGCCCGTGAGCCATGGCCGCTGAGCCTGCGCGTCCGGAGCCTGTGCTCCGCAACGGGAGAGGCCACAAGAGTGAGAGGCCCGTGTACCGCAAAAAAAAAAAAAAAAAACTACAAACAATAAATGCTGGAGAGAGCACGGAGAAAAGGGAACCCTCCTACGCTGTTGGTGGGAATGTAAATCGGGGCAGCCACTATTGGGAATAGTAAGGAGGGTCCTCAGAAAACTAAAATTAGAGCTACCATAGGAACCAGCAATCCCAATCCTGGGCATATATCTAGACACAACTCTGATTCAAAAAAATACATGCACCCCTATGTTCACAGCCCCACTATTCACAATAGCCAGGACATGGAAGCAACCTAAATGTCCATCAACAGATGAATGGATAAAGAAGATGTGGTACATATATACAATGGAATACTACTCGGCCATATAAAGGAACGAAAGAATGCCATCTGCAGCAACATGGATGCAACCAGAGACTATCATACTAAGTGAAGCAAATCAGAAAGCGAAAGACAAACACCATATGACATCACTTATGTGTGGACTCTAAAATATGACACAAGTGAACCTATCTATGAAACAGAAACAGATTCACAGACATAGAGAAGAGACTTGTACTTGCCAAGGGGGTGGGTGGTTAGGGGAGGGATAGAGTGGGAGGTTGGGGTCAGCAGATGTAAGCTTTTATGTATGGAATGGATAAACAACAAGGTCCTACTGTACAGCACAGGGAACTGTATTCAATATCCTGTGATAAACCATAATGGAAAAGAATATTTAATAATTATATATATGTGTAACTAAATCACTTTGCTGTACAGTACAAATGAACACATTATAAATCAACTACACTTAAGTAAATAAATAATCATTTTTTTAAAAAAAAGCTTATTAGGTGACAGCCTCTGTTAGGGTTTCCCCGTGATGCTGCTGGGGATGAGGATCTAAACAGTTATTTCTAAAGATCTAAGAACTTCTCTTTTAATTTCTTTCTAGAGCAAGATTTAGGTATGTGTATTATGGTGTGAACTCCCAAAGGTTCTTTTCCAACAGAATGGAGGTGATTGGAATTCTCAACCCCTTAGCAGCTAAGCACGACCTCCTCAAACGTGACCCCACCCGAGGCTCTCAAAAAAACTACCTGACAGCAAGCTCCGACATCTTCTCAGTTGCCAACTTACCTTGCGAGGCACCCACACGTCAGCTACAAGTGTTTTCCCCCTGAAACTCGGTGTACAGGCAGAGGCAGATACCTTTCAAAATCTCACATCCCCTATCGTTTCATACCCTGCAAAGTCACCTTACAGATGCTGATGAAATACTTGCAGGCAGGCCGATCCTGCCTCTGGAAGACCTGAGCCCTCAAGCGGCCCTCGGAGAATAGAATCACGTGAAGCTTGGATAACCAAGACCATTTGACTGAAGAAGCTGCCTTGGGACTTGCAACCTTACAAAATAGATTTTGCTGCACAATTTTCAGGCTAAAGTGATTTCAATTCAAATGAAGAACCACCTCTAACACATGGTTAAAGTAGGTCCCAGCCCACTTCACGAGATCCTGTCAACAGGACACGTGCAACCAAGAAAGAGAAATTCACTGATGACACCCGGGGAAATTGACAAAATGCAGGCTGCATTTGGCTTCCCTCCAGCTGCCACTTAGAGGCGCAGTTAGTCACGGAGATTGCGTGGGCAGATGACTGGGTCCAGGGAGCCTGTGGGGGCCTGGCTAGCCCCGAAGGTCTGCAGGGCTGCTCCTCCCTGGACCTGGGCTAGTGCAACGCCTAGAAGAGTCCCAGCCACTGCCCCTGGGCTGGCCCGGTTGTGTAGCATGCGGGGATCAAGCATAGGAGGAAGGAGCTCATATTATTAGCACAACCACACGAAGAAGCCAATATTGAGGGGAGCGACATAATATATTGTAACCACTCCCATCATGTCAACAGGCATCACGTTAGTGGGCGTGTTAGTTTCTCCCACATGACGTGAAAACGACTCCCATTTCAGTGAAAATGGGAGATTCCGCATCAGTTGGATCACCGTTCGCCCACGGCAGCTGCCAGGCACAAGAGCAGGAGCGCCAGGCGTGCACGGAGCTGATTTTGTCTCCCTGGGCGATGCTTCCATTTTATAATTTGTCTCCTCTTAAAACCCAGCGGTGAGCAAGTTACAAATATAATTACTCTACTTCTGAACAAGCGCTAACACAAGCCATGAAAGGTGCGAAGAGAGGCTGGCGAGCTTACCTCTGGCTCTGGCGGGCAGGTTTGTTCATCCTCCACGGAGTTGGGTAAAATGGCCCAGGTTATGCTGGCGCTGGCCGATGGCAAAGAGCCCAGTGTCCCATTTTTCAGCTGCTCTGTGGAGTGTGACTTAGGCCCGTGCCATCCCAGGATGCTTTCTGAAATAAAGACCTAGAATGATGCCAAGTATTTTCCAAATCCAACATTTAGAGCTCAAGAAATAGCCATACCATGCTGTTGAAGAAACCCGACTTGAAGTGGGTCCAATTTTAAGTGGACCATAGAGGATTTAAGCTGATTCAGTGGATTTAAGTGTAGATTCAGGTCACCTATTTATAAACGAGTTTCTGCGTAATGACCATAGGCTGTGTCTCTCCCTGTCCCTGGACAAAAACAATTCGCATGTGCCGTACTTCCTTGAGGGTGTTTTTCTTATTTTTTTTTAACTTTTCAAAAATACTTATAAATATTTACAATAAAAAACAAAAGTCAAATTGGGTATGGGCTGCTTGAAATGCAGTCTGAATGCCCATTGACATGATGACCACAGCTGAGAAAAGACGCCTGTGGTGTGATCACGTCACGTGTGATCGGCCATTAGATGTGGCCGAAGTCCATTCGGGTGGCAGAAGTCAGGAAGCCACATCATGGACAGACATGGGTATGGAGGATGGATGCGGTCATGCCATTCTAGCTACCATATTGCTGTTAATAAAGCTTTTTTCTTTTTTTTTTTTAATTTGGCCACGCCACATGGCTTTTGGGATCTGTTTCCCAACCAGGGATCAAACCCGGGCCCTTAGCAGTGAACATGCAGAGTCCTAATCACTGGACCACCAGGGATTCCTTATAAAGCATTTTAAAAATTTTCCCTCAACCCTTGGGAACAGCAAAAAAAACTTTCTAATACTGATCTTTCCAAGAGTAATGGGTTATTACAGAATAGTTGTATATATTCTTGCTAAGGGGGACAGGAGTGATCAGAGGTAGATTTCTTTACCCTGTAGCAATTCTGCCATTAGAAAAAAAATAGGCTTCAAACTCAGCTGAATCTGGAGCTTCTGTTCTCAGCCTGAGCACAGGAGTGAGTGATGAAGGAAAGGTGGCCTCAAGTGCAGACAACCTCACGTGAACTAGAACTCAGCCGCCCTTCAGCACCTCAGATGCTGCCTGGCATCTCCTCATTCTCTCCCACTGCTCACAACGCTCAAGTGAGGCTGTTTTTTTTTTTTCTTCCCATTCTTCAAAGGGACGAGAGCCTTTGTGTGTGCTGTCTCCCTGCTCAGACTGCCAGCCTCTAGTTCCTCTACCTGGGGGAGGAGATCTCCTGAGTAAATCCAGGGGTCTGCTCAACGATCACGCGCTCAGAAAGGCCCCGGGGGACTTCGCTGGCCAAAGCAGCACCCCAGAGGCACCCCCTGTCCCAGCTGTCGGTTTACTGTCTTACGGCTCTTAGCACTCTCTGAACTCACCCTGTTCATTCGTTTATTGTCTGCCTTCCTCTTCTCCCTAGAACATTAGCTCCTTAAAAACAGGGACAATACTGCCCTTGCTCACTGCTGTATCCCCAGAACCTAGAACAGGGTCTGGCAAGGAGTGTGAGCTCCTTAAATCTGTGCTGAATGAATGGATGACCATTAAGACTTTCAGAGATGGTCAATTTCAAGAACAGTGTATGTTTCAAAAAGTCTGTATGTCCATGGTGGAGAAGGGCAGGGGACAAAGTGGGGAAAAGGGGGTGGGGGGAAGAGTTATTTACTGGGTACAGAGGTTCAGTTTTGCAAGATGAAAAGGGTTCTGCAAGATGAAAAGGGTTCTGGAGATTGTACAATAATATGAATGTATTTAACACTACTGAGTTGTATACTTAAAAATGGTTAGGACCCCCAATTTTTTTTTGAATTTTGTTTTTTTATACAGCAGGTTCTTACTAATCATCCATTTTATACACATCAGTGTATAACTGTCAATCCTAATCTCCCAATTCATCACACCACCACCTCCACGCCCCACTGCTTTCCCCCATTGGTGTCCATACGTTTGTTTTCTACATCTGTGTCTCAATTTCTGCCCTGCAAACCGATTCATCTGTACAATTTTTCTAGGTTACACATACATGCGTTAATATACGATATTTGTTTTTCTCCTTCTGGCTTACTTCACTCTGTATGACAGTCTCTAGATCCATCCATGTCTCTACAAATGACCCAATTTCATTCCTTTTTATGGCTGAGTAATATTCCATTGTATATATGTACCACATCTTCTTTATCCATTTGTCTGTTGATGGGCATTTAGGCTGCTTCCATGACCTGGCTATTGTAAATAGTGCTGCAATGAACATTGGGGTGCATGTATCCTTCTGATTTATGGTTTTCTCTGGGTATATGCCCAGTAGTGGGATTGCTGGGTCATATGGTAAATCTATTTTTAGTTTCCTAAGGAACCTCCATACTGTTCTCCATAGTGGCTGTATCAATTTACATTCCCACCAACAGGGCAAGAGGGTTCCCTTTTCTCCACACCCTCTCCAGCATTTGTTGTTGGTAGATTTTCTGATGATGCCCATTCTAACTGGTGTGAGGTGATACCTCATTGTAGTTTTGATTTGCATTTCTCTAATAATTAGTGATGTTGAGCAGCTTTTCATGTGCTTCTTGGCCATCTGTATATCTTCTTTGGAGAAATGTCTATTTAGGTCTTCTGCCCATTTTTGGATTGGGTTGTTTGTATTTTTAATATTGAGCTGCATGAGCTGTTTATATATTTTGGAGATTAATCCTTTGTCTGTTGATTCGTTTGCAAATATTTTCTCCCATTTTGAGGGTTGTCTTTTCGTCCTGTTTATGGTTTCCTTTGCTGTGCAAAAGCTTTTAAGTTTCATTAGGTCCCATTTGTTTATTTTTGTTTTTATTTCCATTACTCTAGGAGGTGGACCAAAAAAGATCTTGCTGTGATTTATGTCAAAGAGTGTTCTGCCTATGTTTTCCTCTAAGAGTTTTATTGTGTCCGGTCTTACATGTAGGTCTTGAATCCATTTTGCGTTCATTTTTGTGTATGGTGTTAGGGAGTGTTCTAATTTCATTCTTTTACATGTAGCTGTCCAGTTTTCCCAGCACCACTTATTGAAGAGATTGCCTTTTCTCCATTGTATACCCTTGCCTCCTTTGTCATAGATTAGTTGACCATAGGTGTGTGGGTTTATCTCTGGGCTTTCTACCTTGTTCCACCAATCTATGTTTCTGTTTTTGTGCCAGTACCATATGGTCTTGATTACTGTAGTATAGTCTGAAGTCAGGGAGTCTGATTCCTCCAGCTCCGTTTCTTTCCCTCAAGACTGCTTTGGCTATTCGGGGTCTTTTGTGTCTCCATACAAATTTTAAGATTTTTTATTCTAGTTCTGTAAAAAAGGCCAATGGTAATTTGATAGGGATTGCATTGAATCTCTAGATTGCTTTGTGTAGTATAGTCATTTTCACAATATTGATTCTTCTAATACAAGAACATGGTATATCTCTCCATCTGTTGGTATCATCTTTAATTTCTTTCATCAGTGTCTTATAGTTTTCTGCATACAGGTTTTTTGTTTCCCTAGGTAGGTTTATTCCTAGGTATTTTATTCTTTTTGTTGAAATGGTAAATGGGAGTGTTTCCTTAATTTCTCTTTCAGATTTTTCATCACTAGTGTATAGGAATGCAAGAGATTTCTGTGCATTTATTTTGTATCCTGTAACTTTACCAAATTAATTGATTAGCTCTAGTAGTTTTCTGGTGGCATCTTTAGGATTCTCTATGTCATCTGCCTATCAGATGTCACCTGTATCAATGTCATCTGCAAACAGTGACAGTTTTACTTCTTCTTTTCCAGTTTGTATTCCTTTTATTTCTTTTTCTTCTCTGATTGCCGTGGCTGGGACTTCCAAAACTATGTTGAATAACAGTAGTGAGAGTGGACATCCTTGACTTGTTCCTGATCTTAGAGGAAATGCTTTCAGTTTTTCACCATTGAGAATGATGTTTGCTGTGGGTTTATCGTATATGGCCTTTATTATGCTGAGGTAGGTTCCCTCTATGCCCACTTTCTGGAGAGTCTTTATCATAAACGGGTGTTGAATTTTGTCAAAAGCTTTTTCTGCATCTATTGAGATGATCATATGGTTTTTCTTCTTCAAGTTGTTAATATGGTGTATCACATTGATTTATTTGCGTATATTGAAGAATCCTTGCATCCCTGGGATAAATCCCACTTGATCATGGTGTATGATCCTTTTAATGTGTTGTTCAATTCTGTTTGCTAGTATTTTGTTGAGGATTTCTGCATCTATATTCATGAGTGATATTGGTCTGTAATATTCTTTTTTTGTAGTATCTTTCTCTGGTTTTGGTATCAGAGTGATGGTGGCCTCACAGAATGAGTTTGGGAGTGTTCCTTTCTCTGCAACTTTTTGGAAGAGTTTGAGAAGGATGGGTGTTAGCTCTTCTCTAAATGTTTGATAGAATTCACCTGTGAAGCCATCTGGTCCTGGACTTTTGTTTGTTGGAAGATGTTTAATCACAGTTTCAATTTCATTACTTGTGACTGGTCTGTTCGTTTTTTCTATTTCTTCCTGGTTCAGTCTTGGAAAGTTACACCTTTCTAAGAATTTGTCCATTTCTTCCAGGTTGTCCATTTTATTGGCATATAGTTGCTTGTAGTAGTCCCTTATGATGCTTTGTATTTCTGAGGTGTCCACTGTAACTTCTCCTTTTTCATTTCTAATTTTATTGATTTGAGTCCTCTCCCTCTTTTTCTTGATGAGTCTGGCTAATGATTTATCAATTTTGTTTACCTCCTCAAAGGACCAGCTTTGTTTACCTCCTCAAAGAACCAGTTTTATTGATCGTTGCTATTTTTTAGTGAGTTCCAGTGTCTTCCTGTCGATGATTGTTCAGCAGTTAGTTGTGATTCCAGTGTTCTCGCAAGAGGGAGTGAGAGCACATCCTTCTACTCTACCATCTTGAACCAATCCAAATTTTTTTAATTTGTATTTTTACCACAATTTTTTTTTTAATGGCAAAAAGGCATCCATATATCAGTCCTTGATGTCATTTTTAAAAAGTTAGAAACTCACAACACTAAAATCAAAGGCTGAAGGATGAGCTAAGGACAGGCTTATGAAGAATCCCCATAAATAATAAGGTGGATGGGGTTGGACTAAGAAAACCAACCCAGGGTTCCAAGACCCAGAATCTTCCCTAAGAAAGGTGGAAAGATACTTCTTACCTGTCCTGTTGACCGACTCCTCCTCAGAGACCTGAAGTTGGATTCATATCTTAAATACTGGGCAGCTGTCTCATAAATACAGGGGTACTACTTTCTCTTCATTTTATTTTATTATGCAAGTAGTAAATGTCCTCTAGAATAATTAGGAAAACTTAAAAAAGCACTAAGGGAAAAAATGAAATCTGCTCTCCTAGGCAATCAGGACAATGTTCCGTCCATCACTCCCATACCTTAACTCTGTCCCTCCCTCCCCTCCACACCACCATCATTCAGAGATGATAACCAGGAGACAGACAACAGGGCAGGAAGTAGAGTCTGGCCTGCTTGTGATACACAGCATCCTGAGACAAAGACCAGGACAGGAAGGGTGGGGGTAGCAATGCATGCTGGTTAATGCGGTTTTCTGTACATTCTATGGAGTCAGAGCATCAAAGAACCAGTGAGGGAGGACAGGAGAGAAGACCGCCTCAGACCAGTCTAGCTGCTCTAATTACCAGCCACTGCTTTGGGAGTCTGGATAGAGCTGCCTCATGTGAGGATAAAGGAGGAAAATTCTAATACAGAGTGAATGAAAACGAGTGTATAAATCAATCACTTCCAGCCTCAAGACCAGTAGTGAGCACCCCCACACCCTCATTTTCTTTCCTTCTCTCAGCCCCTGCCCCTCCCAAAGCCGAAGCCAAAGCAAAGGCTTTGAAGGCCAAGAAAGCAGTGCTGAAAGGCGTCCACAGCCACAAAAAAAAAGAAGATCCGGATGTCAGCAGCCTTCCAACGGCCCAAAACACTACAGCTCAGGAGGCAGCCCAAATATCCCAGGAAGGGCACCCCTAGGAGACGCAAGCTTGACCACTATGCCATCATCAAGTTCCCCCTCACCACCGAGTCAGCCATGAAGAAAACATAAGACAACAACACACTGGTGTTCACTGTGGATGCCAAGGCCAACACGCACCAGATTAAACAGGCTGTGAAGAAGCTCTATGACACTGACGTGGCTAAGGTGAACACCCTGATCAGGCCTGATGGAGAGAAGAAGGCATATGTTCGACTGGCTCCTGACTATGATGCTTTGGATGTTGCCAACAAAACTGGGATCATCTAAACTGAGTCCAGCTGGCTAATTTTAAATTTAAAAGTTTTAACTAGTTAAAAAAAAAAAAAAAAAAGGACCCTATAGTGCTTGGGAAAAGAAACAGTATCCTCAGAAGGATACTCAGAAGGCTTATAGGAACAATATATCTCTGAAATTTCTAACATAAGGTGTCAGAGAAAACATCAGGAGAGGTGTATCCTTGCAACAATACAAAATAAAGTAGCCAATATGAAACGAGAACAGAGAGCCAGAAGAAGAAAACAGACTGAGGTGAAGAAGGAGATAGAGGCAGAAAGGAATTATTATAAGGAAACAAAGTCAACATTAGCAGAATTAAGGTTAATACCGAAACGAGGAAAAAGTAGAATCTACAATGTAGAAAGTCGAGTAAGTAGTGTGTCAAGAAGATGAAGTTCTACCAGTAAGCAGCTGCAAAGGGCACAAGACCAGCAATGAGACAGAACATAAGACAGAAGATACACAACAGAGACCCTAAAGTAAAGAGATCAGATCAGTGGGACAGAAACAATAAACAGTGACAGAAGTAAAGAAACACAGCCCGAGCGGAAGAGAGGGCTGTGGGTTCTGCTGAAAACAGCCCACCTCAGTCCAGCAAAACCAATGGGAAAAGACTCACATCTAGACACAGCTTGGCGATATTTTCTTAGGCTTTTCCTCACTGAAATTTCAAACACATACAAAACTAGAGTAGTATAATGACTGCCTGGCTCATGAAGTTTGGCAACATTTTTTAATTAAAAAAAAATCATGAGAAAAAATTTTCCAAGCATTTAGGCAGAAAAGTTAGACCTGCCCTAAAGGAAAAAAGAAATCAAGCTAGTCTTGGATTTTGCTGCAACACTAAACACCAGAAGGTGAGTAGATGAAGAGAATAATGCAAATAAAAGTCTACAGATTTGAAGGTGGGTGCGCGCTGGGGGGATGATGCTTATCTTCAGACAAATTATCTTTCCTCTGCCAAAAAGAGTCAGCATTTATTGAGCTCTTGCTAGGTGCCAAGGACTACCATATAAAATTCATGTGCGTGAACTCATCTAATCCTAATGACGACCCATGGGTAGGTCCTATTGTTATGTCCACTTGACAGGTAAAGAAACAAAAAGGCACAAGAGCTGGTAAGTGTCAGGGTACAAGGGAGATGAAAACCCAGGCCACCTGGCTCCAGAGCCCAGACTCTTAAACTCTGCACTGTATGCCTTCTGAGCAGTGCTGCAGAGACTCAGAAAATATTCTACCTTCTGGGAGAAAAAAACAACTTGAGGACATATCCCAATACATGAAGAAAAGAAGCAGAATTAAGAACTCAAGACTGGAGAAGCTGTATAAAAGGACTGGCAGTGAGCAATGAACCCAGTTGAACATAGAGCTGAGCAAGGCTGGGACTCAGGGGAAGTAAAAAGACACTTGCCCAGGGGTAAGATTTAAAGAGGCGCCAAAACACTCAGTAGTCAAGATAAATGACATGTTCACGCAATATTTTTTAAATCAAAATTAATGCCAAAACAAAAAATGTCTTAAAGGACTCAGTCTCACCTGCCTCACACTATCTAATCCTGTTTTTATTTAAGGTTTTGATATTTTGTTCATCCTGGATTTTTTGCAATAATTTTGGTTTAAAGATATTGCATTAAAATAGCATTTACCTTAATTACTTTGGCACCCTTAAATGTGTGCTCACGGTGGGTGCCTCACTTCATTTCATCCTGTCCCAGTCCTAGAACTGAATTTAAATACTTCTTTTTGTTTGTTTCTTTGTTTGTTTGTTTGTTTTGCAGTACACGGGCCTCTCACTGTTGTGGCCTCTCCCGTTGCAGAGCACAGGCTCCGGACACGCAGGCCCAGCGGCCATGGCTCACAGGCCCAGCCACTCCGTGGCATGTGGGATCTTCCCGGACCGGGGCATGAACCTGTGTCCCCTGCATTGGCAGGCGGACTCTCAACCACCGTGCCACCAGGGAAGCCCCTAAATACTTTTTATAAACGTGATTACACAACTATGAAGTTAAAATTCTTTTAAAGAGATTTAATCATTATCACACATTATTAAGTATTCAATTAATATTTAAATACTAATAACAATAGCCCCCATATTATATTACCAAAAATTGGGAAGTCTATCTGAGAAACAAAGGAAGTTAAAGTATTCTAAGTCTTCAGCACTAAAGGAGAGAGTGAAGACACAGTGTCATTCTTGATTTTGATGATTAGAAAAACACAAGTTAAAGAATGCTTATGAACAATGCATTGTAACTACTACTAGAATTTATGTACATATTTTTTCCCAAAACACTAAAGAAAAGGGAATACAATCTGTGTAGCAAAATAAGAGGAAACAAGAAAAGCAGCATAGAAACATGAAAACAAGAAGCATAACAGAGGGACTTCCCTGGTGGCGCAGTGGTTAAGAATCTGCCTGCCAATGCAGGGGACACATGTTCGAGCCCTGGCCCGGGAAGATCCCACATGCCGCAGAGCAACTAAGCCCGCGAGCCACAACTGCTGAAGCCCGCTCTCCACACCTACTGAAGCCTGCACACCTAGAGCCCGGGCTCCACAACAAGAGAAGCCACCACAATGATAAGTGCATGCAACACAGTGAAGAGTAGCCCCCATTCACCGCAAGTAGAGAAAGACCCAACGCAGCCACAAATAAATAAATAAATTTATTAAAAAAAAAAAAAAGTGTAACAGAGACCAACAGAAAAACAACCACCAGTGTAAGGGAAAAAATAAATGGACTGCGTTATTCTTTTGAAAGATAGATTCTCAAGATTGTGTCATAAAACAAAATGCAAGTCTAAACCATATTTCATTAATCGGAAGACACAGCAATTTTCACATTTTGATGACTCTGAAGTTGGAGTTCATCTTACACTCAATGGCGTGTCATAGTTTAATTGGCAGCTTTTTCTTAGTGGCACAAAGGCTAATGGTGTGCGTTACTGTTGATGTGTTTGACAGATGAGAAAATATGCCTCACTTATAGAAAGTGACTCAGAAGATCACAAACACACCAGCAAGTACAAATGCAAAGAAGACTGGGATCAAATATTACCATGTGGCTGCTGGCTGGTGGTCAATCAGTAACTGCATGTTAATTACCTTCCACTTTCTGGTCCACCTTAACCTTTGTGAGCAGGAGACCATCAAAGATGATCCAACAGAAGAGAGGAGGAAGACAAAGGATCGGATGTCCACCAAATGGCAAACCCAGTCCTTAAACCAGGCTTTGACACACGCCTGCATCTCCTCACACCACATGCCTAAGTAGACAGAAGAATGCCAGGAAGAAGGAAAAAAAGGGTTTCTGGTTCTTTGAACCAACCAGAAGCAGAAAGAAAGCTACAGAAGATTTAACTGTGGGCTTTAAGGTTTGACCGTGGAACTGTCTTCCTCTGTCCTTAGCCTCGGTTTACACCCTGCTTGAGTGCTGGGAGCTGCAGTGCCCGTGCCAGGGCTGTGACACCTCTGCTCAGAGGCCAGTGACAGGTGAAGGTCCCTGGAAGGTCCCCTGCCTCTTCCTGTAACACAGTGAATTCACGCCTCCCAGGTTCAATCAACCTGAGAGGGGTTTTCCCAAATGGAATAAGACTGACATTTACAAACGTGGGAAAAACATAGGCATATTTATGATGAAAAGCTGGGATGTTAGGATCTAACTGCTTTCTTTACGGAGGAGCTGCCACTCAAAAAATCTGTTTATACAGTTGTAAAAAAATACTACCATCTGAAATAGTCTGCAATGCTAGCTTTTCCATTTTCTCCATATGCTGTTTACTGAAGGAATCGTCACATTTCTATCTTGGCTTTTAATCACAAAATAAGGGAAGGTGACTTATGTGGGACTCATTTTCACCAGAAGCAGCAGGTATTGAGAAAGAAGGTATAAGAGACAGGGCAAAGCAAAGAGAATCTCTGAGTGGGGAAAAGAGATGAAGGTTGAGAATCTGAAGCTGTTTCTGGAAAAAAGCGAAGCAGAGCAGAAGGAAGACGGCAACGGGCCAGAAAAGCCAAGAAGAGTACCTATAATAATAGTGTCACCGATTTGACCCTGTTGGCCAAACCCCAAAATAGGAGGAACCAATGCAACTGGCTTATTAACTGACAATCCCCACAAATCTTAAAAGAGAATGAAAAAGTCATTGGAAGGGCAAGTTAAGAAGCACATATTAAATTCCGCTCCGGTTCTCCTCTCTTCAATTACACTTGTTTTGATCTCTGGCCCTGATTTATGTCCAAGGGCATGGGCATCATCCGGCTATTCCCTGAGGCTCTGCCATCCTCGCTCCAGCAGCTCTGACCCCAATGTTCTCTCCCAACGTGCCCTGCACCCACCATTCGTTGGTACTCAGCTCTGACCTCGCACTAGAACGTGCTGGCCTGGTCACAAGTGCCTGCACTGACTTTGAAGCAAGTTCCCCGCATCAAGGGTGCAATTGAGGAACTACCCAAAAGCACAGGCAGCAGACTACTCTGCCCCTAGACCACTTTAAGGTTCCAGAACCCCCCTCAAGCCCAGATTCCCAAGCAGCCCAGCCATCTCTGGAGCAGCCCTGCCTGCCTCTCCACGTAAAATCAGAGGCGCACATCTAGACTCAGGAAACCAGATGCCCACCTGCCCCACCCCGTCAATCAACTGCCTCCATCAAGATGCTGGAGGAGATCTAGTCAACAGGACAGAGGAGAGCTGCACAACACAAGCCTTGGTCACAAAGCCAAGTTACTTTATTAATTTTAGCTATAAACCTCTTCATAAACAGAAGTTAAATGAAGCATTTCAGTCCCGCGTATCTTAGAGGTAACATCAGAGACAGGCCTAGAGCCTGAAATGCATAGGTGGGAGCAGGTGAACGCTCAGGTAATTCTGGACCTTGGTCCAGTTGCTCTGCGTGTTTGAAATGAAATCAGGATCAGGGAGCAACATTTGCAGACAAAGGCTCCAGAGCCGACACATTCCCCAGAAGATGCAATGAGAGGCTACGGAAGATGAAATGCTGCAAGACCACAAATTAATTTTTGATTCTGAAGAGAGGCAGAAGGAAAAAAAATCAGTGCAGGAGTCAGAAAGCATAGAAATTTCAAGAACAATGCCCATGGATACTGGCTGTGCTAGGGGATCTGCACCCCCCGCCCCAGGCCCCTTGAACATCTAGAGGAAACCCCGACAGAGGTTGGCTTTAATGAGATTTTGATTTCCATCAACCCAGCCTGGCACTCCTTGGATATAACCATTATGTTTTTATCAGCGGGAGTCAGTCTGCTACAGCCACTATCAACCTCAAGAGCCCTGAGATTCTAAACAAACACATTTTGTGGTGACACTCCCAGGGTTGTCAGATTCTCTTATTCTGCTAGCTTGAGAGTCTGGAAATCCATTTTAACTGCAGGCAACTGAGATGCTTTGGATGCAGGAAGTGATTCCATTTCTTCCCCCAAATGTGTGGCACAGCTTTATTTATTTATTTTTGCTGCGTTGGGTCTTTGTTGCTGTGCGCGGGCTTTTCTCTAGTTGTGGCTAGCGGGGGCTACTCTTCCTTGTGGTGCACAGGCTTCTCATTGTGGTGGCTTCTCTTGTTGCAGAGCACTGGCTCTAGGCACGCGGGCTTCAGTAGTTGTGGCACACGGGCTCAGTAGTTGTGGCTCGCGGGCTCTAGAGTGCAGGCTCAGTAGTTGTGGCACACAGGCTTAGTCGCTCCATGGCATGTGGGATCTTCCCGGACCAGGGATTGAACCCGTGTCCCCTGCATTGGCAGGCGGATTCTTAACCACTGCATGTGGCACAGATTTAAAAGACACATGCAGAATGTTTTAAAACCTAAGGGGTTGTGTTATATGGAATGTAACTTTGGAAGGGTTAAGAAGACAAAGAAACAAAATAACTCTTATGATGCTTCATGCTCTATTCTCCAATCTTCAGCCAAGTTCTTTGGTAAAAATGGCTAAAAACACACAGAGATCAGCTCGGTGCTTTGTGACCACCTAGAGGGGTGGGATAGGGAGGGTGAGAGGGAGACGCAAGAGGGAGGAGATATGGGGATATATGTATACGTATAGCTGATTCACTTTGTTATAAAGCAGAAACTAACACACCATTGTAAAGCAGTTATACTCCAATAAAGATGTTAAAAAAAAAAATGGCTAAAAGGAAGGGAGGATGGACAAACGGGGCCAGGCCAGGGGTGGGACAGTGAAGAGCTGCAGAAGGCAGCATGGTGGGTGGCATAGTGTCGGCAACACTGCTCGGTCTCCCCCTCCTCCCACCCCAATAGTCCTCATTTCCACCTGTCACCACATCTGAAATTCCACCGCGAGCTTTGTCCCTCCAGGCCCTTAAAAACCCCAGAGACACAATGAAAATCAGGAACAAAAATTAGAAATTTGCTAGAAAGCCACCCTGAAGAAAAATGTAAAGGATGAATTTTAGGAATAAGAAAATGGGTCAAGCTTCTATCCACTCATTCTCGGAATGAGCCTGTTCCAGAGGCTGGACATACAATCTGGTGTGAGAGGGATCCTAGGAATCTTGAGAAGCATCTGGTCTAACACTGATTTGTGCCCAAGCCCCGACGCACTCACCGAGGCTCCATCCAGATCAGGAAAAGTCAGGGAGACTCAGCATCAGAGTCCCACTTTTCAAGTGGAGAAGGAAGAAGGAAGGAGAAAAGCAGATTGGGTGCCTTCACTCTGTGCCTTGACATACATGCCCCTCCCAGCCTGTATCCTGTACCTGAATGTTTTTCCTTTTGTTACAGAAGACATTGATGGAGCCATCAGCAAAATTTAGTAAGGTCTGCAGATTAGGAAGAGGATTGTATTCATGTTAATTTCCTGAGTTTGACCACTGCGCTGTTATTACATAGGAGAGTGTCCTTTTTTTTTTTCTTTCTTTTAATGAAATTTACACTGAGGTATATAAGAGTAAAGATATATACCAAGTCTGCAACTTACTCTTAAGTGGTTAGAATATTATAATAGGCTTCTATATACAGACAGAAGATAATGAAGCAAATGTCAGAAAATGTTGGCATTCAGAGAATTTGGAGATATGAGGATTTTTCATACTATGCTTGTTACTTTTCTAGACGTCTCAAATTATTTCCAAATAAAAGTAAAGAAAAAGAAGATAGACCTGCCCTGAGAAAATTATGATGTGAGCAGGACAGTGTCCCTGGCCCCAGTTTGGGGAACCCAGAGTCCGCTGGGTGTTCCATTCTGGACTGAACAAAGGACCCCAGGCACCTGCCACAGTGGGAAGAGCCCACCTCTGGACGTGGCTCTGCCGTAGCTGGGTGGCCTCGGGCAGGTCATTTAACCCCTCTGAGCCTCAGCATCTCACCCATGTGATGGGCATAATAATATCTACTTGGTGAAGATTTCAGAAAATGTGTAACAAAAGCCAAATGCTGACAGAATCAGCGCTTAGTACGTGATGGTGGGTATTACAGAAAGAAACCCGAATTACCCTTATACGGTTTACTGTAGGAAACCAACATCCCGCTTTTAACCTTGGTGAAAGAGGAAGGCAAAGGCGGCTTGTGGGAAGCGTGAAATACAGACTATCTGTCATAACCCAGCTATACCTTCCATCACCTGAACTGCCTCATTTCTCGTTAATTAATTGAACCCTGGGCAACAAAGCTCCATGAGGCTTCAATTGGTCTCTTATTTCTAATACTTTACAATTCTATATGACATGACCAATCTCAAGCCATTTTCACCTTTATCATTTAATTTAATCTTCCCTAATATCTTTCTATGTGCTTATCGATTAAACACTTCAAAAGGATTGGAGCATCTTAAGGGGGGTTATTATTATATCTAGCTTCTTGATAAAGAACTGGAAATGCTTCTGCTATGTATTCCAGAGAAATTCTCATACCGGGCCCTGAGGGGACAGGAAAGGGATGGGGGAGCGGGTGTCCAGAGAGCAGGAGGTAAGGCGGGTGTCCATCAGGAGAAGGTGTGGAGCCAAGTGTTGGGGGACGCACTCCACAGGCACAGTTAGAAATAGTGGACTAGGGCTTCCCTGGTGGTGCAGCGGTTGAGAGTCCGCCTGCCGATGCAGAGGACGCGGGTTCGTGCCCCGGTCCGGGAAGATCCCACATGCCGCGGAGCGGCTGGGTGCGTGAGCCATGACCGCTGAGCCTGCGCGTCCGGAGCCTGTGCTCCGCAACGGGAGAGGCCAAAGCAGTGAGAGGCCCGCGTACCACAAAAAAAAAAAAAAAAAAGAAATAGTGGACTAGAGGCTGCATAGCAATGAGTCTTGCAAACACAACACTGAGTGCAAAATTCACAAACGCAATGCAACGGAGAACAGGGTGCCAGCACGTCTCAAAGTAGTTTCAGAGTATTCATGGAAACACGTTAAATTGTGCATAGGATGGCAATTGCTAATGGGTAAAACAGAAATAAAAATATAGCCCAAGCGAGGTGGGGAAGGAAGAAGGGGTAAATGGAGAAGCGCTTGGGTAAAAGGCGAGATGGATGGATTTAAAGGAGGAAGGCGATGGCAGACAGACACACGCATGCGTACATCGGAGAGCGTGCACTTGCAGCCCCGGGCGGGCCCCCGGAGGTCTTACCCGAGGCCCCGGGCCTGTGGCTGGGCTGACCGGCCTGGTGCAGGCTCTGCTGGAGCAGGCTCAGGCACTCCCCAAGGCAGCTGAGGGTGGCAGCAGAGGTAGCTTTCAGGAGTAGCAGGTCCTGGTCCAAGGCAGTGAGGGGCCCGGACCCCGGCAGAGACTCAATGGCATGCACCAGGTTCTTCTGCTGTCCCTCCACCTGGGTCATCATCTGCGGAACGGGAAGACAGCGAGGAGGTGAGGGTTGAAGTCCTCTCTTCCACAGGCGGGGAGCCAGCGCTTAAACCACAGGAGTGGATGAAAGTGCGGGGGAAGTGGTGAGAGACAGCATCACCACCCAGACTGCCAGCTGCGTGGGAGACAGCTCGGAGGGTGCTCGGCGCACAGCCCTCCTGGGATGATGCAGGCCTGGGTGAAATCTACCTGGGTCCATCCACGCAAAGGCACGCCTCTAGAGCTCTGATCACAAGAGGGTTTTAGAACTTTAGAGCTGAAAGGGACCATCGGGGCCACCTGGGTGTATCGGTTTACAGATCTTTGGAAGGTAATAATAAATATACTAAAAGTATAGAAGTCTTGTGACCAACTTTAAGGTCCTTGGACCACGGAAGGTTATCTGAGACGGTGGAAGCGTGTGGCTTTGCCTCAGAGCAAGGTTAATTCCATGCTTTCCTTCCAGCTGCAATCCATCCCTAACTCCCTGGCAGTCCTATTCGAAGTTCAAGAAATAGAAGTGACATCTGGGGCTGGCATTTGTGGGGGTGAGATCAGACCGAGGCCAGTGCCGACCCACTCTGACCCCAAAATGCTATGAGAGCCCGCGACTTCCTTAACACCGTGTGTAGGGTGACAGGAGGAGGAGAAAAACTGGGAGTTCTAGAGCCAGCCCTGCTCCATGGCTGAAGCTGTGACAAACCAGTAACCCTGTGTTGTGGCCTGGCTTCAGTTCGTAAGCTATAGACAAGCAGTGTCTCCTTGGACAAATGAAGGAGAAAGGAACTCAAGAACTAGAAAAGGACTTCACTGGTGATCTTGTGAAGTTCATGCCTCTCCTGTTTTACAACTTATCTCACTAAGCAAGATGATGAGCATAAATTGCATGGCAAACAAATAAACAGTCGAGCTGATACATGGAGGAACTAAAGCAGCCTGCCCAAGGTCACAGGGTCACAGGTCAGCATCAGAGGCAGGAACCAACTCCTGTTCTCTGGACTCCGGTTCACTGTTCCTTAAGCATCCCTCACAAAAGCCATCCTTTAATTTGAAGCAATCGCTCCTGCTTTGTCACTGTCATCCCAGGAGGATCCTTGTTACCATCAAGATGCCACCAGCTGGGAAGAAGCAATACTCTGTAAGCACTGCTGGACTTGGACACAAAACTCAGCCCATGCTTTGGCTTATTTTTCTATTTTCTTTCTGCTATTTCCTATCACTCTGTGTAGTCATCTCCTTAAAAAAAAAAAAAAAAAAAAAAAAGTCTCCCCCATTGCAATCCTACTTACCAATATCAGTGCCCTTACTTCAAAAAGATTTTTTAAAATATCGACATTAAACGTATTACATGCCCATCCTCTGGCCATGTAAATTATTTTTTGCAGATTAGAGAGTTTATACCTAGCCATTCTGGCTCTTAAAACAGTACCTGGGGCATAATAGGAGCTCAATAAGAATTCATTTCTCCTTCAGGTCTTTGCTGAAGAGCTGCCTTCTCAGGAAAGCTTCCTGAACCACATAATTTAAAATAAAAAAAAAAAAATAGAGAGTATAAAATCATATGTCCAACCAAAACCCTGGCACTCCTGTGCTCCTTCCCAACTTACTTTTCTCCATAGCACTTACCATCTTCCAACCCAACTTGTAATTTACTTATTTCTTATGTTCATCTGTACTAGTGTGAAAGCAAGGACCATTCTATCTGTGATGTTCACTGATGGATCTGTTGAAAGAATGAACGAAACCCCAGGGTCCCTTTTTTCTCACTGAGGCGCAAGAGAGTCTCTTTATGACACAAAGTCTACACAAATCATTATAGTCTATTAGGACAACATGGCTGAAGATTCAGTAAAAATAATACCTCCGTTATCAGTTTAGGTTTGCCAAGAAAATGGTTAAATTTAACACTGAAAATGTTTTTATACTCTTCGACAGTCAACTCTATGTAGAACTGCTAACATTTAGGGAGAAGTTGATTTCAAGCTACTTGTTGTAGTCAGCATTTCTGTAAATTCCTACCATAAAATCTTGTCTTAGAAAAATGATGTGTTGAAAGGGAAGAAGCAAATATAATGATGGAATGTAAATGTATATTATGTATGTATATGTATAAATGTATATTATGTTCTTGACTACTATGGACGATAACATAATGCTTAAAAGGTGAGTAAAATGAAGCCATTAAATATGGAATATACTCCTTTTTAATCAACGAAAAGGAGAACTGTATTCCAATTATATAGTATAGGATAAGTACTTGTTATTTCACAAGCATAAAATATGATGCGAATCTCAGGTAATAAAAACACAAAAGTGACTTCCAGTATCTTCTACCCTATTACAACAGAGGCAGGTTCCCAGAGATGGAAGGCACGTATCTGCTCTCTAGAAAGCATTCAACAGGGTTTATCGGAGCCTGTTGCCAGCGCCAAGAGGCAGGACAGCCTCCAGCAAAGGACGTCTGAACCGGCAGTGGATGGATTTGACGTTTACAATGACTGCAGAACGGCTGGTGCTGAGTGGGAGGGGGCAGGGGTGCCACACGCCCCACAAGTCAAGGCAGACCTTTCCTGCTCAAAATGCCGAGAGCGCTCCCTGAGTGACCCTGTGCTACAGACTTACCAGGGACCAGACACTGGACGGATTTCAGCATCTTTCTTGGTACACTGAGCACTAAAACGAGCTTAGCACAGCGCGTGACACACAGGAGACACCGAGAGTCATTTTCTCCCCTTTTCCATGTGACGCAAAACAGAACTTTAGTCTTTAAACACACAATCGATGCCAACCTTCACTTTCTATTAGCATCATCAGGCTCCAAAAGAAACTGAACGAACCCTGAAAGCAACACAGGACTCCCAGCCTCAGCGCTTGTATATCACGCTTATCACTGCTTTAACTTTTCTCACACTGGGAGGCACTGATGGAGAACCTTCATCAGACTTGGGAAGAACAAGTTTTAGCTGTTTTTTCCATATCTAATTTTAATGAAGGGCACATATGAGAAGATGTCTCAAAGCTGTACATGACAAAAACACCAACAACAAAGTCCCAAAGCAGCTCCCTCTGCCCTGCAAGGTTCCCACACCCTCAACACAAGAGCAAAGCACGGCCAGTGACGGCCACCAGCCTTTGAACTCCTTGAACCACTAATTACATAAGTTTCAAGTCAGAGCTCTAAACACTTCTTCTGAAGCACAACGTCAACAATGTGTGGTGTTTAAAAACCAAAAAAAAAAAAAAAAAAAAAAGCACGCATTTCATTTCTTGTGGCGTTTGGCTTCTACAGTCAGGGGTATCGCCACCTTGTTAACACAGGTGCAAAATGGGACCCCCGTGAAATTTCAGAGATCCACCCCCTGGGAATGTCAACTCTGAGGTTGTGAAGTAGTCTAACTTTAGGTCAAATCCAACTTCACAGGGAAAGAAAAAAGGTCCACTTCTCCTAGCACAAACAATGGCATGTGCACTGCAAAATCAAAGCTAAGAAAGTCAGTGGCTGCAGATTTTACGGTTTTATTTCACTGAAGCTGAAACCAAAGCTGAAGGCAAAGACCAAAACCCAGTGACATCAGCTCAACAAGATGAGATCCTGCTAAAGAGGGAACTGAGGAGGGGGCAGCAAGGGGGCAGCGGCTACACTCGCTCGCCTTGATGGCCTCAGACCGTTCTGACCTGCAAAGCTTGGTGTAGGTTTTGAGAGGCGCCGGAAAGGTCCAGTCCTGACAGGCTAGACATCAACGAATACCAGCTCCTCACTCATCCGTCCGTCAGTAACCAAAGCAGCAGCAGCAGGCTCGGATTTCTTATCCGAATGTCACCAGGGCTGCCAGCCTTGCTTGGCCGAGCCTTCTGGGTTCACAGACTCCCTGGGACCTTCAGTAACTCAATCCCTCTTGCCTGGAAGGAGAACAAACAATTCGATGCCAACTTCAAGGTGGCCTTGGTTTGACATTTCTCCTCAGCCTGGTGGAATTCCAGAGCCCCTTCTAAGTCTCCCGTCTGGGTCAGGGATCACTCCTTGGCTAACTCAGGCTTCAAAGACCTTGGAACCAAAACTAACTAACTAGCTAACTAAAACTAACACTTCTCTCTCTCTCTCTCTCTCTCTCTCTCTCTCTCTCTCTCTGTCTCTCTCTCTCTCTGTCTCACACACACACACACACACACACACACACACAGAGCTTACTATCTCCATTAACACAGATTTACTATTCAACGACCCTCATTAGCATTACTTTAAAATTCCAGACTCCCCACCCCAGAAATGGCCTTGACGGCTCCTTCCAGAAGCTTCCTGAAATATCCATCAGCTCTTTAATGGAAGCCACCAACATAACAGTGTGCACCCTAAAATTTGTAAAATGCCTTGTCTCAAAGTCCTTGCCTTGTTTCCACCAATCCTGAGCCATTGTCTCTTGATCCCAATCAAGTCCCTGTATTGTCAACCAAAGTTCTAATTCTGTATCCAGACACTGCCCTCCTGGCTGGGAGACGCTGCCCCATGGAGGTGGCATTTCCCCCACGGCGTGAACAATAAAGTCCCTTGGCCTTGTCATCAGAGGGTGGTGGTGACATCTGGAGAGGCAACATCCCAACCTCTACAGCCTTTCTCCCTGTTTCTGAGTGTTGGGAACCCAGTTAAGGCCTGGCCTCACCTGAACAATTTCTCCCTCTTGCTGAGTCGCTTCCCTGACTCTCAGCCTGCCTCCTGCACTCCCTGGGCTTTGTCTGTTGTTCCAGCTCTTGGCATAACCGGAATGTTAGCAAGCCAAGAGTTTCCTTGAAGCAGGGTCCCAGATCCCTTTGCACCGCTCTCCGTGGTCCCAAGCACGACCCCACGGAGGCCAGTCCTAAACATCTCCTGGACTCCCAAATCTCTCTCCAGGCTCATCCGGTGAGCAGACAAAGAAAACCCCATCGAGTGGGCAGATCTTCAAATCCACACTACTTGACAGGAGTAAGAGAGTGACAGTGACAATAAGGAACAAAGATGAGCGGGAGGAAACAGGGTCCCTCTCCAGGGGTGAGGCTGCCAGCTACACAGATGAGGTTACAGATAAAGAGGAAGAACAAGGTGACAAAACACAGGAAGAGAATAGAGAAACCAACGTAAGAAACCAACTATAAACCAAGGGAAACCAAAATTCCACCTTTTAAAGTATCCAACATCAAAACAACCTACTGTCTTCCAGGCAGAGGAGTGAATTAGGACAGTTACTGTTGCCTGGGCATATGTAAATTTAACCATCTGAAATACAGGCCTTAATCATCTTGTCATCTTTGTTGAGTTTTTCAAATAAATAGTAACATGGGCAGTTGAATTTTAAATTTAATTTGGAAGCCTAAATTGTAGTGAAAATTTATTCAGAGATATTGCTCTGAAATTCAACTTTCAATAAAAATTTTAATTGGAAAAAAAAAATGGGAGAAAGAAGGAAAGTTCTCCCCAAAATTGACCATTAGATCTTTGATGACCTAACTACATGTGTCCGCAAACTTCTATAAAAGGCCAGGGAGTAAATATTTAAGGCTTGGCAAACCACTGGATCTCTGACTGCTCAGCCTGGCCCCTGTGGCTGGAAGGCAGGCAGAGTCCCCGAGTGAACACTTGGGTGAGGCTGTGCCCACATACAACTAGCATTTGACTGATCTCGGTTTGGACGTCAGATGATTCTCTTTTCTCATTCAATGTGTGATTTTATTGGTTCTTGGAGTGACTGGTGATTTCTGACCATATCCTGGACATTTTGGCTATCGTGTTAGGAGATTCCAGGTCCAATTTGAATTTTTTTAGGAGGCAATCACATGTTTAGGTTGAGCACACGAGCCCTAGCCTACTTTTATGGCCCGTGGTTTCAATGACAATCTAATTTCAGACACTTTGTGGGGCTATTTTGATCTGCTTGGTTTATCTCCTGTCCCGGGGTCTCCATTGGTCCCTGCTGGTCTACCTGAGAGTCCAGACCTTCCACACAGGGGACAGGTGCCTGTTTTCGCAGGATCCCCCTTGCCCTCAGCTCTGGGTGGGGGAGGGGAATCTCAGGCCTGAAGTCATTTTTATGCCTTTGGGCAGAAAAGTTTGCTTTCCTCTCAAAGGTATGTAACTGCATACATATTATTTCCACTTCCAAGTTGAAGGCTGCTTCCTAAGCAGATCTAACTAGCCAGATGGAAGACTGTCAAGCACCAGTCATTCATTTTTTTGGTTACAGAATTTATTCTCTCTTTTAGAAAATTGACAGAAGAGAAGCATTCATCATTTCTACATTTTTACCTACTTTCTGGATTTATACCCACTTTGCTGGACCTCAGGGGGTACGACTGAGGCTGACTGTTACCAGATGACTTACGCGCTGACTCCAGATCTCTCTGTCCACCCCCACCACTGGGAGGCAGAACAGGCTACTGGCATTTTTAGTTCAACATTCTGACACGTGGCCTTTATCATGTGAGACTAGGGGAATAGAAATGAAAGAAAAGAGTGGTTGAAAGGCCAATCCAGAGATGAAGGACATCCATCCTGGTCCCTCCATAGTTTCAATATGAGAACGTGAGTGTTACCAAGAAGTCTCAGTGCTATTTATACAGCAGCCCATGCCATCCAAGGTAAAAGGCAAAAGGCAAAGGCAAAATTCTGAACTGCACATGCACATACTCAGAAACACTTTCTGAAGATATGGGGATGGGTCCCCACATTTCTTAAAAACGGATTCTTTTCTGTCTTACCTTCACCTTTGGCTTTTCTACAATCATTTCCTCGCCACCCTCAGTAATAACTCCACATTGCTCACGTATGAAATGCACATTTTATCTTTACCAACTCCCAAAAGACAAACCCATACTGAAATGTTCAAGAACTATGAGATCATAAACAGAAAAACAAACAACCCAATCAAAAAATGGGCAGAAGACTTAAATAAACATCGCTCCAAAGAAGAAATACAAAGGGCCAATAGGCACATGAAAAGATGCTCAACATCGCTAATTATTAGAGAAATGCAAATCAAAACTACAGTGAGGTACCACACCTCACACCAGTCAGAATGGCCATCGTCAAAAAGTCTACAAATAATAGATGCTGGAGAGGGTGTGGAGAAAAGGGAATTCCCTACACTGTTGGTGGGAATGTAAGCTGGTGCAGCCACTGTGGAAAACAGTATGGAGGTTTCTCAGAAAACTAATAATAGAGCTACCATATGATCCATCAATCCCACTCCTGGGCCTATATCCAGACACAAATCTAATTCACAAAGATACGTGCACCCTATGTTCATAGCAGCACTATTCACAAAAGCCAAGACATGGAAGCAACCTAAATGTCCACTGACAGAGGAATGGATAAAGAAGATGTGGTACATACATACAATGGAATACTACTCAGCCATGAAAAAGAACAAAATAATGCCATTTGCAGCAACATGGATGTAACTAGAGATTATCATAATAAGTGAAGTAAGTCAGAAAGACAAATACCATATGATATCACTTATATGTGGAATCTAAAATATGTCACAAATGAACCTATCTACAAACAGAAACAGACTCACAGACAGACAACAGACTTGTGGTTGCTGGGGGGTGGGGAGGCGGGAGAGGGATGGAGTGGGAGTTTGGGGTTAGTAGATGCAAATTATTATATACAGGATGGATAAACAACAAGGTCCTACTGTATAGCACAGGGAACTATAGTCAATATCCTGAGATAAACCATAATAAGAAAGAATATAAAAAAGAATGTGTATGTGTGTGTGCATATATATATATATATATATATATATATATATATATATATATAAAACTGAGTCACCTTACTGTACAGCAGAAATTAACATAACACTGTAAATCAACTATATGTCAAAAAAGAGAAAAGAACTATGAGATCATAGCATTCATGGGCAAAGGAACCTATGGCTGTCAAGTCTGTCTCCTTCATTTTGCAAGCAGGAAATCTGGGTTCAGAGAAGCCAGGAGTCCGTGCTGAGGTCACACACAGCTTCACCTGTAGTGGCAGCCCTCACTCTCCTCCTACAGTGGGGCGGCTCCACTCCGAGGCACGATCTGATATACTTCCTCCTCTTTCCTTCTCTTATTCGGGAAGCACAATACCCTTTCTGCCTCAGAAAACAACTATGGTGACGGTGACGTTTCTTCCACTGTCCCTCACCCCACCTTTTCTCACCACCTGGAAACAACTTGTTTTCGTTATTCTGATTACAAAAGGCTGACTCACACCATCAATCATCCCAACAAAATCAGAAAGTAAATACAGTTCTAAGAAAGGAAGTAAAAATTACCTGAAATCCTAATTCTTAGAGATAAGCCCTAACATTCTGGTATTACTCTGACTCTTCCAATTTATACAAACACACACATACACACACACACACACACACACACACACACACACACACATACACACACACAGTATTATTTTATTTAACAGGATATCCCTTATATATAATTGTATAACCTTTACCACTTGAAATGCATCATCTCTTATAGCTGGGAGTTACTTCAAAATACTCCAGTGGTGTTGGTGGGGGATAGGATGAAATGATACTGGCTTTGGGGATGCTGAAGCTGTTGGTGGTGACATGGAGGTTTAATATTATCTTCTCTAATGTTTTTAGGTTTGAAATTTTTCAAAATAATGAGTCTTTTTTAATAGGGGGGAAATACATCATTATGGGTTGAATTGTGTCCCTCCAAAATTCATATGTTGACTTCCGACACCCTCAGTACCTTAAATGTGACCTAACTTGGAGACAGGATTTTTTTTTTTTTTTGGTAGAGAGAAATATAGCCTTTATTTTATAATAACTTGAAATGAAATATAATCTACAAAAATATTGAATCAGGTGTGTTGTACACCTGAAATTAATATAACATTGTAAATCAACTATACCTCAATAAAAAAAAATTATTAGAAAAATATAGGAGTTTCTTGTAGGATTAAAGATGATGAACAACCAACTCTCAGAAAGGACAAGAACAGGGCTGAGATTTGGGGCCTCTCAGTAGCAGAAACCTGAGGATCCCCTCTCTAGGGGCTGCCATGAAGGGTTCCAAACTTGCTGCACGTGTGCATGACTCCAATCACATTTTTTCAAATTCTCAGGAAAGAAAGTATGACTGGCTGTTACCAAGGAGTTTCAATCCTTGCTGCAATCAAGGAGAAAGGTTCTTTGCAGAGGTCGTCAGGGTAAAATCAGGTCATTAGCATGGCCCTAATCCAATATGACTGGTGTCCTTAGAAAACGAGGAAATTAGGACCCAGACACGCACAGAGGGCAGATGAGAGAAGCCGTGGGAGAAGACTGATTTATAAGCCAAGGAGAGAGACCTGGAACAGACTCTCACAGTCCTCAGAAGGCACCACCCTGCCAATGCCTGGACTGAGGGCTTCTAGCATCCATCACTGGGAGACAAAGTACCAGTCGGTGGTACTTTGATACCGCAGCCCCAGAAAGCTAATACACACATCACAGACATCTTTCCACAGATCTCATGTAGTGGCTGCATCATGGAAGAGCTTTTCACTCCAAGCAAAGTCAACCCTGGCTCTGGAGCAGAAGCTCCTTGCTTGCAATGTCACCATCACATCTTCTCATGGAATTTTTGCTAAAGGAAAACTGAGGTGGAGAATGCATTTTCAGAATGAGGTAACAGAATATGCTGACACAAATGTTAAAAAGTATTATTATGGCTTCCCTGGTGGCACAGTGGTTGAGAATCCACCTGCCAAGGCAGGGGTTGCAGGTTCGAGCCCTGGTCTGGGAAGATCCTACATGCTATGGAGCAACTAAGCCCGTGCACCAGAACTGCTGAGCCTGTGCTCTGGAGCCAGCGAGCCACAACTGCTGGGCCCACGTGCCACAACTACTGAAGCCCACGTACCACAAAGAGGAGTGGCCTCCGCTCGCCGCAACTAAAGAAAAGCCTGCACAGAGCAATGAAGACCGAAAGCAGCCAAAAATAAATAAATAAAAATTTTTTTAAGTATTATTTTTTCACTCCACCTGTCTGTACTGAATGTTAAGTTGGTAATGAGGGGTGCCAGGTACAAAAGGAATGGTCTCTTATCCTGTTCTCAACGAAAACACCATAGGCCAACAGAAGGACTGTGAGTAAAAGGTAAGGAGTCAGGAAATCACCGCCTTGTTTCATCCCTCATCGCTCTGTACCTCTGCCTCCCTCATACAGGCACAGCCCCGGCAGGGTGCTGGATGCGATAAAGGCGCTCACCCTTACCAGCACAAGGCTGGCCTCCCCCGCATGACACCCACGACCCGGGCTTTGGTGGAAGTGCCACCCACTGCTGGTTTTCATTATAAATCTCTCTCTCTTTTTTTTTTTTAAACAAAAACAATACTTATCACGGAAAAAAACACCCCACATAGTAAAATAGAAGAAAAAAATACCCATAACATATCCCAAACTAGAGAAATAAGTATTAAAATTTTGGTATACATACAACAGTTTTATGCACAAATATGTACTTTTACTTTTTACGAAAGTGGTTGCACATCATAATATTGCTTTTTTTAAAATTCCATATACCATGTTGAATTGTAACAATACTATTTACGATACTGCAGGTCATTCCAGCACATAAATGGGCCACAATTTATTGCCCAATTCTCTATCACTGGACCTTACAATGAGGTCTAACTTTCTTCTCTGTGACAAATTACAATTCCACAAACTTCTCTGTAGGTAGATCTCAGCATAAATTTGTAATGATTTCCTTAAAATAAACTCCTAGAAGAGGAGTTGCTGAATTTAAGGGTATTTAACATTAATTTTTAAGCCTTTTGAGAAATACTGCCAGCTCACCATCGAAAAAAAATTGTTATCGATTTGTTTTCCCTCAGCAGTGTGTGAGCTGTCCTCTTTCTTATTAGCACTCTCTAAAACTCATCTTTTTTTCATAACCAATTTCACAGGCAAAAAAACTCAAAAAATGAAAACCAGTATCTTTTTAAAATTTTAATTCATTGCACATGTCCCTGTATACTATGGGGCTAAAAAAAGGTTAAGAAATTTCTACAACGAGCAGTAAATAAGCCCTAGAGACCTAATGCACAGTATAATGAATATACACAATAATATTGTACTAAAATCATCCAGCTTGCTAAGTGACTAGAACTTAATTACTCCAACCACTAAAAAGAAGGGATAATTATGTAATGTGACAGAGGTGCTGAATCTCACTACAATGGCAATCCTATTACCCTGTGTATATGTATCAAATTAACATGCGGTACACCTTAAATTTACAGAATGTTACATGTAAAATATACTTAACAAAAAAGAAGTTTCCATATCCAGTAAAGAAAATTCAAGCATATAAGACTAAAGGGAGTCCAGAGAGCACGCTTCTTTCATCAGGGTGGAAGCAGCCATGTGGATGGGGCGGTAGGTGTAGGGCAAGGGACAAGGGGGCCCCAGCGATGGAAGGAAAGCTACACAGCCCTGGCTGGGAGGGGAAGGATGACCAGGAGAACCCACTGGATTCAGAAAGCTCATGAAGAAGCCATAGCTCTCTCCTAAAAGGTCCAAGGACAAAGAGACAATGGGAAACAATGCCCGAGGTGCCCACACCCTCCTCATGCCAGAGGGAGCGTCTACCTGGACCCTGTCCTACTGCCTGCTCTGCCCCCAGGACCCACTGGATAAGGGCAGGACTGTCCACCTTTGCCAAGCTCGCCAAGCAAGGTCCTGTGTCTGATCTGAATCCAGCATCTAAGCTGAAGAGGAAAGCAGAAACTGGCTCTTGGCTTTCCCACGTTCCTCCGTCTCAACTTCTCCATCAACTTCCGGTACAGCAGTCACACCAGTCACAGCCATCGACATGAATAATAGAAGCAGGGCCATTTCACGTCCGGACCAAGGGGGAGCCTTACAGTTTACAAAGTGCTACCACACTCATCATCTCTCACTCTCCCAGCTCTGCCCTGCTCCCAAGGCAGGCTGGTCATCGTGATTCCTGTTTTACACGACCCTGGGGCCCAAATCATAATCCGTGCAAGTGGAGATGTGAGGACTGAAGTGCAGTGTCCTGGACCCAAACTTCTCTGCCCCTCTGCCTCACTCCCAGGAGGCACGCAGAACGGCACTGCCCTAGACGATTCGTGATCACAGCACGCACGCGCGCACACACACACACACACACACACACACACACACAGGGATGCTCACCTGGCAAGGCCTTCCGCCTAAAAGGAATTAAGATGCAATTCACTCTGAACTGAAAGAGAACAAGTTAGACCACAAAGTCTTCCTGGGTAAAATCCCCAGAAAGAAATCTCGATTCATAAACAAAGCCTGAACAACAAAGGGTAAGGATTTGTCCTGCAAATGGTGTGGAAGTTTCACTCAAGTGTTTAAGTATCTCTCAGAAGTCCCCTCATCAGAAACTGTTAAATATACATCATGTATAAAACAAAAACTAAAATGCTGCTTTATTGATCCATGTCAGAAGCCTTCTGGTCGACCTGCCATCTCTCAGCAGATGCTGGCTGGGATATCAGGTTTTTATCTCTTGCAGAACGGAACCTTACAAACCAAAGATCAACAAGTATGAAATTAAACCACTTTCCTGAGTCTGCTTTACCTTTATTCACACTCATATTCCACGTACATGCTTGGCCTATCTCAGAGAACCTCTAAGCTTCTGGAGATGTAATCTCCATTTGGGGAAATTCGAAGGTTGTTCTAAGAATTCCTGGGAAAAAAAAAAAGCCAGTAGACATCTATATCTAACTTCAGGTTAGTAGCACGTTCTTATCTCCCACTGGGCCGTAGCTCTACCTACTAATGCCTGTTACTCTCTTTCAAAACTTAATTGTTGTTTTTAGTTCAAATATCTATGCAAAGCAGCAGACAAGAACATGACAATATAGTTCTCTTTTCCAGCTAAAATTAATTTCACTAGTGCCAATTATTTTCAGGAAAGAAATGCATCTCCAAAGGATACTTGAAAGAGGGGGACAAAATTGTACAAGAAAGTCACATCTCCAGGCAAATCCTTTACAGCATCTGAGACTTGGCAAATGAAACTCTGGAGAGACAAATGCATTTATCAGGAATCTGCTTCATTAATTTGAAAGGGAAAATTATGGTAAGGGATAAGCTACCAGTAATTAATATTTATTGTATCCCCACTGGGTAAATGACACTGCAGTCACCATTTTACAGAACAGAGAACACAATTCCTGCACACAAACTGCTTACAATGTAATCCTTGAGGTGCTCAAATACAAGCTAGCATAGTGATATACAGTGCTTTACAAAAGAGCTAACACCCCTCACAGGTGCCTGCACTGGAAATTGCTTTTGTGTGATGGAAATGAACTGCCCTGGACCCATTCCTACATCTTCTCCACTCTTCCTCATGACTCTGGCATCCACTTTTTAAGGAAGTATAAGAGTGTGTAGTCCATCACCACTATTCACATGAATAAACATGCAAAGGGAATTTATTATAATGATTTCCATACATGTCCATCTCCAGGGCCCAGCCTACTGACAGAATCAATCAGTTAATCTACGACCACACACACTGTGAGAAGGGCCCACAGGATCTTAATTCATCAAAAGACTCTATTCACAGGAGATGCCTGACAAATGCTGGGTGGATGGGTGGATGGGTGGAGGAGGAAGAAGTAAGAGAGGGCAGTGAAAGGAAGGGGATGGAGGCGGGGGAGAAAAGGTAGAAGGAGAGGGGAGGAGGGGAGACTACCGAGAAAGCAAGGGGGAAAGGAAGGACACAGCTCCAAAGTTTCGGGAAGTGTAGACAAGCTGGCAAGGTCCTCTAGCAAATCCAAGAACTCCCTTCCAATGCCCCTAGTCTGGAGCTGCCACTTCCACTCAAGGAATAAATGATATTTCCTCCCGTAGCCTGTGACCTTAGACCTTCAGCCTTAACTGTTAGTCCTCCCTGGAGGACAGAGGGAATGGGATGTTTTAACTGCACATGAGACATCTCCAGGCACACAACAACCCCACATTTCTTACAGCCTCTAAATTAATCTGTATGTTCCTAGGAAAAACAAAGCCCTACCTGAATGGGCTCTAGGCTCAACCATGGAATATCTGCTTCCTGGTTGTCTTTTTTGTCCTTTTTTGTAGTACAGTTGATTTACAGTATTTCAGGTGTACAGCAAAGTGACTCAGTTATACATACATATATATTCTTTTTCAGGTTCTTTTCCATTATAGGTCATTACAAGCTACTGAACATAGTTCCCTGTGCTATACAGTAGGTCTTTGTTGTTTATCTATTTTATATATAGTAGTATATAAAATGGTGTATCTGTTAATTCCAAATCCCTAATTTATCCTTCCCCCCACCTTTCCCCTTTGGCAATCATAATTTGTTTTCTATGTCTGTGAGTCTATTTCTGTTTTGTAAATAAGTTCACTTGTATCACTTTTTTAGATTTCACATATAAGTGATATCATATGGTATTTGTCTTTCTCTGTCTGACTTCCTTCAGTTAGTATGATAATCTCTAGGTCCATTCACGTTGCTGCAAATGACATTATTTCATCCTTTTTTATGGCTAAGTAATATTCCATTGTATATATGTGTATCACATCTTCTTTATCCATTCATCTGTTAATGGACACTTAGGTTGCTTCCATGTCCTGGCTATAGTGAATAATGCTGCTATGAACACTGGGTTGCATGTACCTTTTCAAATTATAGTTTTAGTCTTTTCTGGATATACGCCCAGGAGTGGGATTGCCAGATCATATGGTAACTCTACTTTTAGTTTTCTAAGGAACCTCCACACTGTTCTCCATAGGGTCTGCACCAATTTACATTCCCACCAAAAGCGTATCTCTTGGTTAAGTCTTACTCTTTCTTCAGACTCAGCTTAGACGTTATTTTCACCAGGCAGCCTTCCACCATCTCCCAAAAAGGTCACGATCCCCGTCACCCACAGAACACATCATGGTTGTAATTAAGCGATGTGTTATGCTATTACTTGGCTCCTCTCTTTCGCCCTTATGAGCCTCTGAGCTCCATGAGGACAAGGACCATGGCTCTTTTGTTCACTGCTGCTTCTCTAGAATCTAGGTCAAGGCCTGGGAAACTGCAGGCAAAAAATACTGCTGGAAAGAATGAGAGAATGAATAGATGAAGGGGAGCACCCAGGCATCTCTTAAGAGCTGGGAACAGCCATTCTCCTCCCTTCAGGCATGAAAAAAGACGGGGCAACCTGAGACTCATCCAGATGAATAAAAGGCCCAAACACCATCTGAGTGACAGCCATGGGCTTTCAAAATTGACAAGGAAAGGAGGCACCGTGCCAGTTCTGGGGATGAACGGAGCAGGTTAACTGTTTTCCTGCCACATCTCGTCGGAAAACTGCAGTGGTCACGTGCCTCCCAGGTCTAGCTGATCGTGGTCATAGAGAGTGTTTAGCAGCAAAGAGTGTAAACCGGACCCACGCAAGTTCAAAGACAAGGGGATCCCTTCACGGATATGGGACAGAGGTGCCTAGCATCTGCCAGAAAGGACCACTCTCTGTCCTGCAGTGATACCACGGTCTCTCTTCTCCATCCCTCCGGTCTCTGTGGTCTCTGATGTCGGCACTTCTCTCTCATTTTACTCCCCTGAAAACTTCTTGCACTTGGACAAATCCCAGCAGAGGCCCTGGAGCCACATCGACCCCATCTCACAGGTCTGATTTCAAATTTGAGAGAAAGTGAATATGACGGGCTGGTCATGGGCCAGATGCCTGCCCTGGTCCAGTCAGCTGACACCAGGGATGTGAAGAATGGTGTCATGTGATGCCACAGCCCTGCACACACAGACCAACCCCTTCAGGATGGGGTTTCCCCTCCACCCACTTCTCTTTGACTGTGATTTTAACCTGATACAGGATTCTGACATGCATGAGATACAAGGATGCACACTCTTTACAAATACCTTAAAAACTCACTTCACAGGAAGACGTATGTCTCAGCTGGAACATCAGTCAACGCTTTCATCCAAAACACTTAGTTCAGTGGTGAAGTGTTTCCCTAAACATGAATGCCACACTCGCACAGCCTCCTGTCCGAGGGTTCTAGAAGTTTACTAACTTCTTATAAATGTGTATGATAAACACCCAACTCTAACTGAGCTCAAACGCCCTCACCGCTCTCTTACCTGTGATACCACCTCATAACGCAAGGTCAATAGGGTCCCACAGGCTAAAGGGGGCTTAAGAAGAGACAGGGACTCAGTCCCCTGTCCTCTCTCAGCTCACACCTCTCCTGAGACTTTCCAACATCTAGATGACAACCCCCAAGCTGTGGTACCTATCAGGTTCACGGGTCTAACGCCACCCTTAACTTTGTGTAAATTAAAATTAGCACCAAGGAGCTCTGGGTTTTTTGTTTGTTTGTTTGTTTTTTGCGGTACACAGGCCTCTCACTGTTGCGGCCTCTCCCGCCATGGAGCACAGGCTCCGGACGTGCAGGCTCAGCGGCCATGGCTCATGGGCCCAGCCGCTCCGCGGCATGTGGGATCCTCCCAGACCGGGGCACAAACGCGCGTCCCCTGCATCGGCAGGCGGACTCTCCACCACTGCGCCACCAGGGAAGCCCCGCTCTGGGTTTTTGACATTAGCCAACGCTCCCTCAAGAGCCCTCTGGAGTTTCCCCTATGCAGCTGTGATGAAAACAGCTCTCTTTTTCATGGGAATAAATTCTTCTCTTCCCATCACCCAACCTGAGACAGAAAAAGAAAATGTCTGGCCCTGGCAATGACCTTGGAAAGTACAGGATCTGAAAACAGAACTAGGTGTAATTCTCACAGGTGGCTTGTGTATCATGCCCCTGTCTTCTCGTGAATATTCTACCTCCTCAGCCCGCCCTGCGCCCCTTGACTTTCTCTAGGTTACATCTTACCTGGAAATCCTTTCCTCCTCACCCCTCATGGTCAAGTCCTACTAGGCTTCCAATGCCCAGCTCCTGAAGTTCTGCGCTCCCAGGCAGAAGTCAGCAGTCACCACAACCCCAGCCCCTCCAACCCCCCATGAGTGCTCACCGTTTTTCTTTTAAGTTCTTGAGGTCAGGGGAGCAGCCCCACCTCCGTGTGCCCCTAGCACCTGGCTGGGAGACCAGTTTTCAATGATGTTCTCACTAGATGCATTCCTAGGCTTTGGGCCACTGTTTCAGGTTCCAGGTTCGTTCTTTCCCAGTGAAAATGCTCTGCTTCCATTGTTATATTTGTGTCAGTAGTTGGGGCTGCCTAACTTGGGCTAAGCCGGGCAGTTACAGAAGAAAAAATGCATTTTCTCCTTCAATTCAGAAAATACTTAGAAATGACTGTTTCCCCTTAGGCCCACCTGTGTCCTGTTAATTCACCAGCTTTAACCTAACCTTTTAGAAAATGTATACTATTAGCGACTCTTCCAGATACTGTCTCCTGTTTCCCAAATGCAAAATAAACACAGGCTGTAATTCTTTCCACAACTACAATGTAAATACATATTTCACCCCAGGGATAAATTGGCTTTATCTTCATGTAAATTTAGCAGCAATAAAACGTAACCCTCGACAAAAGGAAATATTCATGTTTCTGACTGTGTGTGTTACCCTCCACCCCACTCCAAAGCATCAAAAAAAAACAAAGAACTGGGAATTCCCAGGCGGTCCAGCGGTTGGGACTCGGCACTTCCACTGCTGGGGACCCGGGTTCGATCCCTGGTCAGGGAACTAAGATCTCACAAGCAGAGTAGCATGGCCAAACAAACAAAAACTACTTATCTAAAGTAGAGCCATTCCTCTAGTAAAAGTTTAAAGTATTGCTTCAAACTGACATACATGCTAGATTTTAATAGAGCTGCATTTATTTGGGGAACAATTTCCCCAGCTTTGAGATTGGCTAATCTGAAGAACAATGACCATTTTTACCCTCTCCAGTGCTGCCCCCTGCTGACAAGGGATGCACACCTTTGCCGGACACTGCTGCCCATCCCTGAAAATGGCGGCTGCAACAAAATAAGCCCGATATCTCTTATATGTGGAATCTAAAATATGACACAATGACAAACCCACAGCCAACATCATTCTCAATGGTGAAAAACTGAAACCATTTCCACTAAGATCAAGAACAAGACAAGGTTGCCAACTCTCACCACTATTTTTTAACACAGTTTTGGAAGCTTTAGCCACAGCAATTAGAGAAGAAAAAATAAATAAATAAAAGGATTCCAAATCAGAAAAGAAGAAGTAAAGCTGTCACTGTTTGCAGATGACATGATACTATACATAGAGAATCCTAAAGATGCTACCAGAAAACTACTAGAGCTAATCAATTAATTTGGTAATGTAGCAGGATACAAAACAAATGCACAGAAATCTCTTGCATTCCTATACACTAATGATGAAAAATCTGAAAGAGAAACTAAGGAAACACTCCCATTTACCATTGCAACAAAAAGAATAAAATACCTAGGAATAAACCTACCTAAGGAGACAAAAGACCTGTATGCAGAAAACTATAAGACACTGATAAAGGAAATTAAAGATGATACCAACAGATGGAGAGATATACCATGGTCCTCGATTGGAAGAATCAACATTGTGAAAATGACTCTACTACCCAAAGCAATCTACAGATTCAATGCAATCCCTATCAAACTACCACTGGCATTTTCACAGAACTAGAAAAAAATTCACAATTTGTATGGAAACACAAAAGAACCCAATAGCCAAAGCAATCTTGAGAAAGAAAAACGGAGCTGGAGGAATCAGACTCCCTGACTTCAGACTATACTACAAAGCTACAGTAATCAAGACAGCATGGTACTGGCACAAAAACGGAAATACAGATCAATGGAACAGGAGAGAAAGCCCAGAGATAAACCCACGGACATATGGTCACCTTATTTTTGATAAAGGAGGCAAGAATATACAATGGAGAACAGACAGCCTCTTCAATAAGTGGTGCTGGGAAAACTGGACAGCTACATGTAAAAGAATGAAATTAGAACACTCCCTAACACCATACACAAAATAAACTCAAAATGCATTAAAGACCTAAATGTAAGGCCAGACACTATAAAACTCTTAGAAGAAAACATAGGCAGAACACTCTATGACATAAATCACAGCAAGACCCTTTTTGACCCACCTCCTAGAGAAATGGAAATAAAAACAAAAATAAACAAATGGGACTTAATGAAACTTAAAAGCTTTTGCACAACAAAGGAAACCATAAATAAGATGAGAAGACAACCCTCAGAATGGGAGAACATATTTGCAAATGAAGCAACTGACAAAGGATTAATCTCCAAAATATACAAGCAGCTCATGCAGCTCAATATCAAAAAAACAAACAACCCAATCCAAAAATGGGCAGAAGAACTAAATAGACATTTCTCCAAAGAAGATATACAGATGGCCAACAAACACATAAAAGAATGCTCAACATCACTAATCATTAGAGAAATGCAAATCAAAACTACAATGAGGTATCACCTCACACCAGTAAGAAAGGGCAGCATCAAAAAACCTACAAACAATAAATGCTGGAGAGGGTGTGGAGAAAAGGGAACCCTCTTGCACTGTTGGTAGGAACGTAAATTGATACAGCCACTGTGGAGAACAGTATGGAGGTTCCTTAAAAAACTATAAATAGAACTACCATACGACCCAGCAATCCCACTACTGGGCATATACCCTGAGAAAACCATAATTCAAAAAGAGTCATGTACCACAATGTTCATTGCAGCTCTATTTACAACAGCCATGACATGGAATCAACCTAAATGTCCATTGACAGATGAATGGATAAAGAAGATTTGGCACATATATGCAATGGAATATTACTCAGCCATAAAAAGAAACGAAATTGAGTTATTTGTAGTGAGGTGGAAGGACCTAGAGACTGTCATACAAAGTGAAGTAAGTCAGAAAGAGAAAAACAAATACTGTAAGCTAACACATATATATGGAATCTAAAAAAAAAAAAAAAATTGTCATGAAGAACCTAGGGGCAGGACAGGAATAAAGATGTAGACATAGAGAATGGACTTGAGGACACGGGGAGGCGGAAGGGTAAGCTGGGACAAAGTGAGAGAGTGGCATGGACATATATACACTACCAATGTAAAATAGATAGCTAGTAGGAAGCAGCCACATAGCACAGGGAGATCAGCTCAGTGCTTTGTGTCCACCTAGAGGGGTGGGATAGGGAGGGTGGGAGGGAGACGCGAGAGGGAGGAGATATGGGGATATATGTATATGTATAGCCGATTCACTTTGTTATACGGCAGGAATTAACACACCATTGTGGAGCAATTATACTCCAATAAAGATGGTAAAAAAAAATACGACACAAATGAACATATCTACAAAACAGAAACAGACTCACAGACAGAGAACAGAGTTGTGGTTGCCAAGGAGGAGGGGGTTGGGGGAAGGATGCAGTGAGAATTTGGGGTTAGCAGATGTAAGCTTTTATATATGGAATGGATAAACAACAAGGTCCTACTGTGTAGCACAAGGAACTATATTCAATATCCTATGATAAACCATAATGGAAAAGAATATTAAAAAAGAATGTATATATATATATATATATATATATATATATATATATATATAACTGAATCACTTTGCTGTACAGCAGAGATTAACAACATGTAAATCAACTATACTTCAATTTTAAAAAAACACAAATAATACTGATAAGCAAAAAGTAATAATAAGCCCACTGGCCTACTGGGTACCAAGCCCCACAGAGAAGAAGAAAGGGGCAAGAGACACAGCTCCTTCAGGATTCTAAGAATGAACAGAGAAGACAAAACATGTACATACAAAACCATCAAAACAGTATAAAACTATACTGTTAAGTTATAGAGTAAGGGCTGTCCAGACAAACAAGATTCTGGGAAGGGTGAGGTCGATGAAGACAAAGGCCCCATATAGACTAGTGGTTCCCAATCTTTCACGCTAAGGAACCCCACCTCACTCTGCATGGACTCCTTGCACGTAAGGAAACCAGAGTACCCAGCAAACGTTCATCTATATCCAGCCAAGAGCAAAGAAACATAGATAAGTGCTTGGCTTAAGTTAGGGAATTTTACAATGATGAAAATAGCTCACAGATCCCCTAATAGAGAAGGTTCTAGAATCCATGAACCCTAAGATGCTTTCTCAGTGGGCTTCTCAGGAGGTCTGGTGCCTACAAAATGGATTCAGTGACAGGGTTATTTATGCCTGTGAGCATTTTGCTCCTGAGGAAAGAGTCCTTAGCTTCCATGAGACTCTCAAAGGCACTTGTGGCCAATAGTAAATCAATCAACAAACAAACAAAACTAAAATCTGTAGGCCTATGATGTCAGGCTAAGAACTCCCGGTTCAGATAACGTGAAGGGTGCAGAGAGCAATTCCAGGGGAGATGCCATGCTTTCCGGTTCCTATCCTGAGAGGCATCCATTCAGATTTAAATTGAAGAAAAAATATCTATTCTTTTTTTTTTTTTAAGTAAAAAAGAAATGTATCTTGGCCTTTATTTGTTTTTCTCAAAATAAAAAAAAAATATCTATTCTTCCTTTCCAAACTAACTCCACCAAACTCTTATACCCCACATCACTTCAACAATTTGCCTACTAAAAATTGGCACTTGCCATCTGCCTCTACAGGGATTAAGTCACAAGCCACTGCAGACTCTGACCTTCAACACACCCTGAAAGGAGTTCAGGGTACAGATCAGGAATAAGGCCCTCTGTATGCTGGGAAAAACTGGCAGAACAGGTCTTCAGATAGATATTTTCAGGGGAAGATTTTATGAGCCCAATTCTGGCATCTCCCTATACCTAGAAAAGCACTAAAATCATTAACGGCAACATCTGGTCCTCGTGCCTAGCAGCAACCTTCGGCCACAGTGGGGTGCTTGACTGCACGTACCCACCCTTCACTAAAATTATATAGAATACTGACCTTCCCCCCTACCTCTTTGGAGCAGTTCCTCAGAGCTATCTAAAATGTTGTCTTCCAGGCTATAGTCCTCATTTTGCCCCAAATAAAACTTAACTCACAACTCTCACGTTGTGCATTTTTTTTCAGTCAACAAATTTTAAAGATTGAAAAAAAAAGGAATGGCAACCACAACAGACCATAACTCTTACGCATTTATCCTGTGTGGTCAGTTCTCCTTGGCAAACAGGTCAGCCTCTGTTTACAAGGCTGGTTTGAGAAACAGGAGTTAATCATCTGACACTTGCTATGTCACAACCTATAGAAACTGATCAGCTGAAGAGCCTGCAGGCACTAATCTGAGCTCAGGGCATGGAAAGTTAATAATACGTAAATAAAAAGTGGAGAGCGCGTACAAGTTCCTACCCAGTGAATCTGCTTATTGGTGGAGAAAGCACCTTCCCCAAAACATCCACCCTGGAAAGCAGCAGAACTAATTAGGGTCTAAGCGTGCAGACTCAGGACCACTTACTAAGTGTGACCTTGGGTATGTGGTTTACTCGTTTCTGGGCCTCAGTTTCCTCACCTGTAAAATGGGGCTCATAACAGTTCTCATGGCAGAGGCATGTGTTAGGGGTGAATTAGTCCATAACCTGACATAGCATCACACAAGTGTTTGCAGCTGCTTCTGTTTCCACTCCTGCTATAACTACCGCGACTGTTATTCTGCAGGTTAAATTAGATTACGTGTAACAAGCTGAAAACAGTGATAAGCAAATAGGAAACACTGAACACGTCAGCAACCATGGTGATGGTGAGCACCAGAGGAAAATAAACACAGATGTGGAATCTTTCTATCCTGTGGTTTTCACCAGACCATCATGAAACCTGTTTCAAAAGCAATACAGTCAATGTCAAATACATTACACATCTCTTGCAGAACCATTTCCTTCCCTACTGGAGTTGACTTCCCTGTTCTTAAAAAATAACCTCACCAAATCGACTGCAGTCGGGTCCCATCATTCACAGTAGTTACAGTCCACGAAGTGGCCATGGATGCTTGATTATGGAATACTGTACCATCACTGCTAAGGGAAATACAGCGTGAGGGTCCCGTGAGTCTGCAGTGACATTCTGGTCCACCACTAGGTTTGTCTGCCAAGGTCCTTGTAAAACAAGCTAGTTTCAATTAGTATCAAAGCCAGTTTTTCCTTGTAATCCTTTTCTTGTAGAACACTTAGCAGGTATAGTTGATTCTCATTATTTGCAGTTAATATGCTCTACAGAGTCACCATGAACAGTGAATTAGCAAATGCTGAGCCGTTATTCCCAGGACGTGTGTGTGTGTGTGTGTGTGTGTCTGTGTGTGTGTGTGAGTACTATTTAAATAAATTATAGAGAAATTTAGGCATTTTTAAGTAAATATATAATTTATCTTAAAATACATAAATAGGATATAAATGGAATAAATACATTAAGTGAAAAAGACCATATGTTTTCTGTAATAAATGTATGAACAATATCTGTGCAAATTGACAAAGATGAGAAAATGTTACAAAACCATTAAAATGGGGTTCTTTTCTTTTAATTTGCTTTCACATTATTATAATTTTTTTCTCCCCAAGAAAAAGATGATTCTGGAATAAATTTTAAGGTTGTCTAGGGATCAGCCTATCTCTAACTTGCAGAGATCTCAGCAATCTAACCCTGGCAGGGTTACAGAAATTATTTTGTTAGATCATCAACGTGCACCAAAAAACACTGAAAGAAGTTATTGCACCAAGTTTTATCCTATAAAGGGATCACTTGCCACAATGTTATTTAATAGAAGATAACTTTTATTGATGTGAAACAAATGTCAAAACAGGAATTAAAGAAATGATAGAAGAAAACTCAAAATGGCTTAAAGACTGAAACATAAGACATGATACCATAAAACTCCTAGAAGAGATCATAGGCAAAACATTCTCTGACATAAATCGTACCAATGTTTTCTTAGGTCAGTCTCCCAAGGCAATAGAAATAAAAACAAAAAGAAACAAATGGGACCTAATCAAACTTACAAGCTTTTGCATAGCAAAGGAAACCATAAACAAAACGAAAAGACAACCTACAGAATGGGAGAAAATATTTGCAAACAATGCAACCAACAAGGGCTTAATTTCCAAAATAAACAAAACAGCTCATACAACTCAACAAAAAACAAACAACCCAATCAAAAAATTGGCAGAAGACTTAAATAAACATTTCTCCAAAGAAGAAATACAAACGGCCAATAGGCACATGAAAAGATGCTCAACAGCACTAATTATTAGAGAAATGCAAATCAAAACTACAGTGAGGTACCACCTCACACCAGTCAGAATGGCCATCATTAAAAACTCGACAAATAGCAAATGCTGGAGGAGATGTGGAGAAAAGGGAACCCTACTACACTGTTGGTGGGACTGTTAGTTGGTATAGCCACTACGGAGAACAATATGGAGGTTCCACAGAAAACTAAAAGTAGAATTACCCATATGATCCAGCAATCCCACTCTGGGGCATAAATGCAGACAAAACCCTAATTCAAAAAGATACATGTACCCCCATGTTCATAGCAGCACTATTCACCAAGACATGGAAACAACCTAAACATCCGTCGACAAATGAATGGATAAAGATGTGGTACATATATATACAATGGAATATTACTCAGCCATAAAAAAGAACAGAATAATGCCATTTGCAGCAACATGGATACAACTAGAGATTATCATACCAAGTGAAGTAAGTCAGAAAGAGAACAACAAATACCGTATTTGTCAAATACCATAGCAGATATACACTATTATGTATAGGATGGATAAACAACAAGGTCCTACTGTATAGCACAGAGAACTATATTCAATATCCTATGATAAACCATAGTGGAAAAGAATATAAAAAGGAATGTGTGTGTGTGTGTATATATATATATATATATATATATATATATATATATATATATATATATAACTGAATCACTTTGCTGTAGAGCAGAAATTAGCACAACATTGTAAATCAACTATACTTCAATTTAAAAAATAATTTAAAAAATAAAAAAAATGATAAACAATGATTTTCCTCAATTCTTAATTCCACTCAGCCCTTTGCCTGGTTCCATCTGCTGGTGACAGGCATGCGTATAATTTTTAATCTTGTTTTGCAAACTTGGGGTGAGGGGGAGAAAGAAAGTTGGAAGAAAAAGAAGTCTGAAAGACTAAAAATTGTGCATAATCCAAAAAGTATACTATATTTAATGACTCATTTGCCCCCTTTCTTTAACATTTATAAGGAAACAAAAAAGAAAAAAATACTTCATTTAAAAATGGATTTAGAGAACTATAAAAACATAGTATAGACATTGAAAAAATTTGGAAAATACAGAAAAGCATGAAGAAGAAAATTAAATTCACATATAACCCCATTAATCCAGAGAAAAATCATGTTGGTATATCTCCTCCCAGTATCTTTAAATATAGTCTTAACGAAATATTGTCAGATGTACTTTCATATCCTATAAATTGCGGGCCTAAAATGTCCCATCAATGGATTCAGTGGAAGGTACCCAAGGGGGAGTGATGGAGGGGATGGGGTAGACACCACAAAGGGGTCATCCTTCAGGTCTTATCTGAGTCTCCCATGAGACAGTGGTGTAGTCAGGCTTTACTGTAAGAGTAACGGATCCTGAAACTCCAAAACACAGCTTCGAAGTCTGAACTGTAGACCCTTCCCATAGGCTACAGGGCAGAGAGGACCAGGGGGATGATGAGCCCTGCAAGGCAAGAGGCCAAGAACCTAGCACCTGCCGGTGGGAGGAGAGGTGGGGCCAAGTTGACAGGCAGCAGCACCACCCGAAGGGATGCTGCTTCAGGAAGGATGCTACGAGGGAAATTTCGGGCCCAGTCGGGTGGATGAGGATGCGGCCAAGGGTCAGGGGTTGGCAGCACCGTGGGGAACTGAAGCCAGGTCTTGTCTAGGAGGATCATCGGGCACTAGCTGAACCAAAAGCACAAGCTAGGAGAGACTAAGACACTCTGGAAAGTTCTTTCCTCCCTCCCAGAGTAGAGGCCCATGAGATGGCTGGACCAGTCACCAAAAATAGAGTGCTTTTTCCTTGGAATCTGAGTTGAAGGGTATATAAATTTGCGACTCTTAAATCTCTGTGCCATAGTCATATACCTTATTAATGTTTTATTAAATTGGAATCATGAGACACATTTTTACTACTGATTTTCTTTCGCTTAATAGATTATGAATACTTAACTACAATATTAAATATTTTTTAAAAACATAAGCTTGGACTTCCCTGGTAGCGCAGTGGTGAAGAATCCATCTGCCAGTGCAGAGGACACGGCTTTGAGCTCTGGCCCAGGAAGATCCCACATGCCGTGGAGCAACTAAGCCCGTGAGCCACAACTACTGAGCCCGTGTGCCACAGCTACTGAAGCCCGTGCACCTAGAGCCCGCGCTCTGCAACAAGAGAAGCCACTGCAATGAAAAGCCCACATGCAGCAATGAAAATCCAACACAGGGATTCCCTGGTGGCACAGTGGTTAAGAATCCACCTGCCAATGCAGGAGACAAGGGTTCGAGCCCTGGGCTGGGAAGATCTCACATGCCGCGGAGCAACTAAGCCAGTGCGCCACAACTACTGAGCCTGCAAGCCACAACTACTGAAGCCTGCGAGCCTAGAGCCCGTGCTCTGCAACAAGAGAAGCCACCACAATGAGAAGCCCGCGCACCGCATCAAAGAGTAGCCCCCGCTCTCAGCAACTAGAGAAAAACCCGCATGCAGCAGTGAAGACCCAATGCAGCCAAAAATTAAATAAATGAATAAATAAAGTTAAAAAAAAACCCAACACAGCCCAAAATAAATAAATTTACATTAAAAAAACAAAACATAAGCTTAAGGACTATCTGGTATCCTACCACATGGGTGTTCCTTTCTTCAGCTAAGCGGAAATTAGTGAGATAAAACTGTAAGCAACGGCTAACACAAAAAATTGTAAATCAACTATACTTCAATAAAATAAATTAAAAATTTAAAAATATTTTTTAAACTGTAAGCAATGCAATTACCAAAATTACAAATGATCGATTAGCATGTGACATTTTTTGATCTCACAAGTAATTAAAGAAATGCAAATGAGCAGAAGAATCAGATGCCGTCTTTTGTCTACTGGGCAAGTTGGCAAGAAATTTTAAATATGATAAAAGTCGGTGTTGGCAAGAGTTCAGGGAAGTGAGCAGTCACACCCACTGCTGGCCAAGGCTGTAAATTAGGATGACTTTTCTCTGGTCCATTTGGCAATAAGTTCCCGGAGCCTTTCAAAGACGATTTGCGTGCGGCGGTACTGGCAAACCCCTGAGTATGTGCTCAACGAGGAACGTGTCCTGAATTACCCCCAAATAGTCAGGGGCTGATTTACATGTCATATGTATCAAATTCTTATGTCTCCAAATCACAGATGTTAGGAGCGGCCATCTGCCAATCACTAAATACTGATGGAGGATAAAGATTAAGAGGCCACAGGACAGCATTCTCCTAGCCACCTGCAGGCAGAGATGTCACTGAGATGCTTGCAGAGCTGCGAAGGTCCTTAGAACTGGTACCAGTCCCTGGGGTCCGACCCCAAAGCTTGAATTTGAAGATCTGAAAGCCCCAAGCACCCCCTGCCTCCTGGTGACCCTTGCAATAAACAGGACACACTCACCCACAAGATGTGCTCTACACAAGCGTCTTTCCTGAGTAATAGGCTTACATCATCCAAAGCAGATCCCCCAGCCCAGGCAGGAAAGATCAACCACATACGTGTCTAAAGGCCAGATGGTGCAGGAAACACAGCTCTGCTTGTTGGAATTCGTTTTCATGTTATCCCCCAAACCTAGGCCAGATGGTCGAGGGTTCCCTGGCTGGCTGGCATAAGGAACTGGGCCTCTGAGACTCATAAACAAATTACCAAGTGCAGAAGGAGAGAAGGATGGAGAAGGCTCAAGTCTGGTGCACTTGGATCAAGAAAATAAATGTCATGGGAAACAAAAATACCTGTGTGACCTTTTTGCAAAACAAAACATTTTTGTTTTAAAATAGAAGTGTCATTTTTCACGCTGGAACAGCCCGCTCTTCTAAAGATTTGGCTCTGAAGCAAGGTGAAAAATCTTGTCGTTGAAAAACCATAATGCATCTTTGCAGACCGCAGAGACTGGGATAAAATGCACAGTGGCTTTGAGAGGAAGAAGTGATGTTCAGGGCACATTCTCGGGCTCAAAACTCCCTTTTAGTGAAAGCCTGTCGGCCAAAGTATTTAGTATACATCTGAAGGGGGTGGGAGTCTCCAGGACAGAGTTATAAAAGCAGGATTAACAGCAAATAAAAATATAGATGCACTCACCCTGAGGTTCTGACATTTTTCTGACAGCCTCAGAAAAATGTTTGTATGAGCATGCATGGCGGGATAAACTCAGTCTTACACTCTGGAAGGAGTTCACTCTACTTATATTCTAATGTGCATGGATCAAAAGCCTGAGTTTGTATTGGTTCATAGAAGCGAGCACACTAGTTGATTTTACTTCACAAAGCCTTGCTGAGCTGAGCTGCCTAAGGCCAAAGTAACAGAGCTAGTTACTACCAACTGAGAAAAACAGATCATTGTGTGATTATGATCTTAAAAGCACCCAGTGCTTAAATGAAAAATTGCATTTCAAAGGTTATATTTATAAGAAGGAAAAAAGAGAACCCAGTATACTCCAGTTCAATCCAACATTGACTGAGCCATCCAAGGTTTACACAGTGGGTATAGGTGACTTAAGGGATTAAAGCATGATGAGCAAGATAGATTATCATCTGGAACCTCAAAGAACATTCCAGGAGCTTTCAAGCAATCAGACATTATGCGTCACTTTCAATAAACATTCAGGAAGGAGAAAAAATCATTATCAAGTTGTAGAATTGATCCTTTCAATGAAGCTTTTGCAAGTTTTCGAGAAAGCTGAGGGTGGCTTTCAAACACCCCAGGTTAAGCAAGGAGCAAAGCAGCTCCCCTCCCCCACACTCAGCATATGAGATGTCTGAAAGGCTTCTAATTACCTAAAAATGACACCACCACAGCAGTTTTGCTTTGTTTTTGTGCATGCGTGTGTCTGTGTATGTGTGTCCATTTGTTTTAAACTCTCAGCCATCCAGACACACCAGATGGTCCAGAAAGTGACAGGAGCTGGCTCTGTCCCCAAGAACTCACACAATTTGGATTTCCTGGAAGGGAAGCATGAAACAAGTTTTAGATTCCCTTTGTTGTACCCTCAAAGGGAAGAGAGAAAATAGGTATCGATTTAGTCAATTTCACCAGCTCCCCAATTTCCACCAGTCCTCCCTATTCACAAACCAACCAAACGCAGCAGAAACGCCTTCGTAATCCCTTCATCACTTTCTGGTCCTGACTGAGCCCTTCCAATGGCATCTGTACCTCCTCCCCCTTCCAATGGCATCTGTACCTCCTGTGAACTCCCAGCCAGACTAGGAAAGCTCCTGTCACTGTCTCTCTGCCTAAAATAGTTACAACATAAGCAGCCAGACACTGCACTTCCCCTGGCTCTGCTGAAGTTTTCAGCACCACAATCAAGGACCCATTTGTAGGACCCCTGCAGCACAAATAATTTATGCAGAAAATGAAAACGTACAGAGTTCTTTTTTAAATTTCTAAACTTAGATGTACTCTTATTAGCAATAAATGTCGGATAATATAGACGATATTTGCTTATTTATCAGGCTGTTAGTCTGCAACACAATGTGGGTTTAACGAAGGGGATCAGGTATGGGAATTAAAGAAACCCCAAACCCAGCACCAAATACATGTTTGCCTTTTTGAAATAAGATGATCTCACAAATATAACTATTCCTCCTCCTTTTTTAAAATTTTTATCTTATATTGGAGTATAGTTGATTAACAATGTTATGTTACTTTCAGGTGTATAGCGAAGTGATTCAGTTATACATATACATGTACTTATTCTTTTTCAAATTCTTTTCCCATTTAGGTTATTACAGAATATTGAGCAGAGTTCCCTGTGCTATACAGAGCTCCTTGTTTGTTATCTATGACAATTTCTCCTTAAAAAGCTCCTCTGGTTCATGAAAAATAACAAGGAATTATGAAGACTTTCTAAGCTTTCCAAGCAAAAAAGTCACTGTAATTAAATTCAGACTCATAAGAAACAATATTGTTCAGATGTATTAAAGAAAATACAGGGCTTCCCTGGTGGTGCAGTGGTTGAGAATCTGCCTGCCAGTGCAGGGAACACGGGTTCGAGCCCTGGTCTAGGAAGATCCCACATGCCGCGGAGCAACTAGGCCCGTGAGCCACAACTACTGAGCCTGCGCGTCTGGAGCCTGTGCTCCGCAAAAAGAGAGGCCGCGACAGTGAGAGGCCCGCGCACCGAGATGAGCAGTGGCCCCCGCTCGCTGCAACTAGAGAAAGCCCTTGCACAGAAACGAAGACCCAACACAGCCAAAAATAAATAAATAGGAGCTTCCCTGGTGGCGCAGTGGTTGAGAGTCCGCCTGCCGATGCAAGGGACACGGGTTCGTGCCCCGGTCCGGGAAGATCCCACACGCCGCGGAGCGGCTGGGCCCGTGAGCCATGGCCGTTGAGCCTGCGCGTCCGGAGCCTGTGCTCCACAACGGGAGAGGCCACAGCAGTGAGAGGCCCGCGTACCGCAAAAAAAAAAAAAAGAAAAAGAAAATACAGAGAGTTCCAATATATGAGTTTTGCCCCTCCCTAAGTCAAGGATTCCCAACCTCAAATCTATTGACATTTTAGTCCAGCTAATTGTACAAGACTGTCCTGTGTATTGTTGGATGTTTAGCAGTATCCCTGGCCTCTACCCACGAGGTGCCAGTTAGCAAATGTCTCCAGGCACTGTCAAACACCCCAGGGTTGACAACCCCTGCTGTGAATGACTGCTCACAGCTGACCCTCTCCTGGCTAAGGAAGGCCGCCCAATGTCCAAACTCAGGAGGTGTCAACCTCATCCCTCATCTCTGCCAGCAGCCACTGACCCCTTTTCTCCCCAACTGAAGCATTTTCTCCCATCCTCACACACGTTCCTTCTAGAGAGACTCACAAACCTCACCAGCAATTTCAGGGCTACACGGAAACAAGCTGAATGTCTGAAGAAAGGCAAGATCCTTAGCACTTAGTTGGACTTTCCTTCCTCTGCTCTGTGTTGTCTTAAAGCCATGGATTCTTGCGACTGTCTTCCGAGTGTAACAGCAAAACAACAGCTTCAAGGCAAGAGACCCACCTCTATGACCTTGTGCAAACCATTTAACCTCTCTGACCCTCGGGCCCAGTAGCGAAAATGAAGTTGAACCAGCTGATCTCAGAGAACGTTTCCATTTCTCCAATCTAGGGTTTCTGTGAACCCTGCAAAAGGTCACAGCTATTTTCTCACATAAAAGGGGGTATATCAAACACACACAAAGGCGTGGTCTCTTACGCCTTTTCCACAATACAATATATCACAAAGCCAGCAAAGCCAATAACCCTGTGTGACCCCAGACATCTTCCTCAGTATCCTGGCCTCTGAAGGGTAGCAGATGGTGTTGCCCCCAAATATGCCACTTCGCTGTAAGGATTATTATGAGTTGAAGGCAACTGGGAAGAAGCAGATACAAGAAAAACCCTCTGCCCTCCTGTTTTCCAAGAAGGCCATAAATTTACAAAGGTGTTCCTCCTCCCCCTCCACCAAGAAGGACAAAGGTTAACCCCCTAAGGTAGCTTTAGGCCCTATCCGCCTGGTGACACCAGAGGAACCTACAAAACAAACTTCACTCCCTATCCTTCATCTTCGCCCTGGGAACCCCAAAACTGACTTCCTTTGTCCTGTCATTTCTCCACAAATTTATTGTCCTCTGTTGAAGATGCTGAATAAACCAGAATTCTAAGCCACTTCTTTGAGTCATTTTCCCCTGGCTATCTCCCATGTTTACATGAGGTATACATGTTCATATGCTTTTGTTTTTCTCCCATTAATCTTTTTTTTTTTTTGTGGTACGAGGGCCTCTCACCGCTGTGGCCTCTCCCGTTGCAGAGCACAGGCTCCAGACGCACAGGCCCAGAGGCCATGGCTCACGGGCCCAGGCGCTCCGCGGCATGTGGGATCCTCCCGGACCAGGGCACGAACCCGTGTCCCCTGCATCGGCAGGCGGACCCTCAACCACTGCACCACCAGGGAAGCCCGGATCTGTCTCTTTTACTTTAACCTTTGTATTCTATTGCTTTGGCTACAAGTTAAGAATGTTGCCTACAGCCTGAAATGTGCAGGACAGCCCATTCTCAAGGCTCTGACCTTTAAAGGCTTAACATTTTTCCATTCATATAGAGATAAAAAGTTGCAGGACAATGAATAACATTTATCTTGTTGCAGGTTTAACATTGTGACCTGACCTACCACGACAACTGCAAGAACAAAGGATTCGGACACCAAGAAGTCTGCAGCAACTAACCACAACCCCTCCCCTTTTAGTATAAAAGAAGCCTGAATTCTATCTCAGGGAAGATGGTTCTTTGACACTAGTCCGCCATCTCTTGGTCTGCTGGCTTTCCGAATAAAGTCACTGTTCTTGGCCCCAACAACTCGTCTCTCAATTTATTGGTCTGTCGTGCAGCAAGCAGTACAAGCTTGGACCCAGTAACAAAACTGAGAGCTATGGTTTTACCCAGCACTCTCAACCTAGACTCCACATACATTCATAGGCTGTGGTGTAAAATGGAACAGTAATGATCACTTTTGTACAAATTGTTCCAGATTCTGGGTCCAGGCCCAAGAAGCTGCCTGCAAGGCTGTCTTAATACATTCATCTACTGATAAAGGCTACCCAGTGCAGTGGCCTCTAGCCACAAGTGGCTACAAGCATGTGGAACATGACCAGACCCAGTTGGGACATGTGCAGTGTGTGCAAAACGCTCACTGAATTGCAAAGACTTGATATGGAAAAAAATATAAGGTATCTCATTATGTTTTCATATTGATCACACGTTGAAATCGTAAAATTTTGAATATATTGAGTTAAATATGTTAAAATTAATTTGACATGTTTCTTATTACCTTTAACATGGCTAAAGAAAAATTTGGATTACATATGTGGCTTCCATTATATTTCTATTGGACCATGATAACCTAACTGCCCCTCCCCCTGCCCCCCAAGGCCATACTCAGTTGCAACTAAGCAAGTTTTTTTTTTTTTGGCTGCACTAGGTCTTTGTTGCAGCGTGCGGGCTATTCTTTGTTGCAGTGCATGGGCTTCTCACTGTGGTGGCTTCTCTTGTTGCTGAGCACCGGCTCTAGGCAGGCGGGCTTCAGTAGTTGTGGCTTGTGGTCTTTAGAGCGCAGGCTCAGTAGTTGTGGCGCAGGGGCTTAGTTGCTCCGCGGCATGTGGGATCTTCCCGGACCAGGGATCGAACCCTTGTCCCCTGCACTGGCAGGCGGATTCTTAACCACTGTGCCACCAGGGAAGTCCCTAGGTAAGCTTTTATTTAATGTTAGAAAACAGGTTTCTTCAAGTCCTCTATACAGTTTGAATCTGGAGTGCAGAAAACTGTCACTCTAAGGCAGATGTCAGTCAGTCTTTTACACCCAAGGCCCTTCCAGGACTAGATCTCATCTGATTCTTCGTGGGGGTTTGTCTGCCAGGCAAACCCTCTGGATCTGATTTTCAGATACGCCAAGAGAGAGAAGAAGACTAAAGCATAGGCACGACTCAGAGAGTGGGGAGTTGATGGGCCAGTCTGGATTCCAGCCTCACATCTGTCATCTATCTGACCTTGGACAAGTTACCCTCTGTGTCTCCAGCACTGCATTTGTAAAATGATGACCATAACGGGGCAGAGCTCACAGAGCTGTTGGTGAAGATGAATGATTACTCAGCACAGTGCCTGGTACATGGTGAACACTCCAGAAATTATGGCAGAAACCATCGATCAACCTCCTTTACCAGGTAAGAAAATGAAGGGACCAGGAACAGAAGTTGCTTGCTCCAAATCCCACGAATCCAATGCAGCACCTTCAGAATCTTACAAGTGAAAGGTGCACATTTAATACTCTCTGTCTGGGTTCAGTTTGGCCAGTGGGTAAAAGGACAAGACGCTCTGAGAAGAAAATGATCTTAGGGATTGTCCAACTTCTCACGTGAACTTGTATCATGTTGATGACATGGCTTCAGGGGCCACGTACTCTTGTGTAGCAACCACAGATGTTTCTAAAACAGACCATCTCCCCACATTCTCTGCTGTACTTAAATGTCCATCGACAGACAAATAGATAAAGAAGATGTGGTACATATATACAATGGAATATTACTCAGCCATAAAAAAGAATGAAATAATGCCATTTGCAGCAACATGGATGGACCTAGAGATGATCATACTAAGTGAAGTCAGACAAAGAAAGACAAATATCATATGATATCACTCATATGTGGAATCTAATTTTTAAAAAAATGATACAGATGAACTTGTTTACAAAACAGAGACAGACTCACAGACTTAGAAAACAAACTTATGGTTACTAAAGGAGAAACATGGGGGGAGGGATAAATCAGGAGCTTGGGATTGGCATACACACACTACTATACATAAGGTAGATAATCAACAAGGATCTAATGTATAGCACAGGGAACTCTACTCAATATTCTGTAATAACCTATATGAGAAAAGAATCTGAAAAGAATGAACATATGTATATCTGAATCACTTTGCTGTACATCTGAAACTAACACAACACTGTAAACTATACTCCAATAAAATTTTTTTAAAAATTTAAAAAATCCTCAATCACAGTCCAGGTCAATGAACTCATGCTGGTCTACCACAGGCAGGCAGCAACATTTCACTTCAAGATGGTTGTACCCTGCTGTCTCCATTACACTCGGGTAAAAGTGAAGCTCATCTCGGGGAGGGGAGAGAAGTTTTAATGACGAGTCTCAGTAAGCCACCAGGCCCAGTGCTGACACCAGCCTGCTGCAGGGCTGATGGGGTCATCAAAGTGTGTGCGTTCCAGCCCCTCCTGGGCATCCTAACAAGGAGAGCTTCAGCTCACAGACCATCAACTCCTGCTAATAACCCTTCTCCCGAAGAGGTGCTTTCCTTCTCCATCCTTCCAACCACCTTCCTTCACTGAAAGCAAATAACTAGGCAAAACACCACTGCTTACAGGGATAAACAATCAGCATAAAATCATGCGGTTGATGGCAAGAAAAGGCGTTTAATGAGCCATATTTTGGGGCAAGTTAAAATTCATAGCTACACCATGAAATTCAGTATGCTATAAAAACTTATGGTACACATTTAAATTTTATTTTAAAAAGAAAACTGTACTAATAACAGTGAAGGAAACTTCGAAATTATATGAGTCCCTAAGAAGAAAAGTGTTATCAGAATTATTCAGTGTGTAACGTCCTTTGGCTTTCTCTCTGAAGCTTTTCTGAAATACGCCTACAACAGGGACTGCGTTTCAGGTTTTATCTTCTTAGATTTTAATTCAGCGACAATATAATGCTTTACTGTTCTCTCACCAAGAAAAGAGAAAAAGTTAACCTCTCAAATGTTCTGTTCTTCCTAGATAAAGATAACCTTGCTGATATTCTCAGAGCTAGGATGTCTCCAAGGGGGTGGGAGTCAGGGGTTTAGGGCCCCGCCACCCCAAACTTCTTTCAGGTCCCTGGATGTTGGGTGTCAGGCATGAGGACCAGCAACCTTCCAGGGTCATAGGATGGGGACTCTCTAGGTAGAACTAAACTGGTCCACACAAGGCGGCATGGTATCTCTGCAGTGCGGTGATGGGGCTGCTATGGTCCCCGAGTCTCAGAAAGTTTCCTACAGTGAACAGCTGCTCTTAGCATCACGTATGTGGAGGAAGGACAGATGAGATGTGAAAAGGGGACCTTGGCCCCATCTGAGAGGGTGGATTCTAGCCTCCTGCCACCTCCCACCTTCAATAGCTCTACAGATCCTGGCTTCTCACCTGACAGCAAACATAATTCCATCACAAGGAAAGAAAAGGAGCAGCTTAGATACCTAAGAGCCATGAATGCCCTCAGTGGTGTGTTATGCCAGGAAATCCGTATCGATTTCTCATGCCACGGGGTTATGATCAGATTATCACCCCCTCTGCTTGTAAGAGCCTAGACCTTACCTGCAGACTGGTAGCAAAGGGCAGGGCTGCAGGCGTGGGGAACACTTTTCAAGCTGCTCTACAAAGACTTCTCTGAATTTGACCAAGAGAGCAGAAGGGGCTCTAGGGCAAGATGCTGCCGCTCCCCTGGTATCCATCCCCCCTTGCCTCCTCCCCTGGCTTCAGCAGGGCATTTGGCTGCCCAGCTGGGGACCGTATTGTCAGCCTCACTCGCATGAGAGGCATGACCACGCCACCAAGTTCCTGCACATGATTCATGAGCAGAGGCAAAAGGTCTACATTCTCCATCTCACCATAAAGCCAACTCAGAGCCCAGGCCCCTCCCTTCCTTTCCCACAAGCTGGAAAAAGTAACAACTGGAGAGCCGGCCTGTGCTGATGATCAAAGAGCCACCCGGCCAGCTCCAGTTGGTAACCTCTGGACCCTCTAAGAGAGAACAAACTTGGACCTTATTTAAACTATGGTATTTGGGGTCTCTTTGTTACAGCCTCCGGGCTTGACTAATACACTCTTCCAGTCTACAAAATGGATTTCCTAAAATCGTACATGACTCCGTGAGCATCCCCCCCAAATGCTTTTTCCTGAATCAATGAGAGTTGTCTATAAACACCAGCTGCCACCCAGATATGATGCTGTCATAGGAAGAAGGCAATGAAGAAGCAGGTTCTGGTGGTCCCACTCCCAGCTTTCAAGAAAAGCTCCACTGGACCAGTGACCAGCTATAGCCCTTCTTCTTGCAGAGTGGCACTGCTGGCCTAAGGTCAGCCTGATGGCCTCAGCTTTTCCAGGGAGGGTCAGTGATAGCCAGCCGTCAAGGGACACCACAGCCCAAGCCTGTAACCCTATGACAAAACAGAAAGACATTTTCTCCATGTCACAGAGCCACGCTGAGTCCCTGGCAGAACCGGCAACATCTGTAACCACCTTCCTCCAAACCAAAAGCAGCATCAGCAATCACTGTTGTGTTTCCTCAGACACTCTGTCCGGTGCTTCACATGCATAATGGATTTTGTAAAACATGTTATTTTGAAATAATTCTAGACTTACAGAAAAGTTGCAAAAATTGTAGAGAGTTTCTATATACCTTTCACCAAGCTTCCCCTATGGTTAACACTTTACATAAAAGCAGCACAATTAGCAACGCTAGGAAATTCACACTGATACATGGCTAGCACCTGAATTTTCACACCTGTTTGCATTTCACCAGCTTTCCCATTCAGTTCTTTTTTCCTGGTCCAGGATCCGGGATCCCGTATCCCATTTAGCCATCAGCTCTCTTCACTTCCTCTAACCTGTGATACTTTTGAAAAGTCCAGGCCAGTTATTTTCAAAATGTCCCTCTGGTTTTCTAATGATTACAGTGAGGTTATTAGATGCATTTTTGGCAAGAATACCACAGACGTGCCATTCTGCCTTCTCAATGCATCATAGCTGGGGGTTCGGGACATCTTATTACTGGTGATGTTAACTTTGATCACTCGGTCACGGTGGTGTCTGCTGTGTCACTCTGCTATCAAGTACTATTTTTTCTTTTTAATTATTAAGTCTCTTATGGGGAGATAATTTGAGATTATGGAAATATCCTGTTTCTCATCATACCTTCACTAATTTTAGTATACTTTGATAGTTCTTGCCTGCAACAATGATTATTATGGTGCCCAGTAGTGATCTTCTATTGCTCATTCTTTCTACATTTATTAATTGGAATTCTACATAAGGAAGAGCTGTTCCTTCTGCCCCATTTGTTTGTTTATTCAGTTATTTATTTACAGCAGCACGAATCATGGATACTTATTTTATTCTAAGGTTTATAACCCAATACTCTCAACATAATGGATTTTTGGTCCTGATAATTCTGATATTACCCCCATTGTACAGATTAGGAAAATGAGGCAGGAAGAGGTTAAAGACCCTGCCTAAGGTTACTCCGCAAGTCAGGAGCCAAGACGCAAAGCCAGTAGGACTGAGTGACAAGTTCAAGTTCTCCATTAGCAAATGACTCAGCCTCTAGGGTAAACAGAGAGGTCATTTCAATTAGCAAAAGAGCAAATTGTGATCCACTAACTAGAAATCATACTTTAGGACAGAAGAGCAAAAAAAAAAAAAAAACGAATAACCAAAAAAAAAACACACCTTGAAGCTCTTCATCTTAACAAGCAGAATTATTTACCCCCAAATTACTTGCTATTCTCCCAGCAAGCACCCCAACCCCATGGTGGACAGAGCCCACCGAAGGCACTTCATAAGGACTCAGGGCAATTCTACCCACACTCCAAGTGCTGACTGCCAAAGCAATAAACAGCAACATTAGTGATCTAAATGAAGCTGTTTCAGAGGTTATTCCACTTTAATAACACTTCACTTTCCCAACTACCTGATCTACTGTGGTCTGCAATTTATTGGGGCTGTTGAAAGGATCAAGGTTCTCACTTTGTGTGTCTGTTCAGTGGAATGATTCAGATTTTAATTCGAACAAGCAAACTATGCCCGGAGGAGCATCTTACTGCCTGATGACTTTAACATCTCCACTATCATGCCCAACTTTCCTTCTGGTTTTCTACATCACCGACGAAATTCATAATAATAATAATTATTATTATTTAATCTAAAATGTGTACAGGGTCTGCTGAATCATCCTCAGCTTTAAGACATCGTTCGCTCATGCTTTAAATGAATCAGCATGGGTTTCTATTTTCTTTAAAAGTGAACTAGGCAAGTGATTTCAGGCAAGGTATTTCAGACTCCTCCTTTCAGATGAACTTTCAAACAAAATCCCCAATCAGCCAAAGTACGACAGACATTAAGCCTTTCTGGGGATTCGCTCACTCTCTCTGCACATGAGGATGTGACTGAGGTTTGTACGCACCAGAGAGGTACCTACTAAACCTGGCCACGTCCCCTGGTCCCTCATCTATAGGGTGCCTTTCCAGAAGCCCACAGTGCTAACTAAATACAGAAGTGATTCTTGTTATGAGCTGAAAGAAAATTAATCAACGTGACTGTAACTTGCCTCGCATGCTTCATTCTTCCACCATCACCCAGTGCTCAGTCCTACATGCTTTTAGCCCCGAAATGGGGGGTGTCTGGGCTCAGGAACAGCAGCAGCCAGGCGGCTGGAACCCAGGAAAGGGGAGGGTGAAAAAGGTCTGAGAAATGAGATCACACACAGCCAAGGACTTGGACGTATAGAGCTTGGGGCCACAGATCAGATAGGGGGTTTTACTGTAGGTACAGTGGAAATCCATCACAGCTCTTTAACAGTTACATGATCTGACATGGCCATGAAAAGATCACTCTGGCTACCGTGTGGAAAAATACAGGGTGGGGGCCAAGGGCAGGAAAAGGGAGAGTTAAAAGGTAAGATGATGGTGGTTTGGACCAGAGCAGTAATGGTGGAGGTGGTGAGTGAGATATGGTTTGTCTGAATTTAGAACCAAACGCCTCGAGGACACAGGCACTGAGGACTCTGTAAGAAATAAGAAATTATTTAAGAAACGGAAAATATTTAAGAAGTAGAATACAGATGCTGGGCCATGATATCATGATGCATTAATAAACTTATCGTTTTGTATAAAGAACATCACACAGGGCATTATGCTAAATGAAATAAATCAGACAGACAAAGAGAAGTACCACATGACCTCACTTACATGTGGATTCTTAAAGAAAGGAAAAAACACACCAAGCTCATTGTATGGCTGTTAGCATAACTGACGCCATCTTGGCCCGTGCAGCTCCTCCTGTTCTCCCGCTGACCCTACCCAGGACCGTACTGTGCAGTAAATCGCCTCTCTGTCATCAGGGCCTTTCTAGTTAAGAGACATTGTTTAATAATCATTAGGACCAGGTGGCCTCCATGCTCTGCTAGTCCCCAAACAATGATGAAGACCTTCGCTGACATTCCAGGCACCCACGAAACCAGTTACCCATTCATAAACTTGACTTAGGAAGGCACATCCTGTTTCCGAGCACCCACCCCCATACCCTAGGTTAACTATAAAACTGTCCCAGTGGCCCCTCGGAGGTGTGGAGTGCAGCTGCGAATGCTTCCAGGTTGCTGTCCTGATCCAGATGCCACACTGTAAGTTATCCTGTAATAAACTGGTCCATTAATACCACGGAGCTGCCTGCCTCGTTCTTCTGTCTCAAGATGCCTTCTCAGTTCAGTGGGCACTTTTCATTCCCTCCATCCTCCAGCACTCATAAATGCAGAGAACAGACTGGTGGTTGCTAAAGGCGGTGGGGCGGGGAGGGATGAAGGGGGTCAAAAGGTACAAACTTGGAGTCACAAAATAAATAAGTCATGGAGATGTAATGTACAACCCGGTGACTAGAGTTAATAATACTGTCTTGCATATTTGAAAGTTGCTGAAAGGGTAAATCTTAAAAGTTCTCACCATAAGAAAAAAAATTTGTAATTATGTATGGGGACGGATGTTAACTAGACTTATTGTGGTGATCATTTCACAATACAAATATGGAATTATTATACTGTACACCTGAAACTAATATAATGTTATATGTCAATTATACCTCAATTTAAAAAGGGGGTGGAATTACATAGCATGAAGACAGTTCCACAGTCCACAGTTCTATTCTGATTTTGTCAAATGAGCAACTAGCTACAATAACCTTAGTGTCACCCAGGATCAGTCACCTACAGCCTGGTGGATCCCTGAGAAGAAAAATAGCCAAGATTCCACACTCACCCTGTAAGCCTAAAATCATTCCCATTTTACTCCTGTCATCCCAGCAGGTCTGACCGGAAGTTGGAAGAGGGAGGAGCCAGGAGAAAAGGCAAAGGTAGGCATCCAGCAGCCAGCAGGGAGAGGAGAGGGAACACAGAAGCCACCTGGGAGCGGTCCGAGCAACACGGAAGGGCTGGCAGCCAGGGAAGCTCCAGGGCCCCCAAGGTCTTGTGGGTGGCGGAGTTTGCAGACTGTGATCCCGGAATGTAGTGATATATTACCCCACTCTCTAACGAATTCAGTTCATTTCTTAAACAATCAGTATCCTAGAAATAAGCTGAGCACAAGCAAATACCAGCCAGTGGATGGAGAGGGTACATCACTTGCGCTGGGTTTGCTCTGAAGTCCCCACAGCCCCGGCGAAAATGCTAGAGACTGGGATGGGGGCAAGTGTACCCAGAATTTCAAATTAAATAAAAAGAAAAAGACAAAGCTAATGAAAAGACACCTGAAACAATTCTAAATCCCTTTCTGACCGGCCTAACTAAATTCACCATATTATTCCCTCTCTCTCCTCACTTGACTTCATAGAACCCGACATTTATTAATTATTTGATTTCTTTCCTGTCTGTCCCACTAGACTTTGACCTTCGTGACAACAAAGGCTTTGTCTCTGTTTAACTTCCTACTATATCCTCAGAACTAGAATCCTTCCTGGAACATCTTAGACCTGCAATAATATTGATCAAATGGGCAAATTAATATCTCTTCTAGATTTCTAAAAAGCTCTTAATAATGTGTGTATATATATATATATATGTATTTTTTTTTTTTTTTTTGCAGTACACGGGCCTCTCACTGTTGTGGCCTCTACCGTTGCAGAGCACAGGCTCCAGAAGCGCAGGCTCAGTGGCCATGGCTCATGGGCCCAGCCGCTCCGCGGCATGTGGGATCCTCCCAGTCCAGGGCGGCAGGCAGACTCTCAACCACTGCGCCGCAAGGGAAGCCCTAATGTATATATATATTTTTAAATATATTTTATACATACATTATATGATATATACTATATAATATATATTATATGTATTACATATAATATGCTTTATATAATACATATATGTATTATATATAATATACTTTATATATAACACATATACATGTATTTCAATCTTAATGGGGAAACTAGAAGCATTCTGAATAAAATGAGGACGAAGGCACAAACTATCACCATAACCACTACAATTTAAACTTGTTTAGGGATAAATTAGGAGGTTGGGATTAACATATACACACTACTATATATAAAATAGATAACCAATAAGGACCTACTGTATAGCAGAGGGAACTATACTCAATATTTTGTAATAACCGATAAGGGAAAATAATCTGAAAAATAATAAATTATATATATATATATATATATATATATATCTGAATCACCATGCTGTATACCTGAAACTAACATGATAATATAAATCAACTATACCACAATTAAAAAAAGAATTTGTCTGGATACACTAGCCAACACAATTATCCCTGGTGGCACAGTGGTTAAGAATCCGCCTGCCAATGCAGGGGACACAGGTTCGAGCCCTGGCCCGGGAAGATCCCACAGGCCACGGAGCAACTAAGCCCGTGCGCCACAACTACTGAGCCTGCATTCTAGAGCCCGCAAGCCACAGCTACTGAGCCTGCATGCCACAACTACTGAAGCCCGCGCGCCTAGAGCCCGCACTCCGCAACAAGAGAAGCCACCACAACAAGAAGCCTGCGCACCGCAACGAAGAGTTGCCCCCGCTTGCCGCAACTAGAGAAAGCCCGCGCACAGCAACGAAGACCCAACACAGACAACACAAAAATAAATTTAATTAATTAAAAAAAATTTTTTTAAATCAAGAAGGAGGTGAATGATCACTATTTGTAACAGATAAGACTGTACACCTGCAAAACCAGAGAAGATCAACAGAGAAACTACAACAAACAAAATGACACAAGGTATTTAGATTTCTGGGAATAAATTCAACCCACAGAAAACAACAGCCTCCTTATAACAAGCCACCGAATCAAGTCGCCCAATCAGTTATAAAATATAAATGAAAAAAATCCATTTGCAGTAGCAATAAAAGGGACAAGATACTCAGCAATTAAAAGGACCATGTAGGGGGAATTCCCCGGCAGTCCAGTGGTTAGGACTCCACCCTTTCACTGCCGAGGGCCGGGGCTCGATCCCTGGTTGGGGAACTGAGATCCCACAAGCCAAGAGGCCAAAAAAATGTTACTTTAATTCTCCTGAGGGACACAAAAGAATGCTGAAGTGAGGTGAAAGATGAATAACTATGCCCTGATTCTTGAAAAGGATATCATTCAGATGTCAATTCTCAAGGAATGTATAACTTTAATGCAAGCCTAATAAAAAAGCCCATAAGGTGATGGCGGCCGTGGAGTTTTTAAAAATTAAACAAGCTGTTTCTAAAGTTCTTATGGAAACAATCATCCAGGAATGGCTGAAATAAAATGTGGCTAAGGTGTGCTGGCCTCATCAGATACTAAAGCATATTCTAAAGTGGCAGTACATAAAATACTATAGTCCTGGCACATTAACAGGCTGACAAATCAACAAGAAAGAAAAGAAAGAACAGAGACAGACCCAGACACTTAACTTAGTATGCGGTTTAGGTGGCACTGCCATATCAGTAGAAAAATTATGGACTATTCCATAAACGGTGTTGGAAAAATAAATAGGCACAAAGAAAACAATGCAAATGGATGCTGTTCTCACTCTGTGCACCAAAGAAATTCCATATCAAACAAAAATTCAAATACAAAAACAGAACAAATTTTTGAAATACTTAAAACATAAAAATAAAACAGCAATGGAAGTGTTCTAAAGCTGAACAGTGGCCATACTGCACAACTATAAAGATTCGCTAAACCTCATTGAACTGTAAACTTCAAATGAGTCATTACCACATGACCCAACAATTCTACTCCTAGGTATATACCCAAGAGAAATGAAAACATATGTCCACACAAAAACTTGTACATAAATGTTTACAGTAGCATTATTAATAATGGCCAAAATATGGAAACAACCCAAATGTCCATCAGCTGATGAATGTAAAAACAAAATGTGTGGAACTTCCCTGGTGGCGAAGTGGTTAAGAATCCGCCTGCCAATGCAGGGGACAAGGGTTCAAGCCCCGGTCTGGGAAGATCCCACATGCCGAGGAGCATGTGACTATGACTATGGTGATGGTTACACATATCTGTGAATATACTAAAAGTCACTGATTTTTATACCTTAAATTGGCAAATTATATAGTATATGAATTATATCTCAATAAAGACAAAAAAACTTAAAATGAGTGAATTTTATGGTATGGAATATATTTCAATAATGCTGTTTAAAAAATGAAACTATAACATTTTTTTAAATATGGGTGCTTTTTAAATAATACTGGAGTGGAAAACAACTTTTCTAATTATGTATGATACAGAACTCCAAATCCTTAAAGATTGGTAACTTGACCACATAAAAATAAAAAATTTCAACACAGAATAAAACACCCTAAATAAAGGGCAACTGACAAATTAGGAAAGGTGAATCTCCTTAATATATAAAAAACTCCTAGAAATCAACAAAATAAGGAATACCTACTAAACAAAAATGGGCAAAAAACATGAACCACTTTTATAAATATGAAATGATACTCAGCCTCACTTAAAATGACATTAAAATTCTGAGATACCGTTTTCCTTCTAGCCAAATGGCAAATGCAAAAGGTTTGAAAACCCAGGGAGTCCACAAAGGTGTAGAGAAACTTCCTCTCCCTAACATCACTGGGGGTTGTATAAATGGTTCCATCAAGCAATTCTCCATCCACAATCCTTTTATTAAACAGCACACAGGCACAGATATTCCCTATAGCAGGGGTCCCCAACCCCCAGGCCACGGACTGGTAGCAGTCCATGGCCTGTTAGGAACCGGGCCACACAGCAGGAGGTGAATGGTGGGCAAGCAAGTGAAGCTTCATCTTTATTTACATCTCTTCCCCATCACTTGCATTACCACCCGAGCTCCGCCTCCTGTCAGATCAGTGGCGGCATCAGGTTCTCATAGGAGCACGAACGCTACTGTGAACTGTGCAGGCGAGGGATCTAGGTTGCGTGCTCCTTATGAGAATCTAATGCCTGATGATCTGAGGTGGAGCTGAGGCGGTGATGCTAGTGCTGGGGAGCGGCTGCCAATACAGATTATCATTAGCAGAGAGGTTTGACTGCACAGAGACCATAATAAATCAATTGCTTGCAGACTCATATCAAAACCCTATCAGTGAGTGGCAAGTGAAAACAAGCTCAGGGCTCCCACTGATTCTGCATTATGGTGAGCTGAATAATTATATCATTATATATTACAATGTAATAATAATAGAAATAAAGTGCACAGTAAATGTAATGCGCTTGAATCATCCTGAAACCATTCCTCCCCGCCCCAGTCCATGGAAAAATTGTCCTCCACGAAACCGGTCCCAGGTGCCAAAAAGGTTGGGGACCGCTGCCTTACAGTGTTGTTTATAACAGTAAAAAATTAGAAATACTGTAAATTGTTCCTTAAAAGTGTCAAGAGCTTGAGTTGCCTGGTGAGGAGGACGTCAATTAGGACAAGAAGCCAAACTGAAAGTAACAATTAAGCCTTTATTTACTTACCGTGATAGTACTGCCTCCCCATCTGCAGATTCAACCAACAGCAGATCGTAAATAGTACTCCACGCGCGGTTGGGTGAAGCCACGGATGCGGAACCCGCGGATACCGAGGGCCAACCAAGGGCCGTAAGCATCCACAGATTTTGGTATCTGCAGCAGGTCCTGGACCCAATCTCCTGCTGATACAGAAGGACTACTGTGTAAGCAAGAGGCAGAACAGGGAAAAGGTGTCGTCTTCCCCTACGAAACAGCAGAAGGTGAGGGAGGGTCAGATCCATGGGTGGGCGTGACAGGGAGGCGATCCTCTCGCTGACAAGGGAGAGGGGAGAGGGCTACAAAGGGGAAAGTACTGAGGACTGAGAGTGGAGAAAAGTGTCTTTGAGCCCCCTCCTCTCACAAGGAGATGTCAGCAGAGGTGCCGGGGAAGGGTCTTGGCCAGGGCCCTTGGATAACGAGGCCTCGGAGAGAGGCGCCAAGGCTAGCAATGCAGACGCGCAGAAGAGCATGGGACTGTAACTCCCTCCAGATCCCACATCCAGTCTGGTCCCAGGAGGGCAGCTTTCCTTATGAGGTCTGCCAGGTAAAGCCCTCGTAATTGCCTGTGCTCAGCCCAAAAGATCACACATGTAATTTTGGCGCGTAGCAGTTCTGAAAGAGAGGAGTCTTGAAGCGTACCATGGTTTATCTGTACAGAAGAGCACTCTGTTGATATCAAACAGAGAAAGAATTCTTATGTGATCGACAAGGAGCCATTTCCAAGAGAAAGAAGCAAAGTTCATAACAGAATATAACAAGTACATACCAATGTGTATAATACACTACAGTTGGTGTTTTTTAAAACAAGACTATTGTTTTAAAAATAAGAATATTTTATACATATACGTACAGGTACATAAAACATACATGCCGACACATGTATAGAGCACACAAGAGGCTAATGGCGGCGGCTGCCTTTGGTCAGGGCAGCAGGCTGGGAACGGGGAGGCAGGAAGCCCTTTGTTGAACCCTCCTGCACTGTTGGTGGGAATGTAATGGGTGCAGCAACTGTGGAAAACAGCATGGAGGTTCCTCAGAAAACTGATAATAGAGTTGCCATATGACCCAGCAATCCCACTCCTGGGCATATATCCCGGCAAAACTCTATCTTTTCGAAAAGATACACGCACCCCTATATTCCTAGCAGCACTATTCACAATAGCCAAGACATGGAAACAACGTAAATGTCCATCGACAGATGAATGGATGTGGATCTGGTACAATGGAATGCTACGCAGCCATAAAAAAAGAATGAAATGATGCCATTTGCAGCAACATGGATGGACCTAGAGATGATCATACTAAGTGAAGTAAGTCAGAAAGAGAAAAGACAAATACCATATGATATCACTTATATGTGGAATCTAAAACATGGCACAAATGAACCTATCTATGAAACAGAAACAGACTCACAGACATAGAGAACAAACTTGTGATTGCCAAGGGGGAGGGAGCTGGGGGAGGGATGGAGTGGGAGGCTGGGGTTAGCAGATGTAAGCTTTTAGTATATAGAATGGATAAACAACAAGGTCCTCCTGTATAGCACAGGGAACTATATTCAATACCCTGTGATAAACATAATGGAAAAGAATATCAAAAAGAATGTGTATATATATATATATATATGTATAACTGAATCACTTTGCTGTACAGCAGAAGTTAACACAACGTTGTAAATCAACTATACTTTAATTTAAGAAAAAGAAAGAAAGAAAGCCCTTTGTCAACGGATGGCCAACACCCATCTCCACAGACACACAGGTCCCTTCTGATCTCCTGTGTACTTACTAGCAATTCAAAACTCTAATCTGTTTAACAAAATAGAGTTAACATGGAAGTTACCTCTGAACAAAAGTAGATAACTGCCAATCTCAAGTGGCAAGATTATTATAACCAACACAACTCAATACCTGGCTCACCTCCCCATTGGCAGGGCTGGAGAGCACCTTCCCTGGTACCTAGATTCTGGTTCTTGAATTATATCTATCAGTTCCTTCCAAGCACAAAGTTTAATACGACTGTCACAGCTCCCAACTTGGTCTGTAAATTCTCTCTAGAATCTCAAATGAAAGGTGCTGTGTAATTATGAAGTATTATTGCTGTGATTTACGTGCCCCAATGTTAGTAAATTCTAAATAACATGGCTTCCTGTGATAATTTCTCTGCCAGTGAGAAATCTTCACCTTACCTTCTCATCTCCTGAGTGTTAAGCTGATAGATGTTTATTCTGAGGTATGTTTGGAACAGTTTATACAACAGGCAAAAAAAAAAAAAAAAAAATTTACCCAATAGCATGTCAGAAGGACAATTATATTTATGTTGGAGATAAAAATTTGTACTAAAATGATGTAATTTCTTTTTTTTTTTTCTCCCTAAATATAGGGCAGAAGTTTTTGTTTACTTTTAGGATTCTTATTTCATCCCTTGTGGACAACCTGTGTAAATCACATATGTTTTACATTGGATCTCTCCAATACAAGGAATAAAGAATATATTATATAAGGAATTTCTCTGTAAATGAAAATACAGAAATGTTTCTTCACAGACCTATTTTAAGACTATATTCTTGCACTGGGGAGAGTAAACATCAAAGAATGAAAGTAAAATAGAGGGATGAACAACCTTCAGAAAGAAATCCTATCATGTCCTTTTCACTGTGACATCGAGTTCTGATTTATAAACGACCAAAGCATCTTTGAGCTGGCGACCCAGCCTGGTGCGTTCATTTCACAGGTGGGGGCAAAGGTCAGATAACCCACCCAAGGGTCACAGAGCAGCTCACGGGCCCAGAACAGAGACCCACGCCCTCACAAGGCTGTCCACCAGCCCCACAGCCTATACCACTTACTTATCACCTACACAGGCAGTTTTTTTCTCTATGAAATGACATGTGGGACAAAGTGTTAATATACCTCAAAGCTACAAAAATTCAAACTTCCTGTCGTTGCCTTTAGCACCAACTGTAAGCTGGGAATGACACGTAAAAGAAGGTATCTGAGCCAAGCTGTCTAGGTGCTGTGAGCGCTATACCTGCCCTGTCGCTAAGTAGAAACACAGGCATGATTCCAAGGCTGTGGGCGGCGCCAAGGAGCATGCGCAGATGACTCCATGTGCCTGGCTGCGGGAGGGCTCCAGGATGAGGCTTCCGTGGGCTCCAATTCTGGCACAGCTGCTTCTCTGAAGGAGCTGAGCACACGGCTGGGCCCTCGAGGCCTCGTGTCCTCATCTGTACAGTGGGAATGAAACCCATCTGACAGTGCCAGGATGCAGAAGACACACATTAGCATCTGATAGGCGTGAGCTCCCTGCAGTAGGGATGCATGTACGTACTGAACCCCACTGTCCGCATGAAGAATCAGGACAAAGAAGGAACGCCCTGAGCACACATGCTGGGCCTTGCCACTGTCCAAGGCTTCAATAAGCCGGAGCTGGAATCTCCAACAGAGCCTGGTCCCATCAGCCATCCTACCCTCAAAGCCTCCCCTCACTTCATGGCACAGGCAAGAACCCCAGGGGCAAGGCAACATTTGCCCGGGGCCTGACAAACTCCACCTGGCCCAGACCTATCCCAGGCAGCCCATCTGTGAGGTCAAGAGAACTATGGTTCCAAGCCAGGCCTGCCATGTTGAAAAACAAACCCAAGAGCTTAAAGCCCATATGGACAACTCTTTGTACTAAATCACTATCACACAGTGACAAATGGAAGAACAGTCTTCAAGTGTTGTGACATAAAAGAGCTTAACTTCATGGGGGTCTTCTGTACCGAGTTCAATGGTGCTCCTCAAAATTCAAGTCCACTGGAACCTCAGAATGTGACCTTATTTGGAGATAGGGTCTTTGCAACTGTAATTAGTTAAGATGAGGTCATGCTGGACTAGGGTGGACCATAAATTCAATAACTAGTAGCCTTATAAGAGGGGGAAAGAGGTAGAGACGTGGGGAGAGGGCCACAGGATGAAGGAGCCAGAAAGTGGAAGGATGCACCTACAAGCCAAAGATTGCTGGCAACCACCAAAGCCGGGAGACCGGCATGGAATTACAGGCTCCCTCAGAGGCTCCAGAAGGAGCCAACCTTGCAGACACCATGATTTCAGACTTCCAGTCTCCAGTTTGTGAGACAATAAATGTATGTGTTTTAAGTCACCCAGTTTGGGGTACTTGGTTGTAGCATCCCTGGGAAACTAATACAGGATCTAAATTCTGGAAGCAAAGGAGCAAGAAACAGATATGTGGCTATTTCGGTTACAGTAATATACATAAAACACATAAATGGCTTATTTGGTAGACGAAAAATGGTTTTAGCTATTGCTCCCATCAAGGGGGCAGGGTCTCTGTCCCCTCCCCCTAAATCTGTGTTCTGTGAGCCCTAAAATATGAGTGACAAAGTGCCAATTTAAGGCCCAGGTTTCAAGAAACCAGCAACGTTCACTTCCTGTTCCCAGGACACTCGCCCTGAGTCCTGAGCTGCCACCTAAGAAGTCGGAAGCCACCGAGCTGGAGGGCCTGTTTGGACGCAAAGACAGGGAGGAGCCCGGCCTGCCCCAGACAGAGGATTCCCCAAGGACCCCAGACACCCTCAGTGTGAGGCCACGTCATACTAATACACCTGCCCACATGGCCGATTCCTGAACAAATGTGAGGATTGTTGTAGTTTCACGCTGTCAGGTTAGAGGCTGCTTTGTGATACAGCAATAGATAATCAGGGCTGTTTATTGGTTTTTTAATCTATTTCTTTCTGTTTCTATATATTTGATTAATGTTCATAAAATATCAAATCAGTTTTAGATGTAATACTTCGTAAATAAATACATATCTAATGGGAGGCATACATTTTTTGACAAGGGTAGGTGATTAAGTATGTTTGCAGAAAACTGGACTACAGTCCTATAAGCTTCACAGGCACACATATGCCTTAAGCCTGGTTAGCGGAGACTCCAAGCATCTAGTACACATTTCCAGACATGAACATGCTTCTTCGTACAAAAACAGAACTTCATATAAAATAGTGATGCCCATTAATGACACAGTTCTTATTTAAAAAAAAAGAAGTCAAGAAATACAGTAATAGATTAAGGTTAATAGGAATTCTGTGGCACCATGTAATATCCTTTGATTTTTCACTGGAAATCAACTGCTTCTCTAACTGGTTTCCTTTGTATCCTCTTTAAAGACACTTGTGAATTGTCTTCTATCGCTTTTAGAAAACTTCAGAAGTTTTTTTCTACTCCCTGACTGTGACCTGTTCACAGCCATTTGCAAACTGCTTGCCCTGGTAGAAAAAGGAATCAAAGTCCAATCGGGCTTTGATTTTTCAATCAGGACTGTTTATGCTGCTCCATCTCTAACACAAAAGTATAATAGAAGCAAAAGATGCTACACCTTAAAAATGAACTAGAGAAAACTCGGATCAAAGCAATGGAAAATGATCATGGTCCCAGCAGGGGGGCAAAGAGGTGGCTAAGGAAGGTGGGTAGTTAAGGGAATGCTGTAATTCACCTGCAAGTCTGTTGTGCCCAAACATCCGGTGTGAGTGGGAGAGAGGAATAGTGCCTCTGCTGAAAACAGACCAAGATGACTGGGTTTTAAATGAGGAAGGATCCCTGTCTTATCCTGAAATGCTACTATGAGCCACTAGGAACAAAACAACATCCTCTGCAAAAATCACCAAGAATCAGATCATAAGACACAAGTTCCAAGGGTGGCTTGAGCGCCAAAGGACGAACTTGTCTAACTTCCCTCCTTGTCAACATCCAAAACACGTTATTATCTCTTAGCCCAAGGGCACTGATAGGAAGGTTCCTTGTATTAAGTTGCCACCTAGGGTAAAAACATGCATTAGTCTTTTCTGTCACAGAAAAGTGACGTAAAATAATCTGCCACTTAGCTTCCTTCTGAGTGTAACGCTTCAAAGGTGTCTGAACCATGAATTTTCTGTGAGCCAGAGAGAGGCAAACAGGTTCCCTCACCATATATATCATTTTTCTCAGCAACAGTCTAATAATCCAGGGGTCTGATTTTTCCAGGGGTCCCAGTGACTTGTGGAGCCCAAAGGGTACGGGTTCATGTGGAGGGATGGCCAGCCCACACTGGCCTCACTTTCCAGTGAATTCCTACTGCCATTAACCACTGTAGCACCAAATAATTTTCATGTTAGTTTAACCAACCACCTAGATTATCCAGTCCCTGGACAAGAGCCAGGGCTGCACACATCATTCCAAGCCCACATCAGAGGCCAGCACTGGACCCGAGCCTGGTTTGACTGAAGACAGTCAAGCCCTGTGAGCTTTCCAGAAATAAGACCTCAGGACAGACACATACAGGAAGGCTACAGGGGGAATACAACAGTCTAGGGTGCCTGTGATGGTTAATTTTATGTGTCAACTCGGCTGGGCCACGGTGCCCAGGTATTTGGACAAATATTATTCTGGATGTTTCTATGAGGTTGCCTTTGGATGAGATTAACATTTAAGTTGGTAGACTCTAAGCAGAGAAGATTGCCTTCTGTATTGTGGGTGGGTCTCGTCCAATCAGCCAACGGCCTGTATAGAACAAAAGACTGACCTCCTCCAAGCACGAGGAAATTCTGCTGGTAGACAGTCTTCAGACGTGAACCGTGGCCCTGGCTCTTCCCTGGGTCTCCAGCCTGCCTGACCACCCTACAGCCTACCTATTGGACGTGCCAGCCTCCACACTCACACGAACCAATTCCTTAAAATAAACCTTCTCCCTTGCCCCACCCCCCAACCCTATTGGTTCTGTTTCCCTGAAGCATGCTGACTAATACAATGGTAACCTCTGGGATCCACCAGTTCGGGACTTAGATGCTTACACTCTGCTGACAGCAGTTCATTTCTCCACTAACTACTTCTCCAGCACCTGGCATCTGTGTGCTTCCCATTCACACTCTAAAGGGGCAACTAATCTCATTATAGAGTTCCCACTTAAGACCACCTCGAGTCCAAAGGCCGGGCTGGAGGACAAGGCAGCGACAGCTGGTCTGACAGCTTTGTTCAGGATGGTAGAGTCACATGGCACAAAACTCAATAGGCTGGTCATCATTAACCACTCAACCCCCCCCCCCTTTTTTTTAATCACTAGTGACAGGGGTAGGGGTTGCCCAGAGAAATCACTATACTCCCAGGCATGAATCCTAGTAGCTCCTGTATAGACTGATGATGCATCAGGAATCTCATCTTTTGCACAACTCCCAGCATAGCTGAGAGGCAGGCCCCACAACTGCACATAAGCCAAGTCCTTGCAAGACATCTCTTCACATACATCTTCCGCTGCATATGTTTTTCTGGTGGAACCCTGGCTGATATGCCTCTCTTTGCCTTAACCTCTCTATGCCTCAGTTTCCCATCTGTAAAACAGACAACAATAACAATATCTACCTTGCAGGGCTGACCTGAGGATCACACAAGTAAAGCTGAGCACAGTACGCAGGCCACAGTAAGACCCCAACAAGTATGAAATATTATTGTTCATGTAACAGTCGCTATTGTTATTAATGAATCCATGCCTTTGGGGAAGAAGTTTACACACTAGTAGGGAGATTTTTAAAGATAATTATAACATAAAGACATATTTGCTAAAAATATAGGTAGATACAAAGTGTACCAGGAACTAAGAAAAGAAAGACCTAAGCATGTCTGGGGCAGAGTGGAAGGCGGCCCACTGTAAATACATAATACAGCTGGGCCCAAGAACCCCACTGCTTCTGTTTTGGGACCATAACTCTCCTAAAAATATGCTACAGGGCAAGAAACCCCTTCCTCACCAAAAGCTTTTAGCCAAATCTGCAGAGAAGTGTTTCCCAAAGGCTATGATCCCCTTCATGAAAAATCACTCATTTACTCCAATTTTTATTGAGAACCTACTACGTGCCAGGTACTGTGCTAAAGGTTGAGAAATAAAGAGGTTTTTTAAAAAAACCTCTTGATGGACAAAAGGGCTCAGACATTAAACAAATAAACGCCTCATTTCCAAATGTAACAGAATAATGAAAGAAAAACAAGCCTAGCAAGAGAAGCAACTGAGGGTAAGAAAGGAATTCTGGGAAGAGTTGGGATAAAAGTGGGAAAAGAGGGATTAAAATTATAACCAGCAAGGCCAGAACCTATCATTCAACCAAGGTGAGGAACAGAAAGCTGTGAGCAACCCCAGCTTTCCGGGAGACCAGGCAGTTAGTCCTTTTGTGGTTAATTCCACCCTCAGCCTCTCCCACCTTCCGCATGCCCCCAGCGGTGCCCTAAGCAGGCAGAGCTTCCTTCCCCCAGGGCAGCAATTTGAGAGACAGCAAGTTGGAGGTTGACAGGGGACATGACCTCACTACTTTGCTATTGTTGTTATTCACCTGAAATACTGCTAATGCCAAAATCCAGTGACTCTCAAACTGGGTTCTCAGAGGATCTCCAAGAGGTTCCATGCACCACCAAATGTTTGTTTCAAATTGCATGGATACAGAAACTAAGAGATCACAATGGTGGTCATAAATACTATTCCAAGTCAACCTGGAATCAATCAGTAAATGCCCATTCCACCTTCTAAAGTAAATCTGCACTAATAAGGCACTGTTTTTATATAGTAGGGATCTATAATATTTTTATTTGAAAATAATACTCTACTGCTTTAAAAACATTTGGAAAACTGAATTTTGAAACGAAAACTGAAGTCTGGGGCTGACATATTTTGAGAGATTGCAAATCGCCACTCCAATGTACTTGAGGGTTACTGGTCATCATTTATCCAAAAAGTACACAAGAGAATTAATTTGGGACATTTTAAAAATAATCATTCTGTTTACACAAAGGATAAATGCACTTTATACCCTAAATGCGGTTTCCCTGGTGATAGGATGGGCTGTATTCAGTGCTGCCGGTACTGACCACTACCTTAACACAGATCCACTAATAAAATTCGTTAGGGTACTGACAGCTACTGCTTCCATAGCTAAGGCTGTATACATGAATCAAGGTTTCTAACCAGGCATTCACTACAGCCGCGTGTACCAGAATCAAACCAAACCGTCCTGAAGGGAGAATACTGAATCAGTATCATTTATAAAGATGGCACCACGGGCTTCCCTGGTGGCGCAGTGGTTGAGAGTCCGCCTGCCGATGCAGGGGACACGGGTTCGTGCCCTGTTCCGGGAGGATCCCACGTGCCGCGGAGAGGCTGGGCCTGTGAGCCATGGCCGCTGAGCCTGCGCGCCCGCTCTGCAACGGGAGAGGCCCGCGTACCGGAAAAAAAAAAAAAAAAAAAAGGTGGCACCTCCTTAAAGCATCTCTCCTTATATGTGCATTAAGTAAACATGACAGTGCATTAAGTGAAGAAACATACATATAAATTCACACAGCTGGAACCACATAAACACACTCTCCTCCACACATTATACTCTGTGAAAGGTTTATTTAAAACCATATTAAAGGACATGGCCACAATACAGTTTATCTACCCATTATACACCAGGGCAGCACACAGCCCTCTCTTCAAATGGGTATGTGGCCTGGGGACTTCCCTGGTGGTCCAGTGGTTAAGACTCCACGCTTCCAATGCACGGGGTACGGGTTCGATCCCTGGTCGGGGAACTGAGATCCCGCATGCCGCACAGCACGGCCAAAAAATAAAAAGGTACGTGATGTGATGTGGCTGGAAGCAGGCTATTTAACAATTTTAAAAAGTTTAACAGAAGGATAATTGCTATTTGTCAATAAATGATCATTGAACGCTTAATTAAATCTACATTTATGCTTCACCCACACCTATTACAATGCAATAACATGACCTTTTTTGTCATCAAGCTACAGAGTCCAAAGTCTCCCTACTGAATTAAGTGTATTTAAGTCTCAAATGTCACAGCTACAAAAAATTATTTGGTCAAAGCCAGAAGAACTCGGGCTCTACAAAGCTTACTGTGTTGCTGAAATATTTATTATGCCCATGCCTGTTACCATATTTGGACTTAGAGAAAAATTTTAGTAGGGACTCTCTTTAGAGAATTTTCTTAACTCTAATCTCAGGAAGAAAAAAGTTAAAACCTGTTGGAGACCACAAATAGTCCCACACATACACACAGCTCTGTGCACAGACATGTGCTGTCATGTGTGCAGACACTCAGATCATTTCCTCAGTAGCCACTCCTGGGAAACAGCAATGAAATTAGGAAAGGAAGAAACCTCTGACTTTCCTACTTTAAGCTCTTCAATTCATGTATGCAGGTGTGTACACACACACACACACACACACACACAGCACACACATATAAACAGGTATGAGGGGTGTATATTTTCAGAAAGCATCTAGTGAACAGGAATTTTATAAAAATTACACTATACCTGTACCAATTGAACTTGTGTCCATTTAAATAACATTAAATAACGTTAAAATCTGTTATAATGCCACTAAAAGTGTAAAAGTTAGAATACAAGTGAATACCACACATTTCAATCCTCAAATGCTTAAACAGCTAGGGGCTCAAATTGATTTTTTTTAATATATTAGATTCGGGGTTTCCTTGGTGGTCCAGTGGTTAGACTCCACGCTCCCAATGCAGGGGGCCCAAGTCCAATCCCTGGTCAGGGAACTAGATTCCGCAAGCCGCAACTAAAGAACCCAAAGGCAGCAACGAAGATCCCGCGTGCTGCAACTAAGACCCAGCGCAGCCAAATAAATAAATAAATATTTTAAAATAAATAAATAAAAATAAAATATATTAGATTCTATTTATAAAACAATTGCAGTGCCACTAATGGGAGGCACATATGTAATTTTAAATTTCCTGGTAGGCACACTTAAAAAGATAAAAAGGAACAGATGAAGTTAATTTTCATATACTTAATTTAACCTAACATATAGAAAACATGTTCACTTCCACCTGCCATGAGTATTAAGACATTATTCATGACACATTTTACCTTTTTGGGGTACTGTCTTTGAAATCTCACATGCACTTTCACATGCAGTGTTCATTAAAGTACATTTCACTTCAGGCCCACACATTTCAAGAGCTCATTAGCCTCATATAAGCAACGGCTCCCCGGGGAGTGGGGCGCAAAGTGATAGAACATTTCCATAGTGGCAGAAAGTTCTATTGCACAATGTACCTCCCAACAGAGGGAGGCGGGAAGTGCAGGGTGGGGAGGAGGAGGGCTGAGGCCAGGCAGCCAGACAGAGAGGCAGAGATGGGCAGACTTCAGAAGGGCTTGTTTGCCACACTGAAGAGTGCAAACTTTACCCTGTGGACAGCGGGGCATAAGGGTGAGACAGTTAAAAAATTCAGCGTTGGGCTTCCCTGGTGGCGCAGTGGTTGCGAGCCCACCTGCCGATGCAGGGGACACGGGTTCGTGCCCTGGTCCGGGAAGATACCACGTGCCGTGGAGCGGCTGGGCCCGTGAGCCATGGCCGCTGAGCCTGTGCGTCCGGAGCCTGTGCTCCACAACGGGAGAGGCCATAACAGTGAGAGGCCCATGTACCGCAAAAAAAAAAAAAAAAAAAAAATCAGTGTTAATCAGTGGTTAAAAACACAGATTCATAGGCCAGAATCAATCCATGATGAACATTCTTCCAATATAAGATAAAAAATTAAAAACAAGGGAAATGCAGTATGGTTTTCATAAAACTAAACTTATTCAATGCAATAAATGGCCCTTTATTCTAAGACTATATGCCTTGGTGGGGGCGGGGGGATTAAATGTGCTTTTATGACTTGGTGGTAACCACAGTTTGTCACTGCGCTTTAAAAACCTCCGTACCAAAAAAAAAAAAAAAAACAAAATCTGTACCAGGCAAATTTTTAAATCTGCAACTCTAAGTTCTCCAAAAATTCTATTTCTAAATTTTAAATGCAAGTAAAATCCAAAATTCTAGAACCACCTCTTTTAAACACTTTCTGGACTTTATTAATATGAACATATGGGCCAATGTGTGTACAATATTCTCTATTCTGATTTTCTTATTTTATATACACATGTCCAAGTAGAAATGATACTTACAAGACTTTTTCTTGAATTGCTATATAGTAATTCAGCATGTTAAGTGTATTACTGTTTATTCAGTCATTCCCAGAATGCTCTGTGTTGAATCTTTCACTTTACTAGTATGAATACCTTAACCCAAATTAACTTTCCCCCTCTACCCCCAATTCCATGGATTTCCTCAGAATATAGTTCCCAACAGGGAATTTATGGGTCAATGGAAATGAAGAGCTTTGTTTTATGTTTAGTTCTTATTATATATCACCAGACTGTAGCAAAAAGAAAATATGCAGCACTGCCAATATTTCTTACCACCGTAACCTGCAATTATTTCTGGTAATCTGATAGATGAAGTAGTCGTGATTTCCATTTCTTGAATTGCTAAGGAGGATACACCTGTTCTTCACAATGATATCACGTCTTGAATTTTCTATATTCATCTCTCCTTGCCACTTCCAGAGATGACTTTGGGTACTGACCTTTGGGATCTCAATTCTTTATATTTTGGATAATAACCAATTAATCTTTTAAACTGTCTCACTATCTTCACCCATGCTGTGGCATTCCATTTAATATCGATTCTGTTGCCTGTGGCTGGGCTATTTTTCTTTTGTTCTTCAGATATTCCAGCACATCTGTCTTGAGGACGATGATTTTCTACCTTGCTTCAGTGGCCATAAGTTTATCTTCCCTGTACGGTTGGGTTAAAAACCCTATTCCATTTTCTTCTAGTTATTTTATAAATAAATACAGTGGCATTCAAAAGCTGAGGTGCCTTTATACTTTGAGATTAATAGACTTTTAAAACTGCAGAACTTTCTGGTCAGGATGAATTTTTCTCAGTTCCCAAGGTGGACTGGTCCATATCATAAAAGGACAGATGTCACAGAACAGTCACCCTTCTTCAGTCAGGAGGGAAGCTGGGCATGAAATTTGTGAATCAAAACGTCTGCCTTCTCTTCAAGATGTCCACCACCCTGCAACCCTTAACTGCCAGTGTTTGTATATATCTTGACAAGCTCACTTACAATTAATTTTCAGCAAGGAAGGTCATCACAAACAAAAGCAATCACCTGAAGAAGACACCTGGCTGTTGCCCTGGAGTACAACAACCAAACCAAAACAGCTATGGAGGCATGTTACCTAGTTATTTGTCATATAATGAAAACTCCCTGGGAAATTTCAGTATTTCCCACCATTGATGGAAAATGGAGAGAAAGCAATACGATAAAGCAAAAAGTCATTTACAAAGTTTAGATTATACTATAGAATTTTTACATATCTACATATGTAACTTATATATTAAAAAAAGAAGTTAAGTCATCTGAAACTAATGCAACATTGTAAATCAATTATACTTCAATTTTTAAAAAATAATAAAGTAAAAAAAGAAAATGAGTATTTCTCTCTTTGGAATCTCACAAAATAAAGTTTAAAAAAAAGAAGTAGGGCTTCCCTGGTGGCACAGTGGTTGAGAGTCCGCCTGCCGGTGCAGGGGAGACGGGTTCATGCCCCGGTCCGGGAGGATCCCACGTGCCGCAGAGCGGCTGGGCCCGTGGGCCATGGCTGCTGGGGCTGCGTGTCCGGAGCCTGTGCCCCGCGGCGGGAGAGGCCACAACAGTGAGAGGCCCGCGTACCGCAAAAAAAAAAAAAAGAAAGAAGTAAATTTATTGAAAGGTTAACAGTGGTTATGTGAAGGGAGGTAGGGTCACGGGTTATTCTGATCTTCTGTAGATTTCTTCTGCATTATATACATCATACAATTAAACGTTTTTATACAGACATACCCAAAGAACATACTCTTGTCCTTTTAAAAACTTGAATTCTTAAAAATGGATGTAGAACAGATCTTGGCATTATATGAAATCAAATGCTACTAAAAGTTAAGCCAGATCCCCCAACTTTTATTTGGGCCACTGCTCACTAAACACAAGCACCCCCCTCCTCCTTTTGTTTTCATATGTACCAGGCCTCCTATCAACACTTAGAATAGTAAGTCTATCACAGATTCGTTAGAATTAAAAGAATTCTCAAAATACCATGAACTTACTCTTCTCTTTTTTTTTTTTTAAGGTTAAAGTCTCTAAAGTACTTGCAAAAAATATATGCAATGAGGTTTACATAACAGCAACATGATGGTATTGCGGTTTTCCTGCTTTTTTTTTAAAGTCCTTATCTGTTGGATATATATTGAAACATTTACTGGCAATGATAAAATATTTAAGATTTCCTTAAAATACTCAACTCACCCCAAAGAAAGGGATGGGGGAAAACAGATGAAAAAAGAACAACAGAGGGTTGGAATTACTTAAGTTGGGTGATGGGGACCATTATTCTATTCTGCTTTGTGTACATTCAAAGTTTTTCCATAATATAGCTTTTTGAAAAGGTACCATGACAAGTGAAAAGCCATATACACATGTGCACCACAATCACTGCTCGTATATCATCCAAGGTAGCGAAGTTAAGCTCACAGCCAAACAGTTTTGGGGTTTGTTTTTTTTTTTTCACATCAGGCTGACTATCTCAAAGGGAGCATCTGACTCTGTACCTTTTCTTTATCAGGCAATAAAGAGTATATGCATGTGTAAATCTATATTCAAAAATGTCTTTCATATGCATCTACTGATCTGAGTCAGAAGATTTCAGATTTTCTGTCCTGGGCCAGAATTAGAACAAGATAGCCGACTGACACAGCACTACTTGGCTCGCGACATTTAGAAAATAAAACAAGCGGGCTTCCCTGGTGGCACAGTGGTTGAGAGTCCGCCTGCCGATGCAGGGGACACGGGTTTGTGCCCCGGTCGGGGAAGATCCCACATGCCACGGAGCGGCTGAGCCCGTGAGCCATGGCCGCTGAGCCTGCGCCTCCGGAGCCTGTGCTCCGCGACGGGAGAGGCCACAACAGTGAGAGGCCCGCGTACCGCAAAAATAAAATAAAATAAAATAAAACAAGATGCATGCTGATTCAAGCCATAGCAAGACCCTATTCTGGGAGCCCCATTCTCCTGATTGACACGGAGTAAGGACTCTGCTACTTCTTTAAGAGGACAAGCTGGTGCCTACACAAGTCAGCTGCAGGGCAAAAAGCCTCAGCACTCAACACAAGTTAGAAAACTAACATGAAGATCATTTATTTTATACAATTTTTTTTTATTTAAATTAAATTAAAATTTTTAATTAATTTTTATTGGAGTATAGTTGCTTTGCAATGTTGTGTTAGTTTCTGCCGTATAGCAAAGTGAATCAGCTATACGTATACATATATCCCCTCCTTTTGGATTTCCTTCCCATTTAGGTCACCACAGAGCATTGAGTAGAGTTCCCTGTGCTGTGCAGTAGGTCCTCATTAGTTATCTATTTTATACATAGTAGTGTATGTATGTCAATCCCAATCTCCCAATTCATCCCACCCCTCCTTCCCCCCTTGGTATCCATACGTTTGTTCTCTACATTTGTGTCTCTATTTCTGCTTTGCAAATAAGTTCATCTGTACCATTTTTCTAGATTCCACATATAAGTGATATTATACAGTCTGTTCTTGGCAACAGTCGCAAAGGATGATACGAATACTAAGGACCTGGGAGCCCCAAACTGATGACCTCCCAGTGAATCAGAAGTAAAAACAAAGCATAACCCCTAAGGCATATCCAGTGGAAGGGCTTTCATGTCCACTATCATATGTGATCCTCAAATCTCCCCTGAGAGGCTGGTAGGGCCTGTGTTATTTCCATTTCATGGATGCAGAAACCTGGGTTCCAAGCTTTAAGGCGACAGTCTTCTGCTTCCAAGGACAGTGCTCTTTTCACTGCCCCACACCTCCTTGGAGTATATATGTGATGGTGAGAGCAGGTAAGCCTTTCATAAAGTGAAGCAGAAAAGGGGAAACCAGCTTTAGGTCCACCACTTCCTGAGTTTCAAAATGCCCTCAATTATTTCCTAATTACCGTCTTTTTGTTCTTTCTCTTCTCTGCTATGAGCATGGAGGCCTTAACGAATGGCCCTTCCATCTCCTTCCGTGTTACTATGGGCTGGTGTCCTCTGCTTTCTGAGCTCTGGCAGAGGTCTCCTAAAACTCACTTAACCCAAGAAACAGAAATAATTTTTTTTTATCTTTTTTTTTTTTCACGCGGGATCTTATTTCCCTGACCAGGTATCAACCCATGCCCCCTGCAGTGGAAGCGTGGAGCCTAACCACTGGACAGCCAGGGAATTCCCAGAAATAATTATTTTTTTAAACCAGGAGGGACTGTCATGGCCGTGTCTGGGAGGTTTGCTTCTGGTCCTCTCTCTCCATCAGTCAAGACGGTACAAAGGAAGAGAAGCTGGCAGAGCAACATCACAGCCCTCATCTCCCACAGAAGACTAAACCTAGGAGAAGAACAAGACGTACCTCTCTGACTTCATGAAGCTGGCCGGAATACTGACTCTTCGCTCTTCGGGCGGCAGCAGGCGACTTGTGATGTGTGATTGTGACCACGCCGGGGGCCCCCGCACCGAGGTGTCTCTGGCTACAGGGAGATGCAGAATTGGGTGTTCCATGGGGGAGCAAAGTGAGACTTCGGCTTCGGGAGCTTGGAGTCGTCTAGAATAAGCAACAGGCGTCAAAACTCAACAACCGACCTGCAGAACACAACCAAGTGTTGGCTTCCATTTATGTTGGACCTCTCAGGCTTTCCCCTTTGTCTTTAGCGGGATGAGGGGCTGGGGAGGTGCCCAGCACGACATGCTCTAATCCCACACTCACTCAGGCCAGAGAGACTGTCTCCATTAACTACGCTTCTAGTCTCACCTCCAGTCATGTCTCCTGCCTCAAAATATGGCTATGGAGATCTACTCTGAGCCCCCCAACACCGCGGGCTCTCGGCGTGCGGTGCTCCTCCTCCTAAATGCCCTCCCCTCCCGCTGGCGAAGCCAGTTCAATGCTCTATGCTGTGTGGAGCAACCCCTGTCTGTCTCAGCCCCTTCTGTGCCCTTATTCCACTACATCGAGGTTATATTCATTGTCCAGCTAAACTTTGATTCTTTCAAACTCATCTTTATATCCCCAAGACCTGGCACATCATGATTCTTATTTATTAAGTACTTAATACATGTTTGCTGCATAAGGGAATGAATGTACCAAGTAATCCACCAATTAATCCCCGTTTGTTAGTGTAGTGCTGGTATTTCATCCTATTGTAACGTATCATCCAAATAACAACTGAGTATATGATAAGGACGGCATCACAAACTTAGTGGAGATGAATTTTTCAATAACTGGTGTTGGAATAACTGGGCAGCCAACTGAAAAACAAAGTTGGATTTACCTCTCAGATCACAGACCCCCAAATGGATCAAAGGCTTAAGGGGAAAAAAAGAAAAAAAGCACTAGAATAAAACATGTGGCCTTGGGGTAGGGAAGACCTAACACCTCCAAATCCAAAAGCCATAAGAGAAAAGCTCAATAAACTTGATGCCCTAAAAGTTGAAAACTTCTTCATGGGAAACAAATTTTAAAAACCCACTCCCGCCACTGACAAAGCCAACCGATAAACTAGGAAAATTATTTTCAGCTAGTTTCACAGACAAAAGGCTCATCATTCTAATTTGAAATAGGAATATAATGCCTAGGAATTAAAAAGAACAACAAACTATTAAAATAGGGCAAGATATGAACAGACAGTTCACAAAAAAAAAAGAAATATAAATGGCCCTTAAATTATATGAAAACATGTTCAACTGTACTCATACAATAAAACCACATTTAGATATACCATCTTTCACCCACTGGATTGGCAAAAATCCTAAAGTATGAGTACCCAGTCTACCGACAGGACCTTAGAGAGATGGGTTTGTGGGAGTATAAGGTGGCAGAAAGCCCGAGGAGGGCAATCTGGCAGGACCTGTCCCAGTTACAGATTCGCTTCCCCGTGATGCAGCAATGCCCTGTTTGGGAATGTCTCCTCCATACACCTGCATGCAGGTGGAACGGCATCTGTACCCAGGAGTCACCAAAGTCATATGTTTAATGGCAAAGGATGGGAAACAATGCAAACGTCCCTCCGTCCAGGACAGGTTAATAAGACACGGCACACCTTCATGATGGAACATTACCAGGACATAATAGGATCATAAGAAAGGTCTCCGTGAACTGGTCTGGAAAAAGAAATCTCTAAACTATACAGTTAAGTGAAAAAAGCAAGGTTCCTAACTGTTCTATAGTATGCAAAGTTTTGTGTCAAAATGTGGAAAATTAGTGTTTTTATCATTTGTTTATAATCATTGTTTAAAACAAAAAATACTCTAGAAGGATACACATGAAACTCAAAGTGGGTTACTTATTCATGGAGAAGCTAGGAATGAGAGAATAGGAACAGAGAGGGAGGGAGATTGTTCACTGCAGAGTTTTCATATTCTTTCATTCTGAACCATGTGAATGGATTATCGATCCAAGATTTTCTACATTCTACATAAAAACCTGTGTTCTAAATGTTTCTATACTTCATTTCAGCTTGAGAACAAAAGGCAGTTAGATGCTATGCTTGGATTCATGCTAGTTTCTCTATTTCAATTATCAAATATCTACCAAATACCTACTATGTGCCAAAGAGAATATCTGATGTGTGATGTCAAGGTGAAACATGAGATGTATGAGGCCATCTTTTGCCATAGATGCTTTATAGTACTGCTGGGGATATAAGAGCACAGCCACAGAGACAGCGAGACACACACACACACACACACACACACACCCTTTCTCTGGACCTGTTGTTTCTCCTCTCCCCATCCACCTCCACACACACACACACACACACACACACACACACACACACACAGAGTAAGGAAGGGCATGACAAGATACTAATTTGGCAATACAGCCAGAAAATGTCAAAGTGAGGAACAGAAAGATCAAGGCGAGCTGATCTCATCACAGGAGACTGTTCTGAGGGCAAAGAATTTGAAGCCTGAGTAGAATTGAGGGAGATAAAGAGACACGGGTGGCGTACAAAGCAACCCAGACAGGAAGTTCAAAGCCTCCAGCCTTGGATAACAGTCACAGGTCTAAAAATTGTTAAAAATTAATGATCCACAATTTTACAAATCTCCAAGGGGTTGGGGAGCAGGGTGGGAGCCAGGGTAGAAATCAGAATTTTGTGTTAGCCTGCAGTACCACGGTAGCTTGTAAATTTCTCTGGATGTGAACTTGAACAGAATTAATAGGAAGACAGATAAAGTCAGGAGGCAGTGTATTGCTTTTATGTCAGCTTATATACAGGTAACTGGAGAAACCTGTGGTCTAAGAATTAAGTATACCTTGATCACAATGAAATACAACAATCGTCTACTTTCAGCTTCAATCTTTTCCCTTGGAGTGAAGAGGAGGAAAGAAGCTATGTCGTTAATTCTTCAAAGACGCAAATTTGCCTAAGCATTAATCTACTGAAATACATTTTGTTTTTCTGGTTTGTTTTGTTTTCATTTTCACCAAGAACTTTATTGAACAACGTATTCACCCTTTGTTCCAATCTGAAATACACTTTGATTGTTTGGGAGCCTTATTCCAACCCAAGAAAAGGCAGATTTTTTCACTGGGCTTTGAAGCCAGACAGCCAGGTTTCGCCCACACCCCCAGCTCTACCAGATTCTAGCTATGTGACCTCAAGTGAGTTAAGCTTTCTTATTAAGCATCAATTTCTTAATCTTTAAAAAAGGAATCATAATACTGACCCTTAAGTGCCATCATGAGGATTAAAGTAGATCATGCACAAAAAATGCTTAGCACAGCGCCTCCCGTGCAGGAGCTGCGTGGCCAAAGTTCGTTTCTTCCCTTATAGCCCTTAAAACTTGATCGATGAAGGCATTACTGATTTTTAAAATGTTAAGAAGTCGCTTAGCACAAAATTGTAAGCAGTCACTGACCTGCTCCTTATTTTCTATAGGGTCAAAGTCGTGATGAAGCCCAAAATGTAATTAAATAATTACTGGAGAACCTACATGGTCAGCAAGACTGTAGGGGGAACCACACTTCTAAATTCTGAGCAGAATGAGAACCCATCAGAAATCAGAAAGGAAGACCTCTCTGGTAAGGGGCGCCTTTGAAACCTGAAGGACTATCACGTAAACGACAATAAGTCAGGAAATTCACCCAGGAGCCAAAGGATTCTGCTGTGGATGTCTAAACCCCACTCTCATTACTTAACGGCTGTCACTTCAATTCACAAGCAGTAAATTTGAGTCGAAAAACCTTTAATTTCCCATTCACTGTATGTTTCTCGTGGTTTAATTCACACTCATGTCTCCTCTCAGGGCAAATATGAGCAAACAAAGTCTCGGTAAATCCCGTAGGTCATCAGGCACCCTGAGGAAAAGGCAGAAAAGGCAGCAAACCGCAACCACTACAAACAAGCGGCTCTTTCCAAAAGGTGGCCTGTCGAGGGCTTCCCTGGTGGCACAGTGGTTGAGAGTCCGCCTGCCGATGCAGGGGACATGGGTTCGTGCCCCGGCCTGGGAAGACCCCACATGCTGCGGAGCGGCTGGGCCCGTGAGCCATGGCCGCTGAGCCTGCGCGTCCGGAGCCTGTGCTCCGCAACGGGAGAGGCCACAGCAGTGAGAGGCCCGCGTACCGCCAAAAAAAAAAAAAAGGTGGCCTGTCGAAAATGTCCAGGTTGTGTTTGAAAATTACACGAGGGGGACTTCCCTGGTGGTCCAGTGGTTAGGAATCGGTCTTGCAATGCAGGGGACACCGGTTCGATCCCTGGTCGGGGAACTGAGATCCCACATGCTGCCACTAGTGGCCCCCGCTAAGCCCACGCTCCACAACTACTGAGCCCATGCTCCTCAACTAGAGAGAAACCTGCGCACAGCAACGAAGAGCCCGCGTGCCACAACTAAGACCCGACGCAGCCAAAGATATATAATTAATTAATTTAAAAAAGAAAATTACACTTAGGGAATTCCCTGGGCGGTTCAGTAGTTAGGACTCAGCGCTTTCACTGCCAAGGGCGTGGGTTCAGTCCCTGGTTGGGGAACTAAGATCCTGCAAGCTGCGTGGCACAGCTATATTGGAAAAAAATGAAAATTACACTTAGATGTCATACACACACCTCTCTGCTACTAATTTAAAACAAGATATTATCAAAGTTTGAGGAACAACATGTCAAGGTTTTGCTCCAAATATTGACTTCAAGGGAGCAACTAGAAATGCCAAGTGTGCCACATCTGCAGAAAATTCTGAGGCAAGAGTAATGGCTCCTACCCGGGAATGAGATCCACTCTTTACTTAGGAGAGTCACCCCCTGTGTCCCCTCCCTCAGCAAGCAGCAGTAGGTAAGTGGGGTTCCTGCCTGACAAATGGGGTGATGCCAAAGAAGAGAACAGGTAGCAGGTAAGACACAGCACAGATGCTCAGACCCCACCCAGAATTCCACCTGTAATCAGGTGTTATATTTACCAACCTCTTGGTTTTTCCCTACTTTCTTCCTTGGACTTCTACGTTTCCCAAGGTTTCAAGGCAGGGACACACAGACGTCCTTTTTGTATTTACTGGCCCAAACTGGCATAAAGGAAAGGTGTGACTGTAAAGGGAGAAGCAGCACTAGCTAGAAAGAAGATTTCCAGCAGGGAAACCAAGCAACAAGCCGGAGAGAGAGAGTCTAGTCTGGGAAGCTTAGAAGAGAATCACAGGACGAGCAGCAAGAGAACCTAGCCCCACAGGACAGTGTGGGTGAGTGGTTAAGACCACAGTTTCTCAAGTTGAGGGTCTGGGTTCAAATCTGCGCTCTGCCACTCATGAGCTGTGCGGCCTAGTAAAGTAACGTGGTGTTTTAATTTCTAAAATGTTAATATTACCTCATGGGTTGTTGGAGAGTAACATGAAAAGACAGAGGTAAAGCACATGCCATATAGGAAGCATGCAATAAATGTCATCATTATCATTCAAAAATTAAGAAAAATGAGGCCTTTGGGTACTGAGTAGGTGAATGATTGTTAAGTGGGCCCAGAGTCAAGTATATGGATTTAAAGGTTGTTTTCATCCAAGTGCCTTAAGCAGACATAGCCTTACCTTAACTTCCTTAACCTACAAAAAAAAAAAAAGGTAAATTAAGAGTAATCATCCTAATTACTAAAAAAGTTTGCTTCAGAGAAAAAAGTACAAAGTACATTTACTGTGATTGCACGTTTTTGAAAACCTATCTGTTGTAGAACACGAAGTGACTGTAGATTGCTCCAATGATGCATGGGTACCAAAAGCAAAGAATTAGTATAAATAAGTAATGAGCTATTTCCCATTAGGATTTTAGAACAAACAAACCCTCAAACTGCAAAGATCATCAGCTGGTCATAAAAACGTCTTAAAACTTGTATCAGAAATTTATAATTAAGCTTGCTGCAGCTGAAATTAAAAAGCTGAAAAGGAGTAGGGGAGGGGAATATCTTAAATATACATTCATGGCAACTGTTTCTGTAGAAAATTTTTCTGATGGGAAAAATTGCTGAGAGTCAATTATAACAGCCTTCAAATGCCATTTAATTTTGGTGCATATTTTCCTCACTTCCTTGAATTCTTTCACAGCAACGGGAAAAAAGACACTATATTTCAGAATAAAATAGCCCAGGGGAGGCAGAAAAATCAAACCGGCCTGGTTAAGTTTTGTGAAAAATAAATTCAACTGACTAAAACCATTTCATCACATTCCTTCTCTCTCCTCTAAAAAAACAAATTAATGTGCCATTTCTAAATATGTGAAAGCTAATCATAAAAATTGTGGTTTATTCCTTTTCTTCCAAAAGGAAACATACCTCAAAATCAACCAAAAGGGAAAAGCATAACAGTTTTTTAAATATTACATTCAGGGCCTCAAAATTATTCAGACTTGTTTTCTTGGCAGTCAACATCTCAATAAAACGTGGAGTTTTTTTTTTTCTTAATGTGGAGTGTTTTTAAAATGAATCTATCCTACTATTTTGCTTAATAGTTTCATATGAACCTTTTCATTAGCCCTGCTATTTATTTGTTTGCTTTTGCTTTTTTTTTTTTTCTGCGGTACGCGGGCTTCTCACTGTTGTGGCCTCTCCCGTTGTGGAGCACAGGCTCCAGACGCGCAGGCCCAGCGGCGGCCATGGCTCATGGGCCCAGCCGCTCCGTGGCACGTGGGATCTTCCCGGACCGGGGCACGAACCCATGTCCCCTGCATCGGCAGGCGGACTCTCAACCACTGCGCCACCAGGGAAGCCCTGCTTTTGCTTTTTAATATTCTGTTACCTCAGCTTAAAACTTGGACATTTTCCAAGTTCATTGCCATGATTAACTTCCCAAAATTATACTCAGTTCTCTCTACTTTTCCAAATTCCTGTCCTCTTACAGAAATAGTTTCAACTCTAAGTTACCAAGCCTAGGAAATTTCTTCCATTGTTATATGTGAATCTTGAATACATCTTAAACACTTTCCACTAACTTTATATCAAGATTCTGTTAAAATACACACAAACAAATGCATACAAACATGTCTGCAAAGGAAAAATTGTGGTTTTCCCCAGAGAGGAAGGCTCTAGCTTGCTTCTAAACATATCATCCTGATTATATATGCAAATGCTAGATCTCTGAAAAATCAGGGCAAGCAAAATGCATATATTTCCATTTTATGCAAATAGAGGGATAGAAATCTTGACATTTTCAGCTTGCCTGTTCTCCCAACATTTTCATCCACCAAATAAATTCTGCTGACTCTTCTCTAACAGTTAATCCAATTGCTCCAGAATCCCTAACCCATACTCTGGCCCAGCCTCTGTCCAGGTCAAGGTGAAGGTCCCAAAAGGGCTGAAAGGGACTTCCCTGGTGGTCCAGTGGTTAAGACTCTGTGCTTCCACTGCAGGGTGCACAGGTTTGATCCCTGGTCGGGGACTAAGATCCTGCATGCCCCATGGCAAGGCCAAAAACAAAAAACAGAAAACAACTGGGCTGAAAGCATTGGTCTCATGCATTTGGCACATCACACACTACTATTTTTTCCCACTTCCCCCAGCTTCCACCATCTTGCAGATCCACCTAGAAGTGGTCATGTGCAATTTTAAAACCTTCCACACACCCACCCTCTCACCTCCTGCACCTTCTATCCACATCCTTTACTTGGGACCTTGTGATTCCACGTACCAAGACTCCTTTTCTATGCTTTATTCTGAAAGTGTGAAGGTTCCCTCTTTCGATTGTCCAGGCCCCATTCTCTCCAATCCTCCTGCTGTGGAATTACAGAATTGTAGAGCTAGAAGAAATCTCGAGTCTAGTCCTCCCACTTTATAGATCTAAAAACTACAGCCTCAAAAAGATAAAGTGAAATATACCAAAAGAGGAGCCAATTACGAGCCTCCTTCAAGATTTAACTAAAAAAGCCTGACGAGAGACTCAGGCCCTCCAGCTGGTCCTTCTCAATTAAATGAGGACTTAGTCATTGAAACAGTGTCTGACACAAGGTTGACATTAAAACATTTAATAGAAAGGATGAAAGCTGATACCAGTTTATCCATTTTCACCTTTCCTCTTGCACATTCACCTATTGTAAAAATACACATGCAACACTCCTTTGAAAGCAGGATAACTGTGTACTATATTCTCTTAGAACTGCAGAGCCTCAAAGAAAGTCATTTTATTTTATATATGTTGTTTGTAAATAACATGAAACAAAGACTTTTTAATGCTGAATAGCTGTTTCAATAGGAAAAAAACAACTCTGAAAACAAGGACTAGAAAGAAGTTAATTTAACTTAGTTATGTCAGAGCAACCACCAAAAACCCAGAACAACCACCAAAACCCTAGAGCAACCTCCAGATTTAATATAGAAATTTTAGTTTCACTGCTTTTAGTTTTAGAAACAAGATAAGGATTCCAATATCATCACTGTTTAACATAGTACTAGAGGCACTAGCCAACAAAATAGGAACAAAAAAGAAAAAGAGGTAGAAGGATAAGAAGCAACAAAAATGGCATTGACTGTAGGTGTGACCATTTTACAAAAAAATAAAAAGCAAGCACACTAGTGAGTCCAACAAAGTTGCCAGATATATGATGAACTTAGAAAGGGCAACAGCCTTCCTCTGTATCAGCAATAACCAACTAGAAAATACAGTAGAAAATAGGATATTCAAAATAACAATAAAACTATGATGTACAGGTATTAATCCAATAAGGAATACATAAGACTTTTGTGGAGAAGAGTTTTTTTAAATCTGTGAAAATAAATCAATGAGGAATTGAGAAGATGAAGACACACCCAGGTGAATGAATTGGACAACTTATTATAAAATGTCATTTCTCCCGAATTATTATATAATTGCTCTAATAAAAATTCCAGTAGTGGGGGGCTTCCCTGGTGGCGCAGTGGTTGAGAGTCCGCCTGCCGATGCAGGGGACACGGGTTCGTGCTCCGGTCTGGGAAGATCCCACCTGCCGCAGAGCAGCTAGGCCCGTGAGCCATGGTCGCTGAGCCTGCGCGTCCGGAGCCTGTGCTCCACAACGGGAGAGGCCACAACAGTGAGAGACCCGCGTACCTCAAAAAAAAAAAAAAAAAAAAATTCCAGTAGGATTTTTTGAGCAACTCAACAAATTTATTACAATATATAAATAGGAGAATAAAGGTCTGTGAAGAGCCAAGTTAATTCAGAAAAAGGAGAGGGGCTCACCCTCCCACCAGATACAAATACTAACAAACAACAAAGCCACGATGACTACATGGTATTCATGCAGAAACTAGCAATTGGACTAAAAACTAGAAAAGAGGGTGTGAGAACATGTTAAGTATATATGAGAACTTGGTATATTACAGAGGCGGCACCATAAACCAGTGGAGAGAAAAAATGCTATTGGGAAAAGCAAAAATATTGCTGGCTTTCTGTCTTACGGGATATACAAAGGCAAAAATCTAAATGTAAACAGTAAAACTACAAGCTAACAAAAGAAAAGGTAGGAGAAAAGTTATGTAACATGTAGAAAAGCATTTCTTAACCAAGACCAAAAGTGTAAATCACAAGTTGAACAATTTGATGGATTTGACTACATTGTAAGTAAGAGTTTCTATTCAACAAGGACACTGTAGACAAAAATCACAAGTGTGTAGAGACTGGGAGAAGACAGATTAATATCTAGACTATAAAAGGAGCTCCTAGAAAAAGAAGTCAGAAAACACAGCAAAAAATATGGGCAAAGGATAGAATAGGCAATTTACAGGAGATTCACGAATGGCTAATGATATATCAAGGTAATCAGAGAAATACAAATTACAATCACCAGGAGATAGTATACCCACCAGATTTGCCAAAATTAAAGAGTAAAACAACCCCAAATAATGGCAAGGATGCAAAGATACTGGAACCCCTTGCATTGCTAGTGAGAGGGTAGACTGGGGCAGCCATTTTAGTAGCAGTAAAGCAGAATTTAGTGAAAATATATACGTATGTTCCCTATGAACCTCAAACTTTCTGCTGGGCAGGTACCCAACAAATATGCTCCCAGTCACATGTATACAGAGGGAGAGATACAAGGATGCTCCCAGGTGATGAAGGTGGGGAGTTTGAGGCAATGTAGGTGTACAGCAGTAAGAGTCTGTATAAATAAAAAGCAGACTCTTCCTTCATACAATAATACACATGCATCAAGTAGAAGTCATGACTTAGAGGTATGTGGAGCAACACTGATAAAGCATACTGCTGAGTTAAGTTTAAGAAGAAAATGATAAGACCAGCAGGACAATACCACTTAGGTAAGTTCAAAACGCATACAACAAGGCAAACAAAGGCACATACGTATGCCAGGAATTAATGCTGACTGGGGAATGGGAGCCAGGAAAAAAGAAAAATAATTATAAGAGTTTCTTAAAAAAATTTTTAAGAGAAGGACTTGTTTGGACTGATGAGTTTACCATGATCCTGTAATGATGGTTATAACTTTAATTACAAGTATATTTATAATAGTTAACACTTACATGACACCCACTATGTACCATGAACTGTTTTAAGTATTATATACACACCTTAAATCATTTTTATAATTTATAATAAAAGATGTAATAAATCTTTAAATAATGTAAGTCTTTAAAATAAAAATTTATAATAAATCTGTATGATACCATGAGGTAGATCTATTGTTTCCATTTCAGAAATAAGACACAGAAAGATTCTGCATCTTTCCTTGGGTCACACAGCTAGTAAACAATGGAGCTGGGAGTCAAGTCTAAGCGAGCTGCCTCCGTGGCCCATTACATTGCACTTGCTAGAGTGATTCACCCACTCTCTTCAACTGAGGTCTGAAAAAGTCACCACAACTCTTTATAACCATAACTAATAGCTTAATTAGCATTTGGAGGGAAAAAAATCCTTTATAATATCAAAGCCCCGTAAGCGTGCCAGTTCTCAAATACTCAAACAATAAGCTCTTTAAGGTGAAAATACATGGATTTAAATTTTTTTAATCAATCATCCATAATAATAGGGGCAATGGTATCAAGAATAAAATGCAGCTCACACCCCTCGTAGCACTTAGTGTGTTTTACCCATGGGTGGTCTGTCCATGATTCACTGTCCTCCCTAGACTGTGACCTCCCCCAGGCGAGGGACTGTATCCAGCCACTGTGTACCCTGTGGAATCTGACACAGGCCTCACCTGGCAAGTGGTACGAATGCAGTAAATGAGAGCAACGAATCCCCCCAACCTCAGTTTTAACTGCTGGTTACACTACTGCTCCCTCCCTGGAAACCTAATTTTTAAAATACCAACAATGACTCAAAGGAAAGGGAGATATCCCTCTCCTTTTCCAAGAGGCAGAAGAGTCTGGAAAAGACACACCACCCCCACTTAATTATATCCAAGCCCGAAATGTTCAAAAAGCAACCTGGTACAGTTTCAACCAACACACATACCTGAGAGATCCAACAGGTATTTACTGAGCACCTACTATGTGCCCGGCACCGCTCTAGGCAATAGAGATACAACAGTGAACTAAACAGACAAGTATACCTGTCCTTATGGAAGTGGCATTCTGGGAAGGCAAAGAGACAGATAGACTTAAAATATAAAGTGTTTTAGATAATATATAATAATCTAAAGCAGGAATAATAGACAAAAGTAATACAAAGCAGGGATAGACAAAAGTAGGAGGGCTTACCAATTTTAGATAGGTGGCCAGGGAAGCCCTCATGAGAAGGTGACATTTGATTTAAAGACCTGAGTGAAGCAAAGGAGTGAGCCATGCTCTGACAACGGGGGAACAGCATTCTAGGTAGAAACTCAACAGGTGCAAAGGTCCTGGGATAGGAGTCCACCTGGCACATTTGAGCAAGGAGGACAGCATGGCTGGGGTGAAATGAGCAAGGTACAGAGCAGTAAGAGATGAGGTCAGAGAGGTAACGACTGGAAAGATGAGCTCCTGAATTAGACATTACAGACAATGGCCAGGCAAGCCAGAGTACCTGGTATAACCTGGGGCTGATTCAGATGCTCAGAAAGATGAGCAAATGAGAACAATGGGTTCCAGCAAGCTTTCCTCCTCAGGGCCATATTCAGGCATTAACTTGTTATTTGCATACAATTTAGATATGTCTACATAGCACAGATCATCTCTACTGGATCATTTTCATGGTTAAATTGTACTGCCCTGCAGATGGGCACTTCACGATTTATTCCCTTCCCTATTTCCTCTCACAGCTCAATATCATCGAACTAGAAGATACTTTATGCCAGAAATGAATCACAGAACAAAAGGAGACTGCACGCCAAGGGATTCTATAAATGATCACTCCATAACATGGCAGAAAGGGGGCTCTTATTTTACGTTTAAACTTCCATCACTTACCAGTGGGGTCAACGCAGCCACAGGGATGGAAAGTCCAGTGCAATTCTAAGACAGAACATTTTAAGAAGCAAATGTGATTTTCCCACAATCCATAACTCATCTCTGACAGATGCACTCCTATCTACTTAGAGATCATTATCTCCTCCCCAAATGCTCAGGCACAAAAGCAGGAAGCGCAAAAGGGCAACTCTTACTTGTGTTTCAAGATGCTTTCCACAGAAAAAAAATTAAATCACACCACTGTCAACATGCCTCAGCTGCATGCAGAATCCTACAGGATCCGTGGAATAAATCCCACTTGAAATGACTTATTTCAAGTTGAAATGACTTATTTCAAGTTTCATATTACTGATGAAGTTAAGACAGAAATGCAGGACTTGCTAATAACTCAGGGAATCTGGGTAAATAACAACTTACCAACCCACATGGTGGGAGGTGGGGTGGTAGCAACAGGAAGCTGCAATTTTCCTAAAATTTTATATCTGACCAGAACCTTCGAAGCTATTGATATCTGCCCTCCTCTTTCCTGCTGGACTTGTTCTCTGCATGTAACACACACAGGTAGGTATTCTGCACCTACGTAACCCCTCCCTAATTCTCCCTAAGGCACTTCTTGCTGAAGAGAAACAAACCACAGGTTCACAAGCTTATGCTAAAACTAAGCTAAGCTTATTTTTAAAACACTGAGGAATTTATCTGTGTCTAGGATTTCTAACAATCCAGACACAAGACTTGACAAGTATACAGAGCCAACAAGATTTTTTTTTTCCCCTACAACTGATTTCTGGACCGCAAAGGAAAGAACCTGACTCACTCTCAGATCTCTCAATTTTTAGCCAAGAATTTAAGACGGGAGTCATTAGAAGTATAAGTGGTTTAAGGACTAGGCCCTGTCATTCCAATCACTGAAATTTGCAGAAGCTGGCCCAGCAAATGAGTATCTGGCAGAGCAAAAAAGCCCGTAGGACTCCCAGTGGGTGCCAGTAATTTCCACGCAGAAAGTCTGCGGATGGAGTCATTGGAAACAGCCCAGAAAAGCTTGTAAGTGACCAGCCCGAAGCCCATCTTTTTCTCACCCCAAGAAATGTAAACAGGAGGCCAGCTGTAAATGTCATATTATACGTGAGGATTTTTGCAATGTCCAGCCTTAGGGTATCAGGTAGCAAGAGTTAGAAAAGCTCTAGTGGATGTTCTCAATGTCCTCAATTTAACCAAGTAATCGGATTTCCCACCACTTTCCATTCCTTCCATCCACTGTCCAGCACAGCGGGTAAAGCCTGCTCATGGCGCACAGTCCACCACCCACCCCCGCAGTGATGCCTGCACACTTCCGCCCACCAGCGGAGCTGGGGGTCCACAAGGAGCCACGTGGATTTAGTCCCTACTCTGTTGATGTTGGTGTACGCATTACTTTAACGGCCTAACTTACATAGTACACTGACAAAATATAACTACGAAAAATAATTCCAATGTATTGAGGCAGGAGATAGGTGGGCTCCAGGTTAGGCATTTACAACTGGCCTCCTGTTTACATTTTTTGGGGTGAGAAAAAGATGGGCTTCAGTCTGGACACTTACAACTAGCCTCCTGTTTGCATTTCCTGAGACAGGAGATAGGTGGGCTCCAGGTTAGACATTTACAATCAGCCTCCCGTTTGCACTACGAAATAGAAATAACAACAGAAGCAGGGTAAATAGCTGGACTTTGTCTCCTGTGGACACTTTAAGGTAACAGTCATGGCAGGGACAGAGAGGGGCTAAACCCTGTCTGAGTAAAAGATCAAGAGGTCACATACTTCCCATCCTTAGGGTCAAGGGAGACACTGCACGTGTGCAGAAAGCCTCCTTGGGGGTCAAAAAGGAGGGGGCGCCACCCCATAATAGGTGATGCCAAGGCCCCCTATAGGCCTCTGGGCTGGAATCCATCTTGGAAAAAAGTTGCACACACGTCGGGGAGGGTCCTAGGGCTGGTCACGTGTGGAAAAAGAAACCAGATAATTGGCCAAAGGTAAACAAAGACCCAGAAGAACTGCCCTATATAAATGATTTAACTGCCTCTTCACTGCACCCCTCCTGATTAGGGGGGGATGCCCACACCCACACCCTTTCTCTCCCAGTGTGTATCTCTGCCTTGCTTCTGTCTTAACTGAAACTGTTTCTCTGTGTGCTCCCCCACTTGTTGTGCTCTGTTTCTAATAATAAACTTTGTTTATTATTAAAGTCTCTATGAAACTAAGCTGGATGACTTGGAAAATGTCAATAAAAGTTGAGTTGCTAAAAACTGCTGTTCAATTAGGTGTGGTCATGATAACTGTAAAAGACTAGAAACCATTTCGAAAAATCTAGAAGGATTCTGTAACCAGTTTGTCCTGTTCTTTAAAGAAACCAGAACAGAAGATTATAGGTGATACATTACAGATATGCTTTCTACAGGGGAGAAGATGCAGACTTTCCACCAGTAAACCCATGCTTGGTGAAAGGGCCTTGCACCTACATCTAAAGACTGGTGAGTGAGGGAGAACAATCAAGATGGTGGAGTAGTAGAACCTGAAGCTCATTCCCTCCCACAGAGACTGGTGAGTGAGGATTTTAAGTTAAAATGACATACATGCTTAAGATTATGATTCCTAGCTTTAGCCAACTGGTTTGGGTGGGGTTTTTTTGATACTGTAAATTAAATGTTTATTTTAATTGAAGGATAGTTAATTTACACTGTGTTAGTTTCAAGCATATAGTAAAGTGATTCAGTTATATATAAATATATTTTATGTATTCTTTTTCTGATTCTTTTCCCTTATAGATTATTACAAGATACTGAGTATAGCTCCCTATGCTATACCGCAGGTCCTTGGTGGTTATCTATTTTATATTTAGTAGTGTGTATATAATAATCCCAAACTCCTATTTTATCCCACCAACCCTTTCTCCTTTGGTAACCATAAGTTGGTTTTCACTGTCTGTGAGTCTATTTTTATTTCATAAATAAGTTCATTTGTGTCATTTTTTAGATTCCACTGATAAGTGACATCATATGATATTTGTCTTTCTCTGTCTGACTTACTTCACTCAGTATGATCATCTCTAGGTCCATCCATGTTGCTGCAAATGGCATTATTTCATTCTTTTTTATGGCTGAGTAGCATTCCATCGTATATATGTACCACATCTTCTTTATCCATTCATCTATCGATGGACATTTAGGTTGCTTCCATGTTTTGGCTATTGTCAACAGTGCTGCAATGAACACTGGGGTGCAGATGTCTTCTCAAATTATAGTTTTCTCCAGATGTATGCCCAGGAGTGGGATTGCAGGATCATATGGTAACTTTATTTTTAGTTTTTAAGAAACTTCCATACTGTTCTCCATAGTTAGCCAACTGATTTTTATCAAGGGACAGTGTCTCCAAATCATCAGCTAAGAGAACTTCTCCTGGAGTGTCAGCCCTGGAGTGAAACCCTGCTCTCCAATGAGTGAGCTGCAAGATAGCAGTTTCCATGAATTCACCAGCGCAAATACTGGCTCGGCCAAGAGCTTCTGGGCTCATCACAGAGGAGGTGGTATTGGCTCCAGGTTTCTATACCTGGGCAGGTCAGTTGTATGTTAATACTCAGGGGACAGGGAGGAAGATGGCCTGATCCTCACAGGAAATGTGGATGCAAAGCTGTTGGGTGTTATAGACACACAATAGGTCCTTCTAGGACTCAAAATGCTTCTGAGCTAATATGTCACTGTTACAACAGACTCGAGGGCACATGAAGGGGAAAGTTAAACTCTGATCGCTCCCTGCATGATAATACTCGAGAGATTTTTCCTCATTCCTTACTGTCTCCAGAGACTCCACTACCTGTTGAAGAGTCCAAATCACTCATTTTTTAAAAGACGGTTTTCTCTTGTATTAAAATCTAATTGGATTCCTACAGTTTTAACAGACTTAGTGACTTTAACAGATCAACTGGCTTAATTCCATCAAAATGAATAATAGAGGAGAAAAAAGAGGTTAAGGGCACTGGGAAAAATACATGACCTTCACTTGGAACCTGGCTGAGAAAATCCCCTATGATCAGATACCATCAATTCTGGAGATTCCTGAAGCTTTGAAAGACAAAGAAGCAGTGGCGACCAAAAGAGAGACAGGGGATGTGGAAGTGACATGTGTCAGATACAGGTGTGTCCTGCCTTACATCCTCCCAGCCCACCTTTCGATTCCAGCAGTTTCTGAGGCGACCAGCTGTGCACAGAAGTTAGTACCAGCCTTGGCTGCACTATTTAAAACCTCCTACTTTCTGACCTGGGGCTGTTCTATGGGAGCCAATTCAAAAAGTCGATGGGAACGAACTTTCAAGAGGTACAGGTACCTGTCTTGACAGGTTCAAGAGCAAACTTGGAAGTACAAGAGAGAATTAACACGCCCATGGGGCAACGCTTGATCAGTGGGTTGGCAGCCAGTGGATAAATAATCCCATCTTCCGGACCTGGGGTAGAGAATTCTGAAGCACATTCCTACAAGGGCAACGGTGATTCTGTTTAATCGCCCACGGCGGTAACCAGCACAAAAACCTGCCCTTTTGGTTGCCTTTGTCAATTTCCATATTTCCCTCTTGCTGGTCTCCCTAACTCCAAAATCCTGCACCCAAGCCTTCATCTCTCAGGCTCTGCCCTCTGGGAGAATCCACCTAAAACAATAGGTACTACGCACTGTTACACAGGGTGCCAGACAGTAGCCAAAATGGTACACTTGCTTTAATCTGTCATCAGAGCTATTTGCTGGTCCCTCCTCTTTTCTTTTCCATCCAGATTCACTCTTCTAGGCTGAAGTTCCATAAGCATGATGTCAAATTTCATTTCCTCCTCAAATCTTTCAAGAGTTCTATCGAGGAATAGAGAGAGAAATTTCCAGACAAGGGCCCGATCTAGACACTGCGAATAGAACATAACTGATTAAAAAGTTCAAGGCGGGGTATCTCCAGGACATGGGGAGTCACACATCTAATGGTCCACAGTCGCCAGCAGCCCTGGACCCTCAGATCTGAGCCAAACAAAGAAGGCAGCCCCTCTCTGAGGCAATGACAGGGACTCTAGAGTCTGGGGCTATGGAACTAAGATCCGCTGACAGGCAGAGCAGTAAGAGACTGTTTTACCCCATGAGCAGTTGTGACAAGAGCAATGAGATTCCGCCTTCTATTTCACACCATACACAGAAGATGCTGAACTAGGATTCCTGTAACAAAGCAGCAATCACCCTCTATTGGGCAAAAGAGGCCGCATGTATTATCTTTGGGATTGCAACCAAAATCAATATAAAGCAGAGCAGTGCTATGCAGGCAGCAAAATGTGTGGGTTCCATCAGAGAGCTGCCAGGGTCTACGTGGTCTGCCTCAATCTAGGTGTTTTACAACCTAGGGAGTGAGGAGTTAAGATCAGTAGTGCCTCACCCAGAAGAACTGCAAACAGGTACTCAAACAAATACACATCCACGTCCACAAACATTCACAGCAGCACTATTCACAAGAGCCAAAAGGTAGAAACAACTCAAATCTCCATCCACTGATGAATGGACAAATTACAGCATAACATACAATGGAATATTATTCAGCCATAAAGAGAAATGATCAGATGTGCTACAATGTGGTTGAACCTCAAAAACATGATGCTGGATGAAAGAAGTCAGACGCCAAAAGTCACCTATTGTATGATTCCACTTGTAAGAACTACCCAAAACAGGTAAAACCGTAGAACAGAAAGCAGATTGGTGGTTTCCAGGGGCTCGGGGAAGTAAGTGCTTCAGGAGTTTATTTTGGGGTGATGAAAATGTTCTGGAACAAGATGGAAGATGGAAGTGGTGGATGCACAGCATTGTGGAAGTACTAAATGTCACCAAATTGTCCATTTTGAAATGGTTACTTTAGGGACTTCCCTGGCAGTCAAGTGGTTAAGACTCCGCACTTCCAATGCAGGGGCCGCGGGTTTGATCCCTGGTCGGGGAACTAAGATCCCACATGCCTCGAGGCATGGCCAAAAACATAAAATTAAAAAAATAAAATAAAGTGGTTATTTTATGATATTTGAATTTCACCTCAGTTTTTAAAAAATGAAGGAAAAAAAAAAGGATTAATGCCTTAAGAATCAGAGAACCCTCCACAGACAATTCTAACATAATCTGTGTCTGTCAGCCTCTCCCCACGTCCTCCTACACATCCTGAAAGCGATTCTTCTCTTTTTTCCATGTATATGGAACTTTATTTTATTATAAGGCTGGTCTTATTTCCCCTTAATGCAGGCAGAACTATACACCCAGGGCCACTGGCTAAAAACTGGGAGGCATTTCTAAACAACAGCTCAAGTTTTCTTAGTAAAATAGGAAGTCAGTCAACCAACACAGGAGTAAAAAACTATTTGCACAAACTATCACAAATTGTTAACAGCGGAAGTTCTACAGTGGTGAGACCACGTTGTTCTTTCTTCTATTTTCCAAAGTTTGTCACATCCTGTTACATTACTTCTATAATCGAAAAAGTTAAACTAACAAATAAATTATATCATTCTGGAATTGCCTTCTTAGGTAGACTGTATTACACACAGAGCAGAACTCAGTAGGAAGCAGTTCTCACTTCACCCAGAGATGCTGCCAGGCCCACACAATCACTCCCTCAAGTCCAGATGTGAAATTCTCTACTGGTCCAGGTGCCCCAGAAAGAGGGAGGTGTGGGCAAACCTCTGTCAGTGCCGCAGGCAGGCTCTCTCAGTCCCATTGTTGCCCCATTTACAGTTTGCATGGCTCATCCGAGCATCACTTATTGACTTCGAGAAGGATCCTGCACACCTGAGGTCAAGGCCTTGGGAAGATGAGATGTGCCCCTTGCAGAGGGCAAATCTGAGGCCACTGAACAATGATACAGTGAGAAATGGCTGTTTTTAAAATCCTACTTGAAACAATTCCTCTAATGCTCGTGGCTAAATATAAACATCCTGCTCTCTCACCTTCCTCGGGGCAAATCTCAATGCTTTTTCCCAATCACCCTTCTTCCTGCAGCTTCTGATGCCACTGAGCACTCCCACCTTTCAAAGCCTCGGGGATGATGAACCCTCCCCAGGCCCCTCCTGCATCTGCGGCAGGGCACATGTCGTCTTTCTCACCAAAGTCTTCTAGTTATCTTTCACCACCCAGCTGTGGGTGAACCCTGAGGGCCAATCCGCAGTTCTATGCATGTACCTTTGTCTACAAAGGGCTTTTTCTCACTGTGTCTTCAATTGCTGCCTTTTCTCAGAGGAATTACAAATGCTCACTGTCAGCCCTCAAACTACAGATTTCCAATCATCTATAAAATGCCTTCCCTTGAACTTATTTACAAAACAGGAACAGAGTCACAGATGTAGAAAACAAACTTATGGTTACCACAGGGGAAAGGAGGCGGGGTAGGGATAAATTGGGAGATTGGGACTGACATATACACACTACTGTATATAAAATAGAGAACCAACAAGGACCCACTGTATAGCACAAGGAACTCTACTCAATACTCTGTAATGACCTATATGGGAAAAGAATCTAAGAAAGAGTGGATATGTGGATATGTATAACTGATTCGCTTTGCTGTACAGCAGAAACTAACACAACATTGTAAATCAACTATACTCCAATAAAGATTAATTTTTTAAAAATGCTTTCACTCAAAGGACCCCCTCCCTGCCCCATTTCCTCCCCCACCCCTATTTTTAAGATTTTTTTGATGTGGACCATTTTAAAAGTCTTTTTATTGAATTTGTTACAATATTGCTTCCGTTTATGTTTTGGTTTTCTGGCCAGGAGGCATGTGGGATCTTTGCTTCCCAACGAGGGATCGAACCCTCATCCTCTACATTGGAAGGGGAAGTCTTAACCACTGGACTACTAGGGAAGTACTCCCCCACTCAGCCCCCCCGCTTTCTTATTACATCATCTGCCCACAGGCTGGCTTCTCCCGGCCCAAACCCCACTCACAAGTCATTCTAAATCCTCCCCACTCTATTTCTCACACTCTGGTAACCATTCCTGTCTAGTTTTCCCTGTTCAGAGCTGACCATTCCTGTCCCACTCCCGGCCACCACCCCAGTCCACGTCCGTGCTGGCCACCAAAGAAGTCCTCCAAAGGGGTGATCAGAATTGGGCTTCTCCCACACGGAACTGTGCACATTCTGAGATAACAGAACTGTGTCCAGTCAGGAAAGTGGAAATCTCTCAGGGGAAATTTTATGTGGAAAACTGGTTAAACACAGGATGGAAGAACAGAAAGAACCACCAGGGAAGGGTGAGGCCTCCTGGAGGTCCGTGTAATCCCTAGGTTACCTCTAGGGCTGAAGGGATCCTGGGGAGAGGGGTGGAAGCAGCACCCGGAAGGGGCCGGACTTGGTGGGTGGGGCTGGCCGGGGCCCACGCCCACCTCAGGCGGAGGGAAACGGACAGCCACGCCCACCCTCCTTGCCCCCGCCCACGCTGCTTCCACACACACCCCAACCCCCACAACGGACTGAACCTGCCCGACGGAACCCAGAGCAAGGCATCCCATAAAGGCCTTCCTTACACACAGCCAAACAGGCAAGTTTGCGCACTACAAGATTATTCAGAACCAGGGTTTACATGCCAGGGCACCTGCCCTAAAGGTTTGGTGTTTGCTTGTTAGGCCCTGAGCATGGTGTCCTTCTAGAGACTCTGGCATAATTCTCTGTTATTTTTTTCTCCAGGTCTTTAACCCTCCATCCTACCTCTTGCTGAACCGCCTGCCCTTTCTCAGGGTCACACTTCATTTTGTCTCCTGCTGTTGCTCTTTGCTCTTCCTGCAGGAATTTCACATACCCCCAACCCCTTGTTCAAATATGGACATAGGGCAGGTACAAGGTCATGGTTAAAAGCATGGTACAACTCTCATTCCAAACATGAAGATCACAAGTTCCATTAGGCTGGTTCCAATTCCACCCACAGACTTTTTTCCTCAGTTCTTTTTTAAAACTCACGCTCCACCATTCTCAAATCTCCTACTGTGTTTAAAACAAAAAGAAGCCTACATTTTAAAGAACAACTAGTTCCCATGCCAAAGACCATCCTCTTAATGGTGCTTTTGTCCCAGAATCAGTGGGAGCAACGCCTGCCCCCACTACATGCCCACTGCGTGCTGTCACCTCTCTGCCCAGGTTTCAGGATTAACACAGGAAAAGCTGGGGAGCATTTCTAGCCAAAAGCCAAGGATGCCGGTCCATCTAAAAGCATGGCAAAATGGTCTGCAATATTTCCTCCCACATTTAAATGGGGCTGGATAAAAGGTACACCCCGGTTCTCTTCTTTTTTTCATCATATCCCTGATCATGATATAGACAGTCTATCATTTAGGAAAGGTTGCAGGTAACAAAACTGATAGTGGCCTGAACTTTATAACCCTTTTTACTATTTAGCAATAAGTTCAGAGTTGGGTGGACCCAGAGTCCACACCTCTGCTCAGCCACTCTCTGTGTAGTGGCTTTGGCCCAAAGCACAAGCCCTCATGGTGACAAACTGGCTGCCACTACTCCAGGTGCCATGTCAACACACATGGGTATCCAGGGAAATGAGACCAAGGGACTTCCTCCTTCTGTAGCTTTCTCCTTTTACCAGAATCAAAACATTCCCCTTTTGCCCCCAGCAGCCCCCTCTCCAAGCCCCACTGGTCAGAATGGGTCTCATGACCATCCCTAGCAACAGGAGGGGCTGGTGGGCGAGTACTTGGCCATGAGTGGCTCAGACCAAGCACAGTTCATCCCTGGGCCCAAGACCACTGGCTGTGGAGCAAATCAGGGGTCCAGTGGCAAGAACAAACAAGGAATGGCTATTGGGTTGGCATCCAACAGCTACTGTCACAGGCAGTCTCCCCAGAATCATGTTTCTAGGCTGCTTGAAAGAAAGAACACACTTTGAGTACGGAACAGGATGGCAGAATTCTCTTCGTTGGGCTTTCACGGCTATTCTCACCTACCTCAAAGTCATCGAGGAAGCAGCCAGGGCTAAACAAGAGATAAGTATTATTCCCTCATTTAATTGACCTGGTATATGACAGGCATGTACTAGACTCAACAAATGCCTCAGAAATAAAGGAAGGGGAAAACAAATACACTACCTTCTTGTCTTCCAGAACATACAAGGACAAATTCAGTGGAAATGTTGAACTTCCGGTTCACTTTCACCATCTCAGAAAAAGTTAAAAGAGCTCCCAAGCCTGTCTGGCTCCATTTCCTCAGTGATGAGATAAGCATTTTTGGCATCACATCTGTGACATCCACCATATCTGCCGCCTAAGCTCAGACCTTACTGACCCCATAGCCTCCTGATTCTGAGTCCTTTGGTCTTTCCAGGGCACAGAACCTCCACTCACGCTGTTTCCTTTATCTGCCACCCTCCTCCCATGCCCACTCTGGCCCTTCTCTGCTCACTAAATGCCAACTCATCCTGCTAGAATCAGATGCCCAAAACCTCCTCTGACCCCCCAGATAGACTAGGTGGGTCCCTTCTTGGGGATTGCACAGCACTGGTTTTGTATTTCAACCAGAAATGTTTGTTCTGGATTATAGTTTATTGGAGTAGCCATCAAATCCCACACTAAACTGTCTCAAAACAGCAGCCACGTGGAATTTATCTTCTTAACCCTGGTGCTGGGAGACACATCTAGCATATATACCATAGCAGTTCAAAGAAGTGTTTTTGTTTGCTTTTTTTGTTTGTTTGTTTGTTTTACATCAAGGATATTTACCGCTGACCAGAAGAAGTTCTTGAAATCTCCATGTTCAGCTTCTCTCTGTTTCTTCCTCCCTTTCTACAGTCTTTCACTGCTATTCAAAGGCTCGGTTCGCAGGACACGTTAAACTGTTAAAATGGCCACGATCCTTGGCACTCCCCCCATCAGGAGGGGGAGGGGCCTGTCTCCCTGCCCCGCGAATCTGCTTGGCCTTGTGATGTGCTCTGACCTATGAACACAATGGAAATGACATTGCGTCTGTTCCACGCCCAGGCTTCGAGAGGCCTTTCAGTTTCTGTTCTTGCTACTTTGGGGACCCTGCCCAGCCACGTGCGACCCGGAGTGGCCTGCTAGAGAGTGAGATATATTCTTTGACCCTCACCCCAACTGCCCAGCCAACAGTCAGCCAACCACCAGCCATGTGAGTAAGGCAATCCAGGAATACCAGGCCCAACCCGCCTGCCAGGTGACTGCAGACACATAAACAAGCCCAAGGAGAGCCACTGAGCTGCCCAGTTCAGATAAGAAGAAAGGCCCAGCCTAACTTTAAGCTGAATAAAGTGGTGGTGACTTTAAGACATGAAGTTTCAGGATGTTTGTTATTGGTTACACAGAAGGAGACAACTAGTACATGAGATCTGAGGATGAATTTGTAACACTGAAAGCTGGATAGGATCTGAGAATACCTTCTAGTCCAAATCTGTCTTTTTAAAAGGAAAATCGAGGCCCAGAGAAGCTGAACAATTAACTCCAAGCACACAGAGCCAAGACTAGGAGACTACCTTATTCTAGGTCTCACTGGCCTGACCACTTCATACCACAGATACACCAGGCCTTTCTCTACATCCAAGGGTCTATTATGTACTCAAAAAATGCTCACCAAGAGATTATTAACAGAATTATGACAAATGCATTCATTACATGCCATGCAGCTGGGTTTTTTTAAAGACAGATTCACCCAGTGGCATGGAAAGATTTCCAAGACTATCATGTGACAAATACAAACAAAACAATACAAAAGCAACTTTGTAAAACTCAAAACAATTTATAAAAGAGGGCCTCATTTCCCTTCCTTGTTGAAAAGGGTGCCTAAAATGTTGACTTTGCAGGATCAGAACGGAACAGAAGGGCAGAGAGCAAGGGGGCGGCAGAGAACTTCGAACACATCAAAAAGCAAATCTACTTTCTGTCCATTCCCAAATTAAAATAAGTGTGAGCGAGAGAGAAATGTGCTTCCTTCTTTTCCCACAGAAACACACGGAGGTCCACAGGGGACCTCCCCCCAGGTCACCCTCATGGCACCTTGAGCACAGAAAGCTGGCAATTATTCTACTCATCATCTTCATAATTATGATATGAATAGCTACTTTCATTAAGCCTCTCTCAAAGTAGTCACTTACTTATCATGCAAAATCTCTGCAAAACACAAGAGGGGAAGGGCTCCACCTATGTTACAGAATAAGAAACCGAGGTACAAAAGAAAGCAAACAGCTCAAGGTCAAGGCCCACAGCAGCACCACCAAAACACCCACCCTACCCCACCACCCCGTCTCCTGACTCTCAGAGCTGAGCTGCCCCCGCTCACGGGCTGTGTCTGCACAGCATCCCCATACGTGAGATGAGGGGAAACTAACAACATGATGACTCACATGGACTTCAAAGGCCAGCAAATCCAAGCAGCCACCTGAGGTCAGTAGCTGAAGCTGTGGCAAGTCCTCATGAGAGCCCGCGTGCCCCAACCAAAAAAGATAAAAATAAATAAATAAAAATAAAGAGAGACCTCCTCAAGTTTGGCTGTTCTGGACTGTGCATCCACTGGGGGAAAGAATATTTATGGCTTCAAAATGTGCAGAAACCCCTGTGCCCTGGGAGCCTAGACCACACTGTCCCAAGGGAGACATGAAGGGGAGCTGATGAGTAAATGCATCCCTAACCCCCCTCCTCAGTTCTTGGGACCCCATTTACCTTTGATGACCAGGGGTGAGGGGGCAGGTGAGGGCCTCCCTCTGCCTCGGCCCACAGTGGGATGAGGCAGGAAGATGTGCCACTGGGGGTCCTCACGGCGGCCAAGTGGCTGCAGCCCATCAGGAGGCCCAGAGCCCCCAGCCAGTGCCCAGCACGGCTCACACACAGGCCGTCAAGCTTCAGCCTCCAGCAAACATTCTGTCTTTTCTCTGTCCATCAGTGCAGCACAGTGCGTGGGGGAAATTAAACTTCAGAAACACGTGCCAGGTGCCACCGCCTCTTCTCAGATTCGTGCAGAATCCTGGCTAAGGGGGTCCAAGGCTGCAAAGTGTGGGGTCCCCTTCATCTTACGGCTGGGCCTGGGGACCGGCTCGGTGGAGAAGGACAGCGAATGCATCCTTGCTCCACTGCTAAAACCTCTCTCAGTTCCTCGCTGCCTCCCTCACGGGGTAGGGGGCGGGGGGAGCGGCCCAGGAATCTCAAGACGTGAACGATGAGCTGTCTCACACCTGGCAAGAGAGCAAGGCCTCTCCCAAAAGCAAAGGCTCAAGTGCACAGCAGCCCCGCTGGCCTGGCCGCTCCCTGTCCACTGAAGCAGTTTCCCAGCAGCCCCGGGTCCAAAAGAGGCTCAGATGAAGAAGCAAAGGTGTGGGGATGGCTTCTGGTCTCCCCTCTGTCATGTCCTAGCCCTGGAGCCACTGGACCTTCCTGAGCCTCAGTTTCCTCATCTGTGAAGTGGAGATGACACCTACCTCATAGAACTGTTGTGAGAATTACACGAGGCAATAGTTCTCAACTAGGGGTGATGCCCCCCCAAACCCCCCTCTCCCACCAAGAAGGATTTGCAGAGTCCGGAGAGTTTTTTGGGAGTTACAACTGGTGGTGAGGGTGCTTCTAGCATCTAGTGGGTGGAGACCTGGGATGCTGCTGAGTGTCCTACGATGCTCAGGACACGCTCACAGCGAAGAATGATGCAGCCAGAGATGGCGACAATGCTGAGGCTGAGAAACCCTGGTACCACATGATTTGCACGGAAGGAACTTAGCAACTACAGGGCACCACTTATCACTGTTATTATGAGGGAAGACCATGTTCTTGTGGCATCTGAACAAACTATTTCCATGGGACAAAAACAGTTTCCTGTTGTCATTCTTGCTTTTTTACCTCAATACATGATGAGGATCTAGGAACTTCGAGCTCCTATGCTATAAGCTGTAAAGGAGAGAGCACCAGGGAGAGTCTAATGCACACAGTAGGTGGTTAATAAATGCCTGCTGTCTAGTGCACAAAGAGCTTTGGAATCCAGAGAGGTATGCAGGCCTGCCAAGTAGCAGGGCTGAAGGGGGATAAAAAGAAGATGCCATAGGGCTTCCCTGGTGGCGCAGTGGTTGAGAATCCGCCTGCCGATGCAGGAGACACGGGTTTGTGCCCCGGTCTGGGAAGATCCCACATGCCACAGAGCGGCTGGGCCCATGAGCCATGGCCACTGAGCCTGCACGTCCAGAGCCTGTGCTCCGCAACGGGAGAGGCCACAGCAGTGAAAAGGCCCGCGTACCGCAAAAAAAAAAAAAAAAAAAATGAAGATGCCATAAAGAGAAGCTACCAAGTAGATGAACGAAAAAGAAATACCTTAAATACAGGTGTCAGCATCAGCAAACTTTTCCAGCTGCCGACCCGGCCAAGGAGGGTTCAGAGGGAAGAGAGATCCTGAAGGCAGATGCCAACCTACTAATGGAACTCAGGGTTCACTGAAAATGCCCCCATGTCCTGACTCCAGAGGGCTTCATCATAACCTCTCCAGATGGGTGTCAAGGAGTCTATGGGGGGCTTTAAAAGCAGCTAAGAGTACGGGACTTCCCTGGCGGTGCAGTGGTTAAGACTCCATGCTTCCAGTGCAGGGGGCACAGGTTCAATCCCTGGTCGGGGAACTAAGATCCCGCATGCCACACAGCGTGGCCAGAAAAAAAAGCAGCTAAGGGTAGAAGACGATGAGGGTAAAGTTTGTGGTAGAGAAATAGGATCATCAAACCTGCAGCACGGGCAAGAGAGGTTGGGGCTGTAGGTGCCTGGCAGAACCATAAAACTACAGATCAGTGTTAGACAGTCACCTGAGGACCCAAGTCCGATGGGTGGGTGGGTAAATGGAGGGGTTCAGCCCAGATCTGACTCCACTGATACTAACCCAAAACCACTCAATTAACTTTCCAAGTATTTTCATTTCCCTACATTAACACATTAAAGATCTATTACTTACAAAATCTTTCTTCCCTTCTTGGGCTGAGAAGTATCAATTTTCTTCTTCCACATTTCAAGAAGTACCCCGTGTTCTGTTTCTAGGTACCAGAGACAAGTAAAACATCTCTGCTCACCCTGCCAGCCCAATTCCTGCAGCAGGGGTCCCGGACACGGCGAGGCAGCCTCGTCCACCGGCTTCACGGTATCAGAGACATGGGTTCAAAATCCAGCCCTTTACCAGATATGTGACCCAAGGGAGTTATTTATAATCTCTCAGGGTTTTGTTATCCTCGTTCTCTTTTAGGAAACTAAAACGACCTTGTAAGCATCTTTTAAAGAATAAATGAAATAATGTCTATTAAAGTACTTACCACCGTGCCTAGCATTTTGATCAGTTGTGATAGCTACTGGCATAATAATTTACAATATAGTGATATAAAATATTGTTATTGAAATAGACCCACAGACTTAGAGAACAAATTTATGGTTACTTGGGGGGAAGGGTGGTGGGGAAGGATATAGTTAGGGAGTTTGGGATTGACATGTACACGCTACTATATTTAAAATGGAGGGCTTCCCTGGTGGCACAGTGGTTAAGAATCCACCTGCCAATGCAGGGGACACAGGTTCGAGCCCTGGTCTGGGAAGATCCCACATGACGCGGAGCAACTAAGCCCGTGTGCCACAATTACTGAGCCTGCACTCTAGAGCCCGCGAGCCACAACTACTGAAGCCCGCGTGCCTAGAGCCTGTGCTCCACAACAAGAGAAGCCGCCGCAACGAGAAGCCCGTGCACTGCAATGAAGAGTAGCCCCCACTCGCTGCAACTAGAGAAAGCCCGCGTGCAGCAACGAAGACCCAACGCAGCCAAAAATAAATAAATAAATTTATGTAAAAAATAATAAAAATAAAATGGATAACCAACAAGGACCTACTGTATAGCACAAGGAACTCTGCTCAATAATCTGTAATAACCTAAATGGGAAAAGAATCTGAAAAAGAATAGATGCATGTATATGTATAACTGAATCACTTTGCTATACACCTGAAACTAACACTACATTGCTAATCAACTATACTCCAATATAAAATAAAAAGTTAAAAAAATAAAATAAAATATCACTATTATTAGTCATCCACAACCTTCTTTCATGGTATGTAAATTATATCTCAATAAAAAAAATTTTTTTTTTAAAGATAAATGCCAAAGTTACACATAGAAGGGGCTAGAGAGGTTGCCCACCTTCAGTCGGGGGTAGTTTATCACTGGCTTGCCCCCCTCCCTCTTTTCTAAGTCTCCGTCACCCATAACTCATCATCCTCCCCGCTCTTCAAAGCCCAGTATTCTAATCAGTTCTCCATATTAGCCTGACTGCAATGACCCTATCATGCCTCCTTTCCCCAAATTATCTTTAATTCTCAGAAAACCACCAAGCTCCTTGGTAGCTAGTCTCAGCTAGATAATAGCAAGTGAAAAATTACTTTCTTTAAAAGTCATACTAATATTAAAAATAAAAGAAAAAAGGAATGAAAAATGAGACTTCCCTGGTGGTCTAATGTTTAAGACTGCACTTCTACTGCAGGGGGCGCGGGTTCGATCCCTGGTTGGGGAAAGAAGATCCCACATGCCGTACAGCACAGCCAAAAAAAAAAAAGAATGAAAAAGTCATACTAATATATAAATGATTTATGAAAAATTTCTCCCAAGGAATATATGTTTTTTTTAAGAATAGGATCTTGTTTTCAAAAGTGTTAGACTATACATGATTTTTAAAAATTTTTTACAGGGAAATAATTTCAAACTCAAAGTTGCACACACCAAAAGAAAAACTCCTGTGTACCCTTTAGTCAGTTTCAGCAATTACCATTTTATCCTGTTTATCATTTGTTCCCTCTCTTTTCTCTCCCCAGTACACAGGTGCACGCACATGCACACACGTGCACACACACACAAGTGTAATTATAAGACATATTAAAAATTTTTCCTAAACCATTTGAGTGAGGGTTACATGCATCATGGCCTTTTGCCCTTAGATATTAACTACTTCAGGGTGTCTTTCCTAAAAACAAGGATATTTCCTTACATAACCACAAAACATTTATCAGCTACCTTTATCTAACCCACGATCCATTATCTAATTTTGTCAATACAGACTCAAATCCAGTTTAAGGTCAGGTATTGTATTGAGCTGTCATGTCTCTAGGCTCATTTAATCTGGAATATTTCCACAGCCTTCTTGATCTTGCAAGATATTGACATTTTTAAAGAATACAGCATACATGGGATATATTTTTGAGTAGGAATACCTTAAAATCTTCAATTGTTTTCTAGTCTCTGACCTTGTTATTTCTTCTAGAACTTATGGCTACCTGACAGTACCTACCTGTTGACTGTCTTCCCCGAAAAAGTGTAAGCTCCACGTAGCCACTCTCCGTGGAATCACCATGTCCCCAGAGCCAGAATGTCATGGCACCCAAGCACTCAGGGTTTGTTGAATACTCTTCCCAAGTTGGCCTCCTTCTAAACTTCTCTCCCAATGTCAGCAAAACAGTGACCAGACCGTGAACAGCTGACCCCAACTGTATGCCTGGATTCTCCTGTCCTTAGTGTGTTCATTCGTACTTGCCTACGATGAAGTGTAGGAAATGTCCTCAGACCAAGACTTGTTTATCCTGCCTCCAATCAAAACTTCTCAAAGAGGCCTCACAATATAAAACCATCCACCAATATTCTAGACAGAAACAGCAACTCAACTACTTAGTCTAGAACAAAGCCATATATATATACACACACACACACACACACACACACACACACACACACAGATAAAAGGTGGAATAAATGAGTTCAACTGAATCAAAACTGTACCCTTATTTTTTCCTAAAAAATTTTAAAAATCTGAAGGTCCCCTTGGCCTAAGATCATCCTCCTTGGTAGCACTAATACTTCCCTTTTGGGTAAGGCACGCAGCCTAATTTTAAAAGTATGCTTGAGAATGTATGCAAAATTGTTGCACTTTATTAAGGCAATAAAAACTCCCTGAACTATCATTTTAATAAAGACTGTTTTTAAATTGTGTTTTATTTACTTAATTTGATGGTGCCTTTCAGAGAGTGATGTTTTACACTTAGTTTTAAGTACCCAAAAGGTAATTATCTGTGAAAAATTCTAGAAGAACAATGGCACTGCGCTCAATATAACATGAAAGTAAAATTGCCCAACAACAGAAAACAGGAAGACGGAGCCAAGAAGAGTAAATCCTCCAATGGGCTTGTCCAGCTTTACTTACTGGGGAGTGTTTAGGAAGCTCAAACCCATTGTATGAGATTCCCCCAAAGACTTGCCACTTAGGAACACAGATAGGACCCTGTGATGCTCTGCTTCTCAACCTGGGGCACTTTTTACCTGAGGGTCTCAGTGGGAGATGAACATCTTGCTTTTTTTTTTTAATTAATTAATTTATTTATTTATTTTTGGCTGCGTTGGGTCTTCGTTGCTGCGCATGGGCTTTCTCTAGTTGCGGCAAGCGGGGGCTACTCTTCGTTGCAGTGCACAGGCTTCTTACTGCAGAGGCTTCTCTTATTGTGGAGCACGGGCTCTAGGCCTGTGGGCTTCAGTAGCTGTGGCACGTAGGCTCAGTAGTTGTGGCTCGCAGGCTCTAGAGCTCAGGCTCCATAGCTATAGTGCACGGGCTTAGTTGCTCCGCGGCATGTGGGATCTTCCTGGACCAGGGCTCGAACCCGTGTCCCCTGCATTGGTAGGCGGATTCTCAACCACTGCGCCACCAGGGAAGTCCCAGATATCTTGGTCTTTACCCAACAATTTGGGTAAAGAAATAAAACACATTTAAAATATTAAATCAGGCTAGTATATTGTACAGTAAGAAGGATGAGCTGAATTTTTTTGAGACACAGGCAATTTCTAAAGATGTTGTCCGGTAGGCAGCACAAACCCCCTTCAACCTCCAGTGGAGAAGCTCTGCTCACAGAACCCCACACCCAGATGCAGGCTCCCTGATCCTCAGCCAATCGCCCCAGCACCGAAGGCTTCAGCCGAAGAAGTGGGAGCCACTTTCACACTTCATCACTGTTCGATTCAAATAAGGGGGTGGGGCGGGGGAAGGAACACTTCCCCCAAAGAGCATTAAACTTTAAACACCCCAAACCGTATCAAGTAAAATCAATTTTGAGAAACAAGACTAGAAGCTTCATCTGAACTGGCAGGAATCTGGAATTATTGAATATCTTTAAGGACATTTGGTTTTAAGACCTTCAAGGAGAGAATATAAAGAGAAGCAGGTTAATCAGTGACTGGGGAAGAGCTTCTGTCTGCAGATAAAGGGCCAACTTGACAGTAGCCTGAGAGAGCACAGCACTTTGCCAAACAGCCTCAGCGATGCTTTTTAAAAAGGAAAAATTTTACAAAGTTAAATGTTAACCATTTGAGTAACTACTATATGTGTATATGTCAATGCACAACATGAAAATTTCAAAAAGTATCAAAGGGTACAGCTAAACCCCTACTTTCTTTCAACTCTAAATCCCCAGTTTCCCCCTTCCCTCCCAGGCGCAACCACTGTTACAAGGTCCTTATCTTTCCTTCCAAAGACTGTGTGTGGTGTGTATCTCTATTTGCTCTGTTTGTTGTTTGTTTTGACCGGTTGACTGGTTCCACAATGGTACACCTTCTCCACCCTTTTTTCCCCTTAAACTTTTCATCTATTTTAATGTTGGCTATTTAGACAGGTAAAAAATTTCTCTTCTGGGAATTCCCTGGCGATCCAGTGGATAAGACTCGGCGCTTTCACTGCCGTGGACCCGGGTTCAATCTCTGGTCAGGCAACTAAGATCCCGCAAGCTGTGTGGTGCACCCAGAAAAAAAAATTTCTCTTCTGATTATCTTAGAGACTCATTTATCAGAAATACCCGTGTTGCAAGCCGTGCTTACAGTCTTGGGCAGTCTGGTCCTGGTCTTTTCCCAGGGAGATTGCCTCATGAGGTCCAACTTGGCAGGGTCCTCCTGCCAGCCCAGCACCCCTTATGGAAACTAACTCAGCATCTGGCTCTACAGTAAGAGATGACAGACGTTAACTCACTGAAACCTCACCACAACCCACAGTTTGATCTTCACATCGATAAGTGTCATCCCCCTTTCACAGATGAGGCACTGAGGCTCAGACAGTAACTCGTCCCAAGTGGCACTAGAGGACAGGTTGTGAAGCAGGTGGCGGGCCACCCCACAGCCTCAGAAAATGAGACTGGAACCACTGGCCACGAGACCACACAATATGAAAAATGCCAAACTGGTTCAGTCGGGATTATTCTCGAACTTTCTGATGCATGGGGAATATAATCCTTTGGGCAGTCTAGCCAACCTTGTCGGGGAAAGCGTCATTACAATCAGGTTTTGGAGGAGGTTCTTAGCCTCTAGCCCTGAGTGATCCATCTTCAGGTGGAACCCAGCTCTACAACCAAGTTACCTGTCAACACAGATGTTCTGGCAGAGCTGGAAGAGTTCGTGCTATAAAAAGAACTGATGTTTGTGAAGTACTTAATGTCATTTCATCCTAAAAACCATCCTGTATGGTTGATGCCCATTATTTTGCCCCACTTACAGGGGTTAAGAGAGATTAAGTTACTCTAGACAACAAGACTAGTTAGTTGCTGTGAGTGGTCCAGGCACAGCCAGAAACCAGGTCTTTTGACTCCAATCCCCACTCCATTATACCAGATGTCCCATTTGTCCTCACAATTTTTGTTTATGTCAAAAAAGATAAGAAAAGTGAAGAGACAAGCCACAGAATGGGAGAAAATATCTGTAAACCATGTATCTGATAAGTGTCTAGTTCCCAGAATATATCAAGAACTCTCACAATTCAACAATTAAAAATAAATAAATAATGACAAAGGATTTAAGTAGATATTTTTCCAAAGAAGATACATGAATGGCCAATAAGAACATGAAGAGATGCCCCAAATCAATAGTCACTAGGGAAATGCAAATCGAAACCACAATGAGATACAACTTCATACCCACTAGGATGGCTACAATCAAAAATTGACAAGATCAAGTGTTAACAAAGATGTAGGAAAACTGGAACCCTCATTCACTGAGCATGTAAAATGGCACAGCTACTTTGGAAAAGAGCAGCTCCTCCAAAAGTTAAACAGAGTTACCATGTGACCCAGCAATTCCACTCCTAGGTATATACCCGAAAGAAATGAGAAAATACATTCACACAAAAACTTGTGCACAAATGTTCATAGCAGCATCAGTCACAATAACAAAAAAGTGAAAGTAAGCCGAATATCCATCAACTGATGAATGGATAAAAAAAAGGTGGCATATCATGGGGACTTCCCTGGCAGTCCAGTGGTTAGGACTCCATGCTTCCACTGCAGGAGGCACGGGTTCGATCCCTGATCGGGGAACTAAGATGCCACACGGCCAAGGCAAAAAATAAAAATAAAAACGTGGCATATCCATACAATGGGATTATCCAGCCATAAAAAGGAATGAGGTACTGGTTCATGCTACAACATGGAGGAAGCTTGGAAACATTATGCTAAGTGAAATCAGCCAGACACAAAAGACCACATACTTAATGATTCCATTTACATGAAATGTCCAGAATAGGCAACTTCTCAGAGGCAGTGGTTTGGGGTTGGCAGGGGTTGGGAGAGGAGGTGGGTGAGGGATGAGGAGGGACTGCTGATGGGCACAGGAGGGGTTTCTTTCGAGGGTGATCGAGGATTCTGGGACGAGACAGTGCTGATGGTTGCACAACTTTGTGAATACACTAAAAACCACTGAATTGTACACTTTTAAAGGGTAAATTCTACGGTTTGTGAATTATATCTCAAATCTTTTTAAAGAGATGGCAGCCCTTGCTAGCTATGCGGGCATGGGCAGGCATATTACTTATTCTTTCCATCCTCACCTATAAAACACAGTCATTAATTATACTCCAATAGGGCTTCCCTGGTGGCGCAGTGGTTGAGAGTCCGCCTGCCAATGCAGAGGACACGGGTTCGAGCCCTGGTCTAGGAAGATCCCACATGCCGCGGAGCAACTGGGCCCGTGAGCCACAACTACTGAGCCTGCGCGCCTGGAGCCTGTGCTCCACAACAAGAGAGGCAGTGATAGTGAGAGGCCCACGCACCGCGATGAAGAGTGGCCCCGGCTCGCCGCAACTAGAGAAAGCCCTCGCACAGAAACGAAGACCCAACACAGCAAAAATTAATTAATTAATTAATAAACTCCTACCGCCAACATCTTAAAAAAAAAATTATACTCCAAGAAAGATGTTAAAAAAACAAAAAACGCAGTCATAGTTGTACCTGCCTCGTAGGGCTGTTGTGAGACACACCTAAGATCATCCAAGAAAAGCACCTCTCTTAGTATCTGCCATGTAGAAATGTGTTGATAGAGACCATTTGTTATCACTTCCTTTCCCCAAAATGTGTTCCTTTTGATTGCTATTTTCTTCAATTAAAAAAAAAAAAGTCAGGATACATTTTGTCTGAAATTACTCCTGATTGATTTTTGGCTGCAGGAAGCTCAGAGCTCTCTCTACATAGAATCCTCAAGTACTTGATCTAATATAAAATACAACAGTATTCAACGAAAATTAAAATATGATAACTTGGGTATAGTTTAGGGAACCCAAATCCAGCACCACTACCACTACTAATACTACTGTTACTAACACACACAGGAAGGAGTGAGGAAGAGGAAGCAGGGCTGACATTCATTGCTTCAAATGCTTCATATCCATCGCGACTTGTCATGACAGTGGCAGGTATGGAGGAGACAGCTATGATTTCCCCACAGTCCTGGGCGTAAGGACACAGTCAGCCTTGAGGGCTGACACGTGTGCACACATGCACACACACACCATGAAAAGTGCTGTCATACAGGTGTGTCCTGGGATAAACAGGAGCACAGGAGACAGCAGATCCACTCTTGAGCAGGCAGGTCAGGAAGGCATCACAGAACTCTATGAGCCTTGAAGACCACATGGGTATTCGCCCCGGGAAGGACGGAGAGGGAAAGGCACTCCTAGCCCAGCAAACAGCACAAACGCAGGAAAAGTACACAGTGTGCCGTGTGTCTGGAACACACGGGTACCCGGGAGTGAAGGTGGAGAAACCGGACCTGGCATGTAAGGGGCAGCCGTCGCCAAGGTAAAGCTCTAGACTTTGTCTTAGGAAGCGGGTGCTAGCAAAGGCTGTGTGAGCCAGGGAGCAGCCCCACTGGCAACCTGCCCTTGCTCCTCTGCTGCTCACAAAAGCTCGAACTAGCTTTTCCAGTAAGCAGCCTTGAGGTGACCTCTGAAAATGGTTTGCTGTTCACTTGACCCAGAAAACCTCACAAAATCATGCAAAACAAGAGGTTCAAATCTTCACGTTCATTCTAAGAACACTCGTGAAACTGCCCAGGCCATAAAAGGTATGCACATCCAAAAAGCTACCGAGTATCTGAAGGATGTCCCTTTACAGAAGTGATGGGTGCCATTCCATCATTCCAGTGGTGAGGTTAGTAGGTGTGCTCAGGCCAAACAGTGGGGCTGGACGCACGGTCGATGGCCCCAGAGGAGTGCTGAATTTTTACTGCACATGCTCAAAAATGCAGAGAGGGATGCTGATCTTTAGGGCCTAGATGTAGATCCCCTGATCACTGAGCACACTCAGGTGAATACAGCTCCCAAAATGAGGCTCAGGACTTAGCAGAGCCCATGGTCCGATCAACCTGTGCATGAGCTCTCCCGGCCACACTGAGATGATCTTCACTGAAAAAGAGCAGATTGGGGCTTCCCTGGTGGCACAGTGGTTGAGAGTCCGCCTGCTGATGCAGGGGACACGGGTTCGTGCCCCGGTCCGGGAAGATCCCACATGCCGCAGAGCGGCTGGGCCCGTGAGCCGTGGCCGCTGAGCCTGCGCGTCCGGAGCCTGTGCTCCGCAGCGGGAGAGGCCACAAGAGGGAGAGGCCCGCGTACCGCAAAAAAAAAAAAGAGCAGATTGTCCCTAAACCAGGAAAGGCGGTTGCACAGAAGAAAAAGATACCCCAGAAGAAACTGAAGAAACAAAAACTTATGGCCCGAGAATAAATTCTGCAAAAAAAAAATGCCAATAAAAATTTTAAAAAAACACCTCAAACTGGTTTTCTTGGCAAACAGCTGCACCGCAGTAAGCATGTAGTGGAATCTGACCACATGAGAACACCAGTTCCTAACTTCAGACAAGTAAGGTCAGGGTCCCTGTTGCACAGATGAGGCCACGGGAGAAGTAACAGTAAGCAGGATGTCCAACGCCAAGGCTGTGGCACAGACCAGAACTCCTCACCAGAAGGATGCAGGGGAAGCTCAGAAAGAAGCAGGGGAAGCCCAGAAGGAAGGACAGATGGGTGGGAAGCACCAGTCAACCTCTGCAGATTTAAAGAAAGCAAAACACTGTCCATGGCGCAAGAGGAGATTAAACCGGACACTGGCAAGTCCCTCCTTAGAAACCACGAAGCCGTAATGGAAGCTTTATCAGCACTTTCCAACAGAACCTTCTGTGATTATGGAAGATGTTCTAACCCTGTGCTGTCCAGTACGGCAGGCATCAGCCAAGCATGGCCCCTGAGCACCTGAGATGTGGCTAAGCATGACCAAGAAACTGAATTTCAAATTTAATTTCAAATAATTTCAGTTTGGACAGCCTCCTGTGCCCCAAGGCCTCCATATTGGACCACACAGTTTTAGGACCTACCTCTTGTCCTATTCCTTACAGCTACTGTTTTTAGACACATGGAACAGAGGGAGTTTGGGATCCCTTCCCACTTTTTAATCACTCTATTACTTCTGAGCTATTCCAAACTGTTCTGAGGGGCCTTAAATTTGTGTAGTCATAAAAGAGAGGTATTCGACGTCATTTGTTAGATGACTCCCCAAATTCTTAGCATTCACTCAGTGAGGTACCAGCAGTGCCCCCTCTAGGTGAATAAAACCAGGGATTGTTTTGAGAGAATCAGCCCACATGTTTTCATTATGACCATAAATATTCTGGTATGTGCTGCTGTGAGGATGGTGGGATGCGGTGGGGTCAGGACTGGATGACATCTGAAGTCCCTCACAACCACGTGGTTTCAGATTCCACAGACACCACTGGGTTAGTCCCGGTGGCAGGTGCTTCCCTGCTGTGATGCCGCACAGCCAAGACAGCTAAGCACCTCTCCAAAGCCCTCTGGCTCACACCCCGGGGTGGCAGACAGTCAGGAAAGCTGTAGTCATTCGCCATCAGAAACCGAGTTTCCTGGGAGAATCAATTAAGCAGCAGCTACACATCTCCTTACTCTTCACACAAGGCATAACACACAGCCTGATAGAATTCCCCACCCATACCTCCCCACAACAGACAAGCCTTCTGATTCCCAGAAATAGTCCACACACCCCCATGCTTGTATGGAAAAGACTGGAAGGATGGGCCCCACGTGGGGTCACGTGACCTCTTTCTGTTGCTATTTCTCTACACAGATAAGGCTCTGGAAGGATGCATACTCAAATAGTATCATCAGAGATTAGGTCTGGGGCTGGGATTTGGGGTGATTTTTTTCCTTCTTTATACTTTCCTATCTTCTGAATGTTTTGCATTGCGTACAGGTAATGTTCGCAATTTTTTAAAAACAATGCTACTTCCATTACAGGAAAAAAAAATGCCTTCACAAGCTGTCAGCAGTGAACTCACAACAGGAGTTATGTTTGTGGTGGGGATGGGGGCGCCAGTCAGAAAGGAGGCAGCTGAGCCGAAAGGGGGTCCTGGGCGCCCCCCCGGAGTTTGAACCCCACTGCCTCTCTCCCCATCGTGGGGTTGGCTGGAGACTTAACCTCCAGAGGCAACGATAATCATCCCCTCCTGTCACACGTTCTTCCTTTAGGGGCTGAAAGGCAGGGGAGAAGGTACTAACGCCCAATTAGCATCCGAAGAGACTTAGCAGAAGTAGCCTTAGAAGTAGAAGAGACTTTGTGAACTTAGTATACGAGTCAACCCCACAAGCGAATCCACCTTTCATGTTCTATTCTATAACCCAGTACTTCTGCTGGTATAGATTCATATATATACACACCTAGAGGTACCAGAAGATGTGTGTTCAAAGATGTTTATTATAGCATCATGTATAACCACCACAATCAAATTAAACGTCTGTCAGTGAAGGACTCAAATAAAGCACTGACATCCACCCCTTAGAACAGCATCTGGTCATCCTAACAGGAGTGTAGTAGATCTAGATGTCCAACAGGGAAAAATCTACAAGATACATTAATAAGTGTAAAAAAACCAAAGGATAGAACAGTGTGCGTGAAACGATCCATTTGTGTAAAAACCAAACATAGAGCTACAGATACATACACACTAATGCACGCCTAAATTTACTAGGCTGACGTACCAAAGAGCAGTCACCTCCAATGAGCACTCATGGCAATAGGTGAAGATATGTCTTTTTTATTTGATCTCTTTCTGTTCTATTTTATAAAAAGTAAAACAATACATATAAAAAGAAAACAATTTTATACTGCCCTGCCTAGGTGTTTCTAAAATACTGATGTAATGTCCAGAACTCCTACTATAATTCCTGGAAAATAAACCAGGCCAGAGGGAAGAAAGCTTTAGAAGTGGGGCCCTACCCATATATCCAGACAAAACTATAATTCAAAAAGACATGTGCACCCCTATGTTCATAGCAGCACTTTTCATAGCCAAGACATGGAAAGAACTAAGTGTCCATCAACAGATGAATGGATAAAGAAGATGTGGTACATATATACAATGGAATACTACTCAGCCATAAAAAAGAATGAACCAATGCCATGTGCAGCAACATGGATGGACCTAGAGGATGATCATACTAAATGAAGTAAATCAGAAAAAGAAAGACAAATACCATATGATATCACTTATATGTGGCATCTAAAATATGACATAAACGAACTTATCTATAAAACAGACTCAGAGACACAGAGAATAGACTTGTGGTTGCCAAGGGGGAGGGGGTGGGGGAGGAGGGATGGATTGGGAGTTTGGGATTAGCAGATGCAAACTGATATACACAGAATGGATAAACAACAAGGTCCTACTGTAGAGCACAGGGAACTATATCCAATATCCTGGGATAAACCATCATGGAAAAGGATATGAAAAAGAATGTATACATATGTATAACTGAGTCACTTTGCTGTACAGGACAAATTACCACAACACTGTAAATCAACTAGACTTCAATAAAATAAATTTTAAAAAAAAGAAGTGGGGCCCTACCTATGATTAAAGACCACATTTGGAGCAAGTCAAGAGGGGCATTACAGTGAGTGCAACTGTCGTAAGTGAGTCAAGGAGAGAAGATGTCTCCAGAAAGAAAAACATAAACAAAATCATTGTGAAGAAATCATTTCAGGTTGTATTTGGAAGCAGAACAGGGAGGTATAACCAAGCAAGACATTTCCACGTCCTCCCTGAGCAAGACAGCAGATAGGTTACAGTAAATGGAAGCCTAAGAAGTCTGAAGTGTGGGTCTTCCTATCAGATACATGGAATACAGAAAAAGAATGCAAACGGATATCGTAACTAAATTTGAACTAATGACATAAAAGGGGTAGCCCTTTGAACGTTAATTCGTTAATTTTAACAAATATTTATTGCCCTAAATAAATTCATTGGTCAATTATTTCCTATACAATTTTTTGTTTGTTTGTTCGTTTTTTTGCGGTACGTGGGCCTCTCACTCTTGTGGCCTCTCCCGTTGCAGAGCACAGGCTCCGGACGCACAGGCTCAGCGGCTATGGCTCACGGGCGCAGCCGCTCTGCGGCATGTGGGATCTTCCCGGACCGGGGCACGAACCCGTGTCCCCTGCATCGGCAGGCGGACTCTCAACCACTGCGCCACCAGGGAAGCCCTACAATTTTTTAATTGAAGTACAGTTGGTTTACAATATTGTGTTCGTTTCAGGTGTACAGCAAAGTGATTCAGTTGTGGGGTTTTTTCAGATTATAATCCATTACAGATTATTAAAATACAAGACATTGATGGTAATTCCCTGTGCTACACAGCAAATCCTTGTTGCTTATCTATTTTACGTATAGTAGTTTGTATCTGTTAACCCCATACGCCTAATTTATCCCTCCCCTGCCATCCGCTTTAGCAACCTCAAGTTTGTTTTCTATGTCTGTGAGTTTGTTTCCATTCTGTATATGCATTCATTTCTATTATTTTTTTAGATTCTACATATCAGCGATAACAAATAGTATTTGGCTTTCTCTGTCTGACTTATTTATTTCCTGTATTTAAGGATAGGAGATCCTCCAAATAATCCATGAAAATGCCTACCTCCTATCTCCTATCCCCTGCGCATCTGTACCAAGATCTCGGACTGAATCCTGAGGAGAAGCTAATTCATACATGGATACCAAACTACCTGAGAACATTCTGACACACTTAGATGCAGAAGCACCTTACAGAGCGCTTCGTCGAGCTGGGGTCTCGTTTTATTTAAGGGTCTGTGACAAGGAGTCTTCGTGAACAGTAAATCTGACTCCTCTGCCGCCGCCACAAGGACACCATCTGCTCAAGCTTCTCCGCAGACCAGTTACCAGCTGCCTAAACGGACAACACAGAAAGACACAGGAGTGTCTTTCCAGAATCAGTTCCAATGAAGTGTCTGCATTCCCCTTCACTCTACCTACAAGCAAATCCTCCCACCTTTCTCTTGGCTTTAAATGTAAATGTCACAGGACAAGTATGAATTCCTCGATGGTGGAGAACTTTAAAGATACTATGGAAAACAGCTTCCCCCAAGAAGCCAATCACTGGGCTGAAGGCTGATCCCAGCAGATGCAATGCCCCCCCTCCACCCCACCCCGCAGTGACTTACCTTAGAATTCATCTCCATGTGGTATTTGGCACAAGCTCGAAGCTGAGTCACCCAGAACTGTTTCTCTTTTGCATCAGCAGCTAAAATAGAGAAAGAAAGGCTTGGCGCAATTGAGCCAAAACACATCCAACCCATTTCTACACGCACCTGAGGGGTTGGGGGCCTGGGAATGAAGGAGCGAAAGGCAAATGCAGATGGTACTCATGCCAAAGATCTGACGACACCAAATCTCAATCAAAAATCCTTTTTTTTTTTTTAACAAATCTAAAAAGTTTTGAGAAACTTAAAGGGATTTTCAGAATTCCATCTTCCTGGATGGAATCACTTGAACACATACAGATCAATTTCTCCGAAAGTAATCAATACACTTATATTCTTTCTCTTTTTTTAAATTTCTAACAGATTTTTTAACAGCTTTGAGATAGAATTTACATACATAAAATTCACCTGTTTTTAATATTAAGTGATTTCTAGTATATTTACAGAATAGTACAACCATGACCATAATCTTGGTTTAGAATATTTCCAGTATCCCCCAAAGAATCCTCCACCCATCAGCAGTCACTTCCCATTTCTCTCTCCCCACCCCCTTTCCCATCCCTAGGCAACCACTAATCTGCTTCCTGCCTCATAGATTTGCCTATTCTAGACATTCCATATGAATGCTCCCATGCAGTATGTGGCTGCCTTCTTTTACTTAATGTTTTTCAGGTTCATCCACATTGTAGCATTTTTATTGCCCCTAACACATTTTTTTTAAATCTCTCTTTTCAAATTATAAATACCAACTCAGAAACTTCAAACAGAACAAAACTGAATAAAGTAAGTTTCTTGTCATTAGAAGGGAGTTAGAGGTGGAATTTCTTTTTCAGTGGGGCATTATTTAAGTGGCTGCAAATATGCTTTGTTAAAACACTTTGCTTTACTGTGTAGTACACAGTGGGGGCACCTAATATAGTCCTATGACAGGTGCTTAATGAAGGTTTCCCTGAAGAAGTGACCAAAAAATTCCCTTTTAAACCACGTTAAAAACTTAACTTATTCTGAAATGTCTGTTATGAGAACAATTTGGCCAATTTTTTAAACTCTTCTGAAAAAGTCATTTCTACTTCTTTAAAAAGCAGCAGGGAAGAGAAAACATGATTATTTTTAATGCCTCTACCACATGTGGCTAAAAGGAGGAGCAAAGTGCAGTGTTTAAGGCCCCTTTGTTAACTATCGGAGTTGTAATGTGGAGTTATCAGCCTTTACAAAATTAGCATTCAGTTGAATTACCATTTTAATATATGTTCTCAAGGGTTCTTATTATGACTGAACAGAACAAGGTACAAAATGTTGACTTACAGACCCTCAAATGTCCCCCAAAGAGACATTACAGTACCAGTCACTTGCATAGTCACAATCTTCCATCTACACCCCCATCTCTCAAATAAATAAAATTATTTTCTTAAAAGATCATGGATACATAATAGGTTCTAATAAAATCCAAGTTAATTTAATTGCATAACTCACTGCATAAATATTTTAACAGAATATATACTGCATAAATGTTAAATATGCAGAAAACAAAATGATTCCCCTAGAAATTTGTATCATTTACAAAAATGAGCCTGTCATCTGTCAATAAAACCCAACTTCAGCTTGAACTTCTGGTGAAGAAATCTGGAAGTGCAGACCAGCGTAAGACTAGGTGAACCCTACTTCCAAAGAATAAAAGGATTCTGCAGAAACTAGAGCCATTTTCCTTAGGAACATGAAGAATTGCTGCTTTGTGGCAGTACCCAAAGGCTCCAAAAACATTCCCAAAGCTGTTCATCTATTAACATCAAGATTCATCTCTACATGTACCGAGACGTGAAATGACAAAACCAATGCCCAGATTCTTTGGGATGGACCAAGGACCAGCCAGAAAGAGGCAGAAATGTGTCCTCCCTCTGCTGTAGTGGGTAAGTTTAAGCTAAATTTAGCCCTTGTGATTAGTTCATGCAGATAATAAAACTTTTATGCTTGCTATTAAAACAACCCTTAAAAAAAACAAACTTGGGGTTTAATAACCCAGAGAATAACAACTAAAAGGCAAAATGAGATGGCTCAAATGGTTAATTGGTTGGGCTGTTCTTTTGTACGGGTTCGTGTCATTTTAGAAACCACAGGCGGGTTTATTAGCAATACAAGCCTACCTCAAGAAACAAGAAAAATCTCAAATGAACAAACTAACCTTACACCTAAAGGAACTAGAGAAAGAAGAACAAACAAAACCTAAAGTTAGTAGAAGGAAAGAAATCATAAAGATCAGAGCAGAAATAAATGAAATAGAAACAAAGAAAACAATAGCAAAGATCAATAAAACTAAAAGCTGGTTCTTTGAGAAGATAAACAAAACTGATAAACCATTAGCCAGACTCATCAAGAAAAAGAGGGAGAGGACTCAAATCAATAAAATTAGAAATGAAAAAGGAGAAGTTACAACAGACACCACAAAAATACAAAGCATCCTAAGAGACTACTACAAGCAACTATATGCCAATAAAATGGACAACCTGGAAGAAAAGGACAAATTCTTAGAAATGCACAACCTTCCAAGACTGAACCAGAAAGAAATAGAAAATATGAACAGACCAATCACAAGTAATGAAATTGAAAGTGATTAAAAATCTTCCAACAAACAAAAGTCCAGGACCAGATGGCTTCACAGGTGAATTCTATCAAACATTTAGAGAAGACCCATCCTTCTCAAACTCTTCCAAAAAATTGCAGAGAAAGGAACACTCCCAAACTCATTCTATGAGGCCACCATCACCCTGATACCAAAACCAGACAAAGATACTACAAAAAAAGAAAATTACAGACCAATATCACTGATAAACATAGATGCAAAAATCCTCAACAAAATACTAGCAAACAGAATTCAACAACACATTAAAAGGATCATACACCACAATCAAGTGGGATTTATCCCAGGGATTCAAGGATTCTTCAATATATGCAAATCAATCAATGTGATACACCATATTAACAAACTGAAGAATAAAACCCATATGATCATCTCAGTAGATGCAGAAAAAGCTTTTGACAAAATTCAACACCAACTTATGATAAAAACTTTCCAAATGTGGGCATAGAGGGAACCTACCTCAACATAATGAAGGCCATATATGACAAATCCCACAGCAAACATCATTCCCAATGGTGAAAAACTGAAAGCATTTCCTAAGATCAGGAAGAAGACAAGGATGTCCACACTCACCACTATTATTCAACATAGTTTGGAAGTCTTAGCTGTGGCAACCAGAGAAGAAAAAGAAATAAAAGGAATACAAATTGGAAAAGAAGAAGAAAAAGTCACTGTTTTTAGATGACATGATACTACACATAGAGAATCCTAAAGATGCCACCAGAAAACTACTAAAGCTAATCAACGAATTTGGTAAGGTTGCAGGATACAAAAATTAAAGCGCAGAAATCGCTTGCTTATACTCTAACAATGAAAGATCAGAAAGAGAAATTAAGGAAACAATCCCATTCACCACTGCAACAAAAAGAATTAAATACCTAGGAATAAACCTACCTAAGGAGGTAAAAGACCTGTATGCAGAAAACTATAAGACACTGACAAAAGAAATTAAAGATGATACCAACAGATGGAGAGATATACCATGTTCTTGGATTGGAAGCATCAATATTGTGAAAATGACTACACTACCCAAAGCAGTCAACAGATTCAATGCAATCCCTATCAAATTAGCAATGGCATTTTTTACAGAACTAGAACAAAAAAATCTTAAAATTTGTATGCAGACACAAAAGACCCCAAACAGCCAAAGCAGTCTTGAGGGAAAAAAACAGAGCTGGAGGAATCAGACTCCCTGACTTCAGACTATACTACAAAGCTACAGTAATCAAGACAGCATGGTACTGGCACAAAAACGGAAATATAGATCAATGGAACAGGATAGAAAGCCCAGAGATAAACCCATGCACCTATGGTCAACTAATCTATGATAAAGGAGGCAAGGATATACAATGGAGAAAAGACAGTCTCTTCAGTAAGCGGTGCTGGGAAAACTGGACAGCTACATGTAAAAGAATGAAATTAGAACACTCCCTAACACCATACACAAAAATAAACTCAAAATGGATTACAGACCTAAATATAAGACTGGACACTATAAAACTCTTAGAGGAAAACATAGGAAGAACACTCTTCGACATAAATCACAGCAAGATCTTTTTTGATCCACCTCCTAGAGAAATGGAAATAAAAACAAAAATAAACAAATGGGACCTAATGAAACTTAAAAGCTTTTGCACAGCAAAGCAAACTACAAAAAAGACGAAAAGACAACCCTCAGAATGGGAGAAAGTATTTGCAAATGAATCAACGGACAACGGATTAATCTCCAAAATATATAAACAGCTCATGCAGCTCAATATTAAAAAAAAAAACTCAATCAAAAAATGGGCAGAAGACCTAAATAGACATTTCTCCAAAGAAGACATACAGGATGGCCAAGAAGCACATGAAAAGCTGCTCAACATCACTAATTATTAGAGAAACGCAAATCAAAACTACAATGAGGTATCACCTCACACCAGTTACAATGGGCATCTACCAACAACAAATGCTGGAGAGGGTGTGGAGAAAAGGGAACCCTCTTGCACTGTTGGTGGGAATGTAAATTGATACAGCCACTATGGAGCACAGTATGGAGGTTCCTTACAAAACTAAAAACAGAATTACCATATGACCCAGCAATCCCACTACTGGGTATATACCCTGAGAAAACCATAATTCAAAAAGACACATGCACCCCAATGTTCACTGCAGCACTATTTACAATATCCAGGTCATGGAAGCAACCTGAATGCCCACAGGCAGACGAATGGATAAAGAAGATGTGGTAGATATATACAATGGAATACTAAGCCACAAAAAGGAATGAAACTGGGTCATTTGTAGAGACTGTCATATAGAGTGAAGTAAGTCAGAAAGAGAAAAACAAATATTGTATATTAACGCATATATGTGCAACCTAGAAAAATGGTACAGATGAACCAGTTTGCAGGGCAGAAAGAGAGACACAGCTGTAGAGAACAAACGTATGGACACCAATGGGGGAAAGCGAGTGGGGGTGGGGGGGGTGGTGTGATGAATTGGGAGATTGGGATTGACATGTATACACTAATATGTATAAAATGGATAACAAATAAGAACCTGCTGTATAAAAAAATAAAATTCAATAGAAAAGAAAACGAAACCACAGGCGGCGGTGGGGCATTAAGTTTTTCACCTGCTATTGTTTCTGCTCTGACACTTTATTAAGCAATAAAGAGCAAAGAGAAACCAAGGACCATATAAATCTGGGACACACACTGTATGAATCTCCAAAGAGAACATGAATCTTCTCACAGTTCCCAAAAAACAAAAAACTTTCTTCAACTATAGACAATTTTATATCATAGGTTTGTGGATTGTTTTATAGATCCTGAGATATGACTTGTATATTGATAATAAAAGAACCTCAGGAAATTCCCTGGTGGTCCAGTGGTTAGGACTCTGCACTTCCAAAGCCAGAGGCCCAGGTTCAATCCCTGGTTAGGGAACTAAGATCCCACAAGCTGCACAGCGTGGCCAAAAAATAAAAATAAAGGAACCTCAGCTTAGCCCGCCTCTGGGTAGCAAAGCTTGGAGGAAGGTCAGCAAACTGACTCTGTGTGTGTGTACATGCACAAGCGTGCAAACATGTGCATTTGGGGTTTGGTTTTGTTATGTTGTTAGAAGAAGACTGACAATTTTTCCAGCAATGTGCCCATGACAGAATGCTGGAAGAATGATCTAGCGATCAAATCACACCGCTGCAGACAACTCTGGCCCATCAGAAAACCTGCGAGGTGGATATGCCTCGGGGGCGACAAGACCTACAGTTCCGGCCAAATGCTGGGCTCCCCCGAGACCTGAGGAGAATGCTTAGCAGACCTCAGCTTTCAAGAAGCAAAGAGAAGGGGAGAAAGTGGACAACAGGACATAACACCAGTTGGCTTTTCACCAGGCTCTAGGGCCACAATGGGTTAAATAAAGTACAAGTGAAGGGGCCTCTACTAAGAGCTGGTTCTAGAGGAACTTTGAGCAGAGGACACCATGACCCTTAAAAGGCTTGACCTGTGCTCAGATCACAGCCCCACGGGCACTGGAGGAAAGACTGACAGTATACGGTCCAGGAAAATATATACTGAGCTAATATGAAAAATCTGCCCAAGTCCTGAGGCTCAGCCAGGTTTGCGATCACTCACCTTTTGTTTGTCCTTAATTGCTCAGTTAATTAGGACAAACACTTCCTAATGTCAGCTCCTCTCCCCACCCCAGGGGTAGGAGAAGCAGCATCTGTCACCAGAGTCCGCAAACCCGGCAAATTGTTAAAGGTGATTTTTAAAAAAAATCAAAAAACAAGAGAGCCATCACCATGGTAACTGTGAACCCAAGAGGCCCGTCTGAAAAGTTCCCGGGAGAAGAACGTACCTCTCAGTTTGTACATCTCCCCATTGGCAGAGTACACGACCAGCATATGAGGCACTTCGTCACTCAGGGACACGATGGCGCCAGACAGAGACAGGGCCCCTCGGGGCTTCTGGTGTTTGCTTTGCTCATTCACAAAATACTGCAGGATACCAGCCTCAAAATCCAGCACAAAGTACCTGTGTGGAGAAACCACAGTGCATCAGTTTTCTCTCCAAGCAAAGAAGAAAAAGAACATAATCCTTAAATTGACATCAAGGTTCCCAATCCAGGATGCTGGAAGCTAAACGTCCCTGCCAGGCACCCACACAAGTCATCCCCATGTAGGGAGAGAGCACCCAATTCTTAAGTCAAAGCAGAACCTGTCATGGCCCCTGGGGCAAGGGCAAGGGCCAGGCCCATTCTCGATTCGATGCAATGCCCATTCATACGTAAGCCTCAGAATGGTAAAGAAGAGAGAAGCATTGGGACACAGACTCTGGTAACAGGCTCCACGTGACCTCACAGGAACAGCTGAAATTCACAGCCCAGAAGCAGCAAACTGGGCCAGACTCCAGCCAACAGCCTGGACACTGTATGGGGCCTGAGCTCTAGAGCTGGTCAATCCAGCCAACTGCAGGTGCTCACACAGCCCCCTGGGCACCCTCCAGCAGGCCCTTCCGTGGATCACTTTTCACACAAAGGGACAAGATTCCCTCCACTCTGGGAGGCTGTAATGCCACTGGAGTCTACTTTCAGGGTGAAAACAGGGAAACTGCTAGTTGCTTGAATCACTCAAACAAATCTTGGTAGCCGAGAACCTGGCCTGTTGATAGTCACCATCTATCACCAGGAAGCAATCAAGACCACTTCCCCTTCTCCACCAGGACGAGCTGTCTTCACGTGAGACCCACATGCCCCCTGCGACCCAGAGGCTCACCACAGCCCCTGCTGACTCTCCCAGCCTCTCACTTTCTGCTCCACCCACGCTGGCTCACCCAGCTGCCTTCCACCACTTTGCTCATGCCGTTTCCCCCACCTGGAGCAGTTACTCGAAGTGATACAGATCGTTACCAATCCACAACATCGAAACTCTTCCCACAATTGGGCTTCGCATCACCATCCAACTGCACGTCAGTAGGTTTGTCTCATTAAAGAAAGAGTCCAGACATTGTCTGACACAGATGGCGCACACAAGCTACAATACCAGTCTCAAACCAACCACGGCGCAATTGGGGGGTGGGAGGAAGCAAGTTCTTCATCAGCTTGAGATATACTTGCCACCCCTGTGGCTAAAACGTGGTTCCCTGCCCTATTAACTGCACGGTAACTTCAGGAACAACTCAGGTGCCACCAACTTGAGAAAGCGTCTCCTGACCAGGTTAAATCTTCCTCCCACAAGCTCTCACTCTGAACTCACCCCTCACGGCCCTGGCCTCATCGGGTGTCTACATTTGCAGGATTATGCGTTTCAATGTCTGGTTCCCCCCAGACTCTACGCTGTTCGGAGGCGGACAGTGCCCGACACCTCGCTGATACTCAGTTAATATTTATTCAGTGAATGAATGAAAGGGAAAAAACTACCAAATTCCACTCTTTTCAATCCGTGCACCAAAGCAGCTGGGTCACCACTGTGAACTTGCAGAGGCACTGGAAAATATGTCACACTTTTGAGGGATATAGAGTGATGCTCAACATCGGTCAGATATAAAGCATACGAACAACTCAGGCAGTTTTCACAGTTTCGATACTAGTTGCACTGCATACCTTTCAAAGACATAGCATCTTTGCAAAGCTGGGTTTTCAGCAGTTGCTGGGTTAACAAGGAAACATCGACAGGGAATAGGAAGAGGGCAACGATGCCAACAAAATCCCAAGGTTTGAGAGAGAAGCTGTGCAGAATCCGCAGACACACACAGTCCATCAACAAGCACTTGCAGTTATTTAATGGAGAAACATATTCATAACGTAGAAACATAAACATTTATGTTGATTATTTTTTCAAAAGGCCACTGAGTTGTTAGGACATCAATGTACATGAAGTTGTTTGGAGCTGACTGCTTTAATAATAATTTTTAAAAAGCTGGGGCTTCCCTGGTGGCGCAGCGGTTGAGAGTCCGCCTGCCGATGCAGGGGACACGGGTTCGTGCCCCGGTCCGGGAGGATCCCACATGCCACGGAGCGGCTGGGCCCGTGAGCCATGGCCGCTGAGCCTGTGCGTCCAGAGCCTGTGCTCCGCAACGGGAGAGGCCACAACAGTGAGAGGCCCGCATACCGCAAAAAAAAAAAAAGCTGACTGCTTTCATAATAAATGAAACTGTAGGATATTTTTTAACCTCTAAGCACCACGAACCAAGAAAGTTTACAAAATTCTGACTTAATTGATTCTCATAGTAACCAACAGACAGCCATCATTATTCCCCATTTTACAGGCACTAAGACTCAAAGAAACTCAAAATCTAAGTCCCACTTGTCTGTGTCCAAATCCACACCTGGTTCAGTCCAGCACTCACAAACTCTCCTTCGAGTCTCACGCAAGTCCCCCCGCTTGTCGCTTGCTCCGTGTCACCTCTCCTGTATCCACTTAGGTACTTTATTCTCCAAAGCTTCCTGCTCCAACAGAGCTAGCCGGGCTGAAAGCACCTTTGCCTGGTCACAGAGGTCCCACCTCATCCACATCCCACAGAGCAGGCGCACCTGACGACCCAGGTCTCAACCCTCCAAAACTCCAATTCCTCTAAGAAACATTAATTATTTGTAACATTCCAAATGTCCTGGCCAAAGCTATTTACCTTTTTTACCCCTCTCCTTCCCTATCTCTCGAGTCACAATAATAAGGATATACTTCTGGTATCCACGATTAGCATGGATAAATCAAGACACAAAAGTGTGCTCCTGGACCAGGACTATTCAAAGTGCGGTTCCTCGCCCAGCAGTATCAACATCACCTGGGAGCTTATCTGAAACGTAAATTCTTGGCCCCACCCAAGACCTGCTGAATCAGAAACGGGTGGGGGTGTGGGGCGGCCAGGAAGCTTCCAGGTGATTCTGATGCAGCTCAAATTTGAGAAGCACTGGCCTAAACTAATAGCTCATCACCCAATCCCTACCCTCCATTTCCAGGAGACACAAGCAGAATACATTACCCAGCTTTCCTCGTAAGGACGTGTGGCCATTTGAGCTGTAGCCAACAGAATGTGAGCAGAAGAAATGCAAGCCAGGCCTATAACATACAGACAGACGCATGCACATGTGCGCACACATGTGCCCGCACACACACACACACACACACACACACACACACACATACAGATTGGAATGGAGACACCCTGCAGGGCAACTCGGGATCCACAACAGGTGTGGCAAAGACACAAGAGGGAAGCAGCCTGGATCCCCGAATTACCACCTGGAAGAGAGTCACCTCATTTCTACATGGATGAGAAAGAAGCTTCTGCTTATTAGGCCACTAAGATCAGTTAAAGAAGCCAGCCTGACAAATTCACAAAAAATATTTTTTAAATGTCTATTTTCACATCCTTCTACTTGAAATGTGCTCCTCTCCTCCCTTCTGTGACGTGAAGACCAAATTCCGTCAACGAGAGAATACCTGGGGTGATTTCTGAGCCGCCAGTGGTCACATTGTTCAAATGCTGACCCTGCGCTTCTCTTTAAGAGTAAATGTTCTCACGAAATTGAGTTATATGTAGTGAGGTGGATGGACCTAGAGTCTGTCATACACAGTGAAGTAAGTCAGAAAGAGAAAAACAAATACCATATGCTAACACATATATATGGAATCTAAAAAAAAAAAAAGAAAGTGGTACTGATGAACCTAGTTGCAGGGCAGAAATAAAGAGGTAGACATAGAAAACGGACTTGAGGACATGGGGTGGGAGGGCAAAGCTGGGGCGAAGTGAGAGTAGCAACGACATATACACACTACCGAATGTAAAATAGTTGTCTGGTGGGAAGCAGCAGTATAGCACAGGGAGATCAGTTCGGTGCTTTGCGATGACCTAGAGGGGTGGGGTAGGGAGGGTGGGAGAGAGCCTCAGGAGGGAGAGGATATGGGGACATGTGTATGCATATGGCTGATTCACTTTGTTGTGCAACAGAAACTAACACAATATTGTGAAGCAATTATACTCCAATAAAGATCTATTAAAAAAAGAGCAAATGTTTTCCACGTGACCTATATTTAATGTCAGCACAGTCATGGTGACTGCAGCTGTGCAGACACGGCTCCTGGCAAATCACAGGATGAAGAGCAAGAATCCGTACAAGCGTAGGGAAGGAACCTCGGCTCCGACTACAGCATTCTGTGTCTCCAGCCGCCCCTGCACCCCCCAAACCGCTCTGGCAGAGCAGCAGTGTCCCCCATCCATAAACATGCCTCCTTTACACAGCAGGAAGTAGGAAAGGTACTGCATCGCATAACCTGAACAGGCTTCAAGGAAAAGGCAAGAGCAAGTGGCCCTCAACTCCCCTGCCCACCCCCCATCCACCCTGTGTCGTTGGCTGGAACGGAGAAAGGGCTGAACACCTCTCTCCCCTTTCTGCTCTGCCCACTCATCAACCAGGCCCCCATCAGCCTTCCCCGCTCCCAGAAGCAGCTTCACAAACGCATCCTGCTCAGACCAACCATATATTTGCAAAGGACATTGTTAAGAAGCTGGTACCAAGAAATGAATTGAATACTGGGGTTTTTTTTCAATAAGGATGACAGAATAACCAGTTGAGGTCACATTATGCAGAATACGGGAACACATTAATGATTTTTCACATTACCTATTTCAAAATGACAACTTAATTCTAACCCCCTGCCTCAGGCAGAAAAAAAAACGTATTTCCACTGCTTCCTAAAATAGTTTTAATGCAAATGCACAGGTTTGAATCATGTGCACTAAGCAAGGTCATCAATAATTTACTCCTTTTCTAAAGACAGTTAAAAATTCGATCGTATTTGGAAGGGAGTGAAAGGAGAATATCTGATTAAAAATTACAACAGACTAAACATCAAGTGTTCTTTCAGGATGGTCTTTGAAAGTTGATTTAGGTTGTGTCCCATGCAGGTAGGAGCTGTCCACGCGGCACTAAGAAGGGCATTGCCTGGGGGTCACATCCCCTGGGAGGAAAGAAATTACATTTGGATTCCCGCAGGGTCAGGGCTCTGGTCAGGCACTGCTGTTTGAAGCTCGCTGCTGTATCTGAAACTCACAGCTTTCATTCTAAATGGAAAAGTTAACCGTGTTCCTGGATGAGGCTTCATTAAATGAGGTGCAAATGCCGGATAAAATCCTGAAACATTCTTTAAGGTTTTTCCCTCTGGAGAAATGAATAAGACAAACCTAATTCCTAGTGGGTTCTTTTCTAATTAGCATCTCGAGCTTTAGTTTGCAACTTAACCAATGTGCAGGTGAACTTAACTGTATACGGAGGGAACATATTTTAGGGACTATGTTAACAGACCAAAGAGGGTGCTGAGAGAGAAAAGAGAGAAAGAGGGGAGACATCAAACCAACCCATGAAAAGAGCCATCAGTCCCGATCAGGCCAGTTTCGGGGTGGCAGCCTCACCTCGTCCCAAAGCCGGGACCCGCGGCGAGTGGCAGGCCTGCCTCAGGAGGGCTGAGGACAGGCCACTGCTTCGAAAACAACATGTGAGCATGTGCACAGACGTAGACACACCTGCATGCACACACACTCACAGGCACATACACATTCACGCTCACTTGAGCGGGCCTACACACAAAGTAGCTGCCCCTACCCATCACTGCTCTCCAAGCCTTGCCTCGCTGAGGGTCATCTGTCAACACCTGTAGCCTTTTAATTCCCACCCCCACCTGCCTGACATAGTTTCATGAAGGTTCAACTTCAGGATCTAGAAGCTGAAAACCAGACATATTTACTTTGAGAAGGTGGAGGCACACCAATGGCCATTAGCATCCAGTTAGGAGCAGAAAAATAAAGGGAAAGGATTGGGGGGATGGTGGGGAGGGACATGGGGGAACCAGTTCATTAATGCCAAGAAGCAGAAGGTACAAGCAAACTACAAGAGGGTTACAAAGAGGAAAAAAATGCAGTGAAAAAAAAATCTTTTGAACAGGCACTTTGCCAGACAGGCTTGCTGCTGACAAAAAGCTAAATCATTTCATCTAAACTGAAAAGTGAAAATTAAAGCAAGAGGAAAGGGCTTGAGAAGGGAGGTGATGGCCAGGCCCGTGATGCCTGAGCAGACACCTTTTACACCCACGGTAGTACTTCCAGGAGGGAGTCAGGACCCCTCCCGTTCTCCATGGGGCTCTGCCGCTCGCTCCACACCAGGCATGAGGCCCCGTCCACCACCCTCCACGCGCGAAAGCGGACCAAGCCCCCAGCTCGCACAGGCATTTTTCCTGTTGGGATCTGCCTCACCTTCCCAGGCCCTCTATTTTCTTTCTTCTTTTCCCCCCTCGCCCCCACAGTATTTATTAACTATTTATCAAGAGAAGCTATTCTTGGTGGGAATGTAAATTGATACAGCCACTATAGACAACAGTATGGAGGTTCCTTAAAAAACTAAACATAGAACTACCATACGACCCAGCAATCCCACTACTGGATATATACCCTGAGAAACCATCATTCAAAAAGAGTCATGTACCACAACGTTCATTGCAGCTCTATTTACAATAGCCAGGTCATGGAAGTAACCTAAGTGTCCATCGACAGATGAATGGATAAAAAAAGATGTGGCACATGTATACAATGGAATATCAGCCATAAAAAGAAATGAAATTGAGTTATTTGTAGTGAGGTGGATGCACCTAGAGACTGTCAAACAGACTGAAGTAAGTCAGAAAGAGAAAGACAAATACCATATGCTAACACATATATATGGAATCTAAAAAAAAAAATGGTTATGAAGAACCTAGGGCCAGGGCAGGAATAAAGATGCAGATGTAGAGATTGGACTTGAGGACACGGTGAGGGGGAGGGGTAAGCTGGGACGAAGTGAGAGACTGGCATGGACATATATACACTACCGAATGTAAAACCGATAGCTAGTGGGAAGCAGCTGCATAGCACAGGGAGATCAGCTTGGTGCTTTGTGACCACCTAGAGGGGTGGGATAGGGAGGGTGGGAGGGAGATGCAAGATATGGGAACATATGTATATGTATAACTGACTCACTTTGTTATAAAGCAGAAACTAACACACCATTGTAAAGCAATTATACTCCAATAAAGATGTTAAAAAAAAAGAGAGAGAGAGAAGCTATTCTTTAGCCCAAATATTCACACTTCATAGTTCAAGAACACAGCTCAGTGACAAACTTCCATGGAACTGAACCCAAAGAAATTCTTTACATTCCAAAATACTTTGCACTCTGAAAGATGCCAACCTTCTTCACTGCCTCAAACTCTTTCACGGATTCATAATTTCTGAAGAAATCTGCATATGCCAGGCCCTCTGTCTTCTGCGAAGGTCCTGCTGGAGGCCACCTGTGCCTTGTCCTGGCCATGACAACAGTGACCTTTGTTCTTCAGCTAAAGACCCTTCTCTGGGTTGGGTGACTGACTGCCTAACTGTTCCAGAATCCCAGTCCACACGCCAGCAACACACCAAAATGGCAGCGGCTTGGTCCTGCCGGCCTGGAGCGTCCTGCTCTCCCCACAGTCCCAGGGAGGCCTTGCCCGGTGCAGGCACTACACACCCATATTCCAGGTTTCACCTGCCTTCCAATTCCCTCTTGCCCACAACCACCCGAAACAGCACCATTTCTGAGATCTAGTATCACCACGTTTCTACAACTTCCAACCTATTGCTTATAGAAAATAAAAACTCAAGGAAAATCAGCAAAGCAAAGCATACTCGTGAAGGGAAGGAGGATTTCAAATTGTGGGTGTATTTACCTAAGTTAACCTTAAGTCTTCAAAAGGACTATCAGCTGCTGATCATTGATTGAACACCTCTCATCTTCAGAGATGAATGTATCAAAGTTCTCCCCAGAGTTACTTCCGTGGAGCTGCCTGTCTCACATAAGAGAGGGTGTCTCTGCCTCTCCAGGTGGGCCTATGACACGTTGGTCACTGTGGTCTCCTTACCTCAGAAGGGTTCACACTCAAAACCCTTAGAGTTTCTGGCTTGAGAAAGAAGGATAAATCTTCCAGAATTTCTCTCATGATAACCAAACTTCCTGGAGAGGATAGACGATGGATCCAAGCATCAAAACCTCACAACAAGGTTCCAAGGCACAGCACCTGCAGGCAACCTCGATCCCAGCCAAGTGTTAAAGTCTGGAATCCTCTCAACACATGAAATTGGGGCGATGGTGAGAGAAAAGCAGAGAGGCCTTCTTACATCTCTCAAATCCCTACTATTCAACCTGTCATCAGAGACTTCCACAACTGCCACCAGCCCCCACCAAAAGCACTAAGTGAGAGACTCCAACACACTCCAGAAAGTACTAAACTGTCAGAGGGCCCTAAGGCACATCACCAACTCAGGGATAAATATACTCTGTCACATAACTCAGCCATTATTAAAAATATCCAGGCATGCAATACAAGTTCCACCTCAAATGTATCAGAAAAATGTCATGTACTGTGGCCTGTCTATAGCAGAACCATTATGCTGGTCTTCAGATGTCTTAAAAATATATAAACTGAACCACTGATAAAAATGATTGCTAATGTTCACAGAGCACTTTCTATGTGTCACGCATTGGTGCTGCCACATTATCTCATTTACACCTCCCAGCAGTCCTAGGAAGTAGATGTGACCATAACCTCTTTCTACAGATGAAAATTTCAAGCGCAGAAAGGTAAAAAAACACACTCAAGATCTTACAGAGAGGAAGTTATGGGGTAGACTTTAACCAGGGAATCTAGCCTTACAGGCCACGGCTCAAAACTAAGATACCTTGTGTTTATTAAAATACCATTTTCACTACAAAGGTGCAAAAACATAGGGTCAAAACGGACAGGCAGATAAGAAAAAAAAAATTAAACACAATCAGATTGGGAGATTTTTAGAATTCTCCTTTCACCCAGAGTTGGACAGATATGCAGAAAACAAACGGGGATATATAGATTCAAAACAATATATTCCCAGGTTTTATTTCAAATGTTACAAATAATTACATACTCCAATGAAAAATATAACTTCTTTTTAGATGTGCATGGAACATTTTCCAAAATGTTGTCTAAAAAAACATCAAACATCTAAAAGTAGAAATTTTATAGGGCACAATGTTTGCACCTCATAGCAAAATAACATCTGACATGTTAAATACTTAAAAATAATAAACTAATAGTATTAGTTTTAATAATATATTCACATATAATTATGTCATATTATATATTAGTATTAGGAGAAAATATGGGTGGATATTTTTAAACAGTTAGGGTGGGGAGGGCTCCATAACAAGAGATTGCAAAACCATAAAGAAAAGTATTGACACATATTCCTAAATTTAAAAAAATCTCCAGCTAGGGCTTCCCTAGTGGCGCAGTGGTTGAGAGTCTGCCTGCCTATGCAGGGGACACGGGTTCGTGCCCCGGTCCAGGAGGGTCCCACATGCCGCAGAGCGGCTGCGCCCGTGAGCCATGGCCGCTGAGCCTACGCGTCCGGAGCCTGTGCTCCGTAACGGGAGAGGCCACAACAGTGAGGGGCTTGCGTACCGCAAAAAAAAAAAATCTCCAGCTAAAAATAATCCATAAATAAAATTAAAAGACAACCAATAAAGCAGAGTTTTAAAAAAGAATACTGAAGTGTCTTGCCTTCTAAAAAGAATGTTTTTTTTACAGCTTGGGTTACTTCCTCCTGCTTCTGAATCAGCCTGGAAGCTTATTAAAAATGTGGATTCCTGACTCCCAGCCCATACTTAAAAAATCAGAGGCTTCCCTGGTGGCACAGTGGTTGAGAGTCCGCCTGCCGATGCAGGGGACATGGGTTCGTGCCCCGGTCCCGGAAGATCCCACATGCCGCGGAGCGGCTGGGCCCATGAGCCATGGCCGCCGAGCCTGCGCGTTCGGAGCCTGTGCTCCGCAACAAGAGAGGCCGCAACAGTGAGAGGCCCGTGTATAGCAAAAAAAAAAAAAGAAAAAGAATCAGATTCTTTGTGGCTGAGATCAGGAAATCAGGAAACTGAATTTCAAAGTTTGCCTAGATCATCCAAGTAGAAAAACCAGTACAAAATCGAGTCAGGATAAAACCTTAGAGTGTTACTCACACCCTGTTTTTTTTCTGGTCGTTCAAGCTTTTACCCCTAGGCATTCATTCAACAAACATCTCAGCAGTATGGGCCCATGCAACCAAGCAGAACATATTATTTAAGCATGAGCTGACCTCATTTTGTCTTGGTCTGAAAAAGCCAAAGCCCTGCTCCTAAACCACCACAGCTCAGGCAGTAGGTATCTTGGCTCTGTTACATTGGAAGTATTTTTGAGAAAGATTTAAAGAAAAGTTACGAAGTCACCAGGCCTGGAGTTCCTGTATAATCAGATCATCAACTAGCATCACGTAGGCGCCCACCTGCGCAGAGCAGCCCCAGGACCAGCCCAAGTGAAGCACCTGAAGATTAAGGGCCACCAGCCCGAGTGGCTGCTGCCTTGGGAACCGCCTCACCTGACAAAGGACCAGCATAACTCACAGTGAACTCTTAACACAAGATCTGATGTACTGCGCTTGGATTTGATCTATCATGACACTCCATCTGCTTTTAAAGACCAGGTGATTTAATACCAGGAGCAAGAACTGAGAGCTTTCTAACACAAGTTAGTACAGGCTCTCAGAATATTGCCCCGTCACCTTCTGAACTCCTATTAACTCTCAGGTTTCCAAGGACATTAGGTAAGAACTTCAACTACTACTTTAACTAAACTGTAAAATATCGAGACCCATCTTAACGCTCACAATTCATTTTCATTCTTGCCATCAACAACACATGGAACTTACCTGGGAATCCTTGAGATGGACCGAGTCTTGAATCAAGTCTCTGCCTATCACTAAGAGCTTCAACATATACATCAAGTCACAGTGAAAAGGATTCTGATACTGGCTAAAGCCCCGGGACAAAGACGAGTGGGAAGCCCAGGCCTGGTACCCATCAAAATGAAGAGAGATGGGAAGCTGGCCTGTGGAGACCAGGGAAGCAGTGAGGAGCAGAAGCAGGCCCCTAGGCTCAGCTATTCTGCCCCAAATATCCAACTGAGTCAGGCCCTAAGCCCCACTGTCCCTGGATCAGAGCGTCCTTTATTTTTCCCTACGGTTACACGGCATATAGGAAAGAGGTGTGATCTGGCAGCAAAAGGCTTGACTAGACCTGTGGTTTTCAAACATCTGCTGCATCAGAATCACCTGGAACCTTGTTAAGACACAAGTTCCTGTGCCCCTCCCCCAGATTCAGGAGGTCTGGGTGGAGCCAGAGAACTCCAGCAAGTTCCCATTTGATGCTGATGCTGCAGGTAGGACCACACTTTGAGAGCCACTGAATTCTCACTTTTGTGAACTTGGCCACGGTACTTATCCACCCTGAGCCTCGATGCCCACGCCTGCAAAAGCACAAAGCTGGCTCATTCTCTTTGGAACCATTCCACCATCGCTGTGCCTCAAGGTCTGTCTGGTTATAAAACCAGAACTTCCAAAAGTCCACATCACATTTCTGAATGCAGACAGTGAGTCGGATCCAATGCTCATATTGCATTCTATCAGCAACAGCAGTTTAGTTAATTGCCTACAAAGCCAACAAGACAGAACTTAAAACACAAGCCAGTGTTTGCTCTTTTTTGGAGGTGCCATGGCAATATTATTTGGCAAGGTTCTCAGTGTGGTCAGCTGTACCATGTTCTGTGATATGGGTAAAGCATTGTGGATACATTTACTCATTCTATGGTTAAACAAAAGAGAATCTACATAAGCCCGGCTATTTTTAAAGAATTTAGTTTTGGTTCCAAAACTAAGTTTTATTTCCAAGAATTCCCACATTTCTTAAAAAAAAAAAATTTTAACTGAGTACCAACCTTGCTAGGCACTATATGCTAAATGCTAAAAATATATGGGGGGGGGCAACAAGGTCCCTGATCTGACAGGGGCTTGGAAAAATGGTGCCAACAGACAATAAAATATTTACAAAAATAAACGTGTGACTATAGCTGTGCTGAGCCTCATTTCTCAAGACAAAATGTCCATGAACTGGTGAATGGTTAAACAAACTGTGTTACATCCATACAATGGAATACTATTTAGCAATAAAAAGAACACAGTACTGATACATGCTACATGGGTGAACCTCAGAAATATGATGCTACATGAAAGAAACCAGATGCAAAAAGATTATATATTATATGATTTCATTTATATGAAGCGTCCAGAAAAGGGAAATTTATAGAGACAAAATACAGATGAGTGGCTGTCTGGGGCTGAGGATGGGAACAGTATTAACTACACACTGGCTAGAGGCAATTATTTTTGCTGATAGGAATGTTCTCAAACTGGATTTTGGTGATAGTTGCACAACTATATAAATTAACTAAAAATTACTGAACTGTATACTTACAATGGGTCTATTTTATGGTGTGTAAATTATACCTTAATAAAGGTGTTTTTAAAAAACGTCAACAATCCTGGCAATAGCCTAGACCAGGGTGGAGGTGACAGAATCACTGCAGGGGTACAACTGTCAAGACCTGATAATGAACTGGGAATTCCGTTTGGGGACTGTTGCACTTCACACGCCTTTAAAACTTCCAAAAGGTGTTGACTAGCAATTGGATGAATGGATTTGGAACCCAGAGAAGGTCTGAGCTGGAAATATAAAGATGAAATCATCTAAAAATAAGTAGCCATGGAAGCCAAAGCCATAGGTGAGATTGCACAGAAAGAGAATACAGGGAGGAGAAGGGGGGCAGGGATGAGGGGGCCCAGGATCAAGACGTGAGGAACTACAACATTAAGCAGGAAAAGAGGCGGACAGAACAAGACAGAGAAGTAGGAGGAAAACCAGAACCCCAGAAAGAGAACGTTCACGAAGGCAGGAGTAATCATCTGTGTCAAATGCTAACAAAATGTCAGTAAGATAGGAACTGAAACATGTCTTCTTTGTGACCATACATGATCTATTTGCATATTTAAAGATTCATGGGGCTTCCCTGGTGGCGCAGTGGTTGAGAGTCCGCCTGCCGATGCAGGGGACACGGGTTCGTGCCCCCATCCGGGAAGATCCCACGTGCCACGGAGCGGTTAGGCCCGTGAGCCATGGCCGCTGAGCCTGCGCGTCCAGAGCCTGTGCTCCACAACGGGAAAGGCCACAGCAGTGAGAGGCCCACGTATCACAAAAAAAAAAAAAAAAAAAAAAGATTCATGGATTTCCATGACCCTAAGTTTATTGTGAAGCAAATCAGTTCCTGTTGGTGTGCAAGCCCAAGAGAAAAGAACTTCTCTTTTCTTCCAAACATGTACTGAGTCCACCAGCTGTTTCCCAATACTCATGTTCCATTTTTACTAGAAACAGTGGAAAGATGGATCTCTGGGTTGAAACCAGGGGCTGCAACCTCAGCTCTAGCTAGGATTAACTTGTGGTCTGAAACCAAGTATAGTGGGGACAGCGGACTACCTACCCCACCTACCAAATATCCATTGCCTCTCTCAAATCAAGAGAACTCCAATTTTCATCTGGGCCAATACATGATGCCAGAATACATTTCCCTGCCTTCCTTTCAGCTAGATGTGGTCATCTGAGTAAGTTTGAGCTCATGAAGAACAGTGATGAATTAGATCCCTTCCCCTCCTCTACCTGCTTTTTTGGAAGGTAGATGTGATGGCTGGAATTCCAACACTCCTTTTGGACTTTGAGGACACAGCCACACCCTAGGGATGATGAAGCAGAAAGTAAGAAGGAGCATGGGTCTCTGAAATCTGTGGAACCTCCAAACCAACCCTGCAAAGCTTATGCAAAAAAGCATGCATGTACAATGGAATATTACTCAGCCATAAGAAAAGAATGAAATAATGCCATTTGCAGCAACATGGATGGACCTAGAGATGATCATACTAAATGAAGTAAGTCAGACAGACAAAGACAAATATCATATGATATTGCTTATAGGTGGAATCTAAAAATAAAAGATGCAAATGAATCTATTTACAAAACAGAAATAGACCCACAGACATAGAAAACAAACTTACGGTTACCAAAGGGGAAAGGGGGGAGAGATAAATTAGGAGTTTGGGATTAACACACACACACTACTAGATGTAAAATAGATAAACAACAAGGACCTATACTATACAGCACAAGGAACTAGACTCAATACTTTATAACAGCCTATAAGGGAAAAGAATATGAAAAAGAATATATATATATATATGTATGTATAACTGAATCACTGTGCTGTACACCTGCAACTAACACAATATTGTAAATCAACTCTACTTCAATTAAAAAATAAGTAAATAAAAAGTAAACAAGAAGGATCTAAAGGTTAGCAACAACAAAAAAATCCCTGCCTTTATCTTATGGTCCTTCTATGGAGGAGAGGAGGGAAGGTGGAAAAGACAGTACTTGCTCAGATTGGCCTAACCCTCTGAGGTAGGTATCATTACTACCCCTTACTAACCATGAAGAAACAGAGAGGGGCTCTCTTTTACCAGAGTCACACAGCCCATAGGCAGCAGAGACAATGTGAGCCCAGGCAATCTGCCCCTAACCCCTGCACCATCCTGCCTGTCTCAGAAAGCTGTGAGCACACTAAATCTCCCCCCTCAGGACAAGGTGCCTCGGCCTTCAAGCATCTTCTAAGCAGAGCTGTGCAGTGGGAGAACGCCCTGGTCAGGAAATGTCGACTATTCAGACTGCAAGTCAGAGGCGGGAGGTCTGCTCAAACCAGTGAACTCGGCTGCCCAGTGGCAATTTCTCCTCTATGGATTCTGCAGGCAGCTAACACCGAAGAGACGGGGAGGAGAGGAGATGAAAGGGGAAAATCCAAACAGGACCGTCCAAAGAATTCTCACCAGGGCTGATGGGCTTCACCCCAGAGAGATCAGCGTCTTGCCTCTTGCGGCCGCCGTGGGCAGCTGGTTTGCTCACTCTCTCCCTGGTCCTCCAGGAAACCGAACACTCAGCAGGAGCATCGTAGCTCCCCCGCCTATGGATCTCAGGGCTGGGAAGGAAGGACAGGGCAGGCCTGGCAACAAGTCCCAGGCACTGATGCAAGAATAAGCCGAGATGACAGATGGGCAGATCAGATCAGCTCAGCTCAGGTTGCCACCAAGGGCCCTGGAAAAATACACACATTCCCAAAGGGAAATCCGCATGCTGGCTAGCTCTACCTGGCACGTCATTAAACTAACCTGAAAGGGTCCAACGTACCAAAAATGCTGCCCAAAACAAGATTAAAGTCTCAACTGTTCCTCCAACATATGCTCTGAGGCCTCCATGCAACACGATCCACCGCGACCACAACACCGGGGCCAAAACAAAGCCACCCTGAGGTCGCCGGGTCCTCCTGGGAGTTGTGGACACAGCACGCTCTCTGCGGACACAGAATCCTGAGCGGGGACACAGAGGCCCAAGTGTCCACACATGCCCACTCGCCGCCACAGACTCTCTCAGGGAGCCCGAGTCATAATCATTTCCAACCTGGTCTGACCTTGTCAAGATCTGCGCCTGGGGAAGCCGCTGGTGTTTTGCCACCGAGCCCAAGGAAACATGGAACCTCCCCAATTTTCTGGGGAAGAGGAGGTGTCAGCGAGGGGATAGAATTCCCAGTTTTGAGGTTTTTCTCGAAAGAATGTTTCTAGACGCAACTACCAACATGTCTCTATTGGCCACGAAACAAATGAACACACAACAAAGAAATCAGGTAAGGAAAGTATCTACCTCAAAGGACTTTTTTGAGAATTAAATAAGTTACTATTTGTAAAATGCTTAGAACAGTGTCTGGTACACTGCTAGCAATATATATACTCCACATATATAAACAATATATATACGCAAATATTTCTCAAATAACATATTGAGGAGATAATTGGCAATTACCCTTAAAAGAATCCTGGTCTTTTTTTTTTTTTTTTCATTTTACAATTAAGGAAAGAGCTTTTATTTTATTATTTTTGTTGTTGGGGACAGCAGGTTATGGAATTTACTATATTCTAGTTGCTGAGCTAACAGCTCTGGGACATAGATATTACTTCTACTCTACCAATAAAGAAACAATATGCAGAAAGGAATCCTGGTCTTATTTTTTTCAGGGGCATGTGTCTGTGATCTTGTACTGGATACACACCAGTTGTGACTCCCTACTCCCCAAGTCACATGACGACAACAAACCTGTCAACATGTCAGAGCGAGTGGCATTCCATAAAGAGCACCGCGTCCAAGAGCCTAATGGCTGCTCATCTCAATAATGAGATTTAGGAGGATGAAGATTAGTAAATATCAACTGAATCCCAAACATCAACGGTATTTTCCAAATCTGATTTGAAATGCCCACTACACCATCTCCAGAACAAACATCTAACCGTTCTTAGCAAGACAGTTCAGCATTTCTTGCCAAGAAACTGTCACCTGATTCGCCATTCTGACTCTTCCCATCCCTCAAAGAGTGGGAAACAGGAGAAAGAGAGGAATGAAGAGATGTGTGTTCTCCACAGACAGGGACAGTCCAGCCTGAATTTTGAGCACCAGTGGCCACTGTTCGACCTTATTAATCTCCTCTCCTGTGGAGGCAACATGAGTTTGGGGGCTCCCCACTAAGCTGTGTGGTATTTCAAGAACGCACTGCAGACAGTGCACTCAAAGACGTAAATATCAAGGACGGGCAGCATGACAACTATTTCGTTTGCCTGGTCAGTTACTTGCCACTTCAGCTTGCAGAGCAACAGCAAACAAAACAGTCCACTTCACAAAAAGCTAATCTCCTTTCAGTTGATTCTTCAAGTTTCTCATACCCTCCCCCAACCATCTCTTAAATTGTTTTTCGTAAAATATATATGACCTGCCTGCTCCTACCACTCCCAGCCAGAATTCATCTCTCTTTCATCAACCCTCCTGCAGTCGACTGTTGGAGCTGAAAAGGTGGGAAATCACTTGGCTTCCTATTATCATTATTACTGTTATTATTATCATCATCATCACCATCATCAGTTACACGACTATCTCTGCCACCTAAGCTGGAAACTCCTTTGGGGCCATGTCACTTGATTAAGAATCCCTCTGGGCTGGGCACGGTACCTCACATGTGAAGGAGGCAAATACAAGTTCCCTGATGGACCAAGGTGAAGGTCAGTAAACAAAAACGTGTCCCTTCATTATCATTTATTGTCCTCATTTACCTATTATCACCACCATCACAATCAGAATAGAAAGCTCTCTAAAACCAAAACTATTCTCCATCACCAAGGACATTTTTAGTGCTCTATGAATACGCCTGAGACTCCACACCAGGATGGGAAACTTTGCTTTCGTGAAATCTCAAGTCATTGACTCTGCATCTTACCCAGTGTACTTATCCCTGATTAAAGACCAGCCAGTCAGCAGAATAATCAATCCCCAACCATTCAGGACCTAGTTCATCCATCTGGGGACCACCCTGAGTCCCCAGTCCCCTCCCCCACTGGCCACTCCTCTCTGAACAGGAAGAAAAGAGAACCAGGTTGGCTCCACGCAGCTGACCACGAGCAGATTGCATTCGACTTTCAGGGATAAGAGAGGCTGCACCTGATGGTGACAATGATGGTGTTAGGTCATCCATGGCTAACAGAGAACTCCCTGAAGTTAAACTTGATTTTGAAGAATCGTCATTCAGGTCACTGAAGACAGCGTACCTGCCAAACCCACTTCTGTAGAAGATTTTACGTCGAGAGAACTTTGATGGCTCTGGGAAGCTGAACATTTCCCCAGCCCTCTGGAGAATCAGGGAAACTACACAGCCTGCCTCTGAATTACTGATGTCATAATTTATTGAAAGGTCTCCATTAGGTCATAGGTCACACCCCAGACGCACTCAAGGGTCTGTGACTAGGAGTAAAAGCAACATGGAGCCAATGGTTCCCGAGCATCTGCAGTGCAAGGGTCCTGTGGCCCCGAACCCAACCAGCACCCAGCACACCCAACACTCATCTGAGTCCTTATTTCATCATCTTATAAAATGCAGAGATATTCTTCACTCCATTTTATGCAAATGAAACCTAAGGCTGGTAAATTTAAGTGACTTTCCTGTTATCTCTCAGCTACTTCGTAAAAGGACCGGCTATTTGAACTTCTGGTCCATGGTTTCTTTCATTAAATGATAAGGCTTCCTAAACTTAGGTTTACATTTACTACCAGGCATTCTTCTAGATGCTGGGGAAAGAGCAGTAAACAAAACAGATAATTCCTGCCTCATGGAGCTCTAGTGGGAGGACAGAAATTTTAAGCAAATATGTTAAGTGTCCGTGAACGCTTTAGAAAAAAATAAAATACAGTGTCAGAAAGCGAAAAAAGGCTGCCATTTGGAGCATTCTAAGGTCACCAGGTCAGGGAAGGCCTGTCTATACGCGGAGGATTCGAGCCGAGACCAGAAGGAAGGTGAGGTGCACCGGCTGAAGGAAATACTGTGTTCCTGGCAATACGTACAATTTCAGAGGTGGGAGCAGGCTGGGCGTGCTGGAAAAGAGCAGGAGAAAGGCCAGTGTAACAGGAGCAGATGAGTGAGCGGGCAAGTGATGGGGGCTGACTTGCGAGAGAGCCAGGAGCCAGATCACGCAGGGCCTTGCAGACCGCGGTAAGGGCCTCCGATTTTACTCCAGATACGAGGGGAGGCTTCTGGAGGGCTCTGACGCTAGAGGATCACTCCAGAACGATGCTCAAGTGGGTGGTTGGAGAAGCGGGGAGGTCTGTTAAGAGCTAACTGCAATAGTCCAGGCAGAGATTTATGCCAGCAGATAACATGTAACATGTACAGATAAGTAACACAGAATTTTCCAGCACAGCTATAACAGTCACCCCATTCTCCTCCACCTGCAGCCTGATAACTTGTTCATCTATCCGCTGACTCAGAGGCAGGATGGCCAACCTTGGGCGTGGGCGCAGGGCGTTTCCACTGTAAATGGCCTAGTTGTATTGACTGTGGTTCATGGGTGAGGATGAGGTTAAGGAAGGGACAGGCATTGACTTTGGTTTCTATTATTTTAAGATGTTTGCTTGCCTCTACACAGCCTGTGTGATTCTCTGGATTGTGGCCATCAATTCCCTGATCGAATAGTCCATCCCCATTGGCTAGGATGTGTTTCAAGTACTGGAGGATATTGATCTCTGATAGGTGATGGGGGCACTTTGGGGCAAAGAGGTGGAAGAGAAGATGGGCAGCTCCCCTCAGGCACTGCACGCAGCTTGGCTCTCCCTTAACTGGTGATCTGTAACCAACAAGAAACCTTGAAATCACTTCTCCAACAGCATCCATCAGAGAGAGGGGCCTGGTCAACAGCCATCCAATAACACTGACTGTAGCTCACTGGAGAGAAGTCTCACTGAGATTAGAACGAGGTCTCTTGAAAGAATAAAACCTGGACTTCCCTGGTGGCGCAGTGGTTGAGAATCTGCCTGCTAATGCAGGGGACACAGGTTTGAGCCCTGGTCTGGGAGGATCCCACACGCCGCGGAGCAACTGGGCCTGTGAGCCACAACTACTGAGCCTGCGCGTCTGGAGCCTGTGCTCCACAACAAGAGAGGCCGCGATAGCGAGAGGCCCGTGCACCGTGATGAAGAGTGGCCCCCGCTTGCCACAACTAGAGAAAGCCCTCACACAGAAACAAAGACCCAACACAGCCAAAATTAATTAATAAACTCATACCCCCAACATCTTCTTTAAAAAAAAAAAAAGAATAAAACCTTACCACACAGCCGTATGCCTGTTGGCACAACTGACGCCATCTTGGCCCGTGCGGCTCCTCCTGCTCTCCCGCTGACCCTACCCAGGACCGTACTGCGCGGTAAATCGCCTCTCTGTTGTCAGAGCCTTTGTAGTTAATAGTTAATAGACATTGTTTAATAATCATTAGGACCAGGTGGCCTCCATGCTCTGCTAGTCCCCAAACAATGATGAAGACCTTCGCTGACATTCCAGGCATCCACGAAACCAGTTACCCATTCATAAACTTGACTTAGGAAGGCACGTCCTGTTTCCGAGCACCCACCCCCATACCCTAGGTTAACTATAAAACTGTCCCAGTGTCCCCTCGGAGGTGTGGAGTGCAGCTGCGAATGCTTCCAGGTTGCTGTCCTGATCCAGATCCCACCCTGTAACTTATCCTGTGATAAACTGGTCCATTAACAACATGGAGCTGCCTGCCTCATCTTTCCATCTCAAAATACTTTCCCAGTTCAGAGGGCACTTTTCATTCCTTCCATCCTCCAACAATAGCATCAGGATTCTTAATAATGTTAATTTTCGTTTTTATAGACTGAGCTACGGGAGCCCTCCCTAGAGGCTGATGAGGAAAGTAACCTGAGGGCTCAAGTGGCCTCCTCAGGTGGCAGGGCCTGGCCTCTGGTGGTCTCTCAAAGCTTTGTTTCTACAGTCACTCTCCTTTATACTAAAGGCATACATCCGCTCATCACCAAGACCTCTGGTTTCTAACCAGCGTTCTCTACCAAGGGAAATATGTCGGCGTTCAGCCATAACACCCTCCTGACTTGGTTTCTGGTCTTGTGCATTGTTTTCTGAGGCTGTTTCTGAGGCACCTGGAGATTAGTCCTGGGAAAGAGAACAAGATAATGGAAAATAAAAGATTCCATTAACTCGATGACTCTTGTGGCTCATGAAAAGCTATGGCTGGTGCAGCTCAAGGTTAAAAATAAAAAAGGAGAGGGGAGAGGGACTGCTCACCAAATCACCTCCTCTCAGCAAGTCATTTCATTAGCGAAAAATGCAAATGACATTCCTACAGTGACTCACTGACTCAGCAGAGCCACTGTGGTACCCAGCAATTTCCGGTCAAACGGGCGCTTGTGATTCCACAGACCCTCAGCGTCCACGTCAGCTCTTCTTCCCGGGCCATTCTCCACATGCTGGGCAACTCTGCCATCTGTGAACCTCATATCCATCTCCCTGAATGGCTGCCACTCTGAGTAGCAGCTTCGAAACCAACCACCTAACATCCTTTAAAAAAAAAAAAGTCTGAGAAGTTGGAGGCACTGAAAAGCAAAGTCCAAGAAAACCAAGAGGCCGCTGCCCTGGAGAGGGGAGGACAACCAATAGCATCATAACTCCCTGGTCTTTCAATACAGGGACACGTGCTCCAGGAAGGGACAAGGCAGTTGCAGAATTCAGAGGCCAGGACTCCAGAGACGCCCCCCACTCCGCTGTTCTTTTTTCTTTTTTTTTTTTTTTTTGCGGTACGCGGGCCTCTCACTGCTGTGGCCTCTCCCGTTGCAGAGCACAGGCTCCGGACGCGCAGGCTCAGCGGCCATGGCTCACGGGCCCAGCCGCTCTGCGGCACGTGGGATCTTCCCGGACCAGGGCACGAACCCGCGTCCCCTGCATCGGCAGGCGGACTCTCAACCCCTGCACCACCAGGGAAGCCCTGTTCTTGGCAAATAGAATGTGAGCTGGATCAGTACTGTTGAAACACCGCTCGGTCTTCCACTGCAAAATGTCCCTTCCTTCAACTGCATCCCTAAGTCTCCCAAGCCTTACCAATATTTATAGCATGCTTCTTTTACCTTCCACTTCAATTTAATCCACTTCATAAATCAAAGGGCCCCTATTTCCTTCATTCCAATCATTCTGTAAGCCAGCACACCCTTATTTCAAACACAGACCAGAATAAAATGTTCTCCTTAATCAAAGATTATTTCAAGGTCTGCCACACTTGGGCTATTACTTTGATTCTTTGCATCACAATGGTACAGCCTTTCAGGACACCAAAGCAGGGTTCATATTAAATGCAACACCCACCGGGAACTCGGCTAATGCCCCGCCTGCTTCAGCCTTCAGATCTGTAAGGACACTCACAGCTGACACTCAGGGCCAATGGCAGAGGCCCTAGAACAGGAGTTGCAAACTTTTTCTGGAAAGGTCCCAAAAGTAAATATTTTAAGCTCAGTGGGCCACAGAGTCTCTGCCTTAACTACTCAACTCTGCTAATGGAGCACAAAAGTATCCATAGACAAATGTAAATTGGTGCAGCCACTATGGAGAACACTACTGAGATTCCTTAAAAAACTAAAAATAGAGTTACCATATGATCCAGCCATCCCACTCCTGGGCACACATCCGGAGGAAACTCTAATTCTAAAGATACACGCACCCCAACGTTCATTTGCAGCACTATGTACAACAGCCAAGACATGGAAGCAACCTAAGTGTCCATCGACAGACAAATGGATAAAGAAGATGTGGTACATATAAACAACGGAATATTACTCAGCCATAAAAAGGAATGAAACTAAAAAAAAAAAAAAAAGGAATGAAACTGGGTCATTTGCAGGACGTGGATGGACCTAGAGATTGTCATACAGAGTGAAGTAAGTCAGAAAGAGAAAAACAAATATCGTATATTAACGCATACATATGGAATCTAGAAAATGGTACAGATGAGCCTGTTTGCAAGGCAGAAATAGAGACACAGACATAGGGAACAAATGTATGGACACCAAGGGGGGAAAGGGGGGGTGGGATGAATTGGGAGATTGGGATTGACATATTAACTAATATGTATAAAACAGTTAACTAATGAGAACCTGCTGTAGAGCACAGGGAACTCCACTTCGCTGTACAGTAGAAACTAACACAACATTGTAAAACAACTATATCCCAATTTTAAAAAAATTTTAAGTAAACTAAATAAAAATTGAAAATAGTGAGTGACAACTGATGTACATTTCAATCCAACCAGAATTTTGTTAATACCATATGGGTTAACATATCCTAGACTATGTGCTTCTAATTTACAACCAAGTAGATCAGGGGACTTAAACAACAGCCATGGAGTCCATACAGGCCTTTGTAAACCAAGTCAGAAGGTGGAAATGGCTGCATGAGTATTTTATAAAAACAAATAAATAGAAAAGCAAAATCAAACAGTTCAATCTCTCTGTGCATGTATAAATTCAGGCTATCTTAGACCACAACCTAGCTTAGAAAACTTACAAAACTGACTAGACAACATTTATATACATAAAACTCTGAAGAGTTTAGTTGTTCTAGACAAGAAGCAATCATTCAGCACCCAAATGTGTACCATGCAGTTCTATGCCCCAGACCCTGTCACATTTCTACCCACCAAAATCTAGGGGAATGGAAAGATTCTCATATACTCGGAAAATTAAGAATGAAGCAGAGACTTCTCTTATTCCATTCAGGCTGCTATAACAGAATACCACAGACTGGGTGGCTTACAAACAACAGACCTTTATCTCTCACAGTTCTGGAGGCTGGGAGTCCAAAGTCAAGGTGCAGCAGATTCAAGGTGAGACCCCACATCCTGGTTCACAGACAGCTTTCTGCTGAGTCCTACCAAGGTAGAAGGGGCGAGGGAGCTGTCTGAGGTCTCTATACAAGAGCACTAATCCCATTCGGGAGGGCTCTACCCTCATGACCTAATTACCCTATCAAAGGCTCCACCTTTTAATACCATCACATTGGGATTAGGCTTCAACATATGAATTGGGGGAGGGAGGAAAGGGGACACATTCAGTCTATGACAAAACTACAGCCATTTCTTCCTTTTGTTTTTAAGCCAGTCCTAAACTAAGCTCAGTTGCCAACTTGTTCTATGTGTTGCTAGGTGTCAGTGAATAAAAAGGTGCTATCACTTAGTTTGAAAAACTCAGCTAAAGCGAAACTGAACCAAGCATCAGTTCCTCTACTGTATGACTTATCAGAGTCTATAAATATGCTCGTGTTTGTTGTGCAGCCCTACAAGGGGATCCAGCAGGCAGTGTTTTCCAAACTTACAAACCATAGTAAGTTTTTTTGGGGGGGGGCAATATATCTCATGGGACTAGTGTTCCATGGAATTTGCTCTGGGAAATTTCATAGCAATAATATATCCAAGATGGGATTCTCATTTCCCCGTATGTGGGATTATTTGAGCCTGGGACTCTAGTCCTTAGTATCAAATTTTTCTATACCAAAACCAGACAAAGACACCATCAAAAAAGAAAATTACAGGCCAATATCTTTGATGAATATAGATGCAAAAATTCTCAACAAAATATTAGCAAACCGAATCCAACAACACATAAAAAAGACCATATACCACGACCAAGTTGGATTCATCCCAAGTTCAGAAGGATGGTTGAACGTACACAAATCAATCAATGTGATACACCACATCAACAGAAGAAAAGGCAAAAACTCAATTTTTCTGGTTTCCTAGAATGAGGCATTTGAAATAGGAAGATTACTAGAATCTACGTGACCCATTATGCTATCTAAGTGGCCACTACTCACATGTGGCTATTTAAACTCAAATTGATTAAAATTAAATAAAATTTAAAGTTCCTCAATACCCACAGCACGGTTACGGGCTACCGTACTGAACAGCATACCTATGGGTCATTTCCATCATTGCAGAAGATTCTATTGGACAGCACTGCACTAGAATCTACACTTCCTGTATTCAGGGAAGTGTCTGTTGTGTCTTCTACTGTATGCGCACCTGCACCCAACACAGTGCTTTGAACACAGCATTTAATAAATTGTTGTTGAATGAGAACAGGGTAAAAATTATCATGAATAAGACTTGCCCTGCTCTGCAGTTATTCCAAGCACACCCTCTCCTCTCCCAACTCCTGTCCTCAAATTCTCTGGTGACCGACCACGCAGCATCCCCTCAGCACAGAGGGACCTTTAGGGCATTATGCTAAGTGAAGTAAATCAGACAAAGACAAATCTACATGATCTCATTTATACGTGGAAACGAAAAAAACCAAACTCATAGAAACAGAGAGTAGATTGGTGGTCGCCAAGGGCTAGGGTGTGGAAGAATGTGGAATGCTGGTCAAATCCCACAAGTACAAGTTTATACCTCAAGTACAAACTTCCAGTTATGAGATGAATAAGTTCTGAGGATCTAATGTACAGCCTGGTGACTACAGTTAACAATACTGTATCACATACTTGAAAGTTGCTGAGAGCAAATCTTAACTGTTCACACACAAACACACACACACAGCAATTATGTGAAGTGATCGATGTGTTGACTAACCTTATTGTGGCAATTATTTTGCAATATATAAGTGTATCAAATCATCACATCTTACACCTGAAACTTATACAACATTACATGTCTGTCAGTTACATCTTATTAAGTTGGAAAAAAATCTCCTTACCATGGATCCAGCACTGTCTCTAGTAAGTCAATAATTAATGCACAGTAAGTATTTATTTACTCTCAATGCCATGGTTCAAATTCTACCAGAAAGTCTAAAACACACATTGATAGATACTCAGTTCTACTCAGAGGGCCTACATTCTAGAACGTTTCAAAGTTAGTCAACATGCAAAAACATATTTCCTCAATTTTAGAGTAACCATAAAATGTTCCTTCTTGGTTTTTCTTCCTGGCTGGATGCATCTGGCAGGTTTTAGAGTGAGTGACCAGCCCCCTGCCTCTAAAATCAGAGGGGTCAAGTGTGACAAGAGGTCTCCTACAGACATTATGATGCCTCTGTTCTTGTGAGCAGGGCAGAAGTGAGATATCCTACACTTTCTTGAGAAACCAACCTCCCGGGGCTTCCCTGGTGGCGCAGTGGTTGAGAATCCGCCTGCCAATGCAGGAGACACGGGTTCGAGCCCTGATCGGGAAGGATCCCACGTGCCGCGGAGCAACTGAGCCCGTGCACCACAACCACTGAGCCTGTGCTCTAGAGCCCACGAGCCACAACTACTGAAGTCTGCACGCCTAGAGCCCGTGCTCCGCAACAAGAGAAGCCACTGCAATGAGAAGCCGGGCACCACAACGAAGAGTAGTTCCCGCTCACCGCCAACTAGAGAAAGCCCGCGCACAGCAACAAAGACCCAACACAGCCAAAAATAAATTAATTAATTTAAAAAAAAAGAAAAGAAACCAACCTCCCTCTAAATTGACTCACAGTCAATTTTTTTTACCACCATCCCCTAAAATGATCATTTCCTAGAGTTCACCACTCACCACGGATCATGTTAATCAGCACAATAAAAATGTAAATGTTTGTTCCGCTCAATACTCTCAAAAGACTGAAGTGGACACTTTCACAATCACCTTCCCTCCCCCCACTGCCCCAACATAAAAGCTTTACAAATCTGTGATTAATTACTTCTCAGGCACCTGTTAATCTCCCTTCCTCTTTCCAATTAGCCAAACCAAGATCAGTGGGTTTTCCTGTTCCTGCTGAAGAACCCAATTGGGTTGATTCAACCACCTGGCCCTTCCTTAAAAATGGCCACCTATCTCTCCGTTTCCATCTTAATTTTAACTCTTCTGTTTAATAAATATTTTTAAATTCTTTTTCAAAATCTTTTCTATTATGGTTTATCACAGGATATCGAATATAGTTCCCTATGCTATACAGTAGGACCTTGTTGTTTATCCACCCTACATATACTAGTTTGCATCTTCTAATTCCAAACTTCCAATCCAACCCTCTCCCAACCCCCTCCCTCTTGGCAACTACAAATCTGTTCTCTATGTCTGTGAGTCTGTTTCATAGATAGGTTCATTTGTGTCATATTTTGTTTTTATTTTTATTTATTTATTTTTGGCTGCGCCGGGTCTTCGTTGAGGTGCACGGGCTCTTCATTGCAGCATGCAGGCTTTTCTAGTTGTGGCGCGTAGGCTCCAGAGTGTGTGGGCTCAGTAGCTGCAGCGCACAGGCTCTCTAGTTGTGGCACATAGGCTCCAGAGCCTGCAGGCTCTCTTAGTTCCCCCACCAGGGATCAAACCTGCATCCCCTACATTGGAAAGCAGACTGTTAACCACTGGACCACCAGGGAAGTCCTGTGTCATATTTTTTTATTTATTGTTTTTTTAAGTTTTATTTATTATTTTTTTAATTTATATATATTTTTTGGCTGCGCTGGGTCTTAGTTGCAGCACGCGGGATCATCATTGAGGCACATGGGATCTGTCATTGCAGCACACAGCCTCTCCGTTGTGGCATGCGGGCTTCTCTGTAGTTGTGGTGTGCGGGTTTTCTCTTCTCTAGTTGTGGCGCGCAGGCTCCAGAGCACGTGGGCTCTGTAGTTTGTGGCACGCGGGCTCTCTAGTTGAGGTGCTCGAGCTCGGTAGTTGTGGGACACGGGCTTCGTTGCCCCGTGGCATGTGAGATCTTTGTTCCCCGATCAGGGATCAAACCCGCGTCCCCTGCATTGGAAGGCAGATTCTTTACCACTGGACTGTCAGAGAAGTTCCCTCTGTGTCATATTTTAGATTCCACATATAAGTGACATCATATGGTATTTGTCTTTCTGACTTAACTGTGCTTGTTTAATACATGTTTTTATTGTAAGCCTCAACTCCCATTAAGAAATACATGGACTAAATATATGTTGTTAAAGCTATCTCTTTTACTGTAATATTTAGATTTTGATAAATCTATTGCAACTCCTGAGATGACTCCACTCCCTAACTCCAGTCCTCTGCTCAGACTGCACCTTCTACGTGGAATGCCCTGCCCTGCCCACCTGACAGACCCACCTGTGTCCTGAGCTCTGTCCTGCTGCCCACAGAGAGCCTCAACCATCCCCTCCTTTGCCTCTACACAGATTTCCACTAGGGCTTTTATAACAGTTTAGTATCAATGTAAGTCTGACACATCAAACACATTCAGAATGGCACCTGGCAGAGGAAAAGACTAAACTGAAACACAGATCACTTCAAGTAGGGCTCCTTCACTGCAAATAACAGAAACGAATTTGAACTTGCTTCAGCAAACCCAGGGGTGACTTACTAAGGGGGTTCAACGCATCTCATAGAAGCCAAGGGAGGTGGCCAGGCCTTAGGAAAGCCCTGGAAGCAAAGACTGGAAATCCAGATAACAGAGAGGAAGTGTCCCCTCTCTCTCTGATTCTAATCTCTGTTTCTCCAGAGATGAACATAACTGTTCCAGCTCCTGAGGGGGCACCTTGTAGAGTTCCAGCAAGAACCCACCTTGATTGCCCATCTCTGCAATTTAAAATGTCTAAGAGAGGGGAATAAACAAGTGTTCGCGGGAGGCAATCCACAAAGAAGGAGGAATGGCTTCTGGAATGTGTCTCCAATGGGGATTCCTATCCTGGGCTGGGAAAACAAGGCTGTAGACACCGGCAGGGCAGCACTGCCCCCCAAACCAGGCTGTGCAGAAAGTCTGAACAAACACACTTTCTTTTTTTTTTTTGGTGGTGGTTTCTTTTTTTTTAAAATTAAAGTATAGTTGATTTACAATGTTTCAGGTGTACAGCACAGTGATTCAGTCATACATCTATATCTATCTATTCTTTTTCAGGTACTTTTTCCTTATAAGTTATTACAAAATATTCAGTAGAGTTCCCTGTGCTATACAGTAGGTCCTTGTTGTTTATCTATTTTACGTATAGTAGTGTGTATCTGTTAATCCGAAACTCCTAATTTATCCTTCGCCTCCCCTCCAACACACTATCATAATTATCCTCTCCTTTATTCCAAAGAGAGGTCCACCTTCCTGAACCTCCCAGAGCAGCAGAATAATGACCATAAGCTCTGAATGGCTGGTCATTCTCAGTGGAAGCTTACTTCAGAGAGTCAAACGTAAAGAGGGAGGTTGTTTGTTTGTTTGTTTTGGTCATGCTGTGTGGCTTGTGGGATCTTAGTTCCCCGACCAAGGATTGAACCCGGGCCCTCGGCAGTGAAAGTGCAGAGTCCTAACCACTGGACTGCCAGGGAATTCCCATGTAAAGAATTTTTTAAATGGAAGGAGGAAAAGGTAAAACTGTAGAGAAAGCAAACAGATCAGTGGTTGTCAATGGTCTGGGGGGAAAAGGGGAGAAATAAATAGGTGGAGCATAGGGCATTTCAGGGTGGTGAAAGTGTTCTGTATGATGCTATAATGGTGGATGTGGCATGCATTTGTCAAAACCCATAGGATGTACAACACAAACAGTGAACCCTGATGTATGCAAATTAAGAAAGAAATTAGGAGGTCGGGGGTTTCAGGAAAGAAGCCAGACTGTGACAAGAGAATCTAACTGTATTACAAATGTATGAAACAACCTCACTGAAGGGAGTGGGGAGAAGTGCTGACCTAAGTAACTTCGGAAATGAGTGGAATTTGTCAGACTAAAGGCAAAAGAAACTACACCTAAGCACTTATTCTCCTTGATAAAGTTGTTTCCCACAGGGCTATTAGTTAACAATTCTGATACTACTATACATGTACAATGGAATTGAACAATTAAGTAAATGGATGTCAGAAGGTAAATATCCAAGTTTCTCACTGTTGAACTGGGGGTTTACAGATAAACAAGAGGAGGAGTCTAGAGTTGGAGATATCAGTAATGTTAAAAATGAGTTAAGGGGCTTCCCTGGTGGCGCAGTGGTTGAGAATCCGCCTGCCGATGCAGGGGACACGGGTTCGTGCCCTGGACCAGGAAGATCCCACGTGCCGCGGAGCAGCTGGGCCCGTGAGCCATGCCTGCTGGGCCTGAGCGTCCGGAGCCTGTGCTCCTTAACGGAAGAGGCCACAGCAGTGAGAGGCCCGTGTACCACAAAAAAAAAAAAAAAAAAAAGAGTTAAACTCATGTATAGATACAGAAATGTACACATATATACACACACACACGTGCATGCGCGCACACACACACACACACACACACACACGGCTTAGTATACACACACATTTTTTTTTCCTCTGTCAGCTGAGAGTTGCTAAGAGAAATGACACCCCATCAGCAACAAGCACACCTTGCACCCAGGTCTTGGTTTCTAACACCATTCTCCAATAAAAGGAACCAGGGCTCCTTGGAAAAATGGCTGATGCCAGGACTGGGGCAGGAAATATACAAGAGGAGCCTGGAGGGTCTTGCAGTGCCAGAAAGAAGGAAGTGCTCAAAAACAAACAAATAAAAAGGCCACAAGGATAGGGGCATGTCAAAATGACAAAGAAGCCAAATGAAAGAACTTCCAATGGTCAAAGTTGGAACAATTTTAGCAACAAAATAAAGTAATATTGGACCATAACCCAAAGTTAAAAGTAAATACCCATGATTCCACACTGATATGAATAAATGATTAAATGGAGGCAAACAGACAAGTCTTCCATGCACAAGAATTTTAAATAAATTATGTAAATACTCTTCCCCCAGGGAAGTAGAGCATAACTCTCCACTCCTTAAGTGTGGGCTGCACATAGCGACTTCCTTCCAAAAAGCACAGTATGAAAAGGGCAGGGGAAAGAGAAGCTTCACAGTGGAGAGAGCTGACAATCACTACTTTCCAGCCAAGCAATCAAAGTTAACTGGCAACAGTCATGAATCGTGTTGATACATGCACCCTTGTTATGATGGGATGAAAATGGCTCTTTATCTTTGTGCTCTTCCTCCCCAAACCCATCACCGCAGTCTAATCGTGAGAAAAACATCAAACAAATTCCAACCCGAGGCATCCTACAATATATCTGACTGGCACTGCTCAAAATTGTCAAAAACAAAAGAAGTCGAAGAAACTGTCACAATCAAGACAAGACTGGTAAATGAAATGTGGTATCCAGGGTGGGATTCTGGAGCAGAAAAAGGACATTAGGTTAAAAAAAAAAAAAAAAGAAATCGGAACAAACTATATACTTTAGTTAATAATAAGGTGTCGAGGGGACTTCCCTGAGGGTCCAGTGGTTAGGACTCCAAGCTTCTACTGCAGGGGGCATGTGTTCGATCCCTGGTTAGGGGACTAAGATCCTGCCTGCTGCACAGCACGGCCAAAAAAAAAAAGTGTCAATACTGGTTCATTCATTATAACAAATGTACCACATTAATGTAGGATGTTAATTACAGCGACGTTGTGTGGGTGGCATGGGGAATATACAGGAACTCTCTGTACTAGCTGCTTAATTCTTCTGTAAACCCAAAACTGTTCTTAAAAAAGTCTATTAATTTTTTAAAAGTGGGAGGAAAGAGAAGAGTCAGACCAAGGATCTGGGGTGTCAGTGTTCAGAGTGTTACAGTGACCTGGTCCCCAGCCCAGATGGCTTCACGTGTGGCTCCATCTTGCTTTTTTGGGAGATGGAGATGGGATGCTTTTTTTTTTTTTTTTAAATGCTTAAGGTTTTTTTGTTTCGTTTTGTTAAATTTTTGGCGCAAGCCTCAGGATCTTAGCTCCCCGACCAGGGATCGAACCCCTGTCTTCAGCAGTGAAAGTGCAGAGTCCTAACCCCTGGACTACCAGGGAATTCCCTTGGGGTGAAATTCTTCATCTCACAAATGCACCCAAATCCGGCCAAACCTCTTTAACTCAAAGATGTAGCTACCGGCAATTGGCAACAAGAACTTTCTACAACACAGAACAGAAGCTATTTTAAGTGACACCAGCAATTTCCCGAAAAATCTCAAGCCGTTAATGTCAGGGGTTCACAGGGTATAAAAATCACTCGGGGCTTTAAAGGAGCAAATGAGAGATGAAGGAAACCCTTGTGTGAACACTTCACAAAAAAAGAACAGGGGCAAGGACCATAAAGGACTAAAAAGCACTCTTCATTTATGTGAACTGGGTTCCTAGGGTAACCATTCTCTTTTCATTGGAGAATCCTTAAAGGCAAGCAGCCAAATTCCACAAAAAGCCAAGCTCTCCAGTCTGATTTTGGAAAGGGGGCAGGAGGCCACCAATTCTGGTTAATTAATACTGTCTGTGGCTAATAGCTGGCTGTCCCTGGCTGTCTCGCCAAAGGTCCTGTTTCTACCCACACCAGTATGCAGCTTGTCACGAGTCAGAATGCAAGAGTCACTCTGAAAGGCAATAAACAAACAAACATGGCCATTAAAATGAGGGGAGACCAGAAAATTATGAGGAGGAAATGCACTAGGCCGACCAAACACTACCTCTTTTTCCTCCTGTATTTTTAAAAGCTAACAATATTCTCCAACATACAAATTCATGTAAAACAACACTTTTCTCTAAAAAAAAAAAAAAAACTTGAAAAAAAAGGTAACGTGTGAAATATATTTGTCCTTTATGGCTTTGACTCTGGAGTTGGAAAAAGCTGTCAGACACACTCCACAGCCAACAGGGCAGCAGTGTCACAGACACCCAGGATGGAGTGAGCCCCACCACACACTCAGCCCGTCAGCATGTCCCCGTGAGATCAGTAACGGATCCAGTGAGTACATTCAAGACTTCCTGGAAGACAGAAAAGCCAAGTTCTAGAGCACTATGGCTCTCTCAGGTAAAATCCTGGGTAACACCATTTCTACTGCAAGGCTGAAAACACAAGCCTCACTTGGAACAAGTACATGTACTAAAAAACAGCATAATTTGGAAATTATCTTTGCCAGAGTGAAGATGTGAAAAATACCTGAGTGATTTAGTGATTTTATGAGAAAAGTTATCTTATTCACTTCAGGCATTGCAGGCTGTAGGGCATCTGTGACAACTGCTCACTGCCTTTGGAGCACTCAACGGCGTAGACAATAATAATGAATGGTCGGGGCTCTGTTCCAGTAAAACTTTACATAACAACAAGCAGCAGGATAGATCTGACACACAGGATGTACTCTGCCAACTACTGAATTAGATAATTCATTCTCTCTCTCTCAAATAGCTGCCATCCATTCAAATTTCAGGAACAGACCCAAACTTTTTTCATTCATAAGTCAGGAAGAAAATCTGCATGAATCCTCTGAAAGTCTCCTTATTTCTTAAAGAAACGCAGCTGAAAGTCACACAATTGTAAACGGTACTGCAACAGAGAAGAACAAACCTGACTCCATATTGGACCTATTCCTTTAGCTCTAAACTTTGGGTTCTGTTGTCTGTACTTAGTCACGCTGGCTCTGCACCTTTTGTAAAAGAATGTTGCGTATAGCCTGAACTATATGGGATAGCCCCTTCTCACGGCTCTGCCTCCCAGGCTTTTCCATTCACACAGAGATAAGAAGTTGCAGAACAGAGAATAACATTTATCTTGGTGGTGGTTTACAGGAACACTGTGATCAGACCTACCTGGAGAGCAGGATTCCTGCACCAAGAAGTTGCAACAATCAGCCACACCCCTTCCCCTTTCAGTACAAAAGCTGCCTGAATTCTAATTTGGGTAAGATAGTTCTTCGGGACACTAGTCTACCCTCTTCTTGGTCTGCTGGCTTTCCAAATAAGGTCACTATTCCTTGCCCCAACACCCTGTCTCTCGATTTACTGGCCTGTCGTGCGGCGAGCAGTATGAGCTTAGACTCAGTAACAATACCTGGATGTAACCAAGCAAAACTTGGCGAAGAATAACTTCTCAAGGAACTGTTTTCTCTAAAGGGAAGTGTTTGGGAGATGCACACACCATATGGATCAAACCGAAACTTCTCAAGGGCCCAGAAAGCTTACCTTCCCTGTGGCTGTCTTCCTAACACACTCCCTCATGTGGAAGTTTTGAAATGGTTCCTAAAATGTCTGCAGCAAGTCCAATCTTTGTAATATGGCATACAAGACCCTCAGGACCCTCCACATCTGGTCCCAACGTCATCTCCAGGCATTCTCTACATCTCTTTCCACCCCCAAACTACACTCTGACAACATTAGAGGACTCACTGCACCTCAAATACATCATTTGGCCATGTGCTTTCAGGTCTCCAAGCCCTTACCAGAGTGACCGTGTATTGTTCAAACTAGAGCATTTTTGAGAATAAAAGGAATGTTATTAATACCTATGCTAGGACAAGAAGCATAGCCCAAGGGAGACCATAGAGTCATTTAACATTTATTCATGATGACTCCTCTGTTGTGAAAGCCATTACAAGTTCATCCTGGTCAACTCCTACTCATCCTTCATGGCCCAAGTCAAATATCTCCCCTCCCCCCTTTCTTGTGTTTTTTGACCTCTTTCTTGCAGAGGTAACCACTCCCTTATCTTTATATCTATGATAGCCTTTATCACACAGTATTATATTTACTTATTCACCTATGTGTTTTTCTTTGAAGAATGTTTCTTCTTTATGCTGGAATTATCCTATAGTTTTAGCCCTCAACAAATGTTTATTCATTTTCTTATAATAACAAAAACCATTCTTTGTATACCATACACCAGTGGTTCTCAACTGGGGGTACTTTTGCCTTCCAGGGGATATCTGCAACGTCTAGAAACATTTTTGGTTGTCATAACTAGGGGAGATACTACTGGCATCTAGTGGGTAGAGGGACGCTGCTAAACATCCTACAACACACATCATGCCCCCACAACAAAGAATTATCCAGGCCCCAAATGCCAGTAGTGCTAAGGCTGAGAAACCTTGGAATAAACTTACAACTTCAGCTCACTTCCTCATGAAGTTACTACAAATTCTGGATGACAGAAATAGAAAGACATGAAAATTTTTAGCCTATATGCCATAAACATCTTCAGTAAGCCAACACACTCAAGGTGTTAGTGTAATGTAAGACAAGTAAAAATGCACAGACATCCCGTAAAGATTCACAGATTGGCTTGAAGGGCAGTGTGGATACACAGTGTCACGCAGAGCGCTTTGAATAAGACTCTCAAGCAGAGGTTATTCAACCAGCATAGGAATCATACAGAACATAGGCAGCAAGAGAAATACTAACACACGTGGAACTTCCTCAACCATACACAAAGTCAAAGATGATATAAAAGCTGCAAATTCTGGACACTTTCTGAGTCACTGACATTTGGGATCTAAAGTAGATTAAAACTGTTCTTTACAAAAGGTGAATCTGAAACTTCCTCAACTACCATCAGAACCAAGGCCACTATTATATGTAACAGAAACTCCAGAATATTTAGAGGATATTTTCAACCATATAATCTTATAACATTAATTTCTAAAGAAAAACTTGGCCACCAACAAATCTTTTATGTTTCCTTATTAACAGGAGTCTGCACTCTTCAATACTAGCTCAGTAAATTTTCCCAAGAACTGAGTCTAAAACACACGGCATACCTCTCTCCTTTCATAAGCAGAACAAACTATGTCAAATTTGCTTCTCCTGGATGCCCAGGGTCACCTTAACTACTTTAATACTGTACTAATATAACCCTCTCAGCCTATTGAAAAGGGACAGAAGGCTTGCCCTTCACGAAACGGCCCCCTATGGCTGGTTTTCTCCTGTTTTAATTCCAGGGTCACCCACTAAGCTGTAACCATCATTCCTCCTGCAGCAAGCATACCTGCCCAGGCCTTCACCTGCAGCCTCTTCTAATTCAGCTCTTCTGGAAATCTTGTATGAAGTAATTAACCAGAAACACCTTATCTGGGTAAGAGGCTGAGTGAATGGATGGTTAAAGAGTTCTTCCACTAATACAGGGCAAAGAGCTTTGTGCCTGTGAATTCTCACATCTAAGCATGTTCATGCCTTGGAGTTTCTCTCATCCAGCCCAACCCCTAGCCCTTTGTTCAAGAACAGGGAGGAAGCCACACACAGGTAAGGAGTAAGAAGTTTTAAAAGCCCCAAAAGGCTAGTTTGCATGATCAAAATGAGGAACAAAGAAGGAGAATAAATTAAATAGGAGCCACAATCAGTAAAATAAGGCCATGAAACCCCCAAGGGATGAGATTGTTACATTTATAACAATCACCTTCTATCAGAAAGCACAAATACCTTTCAGAAAAATAACTGAGACTTGCAGGCGTTATTTAAAACTCTACAGAAAATGAGCACTTAGGTCCTTACAAAACTTTGATTCAGAGGTATTGATTTTTTTAAAACAGGCAACACATAAGCAAAGCATCCTGTCCATTTGGCATGTATCTTAATCCGCCTAGAGGGAAAAAAAAAAAAAACCCACTAATTGAGAGTTTCAGGAATGACTCATACATCAAGGTGACTTTTAAAAGTTTATCTGCATGCTGCCAGACAATAATTATAGTGTGAGCCATCCCTTCCCACGCCCTAATACCCTACTCTTGATTCAGATGATACAGGCCCTAGCATCTACCCCAGGCTTGCACAACTAAGAATGCCCGGAATGCACATTTACAGCCATGTAACTCCATCTAGACTAGAAGTCTGACCTGAAGGTACCAAAAGGTGTTGAGGAAGAAGGTAGAAATATAAAATTACTATTCAAAAATCAATCTATTATCAGGTCTGTGTTTATGAAATACCGGTACCATTTGATAAGAGAGATGAGTTGTACAATAGAATCACAGAGACATCCAACCTTCAACTACCTCATTTACCTCCTTCATATACAATTAGGATTAAAAAGAAATCTTTTAGATGATAGGTCATCCATCATTGCCACGGGCAGTGAAAAGGCATCTGATAATGCTCAACATCCTTTCTTAGAAGAACAAAAAAGATGGAGATAGGTATTTTCTAACATCATAAACTCTATCTCAACATGAAAGCAAGCATCTTGCCTAACAGATTTCTAGTCAGGTTCAAAGTAAGAATGTAATATATCATCAGTATTTTTTAACATGAATCTGGAGATTCCAATCAATGTAATTAGACACGAAAAAAGTTTACTGAAATAAAATTAACAGAAAGTAGCTTTAGGAACTTCCCTGGTGGCACAGTGGTTAAGAATCCACCTGCCAACGCAGGGGACACAGGTTCAATCCCTGGTCCGGGAAGATCCCACATGCCATGGAGCAACTAAGCCCGTGCACCACAACTACTGAGCCTGTGCTCTAGAGCCTGTGAGCCACAACTACTGAGCCCGTGCACCACAACTACTGAAGCCCGCTCACTCTAGGGCCCACGTGCCACAACTACTGAAGCCCGCGCACCTAGAGCACACGCTCTACAACAAGAGAAGCCACAGCAATGAGAAGCCCACGCACCGCAACGAAGAGTAGGCCCCCATTCGCAGCAACTAGAGAAAGCCCCCGTGCAGCAACAAAGACCCAACACAGCCAAATAAATAAATAAATAGAAAGTAGCTTTAATATAGAGAAAAATAACCATTATAAAATATAATAGAAGAGGGGGCTTCCATGGTGGCGCAGTGGTTGAGAGTCCGCCTGCCGATACAAGGAGACACGGGTTCGTGCCCCGGTCCGGGAGGTTCCCACATGCCGCGGAGCGGCTGGGCCTGTAAGCCATGGCCGCTGAGCCTGCGCGTCCGGAGCCTGTGCTCCGCAACGGGAGAGGCCCCAGCAGTGAGAGGCGCGCATACCGCAAAAAAAATAAATAAATAAATAAAAATAAAATAAAATAAAATAAAATAAATATATATATATAAAATAGAAGAAAAGCATTCAAGATGACTACGAAATAAAAAGTAAAGTATCCAGCAATAAACTTATCAAGATATGTGCAAGACTTATATGAAGAAAACTTTAAAACACTCCAAGCTATCACTAAAAAAGACTTAAATAAAAGCAAGAGATATTACATCTTAGGGATAAATTTCACATTCTCAAGATGTTAATTCTTCCTAAATTAATCGATAAACCCAATACGATTTTGATAAAAGTACTAGGAAACCTTTTTTGGGGGGATGGGGGAGAAGCACTGAACAAGCACATTGTAAAATTCACATGGGAAAACCAGCAGGGGAGAATAACAAAGAAAATTCTGAAAATAATGGTAACAAAGAGAGAATAGCCCTATAAAATATTCAAACAGATATATCATAAAGCTACAACAATTAAAACTGTGTAATCAGTACGGGCAGTGGGTCAGATGAGTGAAGAACAGACAGTCCTCCAATCCATCCAAAATGCATGTGAGAAATAAGAATACGATAGAAGCAACATCTCAAATTAATGAGGAAAATGTGGTTTGCAAGCTGCTAAAGAGTAGACCCTAAAAGCCTCATCACAAGAAAAAGGGTTTGCGGGAATTCCTTGGTGGTCCAGTGGTTAGGACTCCACGCATCCACTGCAAGGGTCTGGGTTCAATCCCCGGTCTGGGAACTAAGATCCCGCGAGCTGCACACTGTGGCCAAATGGTGGTGGTGACAGATGTTGGGGACAGATGTTGACTTAATGTGATCATCACACAATATATACAAATATTGGATCATTATGTTGTACATCTGAAACTAATATGGTATTATATGTCAATCATACCTCAAAAAGGAAAAAAATTAGTTGGCCCTCCCTAAGTAAACACAGACTGGCAATGAAAGGAGGAGAGAGAAAAGGAAAAACTACCTTGTACTTACAAAATACTGCTATGGGTAATCCGCATGCAACTAATTGGAATTTTACTGCCAAAAGTATTACTATTTCATATTAATCAAAGAAAATAAACTTCTCTAACTTTTTAGGATGGGGGGAATATTCTTTCTTATTTGTGGTAGACAAACCCTGTATATTTGTCAAAGCTCGCTAAATTACACACATGAAAAGACTGAATTCTATGTAAACCTGATTTTTAAAAATATAAACTTTTTTGAAGCCAAATATCCTTCTTTCCCAACAAACATGGTACACTAGAAAAAGTATTCAATTCCAAACAACTCAAAATACTTTATGCAAACTATTAAATATAGAATGGATAAACAACAAGGTCCTACTGTATAGCACAGGGAACTATATTCAATATCCCATAATAAACCATAATGGAAAAGACTATGAAAAAGAATATATATATGTATAACTGAATCACTTTGCTGCACACCAGAAACTAATACAACATTGTAAACCAACTATACTTCAATAAACTAAAAAAAGAAAAAAAAAAGTTTAAAGATTTTACTGTGAGTTGGGCAAACAAGAAGATACCCAATTTTACCAATGGAGAAATTGTGGCCAGATCAATGAAATGAACTATAACTTTCCATGGTGTTATTGTCAGGCTGTCACCAGAGTGAGCTGGACACAAGTGGTGATGACCCCAGTTCTGCCACCATTTGGCTCAACGTTGAGGCCATAGGTAAGTCCCTCCAGCTGTAGAATGAGGAAGTCCCTACATGTCTTTTTTTTTGCGGTACGCGGGCCTCTCACCGTTGTGGCCTCTCCCATTGCGGACGGAGCACAGGCTCCAGATGCGCAGGCTCAGCGGCCATGGCTCACAGGCCCAGGCGCTCCGCTGCATGTGGGATCTTCCCGGACTGGGGCACGAACCCGTGCCCCCTGCATCGGCAGGCGGACTCTCAACCACTGCGCCACCAGGGAAGCCCCCTACATGTCTTTTTTTAAAAAACAGATTAGAAAATTCTTTTATCAGAGAATATAGCCTAACACTATTTTTTAAAAAACCCTAGGAAAGGGACATCCCTGGTGTCGCAGTGGTTAAGTATCTGCCTGCCAATGCAGGGGATATGGGTTCAAGCCCTGGTCCGGGAAGATCCCACATGCCGCAGAGCAACTAAGCCTGTGAGCCATAACTACTAAGCCTGCGCTCTAGAGCCCGCGAGCCACAACTTACTGAGCCCGCACGCCACAACTACTGAAGTCCGCGTGCCCTAGAGCCCGTGCTCCACAAGAGAAGCCACCGCAATGAGAAGCCCACGCACCGCAACGAAGAGTAGCCCCCGCTCGCCACAACTAGAGAAAGCCCGCACGCAGCAACGAAGACCCAAAGCAGCCAAAAATAAAATAAATAAAAAATTAAAAAAAATTAAAACCCAACTTACAGAAGAAGACCAATCATGCTGTGTTCAATCAAATTACAAATGATTTTCAACTTTATAAAAATCACTCACATGAAGAGCTTCCCTAGAACATTCAGGTGTTGGTTTGCCCAACATTAATTTTGTGAAGGAGAAGGCAGAAAGAGGGTAGGTGCCAGAGTCAAGAATAAAAGAATTCAAAAGAAACATCTCTGATATTATGATGGAAATAAATGTACATCTGAATCAACTCACCTACAAATTTTTAGGACAATTTTACTATATAAAGAAGGCATGAATAGGCTAATAAAATCATCTCAGTTTTTTTTGAAATCTGGCTTATGTAAAGTACTTTGGTAAGGGGCATAAAAAAATTATCAAGTTTTTTTTTAAAGAAGCAGAAACTTCTTGTATGAGGGGAAGAGGTAAGAATAGAAGAAAAAGACCAAAATTCAAAACACTTATTCCACAGTCAAAGAACATCAGAAAATTCATACTTGCAGAAACAGGGCTAAATATATATGACTACCTTTGTGTTTGTATTATATTCTTTTTTCCCTTTATTTTTTAATTGAAGTAAGTACAGTTGATTTACAACGTCATGTTAGTTTCAGGTGTATAGCAAAGTGATCATGCACACACACACACACACACACACACACACACACACACACACACACATATATATAAATCTATTCTTTTTCAGATTTTCCATTACAGGTTATTACAAGATATTGAATATAGTTCCCTGGGCTATACGGTAGGTCCTTGTTGTTTACCTATTTTATATGTAGTAGTGTGTATATTTTAACCCCGAACTCCTAATTATCCCCCACTCTTTCTTTAAGGCAGCATTTCCCAAAGGGTCTTCCACACAGTTTCAAAAACAAAACAACTTTCTATGGTTAAGTTCAATGGCTGTTTGCTACATCACCCTCATATGAGACAGGATTGCACTCAGTTACATGTAATAAAAATTCAGCTACAATGGTTGAACAAAATAGGGCTTTATTTTTCAACTGGGGCAATCAGTCCCAGATGGAGATTCCAAGGCTGGTGGAGTAGCTTCAGGAAGCCATCAAGAACTGCTTCCATCTTCCTTCCTTCGATCTTCTTGATTTGCTACTCATACCATGTGGCTTTTGTTCTCCTGGTGCAAGTTGACTACAGCTCCTTCAAGCAGGAGAAATTAGAAAGGACAATGACAAAGGTGTGTGCCAGCCTCCTTGGATCCTGTTTATCGAGAAAGCAATAGCTTTCCTTGGAAGCCCCACCCTGCAGAGACTTAACTTACGTCTCATTGGCCAGTACTGGGTCACTGCTAGTGGCAAAGGAGTCCAGGGAGGTGAAATTTTCTACCTAGGTACATTGTCACCTAGAGCAAAACCAGAGCACCAAAAAGAAACTAGAGACTGAATGTTTATTTAGGAATTTAAAAGATCCATCCTATTTATCTTAGAAATTCAAACATGCATGTTTTGTATTAAAGACTCTGAGAAACTGCAGTAAATAAACCTGTTTACCTTTTTTTAACACAATACTTCTCAAACTTATTTGAACACAAAATTCCTTATTTCCTTTGAACAGCCTGTTGAAACACCATTTGGTGCAACGCATCTTGGAAAATACTGCTTTGGGAACTAAAAGAAGAAAAAATACTCTTATGAGTCTGTTTTCATACTTAGAAAGGTAGAAGGAATATGCTGCATTTAAACAAAGGGTCCTGGAAATAAATGAAGTGATAACAGAATTCTACAATCAGGAGCTGATGTGTTTTCACTTTTAGTGTAAAGTCACAATTCCAGTGAGAAAAATCTTTGGTTTCCCCTTTATGCCTTTATAAGCATTTCCTCCCCACCATCCCTTCTCAACTCCAGAACTGTCCTTTCTTTATGTAACTTCCCCTCGTCTGAACATTTCAACTTGGGCTTTAAAAGTCCATTACTGCCAAGGGTGCGGGTTCAATCTCTGGTTGGGGAGCTAAGATGCCACAAGCCATGCAGCACGGCCAAAAAAAAAGTCCATTCCAGAGTTTCTCCAAGGTTTCACTCCTCCTTTGGTTCAGCTTCTTATGTTTTAATTACTTTTCTTTCTTCTCCCATGTTCTTATACTACCAAAACAATTTGGGGTTTAGCATTTATTTATTAAGTCAGCCCTTCCTGTATAATTTGTACTTGATTTTTTCAACCACCCTTCTTTGATAACTCATGGAGGCTGCTGTTAATTAAATGCTGTTACAGATGCCAGTATTGTTTCCAAGAAGAAATGTTCATATTTTTAAGAAAAAGTAGGGAAAGCATTCAACGCATAATTTTTCATCCTGATACTAAAGCTTTCGAATCATATCTAGTTCCATTAAAACATTCATTTCTTTTAATTCACTTTGATAGTTTTTTAAAAAGGTGGGGGGAGATTACATTTTTCTCATTTCCAAACCCCATCAATTTCCATAGCACCTATAGGTATTTCCTTGCCAAAAAATCCAATGCTTTTCTTTTGTGGGAAGGAGGTAAAAAAAAAAAATGTCATCTTTTATTTCCTGAAGAAAAAATAAAATTAAATAGGTCAAATATATGAAACTTTCATGAAAAAGGCAACACTTCATTTAAGCCATTAAAGGAAAATGTGTTCAAACTCCCCAATGGAACTCCATTCTCTATAACAGGAAAGGTTTTATTCATTGCTGACTTGAAAGAACCAGACATGTCTGATCACACCAATTTACAAAGGCACTGAATGGAGCTGAACCCCTTGGGGTCTTGTAACTCTCCTCTTTTCTAGAAACCAGGAAAAAAAAAAGCAGTTGAGAATATTCATGTCTCCAGTACACGGGCCTCTAGAAAGTCAAAGGACCATGAAATATTTAGATGCCATAAAAGACCTTTTAGTGGCAAGTCCTGGCCATGTAGATTCTCCATCCTCTTTAGGGGCTCATCACTCACAAAAGAAAAGGTACAGCCAACTTACTCCAAGTCAGAAAGTCAGACAGCATCACTTTAGGTCCAGCAGAACACTTCCCAAACTGCTTCCAGAGAGAAGACTAGATCCTCCCAACCACCAGGGGAGCTAGAGAACCACAGGGCTACTCACTCCCGTCATGCCTCTCAGCCCTACGCCAAGCTGAAGTCCCTTCCTGCCCCCAGCCATCCTTTCCCATAATCTTACACCCACATCCCCATCCTCCTACCCCCTGGAACCACCTCTCATCCCAGCCTCTCTTCCTTTCTTGGCTGAAAGTGGCACTTTCGATGGAAACACACCGCAGCCTCTTCTTATTCCCCAAAGTCAAACTAAGGGCCTCCACCCTTGGGTGACACTTCCATCTACATCTACCAGTCCTCCCCCCCATTCGTTGAAGACCCTGTCAGCTGGCTTGTCTTCCTTGCGTCCAGCTGTCATTCTGAGCGACCTCAGAATTCCCCAAGCTCTGACGAGTTGGTTCCTCGTCCTCATTCTGTAACCTCCTTCTCTGCATTACTGCCTTCTTCCCAAAGATCCATCCTGGACCTTCGCGTCAACACTCAGAACTGCCCCACCTCTAGCAGGCCCTCCAAACATCTCGCTCCACTTCTTTTCATCCTCTATAAACTTCCCCTTCAGATCTCTCCTACAGCTTCTCCAACCACACCAGCTCCTCCATTTCACCTGATGCTCCAATTTGCCGATCGCTCTCTCTTCTACTTCTCTGCATCCTTTGTCTCCATCCCTTTTCTCCTCCACCCTCCATCAACCACCCACTGGCCAATGATCTCAGCTCCCCTGTGCTCCCATATACACCCACCCAACCGAGTCCCAATCCCAGACCCTGGTCCCCATCACCTCCTCTGTGTCTCTCTCCATGGCGCTCAACACCAAGGAGAAAATCACACATCCGCTAAAGCTGATGGTGTAACAGGTTCATGGTCTCCATTCTCCAGAGGCCCCTGGAGCTGCCCAGCACACCCATTCAGCTCTTCTCCCAGTCCCTTCAAAGGCTATTTCAAACCTTCTCCACTTTACCTAAGCCTTGGAGTCCACCACCTCCCCCCTCCTCCCTCTCCACTCTCAGAAAATGACCTCACCTCTTGCTTCACAGAGGAGGAAGCAAGAATACCTTCAACTTCCTCCCCACCCCAAGCTCTGTCTCTACGTCCTTCCTCCCTCCTCCAGCCCTGCTCGGGGCTCCATCCACTCCTGACTTCCCAGGCACGGGCTCCATTCTGTTAACTCTCTCTTATACCCTCAAATCCTCCTCTCTACCAGCTCCCTTCCATCATCATTTGAATGTGCCAAGACTATCATCTTGGGAAAAACATCCTGCTTCAAACCTACAGTCTACCCTAGTTATCATTCTCTTCTTCACAGCCAAGCTTCTTGAGACGTCTCTGCCATCTTCTCTCCCCTCCACTAACCCTGGCTTTGTTCCCCACACCTCCAGCGAAACTCACACCAGCACGGTCTTAGCTGCCAAACTCCACCAGCACATTTCAGACACCCTCCCCTTCTCCTTCCTCAGCTTCCTAGACCCACACACACTTCCGCTTTTCCTTCTATCTGGCTCGCCAATCTTCTTCCCCCGCCTCCATCACTGCTTTTCAAACTGTTAAGTCTTCAACCTTCAGGAAATCAACTCAGAGCAGGGTTTCTCAACCTTGGTGTTACTGACATTCACACCACGTGATTCTTGGTTGTGGGGGCCGCCCTGTGCCTTAGAGGCTGTCTGCCAGCATCCCGAGCATCTACTCACCAGATGCCAGTCATGACCAGCCAACATGTCTCCAGACGTGGTCAGACTAGCAATCACTCCCATTTGAGAACCACTGGCTTAGAGGGTTGCAACCCAAATATTTTTTTTTAAGAGACTGAAATAAAATAGAAACTACCAGAGTATGTCTCCTAAGAAAGGATAAAGACCTCCCATGAAACTTTGGTCTCTGGGTCTTGTTTGTATTTGTGTACATGTGTACACCTGGAATAGAAAGTACTTCTTTCTGTGGGTCAGAGTCAGAACACTTTAAATCCTGCTACCTTACATGTGGGTGCTCCCAAGGTTCTGTCCTGGGCTCCCTCCCTTTTAAAATCATCCAGAAATGCAAAAAGGCATAAAGAGACACACAATGAACACTCAAGTACTCAGCACCTACTCAAGAAAACAAAGCATTATCAACCAGGTAAGAGCAGGGAACCTGGCAGGCACCCCCTCCCACACTCCTGGAGGAAACCACAACTCTAATTTGGTATTCCCCCCCCCCCGATTTTACTATGTTTGGATGTGAGTCCTTAAGCAATATATAATACTATGTTGCTCAGTTTTAAATGTTTTAGGGACTTCCCCAGTGGTCCAGTGGTAAAGAATCCGCCTTCTAATGCAGGGGACACAGGTTCGATCCCTGGTCAGGGAACTAAGATCCCACATGCCGTGGGGCAACTAAACCCGCGTGCCACAACTACTGAGCCCGCACAGCTCAACTAGAGAGCCCATGTGCCGCAAACTACAGAGCCCACGCACTCTGGAGCCCCAGCGCCACAACTAGAGAGAGAAAACCCACACGCCACAACTACAGAGAAGCCCGCGCAGCAACAAAAGATCCCACATGCCGCGAGGAAGATCCCGCATGCCGCAACTAGGACCTGACGCAGCCAAAAATTAAAAATAAAATGTTTTAGAAGAGCATGTTTTACACACCCTTCTGCAACTTGCTTTTTTTTTTTCCTAAAATTATGTTTGTGGAATTCATGCATGTGTGTATCTCCTATTCTACACCACAATGTATTCACTTATTCATCTTTGGCTGGTGGACCCTTGGGCTTCCTGCATATTTGTGTGCGTGTAAACAGTGCTGCTATTAACCTCGGTGTGCATATATCCTGCGCAAATGCACGACAGATCTACTTGGATTTGTGCTCAGGAGAATTACCACCCTCCTAGAGAGTATATTCGTTATTATTATTATTGCATCAAACAAACTTTTTTTCTATGGAGGTTGTACTCATTTCCATTCTGATCGGCAGTGGGTGAGGGTCCCCACTACTTCACATCCTTGCCATCACTTGTTGCTGAGGATTTTTTTGTTTTTGTTTTTGCCAACCTAAAAGGTGTGGAATTGTGTGCCGCAGTGGTTTAAACTGCACCTCTCAGATGACTAGTAAGGTGGGCAGAGTATGATGAGTTTAGTGGCTCTTCTGGTTTCCTCTTCTCTGACGAGCCTCATTTAATCACTTGTCCATTTTCTATTAGATTGCTGCCCTTGTCTTATTGATATTTAGCAGTTCTTTCATATACTCTGAAATCAAGTGCTGCACTGTCGGTGGTGTGTCATCATATCTTCTCCCCATTGTGGGTAGGTCTTTATCCCCTGCCTGGTCATCTCCTCCACTCCCATGGCCTCCTTTACGGCCTCCATGGTGACCACCATCTGCTCCTCATGTGATGGCCAGATCGCTCTTCCGGCCTCCAGATTCACAGAGCCATTTGCCTCCTGGCCCTCTCTCCTGCTGCCGAACATCTCAAACTCAACTGTCCCAAACTAAAGCTGTTACCCTCCCCGCTCCCTGCACCTCCTGCATTCATTTCCTGGTTCAGAGAAAACACCGCCATTCATTCCCATATCCAGTGAGGCTTTTTCTTCTCGTCTCCATCTTACCCATCGCTGAGTCCTGTTCATTCAACTTCCTCATTACAGGGATTTTTTCACTGTATCCACCTCCAGGATTAAATTACCTTATTTCTAGACACTTTCATCTCTCAGTGGGACTGCACTCCATTGCCTCCCTGTTCCCAGCCCTTCAACTCCAATATATTGTTTAAAAAACAGCCAGACCGAATGGAATTGAGGACATGGGGTGGGAGGGGGAAGCTAGGGCGAAGTGAGAGTAGCATCGACATATACACACTACCAAATGTAAAATACCTAGCTAGTGGGAAGCAGCAGCATAGCACAGGGAGATCAGCTCGGTGCTTTGAGATGACCTAGAGGGGTGGGATAGGGAGGGTGGGAGGGAGACACAAGAGGGATGGGATATGGGGACATATGTATGCATATGGCTGATTCACTTTGGTGTAGAACAGAAACTAACACAGTATTGTGAAGCAATTATACTCCAATAAAGATTTTAAAACGTAAAGAGAAAAAAAAAAAACCGCCAGACCTAGCAATCCCACTATTATTTACCCAAGAGAAATGAAAATGTACATCCAAAAACAAAAAGGACTTGTATAAGAATGTTTATAGCACCTTTATTCATCAAAACCAAAAATTAAAAACAACCCAAATGTCCAACAGGAGAGTGAATAAACTAACTGTGGTTCATCCATACAATGGAATACTACTCAGCAATAAAAAGGAGCTGCTATGGGAATTCCCTGGCGGTCCAGTGGTTAGGACTCTGAGCTTCCACTACAGGGGACACGGGTTCGATCCCTGGTCAGGGAACTAAGATCCCTCAAGCTGCGTGGCATGGCCAAAAATAAGTAAATAAATATTTAAAAAATTAAAAGGAGCTGCTACTTATAAATACAATGATGTGGATGAGTTTCAATTTATGCTGACTGAAAAAAAGTCAGACACAACAGAGCCCCTACTGTGTGACACCATTTACATGAACTCCAAGAAAGACATAACTGGAGATAAAAGTCAGAAAGTGGCTGTAGGGGTGTGGGGGTTGGGTGACTGAATGGAAGGGGACCTAGAGGAACTTTCTGGGGCAATAGAGATTTCCATATCTGGTTTGGGGTGGTGGTAACGTGAATGTACACAGTTGTCAAAACTCATCAACCAAACTGGCCGTCGACTAAACTGTGGCCATTTTACCGTATGTAATTATATCTCAGATAAATAAATATATACACATATGTACATACATATACCTGTATTTATTTATATATGTCTCCAACTACAGTGAAGTTGCTAAAATTAAAATCTGATCAAGTTATTTCCCCATTTAAAATTTTTCTGAGAGCTCCACAACCTCATGACAAAGGCCTTTGGAAGGTCATACTTACCTTCCTCTCCAATGTCTACTCTTTTTTTTTTTTTAATAAAATTTATTTATTTGGCTGCATTGGGTCTTCGTTGCTGCGCATGGGCTTTTCTCTAGTTGCAGCGAGCGGGGGCTACTCTTCGTTGCAGTGCGCAGGCTTCTCATTGCGGTGGCTTCTCTTGTTGCAGAGCATGGGCTCTAGAGTGGGCAGTTGTGGCTCACGGGCTTAGTTGCTCCACGGCATGTGGGATCTTCCTGGACCAGGGATCAAAGCCGTGTTCCCAGCATTGGCAGGCGGATTCTTAACCACTGTGCCACCAGGGAAGTCCCCCAATGTCTACTCTTAACTTTTCTTCCCTGATCCTCCCTCATGGGCTATGGTGCTCTCACGCTGAAGTTCTTATATTTTCCCAAACAAATGAAGTCCTCTTTCCTCTCTGGCCCCCTCTGCTTTGGGCAGCCCCACAACCCTTGAAGTGGCTGACTCCTATTATCTTTCAAGACTCAGTGTGGATGTCACTTCCTCCAGGAAGTCTTCCTGTTCCCCCAACACTAAATTAGGTATCTCCCTTGGGCTCCTGCCACTCCCTGTGCTTGCTGATACCACAACCCCTTTTACTCTGAAATGTACCTGTCCATCTGCCTCACTAGGATATAAACTCCCTGAGGACGGAGCCTGCGAGCTAGTCACTGCTAGATGTGCCAGGGATTGAGGAGAGCAAGTATTCAGTTAACATTTGTTCAATGGGTGAGTGAAATACTCAAAGCATGTTTTCTCCTCAAGCTAAACACGAAGGGATGGAAAGTTAACAATATCAGTATTTAAGGAAAAATAACTTCAAAAGAAAAAGAACGTAAATATTTTATATTTAATACTTCGGTAACCACTGAGACACAAGAGACTGTATTATATCAAGGTCTGCTGCAAACAGAAAGGAAAAGTAACACAAACAGACTCGGCTAACTCTTACTCCAAAAGCAAAGATAAAAGGGAAATGGGAGTCATCTTGGGTTAACAAATAAATCTCAGGGAAGGCATACTGAGCAGGGAAGGCTCTTTGATGAATATAAAAGTGGTCACTTTTTCAGTTGATTTAAGGGGAGCTGAGCTTTACTCCAACAAACCTCTGTGAACTGTGTAAATTCTAACAGAAGCAGCGAGGAACCGAACAATGATCTGGAAACATACCAAGAGTTCAAAAGCATCAAGTCTAGACACTTCAAACTCCCCTGAGGGATCTGGCTGCTTGCCTGTTGCCAAGATCCCTGCTGACCCCAACTGCTTACTTTCCATAAACATTTTCAGATGGACTGCAAAGAAGTCACCTTTAAGGGAAGCAGCCTCAGTCATCCACCATCTCTAACATGTCAGAGGGGCACCGCCTCCCCTTTGCAAGGGAAAGAAAATGCACTGGTGTGAAGCTGCAAGTGAAATGAATTCCTTAAATATCAGGAAGCAGAGAATGTAAGTAAAGCTCTTCCTTTAGCACTTCTTGCTGCCAAGTGAATTCCCAAAGCAAAAAAGTGCAGGCTGTATTTCTTCAAGGGCTGTCTGATGTGCCAGAAGACTTCTGAATATTCCAGAACTGTGATGGGCTGCTGGGTATCACCAAGCCTTTTCTCTCTTCCTTCTCCTCCCAGGCAAGAACTCAGCGTATGGCCCGAGATTAAGGGTAACACATTTCCCTTTATAAATTCTTTTAAACCCTCCTAGATGCCTCACTAACCCCCTGCTCCATTATCAAGGTCTGAGCCTGGCATCTGAAATCTTCAAAACAACACATTTACAGTGCAGGCATATTTGTGGGGCCAAAGTGAAAAGCAAAAATTGAGATAAATGAACCAACAAGTGACAGCCACTGTCATTCAAAGCAAACACACGGTTCAACCCGGCCAACACCGTTTTGTCGTGTTTTGAATTATTTCTATTGTGGTAACACATATAAAACAAAATTTGCCATTAATAACCATTTGCAGCTGTGCAATTCAGGGGTGTCAGTTACATTCACAATGTTGTGTAACCATCAGTACTATCTATTCCCAAAGCGTTTTTATCACCCCAGACAGAAACTCTGCACCCATCCCCAGCCCCTGGTGTACCTTCTGTCTCTATGAATCTCATATAAGTGGAATCCTATAGCATTTGTCCTTTCAGGACTGGCTTATCTGACTTAGCATAGTGCATTCCAGGTTCATCCACATTGCAGCATGCATCAGAACCTCACCCCTGTCTGTGGTGAATTACTCTCCATTATATGGATAGACCACATTTTGCTTAACCAGTCATCTGTTGACGGACACCTGAGCTGCTTCTACTTTTTGGCTCTTGTGAGAATAATGCTGCAGTGAACACTGGCATACGAGTGTCTGTTCAAGTTCCTTTTTCCAATTATTTGGGTATACACCTAGAAGTGGAACTGCTTGGTCACAGAACAGTTTTTTTTAATTTAATAGCTTGAAAGAAAAACAAATGTTATTTTTCTCCTGACTATAAAAGCAATATGCGTTCATTGTGGAAATTCTGAAGAAGAATAATTACACCACCCAAAGAAAACCACTATTAATATTTTGGAATATTCCCTTAAAATCTTACTATCTAGCTACACACACATACACAGAGTCAGACACACGTGGATATTTTCACTGAAACCAGCTTTTTCCCACTTGACATTGTATCGGGAACATTAACTCCATTGTCATTAAATGTTCTTCAGAAACATCATTTAATATCTGAATAGTATTTCATCAGGTGGAGCTTAACTTTCTTAACTATTCCCCTATTTAGACTCTTCCCTATTTTTCATGGTTATACATAACAGAGCAATGAACATCTTTGTGTGTGTTTCTGGTGGACTTCTCTGATTGCCATCTGAGGATACATTAGATACATTAGAATCACTGGGTCAAACCACATGAACACTCTTAAGGCTGTTGATAAAGACTATATATCTGTCTTCCATAAAAGTCATATCAACCTTCATTCCCACCAGGAATGTTAAATAGCTTTTTTTAATGTAAAAATACATAAATTATTAAAATAAAAAATTTTAAAGATTATAACAAAATATTACTAAAATTAAAAATGAATAGAATAATAGAACTGCCTTTATTTATTTATTTATTTATTTATGGCTGCGCTGGGTCTTTGTTGCTGTGAGCGGGCTTTCTCTAGTTGTGGTGAGTGGGGGCTACCCTTCATTGCAGTGCGCGGGCTTCTCATTGCAGTGGCTTCTCTTGTTGCGGAGCACGGGCTCTAGGCACGCGGGCTTCAGTAGTTGTGGCTCGTGGGCTCTGGAGCGCAGGCTCAGTAGTTGTGGTGCATGGGCTCAGTTACTCCACGGCATGTGGGATCTTCCCGGCCCAGGGCTCAAACCCGTGTCTCCTGCATTGGCAGGCGGATTCTTAACTACTGCGCAACCAGGGAAGCCCTAGAACTGCTTTTAAACTGTGTGCGGTAACAATTTTCTTTCTTATTCAAGAATGTGATCAAGCCATCTGAGGACTTAGCATCTATGAAAATGGTAATCCCTATTTTAAATGAACAGACCTGCTAAAGCATTAATATATTCACAGAGACATGTGGAGAAAAAGATATATGAGTGGCTGCCCTCACTCCCCAATGATCCCTCTCTGTCCCTTTCACCCAAGCTTGGATAGACTTAGAGGCAACTCTAATGCCTACAATGTATTTACTTAGAAAGATCCAGTGCTTGGGTTTTAGTAGAAAGGGCAGGTCCACCCTCCACCACTTTATGAACTAACACATAAAGAAACCAAACGGTGATTTTAAAGTAAATCCCACCTGTGACACCCACTTGTCACTTAGAGACAAGCCCCATCCCGGCCAGTGTGGTGGCTTCAGATGAAGAGGGAACAAGCCACACCAACAAAGGGCACCGGGAAGTCACTATGGAGAAGGAGATTCCCTAAACCTCCCTCCCATGTCAGCCAACAAGGAGTCAAATCCCACCACGGACTTCAGGTCCAAAGCTATGGTTCCGACCGCAGCACCAGCAACCAGGGGGCCCCGGAGTCCCCACAGAGGTGCTCTGAGGACCATCTGGACCAGAGTCTCCAATGACAGCAGGAAACACAGGCTCCAGCCCTCAAGTCCACTAATCCATTTGGTTTTGACCAGAAAAGGGTGTTTTGTTTTGTTTATTTTGGCATTTTTGTCATTTTTTGGGTTTGTTTTTGAATTTTGAACCAGTTGCCAGTCTTTAAAAAATAAGAGCTTCTCACAAAAATCCACATCTGGTTCCTCTTGAAATACCCAGGTATCTCAACGTTGGGCCCATGTTCACCCCGTAGCAATGAGAGGCCAGAGCTGAGAAGCAGCTGCCCCATCAGATGCTGGGTGCAGACCCACATCCCACCTTCCCGACCACTCAGGACATTGAGGCTGCCACCCTTGACCTCGAGCTCGAGGGCCTGGACCTTGCAAAACATTTGCACTTATGACCCTGGTCTGACAGGAATAATGTGTTATGCACATAAATATGGTTTATTTTTCATATGCCTGCAGATCCCACTGCAACTAATAAAACCCAAATTATTGAAAAGCATAATTGAATTCAGAGTACCTTTTATCATTAGGTTATTTCCTGAAACAGCAAACACTATTAAGTATTAAATGGCGAGAGGGAACTCAAAATTTTTATTTTACTAATAACAAAAAAGATTAGAAACCACTCAATTAAAAATTTTTAAAATCAACTATAGTTGAACAAAGCTTTTTAAAAAAAGAATTTTTTTAACTTTTTTTTTTTTACTTCCTGCCTACTGTGTACAAAAGATGAGACTTCCTATTGCAAACACAATGATGAGTAAGACACAGATTAAATGTCACGGGCAGATGGAGGGAGATGCCATGTGAAAAGTGCTACAACAGAAGGCTGAGCAAGGTGCAGTAGTAGCAGTTCCCACCCGGGAGCAGCACATGGGCCTTTATCAAAGGACACAGCACCTGGAATTCCCTGGTTGTCCAGTGGTTAGGACTCGGCCCTTTCACTGCCAAGGGTGCGGTTCCATTCCTGGTGGGTGAACTAAGATCCCACACGCCTTGCCGCGTGGCCAAAAGTTTAGAAAATTAAAAAAAACAAAAAAAGGACACAGCACCTACCAGGCAGGGAGGTAGGGGGACAGGAAGCGACAGTATGAGATGGGGGCGTGACACTGGGGCTGGGCATTGGGTACCATTGTAGCAGAGCTTGGATTTGATTGGAGGTCATGGGAAGTTGCTAAGAGCTTTAAGGATTCCATACGCTTTGGGAAGATCCCCGTGGAGATGGTGCTGAAGAAGACCAGCTTGGGTTCAGGGAGGCCAGTAAGAAGCGACCATGGGTGTCCAGGCCAGAGCGAGGAGCATCTGAACAAAGGTAAAGGGCAGGAAGAGCGGGGCAGAGAGGCAGTGAGGGCTCCGTGCCTGGTTAGATATTGGAGAGAGAATGAGACAAAGAGAGTCACAAAATTTCTGGCTCCAGCAACTCAATGGATGTCAGAGTTGTGAAGCCAAGACAAGAGACACAAGAAGAGCAATGACTGAGGAGTGAGGGTTTATGGGGCAAGAGAGAAAGGCCAGCATCCCACCTGCAGAGTCTGGCCATCAAGGGTCAAGGCAGGGCCACGCCCCACTGTCCATCCAGCCTGGCTGAGAGCCCCTGGCTTGGCACCAAAGCTTGAGGCACCTTCCTCCACCCAACCTGGCTGCCAACGACAGTTCCTACAGCATCACTAAGAGTGAGAAATCCGAGCACTGGCTTCCTCATCGAGGCAGGACTGTGCTTTGCCCACTGCAAGCTTGTGGGTAACCGTCCACATTATCAATACCAGACCCCACAGCAACATCGGTAGTCACCTCCCCAACCCTTCGACATCTACACATGAAACCTCTCCTCGTGCAGTTGGACAAGCACTGAGCAGGTCCCAGGAGCAGGGCCTGGTGCTGGGAGGTTGGTGGAAGTCTAAAGATGGACAAGACATGAAACCAGCCCTCCAAAGAACCTCACAGGGCAGAAAAGACTCAGATGTGAAGCTCCACGTACAGAGCCAAGTGTGATGGCCAGAGAGGATAAATGGATGAGTCTGTCTTGGGTCATGTTCCCGAGAAGAAGAAACTGATGTGGGGATTCCTGTGCCAATGGGTGCTGGAGGAGGTGCTCTCAAGAGAAACTTGCAAGAAAGTAAGGGAAAGGAAAAGGAAAGGAAAAGATGCGGGCTAAGAGCAGGCGAGCCGCGGTCTGATCCCACAGGGAGCTCTGGAGTCAACTGTGCTACAGACTTCATGCTGCCTGGAGGCAAAGGGCCAGGTTTTACACCCCAGTCACGGACATCAGTCAATGATGTCAGCCCCTGGGCACAGGACACCCCAGGGTAGGGGATAAGGGGTTTCCTCCCAGTCATCTCCAGGTTACGGAGCTGCTCTCCAGCAAGGCAGAATCTTCCAGTGAAGGATCCAGGTGTGAGGGGTTAGCAACCAACCCTGCTGTAGCCAAGCACTCGGTGTACTGGGCCATTAAAGGGGTTCTGGACAGGGTACCGACAACATCTGCTACAGAATCATTCCAGAAGCCCATGAGAACAACATTTAGGCAGGAGAACAGAGAAGGGTCCTTCTTCATCACGAAACTTTCCATCTTTCCACCTCCCTGGAAACTGTCCAGGAGGTTAACAAACTCACCTCCACAAGGTGCTTGAGCATCTCCGAAAAGCCTCGAGCAGGGAGTGTAACTTTACAACCCAGGCTGAAGGCTGCTCTCCCAGGTTTGGGTTTCCTGTTGCCTGTTACAAACAGCAGCCAGCAGTTCTACCTGCCTCCTGCCCAGGACCCCTCCGGCCTCAGAGTGGCTTTCTCTGACAGTACCCAAGCAATAAACGGGCAGTCATCCTCAGCCATATAACTGACAACATTCCTCCAATTTTTACGGTGCTTTTTACGCTCACCTTATAAAGTTGCATGTTTTACTTTCCAGATTTCATTGTGCACACTCAATGTGTCCCCGGAGTGTGGCCAAGCAGTTTTAATTTTCCAAGAAGTACTTCTCTACCTCTCCTTTCCACTACAGCATGGCTGAGAAATTGGAAAAGGCCCCCAAAGCAAGTTTTCTGGGCAGCCTAAACAATCTGGTCCAAGACATTCAAGCAGGAATTAACTTTAGGAGAACTTCCAGCATCCTGGCTGAAGCCCCAGCCCCTGTCTTCACGTATTTAGAGGGTACATCTATGGCAATACACAGCTGAATAAGCAAATTCCAAAGTAATGAGATGAACCTTGTAATAAAAGATTATCTGATTATCCAGGGGCAGCACGAGAAGGTATTCAGTAAGATGCCAGAGAAATTCTGAATCACCAACCAGGTGCAAAAGGAAATAGATGTTCAAATCAATTAACTCATTAATTATGATTTACCCTTTGATTAAACTCACAGATCAAATTTCTGACAATACTAGGGAAGAGTTGGGGAGAGGACAGATTGCAGGTTGGTTTCTTAACCAATGCAAACCTGCCTCAGTTGTCTTTCCTAAAATGTACACATTAATGATTTCATGAAGAAATGCACCAATCAACAGAAAAAAAGTTGACTGAAAGTTAAAATAGCAACAAATTACGCTTACAGTGCACTTTGCATGTGCCCAGAACTGTGTAAGGAGCTGAGGTATTTACATCACTCTCCATTCTCAGGAAAACAATGTACAGTGCAGGAAACAATAAAGGATATTGGATCCCTACCTCACACCACAGACACAAAAGTCCAGACAGAGTAAAGACTTAACTGAGAAGGGTAAACTTCTGAAACTTTCAGCAGAAAATAAAGAATATCTTTCTAAACCCTCCTACACTGTTGGTAGGAATGTAAATTGGTGCAGCCACTATGGAGAACGTATGGAGGTTCCTCAAAAAACTAAAAACAGAGCTACTGTATGATCCAACAAGCCCACTCCTGGGCATATATCTGGACAAAACTACAATTCGAAAAGATACATGCACCCCCTATGTTCATAGCAGCATTATTCACAATTGCCAAGACATGGAAACAACCTAAATGTCCATCGACAGATAAATGGATAAAGAAGATGTGGTACATATATACAATGGAATATTACTCAGACATAAAAAAAGAATGAAATAATGTTATTTGCAGCTACACGGACCTAGAGATGATCACAGTAAGTGAAGTAAGCCAGACAGAGAAAGACAAATAACATAGGACATGACTTATATGTGGAATCTAAAATATGACACAAATGAACTTATATATGAAACAAAAACAGACTCACAGACACAGAGAACAGACTTGTGGAGGGGGAGTGGAGGAGGGTTGGATTGGGAATTTGGGATTAGCAGATGCAAACTATTATATATAGGATAGATAAACAACAAGGTCCTATTACATAGCACAGGGAACTATATTCAATATGTTGTAATGAACCACAGTGGAAAAAATATGTAAAATAATATATATGTATAACTGAGTCACTCTGATGTACAGCAGAAATTAACACAATATTATAAATCAACTATACTTCAATTTAAAAAAAAAAGAATATCTTTCTAGCTAACCAGAAAAGAACATATAGAAACCCTGTCACATTAAAATTAAGAACCTCTAGGGGCTTCCCTGGTGGCGCAGTGGTTGAGAGTCCACCTGCCGATGCAGGGCACATGGGTTCGTGCCCCGGTCCGGGAAGATCCCACATGCTGCGGAGCGGCTGGGCCCGTGAGCCATGGCCGCTGAGCCTGCGCGTCCGGAGCCTGTGCTCCGCAACGGGAGAGGCCACAGCAGTGAGAGGCCCGCGTACCGCAAAAAAATAAAAAATAAAATAAATAAAATTAAGAACCTCTTGACCTAAGGTCACTATCTGTGGATTGACGGGGTTTGGGTCAGAGCTGGGAGCTACTCTCAGCGAAAGATTTGAGTTGTCAGTCGTGCTGTGGGTTGATGCAGTGATCTGAGAATCAGCAATTTTTTAAAAGTAGGTCTCTGCAGGAAACTCTACTTATGTTTGCTTGTGTTGGCTTCCCAGGCATCTGAGATGAGCCTGCCAGGGGAGATGGCTGTTTCTGTCAGTGAAGGCAGCAGCTGTCAGTGTTGGGAAGCATAATAAAGATAATACAAAAAATAATAAAAATTTGTTTTCCAAAAAAAGCATCACAAAGTTAAAAGACAAGCTATCAATTAAGAAAAGATATGTGTAACACATACATCCAACAAAGGATAAGTATTCAGAATATATAAACAACTCATAAACCAATGTGAAAAACATAAATAACCTACTAGATAACTGAGCAAAAGACACAAGCTGGAATTTCACAAAAGAGGAAGAAAAAATGACCCTTAAACAAATGAAGAGCTGCTCTCTTTCTGAGAATCATGGATACCCAAGTTAACACACCAAGGAGATACTATTTATACCCAGTAGCTTAGCAAAATTAAGAAGTCTAATCACAAACATAGAAAACAAACTATGGTTACCAAAGGGGAAAGGGAGGGGGAAGGGATAAATTAGGAGTTTGGGATTAGCAGATAAAAACTACTATATATAAAACAGATAAGCTCAAGGTGCTACTGTATATAGCACAAGCAACTATACTCAATATCCTGTAATAAACCATAACAGAGAAGAATATGAAAAAGGATATATATATGTACTGACACAACACTGTAAATCAAGTATACTTCAACTTAGTTTTTTTAAAAAAATTAATGTCTAACAATGACAAACACTGAAAAAGATGTAGAATGACAGACGCTTATACTCCACTGGCAGGCATTAAACTGGTACACCTACTTTAGGAAACAAGTTAGCATCATCTTATAAAATTGAGAGTCCAGATACTCTAAAACCCCCAAATCCCATTCCTACATGTACATCACAGAGAAATTCTCGACCGCGTGCACTGGGAGACACACACACATATGTGTGCACAGTGGCAACAGTGCTCCTGGGAGCAAAAATGGAACTATCTAAACCCCTACCACCAGGTAAGTAATTCGCACAAAGGAGTGTTCTAAGAATGCACCACAGTTAAACACAATAACAGGGATCAATTGTGGAACCATAATGAGTGAAAACAACAACTACAGAAGACTACATACAACATACTTTTTAAAATATATATATATTTATTTATTTATTTATTTGGTTGTGCTGGGTCTTAGTTGCAGCAGGCGGGCTCCTTAGTTGCAGCTCGCAGGCTCCTTAGCTGTGGCATGCGAACTCAGTTGCTGCATGCATGTGGAATCTAGTTCCCTGACCGGGGATTGAACCCGGGCTCCCTGCATTGGAACAACTTCACCTCCAGGGAAGTCCCCACAACATACTTTTTAAATATATAAAACTGAAAACAAACAAAACTAAATGATAAATTATTTAAATAAATATTATAAAAATAATTTATATTATTATTTATAAAAAGACAAAGCAATGATGAATCAAGGGACTTCCCTGGTGGTCCAGTGGCTAAGACTCCACGCTCCCAACGCAGGTGGCCCTGGTTCAATCCCTGGTCAGGGAACTAGATCCCACGTGGTGCAACTAAGACCTGGTGCAGACAAATAAATAAATAAATAAAATATTTTTTAAACAATGATGAATCAAAACCCAAGAATTAATGGTAACCTGAAAGGGGGGAGGTGTAGGAGTTGTAGAACGCATGCGTAGGTGAGCTTCTAGTGGTTACATGATCCTTCCTTGATTGAGCAGTGAACTCACACCTGTTCATGTTCTTATTACTCTTATGACATATACTTATATATATATAACATATACTTACATATACTCTTTTGTATAAACCAAATATTACATTTTTAAAAGCTAGAAAAAATAGTAAATTGGTACAGCCACTATGGAGAACAGAATGGAGGTTCCTTAAAAAACTAAAAATAGAGCTACCATATGATCCAGCAATCCCACTCTTGGGCATATATCTGGAGAAAACTATTATAATTCAAAAAGATACATGCAGGGCTTCCCTGGTGGCGCAGTGGTTGAGAGTCCGCCTGCCGATGCAGTGGACACGAGTTCGTGCCCCGGTCCGAAAAGATCCCACGTGCCACGAAGCGGCTGGGCCCGTGAGCCATGGCTGCTGAGCCTGCGCGTCCAGAGCCTATGCTCCACAACGGGAGAGGCCACAACAGTGAGAGGCCCACATACCACAAAAAAAAAAAAAAAAAGATACATGCACCCCAATGTTCACGGAAGCACTATTTACAATACCCAAGACATGGAAACAACTTAAATGTCCATCGACAGATGAATGGATAAAGAAGTGGTACGTATATACAATGGAATACTATTCAGCCATAAAAAATAATGAAATAATGCCATCTGCAGCAACATGGATGGACCTAGAGATTATCATACTGAGTGAAGTAAATAAGACAGAGAAAGACAAATATATGATATTACTTATATGGGGAATCTAAAAAATGATACAAATGAACTTACTTATAAAACAAAAACAGACTCACAGACATAGAAAACAAACTTACGGCTACCAAAGGGGAAAGGTGGGGAGGAGGGATAAATAAGGAATTTGGAATTAGCATATATACAATACTATATATAACACAGATAAACAACAAGGACCTACTGTATAGCACAGGGAATTATATTCAATATTTCGTAATAACTTATAAGGGAAAAGAATCTGGAAAAGAATAGATAGATAGATAGATGTATGACTGAATCACTGTGCTGTACACCTGAAACTAACACAACACTGTAAATCAACTATAACTCAATTTTCAAAAAAAGATAAAAAATAGTCATCTATTCATTTCATCACAGTATAAAATTACAAAATGGAAACAAACAATAAATAAGTGATTTTTTAGATTATATGTGGTATTATTATTCCCGTTTTACTGATGAGGAAACTGAGGTTTAGAAAGGTAGGGTAACTTTCATACATACATTTAAATGAAAGTGACAAAGCTGGGCTTTTTTTTTTTTTTTTTTTGGTACGCGGGCCTCTCACTGTTGCAGCCTCTCCTGCTGCGGAGCACAGGCTCCGGATGCGCAGGCCCAGCGGCCATGGCTCACGGGCCCAGCCGCTCCGCGGCATGTGGGATCTTCCCGGACCGGGGCACGAACCCGTGTCCCCTGCATTGGCAGGCGGACCCTCAACCACTGCGCCACCAGGGAAGCCCCTGGGCTTTTATTTAATGTTAAGAGCTGAGGCTTTTAACACTAGGCTATACTATACGGTTTCCACCAGGAAGAAAAGAAATTAGAAATAATTCATATGATTCTACTCTTCTTACAGAACACCTATGCCTTCCAGGAGTGGTAGGACATAAGCACTATTTGCCCAGGATTTCTTAGCTCTAAAGTCACAATTTTTTTTTACATCTTCTTAACATGTTATATTGAACAGACAAAAAAAAAATCCTTTAAAATTCAATGAAATTTGCAATTTAAAGAAAACCTACGATAAAGCATTTTCTTTTATTTTTCAAATGCAAAGAGGATGCTGGAGCAAGGAAGAAACCACGCCTTACTACACGATGGGTGGATTGAGTGTTTCACGATAAAGCATTTTCTTTTATTTTTCAAATGCAAAGAGGATGCTGGAGCAAGGAAGAAACCACGCCTTACTACACGATGGGTGGATTGAGTGTTTCACGGTAAAAGTGATAAAGTAACCAGCTCCTGGTTCTTCTTTTCTTTTTGGCTCTAAGCTTCAGAGCTCTCTCACAACTCCACGTCCTAAGTAGGTGGTGTTTCCTCCAGAAAGAGTTCTTTGCCTACCACATCCAGAACTGGTGCCCCTCCACCGTGCTCCCCCTGTGCCCTGGGACTCCACGCCATGGTCTGGGATCTCCTTCCCTGCCCATTACTCCCAGAGGGAGGGATCCACCAATGACCTTCCACCCACACGTGGCAGATGGTGAGCAACAAATGAATGAACAACCGTCCACATAAAGGGATCGGGGGGACACGGGGTAATGGGGAGAATGTGCCCACTGCAATCAGACTGCCCTCTGTTCAAACATCCACTTCAACATCAGCTGGCTCAGCTAAAATAATAAGATCTTACTAAAACCTGCCTGCCTTGAATGATTGGATTAGCGGCGATAATGTATGTGAAAATGGGTCCCAAAGTGATATTAAACTGTGGGTGCACACTGAACGGTGGGGGGGAAGGGGCCCACATTCTGGTTCAACTGGTCCAGAGTGGGAAGTATTCTGTAATAATTCCCGGTACTTCTGTGCAGGTAGGTTCCAGAGCCTCTGCAAATGAGAGAACAAGGAAAGAAGCAGCACATACGGAGGCTTGCTGGGTCCAACACTTGTCACATTACTTAATAACCTGTCCCTGGAGAGTGGGCACTGCCGCCCTGTCATCAAGCCGTGCCATTCTCTTCCCACTCTCTTCCTTCTGCCCCTCGAACATCTCAATCACCTTCAAAAATGATCTACCTAAACTTTCATGTAAGTCACTAAATGTAAATATGCTCAAAAGGGGTGTGTGTCTCGTGTGTGTGTGTGTGTGTGTGTGTGTGTGTGTGTGTGTGTGTGTGACAGAGACAGAGAGATGGAGGAGAAGGGAGGAAGGAAGAAAGAAAGGGAACGGGGGGGGAGGAAGATATTGGGGAGAGGAGGCAAGAAAGTGACTCCTTTTTCCATCAGAGAATTTAGCAGCTTCACGTTCTGGTTAATTCGTTAACAGAAAAGCTAAATAGCAATTTGTTTCCAACTCCAGCTGTTGCGGCCGACTGGTCCTATATTTCCAGCACGTACTCAGCATAACGAAATCCTCAACAACAAAAATCATTAGAAGAAGGCTGGATCCATCCTTTTTAACCCTAAGACAATTAAATGTCAAAGGTGCCCATCCACTGGCCCTCTCACTCCTCCTGCACATAAACCTCCACTAACAGTATTCCTGGAGAGGGGAGGGAAACAGATCCGAGAAAGGGCGCCCTGGCCCAGATGCTGAGACTCAGAGAGACTGAGCCAAACGGCCTCTGCACCCCTTTAACTCTAATCGGCTACAAAGAGCCTTTGTGCATTGATGCCATCCAACTGGAAAGGAAAAGGAGAAACCACCTCCAAGTTCCGTGAGGAAGGCTCATGGCTCTTCCTTCTTCGCAGCAATGATTTTAAAGCTGCCATCTCAGCAATGAGAGGGAATCAGTGCCTGATAAGACATGACGACACAGACGAGTCCCAATGCGTTAGGCTAACTAAAGGAAGCCAGGCAGTAAGTAACTAGTACATTCTGTCTGGTTCCATTTATATGAAATGCTAGACTAGGTAAAACTCATCTATAGTGGGAGAAAATCAGGGTGGTGGCTGCCTGTGATGGGAGGGGCAGGGGCATGAGGGAACTCTGGGAAGGTGGTGATGTTCTATACCTTGACATGGCTTTGGGTAACAGGTGCATGCAGTTGTCAAAACTCAGCAAACACACACTTAAGATTCATGCATTTCATTGTGAAATTTTACATCAAGAGAAAAAAACTGCAAACAGATAGTTAATGATAGGATAAAATGTTTACAAGGAAGTGTACTGATATTGGTGATCTACTTTGAAATGTATAAAGAAATAAAATGGGAAATTCCCTGGCAGTCCAGTGGTTTAGGACTCAGCGCTTTCACCGCCAGGGCCCGGGTTCAATCCCTGGTCGGGGAACTAGGATCCTGAAAGCCATGTGGGTGGGGGAAAGAAGGAAGGAAGGAAGGGAGGGAGGGAGGGAGGGAGGAAGGAAGGAAGGGAGGGAGGAAGGAAGGAAGGGAGGGAGGAAGGAAGGAAATGGGTTGACAGATGGATAGATGGAAAGCTATGTAATAAAGCAGGTATAATGAAATGTTCATTGTAGAGTCCAGATGATAGATATATGTGTGCTCCCTATACAACTCTACCAACTTTCCTGTATGCTTGAAATTTTTCAAAATAAAATGTTCAGGGAGTAAGGGGAAAGTTAGCCATACGGGGGGTGGGGGGTAGGTAAGCTAACTGCTAAGAAAAAGCACAGAAGCTACTGTACCCACTGGGGTTTAAGGCAGCTGTGACCTGCTCTGACAAAAGGAAAAGAGAAAGAGGGCAAAGTTGAGCATGATAGCAGTCATTTATTGGGCAACCACCATACATCAGAGATGTGCGTTAGAGAGTCACCTGTTATCTGATTTTACCATCACAAGCTCCCTGCATGATAAGCATATCATCATTTTATAGATAAGCCGACTAAAACTCAGAATGGCGTAATAACTTACCTGTGGTCATCAGGCTGGAAACTGAAACTGGTTCTGCCAGCCACGAAACCCCAGGGCTACATAGGAAAGAGCACCATGAGCCCAGCACTTCTTCCCTCTTCCCAAGGTCAGGACCATGCCAAGGGCACAGGCATGGCAGGAAACCACTCCTACACAGTAGTGCCACCTGCCACACAGTTGTAACAGCACTGACAGCTGCACTGAATCCCAGTCACTGAATTCTCCCAATAGCCCCGGAGTCTCCCACACTCAGTCCTTCTCCCTCTGTTCTTTGCACTTCAAGAATCTATCTACCCACCAGAGTTTTAGTCATCACATCTATACAAACACCCTGGTCACAAATATTGCAAAGTTCAGCACTATCCAACAGTCTTCAAGCCCACCTGCCTTCCTGCTCTGCAGAGGTGAGAAAGCTAGATGCTCCCTTCACCGACTCTCTTGCAGCTAGATTCTTACAGGCAGATGCACCCACGCAAGATTTCAAATGCAGAGGGGAACAACAGGAGGCAGCAGCCACAGGCTGGGAGGTCAGAACTTGCAGCAAGACAGGACAGTGGGAGGCGTGTTTGACGTCTTGGAGCAGCTGTGCAGAGGGTTTAGTGTTCTGCCTCTACTGTCACAGGTACTGGGGTGGGAGTGAATTAGAACCATGTTATGGTTGCGATTTGGTTGGAGACAAGCTGTGTCATTGCTGAACGTGTTGAAGCTTGGTTCTCCCAGAAATACTGTCTAATTAAACCTGTCTAATAAATCGCCTGCTGCTTAGATGGCTTAGAAGGAATCTACTGTCTGCAACGAAGATCCTAACTCTGCTTCTGAGCAGCTCCGAGACAGTCTCCCAAGTTACGAGCCTACACAACGGCCTGCCAGACAACAAAACTCCCTAGTACAGGACGTAAGCTTCCCACTTTCCATGTTGGAGGGAGGGCAGGAGAGGACAAGAGGAACAGGGAGAACATATTACAGTCTGTCAGCTTCTAGGAATATACACACGGTCTCCCAGAACAGCAAACCTAGAACAGCCTTTCAAATATCCAAGGTAACAGCAACAAGAGAGCACATAAAAAATGAGGGCCTTTCAAGGACCTCTGCCTCACACCCTAGACTAGGATTTGGAATAAAGCAGGTCATTCTTGGAGGCCACTTCAGGTAAGAATAATCTCATTCAAAAGTCATGTTGGCATGGTGATTTGAGAACAGCCTAATGATGTACAAAGGCATGACTGTTTTTTAACTACCACAACTTACACAGAAATAAATATTTTTGTTCCCTCCAATGAAAGACCCTCAGAGGCTCCTGGCTTATTGTCATTACCCATAACCTTTAGGTCCATTGAGACAAATCCATCTGCTCTGAGCATGGTTATGAGATTGGGAAACAGCAGAAAGCAAGTCAGAGCGATTTTTAGTCAAAAATAAGGTAAGACCACAAAGCGGGCAGACTTCTTTTCTGCAGTGGCTTGTACTTGTTCTGAAGGCAATTCCAAAAAAGTAGCTTTCAAAATAATTTGAGCGATGGTAGCACTGTTGTAAAAACGACTCTTGCCATTCTTGGAGATACATATATTTGGGAATTCCTGTTGGGGAAAATACACCTTCAGAGTCACTTCATATAGTGTGAGATTGAAGTGTGGTCATTTGTTTCTTGGTTAATTGTGTGTGCACCAACCAAGAAGAAAGAAAAAATTTTTAATCTGCTGTGGTCTAGCCTCTGCGGCCACTGGCAAAGGTGCAGGAAGGCTCATGCCGCCATGAAACCTGGGGACCACAAAGTTAACTTAGAGCGACAGTGTGACTTTGGCACTGAATAGCCATTTACCTGATTCACTTTAGTCCTGGCCTGATTTCTTCCAATAGCTGGCCCTCTGGCTACTGCTCAGGGCTTAAGTAAAGAGTGAATTATAACTCTTTTATCGAAAAAGTCAAAAAGCAGAAAATGACACTGCTCCTCACAAATCAGTCCTTAAAAGATCTTCTCCACCAAGACTCATTTATACCTTTCAGGCTTTACTAGATCTCAATGTACTAACACCTGTCAGATACGCAGGTGCATTTGGCTCTTGAATAAAACCAACTGGTAGGCACACACATCAAGGCTTTGCAAAAGTAAAAGTACAAAATGACAGGACTCAAAAGAAATGTACAAAAATGAAAATACAGTTGTATGATCCCAAGAGCAGTGAGATTAAGGGAAAATTTTTCCCAGAAGAAGTCTTTTTTGTTATAATAACTGAGAAGTTATTGAAAAATAATACAAAAGCATCTTCCTCACCACAGATACTAAATCTCAACTGAGATGTTTATGTCCCAAGTACTGGATTCTCTCCTCCGTCACCCACAGAAGCCGAGGGTGCTTCAGCCTTGTTTTCCAAAAAGCTGCTAAACCAGAGATAAGCAAACAATGGCCTATGGGCCAAATGCAGCCCACCACTCGTTTTTTGTAAATAACGTTTTCTTGGAACACAGCCATGCCTGTTTGTTTACATACCGTCCATGGCTGCTTTCATGCTACAACAGCAGAGTTGAAATTACTTACTATCTGACCCGTTACAGAAAGTTTGCCAACCCCTATACCTAACCAGAGGAAGAGCCACTGCAGCACATGGAGAGCTCACTAGTGCACCATGGGAAGTGTCCCCCAAAGGTCAAACACCATCTCTAGGGAGCCAGGGTGTGGTCCAGAAGAGCAGTTCTTCAAGAATGGAGGAGTGTGCAAGAAAAACAAACACGCCACATCTTCCAACGTGCCAAGGCCCAGGCCAGAGCCACTGCCAAGCAACTAAAGAATGCTCTGTCCTAAGACCTGCTAGGAAACATCAGTCCCCAGGGAAGTCTCAAATGTTTAATGCAACCTAATCAGATTTAGCTAGGTACCTTCCAGAATTCAGAAATGCATCTTCTATTTCATCATCTCCAGAAACAGTGCACTATCTACTGACAGATTCAAAGCAGTCCTAAAGACTGGTTCTTTATTCATAATTTGGAAAATAAAATAAAAGCAACATTGGCTACAGAAAGCTACTACTAAACCCACTTCTGGACTTCCCTGATGGCACAGTGCTTAAGAATCCGCCTGTCAATGAAGAGGACACAGGTTCGAGCCCTGGTCCGGGAAGATCCCACATGCTGTGGAGCAACTAAGCCCGTGCGCCACAACTACTGAGCCTGCGCTCTAAAGCCCGCGAGCTACAACTACTGAGCCCATGTGTCACAACTACTGAAGCCTGCGCGCCTAAAGTCGGTGCTCCGCAATGAGCAGCCACCGCAATGAGAAGACTGCGCACCGCAACAGAGTAGCCCCCGCTTGCCTCAACTAGAGAAAAGCCCGCGTGCAGCAATGAAGACCCAACGCAGCCAAAAATTAATTCATTAATTAATTCGTTAATTAAAAGTTAAAAAGAAACAGTTCTCTTTGTGATATAGGGAATCGCAGGTGGTCCAGTGGTTAGGACTCCGCACTTTCACTGCCAAGGGCCCAGGTTCAATCCCTGGTTGGAGAACTAAGATCCCACAAACCCTACGGCCAAAAAAAAAAAAGTGACTTATTCTTTGCAATATATTAGAGGAAATTAGCATCAGACTCAGAGATAAGATATCCCCAACACGATCTTTTAATACCCCAGGAACACAGGGTTCAAAAATAGCTCTCTGCACGTTTTGAAATGCTTCTCCATCACTCAAAACAGCTTATAAACTAAAATGTGGAATGAATCTCAGGGCACTGGCCAGATAATGAGAAACCAGTGGGTATTCTTTGCTGTATAACAAAACCACAGGGCAGAAAGACCATATTTAGCATCACTCTTTTGGAGTTTTTCCAAAATTGCCTGAGGAGCAGAGATCCAGTTTCTTGTTCTGACTCTGCCACAAAGTCAGAGTATAACTTTGAATTAAATGTCATCTCTTTGGGGCTGTTTCCTTACCTGTGAGATGAGGGCAAGTTCATCTGAGGGCCTTCGGGGTCCCGGAATAATTTCCTGAGAAGGAATGTCAGCCTACCCCTGCCTTTTACTGTTAAGCAATTTTTATTTATTTTGCAAAATGCTTCCAGAAAAAGAATAGAGGTAAAACGTCAGGATTATTCCTGAGTTGTAACATGTGGTCATAGGGTTACTTACAATCAAGTTCTCTCCAGTGCTGAGAATGCAAAAGTTTCCTAGCAGTTAAGAAATATAAAACTCTCCCTCTTGGGGTCTGATGTATTCTGTTGTAAAATGGTTCTTCCAAACTCCCTGGCACAGAAACGGCCATCTTAGTGCCATGCTGAATGTTTAAAAAACTACGTACAAAAAAGCTTCCACGAGCAACAAACAGCTCAAGACCCAGGGCAAACGGGGAACCTCGGAGGTCCCTTCCTTTTTTTTAACTTTTTCAGGGCAGGAGCAGCACCCCACCACAGCAAGTGGGATCTTAGTTCTCCAACCAGCGCCCCTACCGTGCAAGTGCAGAGTCTTAACCACTGGAACGCCAGGGAAGTCCCAGAGGTCCCTTCCTGAACTTGTTTTTGGGTTTTATCAACCTAACTAAAGCACCCTTCCCCTGTGGCCCAGGATGCCACAGGTACCACGTAAAGTAAGGCTGGCACCAGCCACACCCCACTTGTCATTCAGACCCTCAGCTACACTCACCAAGTTCAACAACGTGAAGTAAACATTTTTTTCCACTTTTATTACAGTAAAATTTACAATGTTGTGTTAGTTTCAGGGGTGCACCAAAGTGATTCTTATATATATGTCTATATACATATACATTCTTTTTCAGATTCTTTTCCATTATAGTTTATTACAAGATATTGAATATAGTTCCCTGTGCTCTACAGTAGGTCCTTGTTGGTTACCTATTTTACGTATAATAATGTGTATCTGTTAATCCCAAACTCCTAATTTATCCCTCCCTACACTTTCCTCTTTGGTAACCATAACTTTGTTTTCTATGTCTGTGGGTCTATTAACATGATGTAAAATTAAACAAATCAGAACCCTGCATGCACATTCAGGATAACAAGAGCATTTGCATCGATTCGGATTATAAAGACTATGGAAATGAGGTGCAACAGGGGAAACCAGTTTAAATATTCTGTTGTCTGGTCAAATTTCTAACTCAGATCCAATTGACCTAAATGAGACAGCAAGGCTAGAATGGACACCAGAAGGTTGCAAGCTAGTGTACATAATGCTCCCCCACAGCTTAAAACTATCCAGTTCTGAGTGAGCATGGGAGTTCCTTTTGCAGCTCTGCCTCCCCTTTCATCGGCTCAGAAACCAAATGAGTGGCTCTGAACCTTCCTGATTTCCTGGGAACTGCCACAAGAGACTGCATGACCACCTCTCGCCCCCTTTCAAGGGCATCAGTCACGTGTCATACACACACACACACACACACACACACACACACACGCACGCACATGCCATAGCTCATAAATGCCCAGGTGCCTCTTTCTGTTAATGTCTCATCACGAAGCCAGAGCTGTATTTTTTATTTGCCAGAGCTGTTTTAGAGCCTCCGTGTAGAACTCACCCCAAAAAGAATACTTCTAAGCAAGTCTATAACAAACCAAAATCTGAAGCTGTGCCAATCCCTTGTTGGCTCAACCATCAAATACCGAAGACCTACCAGGCAAACACGAAGCCCATGGCTGCGTTCTTGGCATGACTTTGTCACGAGCCACCAAACAAGGTGTAGGAGAACCCAAGCGCCAGGGAGGCTCCGGGAGAAAAGTGACCCCGGAAAACTCAGAAGGCTAGCAACTCTCCACTTTATAATTTAAAATATAATACGAGAGGCTGGGGGCATGCACATGGGGTACATGGGAACTCTGTAGTTCCACTCAATTTTGCTATGAGCCTAAAACTGCTCTAAAAAGAGTCTATTTTTAAAGAGATAGAGATCATTACTAATGTTTTTTGTTTTCTCTGTAGCCTTTTCTGAATTTTCCAAGTTTTTTATAAGGAACATGAAATAATACCTTTACAACTAGAAAACTAAGTCATTAAAACAGAGAATGACCCCCCCCCTTTTGTATTAAAAAAAGACACAAAAGTCACTGAACTATACACTGAAAACAGGTACATTTGTCTGTTAATTATTCCACCATAAGGTTAATTTTAAGAAGTATTTTTAAAAGCCCTAGAAATCTTACTTTTCACTTTATTTTTTAAAATTAATTTATTATTTATTTTTGGTTGTGTTGGGTCTTTGTTGCTGCGCGCAGGCTTTCTTTAGTTGCGGCAAGTGGGGGCTACTCTTCGTTGCGGTGCGCGGGCTCTAGGTGAGCGGGCTCAGTAGTTGTGGCACGCGGGCTCTAGGTGAGCGGGCTCAGTAGTTGTGGCACGCGGGCTCTAGAGCACAGGCTCAGTAGTTGTGGCGCACAGGCTTAGTTGCTCCGCGGTATGCGGGACCTTCCCAGCCCATGACTCAAACCCGTGTCCCCTGCATTGGCAGGCAGATTCTTAACCTCTGTGCCACCAGGGAAGTCCCACATTTCACTTTAAACAGTATATATTATAGTGTATGTTATAATCTTTTAAAAACGTTTTATTGCAATATAGTTGATGTACAATATTACATAAGTTACAGGTGTACAATATAGTGATTCACAATTTTTAAATGTTATACTCTATTTATAGTTATTATAAAATACTGGCTGTATTCCCCGTGTTGTACAACATATCCCTGTAGCTTATTTTATACATAATAGTTTATAACCTCTTAATCCCCTACCCTCTATTGCCCCTCCCCATGTATGTCATAATCTTTAGGGAAAGTTAAATTTGTGTAAACTAGCAGTAGATGTTCCTGTTAAATTTGTGTTTCCTTTCAAGATAATTAATTAAAGTAAGTTCTCTAATTCTGGTGCCACCAATTTGAGATTTGGGGTTCCGTAGCCAACTGTCACTAAAGGTAACAATTATAATTCTGTAGAATAAATGGTTTGCTAAGCAAATAATAACAAAAATAAGTTATTGCATAATGGATACAGAGTTTCTCTTTAGGAGGATGAAAACGTTCTAGAGACGGAGAATGGTGATGGCTTCCCAACCGTGTGAGTATACTTAATGCCACTGAACTGTCTCCTTCAAAATGGTTAAAATGGTACAGTTTATGTTAAGTATATTTTACCATAGTAAAAGGAACTTCAGCTTCCACCTAAACACAGTTTTCTGGAGATTCCATACTTTTTAAATGGGAACTAATACAGGAAGAATGTCACAAATGCTCTGCTGGGTGCCGCATATGCTTTACCAGCAAGAAGTCTAAAATTAGGGTTTCAGTCTCTTCCATTACACTAGTCGTTAATGCAAGGTCCCTGAGACAAAATTTGTCATTTGGTGATCTTCACAAAGACCACAGAGGCACAGAGAGGTGTGTCTGGGGAAACACACCCAAACCTGCAAGGCCTTCTCTGAAATCACTGCTACTCTGATTCCATCCATTCTAACAAATATTTATTGAGAGCCGACTACAGCCCGGCACTGAGCCAGGACTTAGGGCAACACCTGCTCTCCTGGATCCTGCCTTCAGTCAAACGATTTCATTGATTTGTTGGTTTCAAATAACATTACGGGTGGGCAGGGAAGGGATGAATTGGGAGTTTGGGATTAGCAGATGCAAACTATTATATATAGAATGGATAAACAACAAGGTCCTACTGTATAACACAGGGAACTATATTCAATAGCCTGTGATAAACCATAACAGAAAAGCATATGAAAAAGAATATATATATATATATAACTGAATCACTTTGCTGTACGGCAGAAACTAAGACAACATTGTAAATGAACTATACTTCAATTAAAAAGTTAAAATTAAAAAAATAAACCATCAAATCAAATAATATTACAGGACACAGTATGACTTGTATGTCTCCAGGGAGCCATGTGTTTTCTTGTTTCCTTTTTATTTCTTTTTCTTTATACCCTGAAATGATTCAAACTTACAGAAGAGTTGCAAGAATATTACAGAGAACTCCTTTATTGTTGAACCCATATTTAACAGTTACTGATGTTCTGGTATCTGCTTTATCCTGGCTCTGGCTCCCTCCCTCCCTTCTCCTGCCCTGCCCCTTGCTTTCCTCCCCTCCATCCACACCCAGCCAGCTGCCTCCTCCTCCCCTTCCCTCTCCCTTTCTCCTTATAGACAGGTGTTCTGGAACCACTGTGAGGCACAGACATCTCCTTTTATTCCTAAACGCTTCATTATGTATTTTCCAAGAATAAGAACCTTCACTTATTTAACCACAGTACAATTATCAGTTTCTGGCAGTTAACATTGATTCAATAGTATTACCTAATACATAGCCCATACTCAAAAGTTGCCAATTGTCCAAACAATGGGAAAAGCGGTGGTACCCAGGTTGTTTCTTTTATTTTTTTTTGCGGTACGCGGGCCTCTCACTGATGTGGCCCCTCCCATTGCGGAGCACAGGCTCCGGACGCGCAGGCTCAGCAGCCATGGCTCGCGGGCACAGCCGCTCCGTGGCATGTGGGATCTTCCCGGACCGCGGCACGAACCCGTGTGCCCTGCATCGGCAGGCGGACTCTCAACCACTGTGCCACCAGGGAAGCCGGTACCCAGGTTTTAAAATACTGATTTGAAGGCTCCTTCCTCAGCCACCCAATGGACTGACAGCCCTCCAGGAGACCTGGTTTACTTCCCACAAGACCTTTCCTAAAGGACTCCAGGCAGAAGGAAATTCTCCCTATTTTATAACTTCTCCCTGTTGTTCTTAACAAAGCTCTTAACAACCACCTCACATTTAACCTGAATTCATGATATGACTTAATTCTATTTTCCTTTCGTTTTAGTCACTGAAAAATCTCTGGATAAAAATATTTTCTTGTAATAAAATTCTGAAGCATCACCCTCCCCCCCCAATTTGAAACTGTTCAAAGCCCAGTAGCCCTTCTGCTTGGCGCCTCTCAGCACTACAATTTAAAGCAGTATTTCTCAACCTTTTTTATCATCATCAGTTTCCTAAGGAGCCTTTTCAGACAAATTTCCTTAAGCATCCCTCCAATGAAATTAATACAAGAGATAGACTGTTCATCTATTCATGTACTCTACCTATATCTGCACTTTATACATTAAAAAGTGAGACATTTTCACCACCACCACCCCAGGAACCATTTTTTATCACCCCCATTTAGAATGTATTGTCTAAGGCCATTCACAAGCTAGGGTGGGGAGAAAAAGGAGAGAGATCAAGGTGTTACCTGTGTGAGACAGGACCCCAGTCCAGCCCGGGATCCTCAGAGCCGAAGGATCAGAGCTCTCACGGCCCCTCTTCTACAGATGTGGTCTAGGGTCTACCCCGGCCCCATAACAGGCTCAAAGTGCTACAGAAGACTTTGCATATTCAAAGCTGGAATGGAAGTCTTAGGGGAATAAAGGAAAATCCCCCTCTTGTAAAGGGGATGATGAACCTGGATTGTCTAAAGGTTCCTTCCACAGATGTCTCCCTGGTGACTCAGTCTACTCAGCAGTCTTACCAGGGGAGCTGTGGTCTCAGAACCTCTTGGGAGGCCATTCATCCACACATTAGAACCAATGCATATATATACATACATACATTTTCTTTTTCTGGCTGTGCCACGAGGCTTGCGGGGTTGAACCCAATATATTTACATTAAGCCTGAATTGGAGTCCCCTAAATTGTCTGAAAATGTATCTCCAGGGACTTCCCTGGCAGTCCAGTGGTTAGGACTCTGCCCTTCCACTGCAGGGTACATGGATTCAATCCCTGGTCAGGGAACTAAGATCCCACATGCCCCAAGGCCAAAAAAAAAAAAAAAAAAAGTATCTCCAGGTGGCTCCAAAACTGATTTTTTAGATATTTACCTAAAATAATGGCAAGTGCCAGACAGTCAGGGAGAGGACCTCATAAAAAGAGATTTAACAGCACCCCACCCTGTAATGTTTGTGTGCTTTCCAAAAATATGAGCAAGTATCAAGTTCTCGTGACTTTATGCAGGTGATAGTCAGGAAAAGTAAATATACAAATAAGACAGTCTGTGAAAGAACACAAATTCAGGGGAAATTTTGAATACATATGACGTAAGCAGGGGTTGTGCTTTCTTTCTAGAACACAGCTCTAAAATTATAAACTAAAGATTTTTTAAAATCAATCAGGATATAGAAGAACTGAAAAATATCAACAAGAACTGGATTTAATTGACATTTACAGAACAATTCTCCCAATGACAAAGAATACATAGGGCTTCCCTGGTGGCGCAGTGGTTGGGAGTCCGCCTGCCGATGCAGGGGATGTGGGTTCGTGCCCCGGTCCGGGAAGATCCCACGTGCCGCGGAGCGGCTAGGCCCGTGGGCCGTGGCCGCTGAGCCTGCGCGTCCGGAGCCTGTGCTCCGCGGTGGGAGAGGCCACAGCAGTGAGAGGCCCGCGTACCACCAAAAAAAAAAAAAAAAAGAATACATATTATTTTCAAGTATATATGGAACATTCACCAAGATAGAACATAACCAAGGTCATAAAACAACCCATAAAAAAATTTAAAAACTGAAATGATACAAAGTATGTTCTCTGACCATAATGAAATTAAACTAGAAATGAATAACAGAAAGATAACAGGAAAACCTTCAAACCCTTGGAAATTAACACACTTCTAAATAATCCATGAGTCAAAGAGAAAGACTCAAGGGAAACTAGAAAATACTTTGAACTGAACTAAAATTAAAATACTACATATCAAAATTTGTGAAGGCAACTAAAGCAGTGCTTCAAGGGAAACTTATAGCATTAAATATTTACATTAGAAAAGATGAAATAATTTAAGCTTCTACTTTAAGAAACTAAAAAGAGAAGAAACTAAACATAAATAGCAGAAGGAAAGAATTAAAAAGATTAGAGCAGAAGTAAAAAAAAATTAAAAATAGAAAACAGTAAAGACCACCAGTGAAACAAAAAGCTGGCTCTTAGTAAGATCAATAAATTGATAAATCTCTAGCAAGACTGTCAAAGGCACAAATTACCAATATCAGGAAAAGGAAAAAGGGAATATCACTATAGGCTTCAAGATATTGAAAGGATAATTAGGGAATAATACAAGCAACTCTATACACCCTATAAATTCAACAATTTATAAGAAATGGACCAATTCCTCAAACAGCATTTACTACCAAAACATACCCAAGATGAAACAGATAATCTGAATAGCTTTACAACTATTTTTAAATTGAATCTGTAGTTAAAAACCCTTCCAAAAAAGAAATCTCCAGGCCAGATGGTTTCCCTGGTGATTTCTACCAAATATTTAAAGAAGAAATAACACCAACTCTACACAATTTCTTCCAGAAAATATAACAAGAAGGATACTTCCCAACTCATTTTAAGGCCAGCATTACCCTGATACCAAAACCAGACAAAGACGGTAATAGAAAACTACAAATATCTTTCATAAACATAGATGCAAGAGTCCTGAACAAAATATCAGCAAATTGCATCCAGCAACATAAATAAAGAATAATACACCATAACCAAGTGAGGTTTATCCCAGGATAGCAAGGCTGCTTCAAAATTCAAAAAGCAATCAGTGTAACCTACCACATTAATAGTTGAAAGCAGCAATCAGAAAAGGGCCAGACAGTAACCATTTCAGTCTTTGCTGGCCTCAAGGTCTCTGCAGCAACTATTCAACTTTGTCACTGTAGAGTGAAAACAGACATAGGCAATATGTAAACAAATGGGCATGACTGCGTTTCAGTAACACTTTATTTACAAAAGCAGGTAGCAGACCCTTTCAAAATAAAAAACACTCAACAAACTGGGAACAGAAGGAAGCTACCTCAGCAAAATAAAGGCCATTTATGAAAAGTCCACAGCTAACATCATACTTAATAGCAAAAGACGGAAAGCTTTTCCTCTAAGATTAGGAACAAAGCAAGGATGCCCACTCTCACCATATCTATTCAATATAGTATTAGAAGTCCTAGCCAGAGCAATTAGGCAAGACAAAGAAATAAAAGGCATCCAAACTGGAATGGAAGAAATAAAATTATGTCTGCAAATGACATGTATAGAAACTCCTAAAGAGGGACTTCCCTGGTGGTCCAGTGGTTAAGAATCCACCTTACAGTGCAGGGGACGCCAGTTCAATCCCTGGTCGGGGAACTAAGATCCCACATGCCACAGGGCAACTGAGCCCGTGTGCCATAGCTACAGAACCCACGCACTCTGGAGCCCAAGCACCACAACTACTAAGCTGGCACACCACGACTAGAGAGCCCGTGCACCACAACTAATGAGCCCGCACACCACAACTAGAGACAAGCCCGCGCACTGCAATGAAAAGCCCGCGCACCACTACGAAAGATCCTGCGTGCCACAACTAAGACCCAACACAGCCAAAAAATAAATATTTCCTAAATAAAGAAACCCCTAGGGCTTCCCTCACAGCACAGTGGTTAGGAATCCACCTGCCAATGCAGGGGACACGGGTTCGAGCTCTGGTCTGGGAGGATCTCACATGCCGTGAAGCAACTAAGCCCATGTGCCACAACTACTAAGCCTGTGCTCTAGAGACCACGAGCCACAACTACTGAGCCTGCATGCCACAACTACTGAAGCCCACACACCTGCACTGCAACGAAAGATCCCACATGCCTCAACGAAGATCCCGCATGCTGCACCTAACACATGGCACAATCAAAAAATAAAAAATAAATAAAAAGATGTCCATACTACCCAAAGGGATCTACAGATTCAATGCAATCCCTAGCAAAATCTCAGTGGCAGTTTTTGGGGGCTTTTTTGCGGTACGCAGGCCTCTCACTGCTGTGGCCTCTCCCGCCGCAGAGCACAGGCTCCGGACGCGCAGGCTCAGCAGCCACGGCTCACAGGCCCAGCTGCTCCACAGCATGTGGGATCCTCCCAGACCGGGACACGAACCCGTGTCCCCTGCATCAGCAGGCGGACTCCCAACCACTGCGCCACCAGGGAAGCCCTCAGTGGCAGTTTTTGCAGAAACAGAAAATTCATCCTAAAATTCATGTGGACTCTCGAGGGACCCCGAATAGCCAAATAATTTTGAAAAAGAAAAACAAAGTTGAAGGACTCGCACTTCTGATTTCAAAACATATTACAAAGCTATAGTAATCAAAACAGTGTGGTGCTGGCACAAAGAAAGTGGATCAATGAAGTAGAACAGAGAGCCCATACAGTATATCGTTCTGTATATGATCATATGATCTTTAACAAAGGTGTCAAAATTACTCAGTAGGAAAAGGAGAGTCTCTTCAACAAATGGTGTTGGGAAAATTGGATATCCACATGCAAAAGAATGAAGCTAGGCCCGTATCTTACAATATGCAAAAATTAACTCAAAATTAGATTAAATATCTAAACATAAGACCTAAAACTATAAAACTCCAGAAGATGACATAGGAGAAAAGCTTCATGACATTGGACTTGGCAGTGATTTCTTGAATATGACACCAAAAGCACAGGCAACAAAAGCAAAAACAGACAAATGGGACAACATCCAATTTTAAAGCTTTTGTGCATCAAAGGACACAATCAACAGAGTGGAAAGGCAGCCAAAGGAATGGGAGAAAATATCTGAACCACTTCCTGTCCAAAGTCTTCATCTACAGTCCTGCAGTCAAGGCCACCAGACATGCCCAGACCTGCTCCCAGAAGCTGGCCCATCGTCACACAAAACTCCCAAGGCACATTCCCTTTGCCTTTTTTTTTTAAATAAATTTATTTTATTTATTTATTTTTGGCTGTGTTGGGTCTTCGTTGCTGCGCACAGGCTTTCTCTAGTTGCGGCGAGCGGGGGCTACTCTTCTTTGCGGTGCACAGGCTTCTCATTTTGGTGGCTTCTCTCGTTGTGGAGCACGGGCTCTAGGCACGCAGGCTCAGTAGTTGTGGCACACGGGCTCAGTTGCTCCACGGCATATGGGATCTTCCCGGACCAGGGATCGAACCTGTGTCCCCTGCATTGGCAGGCGGATTCTTAACCACTGTGCCACCAGGGAAGCCCCCCCGTTGCCTTCTTTATTCAACAAATGTTTCACAGATAATTTTAAAACAAGCATCACCATAATTCTAGATAACAGAATTTATAAGTTGTATGTTTAAAAGTGATTATAAATGATAATTCATTCTAATTTTCCTATGTTGCAGTCAGAGAGAACAAGCAATATGCTTCTCACTTCATCTCATTTACAGATGAAAAAAAAAAAGTTTGACATCCATATAAAATGAAACAACTAGACAGGGAAGGGATTAAAAACACAAATCTCCAAGCCTTTGGTTGAATGGTCTTTCCATAAGCTGCCAATATGGTGGCATTACCTAGTTTAATGGACAGTTGCTCCCAGGCACTAACAATTCCCACCAGCTTCACTATAGCTAACGTCCGGAATTGTCTAAGAATCATTTTACCACACCTGGGGTATCTTCCAAACCAGAGTGGATGACGTAGGCAGGATGGCTGCCTCAGTGGCCACTTGAGAAGATTAGAGGTTAAGGCAAACTGGGTAATTTTTATTAGATACATACTACATTGGGCCAGGAAGTATATACTGCATGCCCCACAGCCTTTTTAAAAAATAAGCCAAACAAATTTTTGCTAACTTGTTAACAAAGTTCCAAATTTACAGAGAAGTTACAAAGATACAAAGAACTATTTATTACTAAAGATCTAGTAACATTTCACCACAGTTGCTTTATCATTTTCTCTCGTTCTCTCTATATACGCACACACATTTTTCCTGAACCACATGAGAGTAAGTTGCCAAAATAATGCCCCTTTATCCCCATATACTTCAGCGTACAAATATTAAAATCAAATAATTAACGTGGATACAGTACTGTTAGTTATAGACTGCATACTGTCAATGTCATTTACAGGAAAAAATCAGATCACAAGTTATATTTGGTTGTTACAAAATGTACACTTTGAAGTGTTAAAAGGGAATTTACAGTTTCAAACTAAGAAAGCAAAAATAAAGACGGAAACAAAACAAAAAACACTAAAAATACCAATAACTGCTACAATGCTGGAAAGGAAAAGGAAGCAAGCCTTTAGATAAACAGAAATTCAGACAATTCCATGACACGGATAACTGTGATTTAGTCTCTTCCAAGTTAGGTTATGCTTTGCTTTTGTTCAAAAAATGACTTCGCCCAGACTTAAACTTGATTTCACAAGTTTAGTCCTGTTTCTTTGACACAAAGATTTTCTAAAGTATCTTTATGTCAATCCTATCTTGTTATTCAATGTGAGGAAAAATATAGAGAGTTTTGGCTTTTAATACTCTTTTCCTGAATTTCAGCTGACCCCAAAGGAATCACGAAAACTGACGTTCAACAAAAAAAATTTCAGTTACAGGAAACTCCAGATTAACTAAGTGACTACAATAGTGTTACAATGCACTTCGGGGCAAGGTATCAAATGGAGACCTCACAAAAAGAAAAAGGCATACATTAGGCGAATAAAAATGACCGCAAAGATTGTTGCTACTACAGAAAGTGACAAAATATGAAATGCCACATATATAATAAGTATGCAACAACGCTCTCTCAACAGCACTAGCAACACAAATTGCTTTTTGTCCTGTTCCACGTTTTGGGACCAATACACGAAATGAGTCAGCTGGAACAGGCATACAGAAAAGCTCTGTGCTGAGCGGTTAGCCAAAGGGGTCGGGAGGCCCATTTTTAAGGTATTAGTAATAGGGTGGAACTCAGCTACACGAGAATCCCAACAGCAAAATGGATTCAAAACATTTTAGCCAAAGTCCACACTCTGAGCTTCATGACCTGGGAGTTCTCCATGTCAATCAAGATTCATCTGTCAGTGCTTCCAAACAGTCACAGGGCCCCTCAGCCAGCCCTTGGAGCCCGAGCGAAGACAGGACAGTACAGTAAGAAAAGATATGACTAAGAACTACAGGAGGCAAGAGGCAAGGCTGTGAAAGCTCTAAACATACAGCCCCAAAACAGTGCCTGTTTCTGACCAGGGAAAACCCACCAAACATCAACTACTCACAGAAGGAGATTCTGCCCAGGGGAAGGCTACAAAATCACTAATTACAACACAGGGGCCCTTCTTGGGGAAGGCCAGGGCTGAAGAGAGAGTGACTGAGGGATAAAACAGAGCAATGATTACCTGGCAGTGGAATGAACTGCTGGTTTACCCTGAGGCAAAGCCCTCAGTGATCTTATCTATAAAATGAGGGGGTAGAAGATCTCCAAGTTCCTTCCCGGGTAATGGAAAGAAAACATGCTCCAGAGTCAGACAGATCCTGGCTCCATATCTGACTAACTGGGCAACTTAGGTCACTCTATGCCTCAGTTTCTTCATCTGTAAAACAGAGATTCCACCTGCATCAGTTAGGGTTAGATTTGGCTGCGAATAGTGACTTAAAAAAAAAGCTTATTCCCCCAATCATAGAAAAGTCCAGAAGATGGCAGCCCAGGATTTGTGAGATGGCTCGGATCAACAAAGTCATCAGAGGCATCTTCTGCCCTGATAGCCTTCATCCCAGTCACCTAAAGACTCAAGACGACTGCTGGGGGACTTCCCTGGGTGGTCCAGTGGGTAAGACTCCGTGCTCCCAATGCAGGGGGCCAGGGTTCAATCCCTGGTCAGGGAACTAGATCCCACATACATGCTGCGACTAACGAGCCCGCCTGCCACAACAAAGGACCACACATGCCGCAACTAAAGGAGCCGGCGAACCGCAACTCAGAAGCCCACATGCTGCAACTAAGGAGTGCGCCTGCCACAACTAAGACCCAGCGCAACCAAATAAATAAAATGAATATTTTAAAAAATGGAGGACCTGCCATGACTCCAGGAATCTATTAAAAAAAAAAAGACGACTGCTGGAATTCCAGCCATCACGTCTGTATTCCAGTTTCGGCCACATGTCTATATTCCAATAAGGAAAAAGGGGGAAAGGTACAAAGAAGGTTCCAGGAAACTACTATGTGACCACTCTGCTTGTAACCAGAATACAATCGCATGGCCATCCCTAGCTGCGAGGGGGGAATGAGGGGTGCAAATATAGTTTTATCTAGGTCAAAGCACATATCCAGATTAAAACTGGGGTTCTATGACTATAGAAGAAGGGGAGACTGGATAAATCTGCAACACCTCTCATCCCATGTTAAGGATTAAATTGTAAATGTAAAGTGTCCGATGCTCCCTGGGCCCACAAATGTATCCCTTCCCCTCTGGCAGTGCTGACATTTTATGACCTGTGGTCTCCACTGGCTTGTGATGTCCTTCGGGAAACAGGCTTTTCCAGCCTGGTCTATCTTTTACTGCCTAGTCTCTGGCCACAGCCCCTGTACCACCTGCATTCCAGCCATACCAAACTATCTCCCTCCTTCCATGCCTCCCAACCTTTGTACTCACAGAGCTTCTACCAGGGAAGCTCTCCCCAAGCCCTGGGCTGCACGATGAACCCCCTAGACATCCTAGGTCTCCCCTCACCTGCCACTTCCCCTCTATCCCCACCAGGTAGGGCTCTCCCCAGGTGCTTCCTCTCGGGTAGCATCACCCCCCCACACCCCACCCCACCCCGTATCATAAGTGCTTTCTATGGGCCACGCCCTGTTCTAAGCCCTTTACACACAGCTTTGAAGCTGATCCCAACAACCCTATGACACAGACACTATAACACCCCCATTTTACAGATGAAGAAACCGGGGCACAGAGAGGTAAACTAGATGGTCCACGGCCACACAGGTTGTAAACAGCAGAGCCAGGATGCAAGCACAGGCTGTTGGACTGCAGAATCCATACCCTCTGCCACCACATGAGGCTGCCTTGACTCCCTGATTGAGGGGTCTGCATGTCATTTCAGACCAGGGATGGTCAAACCACAGCCCACAGGCTAAATCCAGCCCACCACCTGTTTCTGTAGATAAAGTTTTACTGGAACACAGACACACCCAGTTGTTTACAATGGGAGAGTTGAGAAGTTGCCATAGAGACCGCAGAGCCCACAGAGCCAGATATTAACTGTCTGACCCTTTATAGGAAAAGTCGGCCACCCCTGTTTCAGGCTGTCAGCTCCATAAGGCAGGGTCTGCACTGTGCTCTTCTGACCCCCACATCTCTCAGTGCATTTGTTTATTTGTTTTTAATTGAAGTATAGTTGATTTACAATGTTGTATTAGTTTCTGGTGTACAGCAAAGTGATTCAGTTATACATGTACATTTCATTCTCATATCTTTTTATTATGGTTTATTATAGAATATTGAATATAGTTCCCTGTGTTATACAGCAGGACCTCAGTGTTTATCTATTTTATATATAATATTCAATAGTCTGTATCTGTTTATCTCAAACTCCTAATTTATCCCTCCCCATCCCCTTTTCTCTTTGGTAACCATAAGTTTGTTTTCTATGCCTGTGAGTATATTCAGTTTTGTAAATAAGCCCATTTGTATCAATTTTTAGACTCCACGTGTGATACCATAGATTTGTCTTTCTCTGTCTGACTTGCTTCACTTAGTAGGATCATCTCTATGTCGATCCACGTTGCTGCAAGTGGCATTATTTCATTCCTTCTCAGGGCTGAGTAATATTCCATTGTGTGTGTGTGTGTATGTACATCTTTTTTATCCATTTATCTGCCAATGAACACTTAGGTTGCTTCCATGTCTAGTGCTGTAATGAACACTGGGGTGCATGTATCTTTTTGAACTAGAGTTTTCTCCAGAAATACTGCACGGCGTTTGGTATACACATAAAAGGTGCTCAACAAGTACACGGGGTGTGAACATCCATCAGGCCTAATTACACGTAGAGAGCAGTGTGTTTGGGGGCTGATGCTGCCAACTCATGCAGGGATTGGAAAGTCTCCCAACTGAACAACCAAAGGGCCCAGAAAAACCACCGTGGTGGCGTTCCCGGCACTGTTCACAGCCCATCACAGTTCTGACGGAGTGACCACTGCAGCGACGTACCTGTTGCCTGATCCACTTAACTCCCCCCGAACAAGGGGCTGACAGAGAGCCCCAGACCCTCGCACACTCAGGAGAACCTGAATCCCACGGCTTCCTCGGTGGTTCCCAATATCTGCTCGTGGCTCACCAGCCACATGACCGGCACTGCAGATAAACACAACACATCCTGGAAAAGAGTTACTAAACACTGAGGTCGGTCGTCTTTCAACTTGTTACATTTTCATCAAAATATTTCTAGAAAGGGACCAAACCACACAGAAACAGAAATAGTCCCTTAAAAACTACTGCACAACGTGAAAAAGTTATTCACGGCTCAAATGCCTTCTCCGACCTTCAAAGAACAGGCTTGTGTACCACATTTCCTGATTGTATCGTTATTATTATTATTTTTTTTTTTTTATGGATGCATTGGGTCTTCGTTGCCGCGCGAGGGCTTTCTCTAGTTGGCGAGCGGGGGCTACTCTTCATTACAGTGCGCAGGCTTCTCACTGCGGTGGCTTCTCTTGTCTCGGACCATGGGCTCTAGGCGTGCGCGGGCTTCAGTAGTTGTGGCACGTGGGCTCAGTAGTTGTGGCTTGCAGGCTCTAGAGCACAGGCTCAGTGGTTGTGGCGCACAGGCTTAGTTGCTCCGAGGCATGTGGGATCTTCCCAGAGCAGGGCTCGAACCCATGTCTCCTGCACTGGCAGGTGGATTCTTAACCACTGTGCCACCAGGGAAGCCCTGTATCATTATTCTTGATAACATTACACAAGGCACAAATAAAGCACTTTCTTTCTGGTCTGTGACCATATCCAATGGAGTCTGGGTTATCAAAACCAAATTCTGGATGCTTTTCTTTCTAATTCTGTCTTGGCCAGGCCCGAAATCCCATCAGGAGTCGCCCAGAGGAAATGTGCAAAACACCTCCCATATTTCTGGCACAATCATCTCAATCCTGCTTTTAGGACACAAAGGCCCTCATCTCTCCTTTCCTCCCAGGGTTCTCAAACAGCTGTCCACTGGAGCACACCCTGCCGGGCCAGAGGCTGGGCAGCCAATGGAGACCAGCATCCGCTACACAAATCAAACCATTTGTCACCTGGGGCCCTGAGTGGGGGAGGAAGGGCTGAGAAATAGCTGCATACTGGCTACGGCTGGGTCAGCAATGACCACCAACTCACCCCCAGGTTCCACGAAGTCACCCACTGGTCTGTTTAAAATACCAGACTCCCAGCAAACAAACTACTGCGTGCTAGGCACTGTGCCAGGCGCGATGCATGCAGGAGCTCACAGCAACGCTACGAGGCTGGCCTCATGCACAGATGAGGAAACCAGGGTCCAAAGAAGTAAGTGACTTGTAAAGGTCATGCAGCAAAAACGAGGCAAAGCTGGACCCGCAAGGGGGTCTAAGCACGTCACCAGCCTGTGCTCCTGCAGGCTGTCTCCTCAGAAGCAAGGCAATTCCACGAGAAGGAGGCAGTCCCAGCTTCCAAAAGCTCCCCAGGTGGCAACACAGAAGGTGGCCGGGATGGAGAGCAACGCACTCATTTACACACTGATGGTGAGCAGTGAGAAACGGTCCAGCCACTCTAACAGTTTCTACATGCACCTCTCTTAGGACCCTACAATTCCAACCCCAGTGTTGACCCAAGAGAAATAAAGCTTATGTCCATACACAGACTTGTACACAAACAGCAGCTTTATTTGTCATAGCCAAAAACTAGAAACCACCCAAACGTCCACCTACAGGTATATCAATAAACAAACTGTGGTATAACCACAAATGCACTATGACTCAACAACAGAAAGAAACGCAGTATAAACTACTGACAGGGGCGGCAATGTGGACGCATCTCAGAATATCTTCCTGAACTAAACAAATCAGACTCCGAAAAGGATATACTGTATGGTTCTATCTACATGAAACCCAAAGAGACAAAACAAATTCATGGTGATAAAAATCAGAAACAGATTGCGGGGAAAGGGGAATGGACTGGAAAGAAGCACAAGGAAACTTCCTGGGGGGTGGAAATGTTCTGTACCTTTTGGAGCAGTGGTTACATGGTATAAACAAGTATCAAAATTCAAACAGAACACCTAAGACCTGTTTTTGTATGTTAATTATAACTTTAAAAAGAAGTCCTTGGACTAATGAGTCATTCTGATGATAAAATGGAAAACAATTTCCCTCACAATATTACCTACCTAATATTTGCCCAAGGGGTCTGTCTAGCAAACAAAGATGAATGAGACCACCGATGCTTCCTAACAAGCCCATTATAGTCATGACAGCAACCTGCGCCCTTCCATGGGAGAGATGGCTGTCACCATGGCAACTGGTGGAAGGCAGGAAAGGTGGATGGGGAAGGGAGCTGGTGAGCTAAAGAACCACCTTAGAATTATGACTGTTGGGATGCAATACCCCCCACCACCAAGATGTCCACATCCTAATCCCGGGAACCTGTGACTGTTACCTTACACAGCAAAGTTTTTGGCATATGGAAGATTGATAAAATTCAGGATTTTGAAATGGAGGGATTATCTAGGTGGGCCCTAAATGCATTCATAGGAGTCCTTCTAACACGGAAGCAGAGGGAGATTTGACACACACAGAGGAGAAGGCAACATGAAGACAGGCAGAAACTGGAGTGATGCGGTTACGAGCCAAGGAACGCTGGCAGCCACCAGAAGCTGGAAGAAGCAAGAAGCAATCTTCCCTTAGAGTATCCGGTGGGAGCACGGTCCTGCCAACACCTTGATTTCGACCCAGTGAACCTGATTTCGGATTTCTGCCCTCCACAACTATGAGAAAATAACTTCCTGTTGTTTAAAGCTACTAAGTTTGTGGTCATTTTTCTTAACAGCCATAAGAAAACTAATACAGACTGGAAGCCTTAAAGCTGTATTGCTGGGCTTCCCTGGTGGCGCAGTGGTTGAGAGTCTGCCTGCCGATGCAGGGGACACGGGTTCGTGCCCCGGTCCGGGAAGATCCCACATGCCACGGAGCGGCTGGGCCCGTGAGCCATGGCCGCTGAGCCTGAGCGTCCGGAGCCTGTGCTCCGCAATGGGAGAGGCCACAGCAGTGAGAGGCCCGCGTACCGAAAAAAAAAAAAAAAGCTGTATTGCTTCTGCCAGCAGTCTACATTCCCCCAGTATCAACTCAAACTCCTAAGAAATTAATTTATTAATTTCAAATTAATAAAAGGTTTTTTTCTCTTGAAAGAAAACATCAGAGAACATCTCATTACCATGGGTTAGGCAAAGATTTCCAAAACAGGACTCAAAAAGAACCAAACATAAAGGGAAAACATTGAAAATGTGACATTAAAATTAAGATTTTATGTTTACCAAGACACTAGTAAGTGATGAACTCACAAACCATACAGTGAAAGAAGATAGCTGCCTTCTCTAATATGCACTGCCTGTGTGCATGTGTACACAGACCCATCAGTGAACTTGTATGCAGAAAAGAACTTTTACAAGTCAATACGAAAAAGGCAGATACCCCAATATATAAATAGACAAAGGACTTAAACAGCACCTTACAAAACATGACATCCAAATGGCCAATAGATACATGAAAAGACGCTAAACTTCATTAGTCTTCAGGGAAGGCAAATCAAAACCACACAATGAAATACCACCACACACCCACCAGACTGGCTACGATGAAAACAACAGACGATGTCAAGTGTGCAAGAGTCTGTGGAACAGCTGGAACTCACACATTTCTGGTGGAGTATTAACAGACACAACCACTCTGCAAAACTCTCTGGCAATATCTCATAAGGGGGACATTTGCAATATCTTCACTCCTAGGTATCCACCCACAGAAAGGCATACATATTATTTCCCAAAACTATTCGTATGGGCCGAAAACTGGGAAGAACTCAAATGTCTATCTGCATCTGCAATAGATATAAACATATTTAGTATATTCACACAATGGAACACCAAACAGTAGTGGAAATAAACAGACCACAACATGGATGGGGCTCTCAAACATAACGTTAAGAGAAAGAAGCCAGATACAGAAGATCACATCCTGTATGATATGAAATTCAAAAAAAGGCCTAACTAATCTACGGTACTAGAAAACAGAATAGTGGAGCCCTCTGGGGGGGTTGAGGGGATGACTGCAAGGGATGGGGGTGGGGGCTGCGCTTTCTTGATCTGGGTGTGCTCTGTGTACGAAAAGTCATTGAATTATGTACGCTTATGAGTTGTGTACTTTTCTGAATGTATGTTAGACTTCAAATTTACCCTCAAAAACTCAGTTATTCAGAGATTATGTGAAAAGGTGTGGGCAGCTTTCCTTTTTCTCAATAACGTTTTCGAACCTCAAAATGGATGCAAGTTCACCTTAGGGGGAAAAAATAATGGAAAAAAGAGAAGAGAAGAAAATAAAACTCACCCACAATCCCACCAACCAAGGAAAACTGTGGTAACCATTTGGTGTAAATCTCCTCAAATACATGTACGTTTTAAAAGCAGGGGAGAGCTCCCCTGGTGGCGCAGTGGTTAAGAATCCGCCTGCCAATGAAAGGGACACGGGTTTGAGCCCTGGCCCGGGAAGATCCCACATGCCGCGGGGCAACTAAGCCCATGCGCCACAACTACTGAGCCTGCGCTCTAGAGACCGCACAACTGCTGAGCCCATGTGCCACAACTACTGAAGCTGGCATGCCTAGAGCCCGTGCTCTGCAGCAAGAGAAGCCATGACAATGAGAAGCCTGAGCACTGCAACAAAGAGTAGCCCCCACTCACCACAACTAGAGAAAGCCTGCACACAGCAAGGAAGACCCAACACAACCAGAAATTAAAAAACAAATAAATAAATAATTTTTTAAAAAAAGAAATAAAAGGTGGGGGAGGGGACTTCCCTGGTGGTGCTGTGGTTAAGACTCCGTGCTCCCAATGCAGGGGGCCCAGGTTCGATCCCTGGTCAGGGAACTAGATTCCAAATGCATGCCGCAACTAAGAGTTTTCATGCCACAACCAAGGAGCCCATGTGCTACAACTAAGGAGCCTGCCTGCCACAACTAAGGAGCCTGCCTGCCACAACTAAGGCGCCCGCCTGCCACAACTAAGGCCTGGTGCAACCAAATAGATAAATAAATTTTAAAATAATAATAATAAAATAATTAAAAGGTGAGGAAGAGAGGATCCTGCAGGGAGTGCAGCAGGTTATAACATATATAATGTATTACATGTATTGTGCATATTACATATATTATATGTAATATGCAGTTTTGTAACCTAAGCAACCTCCCCTTTATTATTATTGTCAACGAAACGATCTAGTGTCCCTAAACTATTTGAGTGCAGCCTCAGAACAATCTGACAACCCGGACAGCAAGATGTGCAAAACCTTCCAAAGTACACAGAGGCAAGAACGTTAAACCAGAGCAGTGATTTTCATCCCTAGTATCACCACCAATTACCTCTAAAACTACTGGAATACTCAAAAACCATTCATTTTAATGCAGTATGATTTTTAAAGTTAATATATGCCCCTACTGGCTTTGCTAAATGGGCCAGGTGGCCCCAAAATCCTGGGAAATCATGGCTGGAGGCTAAACACTACCTTCTCAAAGTATGTTAACGCAGATCAAGACAAAAGCAAGCCCTGGAAATCTAGTCCCTAAAGGTCTACCCTGGGTGGGTTGTGGTGGGTCTGAAGTCAGGGTGGGCATGTCTGCTGACCCAGAAGACAAAGACTGATGGTTGCAGACAGCAGGGCAAATAATAAACATACTAACTCAAGGACAAGGCTATGAGCAGGTAGAGAACTAAGAATTGTAACAGTAGCAAACACTGGCCAAAACAGAACTAAGTCCTGGTTTGATTTCTTCTCTGTCATGCATTCCTTTGCTTACTCATTCAATAATACTTGCTGAACCTTTATTATATGCCACACGCTGTTCTAGGCACTGGCGATATAGCAGTGAACAAGACAGGCGAAATTATTCTCTGTCCTCAGGGAGCTAACACCTAGTGCAGAAAGACAAAAGAGTAAAATACGGAGCATGTCAGCTGGCGGTTAAGTGTTTAGGAGGAAAAGCAAGGAAGGGAGATGGGGATTAGAGGCTGGAAGAGGGAGTAAGTCACTTCCCACAGAGATGTAAATGTCTAGTTCCAAGTTTTAAATGATCTCTCTCCTCTCAAAGAACTCTAGGATAATTACGTTAATGGAGTCCCAGAGTCATCCCAGCATTCAAAAAACAGACCAAGAATTTTATGGACCAGAAAGGGTCCATTTACCATGGGGCAAACTGAAGATCTAATAATAGCTCCCACTTCTCAGGATCCTGAACTATTCTCAGCCCCTTATACACCGGTGTCTTCATTTAATCCCCACACTGAACTAATGAGAAGCATAGGGGTAACACCATCTTCGACATTTAACAGATGGGAAAACGAAAGCCCAGTGCAATTAGGGAACTGGCCCAAGGTAACCGGTGTGCTAAATGCTGACGTCAGGACACTGCTCTAACTTTCCAAATAAATGTCCATTGGTGGCCTGAGGTTTTCTTTTGCCAACACTCATCTTCCTTACCCTATTCAAGATTTGCTTTTCAGTGTTTTACTGAGTTCTCACAACCCCACCAATCACCTGAAAAAGAATCAGAAGCTGGTTCCATTTTTTTTTTTTTTTTTGGCCGTGCAGCTTGTGGGATCCTAGTTCCCCAAACTGGGATTGAACTCAGGTCCCCCCGCAGTGGAATCATAGAGTCCTAACCACTGGACCACACCTACCTCTTTCTGAAATTGTATTCATTTGTTTAGAGGCATTTACTCTTTAACGCCATCTTACAAATCTCTACCATGCTGTAATGTCTGAGATATTTTCTTTAAGGAACTATAATAATGGATTATAGAAACTCCTTAATGGGTATTCCCTCCCCTCCCCTCCCCACTTGCCCCAGCTCTGATTACCTCACACTTTCTCAGCCAATGAGAGAGCCAAGTGTCCTGGACATGCTCTCCTGGGCGTGTCCCACCTGTGTAGTTTTCCCTCCTGTCACTTCTGTTTATGTCATTTATTTTGTGTTCTGGCCACACCACCTTCCTCAGGGCATGGGGATGAGAATGAGAGTGCTACAAATAAGGCAGAATATGACACCGAATGGTAAAATATAAGCTTTACAGCAACTTGAGGGCGTGCTAGCAGACACCAGAGTAAAGTGGTGACTAGGGGGCGACTGGTGTGAAGCCCTAGGAGCCGGTGGAGGATGTTATCAACAGCGTGGCAGCCTAGGAACACTCACCAAGGACTTCGAGCCTGGAGATTTCTCATTAACTGCAGGCAATTTGAAAAGAACTGCAAAGGAACACACCATGAGGCCCCCAAATGCAGGGAGCTTGACCCAGCCCACCAACTTGCACCAAGGCAATTCCCTGGACTGGGGAAGGGTGGGCTCCTTCCACTTCTGAATCCTGCGACCCCTCCACTACTTGATGAGAAGATGCCCATGTGTTTTAAACACTGGAGTAGCTCCAGAGTAGCTGGAATGGTGCCTCTGAATAATTAAATGGACAAATGAATATATTCTCAAAGTTTCTGTCTTTGTCCTCCTCCCTCTTCCTTTTCACTGATCCAGATCTTCCTTTATAAGACCCCTTGAGAAGAAAGTATGCAGTCACAGCCATCACAGATTTTCTCCGGATCACTAAATGGACCCTTGGCCACAGATGTGGGAATCAAAACCTGACACTGAGACATTAACCATTAGAAAGAGACAATGCTTTTGGAGTCAGTAGTAGACTTCAAAACCAGTGCATCTACTATGATGAGAACAAACATTGGCAGGCAGCTATAAACCACAGTAAACAAACTCAATAAAGATGAGACCTCAGCAGCACACACAATACATTTCACCTGTGTGGCCTGCAATCAAGTACGTGTTGTTGTTGTTGTTGTTATTATCATTATTATAAATTTTGCCTCTTCTCAATCTGGCCTTCAACCTAAATACTCCAGTAGATTTAGATACACAAAAGCATGAGTTACTCCAATTCCCCCTAAATCCACTCCAAAGAACAAATCCTTTAATATACATTGCAGGTAAAATGCCATCCCCAAGTGAAATAACAGTAATCCAGGGTAAAAGCTCTGTTGGTCTCATAAGCTACTTGGGAGAAAAAGCATTAAAGGTGACTGTCCAACACACAAACCAAATGCTATCACCAGCAAGGCATGGCGAGGTGCCATTAACAACGCAATTACCAGGAACTGAAATCAGATTCAGCCCTCTCATCTGTCTCCTCTCGGCACTCGACCCATCCTTTCAGCTCTCCAAGAACTGAAGGGGAAAAGGGAGAGCCAAGAGCAGACACTGGGGCTATTTTAAGAAATAAAAGGATTCAAAAGTTAAGGTGCAACTTCCACTAACACAGTAGCAGATCTCCAAGGAAACCCCCGTCAAAGTTCTCTGTCTATAATATCAACTCAGGTTCCATAGGTAGGATGGAACCCTCCATCTTCCTCTTAGTTGAGTTTCATGTAAATAACTGCCTGCTGTTTCGGCCGTAAACAATCTGAAACTTACAAAGGGAGAGAGGACCAAGTACTCTACTAACCAGCGGAGAGAAGCAAGAGTTCCCAGGGTGTGATTCAAATGTCACAAGCATCCTTAAGAACCCCAAGTCCTAATATCCAAGGGCTATTAAGGACCAGACACAAGATCTCATCAACAACGTCTCCAAAAAGCCCCATTCTCCTTGCATGGATATTTGTATTTTCCTTTGACTTGCTTTTGAAAAACAAAGTTTAAAAATGTCAGCTGCAGTACCCCATCTGCTCCTTTCAAGTGTTCCTCACTATTCTCACTACTCAGTCCACACAGCACCGCGACCCCTTCCCTTGACACCCATCCTTCCACGTGTCCATAACTAGGCTTCCCAACTGTGAGGGTAGAGTGAGCGGGGAACTTCAAAAAACACCTAAAGGGGGAAAATAATAATAATAATTTAAATAGCGACCTGCCATTTCGAAAGGGGAGAGAGTGTCAAAGGAAAACAAAAAAACCCCTAAACTTCCGTCGCAGAGATTGGAGGTTCCCGGCCACCAACTGGGCAGGGGGCTAGCATGCGCGCCGGAAGCCGCCGAGGATAAGTGGTTGGTTTCTGGTGGTGGTGGTGTCTTTAAACGACAAAGTTTTAAATGAACTATGATATGGGGAGAATTGCTGTGATGGGACCAGATGTACTAGCTCTTTCAACCTGGCGTCAAGCACGCCCCCTCTGCCTCCCGTCCTCAGCCATTCTCCAGGAGTACGGGAAACCGCTAGCAGTCAGGGCCCGGGGACCAGCGCGCTCGCCCGCCCGCCGCTCCAGTCCCAGCAGGAGCCAGGGCTCTCCCTCCCTCCCCGCCACTGCGATGCGGTCCCAGGGTGGGGTGGCGGCGCGCTGAGGGGAGCGGGGACCTGGGAAGGGCCCGGGTGCCGAGGCGGCCCCGGCTCGCCGGCGGCCCGATCGCGCGCACACACTCACACTCACAACAAGCGGCGCGCAGGGAGGGGCGGGCGGGCGGCCGGCGCGTTACCTGTTCTGCCAGCCCTGGAGGAGGTTGGTGTATTTGCTGAGCACGCCCTCGAGCGCCGGCTCCCTCCGCCGGCCGCTTCCCCCGCACGGGCTAGCGGCCACCGAGCCCGGGCTACTGCGGCTGCCCCCGCCGCCGAGACCCGCGGCCGCCGACCGACCGGAGACCCCCCGGCCCGCTAGGGAGCAGGAGGGCGAGGAGCCCGCCGAGGTGGCGCGGCTGCTGCTGCGGCTGCTGCTGTTGCTGCCCCCGCCGCCGTCTGCGCCCTGGGCCGCCCTCTCCATGGTTCGCGCGTGCCTGGGACGCGGGTGCCCGCAGCGGTGGCGACCCCGGCGCTGGAGCTCCTGGCGCGGCGGCGGCTACAGCTCCGGGCACCCGGGCCGCGCGTGGCTGCTCCAAATCCCCGGGAAACGCCTGACTCATACAGGAGGAAGAGGAGGAGGAGGCAAAGAAGAGCTGGGAAGGAAGCCAACGGGGCTGGATGCAGCTGCGGCCGCCCCTCCTCCGGCCGCGGCCCGGGCCCCGGCCCCTCCCTCCGCACTAGTTTCCCCGGCAAGTTCGGAGCGGGTGGCCGGTTCGGCAAGCCCTCCTCCGGTTCCTCCTTTGCTTTCCAGTCCCTGCGGCCGCTCAGGCCCAGGGCTCGGGGCGCTCCCAGCGCCAATGCGCAGGGTGGGCACGCCCGGAATCCACACCCTGCCGCCCCCTCTCGGATGGGAAGGTGCGAAAGGGAATCTCCGCGCGTCACTCCCCAACCCCCACCCACCTCGGGACCTGGAGGGAGGGGCGGTCCCACCCACCGGGTCCACCCGGATATGGACCCGCCGGGCCTAGCGCCGGCTCACGCGCACACTCTTCTCCGTCTTCCGCACTGAGCCTGGCCCGGACACACGTACACGGTCACCTGGACATCGACCTCACTGGCCGAGCCAAGAAACAGGGCAGGGAGGTTCTCCGGGCTCTCCTGTGCGTCTGGGAGGGGAGGGCAGAGAGCGCTCCCGGGGCATTTTCAGCCAGCGGAGTTATGGCACAGTGGACACCAGGGCCGGGACCAGAGGCAAGAGAACTCGGGTTCCTGCGAGTGCCTCCTTAAATTGAGCGTCCTAGGCGCCGCACTGCCTTCACCCTAATCCCCACCCTGATGGACACACGTAAACCTGTCAAATCCAACCCTACCTGGTGTTATCAGACAGCACGAAGCACCTGGGAACCAGAGGCTCCGAAATGGGTAAGACTGCACTTAAGGCAGGAGAAATCACAGATACTTACAAACAGAGCGAAGTATTCTATTGGCTGTAACTTCTGCTCCCCCCCCACCTCCACCACCACCACCACCCCCGCCCCAAGGTACACGGAGCTGCAGCTGGGTTTCTAAATCTAAAGTTGTTTTTGCTCTTCCGCAGAAGTAGATGGGTTACACTTTCTCCACTGCACTCATCATTTTTGTGCATATAAATATCCAATGCAATCTGGAAGTTTCCAAAATTACCTGGAAAATAGCTTTGAGGACCTCACACTCTCCCCAACACACACACAAGAAAACAAAAACAAATATTGATAGATGATCCCCATCTACAAACCCATAAAGCAGATAAATAATTCAACAGTTAAAAAATTACCAAATGAAATAGAGTCGGCTTTCATGGGGACAGTTCCCCCAGCCCGACTCCTTTCTAGCTCCATATCCTTCCAGGAAGCTTTCAGAGGTGGGTTAGCTCTAGAAATTTTCATGGAGAAGCTTCTGGAGCTGATGAGAGTTGGTTGTGCCCTGAATAAATTACAATTCCAAGTACCCACACAGTGTAAAAAGAGAAAAATTCTCAAGAGACTGCATGGTAGAAAAGACCAACTTCGAAGCCAGACGGAGCTGAGTTCTAATCTATGACCTTGATACCTCTTATAGCCTTAGTTTTCTCACCTGCAAAATGGGACTGATGATACTACTGGCTGGGATGAACTATGTGAGAATGTTTATTTGTTCAAAATACTTACCGCCTCTTCCCCTGGGAGGACTGTTCTCCCTCCACATGACCCTCAGGCTCGGCCATGGATTTCTTTTGGCCAGTGGACTGTGAACAGATATAATAGATGCTATGTCCAAACGTAAGTCTAAGATTCATCACACGGTTCTACCATCTTTCTCTTCCTTCTGCCAGGTGAGCAGCATGTCTCAGATCAGGGCTGTCCTTCAGCTTGGGTCCTGGAGTGAGAAGACGTGTGACAGAGCTGAAGCCAGTTAGCCTTGGCCATGCCACATGCACAAAATCTTTGCCGCTGAGATTTTAGGAACCATTTTGTCCCACAGCATAACTTTCCTTGAGCCAGCTGGTCAGTGTGTGAGCGATCTTGAAGCCCTTCATTGGCATGAGGACTGGGAGGTGGGCACATACTGAACAATAACCGTCAGTCGTTATATGCCCACACAGCACCCCTCGTGGGGGCCTGCCACCTGCGGGTCCGGCTAAAAGTGGGAGGTGCCATCATCTTATTTCATATTATCGAACCTCTACCACCTACCCAGCCCACCTGTGACTTCTCACCTTGGACTAAAAAACTGAGACCCTTGAGATAGTCTAGTTGAAGGGGAGAGGGGCTACACTGAAAGGACTAGTCAAGGTCAGAGTGCTAGTCTGTTCAGCTTGCTGTAACAGAATACCACAGACTGGGAGCCTGTAAGCAACAAAAATTTCTCTCTCACAGATCTGGAGGCTGGAAGTCCAAGATCATGGTGCCGGCATGTTCAGGTTCTGGTGAGAACCCTCTTCCAAGCCTCAGACTTCTCACTGTGTCCTCATGTGGCAGATGGGTCTTGGGAGCTCTGTGGGGTCTCTTTTATAAGAGCACTAACCCCACCCTCATGAACTAAGCACCTCTCAAAGGCCCCACCTCCTAATACCATCACATTGGGCATTAGGATTTCAACATAGGAATTGGGTGGATATTGATAAAGGATTCAAAACCCTCTGCCAAAAAGAAGAAAAAAAATTTTTTTCCAATGCATTGTGGCCTTGTATTACTTCATATAATGCTTTAATTACTCTTGCAGACAGTGTAGGAATTTTATAGGGAAAGTGAGTAATTTGATCAAGTCACAAAAAAAAACAAATGAGATATCATAACTCTAATTTTCCTGCATCCCAGTCCTGGTAGTAATTTATGTCAAATACACTTATGTAGAACATGATTGAGGGAGTTTCTCAGAAACTGTGGTTGACAAATATTCAGACCATAGAAGCCAGGGTGGAGCGAGAGCAAGCCAGCTGTGTGGGATCAGAAATGGCCAAAGAGGTAAGTCAGTAGCAAGAGGTGCATGGAGCAGATGTGCTGCAAGAAGAGGCAAGACCATGACAGAGAGAGGAACACACATGTCCCCACTCTTCCCCGCCTCTTCACCAGGCTTGTGCTTCTCACCCATAGAATTGGGTTTTTTTGTTGTTGTTTTTGTTTGTTTTTTTAATTGAAGTATAGTCAATTTACAATGTTGTGTTAGTTTCAGGTGTACAGCAAAGTGATTCAGTTATATATATATATATACCTTTTCTTTTCCATTATGGTTTATTACAGGATATTGAATATAGTTCCCTGTGCTATACAATAAGACCTTGTTGTTTATCTATTTTGTATATAGTAGTTTGTATCTGCTAATCCCAAACTCCTAATTTATCCCTCCCCCACCCCCTCTCCCCTTTGGTAGCCATAAGTTTTTTATGTCTGTGAGTCTGTTTCTGTTTCATAAATAGGTTCATTTGTATCATATTTTAGATTCCACATATAAGTGATATCATATGATGTTTGTCTTTCTCTGTCTGACTTACCTCACTTAGTAATAATAATCTCTAGGTCCATCAATGTTGCTGCAAATGGCATTATTTTATTCTTTTTATGGCTGAGTAATATTCCATGGTATATCTGTACTACATCTTCATCCATTCATCTGTTAATGGACATTTAGGTTGCTTCCATGTCTTGGCTATTGTAAATAGTGCTGCTGTGAACATTGGGGTGCATGTATCTTTTCGAATTAGAGTTTTCTCCAGAAATATGCCCAGGAGTGGGATTGCTGGATCACTGGAGTTTTAAATTTAAAGTCACTTTTTCTAGAAAGCTTTCCTTGACCCACTGTAGAATAGCAAGTGAAGAAAAGATATCTGCAGAATTCTCTTCATGTTGGAAAAACAATTTGAGAACAAAAGACATAATAATTTCGCAAAAATATTTGCAAAACATACATGCCCAAAACAAGGACTTATTTCCTTAACTCACCCAGATTGCATAAATCATTAAGAAAAATACAAGTGTAAGTAGAATAACTGAAAATCTAACAGCCATCTTGGACCATGTGAAGACTTTGTGAGTGGAAGCCATACATAATTGGAGCAAAAGGACAAACACACCACACCTCTTCAAATAATGGGCAGAAACAGTCACCCCGAGTAGGGAGCTGACTACCACAGTTTCTCCACATGGACCCAGAGAGCTGGTCTGGAGTTTCCAGTAACTGTTTCCGGAACCCCCTCTTCTAGCTGGCACTGTCATTCTTGTCAACGGCACATAAAGTCATAAGAGGATGTTCATGGACCAGCAAGAGTAAATAGTACTAGAAATTAACACAACATTGTAAATCAACTATACTTCAATAAAATAATTTTTTTTATTTTTGTGTTCTGAATTCACAGCATTTTATTTATTTTTATTTATTTATTTTACATTTTTGGCTGCATTGGGTCTTTGCTGTGCGCAGGCTTTCTCTAGTTGCAGCGAGTGGGGGCTACTCTTTGTTGCGGTGTGCAGGTTCTCATTGCAGTGGCTTCCCTTGTTGCAGAGCACAGGCTCTAGGCACGTGGGCTTCAGTAGTTGTGGCACGCAGGCTCAGTAGTTGTGGCTCGCGGGCTCTAGAGCACAGGCTCAGTAGTTGTGGTGCACGGGCTTAATTGCTCTGCGGCATCTGGGATCTTCCCAGACCAGGGCTCGAACACCCGTCCCCTGCATTGGCACGCAGATTCTTAACCACTGCGCCACCAGGGAAGTCCCAAAATAAATTTTAGAAAAAGTAATTAGTCACTGACATGGTTGGCCAGATGCCATACATGAAGCCACAAGTGGAGAGAAGTTTGTCACAAGCAGATCACCCTCTGTTTCAACTTGGTCACATTTGTGTTAGAAACAACTGATCTAATGTGTTCTCCATCCCAAATAATAACAATCATAGCTAATATTTATTGAGCACTTACTATGTACCAGGCACTATGCCAAGTGTTTTATACATCGTAACTCGTTTAACCTTTACAACAACCACATGAGCTGTGTACTGTTCCTGTTCCTATTTTACAGGTGGAGAAAAACTGAATCAAAGAGATGTTCAGCAAAAATAGGGCAAGATGTAAAAAATTTTATTCTTGTTCTACAAGGAGAAATAGAAATTTATTTTAGGGCTTCCCTGATGGCGCAGTGGTTAAGAATCCTCCTGCCAATGCAGGGGACACAGGTTCAAGCCCTGGTCCGGGAAGATCCCACATGCCGTGGAGCAACTAAGCCCGTGCGCCGCAACTACTGAGCCTGCACTCTAGAGCCCGCGAGCCACAACTACTGAGCCCGCGTGCCACAACTACTGAAGCCCGTGTGCCTAGAGCCTGTGCTCTGCAACGAAGCAAAGCCACCACAGTGAGAAGCCCGCAACAAAGACCCCCTCTTGCTGCAACTAGAGAAAGCCTGCACAGCAACGAAGACACAACGCAGCCAAAAATAAATAAATAAATTTACTAAAAAAAAAAATTTTTATTTCAAAAAAAAAATTAAGCAACATCCCCTGTATAATGGAAAAGGACCTAAAAAAGAAATATATGTATATACATACACATATATGTATAACCGAACCACTTTGCTGTACACCTGAAACTAACACAACATTGTAAATCAACTATATTTCAATAAAAATTTTTTTAAATAAAAAAAATTTTAAGGAGCTTCCCTGGCAGTCCAGTAGTTAAGACTCTATGCTTTCAATGCAGGGGCATGGGTTCGATCCCTGGTCAGGGAACTAAGATCCCACATGCCACACAGTGCAGCCAAAAAATTTTTTCTTAATTAAATATATTTATAATATCTGGCTTAAACCACTTTAAAAAAAAAAGCAGCCTCCCCCCCAAACCCTGCTGGAGCTAGATTTTAAACTCAGGCAGTTTGGCTAGTGAGCCTGAGTTCTTTACCACTAAACTATTCCACTTGCTTCATAATGGATTCAGTCTTCTTTCTTCTACTTAATGAAACCACTGAAAGTACAGCTCAGTGCCTGGAATTCCATTTCTTGTTACACTTTTGTTCATGTAAGAATTGATTCTCCCATCACCACTGGGAGAGAAGCAGGGCAGGAGCTTGGGCCCCTAGCATCCAGCCACAGGGCCTGCACGCCATAATCCTCAATAAATGTTTATTGTTTGATGAATGAAGTGCAGTTTTACTGGGGAAGAAACAGAAACTCAGAAAAGAGAAGCCAATACTAAACCTGAACTCAGGTCTTCTGACGCCAAGTCCAATGTTCTTACAAATTCACTGCCTGGACTTCAGCAGCAGTATATACTCGCAACTTTACCAGCCGCTGGGAAGATGGAAACACCACAGTGGGAGTAGGGACAGCCCATCACCCTGTGAACTAGCAGCTCCATCAGGACCGCCCTGGGGGTTATATCCAGGAAAATCAAATTACTGCAATGGTCATAAGCAACTTCGCAATACAGCCATATATACATTATATTGACATTTTTCCAAAATGGGAATTATGTCATGTTTTGATGATTAATTTATTTAAATGGATGATCATTTGTAAAGATTCATATACACAAAGATACAATGTACAATAGAAAGTGAAATATATTTGTAACACCTCCCCAGAGGAAACCACTGTTAATAAGTTATGTGTATGTTCTTCCAGACATTTTTCTATGCAGAAATATAGTTACAGATTATCTTATTCAAAAACAGGTTCAGGGCTTCCCTGGTGGCACAGTGGTTGAGGGTCCGCCTACCGATGCAGGGGACACGGGTTCGTGCCCCGGTCCGGGAAGATCCCACGTGCCGCGGAGCGGCTGGGCCCGTGAGCCATGGCCGCTGGGCCTGCGCGTCCAGAGCCTGTGCTCCGCGACGGGAGGGGCCACAGCAGTGAGAGGCCTGCGTACCGCAAAAAAAAAAAAAAAAAAAAGACCTCAAAAGGAATCAAAAACTAAAAGGTGAAACAAAAATATTCACTTTTAAAAGAAAGCATAGGAGAAATCTTTATGAACTGGGGTTAGGAAAACAGAGTACCTCTTGTGAAGAGGGAAGTTTGACTGGGAGGCAAAACCAAGGGTTTGGAGAGGGAGCCAAGGACCACGGGAGAATTATTCCCAGGTCTTGAGATGCAATCAAGGGACACGAAAGAGGATTACAACTTGTTGACTGGATTTTAGAATCACCGTGGACCACTGATTCCTTCCTGCTTCCCATTTCCCCCTTTTTGAACAGGAATATCAGAGCGGCTATCCTGTGTCTGTGTCTGTTGACCACTGTCTGTTGACGGGGGGAGGGGGCAGACAGCCTTTCTTCAGTTTCACAGGTTGCAGGAATGAACTCAAGAAGCTGATCTTAAATAGCTACCCCTGAGCATCCTCTCCTCTCCTGGACTCAGGTTAGAGGACGTGATTCTGACTTCAAGCTGGTGTAGTGATGGGAGGAGACTCTTAGGGGCCCTTGAGTGGACGACTGTGTTTTGCATGTGGGAGGGATATAAATAATTTGTGGCCAGACTATAGTGGTTTCAATGATATGTCTACAAATTCTGTGATACTTTCTCAAGAGATGGAGCTTAATTCCTCTCCCCTTGAGTGTGGAATAGACTTGGTGACCCACTTCTAGTGAAGAGAACATTGGCAGAAGTAATGAGACATCATGTCCAAGGTTATGTTATAAAAAGACAATGGTTTCTGTCTTAGGTGAATGTTCTCTCTGTTTCTGTCTCTCATCATTTGCACTAGGGAAGCCAGCTGCCATGTCATAAGGACACCCAGGCAGCCTACAGAGAGGAATTAAAGCATGCCAGCCACTATGTGAGTCATCTTGGAGGCAGGTTTTCAGAGGCCAGCTGACCGCCACATGAGGGACCTTGGAAGCACATCCACCCCAGTCAAGCCTCAGGATGACTGCAGCCCTGACAGACAGCTTGGCTGCAACCTCATGAGAGACCCTGAGGCAGAACCACCCAGCTAAGCTGCTTCCAGATTCCCAACCTTCAGAAACTGTGAGACAGTAAGTGTTTCTGTTTTAAGCCACTAAATTTGGGATAATTTTTTACTCAGCAGTAATTAACTAATACAGATGGCTACCTTGAAAGTTGTCGTTTTGTAATTTTTATCTTTTTGTTTCCTTTTCACTACCCTTGACCAAATTTTCATATCCTGAAGATATGAAGCAGGGAAAATAAAATAACTCAGGGCAGGTTAAAATAAAAATGATATATCAGGTGCTACCCTGGTGGCGCAGTGGTTGAGAGTCCACCTGCCGATGCAGGGGACGCGGGTTCGTGCCCCGGTCCGGGAAGATCCCACATGCCGCGGAGCGGCTGGGCCCGTGAGCCATGGCCACTGAGCCTGTGCGTCCAGAGCCTGTGCTCCACAATGGGAGAGGCCACAACAGTGAGTGGCTCGTGTGCCACAAAAAAAAAAAAAAAAAAAAAGATATATCAATGTAGTATTGACAAAAGCATAGACACATAGAAAAATGGAAGAGAATAGAAAATCTAGAAATAGTTCTACAGAATAGCCAATTGACTTTTGATAGAAGTGCAAACACAATTCAATGGAGCTTTCTGTATTAGTTTCCTGTTTCTGCTGTAAACTAGTACCATAAACTTGGTGGCTTAAAACAATACAAATTTATTATCTTACAGTTCTGGCAGTCAGAAATTCAAAAATGGGTCTTACAGGCTATAATCAAAGTATTAGCAGGCAGTACAGTATTTTTTCTGAAGGCTCTAGGGGAGAGACAGTTTCCTGCCTTCTCCAGCTTCTAGGGGCACCTGCATCCCTTGGTTCATGGCCCCTCCAGCAATGGCATCACCCCAACCTCTGCTTCTGTCGTTTCATTTCCTTCCGATTCTGACCCTCCTGTGTCCCTCTTACAAGAATTCTTGTGATTACATTGAGCCTACCTAGGTGATCTTTTCAACAAATGATGCTAGAACAACTGGACATTCATATGCAAAAAAAAAAATAAGAACCTTACCTACACCTTATACAAAAATTAACGCAAAATGAATCATAAACCAAAATGTGGAAGGTAAAACTCTTAAACTTTAGGAAGAAAACATAGGAGAAAGCTTTATGAACTTGGATTAGGGAAATAGTTCTCAGATACTACAACAAAAGCATAATATATTGTTAAAAATTGAAAATTTGACATTATCAAAATTTAAAAATTTTTGCTCTGCAAAGACACTGACAAGAGAATGAAAAGACAAGCCACAGGCTGAGGAAAATATTTACAAGTCACGTACCTGACAAAGGACTTGTCCCCAGAATATGTAAAGAACTCTAAAAATGTAGAACTAAGAAAATAAACAGCCTTATTTTTTTAATGGTGGAAGTTTTAAATAATCATCAAATGTGATATACAGATGACAAATAAGTACATGAAGAGATGCTCAACATCTTTAGTCATTGGGGAAATACAAATTAAAACTACAATGATATACTACATACCTATTGGTATGGCTAAACACAGACACACACACACACCACAAAAAACTAATGATACCACGTGCTAGTGAAGACTTAGAGTAACTGGAACACTTATACATTGCTGGCGAGAATGCAAACTAGGACGGCCACTTTGGGAAACTTTTTGGCAGTTTTTTCTAAAGTTAAACATACACTTACCAAGTGAATAGGACAGAGAAAGACAAAGACTGTGATTTCACTCATATGTGTAGTAAAAGAAATTTTCACATATGGAGATATAAGAAGTCATTCTGGCTTATACATGAATGCACTTGAATTTCATGCTAAAACAGCCTGTTTGTGGCTTATCAAACATACATTGTACATCTCCTTTAATTATTAAGGAAAAGGGCACATTGACCAGAAGTCAAGAATGTCCACGTTAAAAATAAAGATTAGGGGCTTCCCTGGTGGCACAGTGGTTGTGAGTCCGCCTGCCGGTGCAGGGGACGCGGGTTCGTGCCCCGGTCCGGGAGGATCCCACGTGCCGCGGAGCAGCTGGGCCCGTGAGCCATGGCCGCTGAGCCTGCGCGTCCGGAGCCTGTGCTCCACAACGGGAGAGGCCACAACAGTGAGAGGCCCGCGTACCGCAAGAAAAAAATAAAAAATAAAAAAAATAAAGATGAAATGCCTCCCTTCGTGGGACACCAATGTTGGTCCTCCTCTGGCAATAAGACTCCCTTCCCAGGTGCCAAGGCCATGCTGACTTGCTGTGTACATGCTGATCTATTTTTTGAAACCTTGAAGGAATGTTTCCCTGACTTGTTTGATGTTCTTTGTTCTGACAAGACATAAAACTGTGCAGCGTCTGTCTTCAGGGCTATAGTCCTCAGTTTGGCTCAAATAAAACTCTTTTCTATTCCTTTTATAGATTGTTTATTGGTTATTTTCATCAACATGTGGAATATAAAAAACTAACAAGCAAACAACAAGGTCCTACTGTATAGCACAGAGAACTATATACAATATCCTATGATAAACCATAACAGAAAAGATTATTTTAAAGAAGAATGTTTACATATATATATATGTATATATGTATAACTGAATCACTTTGCTGTACAGCAGAAATTAACACATTGTAAATAAACTATACGTCAATAAAAATATTGATAAAAAACAAACAAACAAAACAAAATAAATGAACAAACCAAACAAAAACAAACACAAAGATACAGAGAACAGAGTAGTAGCTACCACAGGAGGAGGGGCCGGGAGGGAGGGTGAAATGGGTAAACGGGATGGAAACCAAATTTTTGGATGTGAGCACATTGTAGGGTATACAGAAGTAGAAATATAATGTTGCACACGTGAAACTTATATAATGTTATAAATCTATGTTACCTCAATTAAATACAAGTGAAAGAACAACAACAATGACAGCAACAACAAATACAACCCCGTTATCCCACTTTGGATGTTTATCTAAATGTAACAAAAGTCTATGTTCACAATAAAACCTCTAGAAGAATGTTTATTGCTGCTTTATTCATAATCATCAAAATGTGGAAACAACCCGAGTATCCCTCAACTGGGGAATGAACTGAAAACAAAACAAAACATACATTCATACAACGGACAACTACTCAGCAATAAGAGAGAGCAAACTGTTGATCCCTGCAACAGCACAAGTAAATCTTGAATGCATTATGCTAAGAAAAATAAGCCAGACTGAAGCACGTACTATGTGATCCCATTTATAGGACACTCTGGAAAAGGCAAAAGTACAGGGACAAGGAACAGATCAGTGGTTGCCGAGAGGTAAGGGTGAAGCCAGGGTCTGACTACAGAGTCAGCTGGAGAGGATTTTTTGGAGTGGGGTGGGGTGATGGACCTGCTCTGTAGGAGGATTATGGCAGTGGTTATAAGGACTCTATCCACTTGTCAAAACTCATAGACTGTCCACCAAAAAAGAGTGAATTTTATTAAATGTAAAAATTTTAAACAAATTTTTAAAAAGAAAGAAAAAAAGATATGAGGTCAAGTGCCAGGTTACCTTCACGTTAGGGAATGGGTTCCCTATGTCAGGGAACAGAAGGACGAATAGATGCAAGGACGATGGATGGATGCATGGGTGCATGGAAGGAAGGATGGATGAATGTCTTCCTACCTGCATACTTAGCATCCCCTGCTCAAATCTTTAGGGTTCCCAGGTGATATTACTCAGACCTTTTTATTTACTGATTGATTGATATTACTCAGACCTTTTTTCTTTTTATTTATTTATTTATTTATGGCTACACTGGGTCTTCTTTGCTGCGTGCAGGCTTTCTCTAGTTGCGGCTAGTGGGGGCTACTCTTCGTTGCGGTGCATGGGCTTCTCATTGCGGTGGCTTCTCTGTTGCAGAGCACAGGCTCTAGGCGCGGGAGCTCAGTAGTTGTGGCTTGCGGCTCTAGAGTGCAGGCTCAGTAGTTGTGGCGCATGGGCTTAGTTGCTCCGCGGCATGTAGGATCTTCCCGGACCAAGGATCGAACCCGTGTCCCCTGCATTGGCAGGTGGATTCTTAACCACTGTGCCACCAGGGAAGCCCTACTCAGACCTTTTAGGAAGGAATACCAGTGTCTTTTCTATAACTATCCTTCGTTTACATTTCAGTGAGTGTCTGAGTCTAAATGCGACACCAAATGTGAAAATTCTTTATAAACTAAAAGTGTAATACGAATGTCAGCTGTGCTACTGCTAAAGGAAGAAACAATCTAGACATTCATTTGTTCTGCAACAATGTTGAGGCTCATGAAAGGCCACAAAACAAATACCCCAGCTTAAAAATCCATAGAAAACCCCCGTCCAAAGATGCAGTGAAATACACGTGCAGTGAATGCTTAAGGTACCTGTGGTACAAAGCCGCCACTAGTGACCATCCACGACATGTCCCCTTCCCAACTCGACATCCGACAAATGCTCTATGAAAGGCTGGAAAGAGAAGATGAAGCCAATCTCGGAATTTTCCTGAAAAGGAAAATGAAACCCAGAAAGAGGAAGAGACGTCCCCAGGGTCACACTGTGAGCTGGTGGTAGAGCCGGAGCCCCAGTCTCGTGCTGAATGTTCTTCACAGGAGTCCACTTCAATTCAGTTTTAAGTGGTCTGCACAATAGTTATGCCAGCTTCCCAGTGGCTAAGCCCATATAACCAGACTGGCAGATTACTGAAATAGGCAAAATATTCCAGAGACATAAAAATGAAAAAAAAAAACAATGTAGCATTCCTACAAAGAGAAACATCTGCCCCAGGAAACCTTTTAAATTTAACTGAGAATTGTAACATTCCTTTTGCTGCAATCTGCTGGGGAGGACTGTGATTTCTCTCTGCCCTCCCATGCAAGAGAACAACGACATGATTGTGGGTTCTTTTACTTGGAGGGTTTCTCAACCTCTACATATGAGCCAACCTATGCTCTGATCTGAAGAATTTTTTTAAGATATAAATTTCCAAGGAAGAAAGGGGGTTCGTGGACCTTAAGGCTTTTATCCACAGATCTAAGAATTGGTTTTCCTAAAGTTTAGAAAGAGAACAGACCACTCTACTGGAAATCTATGATGTATCTTTGTACTACCCAGTCAAGGGAAAGAGAGGAATTCCAGAGACAAGCAACTGCCATGTATTGAAGTTTATTTTTGGATTAATCCTAACATTAGGGTCAATTTCTGTAGTTTGAAACTACTAAAGAAAGAATACAAAATTGCCCGAAGCAAAAGACCAAAAAGCAATAAATAGAGAGATCCCATACTCCTCTCCAGAGAGTGCAGAATTTAAAAAATAAATAAAAACAAACAAACATGGACCAAGAGATTATCATACTAAGTGAAGTAAATCAGAAAGAGAAAGACAAACACCATATGATATCACTTACATGTGGAATCTAAAATACGACACAAATGAACCTATCTACAAAACAAAAACAGACTCATGGACATAGAGAACAGACTTGTGGTTGCCAAAAGGGGCGATGGGAGAGGGAAGGGTTGGGAGTTTGGGATTAGCAGATGCAAACTAGTATATATAGGATGGATAAACAACAAGGTCCTACTGTATAGCACAGGGAACTATACTCAATATCCTAAAACAACAACAAACAAAAACTTGACAAGTATCTCTGGACAGGAGATAGAAAGCTCATTGTTGTGAGAACTTCATTTCAAATAACAGGGAGCTTGTGAATCTTGGAGAACTTAAGGAAAATCAAAGGGCTTCTCCCCTTCTCCCCACAAGGCTCCCCACTCACAGTGGGATAGAAGCCAAAAGGAAGGTGATGATCGTGGAGATTCATCTTGATGCAAAGGTGGATGCCTTTATATACAGATATCGTGCCCTTTCTACAGCTGAATGGTTTACTTCCTGACAAGACACATTTAGGATCATCATATGCTCCAATTTACTGGCAGACATTATGCAGTAAATTATTTCTGGCTATAAAAGCATGCCCGATGTATGTGCCTAGCAGAGCCCCATAAGTATGACTATTACAGTTGCAATAGACAGTGTTTAAGTTCTAGTAGTCTTATGATCATTTAGGGACATCATTCATTTTTAGAGACAGAGAGGAGTTAGTGAATTGGCAGATGCCAGACACAAGGAGAATTTCGTATTTAGCTTTCCACATCAGATAGTCTGCTTATAACACATTTCATCAAACAAATATTTGGGGATGGGAGATGGAAGGGCTGGGACTTAGTGGCATTTGGGGTCCAGTGGACTTGAATGTGTATCCAGCTTTGCCTCTTCCTTGCCATGGAAGTAACCAACTCTCTCTCTTGGAGCCCCAGTGTTTTCATCAGAAAAATGTGGATGCTGTTTTAAGGCTCAAATAAGATATTTTGTGTTATGCTTTGTGAATAGTAAAGTACCAAAAAATGAGAGGGTGTGTTTGGGTTTTTGTTTTCCTTTCAGCATTTCTCCCCCAAATGAAAAGGAAGGGAGAAAAAATGTCCTCACCATCAAGTTATACTCCCCATCAGCATACGTCACCACTGGTGGTTCAGCCCGTCGAATGAAAACTACTCACAAAATATTCCACATGAGCACTGAGTCAGTTGATTTCTTGCTGGCAAGGGAGAATTGTTAACAGTCAGAATTTCAGCAGAGAGTTGTCCCCAAGCACTGGGTTTATTTACAACTGAGAAAGAGAACTTCACAAGTATATTAATTTGGGATCGCATGGCTTGAGATACTTCATTCTGTCACCAGCAGAACCCATAAGCAATTTCCAATCACCTTGTCTCTTTCATTGGATATTTTCCAAGGATTTTTGATACATAAATGACAAATAAGGTAATTTGGATTTCCTGTTTTAAAGCTGTTCTTTCCAACTGGCTACCCATTAATTCAGTCCATATTGGGAACTCCACCTCTTCCCTCTTTGGCTCTAGTCTCCTGTTCCTGATTTTCCCTTAATAGCCCATGTCTATTGGTTTTTCTGTCCGTATAGAGTTCTTCCCCCTTTGGTTATGGTAGATCTCCACCATTACTGGAGAGTTTCCAACTATCTCAGTTCTTTTTCAAGAACTGAGAGAGTTTTGGATAAATAAAATTTATTTTTCCAAATGAGAGTACCCACCAGCTTTGGGTAGTCATTCACACTTTAGAATAAATGGATCTTTAACATCTATTTAACTAATCTGCATTCATAAGAAAATGCAAGTTTGAGGAAGATGCATGAAAGAGAAAAAGGAGGGGCATAATTTGCGAAATTCAAATCAGTCAGATACAGATGATAATCTCCAGGAGAGGGCCTAATTTTTACTTTTCCTTTGGTCCTGCTTTGCTGTCAGCATTGCTCTGGGACTTACAGGCTTGATCAGCTATCTCCCCTCTGCTCTCTTGATGGCATTATTTTAACTCCAGGGACAGGCTGTACCCGGGCTGCAGTAGTCACCTGAGGTGTGGCACGGGGCAAAAGTATCATTTTCTCTGCCTTGCTAGCCCCTTCCCCACTAGGTTCCCCTATGTCAACGGTGATGATATGGCCCCCAATTTTTTCTTTCTTTTCAATAAATCTGATTACCTATTTATGCCCCAGGAGGTTGTTTCCAAAAAGATATTTTAAAATCATTAAAAAAAAAATCATTAGGGGCTTCCCTGGTGGCGCAGTGGTTGAGAGTCCGCCTGCCGATGCGGGGCACATGGGTTCGTGCCCCGGTCCGGGAGGGTCCCACATGCCGCGGAGCGGCTGGACCCGTGAGCCATGGCCGCTGAGCCTGCGCTCCGCAACGGGAGAGGCCACAACACTGAGAGGACCGCGTACCGCAAAAAAAAAAAAAAAAAAAAAATCATTAGCCATTCATCTATCTTGCTATGGGGTTCAGAAAATCTGGCTGTCTCAACTATACCCCGGTGTCAGGAATAGGATCACTACCCTGACAGCTCTGCCTTTCCCAGGCACACCCACCACCCAGGGAAGTACGACCCACAGAGCACTCTATTTTATAATGGAACTCTCCAATCAGACTCTAAATAATTTCACTGCCGTCACAGAACCGGCCCTAAAGACAGGGCGTGAAAGGGATCATTCAATTCCCTCACCTGAGTTCAGTGCCGAAATGTTCCTGAGAGGCCTCTTCAAGACTAATTCGTTTTCCTTTTTAACATCTAGAGCTGTGACCCTGGCCGTTCCTCAAGGTTTGAGTCACATGGTCTAATGATTATCTTCATGGGGAGATTATCTCCCTGTCGGAAATTTCAGCCTTCATTCCGCCTTCCTTAATCGTACCAGGTTATTCTATTCAAGGCTTTCTTCCTGTACCTGGTAAATGGTGTTCGTTTTCCTGGGTCTTATACACGTGTCAGCCTCCCTCCCTTCCCTATACCTTCACTGTGGCATGGTCATTCTGCTCAGGTGAGTTAGCACTTGAGATAAAGGAGGAAAATTAAGATCAGAGTCATGTCCAAGCTTATATTATATTATAATACGTGCTTACAAAACCAAAGGTCCATTCCAAATGGTATTTAGGATCAAATTGCCTCCAGTTGGTTCTGCTACTTCAATAACTATCTGACCTCTGTGGGCTTCCTTATCCAAAACTGAGTGGCAGGTAAAGACCATCATACCTCTCCAGAGGGCCTCTGTGAGGGCTAACTGACACCTGTAAGGAGGCCAGCATACTGACCCACGTGTGAAGGGTAATGAATATACCTATATAAGCCCATCGCTTACCTCACTCATTCTACAGGTATTTCCGCAACATCTTCTGTGCAAAATCATGGCACTATTCTCAGCACAGTGTGTCAGCCCCTACCCCGACTGTTCCTCCTTTCACATTGTTAGCTGTCCCCCCTCAATGCCAGTTCCATGTAGGTTACACTCCAGTTTCCAACATCTCGCCTTCTCTGCTCAGCAGCTCTCTCTTCTTCCTGGAACTGCTCCCCCCGTCTCTAGCCACGTGGTTCACAGCAAAGACCTTTTTCTTACATGGTCACAACTGAAGACTCTAAGATGGACAGCTTGTCAAACTAGACCACACAGAGTCCTCCCTGGAGAGCCATGGAACTGGGACTGAGGAGAGACCGTCCTTCTTTCCTGGTGGCAGCCTTGGGGAGTGGGTCCTGGGATTCTTGGCAGCCATGTTCCTGGCTGCATGGACAAGGTCCATGGCAGGAATAGAGAATCAAGCCAACAAGCAGGCAGAGTTCAGAGGGGGAGAGAAGACATCCCGTGCCACTGGGGTCCTTGAATAAAGATGCCCTCAGATCCAGGTCGGTGTCTGTTCTTCCTGAAGCCTGGCCATTCCACCTATGCTTCGTGGCATGAGCTCCCCACCATTGTTCCAGGTGGGGTTCTGTGTTTGAAAACAAGAGACACCTAAGATGAGGGGCAAGCTTATCCATCCAGCCAGAATGTGTCCCAAGAGAATTACCCCTTCCAGTTAGGAGGTTGGGAGCAACATATACACACTACTATTTATAAAATAGATAATCAACAAGGACCTACTGTATAGCACAGGGAAACATATTCAATACCCTGTAAATAACCTATATGGGAAAGAATCTGGCAAAGAATAGATAGAGGACTTCCCTGGCGGCGCAGTGACTAAGAATCCACCTGCCAATGCAGGGGACACGGGTTCGAGCCTTGGTCTGGGAAGATCCCAAATGCCGCGGAGCAACTAAGCCCGTGCACCACAACTACTGAGTCCACGTGCTGCAACTACTGAAGCCCGCACGCCTAGAGCCCGTGCTCCGCAACAAGAGAAGCCACTGCAATTAGAAGCCCACGCACCGCAACAAAGAGTAGCTCCCGCTCACTGCAACTACAGAAAGCCCGCACGCAACGAAGACCCAACGCAGCCAAAATAAATAAATAAATAAATTTATTTTAAAAAAAGAATAGATATGTGTAAATAAATTAATTAATTAAATATATATCTAGTACATTAAAAATAAAGAATTACGCCTTCCTCACCCCTTCCCTATGCCCTTGCTGCTCTGTTGGCACATTCTGTCTCCTATCTCAGTGTGCCGATGAAATAATCATCACAGCCACTTCTCAAGGGTCTCTAGCAGAGGAAGCATGTCACACCCATCATTGCTCTTCATGATACTAAATTACAATCTCAAAAGGTAAAATCATGACTCAGGTACACATGTGAAATGAACACGTGTCAAAGGTCTTATCCAACTCGTTAATTATAGGAGGCTGGTAAGATGTTAAAACTGGTTCAAATAAGAATTGGAATTACAGAGATTTGTATTCTCTATCAGACAAAATTAGTTGGCAGTGCCATGAACAGTAACCGTTTGCATTACTATGAGCCATCAGTTTTCTCAACTTAATTTCTACCCTCAGAGAGTGGTTTAAAAAAAAAGTCTCTCCCACAGCAAGTCAATTAAATGTGCACACCCCTATGGAAACATATCTCAGGAGTTCCCCTAAACAATGGCAAGCACTCCCTGATAGGACACCCAATAATCTGTTTTGTCCATTTTCTTTTTTTTTTTTAATATATATATATATTTTTTTGGCTGCATCGAGTCTTAGTTGGGTCACACGAGATCTTTTGTGGCAGCGTGCAGGCTCTTCATTGCGGCATGCAGTTTCTGTAGTTGTGGCACTCGGGCTTAGTTGCCCCACGGCATGTGGGATCTTAGTTCCCTGACCAGGGATCAAACCGGTGTCCCCTGCATCGCAAGGCGGATTCTTAACCACTGGACCACCAGGGAAGTCCCACTTTTGTCCATTTTCAATCTTTGGACAATCTTTTCTGATAATTACAACAATTCTGTAACAGAGGGATGATTATATTCAATAAATAATAATAATAATCCCTTTAGAGATGAGGAAACTGAGACCCAGAGAAGTAAGAAACTTGTTTTGCTCACATAATTAATAAATGGCAGGTTGGGATTCAGACGCAGCCCTGACTCCAAAATCCTGATCTAAACCATCCAAGTTGGCCAGGGCCTAGGGACACTTCTTGCCTCACACTAGTCTATCTAGGGGAACGTGTCACTCACTCATTCACCCACTGAACAGATATTGCTCTTATCCTGTGTTCTAGGTGCTGTGATGAATTGCTGTCTCAATCAGCCCAAGACCACCAGGCACAAACCTCAGACTGACAAAGTCAGGTTCATTGACGTATGGCAGAGGGACTGCACATCAGAGAATTCATAGGGGATCTCACCAAACAAAGGAAAAGAGAGAGTTACAGGACTGGGGGAAAGAATGGCGGTTAGGTGAAATGTAAATGAAGCCGTATACTGATAGACTCAAAGCAAAGCAGGGCTGTGTTAAGGTATTATCGTAAGTCCTGGACTATGAAGTGGACCCAGGGACCTGTTTACTTGGAAACAAAGTTATGATAGCGTTGGAATACTATTATCCGAAGTTTTGCACCTGGGTTGTAAGCTCTGCACCTGGTTTGTAAATGAGGCTTTTCTCTGTGTCATGACTTAGACGCGCCTCCCCCCTCCCCCCCACCCCACACCGTGGGATGTTTCACTTTTTAAAATGTTTCTTATTATAACTGACACATAACATTATGTAAGTTTAAGGTACACAGCATGTTGATTTGATACATTTACGTATTGCAATCTCATTGCCATCGTAGCCTTAGCTAACACTTCTATCACATCACATAACTATCATTTGTTTTTTTGTGGTGGATGCTTCATTCTAACTAACATAATTCCAGACAGCAAAGTCTCTGATAGTCTATTATTTTAGAGAAAAAATTCTTCAGTGAGTAAGAAACCAGTACTCACTCTAAGAAGGGAGTTGTTGTAACACTCTATAGCTACAGTGTCCTTGAGAGAGAGATTAATTTTTGTTAACTTTGGAAAAGATTTTATCTGTGTTTTTATCCCAGCCTGATGACTGGCCAGGTAGATTTTAAAAGTCCGTGCTAATTTTTACTTTCTTATGTCTCTGTGAGGGCCACAGATAATCAGGTCATTACAATACAGTGCGGAAAGGTGTCGAATTAGGGGATTTACTTTAGACGTAAGTTAGGTTAAGGAAGACTGCCTGCACGAGGCAGACCCCGCTCTGGGAAAAGCAGGAGTTGGGCAAATGAAGGGGGGGGGTTACCTTACCGCACAGTAAGGACTTGGGCAAAGGCGTAAGAGGGAGAGGAGGAACTGACGTAGGACTCTCCTACATCGAAGGGTGGAACGCACAGTCACCTTAGAGTGTGTGTTCTTTGTTCAGGGAAGGGTTATTGGCGTGTTCTTCCTATATATGCCCAAGTGAAAGGCAAGTAGGCTGCATGGGGCTGCCGCTTCCTAAGGCACCTGGTTATGGAGCAAAGCTGATCCTTGAAGAGGAAGTAGAGCCATTTTGTCGACTTTGCCCTGAACCATCCTATCCTACTTCCTGAGAACATTCAGGGGAACAAGGCTGGCCTTCAACCAATGCTGAGTTGCAGGGAAGGACAATGAGACTCCAGAGATAAAAGTGCTACAGAGACATAAGGTGGCCTCGAGGAGGGACCTGGATTTAGCAGTGGGTGGTATCATTCCAGGTCCTGGGAGGGAACAGACTGCACAGTGAAACGGGCTAGTTCTCTTGCTTGTCTCTTCACTGGCTGAACCCAAACGGAAGTGGAAGGGGAGGAAGGCTGCGGATGCTCTCTGGAGAGGTGGGCCTTCCAGGGCCCAGAGCAGGGTGGAGAAGGGAGAAGCATGGGTCTGGAGAGGCAGAGTGGAAACTCTGAGCACAGGGGTTAATGCTGACAGTGCTTCCAACCTGTTCACCCTGCCAACAGCTGAGTTTGAAACAGTGAGATAAAGGAGTTGTTACTTACAGCACAGCAGGGAGGGGCAGACCCAAGGTCGGTGGAGATGGTGTCTGCTACAAAGTGACGCCTCCGGAGCCAGGAATAAGAAAGCGTTGTTGATTACTCCCTTATTTAGTTTTCATTTTAACTGTTTTATTTAAAATCATTTATTATTGAATTTAAAAAGCCGGAAAGTGTGACCATGGTTGTACCCTTGGTTAAAGAAGCAGATCATACCAATTCAAGTGGCAAAGGCTGAGGCCCGATGGCTGAGCAGATCTGGAACATCAGGTAGAGACTTTACCCTGAGGGCAGTGTGGGCCCGCCTCCGATGCCCCCCCCCCCCGGACCCCTGACCTCCCCCCAACCCCGGAGAAGGAGGGGTGGAAGCAGGAGAGCACAGTTCCCTGGCCCGCCTTCGCTGGATTATTGCCGTGATAGGCGAACTCCTGGCCTCTCACTTCTACCACCAGGAAGGATTACACATCAATGCCACGGTCAGCTGACTTTCCCGCCCAGAGAGAAAGGGTAGCTGGAAAGAGCTGAGAACAGACAGGGAACCAGTCAAGGGAGACAGAACACAAGCACCAAAAACAGGACCTGCTTTCCAGCCTCGAGCCTTGAAAATATGCAGGAGGAGATTTAGAAAATCTTGGTTCTAAGCACCACATTCTTTGGTTTTTCTACACTTCTAAGCTTTTGAGGAATGTATAAACTGGTTTCCAAAGTGTTCTGAGTTTTCGTTCAACAAGACTGTCACCTGCTTGTGCCAGGTACCAAGGGAACAATGGAGGGTAGGGGTTTGGGGGGAACATGGGTGCTCTCCAGACCCTCGAAGCTTCGCAGAGCGATAGATGCACAAACAACTGCTTCAAAGTGTGTCAAGGCCCTAGAACAATGCAGGGCATTTTATAGACAAAAAATAAAAGATGGCTAGAATTTTTTAAATTGGTTTTTGGAAAACAGGTGCAGAAATTGAGTTAATTATAATCCTCAACTCCCAGCATCTACATCAGTCTCTTATTTTCTCTCTCCAGTTCCCACCCCTATTCTCTCCCCTCCTCCTCTGATTTAATGGACTTGATAAGTACTTTTGCATATGTTGATATCCTTGTTAAAATATACAGGAGTCATATTGTCCATGGATCTGAATCTGCTTCTTTCAGTCAACACTGATTTTAAGATCTGCCTAGTACAATAGCTAAGACGTGGAAGCAACCTAGATATCCATCAACAGATGAATGGATAAAGAATATGTGGTACATATATACAATAGAATATTACTCAGCCATAAAAAAGGATGAAATAATACCATTTGCAGCAAGCTGGATGGACCTAGAGATTATCATAGTAAGTGAACTAAGACAGAGAAAGACAAATACCATACAATATCACTTATAGGTGGAATCTTTAAAAAAATGATACAAATGAACTTATATACAAAACAGAAATAGACTCACAGACATAGAAAACAAGCTTATGGTTACCAAAGGGGAAAGGGGGGGGGGGAGGGATAAATGAGGAGTTTGGGATTAATATATACACACTACTATATATAAAATAGATAACCAACAAGGACCTACTGCATGGCACAGGGAACTATACTCAATATTTCGTAATAACCTATTAGGGAAAAGAATGTGAAAAAAATAGATATATATGTATGTATAACTGAATCACTTTGCTATACACCTGAAATTAACACAACATTGTAAATTAACTATACTTCAGTTAAATAAATAAGTAAATAAGATCTGCCCAGGATGCACCTGGATATCAAGTTTATAGTACCTAACTGTGGAAAGTTACCCCATAGGTTGATCTGTTCCATAGTCCTTATTCCGTCCTCCTCTTGTTAAAAGCCTGGTTGCCTCCACCTGCCCAATACCAGGTGAATACTGAGATGAACACCCATGGACGCATCCATTCGTGGGCTGTGAGTAAGTTTCTCTGGAGTACTTACCCAGGAGTCCTCACCCAGGAGTCCTCACCCAGGAGTGGGCTGGCTGGGTCATGGGGTGTATGCAGCATCCCTAAGTTTGGGCACGCTGCTCTCCAGAGACCCACACTTGGAATCATCAGATGCTAACATTTGCCACCCCAGAGGCTATAAAGTGGTATCTCTTTTTTTTTTTTTTTTTTTGCAGTACACGGGCCTCTCACTGTTATGGCCTCTCCCTTTGCGGAGCACAGGCTCCGGACGCGCAGGCTCAGCGGCCATGGCTCACGGGCCCAGCCGCTCCACGGCATGTGGGATCTTCCCGGACTGGGGCACGAACCCGTGCCCCCTGCATCGGCAGGCGGACTCTCAACCACTGCGCCACCAGGGAAGCCCGGTATCTCATTTTATTTTGCATTTCTCAGTTACATAACCAAGTTGAGCAATGCTGGCCATTTAGATAGTCCCTATGTGCATTTTTCTATTAGATTTGCTTTATAATCTAGATTGTATTTCTGTGTCACTTTTTGATGATGTAAAAATCTCCCTGTAAGACAACTGTCAACTTTGTCACTTGTATCATATTTAAAATAAATTATTAGGAGTTCCCTGGCCATCCAGTGGTTAGCACTCTGCTTTCACTGCTGAGGGCCGGGGTTCGATCCCTGGTCAGGGAACTAAGGTCCTGTAAGATGCTCGGCGCAGCCAAAAAAAAAGAAAAGAAAAGAAATTCTTAATTTTTATGTACTATAACCCATTTAACTTTTTCACCTTTTGGTTTGTGTTTTCTGGGCCTTGCTTAAGAAATACTTCAACCCCACTCCCATCACAAAGATATTCTCCTTCATTTTCTTCTTTTAACTTTATTTCTTTCAATTTATTATTTTTTGGCCGCACTGCGTGACATGCAGGATCTTCATTCCCCAACCAGGAATGGAACCCGTGCCCCCTGCAGTGGAAGGGCCAAGTCCTAACCACTGGACCGCTAGGGAATTCCCTTCTTTTAACTTTATACTTTTATCTTTCCAGGGCACCTTAGTCCATCTGTAGTCCAGTTTTATAAACGAAGTGAGGTAAGGACCCAATTTTATTTTTCTCCAATACTAAGGCACTTTTTCCTTTCTCTATTGATTTGTGCCAACTTTACCATCTATCAAGTTCTCCTGTACACAAAGATTTGTTTGTTTCTGAGCTCTCTGTTCTGTCCCCTTGGGCCAGTCTGTTCATCCATGATTACCATACTGTTTTGTTACTGTTGCTTTGTAGTGTGTGTTAATATCTGGGAAGATGAAGCCTGGCTTTTCTGTTTCAAAGTGAACCTAGTGACATGAATCCTTATGGACATGTATCCTTCCTTAGACATTTTATAGGAAGATGGTAGGGTTTCTTTTAAAAAAAATCCGACTGGAATATTGCTTGGATTGCATTGAATATATAGCCTACTAATTGGAAGGAAATTAGCATCTTTATAATATTAAATCATCCAGTCCAATATTATGGACTCTCTCTTCATTGATTCAGATCATTTTCTATTTTTTTAAGTTTTTCAAATTTTCTCCAAAGAGGTTTTGAGTACCTCCTTGATATCTTACTTCCTAGATACTTTATATTTTTTGTACTTATGAAAGATACACTTTCTATTATACCTTATAGTTGTTTATCGCTAGTGTAAGGAATGAATGCTATTGAGTCTTGTAAGGTAGTCTTTTTTCTAGAGACCTTGCTAAACCATTATAAATTTTGATAGTTTGTTTATTGATTCTGTTGGGTTTTCTATACAGTTGAGCATATCTTTTGCAAGTAATGACAATTTTATCTCTTCCCTTATTATCCTTTTACCTTTTAGTTCTTTCTTTTTTTTTTTTTTTTGCAGTACACAGGCCTCTCACTGCCGCACCCCCCCACCCCCCCACCCCCACACACACCCCCACCCCCACACACACCCCACACCCCCCACACCCCCACACCTCCACACACCCCACACACCCCACAGAGCACAGGCTCCGGACGCACAGGCCCAGCAGCCATGGCTCACGAGCCCAGCCGCTCCGCGGCACGTGGGATCCTCCCGGACCGGGGCACGAACCCATGCCCCCTGCATTGGCAGGCGGACTCCCAACCACTGCGCCACCAGGGAAGCCCCTTTTAGTTCTTTCTTATGTCTTTTTGCATTGGCTAGAGCCAGCAGTATTGTGTTGAACAACAGTGGTGATATCAATCATCCCTGCCTTATTTCTGATCTTAAGGGAATGCATCTAAAATTGTCCCTTAGTGTAAGATGCTTTCTGTGGGCCTTGGTGTCTCAGCCCAGTTTCCCTAGAAAATGGAATTTAAGGTAAAGTTTAAATGCTAACACTCTACTGGGGAGAGGCGCAAACCCATGGAAGCAAATCAAGGAAGTAAAGCAAGAAATGGGACAGGGGCTTCCCTGGTGGCGCAGTGGTTGAGAGTCCGCCTGCCGATGCAGGGGACACGGGTTCGTGCCTCGGTCCGGGAGGATCCCACGTGCCGCGGAGCAGCTGGGCCCGTGAGCCATGGCCGCTGAGCCTGCGCGTCCGGAGCCTGTGTGCTGCAACAGTGAGAGGCCCGCGTAAAAAAAAAAAAAAAAAAAAAAAGGGGGGGTCAAAGCAAACAGGGAATATGTTCCCAGGCTGGAAACAGCTTCAAACAGTGCTGCCTGGACTTTGAAGCTTGTCTCCATAGAGGCTGTGTGAAATGACTGAGGCACAGTACCACCTGATACAGTTGAAAAGGGAGCACTGTTTTTGCTGTATCCTGCTGTGTTCTGTCTCCCAGTGGTGCAGGTCAGCCCCTTAAGGCCTTAACCTCCTTCGTGTTTGGATTCATCCCTCATCCCGCTCAATAGCTTGAAGGAGACTTAGAGTCTCTGCAGGTCCATTCTGGGCAGTGCACAGGTGGGGACTCCTTGGACTGTGGAAACAGCACTGCCACCAAGCGTGCATTCAAGAAATGCCAGATGGTGGCTCACCGCGACCCTCTCAGGTCCTCTCCCCTGACCTCTAGGTGTCTAAGGCCCTAGGAATGGCATGAGCTGTCACCAGGGGCACCCTTGCAAGGGACTGAGGTAGGCATAGCCAAGCAGATCTGGAGTGGTGCATAATGGTTGTGTACACATGGCAGCAGTTAGAGCTTGGCATGTTTCCTAGACGTGTTTGCAGTTTGACGAGGCCATGTGTCTAAACTATCATTATTGGAATGTACAATGATATGAGTCAGGCTTCCCTGGTGGCACAGTGGTTAAGAATCCGCCTGCCAATGCAGGGGACATGGGTTCAAGCCCTGGTCCGGGAAGATCCCACATGCCTTGGAGCAACTAAGCCCTTGTGCCACAACTACTGAGCCTGCACTCTAGAGCTCGCAAGCCACAACTACTGAAGCCCGCGTGCCTAGAGCTCATGCTCTGCAGCAAGAGAAGCCACCACAATGAGAAGCCTGCACACCGCAACGAAGAGTAGCCCCCTCTCGCCACAATTAGAGAAAGCCCACGCACAGCAACGAAGACCCAACACAGCCAAAAATAAATAAAATAAATTTAAAAAAAAACAATATGAGTCATTCTGGGTCTGGGACTTAAGACACTGGCCATGCCTCCTTTGTGATGTCTTTTAACAGCTGGAACCTGGTTGTGGCAGCCACCTAGCTTCCACCAAAGACAATGACATCCCTGTGGGATGCTGGAACTATAACAGAAGAAACTTGGAAACTTGAATATGACATGGAGAGAGTCATCTGTCCCCCAGACCAGGACTGTTCACAGTGAGATGGGTAAGTAAGAAAGAAATAGTGTTTGTTTAGGCCACTGTTTACACCTTTTTGTTGTAGCAGTTCACTGTAATCTGATTAATATAATAGCCTTTATCAAGAAAATAAAATTACTATTTATTCTTAATTTTCTGAGTTTTTAGCATGAGTTGTTTAATTTGATTAAATGTTTTTTCTATATTATGATAATTTTGTGATTTTTCTCCTTTAATCAATTAATAGGGTCAGTTGCATATAGAGATTTTCTAATGCTGAAGCATCCTTGCATTACGTACATATATGTCTGTTTATATGTGTGTATAATTCACACACACCCATATATATACATAGTTACTGGTAGATTTAGTTAACTAATCTTTAATTTAGAATTTTTGCATCTGTAGTTGTGAGGTAGGCCTTAAATTAGTCAGGGTTTAATTGCATGTATGAAGTCACATAAGCAGAAAGGGTTTAAATTGAGGGAATGGGGTGCTTATAAAGTCATAAAAGGGATGGTGAAGCAGGCGCTAGGCTGGGTGTCCGGGAATGACTCTCAGAACAGACCATGGGTGTTATTTCCACTGCCACAGCTGCAGAGGAAGAACTAAGAACTGCCACGGAGGAGCAGCTGCCAGACCCCACCTGGAGCTGTGACCTATAGGGCAGGAAGCTGCCGAACCATCACGACAGCCCCTTGACACAAAGGAGCTAGTGATTACACACAAGAATGCAAACGCCAGAGCCTGATGCTTCCCAAACTGCCTCTCAACACTCACAGCTAGCGACTGGACTCCAAATGCTGCTCTAGTAGTGTCTCCATAACCACGCTAAGCAAAGTAACAGCAAGAGCAGCGGGAAGACGGCCTGTTCCACACTTGGCATGTCTACATTTTATTCAAGTGCAGCTAACTGTTGAAACTTCATCACACCAAGAACTCCAGCTGCAAAGGAGACTGAAAAGGGTTGCATTTCATTTTCCGGGTTTTGCAGTACGGGTGGGCTCGCTGGAAGAACGCTGTGTTGGAGAGTGAGTATCAATTGACCATTGCATTGGCCAGGATGGACGAGATTATGCTGCAATAACAAGCAAGCCCCAAACCACAGTGGCTTAAAATAGCACAGGTTTAGTTCTTAGATCTGCCACCTGCCTGTCACTGGTCAGCAGGGATGTAACTGCTCATCTTAGTCATCCAGAGACCCAGACTGATGGAGCCAGTGCCACATCGCACATTGCTGGTTGCCATGACAAAGGTAAAGAGACACCAGAGGGTCTCAGACCAGCCATTAAACTTACTAGCCTGGAAATAACCTATCATTTACGCTCATAAATCATTGGTCAGAACTTAAAGAGGCCCCACCCAGCCTCAAGCAGGTTAATATATTCAATTCTACTGTGCACTCAGAAATCTGGGGGAGAACTGGGAATATTGGGTGAATGTCACTTATAAATTACCACACTTATATCTGCCCAGACCTAGAAATGTCTTCTCTTCTACTTTCCTTATATGGATTTGGAATAAAGGTTATACTAGACTCAAAAGATGAGTCAAGCATGTTTTCTTTTTCTATTCTTTGGAACAACTTACATAAAGTAAGGATGATATACTCCTTGAGAGATTGAGAGACATTTGTAAAATCATCTGGGCCTGTGGTTTTTTGTGGGTTTTTTTCCTCTATTTTATTTTATTTGTTTGTTTGTTTGGGATTTTTTTGTTTTGAATTTTATTTTATTTTTTTATACCACAGGTTCTTATTAGTTATCCATTTTATTTTTTTTTGTTTTGTTTTGTTTTCATTGTTTTTTTTTTTGCGGTACGCGGGCCTCTCACTGCTGTGGCCTCTCCCGTTGCGGAGCACAGGCTCCGGACGCACAGGCTCAGCAGCCATGGCTCACGGGCCCAGCCGCTCCGCGGCATGTGGGATCTTCCTGGACCAGGGCACAAACCCGTGCAGGCGGACTCTCAACCACTGCGCCACCAGGGAAGCCCTAGTTATCCATTTTATACATATTAGTGTATATATGTCAATCCCAATCTCCCAATTCATCACGGGCCTGTAGTTTTTTTTTTTAATTTTTTAATTTAATTTAATTTATTTTTTTATACCACAGGTTCTTATTAGTTATCCATTTTATACATATTAGTGTATATATGTCAATCCCAGTCTCCCAATTCAACACGGGCCTGTGTTTGTTTGTTTGTTTGTTTAAAATTAATTAATTTATTTATTTTTGGGTGTGTTGGATCTTCGTTTCTGTGCGAGGGCTTTCTCTGGTTGCGGCGAGCAGGGGCCACTCTTTATCGCAGTGCACGGGCCTCTCACTGTCGCGGCCTCTCTTGTTGTGGAGCACAGGCTCCAGATGCGCAGGCTCAGTAGTTGTGGCTCACGGGCCTACTTGCTCTGCGGCATGTGGGATCTTCCCAGACCAGGGCTCAAACCCGTGTCCCCTGCATTGGCAGGCAGATTCTCAACCACTGCGCCCCAGGGAAGCCCGGGCCTGTGGTTTTTAATGTGCATAGGAAGAGGTCTTTGAGATACTTTTTCTCAAGATACTAGTAAGTCCGTTAAAGTTTCCTATTTCTTCTCCCATCAGTTTTTACTTTTGATATGTTTATGTATAAATTTTTAAATGTTATTTTACTGTGTTTAAATCTCTATTATATCTGATTTCCTGCTTTTTACTTTGTAATTTGTTTGTTTGCACGTTTTCTCTCTTTTTCTCTTGCTCAATCTTTCTAGAGGTTTGTCAAACTAATTATATTGACAAAACATTGGTTATATTGATATACATCATGTTTTGTTTTATTGTTATTCACTATTTTATTGATTTTTGTCTTTATTACTTCCTTTTGTTTTAGTTTTTCAAATTTACTCTTTTCTTTAAGTTGATTTTTGAGTTGAGTGGTTAGGTCATTTGGTTTCAGTCTTTATTGTTTTATGATAAATATTTAAAGCTATAAATTCAAAGATATACATCTTGACATATAGTATCGGGAATTCATTTGGGAAGCATAAAATATTCCCTTTGGGCCAGATGAAATCTTTGTTTTATACATGTACATCCTTTGCCTCTGATATCCATTTCATAGAATTTGTCCTACAAATGTAATTGTACAAGTGGTTAAAGCTACATGTGAAAACTAATCATTATAGCTCATGTTCACAATGGTAGAAACATCCTAAATGTCCATAAATAAGGGAATTGTATTCATTTCCTGTGGCTGCTTTAGCAAATTACCACAAACTTGGTGGCTTAAAATTACACAGGTTTCTTCTTCCACAGTTCTGTAAGCCAGAAGTCTGAAATCAATAACACTGGTCCAAAATCAAGGTGGCAGCAGGGCTGAACCTCCTCTGGAGGTTCTAGAAGAGAATCTGTCCCTTGCGTCTTCCAGGTTCTGGCAGCTGCTGGCATTCCTTGGCTTGTGGCCACAACACTCCAATTTCCACCTCTGTCTTTACATCACCTCCTCCTCTGTGTGTATCAGATCTCTGCCTTTCTCTCTCTCTTTTTTTTTTTCAGGCCACGCCACGTGGCATGTGGGATCTTAGTTCCCCAACCAGGGATTAAACCCGTGCCCCCTGCAGTGAAAGTGCAGAGTCTTAACCACTGTACCACCAGGGAAGTCCCTGTCCACGCTTCTCTTAAAACAACACTTGTGATTCATGTAGGGCCCACCCAGATCATCCAGGATAATATCCCCATCTCAAGATCCTTAATTTAATCACATCTGCAAACACTTTTTTTCAAATAAGATAACATTTACAGTTTCCACTGATTAGGAGATGGACATTTGAGGGAGGGGACATTATTCAGTCTATAATAGGAAAAATTAAATAAATCGTGGTATATTCCTACAGTGAAATATTTTGCCATCATTAAGAAGAATGAAATGGAACTACATATATTAATATGAAACTATGTCAAGATGTACCATTAAGGATTAAAAAGTACATTGCTGAACAATAACTATAGTATTATCCTACACTATAATTTATATATATTAGATATGTGCTTATGTGTGCTTAAAATATACTTCTGAATACATGCACGAAAGTAGTAATAATCACCTCTGGAGAATGCAACTGGGGATAGATCAGGAAGATGAGAAAATTTACTCTTCCTTTATACCTTTCTACATTGTTTAGATTTTTTAAAATCATGGACAGGATATTTTTACCATCACTGTAAGGTGTTTTTGTTATAAAGTATTCTCCAGGCCATCTGCTTAAAGTGCCCTGGCCCTGCCATGCAGAAATTATTTGTTTTCCCCAGCAATGCTTTTTTGCACGAGAATCAGAACAAAGGAATCATTTTTCAGTGCCCTGTGAAGGTCTGTAGTTGCCCTCTTTTGCTGTCTGTTGTTGAACCTGCCGTGACACGTCATAATAGGAGTGGAGAAAGAAGCTGGTGACTCAGCTTTCAGAGTGAGCAAACACATGAGCTACTCAATTCACCAGCACATAAACCTTCAACTCTACATCCGCCTCAGGCTATGTCTCTTACGAGCTGGAGAACCTTGAGCAAGTGACTTAACCTCTCAGACATACTTATCTATAAAATGAGAAAATGTGCTTGGCGTGAGCTGAGTTGCTATCTGCCTAGATATAAAGAAAGCATTGGTGAAATTCAAAGTGGTGAATAGCAGGGAGGATATCACATATAAAATCAGATTTGAAATAGCCAGGTGCACTGCAATCAAATGACCCCTGCACCACATGGGAATTCTGGGTTCCAGTATGGGTGCCAGTGAGTCCCAGCTGTGTGACCCTCACACAAGCGCCTTCCCTATTCTGGCTCTAATTTCACCAACTGAAAACTGAAGGCACCGAACTATGATCTGTAAGGTCTCCTCTAGCACTCACATTGTATAATTTGGGGGACTTGGACACAAAATTCATGACTGTTTGTCAATCAAAGTGTTTCTGAAAGTATTTATAGAAAACACTCTTATTACTTTGAGGATAAAAATTTGGATTCTTTAATGGACTGAACTGTCCCCCCCCCCCAAATTCATATGTTGAAGTCCTGACCCCCGAAATGAATGTATTTGGTGATAGGGCTTATAAAGAGGTAATTAAAGTTAAGTGAGGCCAAAAGGGTGGGGCCCTAATGCAATAGGATTGGTGTCATTATAAGAGGAGGAAGAGGGGTGACATTAGTAAGATGATGGAATACAAGTTCCAGGCCCTGTTCTCCCACAAAAATACCTTTCATGATTGAAAACTCTCAAAAAAATAGTTATAGAAAGAATTTACCTCAACCTAATAAAGGTCATATATAAAAAACCCACAGGGGGCTTCCCTGGTGGCGCAGTGGTTGAGAGTCCGCCTGCCAATGCAGGGGACACGGGTTCGTGCCCCGGTCCGGGAAGATCCCACATGCCGCGGAGCGGCTGTGCCTGTGAGCCATGGCCGCTGAGCCTGCGCGTCCGGAGCCTGTGCTCCGTGACGGGAGAGGCCACAGCGGTGAGAGGCCCGCGTACCGCAAAAAATAAATAAATAAATAAAAGCCCACAGGAATTCCCTGGCAGTCTAGTGATTAAGACTCCGCACTCCCAGTGCAGGGGGCACAGGTTCAATCCCTGGTTGGGGAACTAAGATCCCACATGCCGCATGGCGCGGCCAAAAATAAATAAATAAAATAAAATGTGCTTCCCTCTAAAATAAAATAAAATAAATAGAAATAAAAAGCCTACAGCTAACATCATACTCAACAGTGAAAAACTGAAAGCTTTTCCTCTAAGATCAGGAACAAGGCAAAGATGCCCATTCTCATCACTTCTATTCAACATAGTAGTGGAAGTGCTAGTCAGAGCAATTAAGCAAGAAAAAGAAATAAAAGCCATCCAGATCAGAAAGGAAGAAGTAAAATGATCTCTGTTCGCAAATGACACACTCTTATATGTAGAAAACCCTAAAGAGCCCACAAAAAAACTCTTAGAACTAATAAAGGAATTCAATAAGGTGGCAAAATACCAAATAAACACACAAAAATCACTTGCGTTTTTATATACTAACACTGTATCCAAAAGAAAAATTAAGAAAACACTCTCAATTTTAATGTTTAGAAATAAATTTAATGAAGGAGATGAAAGACTGGTATACTGAAAACTAGAAAACATTGATGAAAGAAATTAAAGAAGACCCAAATAAATGGAAAGACATCCCATGCTCCTGGCTTGTAAAACTTAGTATTGTTAAAATGTCCATATTATCCAAAGTGATCTATAGATTCAATATTATCCCCAACAAAATCCCAATGACATTTTTAATGGAAATACAAAAAATAAACCTATAATTCATATGGAACCACAAAAGATCCCAAATAGCCAAAGCAATCTCAAGAAAGAAGAACAAAGCTGGAGCCATCACATTTTCTGATTTCAAAATATAATACAAATCTACAGAAGTTAAAAGTATGGTACTGACGGGTTTCCCTGGTGGCGCAGTGGTTGAGAGTCTGCCTGCCGATGAAGGGGACGTGGGTTCGTGCCCCGGTCCGGGAAGATCCCACATGCCGCGGAGCGGCTGGGCCTGTGAGCCATGGCCGATGAGCCTGCGCGTCTGGAGCCTGTGCTCCACAACGGGAGAGGCCACAACAGTGAGCGGCCCGCGTACCGCACAAAAAAAAAAAAAAAAAGTATGGTACTGACATAAAAACAAACATATAGACCAAAGGAAGAGAAGAGAAAACCCAGAAATAAACCTAATCTTATATGGTGAACTTGAGACAGGCTGAGACCTGGGACCCTTTGCTGTAGTGCTTGCACCTGGACAAACATCTCCTCAAGCAACAGAAGACAAAGTATAAGGGACTAAAAATAACTGCATGCATGCGCCTTTTGGGGCAAATTATGAGCAAGATACAAAAAGGCCAGAATCCAATTGCCACTTCTGAGGTGCCGGGAGCAAAAGCAGGGTACTGCGCATGCACCCTGCACACAGCACCACCAAGGGGGTGGGCAGACCACCTGAGCCCCCTTTCCTGCCAGACCTACCAATCCGCCCCCACCCTCACCCCATATAAGGGACCAGCTCGCCCCACCTCAGGGAGCAAGCAAGGACACATGTTACTTGTTTTTGCTCCCCCCTGCTACAGCATGAGTCCCAGTAAAGCCTTGCCTGAATTCCTCTTCTGGCCTCTTATCAATTTCTATTGATTAAAGAGTCCAAGAACCCAGGTCGGTAACATACTGATCTTGAACAAGGGCGCCAAATACACAATGGGGAAAGAATAGTCTCTTCAACAAATGGTGTTGAGAAAGCTGAATATCCATGGGCAAAAGAATGAAACTGCACACTTGTATGACACCTTACACAAAAATTAACTCAAAATGGATTAGAGACTGACATGTAAGATCAGAAACTGTAAAACGCCTAAAAGAAAACAGGGAGAGAGCTTCTTGACATCAGTCTTGGCAATGATTTTTTGGATTTGACACCAAAGCACAGGCCACAAAAGCAAAAATAGACAAGTGGGACTACACCAAACTGAAAAGCTTCTGCACAGCAAAGGAAACCAATAACAAAATGAAAAGGCAACCTATGAAATGGGAGAAAATTTTTGCAAACCATATATCTGATAAGGCATTAGTATCCGAAATATATAAGGAACTTGTAAAACTCATTATCAGAAACACAAGTAACCCCATTACAAAATGGGCAAAGGACTTGAATAGACATTGCTCCACAGAAGACATACAATGGCCAACTGGTATGTGAAAAGGTGCGCAACATCTTGAAGCACCAGGGAAGTGCAAATCAAAACCATAATGAGATATCACCTCACATGTTTTAGGATGGCCACTATCAACAAGACCAAAAAGAACAAGTGTTGGCCAGGATGTAGTGAAATGGGAATCCTTGTACACTGTTGGTGAGAATGCAAATTCATGCAGCCATTATAGAAAATAGTATGGAGATTCCTCAAAATATTAAAAATAGAACTATCATAAGGTCCAGGAATCCTACTTCTGGGTATATATCCAAAATAATTGAAATCTGGATTTCAAAGAGATATCTGCGCTCCCACGTTCATTGCATTATTATTCACAATAGCTAAGATATGGAAACAATCTAAATACCTACTGACACATGAATGGATAAACAAAATGTGGTGTACACAGAGAGAGAGAGAGAAAATGGAGTAATATTCAGCTTTTAAAAAAGAAGATCCTACAACCCAATCAAACTTACTAATTCTATACAGTTAAATGTACCTTTTGCTAATCTTTTCCTCTCTCCAAATATATACCTGTTACACACAAACACACATGTGAATATCATCCCACGTTTGTAAAGATTTATCAATACTATAGCACTTTGATGTATACCATGTATACTATGAAGCTATATTATGTGATTTAACAGTATTTCGTCATAAGTCTATAGCATAGTTGGTTTGGTCTAAGTAAAAACTTAAAATGAGATGTTTTATGTTGTCAATTTTTGTCATTACAAACAATACTTCAATAAACATTCTATACATTAAAAAAAAGAGAGAAGATCCTGTCATATGCAACAACATAGGGGAACCTATAGGATATTATGTTAAGTGAAATAGGCCAGCCACAAAAGGACAAATATTGCATGATTCCACTTATATGAGGAATATAAACTAGTCAAACTCATATAAGCAGAGAGTAGAATGGTGGTTGCCAGGGGCTGTGGGAAGGAGGAAATGGGGAGATGTTGCTCTATGGGTAAAAATTTCTGTTAGCACAGGATGAATAGGTTCTGGAGCTCTGAGTACAACATAGTTAAGAATACTGTGTTTTGCGCTTAAAAACTGGTTAAGAGACTAGATCTCAAGTGAAGTGTTCTCACCACAAAACAAACAAAACATGAAGAGGAAGAGACACCAAGGATGCGTGTGCACAGAAGGCAGCTGTCTGCAAGCCAAGGAGAGAGGCCTTAGGAGGAAGCAAACCTTCCAGCACCTTGATCTTGGACTTCCAGCCTCCAGAACTGTGAGAAATAGATTTCTACTGTTTAAGCCACCCGGGTGGTAGCATTTTGTTATGGCAACCCTAGCAAACTAATACGGGGTTTAAAAGCCAATTGTGGTAGGAGCTACATTTAGGAATCATCAAGAGATTTCGTGGAATGGTTAAGCATTAAAAGACCTTTTCCTGAGCTGGCAAGCCACAACTAAGGAGCCCATGAGCCACAACTAAGGAGCCAGTGAGCCGCAACCAAGGAGCCCACAAGCCACAACTAAGGAGCCCTCCTGCCACAACTAAGACCTGGCACAACCAAATAAATAAAATTAATAAATTAATAAATATTTTAAAAAGAAAAAAAAAAGAGCTTTTCCTGACTTTATAAAAGCCATGTACAGATGCTATCTCTAACAGTTTTTGGTGGTTAGAATAGGTTATCGAAATCTAGTGCAGTTTTTCAAAGTCTCAGGTTTTAATTCTCCTACCAGTTTAGCTGGGGAGACAGACTTAAAATAGCACAGCAGAATAATAGTACAGAGCTTGGAGCAACCTGGACCCGAATGAAACTGCTTATTAACAGGATGACCCTGGGTCAGTTACTTCATCTGTCTGCATCTGAGTATTCTGATACCTACCTCGTCGGGTTATTGGGGGAGTTAAATTAAGGAAAAGACTGTAAAGACCCGGCAGCGCCATGGCTCATGCTTTGTGGCTGTTAACACTTTTTTGACAATGAAAAGTCACTACTGCTGCTCTCCTTGCAAACCTCATCCCTTTGCAAAGAAAGTGCTATTTTCTAATAAAATATTTCCTAGACTAAATTCTTCACTTCAGTGGATTGCCCATTAGGAGGCCTGAGTTACTGAGCTCTGACTTATGTGCCAAGCACATTGAATTTTTCATACATTATTTCATTCAAGCTTCTAGATACCCTAAAAGACAAGTATTATTATTATTCCCATTTGACAGATGAGGAAACTAACACTCAGAGAAGGTAAATAGCTTTCCAAAGGTCCTACAACTATAAACACCAGGTGTTTGACTTCAAAGATCACTTTCTTAGCTACTATGCTATACTGGTCTCAAAATATAATTACTTTTAAAATATATATATATATATATAAATATATAATTACTTTTTATAGAACTACACATTTTCCCTATGCTAAGTGTTTTATATTTTTAATTTTCACAACAACTTGATAAGGTCAGTGCAAGATTCTATCAGTTTTACAGAGGAGGAAACATGCTTAAATAACTTACCTAATGTGATTTAGGAAGTGGCAAGGCTGAGATTCAAATCAGGTCTGTTTGGGTCCAAGGTCCTGGCTCTTTGTGCCCTGCCTTAATGCCTCCACACTGTGTTTAGACTGCACAGAGCACTGCAAAGTGCACAAAACTGGAATTTAAGAGACCTGGGTTTTCATCTTGGCTGTGTTACAAACAGGCTGTGTGACATCAGGTAAGTCATTTCACCTCTGAGCCTCGATTTTCTCATTTGTTAAAAAAGAATTTATCCTCTTAGCTTTAACGTTCTATCATGCCAGGTGAATTCTGAGCAATTACATTCATTGTATCGTTAAACTTAAAGAAATAAGTGATTACAGACTCCTAAAAGAAAACTAGAGCTGTTAAACCATTATGGTAAAGAAGTTTGATCCCAGTGCTTTGGAAATCAGCTTTGTACATGGATTAGTGCATCAGTGAATGGGCAGTGGGAACAAAGATCACACTGAGGCTCAATATCAAAAAAACATACAACCCAATCAAACAATGGGCAGAAGACCTAAATAGACATTTCTCCAAAGAAGACATACAGATGGCCAACAGGTATATGAAAAGATGCTCAACATCGCTAATATTAGAGAAATGCAAATCAAAACTACAATGAGGTATCACCTCACACCGGTCAGAATGGCCATCATCAAAAAGTCTACAAATAATAAATGCTGGAGAGGGTGTGGAGAAAAGGGAACCCTCTTGCACTGTTGGTGGGAATGTAAATTGGTGCAGCCACTATGGAGAACAGTATGGAGGTTCCTTAAAAAACTACAAATAGAGTTACCGTATGATCCAGCAATCCCACTCCTGTGCATATATCTGGAAAAGATGAAAACCCTAATTTGAAAAGATACATGCACCCCAATGTTCATAGCAGCACTATTTACAACAGCCACAACATGGAAGCCACCTAAATGTCGACTGACAGATGAACAGATAAAGAAGATGTGGTATATGTATACAATGGAATATTACTCAGCCACAAAAAAGAATGAAATAATGTCATTAGCAGCAACATGGATAGACCTAGAGATTATCATACTAAGTGAAGTAAGTCAGAGGAAGACAAATATCATGATATAACTTATATATGGAATCTTAAAAAAATTATACAAATGAACTTATTTATGAAACAAAAATAAACTCACAGACATAGGAAACAAACTTATGGTTACCAAAGGGGAAAGGGGGGAGGGATGAATTGGGAATTTGGGATTAACAGATACACATTACTATGTATAAAATAAACGATAAGGACCTACTGTAGAGCACAGGGAACTATACTCAATATCTTGTAATAAACTATAATGGAAAAGAATCTGAAAAATAATGTATCTGTACATATATATACATATATGTGTATATACTATTATAACTGAATCACTTTGCTGTACACCTGAAACATTGTAAATCAACTATACTTAAATTAAAAAAAATTCAGATCGAGTATCTGTGATCAGAGACAGGTATTCCTTCTAATTCTGTTTCAGTTTGCTTTTTGGTTGAGTGGAGAGTGTTCTAATACCTGTATGTTCACCCTAAGAAGGCTCCTTCAAGTACCAAAAAAAGAGTGAGCAAGAGAATAGATGGGAAACAACATTGGAAGAAAATTAATAAAAATGCAAGACACCCTCTTTGAAGAGGTCTCCTTCATCCCCGGAATTGAACATCAGTGGCTGAGTTTGGAGTTTGGTCCACTGTGTCCATTAAATACAACAAGAAAGAAAATATTGTTTCCTGTGTGATCACATTGGAAATAACTGAATTTAAACAAGCAGAAATCAAAAGGAAACCACAGTTTCAAAGAACTGAGCAGTGAAAAGTTGAGAACAAGAAGTGAAAGAAGAAAAACTTCAAAATTGGTGGATATGAGAAAAAAAAAGGGGGGGTCCACAAGGGAGAAAAAGGGAAAGTGAGAGGGGAAGAGGAGGGGGGAGAAATGGAAAAAAGGTAATTTCCACCGAGAGAGAGCCCAAGCCACTCTTGATCTGACGGGGTCATGCAACATCACCTCATTCTGATTTTAGAACATCACCCTCAAAACTCTCTTGAATTGAATTCCACAAGTTTTTGAGCCCTCCAAAGTCCACAGGAGTTTGAAGAACTGGGCCATCCTTCAGCAAAGTTGACGTTGTTCCTCTATTCAGCCACCAGGGGGTGGCACATTCCACTCAATGCAACAAACACTTCGAGGTTACCAAGTGCAGGGTGCCCTAGAGGCACCACGAATAAGGCACCATTCTTCGTACACAAGTATACTTGATAATCTATTTACACAAATAATCAGAGCTCAAGAAGGAATGAGCTATGGAGTGGTATTTGAACTAAGTCTTTAAGGAGAGGTGGAAATTCCTACAAAGCAGAAATGTGTGGTAGGAGGAAAGTTCCAAAGAAAGGAATACATTTGCAAAGAAAGACTGGTGACAAAGATCATGTAAGCTTCTATTAGATAGTTGGAATAGAAAGCATTTTCTTAACTTGATGTTTTTGTATATTCAACAGCCACACACCACTTAATGGGGATTGGTCACATATGTAAATAATTGAGTGGAAGTGAGTTATTAAAAAAGATTCAACACATTTTAAAAATGCAATTATACAATTTGTTAAATGTGAAATTGTTTGCAGTCTTTCATCATGTTATCTCCACTTGGCTCCATGATCAATGGCTTGAATTGTAGTTTGATTCTTCATCAAGTTAGTTCTCTTTCTTATCTTTTCTTTCTTTTTTTTATAGCTTTTTTAAAAATAAATTTGTTTTATTTATTTATTTCTGGCTGCGTTGGGTCTTCGTTGCTGCGCGCGGGCTTTCTCTAGTTGTGGTGAGCGGCAGCTACTCTTCGTTGCAGTGCGCGGGCTGCTCATTGCGGTGGCTTTTCTTGTTGCAGAGCACGGGCTCTAGGCGCATGGGTTTCAGTATTTGTGACTGGTGGGCTTAGTTGCTCTGCGGCATGTGGAATCTTCCCGGACCAGGGCTCGAACCTGTGTCCCCTGCATTGGCAGGCGGATTCTTAACCACTGCGCCACCAGGGAAGCCCTATCCTTTATTTCTATTTAACTAGAAAATAGAAATTAAATCACAATTACTTTGTGATCTTTGGCCAGGGTAGCAAAGGCCTCTTCTTCTTCGGATGGTTCTAGATATTTGTTCAAATGTGGACTCCAAAGTGATGGAGGGATTTCTTTCCAAATTCCACTCAAAATGCTCTATAGAAGCAGAGTTAATGAGCCTATCACACAAAACATTAGAAATCTGGATGCCTGTGCACTTTTATGATACAATTGGCTCTGACAGTGAATTTTCATGGTTTTGTGCAGCATTTGACTTTTATCTTTTGTCCTTTTTATTTTTTTACAGCTTTATTGACATACAATTTATATGCCATAAAATTCACCCATTGAAGTACACAGTTCAATGAGTTCTAGTGAACTTACAAAACTGTACAATCATCACATTAGAATTTTAGAACACCCCTTCCTCCAATTCCCTAGAGCCCTTTTGCAGACAATCTCCCTTCCACATCTAGTCCCAAGCAACCACTGATCTACTTTCCATGTATCTAAATTTGTATTTTCTGGACAGTTTACATAAATGGAATCATACTATACTCATTTTTTGCATTTGGCTTTTTCACTTAGCATAATGTTTTCAAGAGTCATCGCTTTTGTAGCACATCTCAGTATATTGGTGTCCTCATTAGCATAATAATACCTTAGGCACATTGGAGCTTTAATAGTAAGTTTTTGAGACTGAACAACATAAGTGCTCCAACTTTGTTTTTCCTTTTCAAAATTGTTTTGGCTCTGCAAGATTATTTGTATTTCCATATAAGTTTTCTGATCAGGGGACTTCCCTGGTGGTCCAGTGGTTGAGAATCCGCCTCCAATGCAAGGGATATGGGTTCGATTCTTGGTTGGGGAACTAAGATCCCACATGCCGCGGGGCAACTAAGCCCGCGTACTGCAACTACTGAGGCTGCGTGTCACAACTACAGAGCCCACGTGCTCTGGAGCCCTCACGCAACAACTAGAAAGAAGCCTGTGCACTGCAGCAAAGAGCTGGGCACCACAACGAAAGATCCCACATGCTACAACTAAGACCCAACGCATCCAAAAATAAATAAATAAATAATTTTAAAAAAAATTTCTGATCAGCTTATCAATTTCTGCAAAAACTCGTCTGTTGGGATTTTGTTAAGAATTGTGTTGAATTAATCAGTTTTGGGGAAACTGCCATCTTAACAATATTGAGTCTTCCAATCTATGAACTTATAATGTGTATTTATTTATATTTTCTTTAATTTCTCTCAGCAATATTTTGTTTTCAGTGTATATATCTGGCACTACTTTTAAAAAAATATTTATTTATTTATTTTGGCTGTGCCCGGTCTTAGTTGTGGCACTCAGGATCTTAGTTGCGGCACTCGGGATCTTAGTTGCGGCATAAGGACTTCTTAGTTGCAGCATGTGAACTCGTGGTTGCGGCACGCATGCGGGATCTAGTTCCCCGACCAAGGATCGAACCCTGGGCCCCCTGCATTGGGGGTGTGGAGTCTTACCCACTGGACCACCAGGGAAGTTCCTGGCACTACTTTTGATAAATTCATTCCTAAGTATCTTGTTCTGTTTGATTCTAAGTTGAATTGTTTTCTTATTGTCCTTATCATCCTGGCTAGGACCTCCGGTACAGGGCTGAATAGAAGTGATGAGAGTAGATAGTCTTGGGAAGGGAAGCATTTAGTCCTCCCCCATTAAGACTGATGTTAGCTGTAGGTTGTTCATGGATGCCCTTTATCAGACTGAGAAGTACCCTTCTATTTGGTTTATTTTTATTTTTTTCGCGGTACGCGGGCCTCTCACTGTTGTGGCCTCTCCCGTTGCAGAGCGCAGGCTCCGGATGCGCAGGCTCAGCGGCCATGGCTCACGGGCCCAGCCGCTCCGCGGCATGTGGGATCTTCCCGGACCGGGGCACAAACCCCTGTCCCCTGCATCGGCAGGCGGACTCTCAACCACTGCGCCACCAGGGAAGCCCTATCTGGTTTATTGAAGGCTTTTATCATGAATGAATGTTAGATTTTTCTATATTATGGTAATGATCATGTAGTCTTTTACTTTATTTGACTTTATAAGTATAGTGTATTAAATTAATTAATGTTTGGATGCTAATTCAACCTTTCATACCTAGGACACAGGATATACTGGGAATACACTCGGTCAGGGTGTATAATCCTTTTTTCTATATTGATCAATTTGATTTGATAGAGTTTCGTTAAGAATTTTCGTGCTTGTGCTCATGAGGAATTTTGATCTGTAGTTTTCTGTTCATGTGATATCTTTGTCTGGCTTTGGTATCAGGGTAATGCGGCCATCACATGTGGGGGCTCTTTGTTACTGTAGCCTAACCTATCCTAGACTGAGTGATACAGCTGCTGAAAAGAATGATGCAGGTCTGTATTTACAACCTCCAAAATATAGTGTTAGGTGGTAAATGCATGTTACAAACTCTATGGTATATGGTGTGCTATGATTTGTATAAGGAAAAACAAATCTATAAACATATATACTTAGGCATAGCATTTCTCTGGAAGAACATGCAAGGAGTTGAAAATAAGTCTGCCTCTGTGAAAGAGCCACTGGGATAGAGGGAAGGAGACTTCTCTTTCCTGTTTATCCTTTCATAACTTTTGAATTGTGTACCATGTACAGGTATTACCTACAGACACACACACACACACACACACACACACACTTTTAGTTTATAAAAATATTTATAGTATAAGGAAGCATAGCCACAAACAAGCTGAAAGTCACAGAAACGAGCTTTGTCTGGGAAGAAACGCTGGAGCAGGGCATTGGGCATTGTTCTCGGCTCCGTGGCCTCCAAGCCCAACTCCTTGGTCCTCGCTAAGATTCTGTAAGAACCTTAACATTGTTTAAGGAGTTCCTTTTCTGATTAATATAACTTCAACTTAGAACCCAGACTGATGTGATTACAGGGATGCCTAAAGGGATGGCCAAAGGAATTATGTGTGTCTGAAAGATCCCTTAGTGACTATTACTCCAGGGTGCTTCCTACCACATACCACTGGTCATGAGAGAAAACCCTCCATCAATTAGTATATGCAGTACATTTTGCCTCGTGAACAAAGATTGTTCTTGGGAAATGACCAGCGATGCTAACGTTCCCTTCGTTTCCAAACAGGGGCCCTCACAGCTGCGCTTTGCAGATGGTGCACAACTTCTGCTATTTTTAGCCAAGAGCGCTCTAAGCTGAGGAAGCAGGTGCAGGACCGAAATTCCCCAGAGCCCTCTTCACTTCCTCAGTAATACCCTCACTTCTGGGCCAGAGATGCTGCACTGGCATCCACAGATCTGCATCAGCCCCCAGACTGGCTGTTGTCACACCCAGAGAGGACAAACTTTGGAGTTCTAGGAGACTAGCTCGAGTGAGAATAGCCATGGCCAGCCAAGGAGTCATTTATTAATAAAATGATATGTGGAGACTTCCCTGGCGGTCCAACAGTTGACTCTGTGCTTCCACTGCAGGGGGCGTGGGGTTTATCCCTCGTCGAGGAACTAAGATGCCACATGCCAGTGCGGCCAAAATAAATAAATAAATGAAATGATATGTAAATTAATACCTTACGTTAGCTATAAATAATTATGTATGAAAATTATAAAACATGGATTGGAAGATACAGCCCAAACTCATCAGGGCTGACTGAAGTCAGAGCACAGAACAGGAGAGGAATCAGGTTGGGGCGGTGATTAAAGGGTATGCCGGCTTCATGTATAATGTTTCACATTCGTTAATGAGAAGACAAGATGCAAATCAGACGAACATTAACAGTTATTAACTCTTGACATTGGGGGAACTCTCTGGCAGTCCAGTGGTTAGGACTCGGTGCTTTCAGTACCAAGGGCCTGAGTTCGATCCCTGGTTGGGGAGCTAAGATCCTGCAAGCCAGGCAGTGAAGCCAAAAAATCCCCAAAAATCTTGATGTTGGAAATGGGAGTATTTGCTAAATTTTTCCATATATTTTTCAGTATGTTTAGCTCAAAAAAAAAAAAAAACTAATAGAAAATTGAATATGTTCAGATTTTTAATTTAATTTAATTTAATTTTGGCCGCAGCCACACAGCTCGTGGGATCTTAGTTCCCTGACCAGGGGTTGAACCCACGCCCTTGGCAGTGAAAGCACAGAGTCCTAACCACTGGACCACCAGGGAATTCCTTTTTTTCTTTTTCTTTATTTCTTTTTTTAAAAAAAAATTTTTTAGAATGTGTTCAGATCTTACGCAAGAGGATTTTTTGCAGATTCCTGCAAAAAATGGAGACGCCTCTTCAGGCTTCACAAATTCACAGCAAGACAAGACCTAGAGCTTCCTCCTTCCTGTTCTTTTCCTGATGGAGCAATGGAGAGAATGGCTAGCTGTCTTCGATCTGTCAGCCACCTTGGCCTTTTGAAAATAACTAGCCGCTGGGTTCTGGAAGTGGGTTCTGGATGGGGGTTCAGCCTAGGATTAAGGGAAACATTGAGAATTTCCCTCCCCGTTCATGATGGCCCCGCCACTTCAGCAGGTCCTCTCTTTAGCTGGTATCTTTCAACCCATCTCTCAGCCCAGAGCTTACGTGGTCCAGCTCAGGAAGGAGGACATACAGACCCTCTCTCATACGCACACGTGCTCACATAGGTAGATGTGGCAGTCAACTTGGTCTTGACGTCAAATGTCTGTCCAACTGTGGGTCACAGTCAAAATGTCTGAGAGCCACTATCGTAAGTAATGCAAACATAACATGGCCGAATCAGAGATCTTTATTCCACTCATTTTCTTCTCTCTAAATGTCTGAAAAATGTCCCTCCCCCATTTTCTCCATCTCGGTAAATGACACCACCATCTGACCCAACTGCTTCAACCAAAGACCAGAGTGCTCTCTTCCCTCCCCCTCTACAACCCAGCCACCATCAGCTACAGAATAGATAACAGATAATTCTTTCATCGCAAGTATTGGTTTGTAAAACTTGTGTTTTGGACACAGACACGCATACCCACACACATAATATGCACACTCAATTGCAATATAAAATGTATTTCTTCCCTTTTCTTGAAAAGGAAGAATGTTACAAAGAGGTGGTTTTTATATTTTAAACCTCTCTAAGCAGGCTGGAAACATATGGAGCTCATAGATTCTTTATTTCCTTTTTTGTATTTTTAAATGTTTGGTATCCTCTTCATTCTGTCGTCTTTCGTTTTCTATTGCTAAGAAATCTGCTCCTTTTATGAGAAATAATTGATGGAAGATAGGAGGAAAGAGAGACTGTGGAAGGTATGGTGCATTTTTAGTTTGCTGTGTCCTTATTGATGAATGTGAGGACCAACTAGAAGTCTGCCCTGTGCTCTGGATTCCCCAGCTCTCCATCTAGATCCCCTGTGGCACTTCCCACTTTTGACCTTGTGCTGCAGTTACTGGAACACATGGTTTATCCTCTCTAATTAACTATACCCTGCTTGGGAAAGGTTCCTTCTATATTTTACCTGTGTTCCCCCCCCACCCCGCCCCATCATCAGAGAGACTAACACAGTCCATTACAAAAATCTTTTGAAGGGAACCCTCCTATACTGTTGGTGGGAATGTAAGTTGGTGCAGCCACTATGGAAAACAGTATGAAGGTTCCTCAAAAAACTAAAAATAGAATTACCATATAATCCAGCAATCCCACTCCTGAGCATATATCCAGACAAAACTATCATTCAAAACGATACATGCACCTCTATGTTCATAGCAGCACTATTCGCAATAGCCAAGACATGGAAGCAACCTAAATGTCGCTCGACAGACGAATGGATAAAGAAGATGTGGTACATACAGACAATGGAATATTACTCAGCCATAAAAAAGAATGAAATAATGCCATTGGCAGCAACATGGATAGACCTAGAGATTATCATACTAAGTGAAGTAAGTCAGAAAGAGAAAGACAAATACCATATGATATCACTTACATGGAGAATCTAAAATATGGCACAAATGAACCTATCTACAAAACAGAATCAGACACACGGACACAGAGAACAGACTTGTGGTTGCCAAAGGAGAGGGAGTTGGGGGAGGGAAGAATTAGGAGGTTGGGGTTAGCAGAAGGAAACTATTATATATAGGATGGATAACCAACAAGGTCCTACTGTATAGCACAAGAAACTATATTCAATATCCAATGATAAACCATAATGGAAAAGAATGTAAAAAAAGAATATATATATGTATAACTGAATCACCTTGCTGAACAGCAGAAATTAACACAACATTGTAAATCAACTATACTTCAATATGAATAAATTTATTTTATTTTTATTTTTGGCTGCATTGGGTCTTTGTTGCTGTGTGCAGGCTTTCTCTAGTTATGGCGAGCGGGAGCTACTCTTTGTTGTGGTGCGCTGGCTTCTCATTGCGGTGGCTTCTCTTGTTGCGGAGCACGGGCTTTAGGCACGCGGGCTCAGTAGTTGTGGCGCACGGGCTTAGTTGCTCCGCAGCATGTGGGATCTTCCTAGACCAGGGCTCGACCCCGTGTCCCCTGCATCGGCAGGCGGATTCTTAACCACTGAGCCACCAGGTAAGTGCCATAAATAAATAAGTAAATAAACAAATAAATCTTTTGAGTGACTGCCTAATTCTAAATGCCTTCCTTCCTCCCTTCCTTCTATCCTTCCTTCCCTCCCGCCTTTCTTCCTTAGAGAGCTGGAAAGCCGTGCTTTAAGAAACTCTGCTTTCAGCTGGAATCCAGAACCAAAGGGGCAAGGCCTTTGGTCCAGAGAGCATCGCCCCGTGGCCCCTGCCCTTGTCGATCTGGTAAACAGGCCTGCAGAGAATAAACTGTACAGTGGGCATGAACAAGGTAAAGAGAGACAACGCTTGTCAAAGTGGGCACAAGCAGAGTTTGCCAAGTGTCCTTGCCGATGTGAGGGAAGAAATCCCTTTATCTCATTCCTGTGGGGAAATTTCTCTTCCAGTGAGTTTGGAATGACACTAACCTCTAAGGTTATTTCCAACACTCACTCACAGAAATGAGCAACGGCAGCCTAAGGCCCGTCCTGGAGTCATGAATCAACTTTACGTGCCAGCAGAGGTCACTGGTACACCTCAGCACTCTAGTGCTTTATCTCTTAGGGAGTTCAACTTGACTGCCAGGGAATCTAATACACATGCGAAGAGAGCCAGTGAAAATAAGGTGAAAGTGCATCGTCTCACTCTACGGAGAAAATATCTGAGGCAGAGCCAGAGAAACCGTATAGAGACACATCGTTTTTATTTGCCAGATAATGGGGCGTAGGGCAGTGATTACGGTTTCTTTATGTCTCACGTGGCTCCAAGTGCAACCACCAGCAATCAACAAATAATTTTTAATAATAATAATAATGTTATATCCAAGAGCAATAAATCCTCTAACTTTGCCCATTGAACGTAGCCTGTAAACCATTTCTTGAAATTGCTTTCCAGCAAGTTTCAAACACGATTCTATTAAACCATTAAATAAAACAGAAGAGACGGTGTCATAAAGTGAGAGTGAGGATTATGTCAAAGGAGGTTAGAGGCTAAATTTATAGTATCTAAATTTTCTTGAGGAAGCAAGTGATAAAATTTTACTAAGCACAACTGTTAAGTTATATAAAATATTCTCTGGTTGGAATCACATTTTGTCCAAAAGTACTTCTTTATCTCAAGGGGGTGGTAAGATGATATGAAATATTTTAACAAGGGAAATAGAAAGATTGAAAATAATCACGGAGAACTAAAGTGAACTTCACCTACTAAAAAAAATAAAACACTTCACAATTTTATTTTATTTATTTATTTATTGGCTGCGCTGGGCCTTCGTTGCTGCGCGTGAGCTTTCTCTAGGTGTAGCGAGAGGGGGCTACTCTTCATTGTGGTGTGCAGGCTTCTCACTGCGGTGGCTTCTCTTGTTATGGAGCATGGACTCTAGGCACACGGGCTTCAGTAGTTGTGGCATGCAGGCTCAGTAGTTGTGGCACACGGGCTTAGTTGCTCCGCAGCACGTGGGATCTTCCTGGACCAGGGCTCGAACCCATGTTTCATGAACTGGCAGGCGGATTTTTAACCACTGCGCCACCAGGGGAGCCCCACTTCAAAATTTTAGAATTTCAGGGACAGAAACTGGGTTTGTCCTGTCTGAATATATTTTAAGCTCACAGATGAAGACAAGGTTGCTGGTATTTAGAACTTTTAATTTTCATATATTGAACATAATTTTTTTAAAATATGATTTGGGTCAGAGGCCAACTTCTTGCAAAAAAAAATTTTTTTAGATTGTTTCCCATCATTTAATCAGAAAGGCTTTGAATATACTGAAAGACTCCACAAAATTCTGATGTTAGTAACTTTAAAAATTTTTTAATTACTTAATTAAATTATTTTAAATGGTTTTTTAATTGAAGTATAGCTGATTTAATGATATTAGTAACTTTTAAAGGACTATTTGGTGGTAGACTCAAGAGGAAAAAACTGATACAGGAAGAGCATATATGTAAAAGCAAACAGTGAGAAATAGGAAATATAAATGCAATAGACAGTCTCATCAGGTACACAGCCGGCCACCCCAGAGAGAACTTGGAGATGGGAAAGTGGGGGTGGGGTGGGTTGTAGGATACACCATAAAGATATTTTATAGAAAAAATATGCTAATTATCATACTAAGTGAAGTCAGACAGAGAAAGACAAATATAACATGATATCACATATATGTGGAATCTAAAACTTTTACAAATGAGTCTACACACAAAACAAATAGACCCACAGACATACAAAACAAACTTATGGCTACCAAAGGGGAAAGAGAGGGGAGGGATAAATTAGGAATATGGAATTAAGAGATACCAACTACTCTACATGAACTAGATAAACAACAAGGACCTACTATATAGCATAGGGAACTATATTCAATAGCTTATAATAACCTATAATGGAAAAGAATCTGAAAAAGAATATATATATATGTCCCTGAATCACTTTGCTGTACACTTAAACTAACACAATATTGTAAATCAACTACAGAGCAATTAAAAAAAGAAAAAAAGTATGTTAAAACAGAAACTCACAACAGATAATGTCGTCTGTACAATAGGATCAGATACTGATATTATTTTTTAATAAAAATATTGCAGCACTTCCCTGGTGGTGCAGTGGTTAAGAATCTGCCTGCCAATGCAGGGGACACGGGTTCGAGCCCTGGCCCGGGAAGATCCCATATGCGGTGGAGCAACTAAGCCTGTGCACCACAACTACTGAGCCTGTGTGCTGCAACTACTGAATCCCGAGCACCTGCAGCCCATGCTCTGCAACAAGCCCACGTGCGACAACTAGAGAAAGCCTGCACGCAGCAACAGAGACCCAATGCAGCCAAAAATAAATAAATAAATAAATTTATTTTTTTAAAAAAATTATACATATATATATAAAGAGAGAGAGAGAGAGAGAGAGAGAGAAATAACAATGATTGGAAGAGCCCTTAAGAGTATATCCATTCATTCTATCCCTCAACCTTCTGGCAGGAAGAGAACTCAAGCTATCTTCGCAGATTTAACAAGCAAAAAATAAAAGGCAAATTCATAGAGACAGAAAATAAAACAGAGGTTAAAATTCTACGTTATGATGTTTACCATCTTAAGCATTTCTAAGTGTGCAGTCCGGTGGCATTAAGTACATTCACATTGCTGTGCAACCATCACCTCCATCCATCTCCAGAACTCTTCATCTTGTAAAACTGAAACTCTGTGCCCATTAAACACTAACCCCCTGTCCTCCTCGCCTCCACCTCTGATAACTAACCACCATTCTACTTTCTGTCTCTATGAATTTGACTACTCCAGGTACGGCATTATGGGGGTTTTTTTAAAGCTTTTTTTAAAAATTGAATTTGTTTTGCATATCCTTTATTTTATTTATGCATTTAATTTTTTCGTCCGCTCCATGTGGCATGTGGGATCTTAGTTCCCCGACCAGGAATTCAACCCGTGTCCCCTGCAGTGGAAGCGCAGAGTCTTAACCGCTGGACCGCCAGGGAAGTCCCTCATTATGTTACATATATTTTACCACAAAAAAAAAAAATTTTAAGGAAAAAATGAGAAACTTTTCCCTCCTTTCCATCCCAATTGCCCCACCCTGGCCAGACCACCATTTTTGTCTTATGCATTATAGATGGTGGTGGTAGCCCCATAACTAGTCTCCATTCCAGAGTCACGACTCTGAGCCAGGACCCCCTCACCTCTCCATTTCCACTCTGAAACTGTCAAGAGTTTACTAATTCCTACATAATCAAATACAAAATCCTTAGATTGCCTCAAGGCTAACAGGGGGTAAACCCCCAGCACCTCCCAACTTGCTAAGATGCTGCTCCTTCAGAATGACACAGGGAGACAAGTGAAAGGTAGAGGTCACACAGTAAAGTCTGAAAGAAAAAAAAAAAAAAGACCTTCCCACTGAATGCTGTGTTTGAACAGACACTGATTGTAAAACACACTCATGATGGTACCCACTCAGCTCTCTGCACCATGGACAGCCACAAAGTAGATGACTTATCCCCCCATTCTGACCAAACACCTAGGCAGAAGTCCTGCTAGTTTAGGCAAGCTAGCTTGATCTAAACTGGTATGAACCACCTACTGTATAGGACAAAGAACTCTACCCAGTACTCTGTAATGACCTATTTGGGGAAAGAATCTAAAAAAGAGTGGATATATGTATATGCATAACTGATTCACTTTGCTGTACACCTGAAACTAACAGGACATTGTAAATCAACTATACTGCAATAAAAATCTTTTAAAATAAAAATTAAAAAAAATAAACTGGTCTAAACCAAAGTTGGGCCTCACTGTCTGGCACCCTCCCCATTCAATTACAACAACTACCGTTACTGATGCGCCCGCTGCATCTTGGGAGGTGAGCATCCTCTCAGGCAGCAACCCCAGAACAATAAGTGCTAGAAGAAAGGGCCCCCCATGCACCCCATCTGACAGACGATGTGCCTCTGGGCTCACTAGGAGGGCTGGGCAGCAAGCAGGAGGCAGATGGACCTCTCACTCCACTGGGCAGCTTCCTGGACTGGTTCTGCAGTCGGAGAATCTTAGAATGTGAGCAGAAAAAAGTTTTGCTTCTGTCAGAAGAAAGCCTCACAGAGACTTCCCTGGTGGTGCAGTGGTTAAGAATCCACCTGCCGACGCAGGGGACATGGGTTTGATCCCTGATCCAGGAAGATCCCACATGCTACGGAGCAACTAAGCCCGTGCGCCACAACTACTAAGCCTGAGCTCTAGAGCCCAGGAGCCACAACTACTGAAGCCTGCGCGCCTAGAGCCCGTGCTCTACAACAAGAGAAGCCACCTCAATGAGAAGCTCGTGCACCGTTAGGAAGAGTAGCCCCCCGCTCGCCACAACTAGAGAAAGCCCACTCACAGCAACGAAGACCCAATGCAGCCAAAAAAAAGAAGAACGTCTCATGGTCACCAGAAATTGTTTTGGAAAACAGTGCAGTCCAGTTCTCCATCAGCCTGAAGGGAGAAATCTGACACCTCCCTCAATGAAGGGGGTAAGAACAGTCCAGTCACCTGACCGGCGACCACCTCCTCATTCACAGAGGAGAGAATCTATACATCCTAGAAGAGATTCTGAAGCTTTCAAGGGAAAGGGAGCATCATTCTGAGGACTTCGGGGGGGAAAAAAAAGTGTTTTTATATAAGAGCAAAAAAGTTGTTTATAAAATACCTAAAAGATCTGGAGTAATGTAGCAGAGATAAGGGAGTTGCACTGAGAGTTCCAGAGATTTGCAAAAGGGTCCTCTTGAGATTTCGGCAAAGTGCGGATTTCTGCCTGAATCTAGGGGGAAAACCACCAGAAAGAAGTAGGTGGACATATCTAAAAAATCAGAAGTACTGATACGTGGGTGGGCCTCAAAAACATTATGGTCAGTGAAAGAAGCCAGGCACAAAGGACTGGGTACTATATGATTCCATTACATGAAAGGTCCAGAAAGAACAAATCTACAGATAAAGAAAGCAGACCAGTGGTTGCCTGGGGCTGAAGGTGGGAATGAGGGCTGACTGCAAACAGGCAGGAGTTATAAAATGGCATGATGGAAATGGGCTAAAATGGATTGTGGTGACGTGTGCACAACTCAGTGCATTTACTAAAAATCACTGAATTGTACATTTAACCATGGATGAATTTCACAGTAGCTAAATTATAACTCAATAAAGCTGTTCAAAAAAAAAAAAACAAAAACCATATCCTAGACAAGAGGAGTAAAATAAATGGACAAAAAGCCTTATCTAGAAGTTAAGATGAACTAAAAGACTACTCCAAGTAAACTACAAAGACAAAATAAAAAATTAGTAACAATCTAGAAAACAGTAAGATTAATATAAAAATTTTAGGAGCTATTAAAGAATTAATAAAGAGCTAAACTTCAGAAAAAAATGTATTTTAAAAAAAGAAGAAAAGAACATAGAAATTTTAAAGGAGATGTAAAAAGACAAACTGAGGCTTATTGAAATTTTTGAGTTTGAGCAAAAATTGGTTCAAACCAGGCAGCATCCATCTAGCAGAGAGAAAGGAGCTCTGAGAAGCTACACAGGATAAAAGACTTTTTTTTTAAATTGAAGTACAATTGACTTACAATATTATATTAGTTTCAGATGTACAACATAGTGAGTCGATATTTTTATACCTTACAAAATGATCACCAAGATAAGTACAGTAACCATCTGTCACCATACAAAGTTATTACAATATTATTCATGATATTCCCAATTCTACACATTATATCCCTGTGACTTATTTATTTTACAACTGGAAGCTTGTACCTCAATCTCCCTCACCTACTTCATTCATCTCCTACCCCTTCCCTTGTCAATCACCAGTTTGTTCTCTGTATCTATGAGTCAGTCTGTTTCTGTTTTGTTATATTTGTTCATTTGCTTTGTTTTTAGATTCCACATATAAGTGAAATTATACAGTATTTGTCTTTCTCAGTCTGACTTATTTCACTGTGCATAATATCCCCTAGGTCCATCCATGTTGTTGCAAATGGCAAGATTTCATTCTTTTTTACAACTGAGTAATGAAATGAAAGGCTTTTGTAGCCAGAAGGGAGCAGGAATAAGGAAGCTATACTAGGCAAAAAAGTGCGTTGGTGGGACTTTCCTGGTGGCGCAGTGGTTGAGAGTCTGCCTGCCGATGCAGGGGACACGGTTTCGTGCCCTGGTCCGGGAAGATCCCACATGCCGCTAGAGCGGCTGGGCCCGTGAGCCACGGCGGCTGAGCCTGCGCGTCCGGAGCCTGTGCTCCACAACGGGAGAGGCCACAACAGTGAGCAGGCCCGCGTACCGGAAAAAAAAAAAAAGTTCGTTGGTAATCGCTGTCACTTTCCTTTAGGGCACGGCAGGGTCTATCAAGCAGATGACCTAATGGTAATGGTGTTGATCAGGTGATTCCGGACTGACTAGTTTAAGATTCCTGGAATTCCCTGGTGGTCCAGTAGTTAGGACTCTGAGCTCTCACTGCCAGGGCCCGGGGTTCAATCCCTGATTGGGAACTAAGATAAAACAAGCCACGCAGTGCCGCCAAAAAAGTAAAAAAAAAAAAACAAAACAAAAACAAAAGAGATTCCATTTCTGGGAGAGGCTGAAACTGTAATTAAGTTAAGACTCTTTGGTATCATTGGGTGTGGCATAAGCAACTACATTTTGGGCCTGTTGTGTTGTTTTTAACATAGGTATAAAAACAAAGATGTAGGATTTTTTTTTTAAACTTAAGACAGAAGAAATACCCCTTAATGTTAAGAGTGATTCTCTCTCTTTAAGTTGACTATAAGTGGTATTTATTTTCTCCTTACTTTTCCAAATTCCCTGTAATAACACAATTTTGATTATAAATACTATTATACGTGTGCATGTTTATAAGTAATGATTTTTAAACTTTTAAGTGAATGGATGATCTTCTAGAAAATACAAATTACCCAGATTGCTTTAAGAAGAAACAATAACCAACAAGGACCTAGTGTATAGCACAGGGAACTATACTCAATATTTTTTAATAATCTATAAGGGAAAAGAATCTGAAAAAGAAAAAAAAAATATATATATATATATACATATATGTATAACTGAATCACTTTGCTGTACACCTGAAACTAACACAACATTGTAAACCAACTATACTTCAATTTAATAGAAAATAAACAGGAACTCCCTGGCGGTCCAGTGGTTAGAACTCAATGCTTTCACTGAGAGGGCCTGGTTGGGGAACTAAGATCCCAGAAGCCATGCAGTGCAGCAAAAAAAAAAAAAAAAAGTAATAAAATAATAATAAGTAAATAAAATACAGAAACAAAAAGGTATATTTGAAAATATTTAAAGTTTACAATTCAAAATGTTCTTATATTAGTATTATGTATTTTTTCTCGTGTGTGTGTGTGTTGTGTGCATGTGTTTGGACAACACTCTAGGCCCCAAATTAAAACAGTCGTGTGGACGGAACACACCCTCCCCCACCCCCACCCCATCTTGATGTGGTCACCTGGCTGTGACTACATTCAGTCAAACAAGAAGAATGGATAAACCCCGCTGTCATCTGGTTGTTGCAGGTTGTGTACTTAGGGAAGCAGTTGCTAGGATGGAGCGGGGAATGCACGAGATTTACTGGGAGTGACACTGGCAAGAGAAAAAAGGGGAGGAAGCAGGGTTGGGCAGGGTGAGATCTCAGACTGACTGTGAGGCAGACCTGGCAACATTTCTCCCTGTAGAGACATCCTCTGTAGGATGGAATTGGCCAAGACCTCCTATCGCTGTCTTAACTGGTCATTGGCCAGGGGATGCCCCAGGAGAGAGAATCTCAACTTAAAAGCTGATGCAGGTATCCAGGATATATAAAGAACCCTTCCAATTCAACAAGAAAAAGACAACGCAATTTAAAAATGGGCAAAGAGGGGAATTCCCTGGCGGTTCCGTGGTTAGGACACAGCGCTTTCATTGCCCTGGCCCCGATTCGAATCCTGGTCGGGGAACTAAGATCCCGTAAGCTTCAAGGCCGCCCCCCGGCAGGGGGGGGCATGCTACCCACCACCGGCCAAAAAAAACTAAAAAAGAAAAATGGGCAAAGAATGTGAAAAGACATTTTTCCAAAGATATACGAATGGCTAAGGAACAAATGAAAACGTGTTCAACATCATTGATAAATGGAATATTTATACATGGAATATTTCCTGCCATATCAGTAAACAAAGGATGTCACAGTCATCAACGTTTGCAGCCCTCCAATGTGAGCCGGTGAGCTGGGAGGAAACTCAGGTCTGAAAAGAATACCTGCCATCTAGCGGCCATCAGACTGCGGCCACTCCCTGCGGTGAGCCTTGAGGAAACTCAGGAGGTGAAAATACAGGATGAGAAAATACAGGATGCTGGCCCCAGATAGCTGAGGTGCATAACAGAGGAATGATTTCAGTAAGCCCAGACTCCTGCATCTTTCCATACATAGAAAAGCGCTAAATTCCTTACCTTGAGATATCTGGTTTTCTTCAATTAACAATCTTTTGAGGTTCCCGACTACCTGCCCTTTGTTGCAAAACTCCTCTATATCCTGGTCCCTCCCCTCGCCTCCTCGGAGCATTTTCTCAGAGTTATCCGAAATGCTGTCTCCCGGGCTGAAGTCCTCATTTTGCCCCAAATAAAACTTAACTCGCAACTCGCACGTTGTGCATTTTTTTAGGTCAACATCATTAATCATTAGGGAAATGCAAATCAAAACCACAATGAGATACCACTGTCCACCCTCTAGGATGGCTATGATCAAAATGACAGATAATAAGTGCTGGTGAGGATGCGGAAAAATTGGAAACCTTATACATTGCTGGTGGAAATGTGAAAGGGCGTAGCCACTGTGGAAGACAGTTTGGTGGTTCCTCAGTAAGTTAAACATAAAATTACCATATGACCCCGAAATTCCATTCCTAAGTTAATATATCCAAAAGAATTGAAAACAGGTGTTCAAACAAAAACTTACACACAAATATTCACAGCAGCACTAATCACAATGGCCAATAGAGGAACCTTGTATATACGCTGAGCGAAAGAAACCAGATACAAAAGGCCGTATCTTCCATGTATTTGAAATATCCAGAGTAGGCAAATCCATAGAGACGGAAAGTAGATGGAAAGTCGCCAGGAGCTGGGGGAGGGAGCAAAAGGGAACTGACTGCCTGATGCATTGGGGGTTTCCTTGTGGGGCGATGAAATGTTCTGGACCTAGATAAAGGTGATGGCTGCACAATATTGTGAATGGACTAAACACCACTGATGGTAAATTTTACATTATGTTTATTTTACTACAATTGGGGGTGGGGGGGGGGGAAGAAAAAAGCTGAGGCAGATTCTGAAGAAGCTAGAAGCTGGAAGCTGCCAGACAAGCACACTTCTCAGAGCTGGGCAACCAGCCCTTCCCTGAAAGGGGATGTGAGCTGTGCACCTCTGTGCCTGCCTCACCAGGCTTGTAATGGGAATGTTTTCAGTATACGAGGTGATCACTGCTCTCCCTCTTCACTCTTACCCCTCGGACCTTCTCCAGGCTGAGGAGTTGTCTTTTCCTCTGCACTGCCTCAGGGAAGGGATGACTCAGGACCTGAGTCCAATCTTTACCTTTGAGTTTGGAAAAGAGAGGTCCTCTGGGCATAAATACAAAAGGTTTTGGAAGAATGTGGTCAAATTCACATTCCGAGTCCCAGGGGTTTACTGTTGGGTTAGATCTTAAGGAATCCTTGCTTGGGGTGGAAAGAAGGTAAGGGAGAGTGGTTAAAATTATTTGCTGAAAGAATGGTATCTCTCAACTTTATTTGAAATAGCAATTCAATGCAGCCTCTACTTGAATCTTGCAGGGGAGGGAACCTGGTTTTTGAGGGCAAAGGGAGTGAGGGAGAGCTGCCAGATAGATTTGGAAGTTCTAGAGGGGAAGGAGCCTGATTGTTACCTCTGAAGTCCTGAGCTGTCTCTGTGCAGCTGGCCTGGCACAGGAGTGAAACGCAGTAGGTAGACAGAGAAGATCCCAAAGCACCTCCCAGAGCTCCCTGCAGCCCCAGGGAGGTGCAGGAGAGGAGCCAAAATGCACCCCACCCCCACATGCCCTGTGAAGGGGGCAGTTTTAGGTGAACTAGAGCCAAGCTCAAGAAGCCCAGCAGTAAGGGACAACATGGCACACCCAGCTGGAATCACATCCCAGGACAAATCGGGTACAGGCACATCTGGGCCGATGCCAGCTGGGATGGAAGTTAGCCCTGACCTCGCTCCCTCCCCACTGCATACGCCCCGGAGGAGGGAGGAGGGGGGACTGAGCTCACTCCTGGTGAGTGACCCAGAGTGGCAGAGAACTGCCAGAATTGAGATTAAGTCTCCACGCCCTGATGGAATTTCTCAAAAGAAAGATCAGATTGACTCACAGAAAAACAAAGTTCTATTTCTTCTGTGATGTGTGGCTTCAGATGTGGCGCCTGCCACAAAGGCAGTAAAGATTTTTCAAACTGGGGCTCTGGTCCGCATTCACAGCCCCATTTTCTACTCTGCACGGGAAATTCCAGCAGCACAGACCACCCGGCAGCTGGAAGCGCACCACATGCTCTTGTGCTTTCTCAGCAGACCTGTGACAAGTGTTTAAATGGCCATATGCCTTCCATTAAGAGGTGAGGGTCTCTGTCCTTTCCTATTGAAACTGAGCTAGCTCACCTTGGTGCCTCTTTTGTAAACCATAGGATGTGGTGGAAGTGACACGCTGTGACTTCCAAAGCTAGGTCAGAAAACTCCATGCAGCTTCTGCCTGGTTCTCTGGAAACACTCGTTTTTGGAGCCCTGGGCCACCAAGTTGGAAACCTGACCATCCTGAGGCCGGCCACCATGTCGTGAGGAAGACCCTGCCATACAGAGAGGCCACTGTCAGGTATCCTGCTGACAACCCCAACTAAGGTCACATCCAGTAGGCAGTATCAACTGCCACCCCTGTGAGTGAAGATGCTTCCAGATAATTCCAGCCCCCAGCTGTGGGGTCACCTGCAGCCTTGAAGTCTTTCTATTGGGGAACCTAGATACCGTTGTCTCCATTGTACTCTTGTTGAATTGCTGATGCAGAGGGTCTGTGAGCATAATAAAATGATTCTTTTTGGCTACTAAGTTTTAGGGCAGCTTATTATGCAGTAGTAGGAACTAGAACATACCATTTTTTTCCATTTTGAGGGGTCAAAGTCCTATTCTTCCTTAAAAAGGCAACAAAAGCAACCCCACCCCACCCCACCCCCTGTGCACCACCAGTTCCAGGGTCAGAATTGATCCTGTGGTCAGCCTGCTGGGATGCTTAGTGGCACACGGCTGCCCCTCCCTTCCCTGAGCTGCCGCACTTAGTGGAGAGCCCTTCACGTTGCAGGATCTCACAGATGATTTGTTGAAAGAATCTTATAGGGAATTTCCTGGCGGTCCAGTAGTTAGGACTCGGTGCTTTCACACAAACAGCGCAGCGCGGTCAAAAAAAAAAAAAAAAAAAAAGAATCTTACTTGAAATAACAATTCAATGCAGCCTCTCCTGGAAATTTGCAGGAACGGGAACCTGATTTTGGAGGGCAAACTAGGCTTACTTCTGAATGAACAGCCTGCTTTGAAAGGCTCCAGAGTAACCTAATTGTGTATTCCGTTTAAAATTAATTTACAGTGTGAGATAAATTACAGTATTGTATTTAATTTCCCTTAACCTGCATTTTTCGTTGTTGTTGCATGCCTTGCCTTTTGAGATGACACAGGGCTGGTGCCAGGAGCTGGGGTGAGTGAGAAAGTCCGGGTGGAGCCTTGAGTGGTTTCCTAAAGGCACTTAGGAGTGTGGTTCCTGCCAGAGAACATTCCTACTCCCTCTGCATGAAGGCTCGGTTGGGCTTCTCCCGGAGGCAGGAAAACGCTTGTGAGTCACTTAGGAGCTAGATTCCATTAATGAATATCAAAAGTAAATTTTAGTAGGAGCTGTTATGGTGATTATGATAAGGGTAAACTGATAATTGCGTTAATGCTAACAGATCAATCTGCAAAGAGCCGGCAGAGACGGTTGTGAAAGAGCCATATCGAGGGCGCAGAAGGTGAACCTCTGTGTACACAGCAGAGTCATCAGGAAATGGACACAACGTCAACAAGGGAAGGGCTGCAAGCTTGGCTTTCTACCTGGTGGGGGGAGGAGGGGCGGTGATGTTCCCAACTGATAGCGTTCAGCCTGCAGCCAGAGTTGACAAGCACTTTTAGAGGCGGTACTGGCCCTGCAGCTCGAAAATTCCGTCAGCCTCTCAGATTTCCCGCGCGATCTTCCTCGAAGGGGAACTGGGGGAAAGTGGTGTTCTCCTCTCTACCTCCTCCACAGGGCTGACTCAGCAGCACGAAACAAAATCGCAGAAAGAATAAATGTGATTGGGACTTACCTGGTGGCGCAGTGGTTAGGAATCCTCCTGCCAATGCAGGGGACACGGGTTAGAGCCCTGGTCCAGGAAGATCCCACATGCCGCGGAGCAACTAAGCTCGTGTGCCACAACTGCTGAGCCTTCGCTCTAGAGCCCGCGAGCCACAACTACTGAACCCACGTGCCACAACTGCTGAGGGTCACATGCCTAGAGCCCGTGCCCCACAACAAGAGAAGCCACCGCAATGAGAAGCCCGCGCACCGCAACTGGGGAAAGCCCGCGCGCAGCAACGAGGACCAAACACAGCCATAAATTAATTAATTAATTTAAAAAAAAAGAATAAATGTGATTATTCAAGGCTTAAAAAAAAAAAAATCCGGAATCTTAGCTCTACTGTTTGTCCTGAACCCACTTTCTTGTAGCTTCTTATTTCTTAGTTACAATACAGAAAATCTTTGCATTGCAAAAATGGGGTCCTCCATATATGAAAACACTGCTTGCTTTAAATATCCATCGACAGATGACTGGATAACGAAGATGTGGTACATATATATAACGGAATATTACTCAGCCATAAAAAGAAATGAAATTGGGTCATTTGTAGAGATGTGGATGGACCTAGACAGAGTCTGTTGTACACAGTGAAGTAAGTCAGAAAGAGAAAAATAAATATCGTATATTAATGCATATATGTAGAATCTAGAAAAATGGTACAGATGAACATATTTGCAGGGCAGGAATAGAAATGCAGATGTAGAGACGTGTGGACACAAAGGGGGAAGGGGAGGGTGGGATGAATTGGGAGATTAGGATTGACATAAATACACTACCATGTGTAAAATAGATAGCTAGTGGGAACCTGCTGTATAGCACAGGGAGCTCAGCTTGGTGCTCTGTGATGACCTAGATGGGTGGGATGGGTGGGGAAGGAGGTCCAAGAGGGAGGAGATATATGTATACATATAGCTGATTCACTCCACTGTACTGCAGAACTAACACAACATTGTAAAGCAATTATACTCCAATTAAAAAAAATAATAACTGACACTCCACAGAATCCGTTTGGATGTACCCATCTCTCCCCTTTGCTTATCCCCCACTCCTGGTGGCTTTAGTTCTTCCATCTTCTTTAGACTCCTACTTCTCTCTACCTTTCCCTATCAAAAAAAAAAAAAAAAGATCAGAGATCTTCACTTTAAATGAAACCCACTTAATATAGTAACTCTTCTGGGCATCTGCAACTAAGACTTTCTGCAAAATGAGTAGCTCTACTTCCTGTGAAACTAATGCTGCTTCCACGGCAGGCAGATGGCAGAGTGATGAGGATGCGGGAATGAGGAAGAGAGGCAGGAGGCCTTCCGTGTTCTAAACTGTAAATGTCTAAGACTGGCCCCAGAGGTAAACCAGACAACCACTCCTCCAACCTGTTCAGCCAGCATTTGTCCCTCACCAACCAGTGTTGTTCACTCTCATCTACATGATTTCACGTGCGCCTGACAAGAATCGAATGGTGGGTACTCTTATTATCCCCATTTGACAGATGTGGAAATTGAGAGTTGTGGAACACAGAGTTCAGTGAAAACAAAGGTACAGCTAATAAATGGAGGCGCAGGGGCATGAACGTAGGCAGTCTGACCCCACACCTGCTCCTCTGACCACTGCGCCGGGCAACATCTATTAGATTTTCCTTTCCTTTTCCTTCTCCCCAATCTCGATAGGTATCCCCCTCCCACCTCTCCACTCCCAACATCCAAAACTTCAAAGATCCAGAACCCATTCTCACACCTACCTGCTCTCCTGCACATCGTCATGGTAGCCTGGCTCTTTCCTCCATGCCCCAACCCCACATCCCACTGCCAACTGATCCAGCCATTGCCCCGGGATCGGTAATATCTGCTCTACACTGTCTACCACCTGTTGGCCCCCATGGGGGTGAAAGGGAAACGTGGAGCCTCAGGTCGGGGCACCAGCCCAGGAGAGGAGCAGCTGAGACACACGTACTTAGCTCTGGAGCCTGAGGAAAGTAACCGATGCAAAGAAACCAGTCTGAGGTGAGAATGACCTTGATCTTTTATTGCATTGACTTGTGTGGGTATGGTGATAGGAATCATTCAAAGGATTAATAATTCATGGCGTTATCAGGAAACCATTGATATTCAAAAATTATCTAATAGCATTCTCAAGATCTGTGCATTTCACTGCATATAAATTTTACCTCAAAAAAAAATCTGTGGGCTTCCCTGGTGGCGCAGTGGTTGAGAGTCCGCCTGCCGATGCAGGGATGCGGGTTCGTGCCCCAGTCCGGGAATATCCCACATGCCGCAGAGCGGCTGGGCCCGTGAGCCGTGACCGCTGAGCCTGCGCGTCCGGAGCCTGTGCTCCGCAACGGGAGAGGCCACAGCGGTGAGAGGCCCGCATACCGCAAAAAAAAAAAAAAAATCTGTAACCAAACCTTGAACTCTAATTAATGATATGCATGGGATTGTCCCAATGTCTGCAACTTTGAAATGCATTAAAAATCAGGTGGGGGGGACTTCCCTGGTGGAACAGTGGTTAAAAATCCACCTGTCAATGTAGGGGACACGTGTTCGAGTCCCGGTCCAGGAAGATCCCACATGCCGTGGAGCAACTAAGCCCGTGTGCCACAACTACTGAGCCTGTGCTCTACAGCCCGCAAGCCACAACTACTGAGCCCGTGTGCCACAACTACTGAAGGCTGAGTGCCTAGAGCCTGTGCTCTGCAACAAGAGAAGCCACCGCAATAAGAAGCCCACGCACCGCAACGAAGAGTACCCTCACTCGTGGCAATTAGAGAAAGCACGCACGCAGCAACAAAGACCCAACGCAGACATTAATTAATTAATTTTTAAAAATCAGATAGGGAATTCCCTGGCGGTCCAGTGGTTAGGACTCTGAGCTTCCATTGCCATGGGCCTGGGTTCAATCCCTGGTCAGGGAACTAAGATCCCACAAGCCGTGTGGTGCAGCCAAAAACACACAAAACAAAACAAAACAAATCAGATAAATTGATGATGGCTAACTGGATATGCATGTGCTAAAGCAGCTTTAGCAAAATGTTGTCAGTTACAGAATCTAATCCGTGGGGGTATGGGTGCTCTCTGTAAAACTCTTTCAACTTTTCTGTATGTTTCAAAATTTTCATGATGAGATATCCAGACAAAAACATTGACATAAATATGATTATAGATAACTAACAAATTGAGAAGAAAAAAAACACGAAAAATGTGTTTTAATTATAGAAAAGTATGGCCTTTTTTTTTTTTTTTTTTTTGGCCTTTTTTGAGTCCTGACTACTTCTGTATGTTTTAACTGGTTCTGAATCAGTAAGCATACATCAAACAAACTTGCTGGACTATTTGATTATAATATTATACTCTTGGCTTCAGGTAGCGTGATACCTGTTCAGGCAGACAGTCTGATTGTCACCTTTAAAAAATGTATCAGGACAGGACTTCCTTGGTGATTCAGTGGTTAGGACTTGAGCTTCCACTGCACGGGGCCCAGGTTCAATCCTTGGTCAGGGAACTAAGATCCTACAAGCTGCATGGCGTGGCAAAAAAAAAAAAAAAAATTGTATCAGGACAGCTCAGAGACATTAAAGGAAGACAAGAAAGAAAGGCATTCCTGAGGGACTTCCCTGGTGGTCCAGTGGGTAAGACTCCACACTCCCAACGTAGGAGGCCCAGGTTCAATCCCTGGTCAGGGAACTAGATCCCACATGCTGCAACTAAAAGATCCCGCATGCCACAACTAAGACTCGGCACAGCCAAAACAAATGAAAAGTGCTATAAAAAATAAATAAATAAAAATTAACTAACTAACTAATGTAAATCAGTGCAGCCACGGTGGAAAATAGTTTCGAGGTTCCTTTAAAACCTAAAAATAGAACTACCATATGATCCAGCAATTCCATTCCTGGGTATATATCTGAAGAAAATGAAAATGCTAATTTGGAAAGACACATGCACCCCAATGTTCACAGTGGCATTATTTACAATAGCCAAGATATGAAAGCAACCTGAGTGTGTGTGTGTTTGTGTGTGTGTGTGTATGTATACACGCACAATAGAATATTACTCAGCCTTAAAAATGAATGAAATTTTGCCATTTGCAACAACACAGATGGACCTGGAGGGCATTCTGTTTAGTGAAATAAGTCAGAGAAAGACAAATAGTATATGTTATCATTTATATGTGGAATCTAAAAAATACAACAAACTAGTGAATATAACAAAACAGAAGCAGACTCACAGATACAGAGAACAAACCAGTAGTTATCAGTGAGGAGAGGGAAGGTGGGAGGGACAAAATAGAGGTAGGGGATTAGGATGGATTAGGAAGTACAAACTGGTACGTATACAATAAATAAGCTACAAGTTTGTATTGTACAGCACGGGGAATAGAGCCAATATTTTATAATAACTTTAAATGGAGTATAATCTTTAAAAATTGTGAATCACTATATTGTACACCTGAAACTAATATATTATAAATCAATTACTATGCCTCGATTAAAAAAATCAAAAAAATAAAATAAAATAGTTAACTAAATAGCTGCTGGCTATATTCTCCTATAGGCGAGGTCTGGCCTCCTCTGCACTAGTTTGCACTTCAATCCTCCCACCTCCCACATGTATGGAGGTTAATTCAATGTGCTTCCAACAAGCTCATCATCTTTCTGTCTCCCTATCCATCAGATACCCAGGCTGGACACCATCACTCTCAATTCCTCCCTCTTTCTTATCCTGCACAGACACTCAGCTACCAAAAATAATATTGGTTTTACCATTTATCTTTATCCTAAATCTATCCCGTGCTCCCCACTTCTGCCCTCGCCAAGGGCACTATTCCCCCAGAGTAACGGTCTCCAATCCACTCTGTCTCCAATCGTTCTCTTCAGTTGCAGCCAGAATTAATGTTCAAGAAGGCAAATTTGACCATGTCTCTCTCCAGCTTAAAGAACACTTCATTGGTTTCCCCTGCCCTGGGGACAAAGCCCAGACTCTTTGGCATGGAGTACACGGCCCTCCTTGATCTGACCCTGCTGCCTCTTCCCTCTCCTGGGAACCTTCTCCAGCCCCCTCTCTGTCCATCAGACACACAGGCGCTTCTTGGTTCCTCACAGGAGCCTCACTCAGGCTGTCCCCCAGGTCCCGCACATCACTCTTCTCCCCTCTGCATCTCACCTTCCCTGTGCATCTTTCAGGCACCTCCTCCAGAGCCCATTGTGGAGGCCAACGCTGAGAAGGTCCTCCTGCTCTGTCCCCGAGAACCCCAGACGCCCTGTCAGAACAGTCACCACATCTGATTGTATTTGTTTTTTGGTTTTGTCTTGTTTTGTTTTGTTTTTTGGCCGTGCCACGCGGCTGCTGGGATCTTAGTTCCCCGACCCGGGATCGAACCTGGGCCCTGGGCAGTGAAAACATGGAGTCCTAACCGCTGGACCACCAGGGAAGTCCCAAGCATTTGGTTTTTTTAAAATAAATTTATTTTTATTTATTTATTTATTTTTCACTGTGTTGAGTCTTCGCTGCTGCGTGCAGCCTTTCTCTAGCTGCAGCGAGCGGGGTCTACTCTTCGTTGCAGTGCGCGGGCTTCTCATTGCGGTGGCTTCTCATCGCGGAGCACGGGCTCTAGGCGCGCAGGCATTACTAGTTGCGGTGCGCGGGCTCAGTAGTTGTGGCTCACGGGCTCTAGAGCACAGGCTCAGTAGTTGTGGCGCATGGGCTTAGTTGCTCCATGGCATGTGGGATCTTCCCAGACCACGGTTTGAACCCATGTCCCCTGCATTGGCAGGCAGATTCTCGACCACTGCGCCACCAGGGAAGCCTCCCCAACTATTTGTTTAATATCTGTTTTCCAGACAAATTGCAGGACTGTGGGTGCAAGGATAGTGTCTGCCCTTGCACCACTCTATTTTCAGGAGCGTGGCCTGGCACAGAGTAGGAGTGCGATAAATATTTGTTACGTAAGTGAAATCATAAATGAGTGATGGGATGAAGAAATGCTTTTTAAATGATCCGTGGTAAAATTAAAGTTACTTATCTATCACTAGCTTAGGTGAAGTCCTTGCGGGGAGGGCGGGGGAACCTGAGGTCCTTACAACCTAAAACCCTTTAACGAATGCATTCTCCATTCAATTGTCAAGTTTCGCCTCCAGGCCAACGGGAGGGGGCAGTTCCTATACAAGCTGCTGGATTTAGCAACTTGGAGAGCAACTTAGCCAACTCAGGGAGAGGGAGATGGCTACTTTGGGGCAGGAGAATCAATGGTCTGTGTGTGCCCACTATGTCCCAGGCTGGGCGTCGATTTGGAGACCAGAGCTGGGGGAGGAAAAGGGGGCGAGAGCAGGAGTGACACTGGAGGAAATGTATCATCTAAGGGAAACCAGGGCAGAAACCTGGGGTGCTCCCAACACCCCGAATCAGAAACATGGAGGGAGGCAATGCTGGCCGCACTGGGAGGTGTGATTCTTGACCCAGCCTGACACGAACCTGCTGTGTGGCCTTCGTCAGACCAACTTAGTCTACCTGGGTCTCAGGTTCCCTGTTTGCAAACAAAATGAAGGGTTTCACGGAGACGACCCTTACTAATAGTTCAGAACTTTTGTTAAATGCTGCTTTACAGTGGGAGCTGTGAAGGAGGAAAGGTTTCCACACACTAGGAAGCCCCTTCGCGGGCGGAGGCTGCAGGTGGCAGAGGGGCAAAGCTTCGGAGCCGCGGAGGAGAGCACAGCAACAGGGGTGCGGAGGGCAAAGAGGAGAGATTCCCGCACAGAGGATCGGTGCCGACCGGCACTCACCAGCCCTAGAGGCTTGTCTGCTCACCCGCCGAGGGCGGGCGGGGCAGGGAGCTGAGGCTTGGGCTTGGTCGGAGCGCAGGGAGAGGACTGGGGTTGGCGGCGTGAATACAGCCTGCAGGGGCGAGTGCACCACGGCTAGCCGGAAGGGAGTCCGGGGAAAGGTCTGGACCTGCCGAAGAAGCAAGAGCCTTTTTCTTCCCTCTTTGTTTCCTGGTGCGCGAAGAGAGGGGATTAAGAGCGCTGCTTTATGGAGCTCCAGAGACGGGCGCGAGTCGCGGCTAAAAGCGCGGACCCCAGAGACGGGCATGAGACGCTAAGGCTGCTGCGGCCGCCACCAAGAAGCCTGTGTGCGAGCACAGGTCACTATCCACACGCCCCTTCCGGGGAGCCTGTGCAGCCCGCCACTGCCAGGGTCCCGGGATCCAGAGACAACTTCCCCGGGAGAACGCACGGCGCCCCTCAGGCTGGTGCAACGTCACGCCGGCCTCTGCCTCTGCAGGCTCGCCCCGCACTCCGTACCCCTCCCTCCCCACGGCCTGAGTGAGCCAGATCCCCCTAATCAGCTGCTACTTTAACCCTGTCCTTCCTGTTTGAACGCCCTCCAGGGACCTACACGCAGAGGCGGGGCCAAATCCAAAGCTGAGCCCCGGGAGCTGTGAGAACAGAGACGAGAAAGGGAAATCTCTCCCAGCAGCCTCAGAAGCAGCGGATTAAAGCTCCACCATCAACTTGATGTACCCTGCATCTGTGGAATGCATGAATAGACAACGAATCATCCCAAATTGAGGAGGTGGACTTTGAGAGCAAGATTTATGATTTTTTCCCCTATTCCTCTTTTTGTGAGTGTGTATGTGTATGCTTCTGTGTGAGATTTTGTCTGTGTAGCTTTGCTCCCACCATTTGTCCTAGGGTTCTATCCGTCCGTTGTTTTTTCTTTAAAAAATTTTTTTCTTAATAATTATTTTTTATTTTAATAACTTTATTTTATATTATCTTACCTTGTTTTATTTTATTTTATCTTCTTTCTTTCCATCCTACCTCCCTCCCTCCCTCCTTTCTTTCTTTTTCTTTCTTTCTTTCTTCCTTTCTTCCTTTCTTTTGTTCTTTTCTACTTTTTCTCCCTTTTATTCTGAGCCGTGTGGATGAAAGGCTCTTGGTGCTGTAGCCAGGAGTCAGTGCTGTGTCTCTGAGGTGGGAGAGCCAACTTCAGGACACTGGTCCACAAGAGACCTCCCAGCTCCACATAATATCAAACAGCAAAAATCTCCCAGAGATCTCCATCTCAACACCAGCACCCAGCTTCACTCAACGACCAGCAAGCTACAGTGCTGGACACCCTATGTCAAACAACTATCAAGACAGGAACACAGACCCACCCATTAGCAGAGATGCTGCCTAAAATCATAATAAGTCCACAGACACCCCAAAACACACCACCAGACGTGGACCTGCCCACCAGAAAGACAAGATCCAGCCTCATCCACCAGAACACAGGCACTAGTACCCTCCACCAGGAAGCCTACACAACCCACTGAACCCACTTTAGCCACTGGGGACAGACACCAAAAACAAGGGGAACTATGAACCTGCAGCCTACAAAAAGGAGACCCCAAACACAGTAACATAAGCAAAATGAGAAGACAGAAAAACACATAGCAGATGAAGGAGCAAGATAAAAACCCACCAGACCTAAGAAATGAAGAGGAAATAGGCAGTCTACCTGAAAAAGAATTCAGAATAATGATAGTAAGGATGATCCAAAATCTTGGAAATAGAATAGACAAAATGCAAGAAACATTTAACAAGGACCTGGAAGAACTAAAGATGAAACAAGCAATGATGAACAACACAATAAACGAAATTAAAAATACTCTAGATGGGATCAACAGCAGAATAACTGAGGCAGAAGAACGGATAAGTGACCTGGAATATAAAATAGTGGAAATAACTACTGCAGAGCAGAATAAAGAAAAAAGAATGAAAAGAACTGAGGACAGTCTCAGAGACCTCTGGGACAACATTAAACACACCAACATTTGAATTATAGGGGTTCCAGAAGAAGAAGAGAAAAAGAAAGGGACTGAGAAAATATTTGAAGAGATTATAGTTGAAAACTTCCCTAATATGGGAAAGGAAATAGTTAATCAAGTCCAGGAAGCACAGAGAGTCCCATACAGGATAAATCCAAGGAGAAATACGCCAAGACACATATTAATCAAACTGTCAAAAATTAAATACAAAGAAAACATATCAAAAGCAGCAAGGGAAAAACAACAAATAACACACAAGGGAATCCCCAAAAGGTTAACAGCTGATCTTTCAGCAGAAACTCTGCAAGCCAGAAGGAACTGGCAGGACATATTTAAACTGATGAAGGAGAAAAACCTGCAACCAAGATTACTGTACCCAGCAAGGATCTCATTCAGATTTGATACAGAAATTAAAAGCTTTACAGACAAGCAAAAGCTGAGAGAGTTCAGCACCACCAAACCAGCTTTACAACAAATGCTAAAGCAACTTCTCTAGGCAAGAAACACAAGAGGAAGAAAAGAACTACAATAACGAACCAAAACAATTAAGAAAATGGGAATAGGAGCATACATATCGATAATTACCTTAACTGTAAACGGACTAAATGCTCCCACCAAAAGACACAGATTGGCTGAATGGATACAAAAACAAGACCCATATATATGCTATCTACAAGAAACCCACTTGAGACCTAGAGACACATACAGACTGAAAGTAAGGGGATGGAAAAAGATATTCCATGCAAATAGAAACCAAAAGAAAGCTGGAGTAGCAATTCTCATATCAGACAAAATAGACTTTAAAATAAAGACTATTAGAAGAGACAAAGAAGGACACTACATAATGATCAAGGGATCGATCCAAGAAGAGGATATAACAATTGTAAATATTTATGCACCCAACATAGGAGCACCTCAATACATAAGGCAAATACTAACAGCCATAAAAGGGGAAAACGACAGTAACACATTCATAGTAGGGGACTTTAACACCCCACTTTCACCAATGGACAGATCATCCAAAATGAAAATAAATAAGGAAACACAAGCTTTAAATGATACATTAAACAAGATGAACTTAATTGATATTTATAGGACATTCCACCCAAGAACAACAGAGTACACATTTTTCTCAAGTGCCCATGGAACATTCTCCAGGATAGATCATACCATGGGTCACAAATAAAGCCTTGGTAAATTTAAGAAAATTGAAATTGTATCAAGTATCTTTTCCGACCACAACACTATGAGACTAGATATCAATTACAGGAAAAGATCTGTAAAAAATACAAACACATGGAAGCTAAACAATACACTACTTAATAACGAAGTGATCACTGAAGAAATCAAAGAGGAAATTTAAAAAACACCTAGAAACAAATGACAATGGCGACACGACGACCCAAAATCTATGGATGCAGCAAAAGCAGTTCTAAGAGGGAAGTTTATAGCAATACAATCCTACCTTAAGAAACAGGAAACATCTTGAATAAACAACCTAACCTTGCACCTAAAGCAATTAGAGAAAGAAGAACAAAAAAACCCCAAAGTTAGCAAAGGAAAGAAATCATAAAAATCAGATCAGAAATAAATGAAAAAGAAATGAAGGAAACGATAGCAAAGATCAATAAAACTAAAAGCTGCTTCTTTGAGAAGATAAACAAAATAGATAAATCATTAGCCAGACTCATGAAGAAAAAAAGGGAGAAGACTCAAATCTATAGAATTAGAAATGAAAAAGGAGAAGTAACAACCGACACTGCAGAAATACAAAATATCATGAGAGATTACTACAAGCAACGCTATGCCAATAAAATGGACAACCTGGAAGAAATGCACAAATTCTTAGAAATGCACAACCTGCCAAGACTGAATCAGGAAGAAATAGAAAATATGAACAGACCAATCACAAGCACTGAAATTGAAACTGTGATTAAAAATCTTCCAACAAACAAAAGCCAGGACCAGATGGCTTCACAGGCGAATTCTATCAAACATTTAGAGAAGAGCTAACACCTATCCTTCTCAAACTCTTCCAAAATATAGCAGAGGGAGGAACACTCCCAAACTCATTCTACAAGTCCACCATCACCCTGATACCAAAACCAGACAAGGATGTCACAAAGAAAGAAAACTACAGGCCAATATCACTGATGAACATAGATGCAAAAATCCTCAACAAAATACTAGCAAACAGAATCCAACAGCACATTAAAAGGATCATACACCACGATCAAGTGGGGTTTATTCCAGGAATGCAAGGATTCTTCAATATACGCAAATCAATCAACGTGATACACCATATTAACAAATTGAAGGAGAAAAACCATATGATCATCTCAATAGATGCACAGAAAACTTTTGACAAAATTCAACACCCATTTATGATAAAAACCTTCCAGAAAGTAGGCATAGAGGGAACTTTCCTCAACATAATAAAGGCCACATATGACAAACCCACAGCCAACATCGTCCTCAATGGTGCAAAACTGAAAGCATTTCCACTAAGATCAGGAACAAGACAAGGTTGCCCACTCTCACCACTCTTATTCAACATAGTTTTGGAAGTTTTAGCCACAGCAATCAGAGAAGAAAAGGAAATAAAAGGAATGCAAATCGGAAAAGAAGAAGTAAAGCTGTCACTGTTTGCAGATGACATGATACTATACATAGAGGATCCTAAAGATGCTACCAGAAAGCTACTAGAGTTAATCAATGAATTTGGTAAAGTAGCAGGATACAAAATTAATGCACAGAAATCTCTGGCATTCCTATACACTAATGATGAACAATCTGAAAGTGAAATCAAGAAAACACTCCCATTTACCATTGCAACAAAAAGAATAAAATATCTAGGAATAAACCTACCTAAGGAGACAAAAGACCTGTATGCAGAAAATTATAAGACACTGATGAAAGAAATTAAAGATGATACAAATAGATGGAGAGATATACCATGTTCTTGGATTGGAAGAATCAACATTATGAAAATGACTCTACTACCCAAAGCAATCTACAGATTCAATGCAACCCCTATCAAACTACCACTGGCATTTTTCACAGAACTAGAAAAATTTTTTCACAATTTGTATGGAAACACAAAAGACCCCGAATAGCCAAAGCAATCTTGAGAACAAAAAACGGAGTTGGAGGAATCAGGCTCCCTGACTTCAGATTATACTACAAAGCTACAGTAATCAAGACAGTATGGTACTGGCACAAAAACAGAAAGATAGATCAATGGAACAGGATGGAAAGCCCAAAGATAAACCCATGCACATATGGTCACCTTATGTTTGATAAAGGAGGCAGGAATGTACAGTGGAGAAAGGACAGCCTCTTCAATAAGTGGTGCTGGGAAACTGGACAGGTGCATGTAAAAGTATGAGATTAGATCACTCCCTAACACCATACACAAAAATAAGCTCAAAATTGACTAAAGACCTAAATGTAAGGGCAGAAACTATCAAACTCTTAGAGGAAAACATAGACAGAACACTCTATGACATAAATCACAGCAAGATCCTTTTTGACCCACCTCCTAGAGAAATGGAAATAAAAACAAAAATAAACAAATGGGACCTAATGAAACTTCAAAGCTTTGCACAGCAAAGGAAACCATAAACAAGACCAAAAGACAACCCTCAGAATGGGAGAAAATATTTGCAAATGAAGCAACTGACAAAGGATTAGTCTCCAAAATTTATAAGCAGCTCATGCAGCTCAGTAACAAAAAAACAAACAACCCAATCTCAAAATGGGCGGAAGACCTAAATAGACATTTCTCCAAAGAAGCTATATAGACTGCCAACAAACACATGAAAGAATGCTCAACATCATTAATCATTAGAGAAATGCAAATCAAAACTACAATGAGGTATCATCTCACACCAGTCAGAATGGCCATCATCAAAAAATCTAGAAACAATAAAGGTTGGAGAGGGTGTGGAGAAAAGGGAACACTCTTGCAGTGCTGGTGGGAATGTGAATTGGTACAGCCACTGTGGAGAACAGTATGGAGGTTCCTTAAAAACCTACAAATAGAACTACCATATGACCCAGCAATCCCACTACTGGGCATATACCCTGAGAAAACCATAATTCAAAAGAGTCATGTACCAAAATGTTCATTGCAGCTCTATTTACAATAGCCTGGAGATGGAAACAACCTAAGTGTCCATCATCAGATGAATGGATAAAGAAGATGTGGCGGGGCTTCCCTGGTGGCGCAGTGGTTGAGAGTCCTCCTGCCAATGCAGGGGACATGGGTTCGTGCCCTGGTCCGGGAAGATCCCACATGCCGTGGAGCGGCTGTGCCCGTGAGCCATGGCCGCTGAGCCTGCGCGTCCGGAGCCTGTGCTGCGCTACGGGAGAAGCCACAACAGTGAGAGGCCCGTGTACCGCAAAAAAAAAAAAAAAAAGAAGATGTGGCACATATATACAATGGAATATTACTCAGCCATAAAAAGAAACGAAATTGAGCTATCTGTAATGAGGTGGATAGACCTAGAGTCTGTCATACAGAGTGAAGTCAGTCAGGAAGAGAAAAACAAATACCGTACGCTAACACATATATATGGAATTTAAGAAAAAAAAACGTCATGAAGAACTTAGGGGTAAGATAGGAATAAAGACACAGACCTACTAGAGAATGGACTTGAGGATATGGGGAGGTGGAAGGGTAAGCTGTGACAAAGTGAGAGAGTGGCATGGACATATATACACTACCAAACGTAAAATAGATACGTTTGGTATCTATGCAGCCGCATAGCACAGGGAGATCAGCTCAGTGCTTTGTGATCACCTAGAGGGGTGGGATAGGGAGGGTGGGAGGGAGGGAGACGCAAGGGAGAAGAGATATGGGAACATATGTATATGTATAACTGATTCACTTTGTTATAAAGCAGAAACTAACACACCATTGTAAAGCAATTATACTCCAATAAAGATGTAAAAAAAAATGCTGCTTTTCAGTGACACTTTTCTCAAAAGACAAAAATGAAAGAACTTGGACGAATTAAACCCTTTAATGTTAAGGATCTTGGCTAGGCATGTAACAGTGCTCACTGTGGCTAAGTACTACTTTCTCACAAGGCTCTCTGACCCAATCTCTGTTTTTATCTGGTTCTAATTGTCCTTTAGGATTCCAGTTGTTTTCAATCACAATAGCTGGTGTTTGAATGATATAGATTGTCTTTAGGATTTAGAAAGTCCTTTCAGGTTGGGCCAGACAAAAACTCTTGAGTGCAGATACGGAAACTTGCCCCAGGATGCAGAACTGAAAAAGGGAGAGAAAGGCTGGGGTGTGGGGTTCCAGCAGGACCTGCACTTGGTGCTCATGTGGCCATGGCCTGGCGTTACCACCTATTGACGCCTTTTACTTCCAGTTGTGAAGGATGTCGCAGTCATCAGCCACTACAGCCACCACTGCCCTACCACAGTGAGCCCTGAGGGAACTCAGGATGGAGTCAAAGGGCTGCCAAGCCCTCAGCCACTGATGTCACCCTCCCCCCCCACACCGTTCACCCTGAGGGGATTCAGGATGGAGAAAAGCAGGACACTGGTCCTAGATAGTTAAGGTGCATATCAAAAGAATGATTTCAGTGATCTCAGACTCTTGCATCTGCCCATACATAGAAAAGGGCTAAATTCATTAACTTGAGATGCCTGGTTTTCTTTAATTAACAGTAATCCTTCGATGTTCTGACTACCTGTTTGTTTTTTTTTTTATTAATTAATTTATTTATTTTTGGCAGCATTGGGTGTTCATTGCTGTTGCGCGGGCTTTCTCTAGTTGCGGCGAGGGGAGGCTACTCTTCATTGCGGTGCGCAGGCTTCTCACTGAGGTGGCTTCTCTTGTTGCGGAGCACGGGCTCTAGGTGAGCAGGCTTCAGTAGTTGTGGCTCGCGGGCCCTAGAGCACAGGCTCAGTAGTTGTGGCAAACGGGCTTAGTTTCTCCGCAGCACGTGGGATCTTCCCGGACCAGGGCTCGAACCCGTGTCCCCTATATTGGCATGCGGATTCTTATACACTGTGCCACCAGGGAAGCCCCTATTCCCCAGTCTTGACGAGCACCATAGTGATCTTTCAAAAACCACGCAGTGGGATGTCATAAAACTTGAATTGTAGCCCTGAGTCATATCTAGGTTTTTTGTTTGTTTTTGTGGGTTGTTTTTTTTTTGCCATGTCATGCAGCTTGTGGGATCTTAGTTTCCCAGGGATTGGACCCAGGCCCTCGGCAGTGGAAGCGCAGAGTCCTGACCTCTGGACCGCCAGGGAATTCCCCATTTCTAGTTTCAACTCCATTTCTTGGTTGCTGAATCAACCTGGGTATGTTTCAAGGGTACAATAGCAGAGCATTGCATTCCCTCTGGAGGAAGTGAGGAGTGATACTGATCTGAAATATCTCACCGGAAGAGGTGGCTGCTGACTATTTTTAGCACCAGACTGACCAGTTTGTTCCCCATTTAATCCTGCATTGGGCTGGAGGCTGCCAAGGAAGCAAGGGGTTTAGAGCCACGTGAAGACCAGGAAGGCGGCCAAGTAGAAGTCCAGGGTCTCAGCTCTACAGCTCAGGATCTTTGGGCCTTAACATCACAGAGGGACCACGCCAGGGGTAAACAGACCAACACCAGAGGTTAAGGGCAGGGTCGTAAGAGTCAGATTAACCAGGATTCCTGCAAACTCACCATGTGCAATCAGGACGACAGGGCAAATCACGTGAGCACTCTGCATCCCTGTCCCCTCCTCCATAAAGGACGTTGACACAGTATCCCTTGGGACTACTTTGAAGATGAGATTCCTAGAGGATAAACCACCTGAGAACAGCAGCTGTGTCTTGGTCACAATTGTGCATTTGGCACCTGGCACTCTGCTTGACACTATATAGGTGCTCATTGAAAAATTATTGAATAAATAAATGAATGATGAATGTGAAATGCTAAACAAAGAGCCTGCCTCATGGTAAATACTACTAGCATTGACTGAATGAATTACATAAAGAGCTTGGGACACGGAACACCACGGGGCTGATTTGTACAAGGGCTCACCTGGGATAAGAAATCTAAACGCAGGTGAACTGATCGGCAGTTAATGTGTCCTCTTCCCCAGTAAAGCAGTCGACCTGGGAAAGCAAGGTGAGTAAAAATGTACAAAAAGGAGCACTCTTCTCTTAGATTCAACTTTAAATATGAGAATGCAAACCATCTCCCCCCACACGCAGCTTGGGCCCTGAGGACTGAGGTCACCTGCCCCCCACACCCTTTAGAGGCTGTGTTGATTTAACTTTAGAATTCCACTGTCCTCGTTAGCATGACTACTATTCCAGAAGATTACACCGAGACAAAAGGCTAGATTGTTCAGAACAGGAACTTCCTGAAAGATACATCATGCTTCAGTGGAAACCATCAACAGATACTTTGCACCTTAAGATTCTTTGAATCCCTCAAATTCCTCGCCAGTCCTGCATAGTTGCTTCCTCATCCAGTCCTGGTCAAGGTCACAAACCGAAATCCTTACTCTAATCCCTTTCCAACTTGCCTTCCCCCGCCTTTGTGCAGGTAGTGTATGGCGAGCTATAAACTCAGCTTTGTCTTCTAGTTTGGTCCTGCTGGTGCCATTAGGGGCAGTTACATGGACAAATAGAGTCATAGAATATAAATAGTACAAAAGCAGCCGTTAAGGTGTCTGGTCCACCAAGGATGGGCCCGTCTAGCAGGTTCTCTTACAAACAGTCATCGAGGCTCTGCTCTGAGACCTCCGTGCTAAGATCCTCCTTCCTGTGAGGCCCATTCTGTCTCTGTCCAGCTCTCTCTGTGACTCCCAAGAATCACGGTACTGCCTCTGGAAATACACCCAAAGACCGGTTTCTCTTCCAGGAATCAGCTGACAAGGAAACCATCAGCACTGAGTCCTTATCAGCTCTCTCTTAAGGCAGCTGCCCCACAAAGTAGAATCTAAAGCATCAGAGGCCTGCTCAGAAATCTCACCTGAACCCAAGCCCTCGGCAGTGAGGGTGCAGAGTTCTAACCACTGGACCGTCAAGGAATTCCCAGTAAATGTTTTTTTTGAATGGGGAATACATAAAGCCTGTTCCATTCTTTACGAACTCCTCAACCAAGATGAACCAAGCAGGACTTGAATCCCGGATGGTTTGAACATATTTTATTGCTGTTCTTTTGTTACAGAAGTAATACATATCTATTATAGAACATTTAGAAGATATAAATTTTTTAAAGGTTACCTGTTCTTTCCCTCCTCTAAATATTACCTCTGATCCTGAAGGTTTCTACATGTTTATTGGTCCTTTGTGTTTCTGCTGGTACAAATTCTCTTTTCCTGTCTTGTGCTCATTTTTCTGCTAAGATATTCAGTTTTCTCTCTAAGTTATAAGAGCTCTTTTATATTAGGATATTCATCACTGATCTGTTCCATATTTTACAAAATTTCCTGAAGTTTAACTGGCAATGGAGGTGAAGGATCTGGACCCTATGGGAATAGAGGAAGGTACAGCTCAGGAAATGTCCACAGAGGTGGATCCTGGGGAGCATGGGGGAATTAAAACCTGGGGGAAAGTAGGGAGAAAAGACATCAAAAAGGAAAAACCAAGAACAAAGACTCAAGTCAGAGAAGGGCAACAAAAAGAGACCAAAGGCTGTGCAAGACGGTTTCTTTCTTTTTTTTTTTAAATTTTTTAAAAATTAATTTTATTTATTTATTTATTTATTGGCTGTGTTGGGTCTTCATTACTGCACACAGGTTTTCTCTTGTTGCAGAGAGCAGGGGCTACTCTTTTTCACGGTGTACATGCTTCTATTTGTGGTGGCTTCCCTTGTTGCGGAGCACAGGCTCTAGGTGCACGGGCTTCAGTAGTTGTGGCACATGGGCTCAGTAGTTGTGGCACACGGGCTTACTTGCTCTGCAGCATGTGGGATCTTCCTGGACCAGGGATCGAACACATGTCCCCCGCACTGGCAGGCGGATTCTTAACCACTGCACCACCGGGTAAGTCCCAAGACGGTTTCTAAATGGATAGCCTGTCCCAAAGGACTGGGTGGGGTTCCTTTTGATTCAGCTAAATGTGATCAACTTTCCAACTTCCTCATTACTGCATGGAGAGGAGCCAAGACCACCAGGAATGGTTGCAGACGTAGGGGAGAGAGACCCTAAGACCCTAGGTAAAGCAGCAAAGTCTATTAAGTTCCTCTTCCAAACAGACACACTTAAGGCTCTCTACATCCCCCTGACACTGTCAAAGGCTTCCTCCTTTATTTCAGACCCCTTAATGCTACCTCGGGAATGTCCCACCTGGAAGGCCTCCAAGCTTCCTGTAAACTCAATCCACACTGTCATGGAACCACTTGGTCCCTGTTTTAAAAAACAAAACAACAAGAACGTCTCGTTAAGTTTCAACTATCTTTAGACAATCCTGTCTACTGAATCCTGTCCTGGGCCCCTCCTGGATCTGTTTGAATCTAGGCTTCTCAGAATCACTGATGTGACACTTGGAAGGACAGTGACTGTTTACAAAGGAGAGTTTACAGTCCTCCCTGTGTACCATGCAGAGACCAGAGCTCAGCAGGCTACCTTGTTTTTACCTGCTCCCTTCTTGCTCTGTACCTAGCCCTTCCAATTTCTGCTCTTGTAAGCAGATAAGGTCAAGGGTCCCCCGAGAAAGAGAACCAGGCATGTCTTTCTTGACATAAGAGAAGCCATTTTTGGCCTAAGACATTTTATGATCTAAGCCTGGCCAATGCTTGCCCTTGAATGGGTCTCAGTAGTAATGATCTGAAGGGAACAAAAGGACAAACTATTGTTACCAAGAAAGAAAAGTAACAACAGCAAAGATAATAAACCAGTTGTAAACTCCCAGTTCTGTTTCATGGTAAAGATTAGCGTGAAGCGCTTTCTTGAGCTATTTTACAGAATTTAACCCTACCCTCCTCGGGGGGTGCTCAACAACCATATCAACTGGAACCTAAGGGATGATGATGTTGACTTTTCCTGACCACTGTGGCTTCAATCGGCTGAAGCCTGGACTCTGTCGACCTTTGTCCTGATTCTATGCTGACGCCTCACTCAGCTCAAGCCCCTTCGTGAGCATGCATGTTCCCTTAGCTTAGAACTTCCCCAATTTTGCAGTTCGGGGAGACACTGCTTTGGGAAAGATCCCCAGTGTTCTCCTTATTTGCTGCAAGTAGTAAATCCTTCCTTCTCTCGATCTCTGGCTTGGTTGTGTCTTTTGGCTCGACACTCACCAAGAGGCAAACCCAGTTTTTGGATAACACTCTGAACTCAGACTGAATGGCATCGCTCTCCCTTTCCAGGCAAGCAAATACATTCAGCTTTCTCTTAGACGGGCAGTTAGTGATCTTCCTTTCTTACATTTAACATCCCATAGTTTAGTTAACTTTAAGTGATTATCTGGTTAACATAATTAATACCAAGGTATGAATGACAGGTAGGCTTTCATTTTCTCAGGAGTACTGGCATGTCAAAGGTTTTACCAACACATATTGATTTATCAATATATAATTGGTAGACCTGGGTTTATTTTTGGGGGGGGGAGCAGGAGAGGGGACAAGCAGGAAGGGAAACTCCATATCTGTAAAATGGGCAGAAAGGAGTAGAGTCCCTCCCCCACCCACTCACCCCCTTACCCTGCAAAATACAGGTGAATCCCCTGCCTGGCATCGCCACCCCCATCACGGCAGTCCTTATCTGACCATACATTGTGATCACATCTGCTACAACCAAAGCAGAGATGGGGTTTTTCTCAGTTTTGTCTTACCAGCATTACAAACACACACACACACACACTGAGAGAGTCATAAATATTTGTTAAATGAACAAACATGCTACAGTATGCATATGTTATGATCCTTGGCTCACTAAAGTGAATCATTAATATCTTTATATGTGAAAGCGAGTTTGAAGTGTACATGTGATCTCTCTCCCCCTCAACTTTAAGGATGAGGCATATGCCCTCCACCCTGCCAGGAAACTACAGAATTCTCCTCTTGAGAAGTTAACCTGCTCTGGAGAAAAGTCATCAGGATAATGACATTTGGGAGTGCCTTACATAAAAGCCCTGCTGCCCCTCTGTTGACAAGCCCGCCCAAGCCACCTAGAGGTGCCTCACGCTTAACTATGAACAGCTCACAACACCAAACGTGTGGAAAAGCCTCTGCCGTGACAGATAACACACACAGGATAATGCAAACACAAAAGAAAACGAAGGGGAAAAAATCTATTCTTAATATGTTCAAAGAGATAAAAAAGAATAATGAGAAAGAACTCTTGGAGATGAAACCACCAACACAGCCTTTAAAAAAAAAAAAAAAAAAAGAAGCACCAAAAGAGCTGAAAGATAAAATCCAGAAAGTGAGAGTGGGGGCAGGACTTCAGTGAAGTACACAAATGCTAAATGATGAAAGTTGCAGACAGAAACTACAGAGAAAATAGATAGGATCTAACTCCTCAAGAAATGAGACAAGAATTGAAAAACATAATAATTCCGATGGAAAGTGCATCACCGAATTTAGAAAGACCCGTGACAGGGCCATAATCATGAAATTTCAGGACACTGAGGTTAAAAAGAGGATCCTAAAAGTTTCAGAGAAAGAAACACAGGTCGTATAGAAAGGAACAGTGTAGTAGGGAATAATCTAAGTGGCTTTAACACAGAGACACAGAAAATGGAGCAGTGTAATCAAAATAGAAATTTATTCCCAGCTCCAGCCATAGCTCAGAGGTAGAGCCCAGGGCTGGAAGGGTAGCTCAGGAATCCACAGTCCAGCTTCTAGTTCTGAGTTTAGGGGGCGAACCTAGGTCCCTCCATCATGTCTGCAACCCTATTCGGGGAAGAGGGAAAAGTGAAAGGACTTTGGACACTGATTCCTTCCAGGTTACAATCTGGAAGTGGAAAGCAGGATTTCAACTCAGTCTACTGGCCAGAACTCAAGTCACCTGTCCAGAGAGCACTGCAAGGAAGGCTAGGAAATGTGATCTCCAGCGAAGCTAGAAGTCAGGCATTTCCTTACTAAAGGAAAAAGGAAGAATGGATCCTGGAGGACACACAGAACTGAACTGTATTATTTCACACATCACTGGATACTAGTGGCCAATGAATAACGTCTCCATAATTTGAGAGAAAATGATCTTTACCCAACGATGTCATACTAGTCCAATATCAAGGTGAGGTCAGAACAAAGCCATTAAAGACCTAGAAACAGAATTTTTAATAAGTTCTTGATTGATATGCTCTACTTAACTAAGGAGTAATCCAAGAAGAAGGACATGGGAGCCAAGAAGCAGGCTTAGAGAGCAAATAGGTCAGGATGGTGTAAGAGACAGAAGACAGGGCTTCCCTGGTGGCTCAGTGGTTAAGAGTCCACCTGCCAGTGCAGGGGACACAGGTTCGAGCCCTGGTCCAGGAAGATCCTATATACCATGGAGCAGCTAGGCCCGTGCGCCACAGCTACTAAGCCTGCGCTCTAGAGCCCACGAGCCACAACTACTGAGCCCGCGTGTCACAGCTACTGAAGCCTGCACGCCTAGAGCCCGTGCTCCACGGCAAGAGAGGCCACCGCAACGCGAAGCCCGCGCACCACAACGAAGCGTAGCCTCCTCTCGCCTCAACTAGAGAAAGCCCGCATGCAGCCATGAAGACCAAAAAAAAAAAAAAAAAAAGAGACAGAAGACAGTGGGAAGGAAATCACCAGGTAAAGATAGGATCAATAAAATAGTCAATACATTTGATCATTTGGGGAAAACTACTGACAGGAATATACTTGATCCAATGGAGCAAATGATAAAACTTTAAGGATTGGTAGAAAAAAAAAATGTGAGCAAAAAACCAAGGCAATTATTAAGTCCAAGGGGGAGAAAGAATACACAAGAGGAAATCTTATTATAATACACTTCTCAGTGCTATAGCTAAATATGTTTACATGTCATAAAAAGGCAAACTAATTACTGAATCGACCCCAAACTGTGATGCAATTACAGAGCAGAGAGGATGTTGGGGAGGAAATAGGTGCATGTGGAGTGGTGGAGGTGGGGTGGGCACCAGTGTTAATGAAGTAACTCCCCGTCTACTATTACAGGATATTTGAATTATACAAATCAAGAAGTAGCAGAAAACTTTATTCATAATAAGAGTGTAAAAATAATAGTGTAAAAATAAAGTGAGAATATTTTCACCCATCAAACTGGTGAAATCCCACAAGTTTGGTAATACACTCCCTCCTTTCGCAAGGCTCTGGGAAGAAGGTAAACTGGCCTATTCTCTGTGGAGAGCAATTTGACCATACCTATCAAAATTACAAATGTGTGTACTCTTTGAACCAGCAATGCCACTTATGGGAATTGATCCTAGACATATATTCACGTATGTGCAAAATAACATCTGAATATTCACTGCAGCCCTTTTTTGTAAAGGAAACATTGGGGAAAATGCAAATGTCCATCTCCTTTTAAAAAAATAAATAAATAAAGATGCTCTATTTGCTCAAATGGAGCAAATAGGGCATGATTAAATATGTTCTATGCTGAAAAAAAGCAAGGTGCAGAGTGGTGTGTCTATGAGGTGACCATCAATGTGGTCCACCAGCACATCCAGCTCTCTGAGTCCTGGGCACAGGATACGTTTGCACTTCCCTGCCCCCTTTAAACAGTCAGATCCACGTGACATGCTTTGCTCAATGAATGGGAGCAGAAGTGACACATGTCACCTCTGGGAGGAAGCCTTTAGGGGCCTAAGAACAACTTGTTATATTCCCTGCCTCTTGCCATCACAAGCATGACACTCCCGATGGCAGAGATTCAGCTGGTTTGCAACCTTGTATGAGGAAAACGTGAGACCACCAAGGGAGGACACAGAGCATGAATGAGAAAGAAGCCGCTAAGGTGTCTGGAAGGTTTGTTACCGCAACACATTCTACTTCACCCTGATTGATGAGGGGTACTATGCCACCTTTTGTGTGAAAAAAAGAAAAGGAAATATATAATGTTATTTTCTTGTATACAGGTACATATAGAAAACTAACAGTGGTGACCTGAGGAAAGTGGATTGGGTGGGAAGTAGACTGATGGGAAATAGAAGGAGAGAGACTCTTTACTGTATTTCTTTCTACATGTCTTATTTTAGGACCACATGAACATATTACTTACCGCAAAACTTTACTTTAAAAAGAAATAGTAGTATAAGAACACTATTTAGAAATATGGAAGTAAATATCAGATGAAAGACCAAAAGTAGTTGAAAGTGGTTATTTCCAGGGAGTGGAATCTAGGTGGATTGTCACTTTCCATTTAGTAGTATTTAGTACAATACACAGTTTAAAACTATGTGTATGTATTACTTTGGTTTTTAAAAATTAAGAGAAAAAAACCCATGGAGAGTGACAGTGATATTATGAGGGCTAAGCTGTACCCAACTCTGTCTTGCATGGAGAACTGACCTAAGAATGGAAAAATTTTAATTCCTCCGAAGTGCCAATCTTTTACAAATTTAATCACATCTCTTATGCTGGCAGGTCATTTACATAAAACTACAAGCAATCTTGAATACAGCTGGGCATGAATGTAACACAGGCATGGCATCTGATTTCATGGTCTGGAAAAGAGGAAAACTAGAAAAGCAACAGATGTTTTGCTTTTGCCAAGAAAGGCAACTTCTGCCTCAAAACACTCCCACCCACCCAGCTACCCAAGTCAGAAATCTGCAAGTCATCCTTAACTTCCTCCCCCCCTCACCCCTTCAAATGCAACCAGAGTGATCGTCTCTAAGACAAATACGACCACATCACTTATCCGCCTAAATGCTTCAATATTCCCCCTCTGCCTTCAAAATAAAATCCCAACCCCTACAAGAGAACTCTCCATGACCTGGTCCCTGTCCTCCTGTCTGCATCATCTGTCTTTACCTCTTGCTCTATCCTCTAAGTGACTGAACTTTCAGTTCTCAAAGGAACCAAGAGCTAGGTTTCTTTTGCCTCCAAGCCTTCACATGTGCTATTCTCTCTGCCTCAGTCTTCTCCCATTTAATTACTACTCATCCTTCAGTTCAGACATCCTTCTTCCAGAAAGTCTTACCTGGTGCTCTGGGCACAGTGGGTACCACTCCCATCTGTTCCCAGAGTCCCCTGTTTCCTATCAGAGCAACATCAGGCTGGACTCTGTGGAAGATATTGTTTCTTTATCTGATCTCCTTTCCAGACTAACCTTTGCCTCTTTTCTTCAACATTGTATCCTCAGCTCCCAGCATATGGTAGGAGTTCAGTGTTGAATAAGCACACAAATAAGACTCAAATCTAGAACCAAGACCAGGTTAACATTTGATTTTTAATCAGGTGGAAACTGAATAAGTATCTCTGACTCTCTCTGGTAGGGTACAGTGCTGAGTCTGATAATTTCATCTTTAAAACTCCCAAGTTCTCCAAGTCATCCAAGGTGGCTGGTACACCAGATGTAATGAATAATAATACCCAGTGCTTGGCTAAGAGCTGGCTCCTAACTAAAGGTAGGTTATAGACTTCCCTGGTGGCACAGTGGTTAAGAATCCGCCTGCCAATTCAGGGGACATGGGTTCAATCCCTGGTCTGGGAAGATCCCATATGCCGTGGAGCAACTAAGCCCATGCACCACAACTACTGAACCTGTGCTCTAGAGCCCTCAAGCCACAACTACTGAGCCTGCGTGCCACAACTACTGAGCCCATGTGCCGCAACTACTGAGCCCATGAGCCACACCTGCTAAAGCCTGCACGCCTAGAGCCCAAGCTCCGCAACAAGAGAAGCCACCACAATGAGAAGCCTGCGCACCGCAACAAAGAGCAGCCCCCACTCGCCGCAACTAGAGAAAGTCCGCGCACAGCAACAAAGACCCAACGCAGCCAAAAATAAAATAAAATAAATAAATTTATATATTAAAAAAAAGGTAGGTTATAGTAGTATGATCTTTAAAACAAGCAACAAATCATTACACCACCCCAGTCTAAGGGGCTGGTGAAAAGGTACATTTGGTGGATACAACCTGGTGCACAACCCTTTTGATAATTTAATACTTTGGTATGAACAGATTATAATTGACACTGGCTACTGTTGTGTCTGGAACTCTATTTGTTTTCTTCAAGCAGCGAAATCTGCCTTTCATCTATTCTGTCTCTTTTCCCCAAGGAAGTGAGATAAAAGCCCATATACATTTCCAGAATGAGACACTGTTTTCTTTGGCCAAAAATCTGTACTTTCTAATTAGACTGTCAATACCAGTACTGAAGATGGGCAATTTCAGTTGAAGCCTGTCGTACTAAGAACAAATGTTACCACTGGGGGCTGTACGGTGTGTAATTAGGAAGTGATGCATGTACTGCGGGACAGAGTAGATAAAATGTTTCTCGAGGGCAACCCAAGTTTACATCTTCCCTGGAATTAGAGGAATGAATTTAACCAATACCAGCCTGTGAAAACATCTTCAGTGCCACAGAAAAATAAGGAAAAGAAAGACTCTGTGGGGAGAGTTTTCTAAAGAGCTTAATTTATTCTTTACATCCTTCATTTTGCGTTTTAATTATGTGCATAGTTTTTGGCATTGACTGGCATTTGCAATATGAAATAATGTTAAGTGGGGATGCAGGCAACAGAATAATGTGTCTGTAAGAGAAACTGATAACAATGTCTCCTCAAGGGAGGGAACTGGGGGCTGGAAAAGGGAGGGAGAGAGAATTTCACTGTATACCCTTTCCATCCTTTTGGATTTTGAATCCTGTGAATGCAGCAGTTATTCAATAAATTAATTAATTAATCAAATTAAAATAAATAAGATGAATCAAAATAAATGAAATGCGAATAGTATATGGCAAATGGTTTATATCCTTACTTGGAAAAAAAAAATGATGATTCTCTGTCAGACTTCCAGACAAGTAAAAATGTGTTTAATTTATAAAATCCTGGGAGTTATTTCAAAATATTTTTTCGACAAACGAATGTTAACTAAATGCCTTCTCGATCCAGCTAAAGAAGGCATGTGTGTCCCATCACGGGTAATGTCGATGTTGCCCAATTGGTTAAGGTGGTGTCGGTCAGTCTTCTCTACTGTGAAGTTTTTTATCCCCTGTAAGCAATTTGCGTGGAAACTTTGACGCTCCGTAAATATCCTGTCCCTCATCAAACTTCTACCACTATTTTGGCACCCACTGACGACTGTGGAGCACTGTTCTTCCCTCATGTGTTTACTAGTTGGCATGCTACTGTAAGCAGGAGCCCTCCCTTCTGCTAGATTGTTTACGTATTTCTTTTTCTTTTTCTTTTTTTTTTTTTGCGGTACGCAGGCCTCTCACTGTTGTGGCCTCTCCCGTTGCGGAGCACAGGCTCCGACGCGCAGGCTCAGCGGCCATGGCTCACGGGCCCAGCCTCTCCGCGGCGTGTGGGATCTTCCCGGACCGGGGCACGAACCCGTGTCCCCTGCATCGGCAGGCGGACTCTCAACCACTGCGCCACCAGGGAAGCCCTGTTTACGTATTTCTTTAAATCACCATAGACCCATGAATTTTTAGTTCATTCAAAGGGTTTAAGCCCATTACTATCATTATTTATTTATTTTTAGTTATTATTTATTTACTTATTAGTTTTTTAAGTTGAAGTACATTGATTTACAACATTGTGTTAGTTTCAGTTGTACAGAAAACTGATTCAGTTATACATGTATATGTATATTCTTCTTCAGATTCTTTTCCATTAAAGGTTATTACAAGATATTGAATACAGTTCCCTGTGCTATACTGTAAATTCTTGTTATTTATCATTATTTACTTTAATGCTTGTGTTGACACAGATTTTGCAATTCTCCCCTCTCTCATATTTGTTCACTATTCACTATTCTACAGCTCTTTCTGTTCCTTAAACACGGAGGCTATTTCCTGCCTCAGGGCCTTTGCACTGGCTACTCCCCCTCCCTGGAGTGCTGGCTCCTTTGATTCACTCAGGTGTCCCTGCTCAGAGTCCTTCTCCGATCATCTCATCTAATTTAAGGCTAATCCCTCTCTCCCTCTCCTACTTTCCCTCTCATTCTCCTCTTCTGTGTTTTCAACCTCTTCCTCTCTACTGGTTCCTTCCTAGGAATATTTCAACATGTTCTAGCCTTTCCCGCATAATTTAAAGGGAAAAAAAAGCCCTATGAATTCTTCCCTTCCCCCTTCGGTTTCGCCGTCCCTCCCCACACATCCCTAGCCCTCATCTTCTGCTGACAGCCAAACTTCTAGAAAGCAGAGTCTACACTCTCTCAAGCGCTATTTCTTTGCTTTCCATTTATGCCTCCACCCACCAAAATCTCTGCCCAGAACTGAAACTGAAGTCTTCTCACCGGGCCCACCAACAACAAGGGCAGTGGTTAGCCCATACCAGACCTTTCCAGTGTGGACTGGAAAAAGGTATCCCTTCCTCAAGATACTTGCTTCCCTCTGTCAGAAAATGGTCCTCTCAAGCACACCAATCTGCAATGTCCACAATGTGCATGGCGCCCACTGGCCTTGTGCAGTGTGCTACCTGCACGACCATACTTTGCTGGCAGCCTTCTTTCTGCTAGCTTGAAAGATGCACTCTGGTCTCATCTTGTCTGACCACTCTCAAACTCCCCTGTGACCACCCCTCCTTCTGGAAATGTGGTCTTCCTTTGCAACCATAACACCACACTCTGCATTCCTGCTGCTCCTTTCTCATCCTCTCAGGCTCTTAAATGTTAAGTCCATTTCACAGTCCTGTCCTGGTTTGTCTTCCTTTGATGCTTGACCCATCTCTGTGAGTGATGTCAAGCACTTTCACTCAACATTTATTGAGTGTCTACTCTGTGCCTGGCAGTGTCCTAGACACTGACCCCTTGGGATTTCCAAGTACGTGCTGATGATCTGCAAATGTGTCTCTAACTGCCTCCCTGAAATCTGCACATGGAATCCAAATGGACTCCTGAGACTTAACTTCTCCAGAACTGAGCTCATCACCCTTCTCTCCAGATCAATTCCTCTTCCTGTTTTAGCAAATGATACTCATTCAGTTGCCCAAGCCTGAAAGCTGGAGTCGTCCTAGACTCCTTCCTCTCTCTGCCCCCAAGAAAGTAGTAGGTCTTATTTTTCTACTTCCTAGATATGTCTCAGTTTCACCCATGTCTCCCCATCGCCATCACCACCACACCAGCCTCCGTCCTATCTAAGCCAGTATCACCTCTCATGTAGAATAAACACTGCATCACAGATGTAGAAAACAAACTTATGGTTACCAAGGGGGGGAAGAGGGGAGAGGGATAAATTGGGAGATTGGGATTGACATATATACACTACTATATATAAAACAGATAACTAGGGAATATCCTGGTGGTCCAGTGATTAGGACTTGATGCTTTCACTGCTGAGGGCCCGGATTCAATCCCTGGTTGGGGAACTAAGATCCTGCATGCCGCATGGTGTGGCCAATAGATAAATAAATAAATAAAATAGATAACTGATAAGGACCTATTGTACAGCACCGGGAACTCTACTCAGTACTCTGTAATGACCTATATGGGAAAAGAATCTAAAAAGGAGTGTGTATATATGTATAACTGAATCACTTTCCTGCACACCTGAAACTAACACAACACTGTAAATCAACTATACTCCAATAAAAATTAATTAAAAAAAAAAAAAGAATAAACACTGCAGCAGGCTCCCACCTGGCCTCTGCCTCCTGGCCCTGACGATGTCAAGCTCCTCCTTTAAACCCTACAATGGCTTCTTCTGCCCTCAGGATTTAAGTTCTAATTCTTTGATATCATTTGTAAGGCCAATCATGATCAGGCAGTTCCTCTACCTCCCTACCTTCATTTCTCTCCATTTACCCTGCGCCTCATACTCTTTCCCTTATTCCTTCTCCCTTCCAACCATACTGAGCTCCTTTTAGTTCCTGAGCATGTCATCTGTCTCTGAATCTTAGTTGATACTCTTCCCTCTGCCTGGAAGAGCTCCTTTGTGTGCCGACCTGCCGCCAGCCCTTCACCTTGCCAACAGCACCTTTTTCTTCAGGCTTCAACAAAGATCTTACTTTATTTAAGAAGCCTTCCGTGAGCCCCCAAATCTGGGACAGAGGCTTTTTTTCTGGGCTGCCATAGTAAATTACACTGTAGGGTAATTACCTGTCAACTGGCCCTGTATCTCCCGCTAAATGTATGTAAGAGGGGAGGGACCTTGCCTCTCGTTTCATACTTCATCCCTGGGACCTAGCACCGCAACTGGCACACAGCAGGTGCTCAGTAAATACACACTGAATGAATGAGTAGTCAGATGAGTGTAAGATACAGAATCCCCAATTCCTGGCTCTGACTCCCCATGGGAACTTCGGGAAGTCTTTTTTAGTCTTGCTGTATCTCTTGTCCTCACTTATAATATGAAAATACACTACAGATTGTGGCAGTTTTAAAACCTGGCCCCCAACTTCTCTGACATTGTCTTACTGAGAGGTGAGGCCTATGTCCCCTCCCCTAGAATTTGGCCTCTGTGATTTCTTGACCAAAAGATCACATGACAGAAGTGATGCTGTGATTAATTTAGGGGTTCAAGTCTTAAGAAACTGGCAACTTTTGTTTCCTTTCCCTTGGGATGTTTGCTGGTAGGATGCAGGCACAAGGGGAAGCAGCTTTTGGGGAGGCCCACCCACGTGGAGAACACTCAGGCCTGCAGCCCACCAGCCAGCAGTGGGCACCGACTTGCCAGCGTGCGAATGAGCCAGCTTGGAAGTGGATCCTCCAGCCCCCTTTGACCGTGCACCCCATGTGGAGAGCGCCTCCCCCTCTGATTCTGCAGCTAAAGAAATGAATGTGGTTGCTTGGAGATCTAACCTTGGGATGCTTTGTTAAACAACAAGAAATAACCAGGCGGATGCTGAGACCTGCAAGTGGAGTGTTGCTGCCACCTGACATGCAGCATTGGCTTTGGGACCGGGTAGCAGGCAGGAGTCGAAAGGCCCTGGGAGGGTGTTAGGGACAGGGTAGGAGGCTGGTGGTGAGGGCTTAAGAGAACGAAGGAAAATGTTAGCTGGAGCCAAGAGAGTAAAGGAGACCCCAGTTATATAGGAAAGTTTGGAATAGTGTTGCTGTGCCTCCTGTAATGCAGAAAATCAGAAGTGTGCTGCGTGAACTCAATGACCTGGCTAAGGAGATTGCTAGGCTGAGTTTCTAAAGGGCTGCCTGGCTTCTCCTCGCTGCCTGGTGAGTTTTTACCAAGATACATGCATACCCCAGTTATGTTGTCAGGTGCTGTCTCCACGCACCGAATCGTATACACCCTGGGACTTCTCCAGGTCCCTCAAGAGTTCACACGTCCAATGAGATGGGCTAACTTGTCGTCCTCCAAGTTGTTTAACCCTCTTCTGGGTGACCCACAGGAGGCCAACCTCGGCAGCCCTGCTATCTTAGCTGACCAGGAGGGGGACTGGCAGAGGACCAGCCATCTCAGCACTGGATTGTCTCACTCCTCTGTCCTGGAGCTTCTCCCCTCCCCCACGACCTTCATTAAATCAATACACAAAAATGTTTATAATATATGTAAAAATGTAAAGCATAACCAACCTTCCTCTCCACTAGAACCACAATCCTGTATTTTGTGTTTCCTTCCCTTCTTTTCCCTTACAGGTATACTATGTATGTATATATCCCTGTTGATACATGTAATTTTGCATGATCTTTGTAGCCAGTCTAGAAAATAAATGACTACTCACTATGTCCATCCTGGCACAATATGTCATGCATCTCCGCTGATTGATAAATCCTGTATGATGTTGGGCAGAATGGGTCCACAGAACATCCAAGCAGTTCATTTTCATGCAGGTGCAGCTGCAGCATTGCGGAATGGGAGCGTCCATATAAAGAACAAATCTTTTAGGCAAAGGCTAAAAGTGAGCCGATCAGTTGGTGTCAATCTTGGCAAAGTATGTTGACTCCTCAAGTACATGAGTTCATTACTTAATTAGACAAACCTGTTTGGTAACACAAATGGCAAGGGGAAAAAAATGAATAAAGCTTGGATAGCCCATCCTCCACATCATTCCCGCTTTGGTATCTTTCCTGGCAAATAACTGAGAGCTAACCACCAGTGAGGAGTGGAGGGCATGCTCTGTCTCACTCATTCTAAGTAGTTCCTTGCCTAAGTATCATAAGTAACAGAGATAAATTTTTCATACAATGTAGAAGTGAAAACAAAAATAACAGTTAATCCTCTGGGCATCAAACTAATAAGCCTAGTATTTTTCTAGGTACTACAGTATTTGTTTCCTCAGCCAGTCTCCACTGATATTTTAGTTCTCTGGTTCTCAATCTTGAGTCCTTTTGCAATCACACCTTGAACTTCAAAAAATTTGAATGTTTTGTATCCCATTCCGGGAGATTCTGATGCAATTGGTCTGGGGTGCTGACTGGGCGTGGGGATTTTGAAAAGCTCCGGAGACTCAGAGCTGCAGCGGAGTTTCAGAAACCCTGGTTCACACCGCTTTGTCCTCCTCCTCAGGGTCCAGCGTGGCGCCTGGTGGAAAGTGATGCTCACAATGGATACACAGCGTCCCGTTTCTCAGGAAGGAGGGAAGCGTGGTCTCAGAACCGCAAACCTCCTGGTGTCCTGGGGCGAAGACCATGAGGAGGCCAGTCCTGCCAAGCCAGTGGGTGACGGCGACGCCGCCCGTGTCTAGGTCTCCCCCTCCCTAGAGCGCAGGTACTGTCCGGCCAAGTCCCAAAGGCCTCAGAAGATACACGGCCACCGCGAAGTTCGGCGGTGCCAGGTGGTTTCTTGTTTCCACAAGAGAGGCGGAAGCTGAAGAGGATGGGGTGGCCACTTCGAGCTCTGGACCAAGCCTGGTTGACTTCAGAGTCAATCCAGGCTCCTCTCTCGGCTCCAAATTGCAGCCCCGGCAGCTCTTCCCGAGAGGGTCGGAGTGGGGGGCACCTAGGCCAGCCGGGTCAGGACTGCTCCGCGGGGAGGCTAGTGCAGCCCCCGGCGCCCGGAGCGCGCGTCAGGTCGCAACCGCCCGGGGAAGCAAGGGGCGCGGCGGGAGCGTCGATCCAGGGGGCGCGGACTACAAGTCCCGACAGGCCTCGGGCAGGGCTGGGCGGTGCCGGAGCGGGGCCAGGGGCCAGCCGGGCCCGGGCGTGCGCGGTGGTTCTCGGGAGTGGCGGGGCGGGTCCTCCCGGCTGTCAGCTGTAGCCCTGTGCGCTCGGGCGGGGGTAGTAGCGGCCATTGGCCGACAGGCGGGAGGGGCGGGCTGCTGCGAGCCTCAGCTGGTTCAGGCCGAGCGGGAGGAGGCGGAGGCGGAGCGGGCGGCCGGCCAGGGAGGCGCGCGCCGGTCTGCTGCGTTCCGGCCTGGCCATGGCAGCGGCGCCCCTGAAAGTGTGCATCGTGGGCTCGGGGAACTGGTGAGCGACGGCGGGCCGGCGGCGCGGGCTGCGCCTGCGGGAAGCCCCTCTGCCGGACGTCCGAGGGCGCACGTCCCCGCCACGGCGTGGGCACCGGGCACCGCGCGTGGGGAGGCGGGGCGGGCGGCCTCGCGGCCGGGCTGGGCACCGCGCGTCCGGGGAGGCCGCGCTGAGGCACTGGGCTGGGAGGCCCTGGGCCCGCGTGCTCGCGGGGGCGACGCGGAGAGAGGGGCGGCGCACCGGCGGGCACCTGTCTGCGCTCGCGGCACTTCGCGGCGGGCGCACGGAGGCCACCTGCTCGCCATGCCCGGGGGGTTTGCGCAACATCCTCAGGGCGTTCTTCATTTCTCCTGGGCACATCGCCTGGGTCGAGGAGTTGGAGGAGGCTCGAGCGTTCTTGCTGGGGTTTCCGAATCGAGGAAACCGAGGCAGAGGGGACTGAAGGGCGCCTGCTATCCAGGTCGAGGGCGGGGCCGGCTCTGCCCTTCCAAGTGCGGGTCCCGCTCCGGCTTCTGTGAAGTCTACTATCTTAATAAAGTATCGAGAAGAAAATCCAAGTTCCTACAGGCCGGGCTCCCCCAGTAGCTCAGGGACTTTGGGAATTCTCCTTTGGGGGGATGTTTGCGCAGCTTTGCTTCTCCGATAGGCTTTATTTGACTTTAGCGTTTATAAAGCACTTTGTGCCAGGCGTTCTTGTAAGCGCTTTAAATGTCAGCTCTTTTAGTTACTTTTCTGAAACTTACACAGTGGGATTATTTGGTGTGTTTGGGTTACTGTAGAGGAAAGTGGACCGGGGGAGAGGAGGCAGAATATGGTATAGCATCTGATATTTTCAGTCTTTTTTCCACAGCTGCGCCCTATTTTTCCCACATCCGAGGGACTAGTATAGAATAGTTCAGAGTGATGTCCTTAAAGTCCTTGTGTTTTTTGGTGGCCGGACACTTACCACTGTTCAGGCTTCTAGGAGTCCTGCAGCAATTGGTACTAGTTACTTGGTCTCCGTCTTTAAGACTTGGCCCAGAAAGTACTTCTTGCAGGAAACCTTATCTGATTCTCCACTTTTCCATCCCAGCAAGGTGAGGGCCCTCTCCCTGTGCCTCTGTTGCTGACATCTGTCATTGCAAGGTGATGATTTATTTGATTATCTGTTTCCACTCCTCCCCTCCCAGCTCTTGAGAACAGCATCTACCTTAGTGCCGGGCATATGCTAAGTAAATACTAAATGAATGTCTAAAAACTAACTTTTTAATGTAAAAATGTAATTGTATATGATTTGGCAATAATTCACATTGTTTAAAAGGTACCAAAAACCCCACAAAAAACACAGTGAAACATCTCTCATTCACTCTTGTCTCCCAAGGTATCTCCTGGAAAAAAACCACTGTTATCAGTTTCTTCTGTTCTTTCTGGAAGAATTCTATCAGATGCAAGCGAATGTTTACATATGTTCTTTTATCTCTCTGCCCTGCAAATACTAGGATATTATGCACTTTTCTGTAAACTTTTTTTTTCAACCAACAACAGAATGTTCTGTCCCACATGTAATGGAGTTGGTACCTGCCCACTGCAGAGCTTCGTATGGACTTTCAGCTGGACTTTGCCAGTTCTGATCCCAAGGTCACTTGAGTGAAATGTCAGGTACCTTGTGGGCCGTGAGACTGAAAAAGCGCCCATTCAGCGCATGTTCTTTAACATTAGTTTCCTCTTCTGTAAGAGGCCACAGAACCACAGATGACAGCACCTCTTCCTCCTTTGCAAGGTGCAGAAGTGGCATGGCTGGGCTACGCCAGATATGGGCCTGAAACAAGAGTTGTGAAGTGACCCTCCTGGGGCCCTGCCCCTCCATCCCCCCTCCCCCCGCTGGCCCCATGCCCCCGGCTTCCCGCAGCTTCTCTCTGATGTACTTGACTTTTTCTTGGCTCACTCCAGCCCAAGGAAATGGAGTAGAACTTGGCTAGTGACACTGGAGCAGAGCAATTGAGAAATGTGCCGATGGTCTGGGCTGGCTGCCGGTTCTGTTAATGATGGGATCAGACTGGAACAGTCATTGGCTTCCTTGTCGCTGCCCTGGGTGCAGAGCCATGCTAGTCCTAGAGAGAGGCTCACGACCTCCCCAGAGAGATTCAGGAACTTAGGGACAGAAAAGGACACAGAGAGGCTGCCCAGGGGCCCACTGAGTGTTCAGCTCTGGTCAAAGACATTTGACTGTCTGCTCCATGCAGATATGGTGGTTTTTCCAGGGATAGGAACACAAGTGGACACCATCTCTTCCTTCACGTCACAGATAGATAAGGATATGGAAGATAAATTCAAAAGAAGTACAAAGTTGAATGAAATATCTGTAACAAGATTAGACATTTTAGATTGTTTCTTTGGTTTCTGTTCTGAATTTTTTTTTTTTTTCCTCACGTGGCATGCAAGATCTTAGTTCCCCAATCAGGGATTGAACCCGTGTCCCCTGCAGTGGAAGCACGGAATCTTAACCACTGGACCGCCAAGGAAGTCCAAGAGTAGACGTTTTAAATAGTGTTTTTAGTAATGTTTCTTAAAATGTGTCCAAAGACAACTTGCATCAGAATTAGCACTGAAGCTAGACTTGCTGAATCATATTCCCTGAGAGTGAAACAGATTTTTCCCTAAGAGATTTTAGCCTTCTGCTGATTTTAAAACAGGTTACCAAAAGACGGACCCTTCCAGATGCTCAGGAATAGGAACTTACTTAAGCAGTGTTTACATTTGGGACTTTTTTTTAAAAGAAATTTATTTATTTATTTGCTGTGTTGGGTCTTTGTTGCTGCGCCCGGGCTTTGGTTGCAGAGAGCGGGGGCTACTCTTTGTTGCGGTGCATGGACTTCTCGTGGTGGCTTCTCTTGTTGTGGAGCACGGGTTCTAGGCACGCGGGCTTCAGTAGTTGTGGCGCACAGGCTTAGTTGCTCCGTGGCATGTGGGATCATCCCGAACCAGGGATCTTATCCGTGTCCCCTGCATTGGCAGGCGGATTCTTAACCACTGCGCCACCAGGGAAGTCCCTACATTTGGGACTTTGAAGCAGCTCAGAATGCTTATGGAAATAATGATGTTACATCTGTAGCTAAAAGGTGGGTCTAAAGCTCACATTGGTGCGTCCCCCAATGTAAATAATCATAGTTGCTATGCAGATACTTGAAGACTGACGGGCCTGTCCCGCCCTCCCTCACCTCTTTTCCTCTAGACGGTGGGAGAGAGGAGGCCAAGGGGGCCTCTTGCATCCAGCTGAGTCCTGTTGTGCTGCCCCCTGTGAGGATGCAGGGAGGTGCTTCCTAAGCGGCATGGCTTTTCTTGGTCCTGGTGACTCACAATAGCAACAGAAAGGAAAAAACAAGCTTCTTAGGTTCCTCCGAAGATGAAACAAAGTTCCTTCACCAGAACCTTGGGAAGGGCACCCAGACACAGTGCAAGATGCAGCTCTAGAACTAAAACCTCAGGGTTGTATTTGCAGTCTAAGTCCAGAAACACCCCACACCTCCTTGGGAGGCCGGGTCAGGCAGCGGTGGAAGGAGGCACTCGGGATTCCTACCCCCTGGGTTTCTGGCCCCATCAAGTTCTAGGTCCTTGAGCAAACTGCTTCTCTCCAAGAATCATTGCTCCTGACATGGGTACTTGCTGTCTAGGATCATGGTGAGGATGAAATGAGATGATCTGAGAGAATGCAAAGTGACTAGCACCCAGCAGTTGTCAGCTAATGAAAAAATGCTGTCTGTGTTAGTTCCATCATCCTTGACCAGAGCCATCACAAAACAGACCTTTTCAAGGTCAGTGGTTAATAAAGTGGAATTAAAACCCAGATCCTTCTAACTCCAATGTCCATGTTTCTATAAATTCTTAGCATTTTCAGTGAGAAGTGTACTTTTACCAATGCCAATCACAAAATGCTAAGGAATAGAGGCAGAAGAAGGGAGAAGATAAAAGAGCAGGAGGTGTTTCCAGGAGTTATCTTTTGCCCTTGTTTTCAGCACAGCTTGACTCCTGGGACTGAAAGTCAGGGAGAGCTTTGGCCTACTTTGCACCGATGAGTGAAGCTGGACATGTGGCTGACCCTTTTTGTCCTGTTGGAAACATCTGAATGCAGCCTGGCAGCTCTTCATCCCCCAGTGTCATCGTTTTTGACTGTGCTGCTCAGTGCCTGTGATGATTCTTGCTCTACCCCCACGTGGAGAGCTCGAAACAGTTTAGGCATCTGCGTGTTAGCTCCTCTGAGGTCAGAACGACCCCTTCCTGGTCCACAGGCGACGCTGACACACCTCTACTGTGGAAGCTGGAGGGAGAGGTAGTGGCGGTTCGGGCTGACCTGGGAGGAGACCCATTTCCCTCAGGAGCCAGGCTGAGGACACCTGCCAGGCTGATCCGCACACCTGTTTCTGTTGTTGTGCAGTGTATACATCACAGCTATATTGGGGATGAGTCTGATTTTCATATCTTAGCCCTCTTTCACCTCTTTCATCATTCTTCACTTCCTCCCCTCCCTTAAGGGGGATAATCATAACAGTTACCACTTAGGGTCATTTTCTGTGTCTGGGATGTGCATTATTTCATTTAAATCTCATAACAAGTCTATGCGGTACTACTATTATTCCTATTTTAGGTGACAAAACTGAGATTAGAAAACTTTTCAAGGTCAGTGGTTAATAAGGTGGAGTTGAAACCCAGATCTCTCTAACTCCAATGTCCGTGTTTCTATAAATTCTTATCATTTTTAGTGAGAAGCATACTTTTACCTGAGAACAAATCCCATCATCACAAAAATACTGAGTAGCTTACCCTCCCAAAAATGTCTAGTATAACAATATTTCCACTTAAGAAAAATCAAATTGAAATGAGGTCTTAAAAATCATCCTGGAGAGACTTCCCTGGCAGTCCAGTGTGTAGGACTCTGTGCTTTCACTGCTTGCGGCACGGGTTCGATCCCTGGTTGGGAAACTAAGATCCTGCGTGCCTTGCAGTGTGGCCAAAAAAAAACAAACAAACAAACATCCTGTTCAGTTTCCCTCCAAAGGAGGCATCCCATTTCTTGTAGACATGACATGATCATAGTTTACTGTTTTTAAGGCACCTGATCTTAAAATTAATCTAGTAAATTAATTATTAGAAAAGTCTTATATTTGAGAGGAGAATCTGTCACCTCCAGCTTCTACCCATTAGTCTGTGAGCAGCGCTGAGGCGAGCCTACTCTTTTTTTTTTTTTTTTTCCTGGCTGCGTTGGGTCTTTGTTGCTGTGTGGGGGCTTTCTCCAGTTGCGGCAAGTGGGGACCACTCTTCGCTGCAGTGGCAGGCCTCTCATTGTGGTGGCTTCTCTTGTTGCGGAGCACAGGCTCCAGGCAAGTGGGCTTCAGTAGCTGTGGCTTGCGAGCTCTGGAGTGCAGGCTCAGTAGTTGTGGCGCACGGGCTCAGTCCCTCCATGGCATGTGGGATCTTCCCAGACCAGGACTCGAACCCGTGTCCCCTGCGTTGGCAGGTGGATTCTTAACCACTGCACCACCAGAGGAAGCCGAGCCCACTCTTTTCTAAAACATGTCCCATTGGATAGAAGAGTCACATGTCCCCTAAATCTTCCCTGTCACAGGCCAAGTAGTATCTCCAAGCCTCTCAATCCTTGCTGGTGGCAAGTTGTGTCTGGGGTCGTCAACCATCCAGGTCTTTCTCCTTCCCCACATCTCTAACTCCCAGGCTTGATGATGTCAGGAACTAAGCCAGAAGTCCCCCGACTCCTTTAAGGTTATCCTAGTGGCACTTTGCCATCATTCTACTTTGGGGCTCAGTTCCTTCCACAGTTGGGTGCTAGGAACTTCATTGATTATCTGTTGCTGCCCCAGTATCTCCCCTGAAACTTAATGGCTTCAAACAGCAATCATTGATTAGCTCCTGATTCTGGGGGTCAGCAGTTTGGGCTAAGCAGGGAGAGTCTTCTGCTGGTCTCACCTGGGCTCACTCATAAGGCAGCGGTCAGGTGTTTAGTGGACTGGGGCTCTTGGTCCTCGATGCCCCCTTTCACAGTGGGCAGGCTTTGGCCAGGCTAATGGGGGCGACTGGCCACGTGTCTATCTTTCTGCAGCAGGCGAGCTTGGGCTTCTCCATGTCGTGGCTGGATTCCAACTTCAAGAGAGAGTTCATGTAAATTCCTCACATAAGTGGAATCATACAGTAATTGTCCTTTTTGTAACTGGCTTATTTCACTTAGTATAATGTCCTCAAGGTTCACTTCTTTTTGTAGCATGTGCCAAAATTTCTTTCCTTTTTAAGGCTGAATTGATAGTCCACGGTATGAATATACCAGCTTTTGTTTATTTGTTCAATCCATCAGTGGACACTTGGGTTGCTTCCACCTTTTGGCTGTTGTGAGTAATTCTGCTATGAACATTGGTGTACAAATATCTCTTTAAGATTCTGCTTTCAAATCTTTTGGGTATATGCCCAGAAGGGGAATTGCTGGATCATATGGTAATTCTATCTTTAGGTTTTTGAGGAACCACTGTATTGTTTTCCATAGCAGTTACACCATTTTATATTCCCACCAGCAGAGCACAAGGGTTCCAGTTTCTGCACATTCTAACCCTTGTTTTTCTTTTGTTTTAATATAGTAGCCACACTAACAGGTGTGAGGCGGTATGTATTTTGTTAATCGCATGTGATGCATATGATCGTATGGCATATACAATTTTGCATCCTGTTTTTTGTTAAATGTAACATTCTATTTGAAGCTTTTCCTCTGCAGTTTGGATTTTGATAGACAGAAAGACTGTTTTCATCTGCTTCTCCCCCTCCTTTTTTTCTCTATGTGAAGTTGTTCACATTGATCTTTTTTCCTCTGTGGTTGCTATCTTTGATTTTTAACTTATAAAGCTTCCCTATCCAGAGATCAAATAAACATTCACCAAGTTGAATCTATTTTTAAAATACTTTATTTTTCACATTTGCATCTAATACTCTGGCATTTGATTGTACTTTAAAAGCCCTTTAACTGCAAAGAATTACACAAAATGTTAACAGTGGTTCTCCCTGAGTGGTAAGATGATAAATTTTTTTTGTCTTTCATGTATTGCTTTTATGAATAAGAAAGTCGATGTTATTTAAACCAAAACTGATCACCCTCTTCCCTTGGATCCACACGTAGGATCAGCTCTGGGCACGGGATGGGGAGAATCTAGCTGCACCCTTGTTTGTTCTCCCTAGAGAGTTTCCTCCTTGGTAAAAGAGGGATGGTCTGTGGCGTCCTTTCTGTGCCAGTAAGCTCCTGCACCCCATGCAGTTCTGGGAATTGTCAACCTGACTTGATAGGCATCCTGTTCCTTGGCTGATTAAAATGTCACATCTTTTTAGAGAGGAAGAGGTGAGTGAATGCCAAGGGGCTGGGGGAAGGGGGGTGTTGCCAGTGGAGGTTAGGACCTCCAGCAGGTGAGTGTCTGTCCAGCTGGGACCCAAGGAGGGAGAGCAGAGTGGTGAAGACATGGCCTGGGCTGCGGATCTCTCCTCTTCCACTGACTACCAGTGTGATCCCGGGAGTTCAGTGTCTTCACTTGAAAAATGGGGATCGTGATAGTCCCTGTCTCAGAGGGTTGCTAAGGCTTAAAACAGATAATGTGGGTAAAGCATTGAAAACAGTACTCTGGTGGTAATCAGATTGCGATACCTAAATGTATCAGACGAAGGGGTTATACCCCTTCAGTTTATACAATGTTATTTGTCAATTACATGTCAATCAAAAAACAAAAAGCAAACAAACAGTGCCTGACACCTGGTAGTCAGCAAACCCCTACCCTCTGCCTCTTGCCCCATCCTTCCCTCTCCCCTTCCCCTTCCTCTGCTCCTTTCTCAGCCTCCTCTCCCTGTCTCCCCCTGCTGCTCATAACCTCTCCCCTCCCCCTTCCTCCACCTCCCACCAGGTGTGGACTCTGGGTAAAAGCAGAGGACAGTCTCCATGCCCCCCCCCCCCCCCCCCCCGGTTCCTGCACCTTTGCTCCACGGGCCCTTCCCTCTGGCTCGAATTCTCCCTCACCCCAACCTTAGACTTACCAGCTTTATCCCCTGTGTCCTCTGTGCCCGGCACAGTGTCTGCATGGCACAGGTGCTTAATGTGTATTCTCAACAAAATGATTCTACTCTACCCCTCAGCAAACAGGAATTAGTAGAAAGTGTGGGCTTTGGAAACAGATCTGGGCCAGAACTGCTGGCTCTACATGGACAGCGTGACCGGGTGACTTATTCATTCTCTCTGAGCCTCTACTTCTTCATCTGTAAAGTGGGGATAACGTGGCTGCTGGAAAGATGAAATGAGCTCTTGTGTCAAATACCCAGTGTGTACCCAGCTGGCACTGGGTCGTGATTTCCCACCCTAAGTCCCTTTTAAATTTTGTTGGCATAATATTGCTGAGGTTACAAACTAGTCTGTACTTTGAGGCCCAAGACTTGTTGATAAGTAATTCATGATTCCATGGGAAATGTGATATTATACTCCGGAGTAAAGACCCAAGACTGGCCGTCAGCCGTCCTGAGTCCCCCTCCCAGTTCTGCCACTACCTGGTTGAGTAACCCAAGGTCAGAGTGACCGAGCCTCCTGTGTCGTGTCTTAATCTGCCAGGTGGAGGTTTAGATGGAACTAAACCTTCTTTAAACTGCCCTTTTCGCTTTTGTTTTGCTTATTCACTTAGACTTTCTTTAAAAGTTGACTTTAAAAGAAAACTTTATATCACCACTCCAAAGACCAGAAGTAGAAGGTAACAGCAGCCACCAATAGAATGGAAACAAAACAGTATTATAAAACCCTTGCCAGATACTGGTCCCTGCCAAGGCTCTGCGTGGAGGCCGCCTCATACTTTGGGAAGAAGGGAAATTCACACAGGCTGGGGAGCTGGGAAACACCGCAACACTCACATGAGACATTCGGCGCTCTCTCAGGGAGGCCAGGAGAGTTGAAAAGGGCACACATGCGTCATTGTCACTTGGTGCTGTGTGTGCGTGTGGGGGGGGGGGGGCAAGCGCTCAGCCATTGGGGCTACCTCTGGCCCCCACTCCTCACTTGGGGGAGAACCGGACTCATCGCAGACCTGGCCTTTAGTAGATGGACGAGCTGGCAGGTGGAGCAATGGCTGCTTGTGCCCTTGACCCAGCCGTGTTAACGATCTGTGCCTGACCAGGCTGGAACAGTTACAGGACAGCCCCTGAAACAAGGAGACGCCACCACCGTGGCCATGGGACCCCAGCCCCGACCATGGCTGAGCCACACACAAACTGCCTCCATGGACTGGACTGGACGCAGTATTTTTCTTTTATTTTAGGCTCAGTTCTAATGTATCTGTGCATGTTTTTAGACTGGTCCTCTGTAGGCCAGGCATCTTTTTAGGACAGGGTTTTCACTTATATGTGGATTTTATGTAGTTGCCTTCAAACACACGGGTTCTTCCAAAACACTCCCTTTGCTATTTGATCCTGTTCCTTACACATATGTGACAAACACATTTAGTACCATTTCAGAGCCACAAAGGAGTTTTGGGTATGGATTATACTTAAAAACAAAAACAACTTTATTCAGGTGTAATTGAAACACAGAAAACTCAGACATACTTAATATTTGATGGGTTTGGAGATAGGGATACACCCATGAAACCATCACCACAATCAAGGTAATAAACATCCATCACCTCCAAGAGTTTCCTCCTGCCCCCATCTCCCCATTTTTGGTGGTAAGAATATTCAGTACTATGTTAGCTATGGGCTTGTCGTATAGAATATATAGCCTTTATTATGTTGAGGTGAATTATATACTTTTGAGGTTTTATAAACAACACAGAAAAGGTGGACAGCAAAGAAAATCCTTGGTTCAAATGGAGATAGTACTGAAAGAGATTAAAGCAGAACAAATTAAAGTGTTTTCATTTCTGGTCTCCCAAAAAATATATTATTGTATAAGTTATATAGAAAGAACAAGACTAGGCCTTATAGGCATTAGAATCTTTTTGTTCATCTCCCTGGATTTTTTTGGCTGAGTTGGGTCTTCTTTGCTGCGTGGGGGCTTTCTCTAGTTGCGGTGAGCAGGGGCTACTCTTCGTTGTGGTGCACGGGCTTCTCATTGCAGTGGCTTCTCTTGTTGCAGAACGTGGGCTCTAGGCGCGCGGGCTTCACTAGTTGTGGCACACGGGCTCTAGAGTACAGGCTCAGTAGTTGTGGTGCACGGGATTAGCTGCTCCGCGGCATGTGGGATCTTCCTGGACCAGGGCTCAAACCCGTATCCCCTAGCATTAGCAGGAGGATTCTTAACCACTGCGCCACCAGAGAAGTCCCTCCCTGGATTCATTCTTGAATTGAATTTCATGCTTCTTCCCGGTGTCCATCTCCTCCCTTCCCTCCCCTCCCCCATCCATGAGTGGCAGATCCAATAGCTTGGCCCAGAATTACCTGGAGTTACCTCAGCGTTGCTGAGTCTGATGCATCCCTTAGCTACCACTGCAAAACAGCCCACCCTCTGCCATCTCGGTGCTGAAAATAACAAGCACATGTTGTTGCTTGTGCATCTCTGGATCAGCTGGTTAGTTCTTGGCTTGGCCCGGCTCCCTCACGTGTCTGTGATTAGCTCAGTGTTGGCTGGAAGCTCTGCTTTGCCTGCTTTTCCCATCCCTGATGCATGAAGCCCTTTTTGCTTCTCTGCAGAGGTATGGTCTTCCTCAGCACCGTTCCCATGTCTTCTCCCTGGACCCCAGCCAGGTCTGTCCACCGTGGTTCCCTCAGCTGAACGCTGGGCAGGCGAGCCTTCCCATGGATTACCTGGGTTGCATCTGAGTCCTTTATGTTAAAAGTCCCTCGCAGTTTACCCTTCTAATCTCGTGTCCCTCATTCCCTTTCACCTCTTATCACACACAGGATTGTGAATTTTTTACCTTGTTCATCTCTCAACTGGGTGGGAAGCTTTTGAGAGCTGTGCCTTTTATATCACCAGCATCTAGCCCAAGGTGTTATGTGCAAAAATAATTGGTGATAATGCCAAGTCTCCCAGGTAATTCTGTTGTGCAGCCAAAGATAAACATAAGGATAACTGTCTCCAATCTGTTCTTCTGCATCAGCTTGGTCCCACCCCCTTTCCGTCATCACCCCTTACTCCATTTCACAAATTGTCTGTATCGTTAGGAAAAATCATTAGAAAAAATAATGAATGCCCTGACACGTGAATTCTCAAGGTGCTCTTTACCATTCTTTCCTTTGCTCCTCACACCAGGAAAGTTATCTAAGAAACTATTTCTCTGTTCAGATTCCTGTAAAAGAACTTGATTGGTTCAGCCGGGATTAGGTACCACCCGCGGCCCAATCAGTGTGCACTCAACACACCTGTGAGATGGGCAAGGTACCCGCTGACCATGATCACCTCTGCCACGGGGACCAGCCGCACACCCGCGGCTCTTGTGCAGAGGACTGGCGTTAACTAGCATCTTCTCTTCCCCTGTGGGAAAGCCTATTGGAGACTGATTCATTACCAGAAAAGGTTTGGTGAATAGAGATGCAGAAAAAAGGGAGCTTTTAGAGGCCTCTGGGTGTCTTCTGGGGGGACCCATGCCCTTGCTCTGTTCCTTTTCTGGAATCCACTTGGGGCTTGTCTTTCCTTTATGACTGCACATGGAGCCTGTTGCAGTTCACCAGAACACAGCTTATTCTACGGTAGCTGCATGTTGATCTTGATGGATTTGAAATATAGCCTAGTTGCTTCGGAGACTTCATGAACGCTTGAAGTGTTATTTTTATGCCATCTTTCAGGTGGATTTCTCTTCCTTCTGTGATACTCTCTTCCAAGATAGGTTGGTGCTTACTAGTTTCAAGGGGTGGTGCTTTCTGACCTTGTAGCAAATTCTGGGGCTTTCCTGATCATGGGGTGGTATTTCCAAGTGAAAACAACTAAGTTTCAAACAGTTTGGACTTCCCTGGTGGCGCAGTGGTTAAGAATCAGCCTGCCAATGCAGGGGACATGGGTTTGAGCCCTGGTCTGGGAAGATTCCACATGCCACGGAGCAACTAAGCCCATGTGCCACAACTACTGAGTCTGTGCTCTAGAGCCAACGAGCCACAACTGCTGAAGCCCACATGCCTAGAGCCCGTGCTCTGCAACAAGAGAAGCCACCGCAATGAGAAGCCCACGCACTGCAACGAAGAGTAGCCCCTGCTCGCCACAACTGGAGAAAGCCTGCACGCAGCAACGAAGACCCAATGCAGCCAAAAACAAACAAATAAATAAATAAATTTATTAAAAAACCAAACGAACAAACAGCTTGCGGCTGAGACGACATCACATCTGAGTTCTAAGCTCAGTGCTTGAATCAGAACGCAAGTCTCCTGAAATACAATCTAGTGCTTTTTCTCTTCTGCTCGAGTGAGTGTTTTCTTTTCCACTGTTTCTTTTGCAGGGGTTCAGCTGTTGCAAAAATAATTGGTGATAATGTCAAGAAACTTCAGAAGTTTGCCTCCACGGTCAAGATGTGGGTCTTTGAAGAAACGGTTAATGGGAGAAAACTGACAGACATCATAAATAATGACCATGAAAATGTAAAATATCTCCCTGGACACAAGCTGCCAGAAAACGTGGTAAGACTTTGGTTAATTCTAAAAGTTACATTCAGCTGAGTTAGCACTTGGGACGTGGGGAGATGGGAAACCTGCTTCCCCGGTCTCCTGTTCCTCTCTACCACCAGGTTCATTGCTTGGTCCGTTTTGGTTTTCCTGACTCTGAACGTGGGCCTTGTGTTAGTTTGCTGGAGCTGCCATAACAAAGTACGATAGACTGGGTGGCTTAAACAACAGAAATTAATTTTCTCACACATCTGGAGGCTTCACGTTGTCTGGAGGAAGAAATTTTCCTCTACCCTTCTAGGTTCTTCTGTCTGGTCTGAGAATTAAGTTGACATGAGACAGATTAACAGGAGAAAACCAAACAAAAGTTTAATAACATGTATGCATAGGAGAGACCCAGGAAAACTACGTCATTCACCAAAATGGCGGAAGCCCTCACCTTAAATATTATCCTCAGCTAAAGACAAAAGAGGATGTTGAAGGTGGGGATAGTCAGTTCTGGGAGGTAATGGGGAAAGCACAGTAAACAAGGGTAAGGTGGTTACGCAGATTTAAGTCAGTGCCTTCCCCTTTCCTGAGAGTTTCTAGAGATTTGGTCCTCCCAGCTCTTCCAGGTACTTGGAGGGAGATCCCCTTACAAATGGAGATTTCCCTCATGAATGTAAATGTTTCTTACAAAAGGACAACTCCTACTTGGTTTTCAGTTTCCTCCTTGTCTGCTGTTTCTTAAAAAACAACCACCTTAAAATAATTAATGTGCCAGGGCTTCCCTGGTGGCGCAGTGGTTGAGAGTCCGCCTGCTGATGCAGGGGACACGGGTTCGTGCCCCGGTCCGGGAAGATCCCACATGCCGCAGAGTGGCTGGGCCCGTGAGCCATGGCCGCTGAGCCTGCGCGTCCGGAGCCTGTGCTCCGCAACGGGAGAGGCCACAACAGTGAGAGGCCCGCGTACCGCAAAAAATAATAATAATTAATGTGCCAAAGAGGCATATTTTGAGGTGGCAAAATCTGCTCCCCTGCAAAGCCCAAGATCAAGGTGTTGGTAGGGTTGGTTCTTCTGAGGCCTCTCCTGGACTTTTCTTCTTCCCGTGTCTCCACATGGTCCTCCCTCTGTGTATCTGTGTCCTAAGACAGACACCAGTCATGTTGCAATGGGGCTTACCCCAGTGACCTCATTTTAACATAATAACCTTTACAAAGACCCTGTCTCCAAATACAGTTGCATTCTGAGGTACGAGAGTTAGGACTTCAACATATGAATTTTGGGGAAACACATTGCAGCTCATCACAGGCTACTTTCTTGGCATTCAGAGTGGTGGTCACATCAAAGCTAGAACTAATAATTTTGCCTTTGTATTGTGTCTCTTGGTAACTCCCGAGATACCTTGTTGACGAAAAATTAATCAGTCGGTCTAAGAAAGAAGTAGAAATTTTATTCGAGCCAAATTGAGGATTATAACTTGGGAATAGCATCTCAGTGTTGAGAACTGTTCTGCCCATTAGAAGTCAAGGCATAGTTACATATGTTTTTTGAGACAGAGGGCTTTATGTTAAATGAATTACTGACAGTTCATACAATCCAAGTCTGTACAAGATAAAGAAGGAATGTTATGTTTAAGGAGTTGTCTCCTTGATGCTAAGAGAATGTTGCTCTTCATGGTTGAGCAGGTATTTCCGCCGATGGGGAAGGTTTGGTCCATGTGTAATGCAGATACACAATGCACAGTAGAAGGGAGAGAGGAGGCCAAAGGGCAAAGAAAATTTTTTTTGTTTAATTTTTTCTTGTCTTGCCACAAAATATGAATTTTATTTCACATACCCTTTCTAAGCGCATGGACTTTGGTCCATCCCTAGGCCAGCTAATGCACTGGTGAAACCGTGCACCTCAGATTGGGACTTGAACCCACGTGCTGGGACTCAAACCCAGCCAAAACCCACAGTCTTCCAACTGAGGTCACACACCTGGTTTCAGAACTTAACGAAGCTCAGGTTCTTGATGTCTTATCGCAGAAAGAATTCAGTGAGCGACAAAGTGAAAGGTAAGAAATGGATTTATTTAGAGAGAAACACACTCCACAGAGTGTGGGCCATCTCAGAAGGTGAGAAAGGCACCAGAGTATGAGGTTGTCAGTTTTTATAGTGGTGGGTAATTTTATAGGCTAATGAGTGGTAGGAGTATTCCAGCTATTTTGGGAAGGGGCGGGGATTTCCAGGAATTGGGCCACCGCCCACTTTTTGATCCTTATGTTACAGTGAGCATATACTGAGCCTCAAGGGCTGGTGGAAGTTGACTTGTCCACCATCTTGGACCCATTTGGTTCTAATCTGTTTATGTCCTGTCCTTGGGCTATGTCGTTATTTCAAAGGTTGTGCCCTGCCCCCTTCCCTCCTGTTTTATTGGTCTGTAATTAAAACCAAGGTCAAGACCTAAATTACCAAATAAGATTGGAGAAAATAGAAAATGGGAAGACTGACAGTTTAAAATTCCAGCTTATTAGGCCTGAGCAGGAAAAATCTAGGTTATTGCCTCATTCCAGTGACTTGCAGAGGAAGAAGGTGAGCCTGAGAATGAAAATGGTGACCCGGCAGCTTGTGTGAGTGGAATTCATGAACTCCTGTTCCAGATTCACCCCTGGATGGCTTTCTGTAAGAGTCTGTTTGAAAACCAGCCCAGGTAGCTGCCTGACTCCTAGCAGGGGAGACAGATTTGTTGGCTGATGAATGCCAGCAAGTTTGGAGATGCAAAGACTTTGCTCATTGAGGATTTCCAGTTGCCTTTGGCTACAGTGTTCATTGGTGTCAAGCCCTGTGCAAAGTAGTTTACATATATCATCATGTTACCCGGAAACTGGGTTTACCTCTTGAATTTATTACTTGGAACAAGTAAGGAGAACACCAAGGATCTTTCCTAAAGCAGTGTCTCCCCAGCAACAAAATTGGGGAAGTTTTTTTTTGGCAAGAAGTAGATTTATTAATATAGGACGCTTGTATGAGATGCAAGCGGTCAGGCGAGGGAGCTCTGCCCTGAGGTTTAAGTGGGCTACAATTTTATAGTCAAAGGAAAGGGGGAGAGGAAAACTTGGGGAAGTTTTAAGCTAAAGGAACATGCATACTCACGAAGGGGCTTGGGTGGTGGACTGAGTGAGTCCAAGCTAAAGTGGATTGAAAGTTACAAGGGTCAGAAATGGTCAACATCATCATTCCTTAGGTTCCAGTTGATCTGGTGGTGTTTAAACCCGAGGCTGGTTTAAATCCTGCAAACCGCTTAAGATAGTGCTTTAGGCCAGTCTAACTGGGAGTCTTTACAACTGATGTGTTATCTTTGCTATTGTTACTTCTCTTGCCTGATAAGTTTGTCCTTTTGATCCTTAATTACTGAGACCTGTTCAAAGGCAAGCACTGTGGCTCAGATCACAAAATGGCTTAAGCCAAAGATGGCTTCTCTTCTGTCAAGAAAGCCATGCCTTGTTCTATTTCTCCAGGGAACCCCATCCCTGTCTGGTTACAGTCTCATTTAATGTTCTCAGTGACCCTCTTAGGTTGGTGTTATTAGCTTTCTTACTGTGATGGTGATTCTGATTTTATAGGGGAAGAAACCAGGGCTCAGAGAGGTTAATGAACTTGCCCCAGGTCACAGAGCTGGTGGCTGGCACACCTGTTCCTGAGCCTGCTGAGTCATGGCCTTTTAGACAGTGATGACTTGATGACTTCCCTGTGTCACTGCACTAGGGCCGGGCAGCGTTTCCCTGCAGTTACTCCTGGTGCAGTAAGTGAGGAGAGGAAGGTTCCCTAGGGTTCTGAGCTGGGCAGTTAAGTTACCCAAGTATCTGATGGAAAGAGTAAAGGTGCCGCTGTTCCCGCGGCTCTGGAAGGCCTCTGAGGTCATCTCTAACCATGCTTGGTGCAGACCATTCCTCCGAGCTTCCCTTCTCATACCTGTCGGGATCAATTACTCCTTCCCTTCTGTAGAGAGTTCCTTCCACTCTGTGTGGAGCACTCTGTACCCCCACCTGCCCCAGGCATGTGGGCTTGACTTTCTGGGGTTTCGTTCTACCAAGGTTCCTAGCGTAGTGCTCAGGGAACGTGGGGGGAGGTGAATCTGCCTGATGGTTCTCTGCCTGCACAGAGAACAGGGGAGCAGGGGGGAAGGAGGGAGTCAAGAGCCATGTCCCTCAGAGCCTGGCCCATGACTGACTCCACCCCCCACCTTCCTGGGTGCCCAGGTGTGGATGAGGGAGGAACTCTCTGCTCCCAGATGGTTGATATCTGAAGCCTTGTAGGCTCATGACGATGAGTGTATCCGTTCCCTGGACTGGACATTTGCATGGTTTCCGGTCATTTGCTGTTGTAGACAGTGCCCCCGGGAAAGGCTTTGTCTCTGTCGCAGGGATGGCATCGCTGGGTCACAGGGATGCAGCCTGTAATCTGCCAGATGGCATCACTGGTTTCCAGCATGATAGTGAAACTGCACAACGCAGATTGGGACTTGAACCCACTGTCTTTTAATTAAAATCATACACCTGGTGTCAGGACCTACTGAAATTCAGGTTCTTTATGTCTCAGCTCAGAAGGAATTCAGTGAGAGACAAAGTGATAGGTAAGAAGTGGATTTATTTAGAGAGATACACATTCCATAGACAGAATGCAGTCCGTCTCAAAAGGCAAGAGCACCCAGGGAGAAACACACTCCACGGGCAGAGTGTGGGTCATCTCAGAAGGCCAGAGGCCTGGGGGTTACAGGGTTGTTAGTGTTCACAGGCTGGCTAATTTCATAGGCTAATGAGTGGGAGGAGTATTCTAACAGTCTTGGAGAGGGGGTGAGAATTTCCAGCAATTGGACCCCACCCACTTTTGGGCCGTTTATGGGGGGCCTTCAGTCATGGTGCCTGTGGGTGTGTTGTTTAGCATATGCTAATGTATTATAATGAGAGCTTAATGAGGCTCAAGGTCTACCGGAAGTCGAATCTTCTGCCATCTTGGGCCTAATTGGTTCTAACCAGTTTATGTTGTATCCTCAATGGCTGTCCTTCTTTTAAAGGTTGTGCCCTGCCCCCTTCCCTCCTGTTTCAGTTGTGCCCATCTCCACACACCTAGTGGGGTTTGAGAACTCACATCCTTCCACATCCTTGCTGGCACTTGGTAGAGGACGCCCAGGGTATTGGAAAGTTTTATTTCTTAAGCTGGCAGAAGGTACACAGGTGCTTGTTTGTTTTTTCTTTGTGCTTTCTAGGTTCTAGAATTTGTATGTATGAAATGTCTCATGATAAGTAATTTTAAAAGTTGAACAGTGGTGAAGCATGGTGGTGATGGGCACACCTTGGAGTCGAGGGCCTGCTCTGAGTGAGCCTGGGCAGCCCCCCTCCTCTTGGTAAGATGGGCCCCTGTGAGTAGTTTCCTTAGCGGTGCTGTGAGGAGTAAATGAGATGATTCACATACATTGTTTAGTGTTAAGAATCTGTTACAAAGCTAGGGCTTTGTTTTTGTTGGTTTTTTAAAAAAAATTTTATGTTTATTTCAGAGTTTTTCAAATACCTCATTCGATCATTTAAAAAGTCAACTAGTGTTAGACCAAGACCGATCATTGTTACCATTTTTTAAGATGAAAAGCCAGACTTAAGATTAATTGACTCAGAGCGAATATGGATCTAGAGCTAAAAAGCTGGCTTTACTCATTTCTGTCTTGCGGATTCAAGCAGAAGAGATGTGCTGCATTTCATCTATGTCCAATTGTTTTTTATGACGTATGCCACTTCTGCTGATTGAGACTCTGAGTCATCCTTGCTTGGTGCCCCCAGACTGCTGCCCGCCTGACCCTTCTCCAGGTCATCACGTGCTCATATGTGACCCCTCCACAGGGGAACCTTCTGTAACAATGACATGACCATGTCATCAACTTCTCACTAAAAACTGGGGCAGTCTGGGTTTCTGATTTCCCCTTAGACCTGAATGGAAGAACATTTCTTATTTCCTGTCACTGCAGGCTAAAAATTGTTGGTCCTGTGTTATGGCTGTCTGTCCAGGGCCTTTGTTTAGAGGAGGTCACCCAGGTAGAGAGCTCTTTTGCCTCAGTCCAGCTTTAACCAACCTCAGTGTGACACCAGTATTGACAATTGCAGCATCTTCTGTGAATTATAGTTGTCATGGCATCTCATCTTTGTCGTCTTCTTTTTATTTTTCCCCAAGTTTATTTATTTATTTTTGGCTGCGTTGGGTCTTCATTGCTGGGCACGGGCTTTCTTTAGTTGCGGGGAATGGGGGCTACTCGTTGCGGTGCGTGGGCTTCAGTAGTTGGGGCTTGCGGGCTTTAGAGCGCAGGCTCAGGTAGCTACGGCGCACGGGTTTAGTTGCTCCACAGCATGTGGGATCTTCCTGGACCAGGGCTCTAACCCATGTCCCCTGCATTGGCAGGCAGATTCTCAATCACTGCACCACCAGGGAAGCCCACATCTTTGCCTCCTAAGCCTTGCCAGCTCTGTTTTTAAAAACAGCTTTATTGAGATAGAATTCACAGACATACAATTTACCATTAAAGTGTACAATTCAGTGGTTTTTAGGATATTCACAAAGTTGGGCAACCATCACTGCAATCAATTATAGAATATTTCATCACCTTAAAAAGAAACCTCATGCCCTTTAGCAGTCACCTCTTATTTCCTCCTGTCCCCAGCGCTAAACAACCACTAATCTACTTTCTGTCTCTAGATTTGTCTGTTGTGGACATTTCATGTAAATGGCACCATACAATACGTCATCTTCTGTGACTGGCTTCTTTCACTTAGCATAATGTTTTCGAGGTTATCCACGTTGTACCCTGCATCAGTACTTCATTCCTTTTTATGGCTGACTAATACCCTGTTTTATGGGTGTACCATATTTTGTTTATCCATTCTTCAGTTGGTGGACATTTTGGTTGTTCCCACTTTTTGGCTATTATGAATGATATTGCTGGGAACATTTGTGTAAAGTGTTCTGTGTGAATACGTTTTCAGTTCTTTTTGAGTATATACCTAGGAGTACAGTTGCTGGGTCTTATGGCAACTGTTTAACTTTTTGAGCAACTGGCCAGACTGTTTTCCAAAGTGGCCACACCATTATACATATTCCCACCAGCTGTGTGTGAGGGTTTCAGTTTCTCCACATCCTCACGAACACTTGTTACTATCTAAATTTTTGATCCCAGCCATCCTAGTGGGTATGAAATGGTATCTCATTGTGGTTTTGATTTTCATTTGCCTGATGGTTAATGATGTTGATCATCTTTTCATGTGCTTATTGGACATTTGTATATCTTTTATATCTGAAAAATATAAAACAATATACCATTTGTATATCTTATATATCTGAAATGTGTATTCAGATCTTTTGTCCATTTAAAAAAATTGGGTTGTCTTTTTTTTTTTTTTTTTTTTTTTGTGGTACGCGGACCTCTCACTATCGTGGCCTCTCCCGTTGCGGAGCACAGGCTCCGGATGCGCAGGCTCAGCGGCCATGGCTCACGGGCCCAGCTGCTCCACGGCATGTGGGATCTTCCCGGTCCGGGGCACAAACCCGCGTCCCTTGCATCAGCAGGCGGACTCTCAACCACTGCGCCACCAGGGAAGCCCTGGGTTGTCTTTTTATTACTGAGTTGTAAGGATTCTTTATTAGATACAAATCCATTTTCAGCTACATAGTTTGGAAGTATATTCTCCCATTCTGTGAGTTTTCACTTTCTTGATGGTATCCTTTAAAGTGTAAAAATTTTAAGTTTTGATATCATTTTTAAACTTAATTAATTAATTTGTGGCTGCATTGGGTCTTCATTGCTGCGTGTGGGCTTTCTCTAGTTGTGGCGAGCAGGGGCTACTCTTCGTTGTGGTGCACGGGCCTCTCATTGCAGTGGCTTCTCTTGTTGCAGAGCACGGGCTCTAGGTGCGTGGGCTTCAGTAATTGTGGCTTGTGGGCTCTAGAGTGCAGGCTCAGTAGTTGTGGCACATGGGCTTAGTTGCTCCGTAGTACGTGGGATCTTCCCGGACCAGGGCTCAAACCCATGTCCCCTGCACTGGCAAGCGGATTCTTAACCACTGCGCCACCAGGGAAGTACAAAAAATTTTAAGTTTTGAAATCCAATTTAGATATTTTTCTTTGCTACTAACTCTCAGGATTTGGTTCCTTGCACAGGCCTGCATTCACTGATGCGTCCTCAGTGCCTGGAATAGTGCCAGGCATTATTTGTGGTTTGGCTTAGTGCCAGGGACAGCAGACATGGTTGAGGGAGAACTACAGGCTGGAGTGTTCTGTTTCAGTGCTTTCGGTGGTGTCCTGTGGGATGGAGGGTTAGGCCAAGATAATTTAAAAAAAAAAAAAAATGACCACTGACTTGGGTAGTAGGGTTGCGAGTATATCTATTAATTTTGGTTTAAAGTCTTCTGGAAATTAGAATATCAGTTCAGTAGGAGCTTCAGTGTTAACTCTTTCCTGCCTGAGTTTAGCTTTTTCATTTTCATTGGAGGATTCATCTTCACTGTTGCTTCTCAAACCTAAGTGTTCCTCAGAACCACTTGGAGAGCTTAACAGGGATCACTGGATCCACCCCTGGAGTTTCTGATTCACTGGGTCTCAGGGGAGGCCCAGGCATTTGCATTTCTAAGGATTTCCCGGGTGATGGTGATGCTGTTGGTTGAGGAACCACAGTTTGGGCACCACTGGTCTACATAATAAGTTTATATTACTCGTATAGTATTGTGGAATTCAGGGGGTTAGCAGCTTTCTTTTTTCCCCCCAGAAGCAATCTCACTTACCACGCTGGTATATTTATATAAGAATCATCGGGTAAGGTTGTCTGTACCTGAGAATCATTTTTCTGAGTGTAGAGCCAAGGATGTGAATTTCACCTGCAATCTTGGCCTATGTTGAGGTTAGGAGAACAGGAGGAAACCACAATTATTTTTGAACCCCTACTGTGTGCCAGCTGTACTTTGCTCTGTGTGTTACTCATGCTGTTGTGTTTAACCTAAATGCTTATTCCCTGAAGAATGTAGGCGAGTTGCCTGTGGTGTCCAGTTAGCTAACTCGTGGTAGAGGTGGGGCAAGATGCCCACACACTGCACAGTGATAGCTAATCCAGGGGGGAACAAAAGAACCTTCAGGCTTGGCCCACAGACTTTACTGGCTCTGTTTTAAATGATTTTAATTATTATTAGTTTCTTTATTAACTTGGACCAAGAGCCCTGGATTCCTGGCATCAAGCGGACCAGCCATGATGCCTTTGTTCTGATTTGATTACCTGTCCTCCTTGCCAGTGAAAGGCAAGCCCTTTTCTTCTGAGCTGTCTTTCCCAACACATTTCAGGATCTTTAATGGTGGATACTCTCCGGAAGATTTTGGCAGGTGACCCATGAAATAGGTCAGCGTTTCCAAAGCAGTGTTCCGATTTGGTTCAGGGTAAAAGATAAGATAGAGGCTTAGCTAAAGCTTTAATTCTGAAAGAGGGTATTTGATTTACTGCGTTCGTTGAGAGCTCATTTTGATCCTGTGTAACAGGAATCACGGACCGTGTGCACCACACAAATGCAGCTCGGGTTACAGGTTCCTTCTGTGGGTTAAACCCTACGTACTTGGGCAAGGTCAAGGACAATGGAAGGACATCAGTCCACGCTGAGTGAGCCCCCAGGCATATTGTCCCAGAGACCCGTCACTCCCAACCAACCACAAGTTCTTTGATTTGTTGAGAAAGGAAATGTAAGAGACAGGAAGAAATCCTGGGCCCTCTGGCAGCTTCCATGGGAATATTTTGTAGCAGGGGACATAGGGATGGGCTGATGCCTTAAAGGTTAAGAATTTATAGGAGGCAGGTAGATTTTTCTGATGAGTAATCTCTTTCACTTGTTTCGTATCACTGCAGAGTGCTGTTACTTATATGAATTTGAAAGTGCTCTGTGAAATAGCTGTTAGGAAAGGTGATTTTTATCCCCATTCTGTAGGCGGGGTGACTGGTCAGTGAACAGGAGTCATCTGTCCAGGTCCCACAGCTGATCAGTTGCAAACATGGGACACAAATGTACATCTTTTCCATCTTTTCTCTGATTCTGGTGCCCTTTTTATCTCACCATGTCAGGGAAGTACAAGGGCGTGTGTGTGTGTGTGTGTGTGTGTGTGTGTGTGTGTGTGTGTGTGTGTGTGTGTGTGTGTGTGTGTGTGGAGGTGGATGGGGAAGAGGAGAAATTTAGGTGGCCAGGCTCTGTATGAGAAGGGGGTCGAGAGCAGAAGTCCCTACCTAAGTAAGGCTAGTAACCCAAGGGGGAGTGGGGGGTCAGAGGTCTTACAAAGGCTGGTGCTTCTGGCTGGGACCACAGGGAGAAGAACATAATGTGTGTATGTGTATGAACATAATGAGCCTTGCCAATCAGGGACAAACAGAGCCATTGTATGTTGTCATCGGGGCTAATGGAATAGAATAAGTAACTGCTTTTTTGGAGGAGGTAGAATCTCCAGATGCCAGGGAACTAATAGGCAGGTAGAGTTTTGGTGATGAGTCCTTGCTATCCAGCCTGGATTACCAACCTGAAGAAGCCCCTTTGAAGAGGAAGGCAGGTTTCCCCCGGCCTTTGGGGTTATGAATAAGGAGGGAGAAGTGCTAAGCTCCAGGTTGTGTTCTGCTCTATGGGGAACGACTTTGTTGCCATTCAGATCAGCTTAAGCTGATGTTTTGGGTTATATGGCCGGTTTCAGATGCGGCCTGAAACAGTGGCTTAGGTGATGTCAGTGAGGCCCTCCCTGTTTTCCTCTGTTTCTCTGCTCTGCCTTCATTCACATGGGAGCCCCTTGGCAGGTCTAGGTTCTGCCCCTCACATTTGTAAAATGGTTGTAGCTGTTCCAGACCTTGCACTGTCACCCATACTTTTCAAGGAAAGACCCAATAGCTGTTGCAGAAGTATAAGGAAGCAACTGTTCCTCAGAAGCTCCAGCAAACATTGGCTCCTATTGTTTTATGTGCCCATTGGCTTGAACAACTTAAGGACCATCCATGGAGCAGGGGAGGGGCCCATTCCACCCAAATTGCATGGTAGAATGGGAAAGCAGTAGCTTTTGAAATGAAATTTAGAGGCACTTTTGCTAGAAAGAAGGGGAATGAAGGCTGGGTGGTAAATGACAGGTCTTGCATACCAGCCAAAGGGAGGAGGGAGTGAAATAGTGCCAGGTAGATTCCCTTGGGGAATTTTTTCAGTGAGGGAGTAACTCTTGCACACGTTAGTTAATAGGCTAGACTAAGCTGTAAGGAGAGACAATGATGTGACTTTTAAAGGACAAAGGGATTTTATTTCCCTCTCACGTAATAGTGGTCTAGCAGCTTTGCTTCACACCATTGTTCTTGGTCCCATCTTTCTTCATCATTTCTGTGCCATCTCCTAGATCTAGGTTGTCAACTAGCACAAAAGTAGGAAGGGAAAGTGTGGAGGAAGCAGCCAATGTTTTAAGTGCTCTGGGCCTTAAGTGGTGTGCACTGCTCCGTCTCGCATTCTGTTGATGAGAACTTGGTCCTTGGCCTTGTGTAACTGCAATGGCTGCTGAGAAATGCAGTCCTGAGTTAGGTGACCAGTGACCAGCTTGCAGGTCTGTGTTTATGGAGAAAGGGGAGAAGAAATTTTGTCAAGCAGTTGGCATCTCCATCACAACTCCCAAACTAGATTTCCTAGGAGGCTTATCCATTCTGAATGATGTTCCTGTGGCAGATAGCACTTCCTCAGGGAAGATTCTGCATCCAATTCCCTTCATTTTGGGAACCAGGAGTGCTTAATGGGAACTATGTCAGTTTCAGTTAGGTTCAGGTACATGCGACAGAAAACCTAAAATAGGGACTTCCCTGGCGGTCCAGTGGTTAAGACCCCACACTTCCACTGCACGGGGCGTGGGTTCGATCCATGGTTGGGGAACTAAGATCCCACATGCCATGCGGCACAGCCAAAAAATAAAAAAATTAAAAATAAATAAAGGAAAAAAAAAAAGAAAACCTAAAATAACAGTGACCTAAGCAAAGTAAACGTTTGTGCTTTTTTTCTCTTAGATAAAAGACGTTCATCACATCTTTTATTTATTTAATTTTGTTGCCCAACAGAACTTGATTGTAAATAAAAAAGAAATCTGTTATATACTTTTCAAAAAAAAAAAAAGACCACGTTTGTCGTAATGATGCATCATGATGTCAGGGACTCTGTTTTGCCATCTCAGCATTTGCTTTCCTCCTCATGGCCCAAGATGGCTGCCTGAATTCCAGCCATCTCTTCACATTCCCTCTGGGAAAAGGAGGAAGAAAGGCCTTCAAAGGCATTTCCTGGAAGTCACACGCAACACTTCCATTTACACCTTATTGGTCAGAACTTAGCCACACAGGGCACCTAGCTGCAAGGGAGATTAGAGATGTAGCCTTCTTTCCTGGCAGTTATGAGTCTCACCCTAAACTGGGGGTTCTCTTGCTGAGGAAGAAGGGGGAGAACAGACATTGGGCAACAACAGGCAGTCTCTGATAGAGACCACATGCCCCTGTGTCCTCACTTGGTGGCCTCACCTCTGCCTCTGGGTGGGTGTGTGTGTGTGTGTGTGTGTGTGTACGTGCCCACATTAAATTTTAAACCCCATCTTTGTACTTATCTGAAGGGAAGAAATCATCATAATAGCTGACATTTATTGAGTGCCTACCAGGTGCCAGACTCTGTTCTATGTCATTTATTCTTCACAACAGCACTCTTAAAGTGCTTACATAGGAGAGCTTAGCATAGGACTGTTGACAGAGGCATGGGCGGAGTCAGGGGAACCAGAAGGACTCGGTGAAGTGTCCAGAGATTAGCAGCAGCAGGAAGCCATGGCCACCCCTGAAAGGGCAAGGGGACAGACCAGTGTCACTCCACCGGCCCCACCAGAGCTTAGAGACGTGGAAGAGGGGCTGCCTCAGACCAGGTCAGGAGGTGGAGCTGTAGAAGGAAGCCAGGCCAGCAGCCCTGCGAGCCGGGTAGGAGTGGCCCCAGGAGCAAGTCAACACCCTGCCTGTCTCTCCTCCCACCTTGGAGCCCCCGACAGTGCCCGCCTTGGGCTGAAGCCACCTGGAAGCCAGAGAGCAAGGGCGCCTGGGGAAACAGCCCACAGAGTGCAGCCTCCTGGGGAGACAGTGGGGCAAAGAATGGTGGAAATGGATGTGGGGGAGTGGGGTGGGGGTGGGTGGGAGAGCAACAGAGAACCACCCGCACAGGATGGTTATGACCGCCTTTTACAGGGAAGGGGACTGAGGTGGGGAGAGGGTAGGGCACTCGCCCAGCTGGTAAGCAGCAGAGGCAGGACCCTGCTGGCCTCAGATGCACGTCTGCACGTCCCGAGTGGGGAAGGCAGCGCAAACACAGCTCTGATTTGACTGTCAGTCTGCACAGCGGAGGCATCTGATGCCTGGTCAGCACGTGGAGAGATGTGTTTCTGACTGGGAGTGACCGTGTCCCCCTCGCCCTCACAGGTTGCTGTTGCGAACCTCAGCGAGGCCGTGCAGGACGCAGACCTGCTGGTGTTTGTCATCCCCCACCAGTTCATCCACCGAATCTGCGAAGAGATCACAGGGAGGGTGCCCAAGGACGCGCTGGGCATCACCCTCATCAAGGTGACGGGCCCTCGCTGCGCGCCGGTTACTGGGAACTTCCTTTCCTCTTTCACCTCTTGGAGATAAGGAGCTGAAGGGAAGTTATGGCTGGTTTGGATTTGTTTTTTTAAAGATGCCTGGAAGAGGATCAAAACCACGCCATCCACGAGCCTTGCTCCTCTCACATTTAGGAGGGGCTGCTTTCTATGTAGAGAGGGTTCTCAGGGGCAGGGGCGGGGGACGCGAGAGTGGGGTCCCCCAAAGAAAGAACCACCAGCTCTGGAAATCTTACCTGGTTTGCATTCGCTGGGAAATTAATCATCTTTACTTCCCACTCCTGGGTTTATTCCCAAAAGAGAGAGTTTTTAACCAGAAGTCCACAAACCACCCACAGTGGTCCACAGATAGAATTCAAGAGTTCATGGTCCTAAATGTGGGGGCGGAATTGCATTTTTATTCATTTTAACCTCTAACTGAAAGAAGCGTTTCCTTCGCTTATGAGTGAAGGCCACAGGCCAGAGTTTCAATGACAGTAGTACTAGCAGGACCTTGACCCTGTGATCAATAGAAATTACAGGTATTTTCGTATCACTTTACAGTGGCTTCAGATATCTCAAAGTATCATTTATGCTCATCACTACTTGGAAATTATGGTAATTATTATACCTGCCATGACATCTTTTTATAATTACATTGATAACATACGTATACTACTTTGTCACTTTTTTTTTTTTAATATTTGATAACTATATTTCAGTATAATTGTCTTCCTGGGTAATCTTATGTATTTTGCTTTATGCATATGAAGTCTGAGAATGAGTCCATAAACTTCCCCAGGCTGCCAGGGGAAGAACCCTCTGTGAGAGAGTGTGTTCCATAGTGTTCATAGGTGAATGTTTATGAAAGCAAACAGTTCAATGTCAGTCATCAATAGACTGGACAGATGAATGGTAGAATACTACACAGTAGTAAATGGGAATGAACCAGAGCATTCATGCAGCCATGTGGGTGAATCTCCAAAGTAATAATATAGCACAAAAGAGCACACAGGTGAGCAGTACAGTTTCATTTATAGGTTTTCAAAAATATACTGATATAACTTACTGTTTGTGGCAAAATGATCAAGAAAAGCAAGGGAACAGGGCATAAAGCATTCAGGATAGGGTTTCACCCTGGTAGGGACCAGGAAACACTAATAAGGAGGATGCACTTGGGGCGAGACACAGGGGACTTCAGTGGTGTCCTTCATGTTCTCTTTCTTAACCTGGGTGGTTACATTTTCATTTAATTTTACTCTTTAAATGGTACATACACAGTATGTCTGTTTACTGTTGTAAATAAGAGAGGTTTTTCAAGTTGCGTATGCCATTGGAAGTCTGAATCTAGGTGACCTATAAAGCAATGATCTCCTGCCTCTTGTCCTTGGTGGTTCGTTTTCCTCTAACTTGCTGACATCCTTGCAGGGCATAGACGAGGGTCCTGAGGGGCTGAAGCTCATTTCTGACATCATCCGAGAGAAGATGGGCATTGACATCAGCGTGTTGATGGGAGCCAACATTGCCAATGAGGTGGCTGCTGGGAAGTTCTGCGAGACCACCATCGGTGAGGGCCACCTGGGGAAGGGACATTGGGTGTCTTAAAAGGCACACTTTCCGTTTCTGGAATTTTCTATAGTGGACTCTTCCCTCCTGCCCTTAACATTCTTGGGGTGGACATTCAGTGGGGTGGGAATTTTATGTAGGAGGCCATTCTGTGGGACTGAAGCATTTCAGTAACCTCTGGAGTGAAAGTAAAGCCAAGGAGACCATGTTGACCTGCTGTGATCCAGTAATGCATTATCGAGGTTAAACACAAAAACACAAGGGTACTTGTACCAAGAAGCAGGTGGTTACATCCATGGTGGGGCCTTAGAAACCCAGCTTTTCCTTTTCTTTTTTTAAACAACAGGAATTTATTTCTTACAGTTCTGAAGGCTAGAAAGTCTAAGATTAAGGTTTAACCACACTTTTCTATGATGAGGGCTCTCTTTCTGGCTTGCAGACAGCTGCCTTCTTACATGGGGGTGGGGGGGTGGGATCAGGGAAAGCAAGTTCTCTGGTACGTCTTATAAGGGAAACCCAGCTTTTCTTTACTCACAAATGCCAGGATCTGGATCCTCATTAGATTCCAAGGAGATCTAGAAATTAATGGGAATGATCCCCACTTTCAGGTGAATAAGCCCAAGGCCCGGAGAGTAAGTTACCAGCCCCAAGGTCACACAGCTAATATAGAACCCAGGCGTGAACTTGGGTCTCCTGTTTCTTGAAACAGAAAGCTCTTTCTACTCTTATACATTGGTGTTGTGAAAATTTTTGTTTCTTTTAAAAAGGGCTTTGGAATTCCCAAGTGCCCATATTATAGGACTCTTCAGAAGAGTAATACTGTTGGGTTTGCAGGTGCTTTGCTAAAGTGTATTTAAATTTATCTACCACTCCAGAACTTACTTCCACCCTTGTCAAACACACCAGCAATGTGAATCATTTCTCCTTGGCAGCTTTGTTAAAGGAAGCTCTGTTGTACAGACATTATCTGATTACAGTGGAAAATAGAGATAATCGAAAGAAAACCATTTTTTAAAAATTTCTTGAAAATTTTTATTGGAGTATAGTTGATTTACAGTGTTGTGTTAGTTTCTGCTGTACGGCAAAGTGAATCAGTTATACGTACCCATATATCTACTCTTTTTTAGATTCTTTTCCCATATACGTAATTACAGAGTATTGAGTAGAGTTCCCAGTGCTCTGTATGTAGGCCCTTATTAGTTATCTATTTTATATGTAGTAGTGTGCATATGTCAATCCCAAACTCCTAATTTATCCCTCCCCCTGCTTTTCCCAAGGTACCCATAAGTTTGTTTTCTATGTCTGTGACTATTTCTGTTTTGTAAATAAGTTCATTCATACCACTTTTTCTAGGTTCTACATATAAGCAGTATCAGATGATATTTGTCTTTCTCTGACTTACAAGAACCATTTTTAATTTCATTTAAATTTCATTATTTTTGTCTATTTGTGGCAAACTACTTACGGCTGTAGTTGTTATATACTCTTTTATAATTGTTTCATTTACTTCTATCAGCATACATCTTCATAGTTGCGTAGCATTCTGTTGACAATCCATTTATCTGGGCACTTAAAAAATTTTTTTTGAGGGGGGAGAAACAGTAATTTTGGAGAGGAGAGATATCACAAATAGTAAAAGGAGGAAAACAAAATGACCTATAATAACATTACCCAGGTTGATATTTACACGAGCAATGTAGTCACAGGTAAGAAAATTCAAATAGTACAAGGAGGTATAAATTAGAATTAAGATTGTAATTTCCCACCTATTCCCTCTTCCCAAAGAGAATCACTGTTAGCAGTTCCTATGTATCCTTCTAGAAAAAAAATTTTCATATGTATGCTAGTCTGTATATAGGTTTTATTCTTTCATAGTTAGTTCTTTTATTCATCTATGCTTTTAATGTAGCCTGTCAAATTGTTGTGTAATTACTTTTATTTCTCAAAAATAATTGTTAACTAGTTGTTCCAGCTCAATCGTATTTGCCAGTAATCAATTTGCTAATCAGTTGGTTAGGATTGACTGGTTACACCAGTCATTCCATAGGGTTGAGACTTCTCCAATCCTTGATTCAAAACTGTAGATTTGAGGGACTTCCCTGGTGGTCCAGTGGTGAAGAATCCGCCTTCCAATGCAGGGGATGCGGGTTCGATCCCTGGTTGGGGAACTAAGATCCCACATGCCGGGGGCAACTAAGCCCATGTGCCACAACTACTGAGCTCACGCCTCAACGAGAGAGCCTGTGTGCCACAAACTACAGAGCCCACGTTCCCTGGAGCCCGCGCACCACAACTAGAGAGAGAAAACCTGCACACCATAACTAGAAAGAAGCCTGTGAGCCACAACGAAGAGCCCATGCTGCAATGAAAGATCCCACATGCCACAACTAAGACCTGAAGCAGCCAAAAAAAAAACCTGTAGATTTTAGCTAGGATTTTTACATGCCTCTTGGCCTTGTTTCTCCCAGTTGGGTGCATTAGACTTTTTTGGTGTGTAACACAGACAAATGCACAGAAGTTACATCTCTTCCTCTGGCTTCTGTTTACCCAGTGCTTCTACTGCCTTCTCTGTGGGTTTGTCCATGGCTGGTAAGAGTGACCTGAATTAAATTAAATTAACTGTTGAAAGTAAGATAGAACAGGAAAGTGATATTTTAAAAATTTTCTTATTTTATCTGAATTTAATTGTGAGGAAATATCAGACAAGCCCAAAGGAAGGGACATTGGTACAAAACAACTGGTCCACACTCCTGAAAAATGTCAGTGTCATAGAAGATATTGAAAGGCTAAAGGAGAAGTCTAGAGAGACCTGACCACTAAGTGCAGTGCAGGATCCTGGGCTGGATCCTGGTTGCCATAAAGGCAACACTGGGGTAATGGGGGAGATTTGAATATGGGTTGTAGTCAGATAATTGTGTCAAGGTTGAATTTTCCGGATTTGATTGTTGTGCTGTGGTTATCCAGGTCTCCTTTCTTGATGGCATTAGCAGCCAACTCATTTTTAATTATGACAGATTCAGGAATCTTAGTCCACTTGAGTCTCCTGTGGAGGAGGAGGAAGATGGCATTGTTTTCAGTGTCTGGTAAAAATACTAACGAGCATGGGGAACTGCGGCACCCCCTCGTGGTGAGAAATCCCTTCCTCCTTGGGACTGACTTCACAGAGTCCGAGACTTCCACTCAACCCACAAATATTGTTCAAGTCTGTTATGTATCAGTCATGATGCGAAATGTCAAGGATTCATAAGCCCCTTCTATGCAGAAGGAGCTTCTAGGTACACAAACAATAGGGAATTACAGACTGAGATGAGTGTTTTGAAGGAGTCTTATTAAATAGGTTGATTATCTCCAAAGCTTGGTGTGGAAGAGAAGTGGAATTTTCCTGTCTTTTGGTTCATATTGAGTTTGGGGAGCCCTTCCATGTGGCTGATGGGCCTTTCCAGTTCTGGACCACATGCCATGGGTCCCTGCTTGCTGCATCACTGCTCATGACTGGTAATAATGATACGGTCAGTGCTTTCTTATCCATGATTTAAAACAATAAAAGATCTAAAAATTTAAAAGGTACATTTGATAATCCCATTTGCAGCAACATGAATGGACCTAGAGATTATCATACTAAGTGAAGTGAGTCGGACAAAGACAAATATCGTTTGATATCACTTATATGTGGAGTCTAAAATATGATACAAATGAACTTATTTACAAAACAGAAACAGACTCACAGACATAGAAAACAGTGGTTACCAAAGAGGAAAAGGGGTGGGGTTGGGATTAGCAGATACAAACTACTATATATAAAATAGATAAGCAACAAGGTCCTACTGTATAGCCCAGGGAACTATATGCAATATATAATATATTCCATATCCTATAATAAACCATAATGGAAAAGAATAAAAATAAATAAAAGGTGAATTTGAGAAAATGTAAGATTGCTGTAAATCAAGCTCACCGATCTAATGGACACCATGTGTAATTTGCAGCCACAGAGGTACCAGCAGATGCCACCTTGTATCAGTGGCAAATGGAGAACAGTCTTCTCCCTGCCATGTGTCAGGTTACTCACAGCTGCTGATGGTTGGATTAAAGTGGCTCGAGTGGGAGGAGTGAGGGCCTGTCTGTAATGCTTGTGAGCCTCCCTCGTGTCAGAGGCACCAGGCAGTGGCCGTGGCGGTGAGGACAGAGGAAAAAGACAGGAATAACATCACAATGTGAGACCAGGGCTGGTTTGCCCAACCCAGGTGAAGAAACGGTGCTGCTGGTCTGGAGGACTGTTTAAAAAAGGAAGAGGACAGTTTGCTCAAGCGGACATACTTCTAATATTTGGACAGAGGAGAACTCAGCTAAATGACATCATAGCAATTCCTGTAGAATAGAAAATGTGTTTCTTTTTTTGTTGTTGTTTATTTTGGGGCCGCACGGCACGCGGGATCTTAGTTCCCCGACTAGGGATCGAACCCGTAACCCCTGCATTGGAAGCATGGATTCTTAACCACTGGATCACCAGGGAGGTCCTGAAAATGTGTTTCTAAGTATTGGGTGTAAGTATTTTAAATATTTTATTATATGATGGCAAATTTCCTTAAACCAAACAGAAGTAGGGAGAACGGTATCATGACACCACTGCCCATCTTTAGTAATGATTAACTGCTGGCTGGCCATATTTCACCTGTTTCCCACCCTCTTTCCACTCTCCCCTGGATCATTTTGACATTATATTACTTCTGGGTGTAATTTTGATTGTTGACAATCCTCTTTTTTTCCTGCGTTGGAAGACTATAGTTCTGATTGTGATGTTTGTTGCTTGTTTATCTTCTCTTTTCCCACCCCTGAGAGGAACATAGCGTAGAGAGGGAGTGCGGGCCCTGGAGCCAGAGCACCTAGGTTAGAATTGGGGCTCTGCCTCCTACTAGCTGTGTGACCTAGGGCAACTTGGTAAACCTCTCTGGGCCTCCTGTCTGTCAATGGGGCAAATCAGTCATAGGCATGTAAGTATCAGCTATCTTATTATTATTATTATATAGATCTTTGTGTGATCGTTGTGAGCCTAGGCTGTTTTCACACCTGATTCATATTTAACCTCAGACAGTCCTGAGTGCCATAGTGTTTTACTCATGAGGCTAGAGGAGGTTAAATCAGAGGTTTGCCAACTTGTCTGCCCATTGGAGTCACCTGGGGAGCTTCAGAAATTAGTGATGCCTGCTCCACCCCAGAGCTTGTAATTTAATGGGTCTGGGGTTTGGCCAGACTTTGGTGTTTTTAAAGATCCTGGGTGATTATAATGTGAAAACAAGCTTGGGAATAGGCTTGAGAACCTCGAGGCAGGAAGGGCCAAAGTGCCATAGTCCCCAGGCTCTGTGTGGAGATCATCACGTGGGAGCTAGGTCTTGGCTGGTGAATTTTATCATCCTGATTTCTGGAGCCCTCCCAGAGCAGAGCGCCACGCTGCATCCCACCAACCAGAGCAGATCTCACATCAGGCTCTATGTGTAAAGTTTTATTTTTGTTTTGAACTGAAAGTCGCTAACCAAAAAAATAAGGTGAAAAGTACTGATCCTCTGTGTCATTCTAAGCACGGTCCCAAGGGAGGGGATACAACGGGAACAAAAATGAGGACCCTTTGAATGCATTTCCGTCTTCCACAATTGTCAGGAACATGTTTGTTGATGTTGTATCAGTTCTCTTGTTGCCATAGTGATGCTAAGTAACAAACAATTCCAGATTCTTAGTGGCATCCAAAATAAGCACAGCTAACACGTGGGTTAGCTGTGGGTCTGCTGGAGGCTGGCGGATCAAAGCTGGGGTCGTTCTGCTCCTTTGTCTCATCTTCCTATAGAGTCCAGCGGGCCAGCCAGGATGTATTCTCACAGTGAAGGCAGAGGGACAAGGGAACCAGCCCTACTGCTGCACAAATAGGCTTCAGGCCTCCACTGTGTCAGGTCTATTAATGTCCCACTGACCAAAGCCAGTCACATGACTAAGCCCAAGGTCAAGGGGTGGGGAAATCTGTCCCACCCTCTGTGAGTCCAGGCACATCCTCTGGTCAAGCCAAATGCTGGTAGAAAGGGATGTACTTTCCTCCCCTGGAAGGAGCTTATAAGTGTGTATGGTAGCAAAAAGTTGCAACAGTTTTAGATATCAAATAATAGAAAGATGCTTAGATAAAATATAATGCGTGTATGCAGTAAACTACAAAGCAGCCATTTAAAGTAAAGTAGAAAGTGTATGATGTCACTGAAAATTATTCCTGCCATAAACGGGGGAAAGCAGATTATGAAATCACATATGTTCTCAATTTTGAGAAAAACTATGTGTATTCCTATTTCAGTAAGTTAAAGATGTATGCCAAATTGTTAATGATCCTGTGGTGGGATTGTGGAATATTTTAATTTTCTATTTCTAGTCCTATGACTCTTCAAAATTTCCTATCAGGAAAATATGTTATTTTTGTAATAAGAAAAACGTCATTTTAAACTGTGTTAGATGCAAAAATTAAGATGAGAGGCTGTTATTAATTTCCTTTTTTCTAACCTTCAATAGGCAGCAAGGTAATAGAGAACGGCCTTCTCTTCAAAGAACTTCTGCAGACTCCAAATTTTCGGATTACGGTGGTGGATGATGCAGACACGGTTGAACTGTGCGGTGCTCTGAAGGTAAAGCAGCCTTGATATTTCTGCTCACAGGAGGAGTGATCACACAGGGCCACTGCTAGCATCATTGCAGCCAGTCCTGAAGAATGGCCTCTGTGTTCTGTGCACGTACTTCTGGGGAGAATAGTGAATCGGCAGCCTTGTTTATCACTTCCTGCTTTGCCCCAGCCTTTCCTTGGCGGTTAGATTTCCTCTCCCACTCATGGTTGGCTTTTATTTGTAAATCTGGGAGAAGCGTGGGTGTTTGTTCTTTGGAAAATTGACAGCACTAACATTTGGAAAGCCAGGGACTACTTTGATTGTGGAGTCTTACCTGGGAGTGAAGTATTCTATTAATTTATACATTTCTCCTACTTACTGTCTTGAGCAGGAAGAGGAACTTGGCCCCTCTGAATGATGCTACTCTACTGGTTTGATGGTGTGGTTGGTTGGTTGTTTTTAAAGGAAAAAAACCAATCTGCTGCTGACAGGTCTTTCTAAGAACAGCTTTATCTTTGCCTGTAAAGGGAAAAGATCAGATTAAAGAACCAGCTTCTATTGGCTAGTGGCTTGGGAGGGTCAAGGGAAGTTTCCGCACTTGGTCTTGGGCTCCTGGCTTGTTCCCCTCTGCCTTTAAAAGTCGTGGTCGGGGTCCCTCTATCCTGACTATGGGGAACAGCCCACGGGAAGCTGGGCTGCATCTTCTCATCCTTCTCCCCTTGGAATCAAAGCTGCCTTCGCTGCCATCTCGAAAAAAAAGGGGGGGGGGAAGTAAAGAGCTTCCATGTGAATGGATAACCCCTTTGAGTCACTTTTGATTAATTTCTTTTGTAGCAGAAGCGACCTTTCAGGAATTTGAGCACCTAGGGCAGGAAATTAAGTAATCTGGCATTCGCCTCACTTTGTCAGGTGAAAATTGCAAAGATCAAAAGAATGCAGGGGAGACCAGTCCAAAGAGTGCTTTCCCATGCTTTCTCCAAAGTGTACACCTTTTTTCCTGGTCAGAATTGAAAACCACTTTGTAGAATTAATATCGTGTGTGTATGTGTGGTCACGTCTCCATACAATGAGAATTTTAAAAATTGAAGCCAATGAAAGACTTGGGCTCCCAGGCAGTCCATCTTTTGTGCCTCTCACTGTTGTGGCCTCTCCCGTTGTGGAGCACAGGCTCTGGACGCGCAGGCTCAGCGGCCATGGCTCACGGGCCCAGCCGCTCCGCGGCATGTGGGATCTCCCCGGACTGGGGGGCACGAACCCGTGTCCCCTGCATTGGCAGGCGGACTCTCAACCACTGCGCCACCAGGGAAGCCCCAGTCTGTCTTTTTGAATGCTGGTGGGGGATTCTCACATTGCACACGGCCTGCTATACATTTAAGATGCTGGCTTTGGCTGTGTTGTTTATTTTTGTTGGTTGAGATTTTTATGTGTTTTTAATAGTCCTTCATTAAACTAATGACAACTCGCCAGCAGTGGCACCATGAAGGCCTAATTGCTCAGCATGGTCTGTGTGCTCCAAAGCTCTCTTGAAGTGACTGGGTTATTTTCGGTGGTGGATGGGGAAGCTGTGAGAACCCGCCCAGAACAAAGGAACAGGGGGAGAAGAAAGATTCTAGATTGAGGGCTCTGGAGAAGTTTCTGCTGATGGGACCACATGCTGGTCCTGTGTCTGAACTGAGCATGGCTTTTCATGTCTGTTGGCAGGAAGCCTCCTGCTACCCATGATAGAGTGGTTCGTGGGGGGCAGAGGCAGATGGGGGTTGAGGACCATTTAGCATCCTTCCCCTGGCTTTCCTTTAAAACAGGATCAGTTACCATCACTGCTGCTGGCTTGCATCAGAGCTGGGAGTTTTGAAAACTGAGAAACAGGTGCTTTGGCAGTAATTGAGTCTAACCATCCCATTGGACAGATAAGGAGATAAGAGAGCCAAAGAGTAAATGACTCAACCGGCTGTATAAAAAAATTAAATTAAATTAAATTAAAAAAAAATAAAGAGTAAATGACTCAAACATAGCAGATATTAGCACGGTCAGAATGTGATCATGGATTTTAAGATTCAGTCCGGTGTCTTTTGTTACTCTGGACGACCTGACTTTTCTGGTTGGTGTCCAGGCAAGTTGAATGAAATGAAGCCCTCCCTTGCTAGAGCCTGCCCAACCACGGCAAATGGGCGTGTGTTTCTTTGATTATGTAATTAATCATTTTGTTGTTTTCTTCCTGATTATAAAAGGTAGTTTCACACAACAGAGAGGTGTAGAGAAGAAAGTGAAAATGACTGATAGACAGTCTCTACATCCTGAGATAATCACTATTAATGTTTGTTGTCTCCCCTGCCAGTCTTTTTAGCAAGCACACATTTGTTAGGTCCCCTTTTTAAAACAAAAACTGGATCTTACTGTTCAAGCAGTTTGTTTTACTTTTAAAAAAAAATTATTTTATTGAAGTATAGTTGATTTACAATGTTGTGTTAATTTCTGCTGTACGACAAAGTGATTCAGTTACACACGTATATGCATTCTTTTTTGTTTTTTTCCACATTAACAACCTTTAGTAATCTCCACACTAAAAATATTTTTGAAGTACACTTTTTTTTGTGCTCAAAAACATGAGGGCATTTGACTTACCAAAAAAAGGGGAAAAAAAGGAGGAAGAAAGATAACAGCTCCTTACAAGGATAAAAGAAAAAGAAAATTCAAAATGCAAAATCATGTTGTACCAGTGCATCTTACTGCTTCAGAATGTCCTTCACCTCTTAGCTAAATTAATCTCTTAATCACTACGGGAGTATTCCTTTTTAAATATCAACTTTATTTAGGCATAATTCGTGTATATTAAACTGCACCCAGTTAAATATATAATGCAGTTGGGTGTATATACCCTGAAAATCATCACCACAATACAGAACATTTCCATCACCCCAAACAATTCTGTATGTCTTTTTTTGGTAAATTTATTTATATATTTTTGGCTACGTTGAGTCTTTGTTACTACACGTGGGCTTTCTCTAGTTGCCGCGAACGGGGGCTTCTCATTGCAGTGGCTTCTCTTGTTGCAGAGCATGGGCTCTAGGCACATGGGCTTCAGTAGTTGTGGCACGCAGGCTCAGTAGTTGTGGCTCGCGGGCTCTAGAGCACAGGCTCAGTAGTTGTGGCACACGGGCTTAGTTGCTCCGCGGCATGTGCGATCTTCCCAGATAAGGGCTTACCTGTGTCCCGTGCATTGGCAGGCAGATTCTTAACCACAGCGCCACCAGGGAAGTCCTCAACCTATGTTATTTTTAATAAATACTTTATCAGGATTAAGTTTCATTAACAGAGACCCAAAATAATAGTGGCTGGGACTTCTCTGGTGGTATAGTGGTTAGGAATCCACCTGCCAATGCAAGGGACACAGGTTCGAGCCCTGGTCTGGAAGATCCCACGTGCCGCAGAGCAGCTAAGCCCTTGCACCACTACTGAGCCTGCGCGTCACAATTACTGAAGCCCACGCCTAGAGCCCACGCTCCACAACAAGAGAAGCCACCGCAATTAGTCCGCACACCGCAACAAGGAGTAGCCCCCACTCACCGTAACTAGAGAAAGCCTATGTGCAGCAACAAAGACCCAACACAGCCAAAAATAAAAAATAAATAAATTTATATAAATAAATAAATAATAAAACCTGTGCACTAAAACCAGATTTAGTTTCACAAACAATTTTTAAAAAAATTAGTGGCTAAGCAAGGTAGAAGTTTATCTCTTTCTTGTGTAAAAATCCTGAATCCATATGACAACTCCATTCCACCAAATTCTCAGGGACCCAGGCTCCTTCCAGCTCACGAGGTATGGCTCTTGTACTTGTATTCCAAGATGGTGACCAGAGCTCCAACCATCACATCTGCCTTCCAGGCAGCAGGGTGAAAAAAAGGATAAAGGGCATGTGGCAGCTGTCTTTTAAGGCAGGTTCTGGGAGTAACAGTGTAACAGTTTGGCTTCATCTTAATGGGCAGTACTTAATTGTGTGACTATACCTGCTGCAGGGGAGGTTGGGACATTTCCCCCTCTCTCTGGGTAGCCATATACTTGCATGAAAATCAGGAACTCTAGGACTCAGGAAGAAAAGGAGAGTAGATTGGGAGATACACCCATTACCTGTGCCACAGAGGCTCGGCATTCTTTGTAGGGTTGTCTGTGGTGAGGCTCACCACCCTAATTGCTGGGCGTGTAGGTTTCCTCCAGGGCTTTGGCTGTGATGAATGTACTGTGGGCCACAGCCTGGTGCCCCGTCTCAGCCAGGGCCACATGTGGCTGTGTGCGTTTACATGCAAATTAATTAAAACTTTTTTTAAAAATTCAAAATTGAGTTTCTGAGTCACAGTAGCCCCATTTCAGAGACTCAGTAGCCCCATTAGTCTTAAGTGAGTCTCAGCAGCTAGTGGCTACTCTGTTGGACGAGCAGATAGCAAACATTTACGTCATCGCAGAAACTTCTGCTGGACAACACTGCTCTCGCTAAGGCAGCTTCTCATCAGGGTGTGCAGCCTGGTGGGCTGAGCGTGGGCTTGACTTTGGGCCTCCTAGACATCTCAGCCAAGGTGGCCTTACACAGTACCCAACCTGCAAACCATACGTGGTACCTCGACATAGTTAGCCTACACTTTTCAGGTTTCCGCGAGGAGAGGTCAGATGCACTCGGAGGTGGCCTCAAGAAGAGTCAGGCGGGTTGTTGGACTTACAGAAAATACTGACTTGGTTTTCAGCAGGGCCATTCTCCCTAGGTGGTGAGAGTGTTGGCATAAACTGCGGGTCACATGGGCTGCTCCTCCAGTTTTGTAGTCTTTTTGTGGGTGGGTGGGAGCGAAAGAAACTGAGCCCTATCCAACCCGCCCCGATTCAGGATTGCAGAGACCGCACTTCGCGGAGGATGATTGCCTCTGAGTATTACTATCACCCGGGAAATGGGCAGGGGCTTAAGGACGCCTGTCTTCTGAAAATCATGGTATTTTTAGCTCTGTTTAAAATAGTGAATAAATTTTCACTATTCACATGAATAGTTTAAAGCAGATTTAAATGCCCAGCGGATAGTGATAAATTTCACAGCTGAGCGACCTCAGAGGACATCTGTTCGGGTGCTATTCAGACATGATCTGACCAGCTCAGTGTGTTTATTTTTCTTTTGACAGTGATGAGTGGTAGGTGAGAGAGTGAGGATTTCAGGATGCATCATATGGTGATTAAACAGGGCCCAGGGTCCCCTTAGAAGGGAGGGGTTGACTCTGCAGTGGCCCCTCCTCCCCGTGGTGGGGAGGCCAGACATCCAGGGGAAACTGGGAGGTGGTCCCAACCTGTGTGCCCCTGGGCCACGGGCACCCTCCTCTGCCTTTTCTCTGAGCGCAGTGACATAGAAGGTTAGAAGCACGCGTTGGAGCTCAGGGCTCGTGCATTACAGCTCCTGCTTGGATGTTTCCAGTGACTGAGAGCGCACTCCCTTTGCTTCGGTCTTTTCCGTTGGGTGGGGTCAACTCTTCCTGTTAGAAAGTTCTTGTCTTGCTGAGCTGGCCCCTCTGTGCCTTCCACTCACCGGCCTGGAGCAGCCTTGCGTGATCTGCTCCCTGGAGAGAACTAGGAAGCTGGGCTGCCAGGGCTCGAAACCCAGCTCTCCTGATCCTGACTGTACAACCTTGGGTGTGCTACTTACCCAGGTGCCTGAGTTTCCTTGCCCCTCACTGTGTGTAGTAACAGGACCTGCCTTGTAGGAACGTTGTGAAGATTAAATCAGTTAATAATATATGAAGCACTTAGAAACAGTTCAATAAGGTTAACTTTTTTTTTTAACATCTTTGTTGGAGTATAATAGCTTTACAACGGTGTGTTGGTTTCTGCTGTATAACAAAGTGAATCAGCTATACATATACATATGTTCCCATATCCCCTCCCTCTTGCGCCTCCCTCCCACCCTTCCTATCCCACCCCTCTAGGTGGTCACAAAGCACCGAGCTGATCTCCCTGTGCTATGCGGCTGCTTCCCACTAGCTATCTGTTTTATATTTGGTAGTGTATATATGTCCATGCCGCTCTCTCACTTCGTCCCAGCTTACCCTTCCCCCTCCCCTTATCAATAAGGTTAACTTTTGCTGTTATTTTTATTATTCTTTCCCATAAATCTTTTCTCCTCCTAGGCCTCCTGCTTTTGCCTCCTGAGCCTCCATGCAGGCCCAAGAGGCAGTCCTCTTTGATATCTGGTTGCAGAGGTCTCAGGAAGGTCTCTTGGACCCGGAGAGGGGTGGGAGTGGCCAGGCCACATTTGCCATACCATGGAAGCAGCAGGGGACAGGGAACCGTGGGCCCGTGGAGCTAGGCACCGGGGGCGTGTCCCATGTGCATCACTTATCAGCCGGGCGTTCTTGGCAAGCCGTTGACCCTCGCTGAGCCAGCCAGGGGGACAGGCACACACTTGCCGGGGTTGCCATGAGAATTTGGATGAGACCGTGTGTGCAGTGGCCTGGTGGGCTCACTGTAGGCGCTTCGTAAATAATCCGTAGGAGCCCCTTGTTGAAAGGACGTCCGTGTTATGTCCCATCCAGTCTGTAGACGTTGGCTGGGGTTGGTTTGTCAAGTGACCTCCAGAGTGGGTCGCGTTGTGAGGAGAGGGGGGCACAGGGACACAGCCCAGGAGGCATCAGAGAGCCATTTCCACAATCTAACCATTTGGAAGCTAGGCCTTGGCATGTTGCCATGGTAACTTCGATAAAACCATTTGGTGGGCTCACCAACAGTTGGCTTCGTGGTCTCTGTGGTCAGTCTCTCTGCACATCCTTAGGTGTCTCTCTGTTGCCCCAGGGCTGTCCCACTGTCTGCAGTCCCCTGGGACTGCAGTTCAGGCCACAACTGATCCAGATTCCCTGGAGGGATGTCACCAGCAGAAGAGCCTTGAGAGATCTCGTCCAAGCCCTGAATTTAACAACCAAGGCCAAGAAGGCTCAGACAGATGGAGTGATTATCCCAAGGTCACACAGCGACAAGGCAGACTGAGAACCAGAAGCCCACTGGATGTCATGCGTGTGCCCCTTGTATCTCCCTATGTGCTTCCTCGGTTTGGCTGCTATGCCAGGAGGGGTGACTGGGCCTGTTTGGGCCCAGCCTTGGGTGTTCTCTCGCTCCTGGTCTCTGCACAGTGTCCCATCTAAAAGGTCCGGCTGTTCCATCCCAACTCAGCAGCTCTGGGGCAGAGCCGCAGAATGGATCCCAGTCCGCCCGTCAGCATCTCTCCAGCTCCTTCACTCTGCCTGTCCCCTCTCCTCTGCACGTCATGCTGCCAGATGCCAAGCGCGCCCAGCTGGGAATCGCCCTCCCCCCATCCCTGTGCACACGCAGCAGGTGCTTGGGGCTGGTGGTTGCCGTCAGGTAGCTGCTGAGACCTACAGTCTGCATTGCCTGTGTGGTGGGAAGGACTGGAGAAGCTCACAGGTACAGGCAGAGGTGGTACCTTATGAAAACATGCTCCCGGGTCAGGAGGCTGGATTCCTCAGCTCCGCCTGCAGCTGTAGGAGCCGGGGTCTGCGTGGATCCTGGCCTTTGCAGAGGAATAGCCAGAACCAGAGTAAGGCCTGATGTGATTGCTGAGGAAGGGAAGGTTCCTTTAGGGCCCCTGCCTTCAGCTCCCTCGTTCGGCTGTCTTCATCTGCTGCCACCCGGGTAGCCAGGAGAGGGTCCTGCTCTGTCGGAAGCCCACCGAAGCTTCTAGAGGGCTCACGGGAACTTTTTCATCTGAAGTGGCTGCGTCCTGTCAGGGAGAGCCTGGCCACATCAGTGCTGTGTTTGATCTGTCTTATAAAAAACTGCATATCAACCAGAGAAGACATTTTTCCTCCCCGGGTCATTCCATTTTCTATCTTATCCCTCAGATTTTATAGTCGTGAATGTTTTTAAAAATGTTCTGTCTTTAATTAATTTTTAAAAATTAGGGGGAGTGAGGAAGAAATGCACTTATGTTAGCTTATTTCTCATTGTTACTAACTGGCTTCATAGTTTAAGGTCTTAAGGCACAAATCCATATATAGGCATCAGGTATTATGGCAAAATGCTTGTGTGGTTAGACAGAAGCAGAATACTTGCATTTTTTCCTGCATTGAGTGCTCTTGGAGAGGGAGCTGGTAACATGGAAAGAGCTGGCAACCTGAGGGTTGACTGGTGTCATATGTGATTGTCTGGTTTTACATAGGATTTGAGACCCATATGTGATTGTCTGGTTTTACATAGGATTTGAGACCCAGTTCAGATGCCACTTCCTCCATGCAGGCTTCCCTGCTTTGAAATGAAGCTTCTCTGCACAATCTCATCCTTCTGTCTCCTGATGTGCTTTTCTGTGTCTTTTCCCAGTGATACTGTCAACTCCTTGAGGACACCCTGTGTCTAATTCTATCTTTGCAGCCCCCTGCCCCCTGAGGGCACCCTCAGCCCCTCCAGGGTCCAGCGGGGCTTCCCACAGTGCACGCCTAGTACACATGGGTTGAAATGAGACCCAACCTTCAGTACCTCTTACGGAATATCGCTTTCTGCTGAGCATCATTGTGATTTGTGCACAGGTTTTATTTTCCTGCTAAGTTGGGGGTGACGAACTTTTTCCAGAAGAGCTCGTTAGAAAATGTGGGCTTTGCAGACCTTAAAGGTCTCTGCACAACTACTCAGATCTGTTGACAGCACACAGGCAACCACAGACAGTATGTAACTGAACGGGAGTTCCTGGTTTCCAGTACAACGTTACTTATAACACTTGGCCCTGATTTGCTGACCCCCGAACTAGGTTATCAGCTTCTGAAGAGGCAGGTCTGTGTCTAATCTGCCTGGTGTGCAGCAAAGAGCCACGCAACAACCCAGCGCTTCAGAAATGCTCATTTAGGGATTATTAAATTTATTTATTTATTTACTTACTTATTTTTGGCTGAGTTGGGTCTTTGTTGCAGTGCGCGGGCTTCTCATTGTGGTGGCTTCTCTTGTTGCGGGTCATGGGCCCTAGAGCACAGGCTCAATAGTTGTGGCACACGGGTTTAGTTGCTCCGCAGCATGTGGGATCTTCCCAGACCAGAGATCAAACCCATGTCCCCTGCATTGGCAGGTGGATTCTTAACCACTGTGCCACCAGGGAAATCCCAGGGATTATTAAATGAAACAAAAGGCAGAAACTTGATTTGCACGTATGCATTCATCATCACGCAGCAATTCTGACCCAGGTACGCTCCCAACAGAAGTGCCTGCTCATGGCCACCAGAGGTCATGTACCAGGTGTCATAGCAGAGCCATTTGTAATGGCTCCAAACTGGAAACTACCCCTATGCCAATCAACAGAACGGATAAATTGCAGAACGGATATATTTGCACAATGGAATATAACGTAGCAATGAAAATAAATGCGTTATGTGTAAAAATACGGCTGAAGCTCACAAACGTGTTGTCAAATTGAGACAGAGAAGATAGACACGAAGGATTACACCCTGTATGATTCTGTTCATATAAAGTTTAAGGACAAGGAAAGTAAACCTGTGCCATTAGAAGTCAGGAGAGAGGTTACCTTTGGTGCAGGGGTGACCAGGAGAAAGTCAGAGGGGGCTTCCTGGGGCACTGGTTACGTTCTACTCCTTGATCAGGGAGCTGGTTACACAGGTGTGTCTGGTTTGTGAAAATTCATCAAGCTGTGCACTTATGATTTGACTACTTTTCTGTGAATGTTATAGTTGAATAAAGCCTTTGATTTATTCAACTACAAAAGAAAAAAAAGAGGGAGAGAAAAAAATAAAATAAATAAAAGCACCTATTGCAAATAAAAAAAAAAAAGAAAAAGAAAAAAAAACCGTTTGTTCAAACAGTATTTGACCAGAGACTACCATCCACCGTTCCCATTCTGGCTGATGCCACCCTCTGAGCACAGGTGTAGGCTCTTTGCCCTGTGAATGGGAATATGGGAGCCTGGTCCCTTCTTTCTACTCTCTCTCACGGGTACAAAAGCAGAACCCCGGGTCGTGGGACTTCCCTAGTGGTCCAGTGGTTAAGACTCTGAGCTCCCAATGCAGGGGGCCTGGGTTCAATCCCTGGTCGGGGAACTAGATCCCGCATACTGGAACTAAAAGATCCCGTACGCAGCAACGAAGATCCCGCATGCTGCAGCTAAGACCCGGCACAGCCAAATAAATAAATAAATGTTAAAAAAAAAAAAAAAAGAACCCTGGGTCATGTGGGACCCAGGGGAGCCAGTGTCCCTCCTTCCCTGCATTCTCTCCCCCAGCGGGCATGTGACGGCATCCCCGGGCTTCTTGTCTCCTTTGTAGAACATCGTGGCCGTGGGAGCCGGGTTCTGCGACGGCCTCCGCTGTGGCGACAACACCAAAGCCGCTGTCATCCGCCTGGGGCTCATGGAAATGATCGCCTTTGCCAGGATCTTCTGCAAGGGCCAGGTGTCCACGGCCACCTTCCTGGAGAGCTGCGGCGTGGCTGATCTGATCACCACCTGCTATGGGGGCCGGAACCGCAGGGTGGCCGAGGCCTTTGCCAGGACCGGAAAGGTAGCCCCCGGTGTGGGATCCCAGTCTGGGGAGAGCCGCTGACCTGTGGGTGGAGGCTGTGTGTGCTGGGCTTGTCCTGCTCACCCCCATCTGCCTTTGCTTAAAAGTGCTTCAGTCCTACGCCCTCTGCCTTGTATGTCGTTATCTTTTCTTGGCTTGCAGCTCTCCTCCCCCACTCTGCTCTTAAAATAAGTGATGCTCTAGATTTTACAGGAGATTGTTTTCATCCTTTGTTTTTAAGACCATCGAAGAATTGGAGAAGGAGATGCTGAATGGGCAGAAGCTGCAAGGACCTCAGACTTCGGCCGAGGTGTACCGCATACTCAAACAGAAGGGGCTGCTCGACAAGTAAGTGTCCCATTGTCCATGAGGCCAGGGGAGCGGCCATCATCCCCCCGCCTTGCTCACTCACGACCCCCAGCTTGGTCAGCACATGAGCACAGGCACTTGATGAGTGTGTGCAGAAAGTTACTGGGTTAGTTCCGTCCTTTGTGTGATGTGAGGGTCTATGGCAGGAAACATCTGCCTACCCTGAAAATGAGCATTTACACAAAACATGAAACGAGGGAGGAAGGCTCAGCGCTGTAGGGCATAGTACAAAATAGGAAGTTTGAGATTCTGGCTTGTCCTGCAGGGTGTTTGGTAAGAGCTACATGACATACATTTTAAATTTTAAAAAAAGATTACTTTGTCCTTTTAATAAAAAGATACAGCCTTGTTAATGAAATGTCAAACAATTCAGAAAAGAAGGAAGGACAAGTTCCCCCCAGGACTCCAGCACTAGAGATGCCCTGTTTAAGGTGTGATGAGCAGCCTTGTAGTCTCCCCACCCATCCTCTGCTGCCTGTCCAGGCGGGTCACGTGTTAGAGGTGGCTTGGATCAGCTTGCCGTGCTGCGGGATGGAGGGGGGAAGCCCAGTGGTCCCGCAGAAGCTGCCCAGCGTCTGAGGCTGCCCCAGCCCTTCCTCTTGTCGATTTGCTAAGCCTGTCTTTGTAATCACGATGCTACCACACCACCCAGTAAATGCTTGTGTGGCACATCCTGGGCGTCCTTAACGCTCCCGTAATAGTCTGGAGAGGTGGGTGCCTGGGAGAGTGGGGAGCTGGTCCCCAGCGTGCACTTCTCTGCACCGGGAGGTGGGTCACAGGTCTGCCATCAGCTCCCTTGCCCTCTACAGGTCAGTCTAGATGCTGCTGGTCCCAAGCACCTGCATCTTAACCCCGCCGCCTGCATTCAGCTCTCCCCCTTGTTCGCCGTCCAGTTCCCTATTGGAAGTTAGAAATGAGGGGCAACAGAGCATTTGTCTTCCTTCCTTAATTTGCATTTGATTTTTTTGAAACGGCGTTCAATGCCAGCCGGGCAGAGGGGGGAGTCATAAACAAGCGTTGGAGGAGGGGAACTACCTTTTAATCATGATTAAAAGGAAAATACCCATGACATGCATGGTTTTCCTTACCTATTTAACAGCAGACACTGATGGGTTTGTGTGTGATTGGGACTACTTTAATGACCGTTAAGTCTTTATCAGGAATTTTTGTTTTAAGTCTTAAAAAAAATACCTGGGTGTTTGATGATGGTGAGTCTCTCCCAATCACAGTTTTAAAGTGGCATCTGTGTGCAACCAAGGTAGAGTCCTAGGATCCCACAGTAGTATACAGATAGGATAGGGTCCTGTCCTTTGATAGGATTCTATGAGTTGACACACTGGCCGGTGTGAGTCTGTGTGTGTTGTCTAACTACTGGAGGATACAGGCTGGAACAGGTGTTCTGGGATCAGTACCTGCCTGTTTTAAAGCAAGTGTAACGAAGCAGGAGAAACCTGCCTCTCCACAGTCATGTCCCATTTTCTTCGGATTAGAAATCGACCCAGCCATCCCTGTGCTTAGTGAGGTCGCTGCTGGATTGAGGGGCACCTGCCCTTCTCCCAGGCCTAGTGTCGAGTCCCATGGGTCCATCCCCCACTGCGCCTGCCCCCAGTGGCACAAGTAGAGCCAAGTCCTGCTATTCTCCCTTTGCACCACCGCTTACCTGGATTTCTTTCTTTTCCATTCCAGCCATCACCATGCTGGTCTTCCTCCATTTCCTTCTCCCTTGCCTGCTATAGAAAGAGCGCTGAGCAGAAGGACAGTGGCCTTGTGTCTCATTAGCTGTGTGGTCTTGGGCAGGTCATGTTTTTAGCTGCTCTGTGCCGTTTATCCACAAAGTCAAAGGGGTAGACCAGATGACTGCTGTGGTCACCTCTAACTCAGAGGCCTCCTGCTCTTAGAGAAGGAGGTCCACAGGCCTTAGGTTGGCATCTCAGTTGAGTACCAACTTTGTTTCTAACAGCGTGTCCTGTGACCCCTGCTTTAGTGGAAGCGGACCTCCCTTGGCCCCAACCGCCTCCTTCTCAGACTCCTGTGTGCATCTGTCCTGCGGTTTGGCCTGCCTGGACACCCCCTTATGAGCATCTCAGCCATCATCGCCCACAAGGCAAGCCAGGTCTGTCCTCAGAGAACCTCTTTCGTATCCTCCAGATACAAATCATTTTCCCTGCTTTGAACTTACTGTTTAGAGCAGCAGTCGGCAAACTTTCTCTGCAAAGAATCACATAACAAAGATTTCATCTTTGTAGACCACGTACAGGACTCTGCCCTACAGTCTTTGTTTCTGTTCATAGTTCTTTAAAAAGGTAAAAATGATTCTTAGCCTACAGGCGGCACAAAAACAAGTCACAGGCCAGACTTGCTTCTCAGGCCATGGTTTGCCAACCCCTGGTTTAGACACTATTGCTGCTAATGTGCTATGGACTTAAAAAAAAAATTAAAGTCATACAAAAGAAAAAAAAATTAAAGTCATACAAAAAGGCACACAGGGGCTTCCCTGGTGGCGCAGCAGTTGGGAGTCAGCCTGCCAATGCAGGGGACACGGGTGCGTGCCCCGGTCCGGGAAGATCCCACATGCTGCGGAGCGGCTGGGCCCGTGAGCCATGGCCGCTGAGCCTGCGCGTCCGGAGCCTGTGCTCCGCAGTGGGAGAGGCCACAACAGTGAGAGACCCGCGTACAGAAAAAAAGAAAAGAAAAGAAAAGAAAAAGGCACACAGGTTAAAGTGGGTCCTGATCCCTACGCCAGATGGAGGTGGATTTCTCAGGGTTCATTGAACTTCCCACATGGCCCTTTTGTTTGTGTGATGGGTAACGAACTCCACAGTCTGCTTTGTCCCTTTTCATCACTTCAGAATTTTTTTTTCTTTTTTTTTTTTTGGCCGTGCCATGCAGCATGTGGGATCTTAGTTCCCCAACCTGGGATCGAACCTGTGCCCCCTACATTGGAAGTGTGGAGTCTTAACCACTGGACCGCCAGGGAAGTCCCCTAGGAGATATATAGATATATATAGATATATAGATATATATATATAAAAGAAGGGGGAGGAGAGAAGGGGGGAAAGAGGGGAGAAGGGGAGGGAGGAGGGGGAGGAGGCAGCATGGGGAGAGCTGGCGCCCTGTGGAGCTGTCACTCATAAAGCAGAACTGGCAGGCTCAGCCTCATTTCCTTACTCCTCATGACCAAAGCATGAAGCTGAGGGTAAACAATGTGGGCTAAATCAGGCCTCCTCTCCTCTTGAGTCTTTTTTGTTTGTTTGTTTGTTTTTTTGCGGTACGCGGGCCTGTCACTGTTGTGGCCTCTCCCGTTGTGGAGCACAGGCTCCAGACGCACAGGCTCAGCAGCCATGACTCACGGGCCCAGCCGCTCCACGGCATGTGGGATCTTCCCGCACCAGGGCACAAACCCGTGTCCCCTGCATCAGCAGGCGGACTCTCAACCACTGTGCCACCAGGGAAGCCCCCCTAGGATATATTTTGAAAATCATTCCACGTCTGCACCTAGAGGTCTCATTTAATGGCTGCAGAACATTCCATGGTGTGGGAGAACCTCAGTTTATTTATTAACCAACCTTCTCTTGATAGACATTAAGACATTAATAGACATTGTTGGGGTTTTTCTGCTGTTGTGAAATTTGATTTACTTAACGTCCTTGTGCCTGTGTCTTTATGACCATGTGTGAGTATCAGGTGTTTGTATTAGTCTGCTTGAGCTGCCACAGCAAAATGCCACAGACAGAGTGGCTCACACAACAGAAATTTGTTTCTCACAGTTATAGAGGACAGAAATCGAAGGTGTCAGCAGGGTTGACCTCTCTGAAGCCTCTTCTTCCCGCATCTTCTCGTGGTCCCCCCTCTGTATACGTCTGAGTCCTAGTCTCCTTTTCTTATGAGGACTGCAGCCGTATTGGTTTAGGGCCCATCTTTTTTTTTTTGGCCACACCACCCGGCGTGTGGTATCTTAGTTCCCTGACCAGGGATCGAACCCGAGACTCCTGCATTGGAAGGCAGAGTCTTAATCTCTGGACTGCTGGGAAAGTCCCACGGTCCATCTTAATGAACCCTTTTCACTTAATTACCTCCTTCAGTGCCCTGTCTCCAAATATAGTCATTCTGAGGGGCTGGGGCATTGGGTGAGTTTGGGGGAGGGGTACAATCAGCCCATAACAGTGTTGTAAGCTCCTTGAGGCCTGTGGCCTCATTTATAATACTGCACATCCCTGCTCATGATTGAGGCCTGACACATCTAAGCCCTCAGTATCCATTAGTAGGATAGCTGATTTATTTGGTTTACACCCATTTTTTAATAAAATATTATCTTTTGTCTTCCTTTCACTTTTTGAAAAAAATATTTATTTTTTGGGAAGTATTGTTGCTGTGCAATATTATATGCTACAGGTGTACAATATAGTGAATCACACTTTTTAAAGGTTATACTCCATTTAGTTATCATAAAATATTGGCTATATTCCTCATGTTACAAAATATATGCATGTAGCTTATTTTATACATAATAGTTTGTACCTCCTGTTCTCCCACTCCTGTATTGCCCCTCCCCCCTTCCCTCTCCTCGTGCTCGCTGGTAACCACTAGTTTGTTCTCTATATCTGTGGGTCTGCTTCTTTCTTTGTTATGTTTACTTGTTTGTTGTATTTTTTAGATTCCACATGTAAGTGATATGGTACAGTATTTGTCTTTCTCTGACTTATTTCACTTAGCGTAATACCCTCCAAGTCCATTTACTGCAAATGGCCAAATTTCGTTCTTTTTTATGGTTGAGTAATATTCCATTGTATGTATCTACCACATCTTCTTTATCCATTCATCTGTTGATGACCATTTAGGTTGCTTCCATATCTTGGCAATTGTAAATAATGCTGCTATGGATATTGGGGTGCATGTATCTTTTCAAATTAGTGCTTTCGTTTTTTTCAGATATGTGCCCAGTAGTGGGATTGCTGGGTCGTATGGTAGTTCTATTTTTAGTGTTTTGAGAAACCTCCGTACTGTTTTCCACAGTGGCTCTACCAATTTACATTCCCACCAATAGGACTGTAAATTTTTTCCACATCTTGGCCAACATTTGTTATTCGTGTTCCTTTTGATGATAGCCATTCTGACAGGTGTGAAGTGATATCTCATGGTGGTTTTGATTTGCATTTCCCTGATAATTGAGCATCCTTTCATGTGCCTGTTCGCCATCTGCAACTCCTGTTTGGAAAAATGTATATTCACTTCTTCTGCTCATTTTTTAATCGGGTTGTTAGTTTTCTTGTTGTTGAGTTGTATGAGCTGTTTATACATGTTGGATATTAACCCCTTATTGGTCATACCATTTGCAAATATCTTCTCCCATCCACTAGGTTGTCTTTTCATTCTGTTTATGGTTTCCTTGTCCTCCTTTCACTTCTAACCTTCTTTAGAGAGTTCCCCAAACTGAGCTAATTGGCTTCGTAGCATTTTAGAATTTAGAAAATAGCATTGAGACGGGCATTATAACCTAGTGGTTGAGTGTTGGCTACAAAGTCAGAAACTGTGCCTCAGTTTCCTCACCTATAGAGTGGAGATAGTATTATCTACCTCATAGGGCAGTTGTGAGGGTTAAATAAATTGCTTATTGATAGAAATCCCCCCTCTCCCTACCTCTGTATCACTTGTTAACATCTCATCTACAGAACACATTTTGGAAATGGCTGGTCATGAAAATTGCTCTTGGCTTCAAGAGCAACGCCCAGTTAAAATGCCTTGGACAGTAGGGTTATTTTTCCCACGTAACAAAGAATCTGGAGGTGGACATTATTAGTGTTGGCCCAGTGCCTCTGGATTAGAAGCTTAATGATCTTGTTAACCTTCCCTCAAAGCTTCAAGATGGCTCCAGCAGCTCCAAGCATCACATACACAACTGCACTCAGGGGCAGGGAGCAAGGGCAGTCTGGGTAGCAGATTTTTCCTCCAGTGCCTCTCAAGGAGAGAAAGATCTTCCCCAGAAACTCTCCCAGATGTATTGTGTCTTGCTGGCTAGAAATTACTGGGCCAATTCTAGGTGAAAGAAAGGCTGCGAAAGTGAGCCTTAGGCTATTTCCAATCTCGATAAGGAGAGAAAGGGGTTGGGAATGGTTTCGGGTGGCCACTTAACCACCTGCCACCCTGCTTGAGGGACATACAAGTTGTTCTCATCTTAGGAAGAGGAAAACTCAGCCATGGAAGGGGTTGAAATCTCCAGGCTCTAACTCCCATTCACAAGAATTTATTCAACAAATACTCACTGAGCACCTGCCCCTTGCCTGCACTGGGCCAGGCTGTGCTGATGCGGAGGTGAACAAACTAGGCTTGGGCCCTGTCCTCTCGAACAGTCTGGGACCCAGTGGCCACCCTGTGGCTGCATTTATAAGCTGTTTATTTATTGCACATCCACCATATGTCAAGTGTCGTACTGTCCACCTTACACATAAGTCAGTTACTACAATAATCTTGAGTGTCCAGCCCCATTTTGCAGATGAGCAACAGGGTCAGAGGGTTTGTGAAACTTGCCCAAAGTTAATAGGCTGTGGAGTCAGATTTGATTCTCTACCTGACTCCAAAAAACCCCCAGAACATTCTGAACCTTAAAAAAACCCACAGTGGGGCTTCCCTGGTTGTGCAGTGGTTGAGAGTCCGCCTGCCGATGCAGGGGACACGGGTTCGTGCCCCGGTCCGGGAATATCCCACATGCCGCAGAGCGGCTGGGCCCGGGAGCCATGGCCGCTGAGCCTGCGCGTCCAGAGCCTGTGCTCCGCAACGGGAGAGGCCATAACAGTGAGAGGCCTGCGTACCACAAAAAAAAACCCACAGTGACAGACTGTCATAAAGACATATGACTAATCAGCACTGTTTGCTGTTCTTAAATTACATTGTCATTATAGGATGCTTAACTAGATAATTTTCAGAATGGCTTTTAAGATTCCTGTGATTCTTTCAAGCTCACTTTAGGCTGTGTGTGTACGTGTGTGTGTTTAAAAGCCTGATTGAAATTATAAAGTTATTTCCTTAGTGATTTTTGCCATTAAAAAATAATAATAACTTGCTGAGCCAGCAGTACCCTGGCATAATGTTATCTTTTCTTACAGTGGATTACTAGCTCACTCCTTCGTGCCCTCATCCATTTCAAACTTTCATTTATACCTGTGTTCACATCTTGGAAGAAAAGGCAGAATAAACCCCACTTCCAACATGAGATCAGCACTTCGCTAATTGTGGGTCCCCACGTTGATTCTTTTGAGAATGTTCCAGGCCTACATTATTTATGGTGCTGTGTGGGCTGCCTCATCTTCATTCTTGGATGATTCTTCTTGGAGAAGCAAGAGCAGTACCTCCCTGCAATTTAAAATTTATTCTCCAACCTTTTAAAATAGTGACAAAAACTTGGATTCATTCTAGATTTGGCCAAGAGCCTGAGCCACAACTCTTGATGTCATTGACCACAGATCACCCTATAAAGACCACCCTGGGATGTGAGTGTAGACGGCGCACTCCAAACAGCGAGGCAGGGGATGGTTTAGGTTGTACCAAGTTCTTACAGCCACCATGCAGAGGCTCTCTGCAGACCAAATAATGGAGGGATGTGAAGGCGGTCGCTTTGTTTTCCAATACTAGCATATGCTAGTCTGTAGTCCGTTAGGCAGGAGAGAAAGACTAGTTGGTTCTGTGAGGTAGGCCAGATGGTTTAACTTGTCTTTTCCTGTCCCCTCGACCAGGTTTCCGTTGTTCACTGCGGTGTACCAGATCTGCTACGAAGGCAGGCCCGTTCAAGAGATGTTGTCTTGTCTCCAGAGCCATCCAGAGCATATATAAAGTGAATCTTGAAACCTGTCAGGGAAAGGCCTACCTTTCCAATCAGTCATTTGGATTCAGATGGAAGCCAGGACTTGGCAACAAGATGTTTGCTTGACCGTAATCCCATCATGGATGTGTATGAATTTTTACAGGTTCATTTTTGAATTGCGAGATGAAGTTCATTGGCTAAGATGTTACTGGGCAACATCTAGACGCACATATATGAACGTGTGAGTGTGTGTTCCTTTTTCATTCTGTGGATATTTCTATGAACCAAAATTAAAGACCCTTTTTAAAAATCACTGTTGAAATTTTCCCACTGTGGTAGCTTATCAGATTGGAACTATCGCAGCAAAAAGTTTTGGATCTAATTCCTATGTATTCCAGTGAAGGAATTTTTTTTTTCTCATTCTCTTGAGGTTAAAATTTAACCAACATTAACATGGTAAAGTGGATGAGTGAGTGAGTTCAAAGATCAACATACTGTAACTTTTAAACACTATCTCAAAGCCAACATAATTAACTACTTCGATTGTGGGTTGATCTTTTTTTTTTTAACAATTACTTATTTTTAATTAGGTAATCCACTCATCTATTTTCCTCTCACTGCAGTTTTCTGCATTTTTAGCCTCTTTTCTCTTCATTAGCTACCAGAATGTGCTTTCATAAAGGCTCAGCAGTGGCAGAAGACAGAAAGCTCATCTGGGATTTTTCTGCTGTGACTGACACATTCTTCTGATTAATGACACTTGTATGATGCTTTTTGTCAGGTCGTACTTTTGTGCAAATATTTCCTTTAAGCCTCACAGATCCCCTGAAAGGGGGCTGCTGTTATTCCTCTTTTAAGGTGCAGTCACTGTGCCTTGTCGCCCAGTGAGTAGGGGCACAGCCAGAGGCTCTCAGGCTTGAGAGCTGGTTTGAACTCACGCTAATTGGTTGTAGCAAATGCCATTTGCAGCCTTTCTTGAGGCCGTCGGCGGGCTTCCTGCAGCTGAGGCTTGCGTGCGTCCTTGTCTAGAAGGATATCACTCAGTGTGGACCTCACTCCAGCAGCTTCACTTGGAGTCTCTTAGAAATGCAGGTTCCTGGGTCCCACCCCAGACCTCTGAAGTGGGGGTATTGTGTCTCTGCTTTGACATGCCTTCCATGTGTTTCAATGCTCACTACTGTTTGAGAACCACTACTGTAGAAAATTTATTTTAGATTGGCATTTCTCAAATCATGTTCCATAGGAAACGAGTGTCCCGGGATCCAGTGGTGGTTCCGGTGTTCCCTGGCAAGGTCCAGTGAGTTTGGGAAAAGCTGCATCTGTACACCCCTCCTGAAGGGGTAGAATGTGTGTTAGTGGAACCTGTTTATTTAGCCCAGCAAGTCCCAGACAGATTGTGGAGACTTTTTTTTTTTTTGGGCAAGGAAACTTGCCAAAGTTTCCAGGCTGAGGTGACCTTAGGACAGCTCAAGTATACCCTTCACTCTCTGCAAAAAATGAGGATGAATGACTACCTGTGGTGGTGTTCATTCTGAACCTTTACAGTTCAGGTCTGCCATGGATCTTTGACGCAGCTTTAAGGTGACACTATGAGGTACAGCCAAGTGGATGTCAACCTCGCTGAAACGCACATTGTGTGGACTAAGTGCTTTTAATTCTAGAATTAGAATGGGAATTACTGTATCTTCGTAAATGTGATTGGTTTCAGGATAACATTGCAGTTACCTTATGTAGTACTTGATAAGTGTTTAAGGGAATGTTATGAATGTCTTACATATTCATGGATTTTCAGTCACTTTGAGATTTTGACCTTTTTGTTTTGTTTTGTTTGCGGTACACGGGCCTCTCACCGCTGCGGCCTCTCCTGCCGCGGAGCACAGGCTCCGGATGCGCAGGCCCAGCGGCCATGGCCCACGGGCCCAGCCGCTCCGTGGCATGTGGGATCCTCCCAGATTGGGACACAAACCCATGTCCCCTGCATCGACAGGCGGACCCTCAAACACTGCGCCACCAGGGAAGCCCGAGATTTTGACCTTTTTTATTTTCCAGCTTGGAACTTTTTCCCTTCTATACCCAAAATGATTATAGAACGGGTTTTGTGGGAATTTTAAAAACTCCTGTACACAGAAGTATATGAAAGCACACAAAATGCTACAAGTTTCATTGATTTTAGGGCCACTGTTAAGTCAATCCATTTTTGCTTGTCTCATAATTAATCTTTTGAAAAGTTTGTACATAGGTAACAAAGTGTTGCTTTTTAAGATACATAAAGGGCTGTAAGCTAATTGTGGTGTCTGTCAAGTAGGATCATCAGATGTGAGGAATTCGGATTTTGTCTTTTGTATATTCTCATCTGCATTCAGCTTCCTACTCTGGGTTTTGTACTTGAGTGTTTTTTCTTTATAAATGCCCTCTTACCACTCTGAGGTCTTCTGACTGTACCTCTTGAACATAATTATAATATTCTGCACATATGGAAAAAGGTAAATTTTATATAAGTTTGTGCTTTGCTAACTGTAGATATTTATTACTCTACGAGTTATCTATTTTTATAACCACCTGTGGTCCATCATTTATTTTAATTCACCTTTCTTACTAATTATGGTAATAGGGGAGGGAGACATCTAGAAGAGAAGCTTAATTTATACTGTTTCAGCCAAATCTGTGAATGTAAAAACTACACTGTTGCCTTGTATAATCCAACCTACTATAATGTGGAACAAATATCTGTCTTGAAACCCATCCTAGCAGGTGGAATTGAGCTAAACTCCTTCTGGTTTTTCATTTAACTCTTAGCTATAACATTGGCCCCATGGTATCGGCCCAGGGAGTAGTGAGGTGCCACTGTACAAAGGGATCTTCAGTTTTTCCACTAGCTCTAATCTGAGCCTTTTACCTACACATGTACTATGTTTGTTTACAGACTGTAGGTGGATATAATTTAAAAGCTTGATTTAATAAACATTTAATCCCCCAAACCTGTGCTACTGATCCTGTTTTTTAAAATCAGCTTATTTAATAGCTTTAAGAAGCTCTTTTTTTTTTCCTTCCTGAATTGTGTTGCACTGACAACAATAAAAAGGCAAATTTTAAAAGAAAGGCTTTATCTCTAATGCATTCCTCAAACACATCTGCTTCCATTTGTCTGTGTTCCTTTCTATTGCTTGCTGATCTTTTTATAAAATTGTAAATGTAGGATGGAGGCCTTCCAGTTGCAGCCATCCAGTGGACTGTGAGGGGAATCCCCAGGAGCCTGAAACAAATGGGGGCTGATGGCCAGAGCAGTAAGGCTTTGAGGTGGCTCTGTGGCTTCAGGGGAGGGTGTGGGAGTGCTTTCCATTATCACCTAGGGGTTTGGGCTGTAAAACTTATGCTAGAACCTCCAAGGGCTACACTGTTGGGAAGAAAATGGGCTAAGAAAACACATGTATGGGAAGAAGCAAGAAAGTTGGACTCCGGGTAGAGAAAAAGGTCTCTGCTGAAAACCTGTGATCATGCCAGCACCACAAACAGGCTTTGGGTTTGAATTTTTATATCCAGGAACCACAAGCCAAAGTTAGCATAAACGTCGGAACTTGTGCCAGTAATGCCAGTAGGTAACTGACAGAAGCAAAAACAAAAACACCTGCAGAAATCACTCTGGATCCAGGCTGCACAGGCTTCCCATAAGTATGCACTTCCTACAAATATTCCCACTGAATATGCACTTTTAAAATTATAAAATAATTGCAAAATAGTTCATTGTGAGTGAAAGTCAACAGCTTTTTGAAAACAGAAGAATTAGATGCCCAGATATTTAATTGAGCAAAATGAGAGATGCTTTGAGGGGTAATTTTAAAAATAGAGACATAAAAGGAGGGTTAAAGTATTAAGGTCAAATTACTGTTGGGGGTGGAGGAACAACCAAAGAGACTTGAAAACAAACCTATTAGAACATCTTGAGATGAATATAATTTACATTATGTCTTTGGACAGATTAAAGAGTAGATTTGACAGAGCTGTAGAGGGAATTACCAAACTGGAAAATAGGTATGGAGATATTAACAGAAAGTAGCAGAGAAAATGAGAATTTAAGAAGTAAGTAGAGGATAGGATAAGATTCAACATACATCTGAGAGAAGTTCCAGAAGAAAGAAGAGGGAGAGGCAATTTTTGAAAAAATAAAGTCTGAAATTTGTCCAGAATTTATTGTATGTGACCAGTTTTGTTATTCTCCCAAATATATTTCCATTAAAATTTTACCACATAATCTTTATAACTTTTTATGACTACTTGTAAACTTAAGTTGATGATGAACTTTTTCTTTCTTTTTTATTTTGAGGAAATAAGTTGTATGAGAAAGCTATAATCATAATCTACTACTTTACTGAAGGTGTGATTGATTTGAGTACTGAAGCGAGCTGCGTCCCCTTTGGTTTGGGTGGGAGGTGTAGCACTGTGGCAAGGCTTGGGTTCGAGATCATGCTTCATTGTCTTAGTATACATTTGGTCAAGGCAGCCAAGTCCTCTTTGAAGTGCATTTTCCTCATTGTTTAAGCAGGAATAATATCCATGCAGTCTAGCTCAAAGGATTACTGTGAAGGTCACTGAAAAGCAGGAAATCTTTTTTTTTTTTTTTTTACATCTTTATTGGAGTATAATTGCTTTACAATGGTGTGTTAGTTTCTGCTTTATAACAAAGTGAATCAGCTATACATATGTTCCCATATTTCTTCCCTCTTGTGTCTCCCTCCCTCCCACCCTCCCTATCCCACCCCAGGAAATCCTAACAAAGGAGAAAGATTTATAGCTGCTTATGGCAGAGACAAGGATATATATTAACTAAATTATAAAATTTTTTCTGAGATGCACAAACTACATTTCCCAGCCTCCCCTGCAGTTAGGTGATTGAATTCTGTCCAATGACATAGGGAAGAAAAAAATGCCACTTCCTAGGATTACAGTTCTGTTTGTCTTTACTCTTTTCCTGCGTGCTGACGAGATATCAATTTCCAGGATGACCTGGAAGCTGTATGTTGGCTCCTAAAGCCTGGATTCCTACATGACCGTGTGGAGAAAGTCCCCCCACCCTCGGCCCACGTTGGACTGTGATAGTTACAAAAATCATTATTATGCCACTGAGATTTAAGTGTTATTTATTACAGCAGCTGGCATAACTTACCCTAAGATGTTGCTAAAAAGACATTTGAGGAGTTAAGACGAGATGGAACTTACAGAAATATCAAGAGATTTCAGAGAATTTATACATTGGTCCCTATAGCATCCTAGTATCTATCTTGGCATTGCTTGTTTGGACACAGGAGGCTGTATTGGAATGTGGGTGGGTACACTGTGGTTATGTCTGTTCCTCTCCTCCCAGGACTAACTAGCTAAGTCCAGACTTTGTATATGTAATTGTCCCTTCTCCAGGATTAATGCCGTCAAGGTCCAGGATTTATAACGTGTGCATATATATATATTTTGGGGGGGGGGGGTCATGCTACGTGGCTTGGTGGGATCTTAGTTCCCGACCAGGGATTGAACCCAGGCCCTGGCAGTGAAAGTTCCGAGTCCTAACCACTGGACCGCCAGGGACCTCCCTAACATGTGCTTCTTTAACACTGGAGTGTCCTTAAGTTGTCTTCCTCATTTCAAAAGCTTCTAATTAGCAATGTCATTAGATTTTCGATAAGCCTACATTCCTGCTGTCAACTCTAAAAACCTCGTCTAGGGCTTCCCAGGTGGCGAAGTGGTTAAGAATCTGCCTGCCAATGCAGGAGTCACGGGTCCGAGCCCTGGTCCGGGAAGATCCCACATGCTGCGGAGCAACTAAGCCCATGCGCCACAACTACTGAGCCTGCGCTCTAGAGCCCGCAAGCCACAACTACTGAAGCCCATGTGCCTAGAGCCCGGGCTCCGCAACAAGAGAAGCCACGGTAATGAGAAGCCTACGTACTGCAACCAATAGTAGCCCCTGCTCACTGCAACTAGGGAAAGCTTACACGCAGCAACGAAGACCCAGTGCAGCCAAAAATAAATAAATTTTTAAAAAATAAAAACCTTGTCTAGCTGAAGCCAAAAGGAGTGACTCTTCAGCTCCGCTTCAAAAACTAAGGAATGAAACATCTCTGAATTTTACACATTGAGTAAAATTGAGCCATTGGAAAAGTACCTTCATCATTGAACTCGTAATTTGTCAAGTTGGTGTTATTCAACTTGTTGCAAATGGAAATGCAGTGCTTTTATGCTTTGATATAAGTGTTATTTGTGATTCTTTTTTGTTATACCTCTTATTTAAAATAACCTTTGGGAAACAGTCACTTGATTCCAAAATAAAGCCCATTTGCCCACTACCCAAGTAGCCACTGTTACTAGTTTCTAATGTGCTCTTCTAGAATTTCATTTTACATAAGCAAATATATACTTAATCCCTTTCCCATTTTCCTTCACAAAATAGAGCTTACTATACAGCTTGCTTTTTTTTTCAATTAACATTATATCTTGACCATCTTTTATATCAGTGGTTTGTTTTAAACAACTTTTTAAGAACTGTTTATTTTGAAATAATTATAGATTCACAGGAAGTTGCAAAGATAGTACAGAAAACTCTCAGGGCCACCCAGTTTCCCTGAATATATCAACACCTAGTTTTTAAAATTGTAAGTTAAAATAATAGTGGTAAAGCACTTTTAGCTTTACTACTCTGGTTCTTCATATATATGAATTTATTTAATCCTCAAAATTTATCATCCCATATACAGACGGGAAAGCTAGGGCACAAAGAGGCTGAAGAACTTAACCTAACAGAGATAGTAATTGATAAAGCCAGGATTTGAACTCAAGCAGGTTGCCTTCAGAGTTTGGGTTCTTAAATTTTAGGTTATGTCACCTCCTTTGAGTAATGGCCGTTCATGGTGAAACAAAGTCAGACAGTGACTGGAAAGGTCAAAGGTGCAATCACTCAATTCTTCCTGAAAACTTGTATACATACACAGTGTTCATGCATGTATTAGATATTAAAACATAATACTGTTCTTCAAAAAATCTACAGATGGGACTGTGGCACAGTGGCTAAGAATCCGCCTGCCAATGCAGGGGACATGGGTTTGAGGCCTGGTCTGGGAAGATCCCACGTGACACAGAGCAGCTAAGCCCTTGCACCACAACTACTGAGTCTGCGCTATAGAGCCTGCAAGCCACAACTTCTGAAGCCCGCGTGCCCAGAGCCCATGTTCTACAACAAGAGAAGCCACCGCAATGAGAAGCCTGAGCACGGCAACAAAGAGTAGCCCCCACTCGTCACAACTCGAGAAAGCCCACGCACAGCAACAGAGACCCAATGTAGCCAAAAATAAATAAATTTATTAAAAAAAAAAACAGGAATGGATAAAGAAGCTGTGGTACATATATACAATGGAATATTACTCAGCCATAGAAAGGAACAGAACTGTGCCACTTGTAGAGACGTGGATGGACCTAGAGACTGTCATACAGAGGGAAGTAAGTCAGAAAGAGAAAAACAATACCATATAATATCGCTTATATGTGGAATCTAGAAAAATGGTACAGATGAACTTATTTGCAAAGCAGAAATAGAGACACAAAGGTAGAGAACAAACATGGATACCAAGGGGGGAAGGAGGGGTGGGATGAATTGGGAGATTGGGATTGACATACATACACTACTATGTATAAAATAGATAACTAACAAGGACCTACTGCATAGCACAGGGAACTCTACTCAATGCTCTGTGGTGACCTAAATGGGAAGGAAATCCAAAAAAGGGGATATGTGTATATGTATAGCTGATTCCCTTTGCTGTACAGCAGAAACTAACACAACATTGTAAAGCAACTATACTCCAATTAAAATTAATAAAAAATAAATAAAACAATACTGTTCTAACACTTTCTTTTATAGTCTTAATATTGGAAAATATGGACCTCCCACATCCTTTAAATATCTGCATATGTTTAATTATATGACTCTTCCATAATTTATTACAGATGAATACTTAGATTGTTTTCTCTAATTATGGTAATTGCTTCAGTAAACATCCTTGCACATGTATCTCTGTTCACTTAGGTAAGTAAATCTAGAGGATAAAGTACTAGAAGTGGAATGGCTGGCACAAAGTTATGTGTTTTATATTTTAACAAACACTGCCAAATTAACCTTCAGAAGGATGGCTGCAATTTACACTTCTGACCTCATTTTCTTTTCCTGATTACTTGTATAACCTCTACTAGGGATACCTTTATAAAAGATCTAAATCGAACCAATAAATCCGAGAAATACACAATTTTATATTTATCAAGAATTCAGGGGAATTACCTGGCAGTCCGGTGGTTAGGACTCGGTGCTTCTATTGCCGGGGGCTCAGGTTCAGTCCCTAGTCAGGAATTAAGATCACGCAAGCTGCAAGGTGTGGCCAAAAAAGAAAAAAAAAAAAAAGGAATTTAGAAGTCTCTCCTACCAGTTTTACCATAAAAAGTAAAATTTTGTTATTCAGAACTACAATTTTGGGTTCCCCTGGTGGCACAGTGGTTGAGAATCTGCCTGCCAATGCAGGGGACACAGGTTCGAGCCCTGGTCTGGGAGGGTCCCACATGCCGCGGAGCAACTGGGCCTGTGAGCCACAACTACTGAGCCTGCGCGTCTGGAGCTTGTGCTCCGCAACAAGAGAGGCCGTGACAGTGAGAGGCCCGTGCACCGCGATGAAGAGTGGCCACCGCTCGCCGCAACTAGAGAAAGCCCTCGCACAGAAACAAAGACCCAACACAGCCAAAAATAAATAAATAAATAAATACAATTTGAAAAAAAAAACCCTACAATTTTGTTAAAAAAGCCGTCTTACTAACAGCTGTAAGAGTTGGTTGTGCTGAAGGTTTATATAGGCACAGAATATGTCATGTAAGTGAGCTGTTCACGAGGAATGTTGAAATAAGAAACGTTAATTTTAAATTTAAAACATAAATTCACTGGCTCTTTCTTGTATCAATAAAAAGCAAGCTGAAATGGGTTAAGATGATTGTCAGGAAATTCCCGGTTCCAGTGAACGATGACCCTCCTATCCACTAGAGGTCGCTCTTTGGAAATGACTTTGCCTCAGGCAGTCGGCAGCCTGCAAAAAGTAGCATCATCGTTCCTGTGGTTTTTGGTGAAGTGGCGAGAAGGCCGCGCATTTCTTATGAGCTGAGTGGAGTTTGTGCTGGGCAATTGTCCAGTATCTAGGTTTCGTTTTGACTTTGTAACCCAGAACCGTAAGTTTTGATGTTTTGCTTTGACTCTGTTCTGTATCCACTTAAACATCGGACTGGATTTTGTTGCTTCTGGATTTCTTTCCCTTCCTTGATTTTGGACTCCCACTCATGTCTGTCTGTCTTAAATGTCTGTCTTCTTCTCCCTCTTATTCTGACACTGACATTCTGGCAAAAGCAAAAATATCTGCTTCCTTTTTATTCTCAGGAAAGACTCCAGGAACATATTTGGGGAAATGCTTCTAAAGGATGGACCTTCCTTCCATGCTTTAAAGAAGTTTCAGCCAGGACGGTGGTATGCAGTGAAGAAAAAAACCTCTTCACAACTGAATCTTCTCCCTGGTTTGCCTATTCATTATCTTTGGAGATAGTGTGATTTCCATTTAGAGGCTATTTTATCAGGAAGTGAATGAAATTTAAGCTTCAAGACTCTTACTTATACTTACCCCTTCTACACAGCCTTGTACCTAACTTTGTTTTCTTAAATTTTTTTTTTTTTTTTTTTTTTTTTTTTTTTTTTTTTTTTTTTTTTTGCTGCACTGCGTGGCTTGTGGGATCTTAGTTCCCCAACCAGGAATCGAACCCAGGTCCTCGGCATCAAAAGCACAGAATCCTGGGGCTTCCCTGGTGGCGCAGTGGTTGAGAGTCCACCTGCCGATGCAGGGGACACGGGTTCGTGCCCCGGTCTGGGAGAATCCCGCGTACCGCGGAGCGGCTGGGCCCGTGGGCCGTGGCCGCTGGGCCTGCGCGTCCGGAGCCTGTGCTCCGCAGCGGGAGGGGCCACGATGGTGAGAGGCCCGCATACCAAAAAAAAAAAAAAAAAAAAGCAGAGTCCTAATCACTGGATTGCCTGGGAATTACCTGTATTCTTTTTCTTAAAAAGAAATCACCAAGTTCTAAAAGCTTCTGGCCCCTTACATGGAGTCCACATCTAGTTTCAAGACTTTGGAGTCAAGTCGGGATTCTAGTTCTGGCCTGGTGGGACTTTGGGCAAATTACTTAACCTCTCTGGGCTTCAGTTTCCTTGTCTGTAGATAGTGTCAGGTTTCTTGAAGAGTCAGAACATGTATAAGTTGCTTCTTACAGTTTCCTGAACACATTAGGGAAGTTCAAGATGGAAAGAACCTGGGGAGAAAAAGATAAATCCATACTTGGTTTGAATTGCTTGGGGCCTTCTGCAGGGAGACGTCCAGGAGACAAGAGAACATTGTGGACCACAGATCAAAAGCGGATGAGCGTCAGAGGTGTTGGGTGAGGCCGTTATGAGGTCGGATTGCCCTGAGGTAGGTCTATGAGGTGTGGAGGGGAGGGGGTCTAGAGCCCAGGAAACACTAAATAAGACTGAGGTGCCCAGGGCAAGGCCTGGACAGAGTCCACGTTTCATTTTGTTTCATTTCAATCATGGCCCCAATTCCTGGGCCCTCCCTGAATCCACCTTGGCCATGAGACTTTACAAGACAGAGTCTATCTCCCGGCCCTTGCAGATAGGGCTTGGCGTGTGACTGGCTTGGCCAAGGCAACGGGGTGGAGGTGATGGAGTGTCAGGTTCAAGTCACATACGTATTTGCCAACTTGACTTTCTCCTGTACCTTTGCTCTCTTTAGACTACTTCTAGGAGGTAATATGAATCATATTTTAAATATTTTACTACATACAGCAGCTCAAATTCATTTATTCTTAAATGCTAATTTTTCATTATGTGAATAAATCCCAATATAGTTATCCATTTCCCTATGGATGACATATAAGTTATTGAAGGTTTTTACTAATACAGAAAATAATGGAAGAATATTCCTGTGCATGCCTCCTGTATACATGGGTGAGACTTTCTCATGTGTGTATACTAGCAAGTCATGGAATAGGCACACTTTAGATGTACTCAAATATTGCTAAATTGCTTTCCAAAGATTTTGGACCAGTCTACTCTTGCCACCAGCAATACATGAGAATACATTTAGCATAGCTTAGTGTCATCATCCTAATTTTTGTACTTCTTTTTCCAATCTGATGGGTCTGAACTGATATCTGGTTGATATACTAATGTTTATTTCCCTGACTTCCAAAGAAGTGGAGCCTCTTTCCATGTGTATATTGACCCTTCTGGTTTTCTCTTTTGTGAATTGTCTGTGCACATCCTCTGTCTCTTTTCCTGTTGGGTTGTTTGCCTTTTTTTTTTAATAGACTTACTCCTACAAGGCTTTACATAATCTTTGTATTTTATATTATATATTCTATATAATATTAAAGATAGTATATAAAGAACATAATGTATATATAATACATAAAATATTATACATTCTTTATATGTTTTGTTGCTTATATGCACTGCAAAGATCTTTCACTATTTTTTTTTGAATAAATTTATTTATTTTTGGCCACATTGGGTTTTCGTTGCTGCGTGCAGGCTTTCTCTAGTTGCGGCGAGTGGGGGCTACTCTTCCTTGTGGTGTGTGGGCTCCTTCTCATTGCGGTGGCTTCTCTTGTTGCAGAGCACCGGCTCTAGGTGCGCCCGCGGGCTCAGTAGTTGTGGCTCACGGGCTCTAGAGCGCAGGCTCAGTAGTTGTGGCGCATGGGCTTAGTTGCTCTACGGCAAGTGGGATCTTCCCAGACCAGGGCTCGAACCCGTGTCCCCTGCATTGCAGGTGGATTCTTAACCACTGTGCCACCAGGGAAGCCCTTTCAGTAATTTTTTAACAGCTTTATTGAAAGATAATTCACATGTCATACAACTCACCCATTTAAAGTGTAAAATTCAATGGTTTTTTAGTACAGTCAATTATAGAATATTTCATGAATATTTAGAATATTTTCATGACCTCGTAAAGAAGCCCCCTGCCCTTTAGCTAGCTCTCCTTTCCCCCCATCCCTCCAGCCCTAAGCAACAACTAATTTGCTTTCTATCTCTATAAGTATGCTAATTCTGGACATTTCATGTAAATGCAATATTCAATACGTGGTCTTTTGTGACTGACTTCTTTCAGTTAGCATAGTTGTTTGTTTTGGGATTTTGGGGGTTTTTTTTTGCCACACCGCAGACTTGTGGGATCCTAGTTCCCCAAACTGGAATCAAACCCAGGCCCCTTGGAGTGGAAGCATGGAGTCCTAACTACTGGACCGCCAGGGAATTCCCAGCGTAATATTTTCAAGGTTTATCCATGTAGTGTGTATCAAGATTTCATTCCTTTTCATGGCCAAATAATATTCCAGTGTAGGGATGTACCACATTTAGTTTACTGATTCATCAGTTGAAGTAATGTTTACTGAAAAATGTGACCAAAATTAAAAATTGTTCTGATTTCTGCCCATCTGATCTGATTGCTTACCCCTGTCTTCCTCCCACACATGATAAGAAAAGTTGTTTTGACCAAAATGATACAAAGGTTTATCCCTGGCTTTGAATTGTACTTTATTGATACGAAACCTTAATCCAATGCCCATAATTAAAGAGGTAGCTCTATAGGCCCTTGGCATCCTCAGTGTAGCCCTGGATCAAACATCCCCATCCCCTGAGCTCGTTAGAAGTGCAGGCTCTCAGCCTTCCCCAGACCTGTTGCGATTAAACTCCGGTTTAAGGAGATCCCCAGGTGACATGTATGCCCATTAAAGTTAGAAAAGCTCTGCTCTACACTGCTATTTCTTACCCTGCGTCCATATTGAAACCACCTGGCAGGCTCTGCAAACAACGATTTTCAGAGATTTGGATTCACTGGTCTTGAGCGGGTCCCAGATTCCCTGGGTGACTCCGCTGACCTGCTGGCCTGAGAAGATCTGATAGAGATGTCTTTTAGGAGCAATCTCAACTTTTTCCTGTAAACCACTTTAATGTAGGAATATTTATTCTACATGTCTTAAGGGTTTGCAGTTCTGTTTAGCAAAACTGACTGGATGGCTCTCAGGAAGGGACCCGTATGTCCCTTTTCTAAGGAATTGGAGTGTGATGGCCAGTTTCACCTCCGCTCTCTGACCTCCCATCTTAGTGGGCGTTCAAAGCTCTGCTGACGAAGATGGTCTGTGTTTCTCAAAAAACACAGCTGAAGCCCCTGCGCAGGGCATGCTGCCAGGATGTGCTGTTTTTTCTTGGTCCATTTTCAGCATCCAGTGTCCGAACTTGCTCTGCAAGGAACGGCTGCTGCTGGAAGCAGTGTTTACCCCAAACTGACTTCTTTCCTGCTTCTGCCAACAGATTAAATACAATAGGAACAAACATCTTGGGTAGACACCAGGATTTGTCTCTTTTTAAATAAACCCAATCCTGATCTTATCTTTGCTAAGGAAGCTCTGGCAGCAACAAGCTGTCAAATCTATTTCCCTGCCGTCTTCTCATCTCTCCGAGGATTTCCTTCCATGTGCTGGTTTCCTCTGTGCCCTGATTATGTGCCCTGTCGTGTTGTTATGATCTCATGGCTACGATGACCAGCTCACGGTTCCAGGTGGGCAGTACAACTCCACTTTGCATGTTGGTAGAAAGTTTCATCCCTTTACCGGGTGTTGTCAACATCTCCCTGCCACAGTCCTGCCCTACATCTGTCTCAGTGTCACAGCCATGCCCCAGCGCTGAGGCTGAGGCCACTTTTCCGAGTTAAAGGAAACAGGAGGGAGGGGGGCAGGGAGATATGTCTGTTCTGTGCATCCTGCCATTATCTAACTCACAGATACGTGTGCGAGGTCCTCTTTTTTTTTTTAATTGAAGTATAGTTGATTTACAATGTTGTGTTAATTTCTGCTGTACAGCAAAGTGGTTCAGTTATACATGTACATACATTCTTTTTTTTAATGTTCTTTTCCATGATGGTTTATACCAGGATATTAAATATAGTTCCCTGTCCTATATGGTAGGACCTTGCTGTTTATCCATTCTATATGTATTAACTTACATCTGCTAATCCCAACCTCCCATTCCATCCCTCCCGCAACCCCCTCCCCCTTGGCAACCATCAGTCTGTCCTCTATGTCCGTGAGTCTGTATCTGTTTCATAGATAAGTTCATTTGTGTCCTATGTTGGATTCCACATATAAGTGATATCGTATGATATTTGTCTTTCTCTTCGTGACTTACTTCACTTAGTGTTTATGATCATGCCTAGGTCCATCCACGTTGCTGCAAATGGCATTCTTTCACTCTTTCTTATGGCTGAGTAGCATCCCATTGTATATATGGACCACATCTCGCGCGAGGTCCTCTTGAACTTTCTGTTACATTATATGCAGCCACCTCAGGGCTTGGGCCAATTTGACTTATTGGAAGGAGTGACTACACAAGAATCAAAGACCCTGAGGTTCCTGAAATGCACACCAGCAGGGCACTCACGGGTGTTGGATGGCTTCTTGGGTTCTCTCCAGGGGTAGCTGAATTGCTAAGCTGCTAACTCGACCTGCTTCTCTCATACTGTGCCAAGGAACCCTGCTTTATTTTCCAGGCACCGAGTGTTAAATCTCCTGTGTTGGTGACACTTTCCTAATTCCGGCTCTGGGACATTCCCTGTTACTTAAAGCAGGCTCCTTGGAGGGTTTTCATCCAGTCAAGCCTTCTCAAACCTGGGCAATTCAAGGTGTGAGTCTCAGTTTGAGATAGGACAGACCTCATCTGACCCAGCATTTCAAAGCTCTTTACACAGAGCCAGTTCTGTATCCGACAGAAGCCAGGATCGCTTGCTCAGCAGCTGGTACCTGGGCCGGCTGTGGGCAATTACTCCTGTTTTTGATCTTTGCAAAAGACGTTTGCTAATTTGTTGGTATGCTGCCTCTCTGATCACATGGCATGTCTCCGCCTGTGCCTGTGTTTCCTTTGTAAATAACAGCTTGTTCTTTTCTTTCCGCCAGTGCTTGCTTACCCTTACCTGCCCTTTTAATTTGTTTAAACTGGTTTCATTGTTGTAAATTAGGGCTCTAATAAATAATTCAGTAGCCTGAGCCCAAGTCCCCGCCTCCCGGAGGTGGGAGCCCCTGCACGACATTTATTGGTGATTCCAGGGAAGGGTGTAGAGCCGTTTGCCATAAGATTTATTTTGTCTCCAGAACAGCCCACCACAACTTCTGAGCCGTCTCTGATGTCCTGCTGTTCTGACAAGGATTCGATGTGAACATCGTTTCCTTTCACTTGTAACTGCAGAGGAGTCTGTGTTCTTGTTGGTTCAGAGAGCTGTCTTCTTTGTTGGTTTCTGTTAGAGAACCTTCTGAAACAATAGCCGGGAGAGAGAGAGAGAGAGAGAGAGAGAGAGAGAGAGAGAGAGAGAGAGAGAGAGAGAGAGTGTGTGTGTGTGTGTGTGTGTGTGTGTGTGTGTGTGTGAGAGAGAGAGAGAGAGAGAGAGAGAAAGAGAGAGAGAGAGACGGGGGGGGGGGGCGGGAGGGGGGGCAGGAGAGAGAGAGGACATGAAACAATGCTCTAGGAATTGGTTTCATTTGATCGTTCTGCCTAAGTTTCTAGGTTTGTCTGTCTGTCTCTCTCAGTCCCCCACCCTATCCCAGCTCTTTCTTCCCCGCTCTTGTTTCTTTTGCTCATTCCCAACCACCACATCCAGTCCCACCCACCTTAACTGACCTTAATACACAACATTATATATAATTCCACCTTAATTGAACTTCATAAGTTCTAGTGTGCTCTGTTATTAAATGACAGCAGTCATATAAATTATTTTTTCCTTAAAAGGAAAGGGTGGTGATTTAAATGCTTTCTTTTTCTTATCAGTTTTGAAAATGCCATATATATGGTTTTATTAGCAAATTTTCCATAATCCTGTATGATCCCACTTTTTTCATTTTACATTAAATCAAGAGCATTTCCCCAGAGTATTACATATTCTTAAAAAATGTATTTGACTGTTTGTAAGTTGATGACATTTTAGTGTTTGTTTCTTTTTAATTTTAGGATATACCTAAGTAACCATTGTTGAATTGCAGGTACTAGAATTACAGGATTTAAAGTGTATATTTTAAAAGTTAGTAGCCACGTAGGTGGGCCCAACTTACTGCCCACCCAGCTGGCATTGAGCAGTATCTTGGCAAAATACATCTTTGCCCACTGAATAGGTGAAAATGGTACCTTGATATTTTAATATTTTATTTTAATGTGCATTTCATTGATTCCCAGTGAATTGAAGACTCAGATAACAGCAGTAAGAAAAGGAAAGAAGTTTACTTGCAAGAAATATGAGACAGCCAGAAGGATCTGCTATTCAAATAAAAAAACACAGCAGGTCATTAAAGCCAAACACTGCAGAATTACCAAGGTGACTGACTTTACAGTTGGTATGTTCAGGACTGAAAACCAGCAATTTCCTTACAGGGTTATCATTTCTATGAGGTTGTGGCCAGACTTCAGACAGCAGCATTGCAAAAGTCAGGGATAAAGTTGTTTGCCTTAAGTTGTCAGCACCTTACAAGCCATGCTCAAGAGTCCGTTTATTCGAGGGGCTAGAATTTGACAGGCCTGAAAGTGTATTTTCCCCCAAACCTGGGACTTCATGGAAGCAAGATGTCAGTTTTGCTTCCACAACACGTTTTATGTGTAGCAAGGATCATGTATTTCTTCTTTTGTAACTATATATTTGTGTCTTTTGCCCTGTTTAATTTTATTGGGGTTTAGCTTTTGTTTACTAGACTACTTGTATTTTACTTGCTACATATTAAAAATCCATTGCTGTGTATTGCAAAAAACATTTTTCCTGCATCATTTGACTTTTGATATGGTTTGTGGTTTTGTTTTTATTTAATTATTTTTTAATTAATTAATTAATTATATTTTTGGCTGCATTGGGTCTTTGTTGCTGCACGTGGGCTTTCTCTAGCTGCGGCCAGCGCGGGCTACTCTTTGTTGTGGTGCATAGGCCTCTCATTGCAGTGGCTTCTCTTGTTGCGGAGCACAGGCTCTAGCTGCGCGGGCTTCAGTAGTTGTGGCACGCAGGCTCAGTAGTTGTGGCTTGTGGCTGTAGAGCGCAGGCTCAGTAGTTGTGGCGCTCGGGCTTAGTTGCTCCGCAGCATGTGGGATCTTCCCGGACCAGGGCTTAAACCCGTGTCCCCTACCTTGGCAGGCGGACTCTTAACCACTGTGCAACTAGGGAAGTCCCGGTTTGTGGTATTTTTTAATCATATCTAAAACATATTTTTATGTAGTCAAATCCACTGACTGTTTCCTTTATTATTTCTGTTTTGGTACCATGCTCAGAAAGTACCCAGCTGTTTCTCAGCTCTCTCTCTCTCTCTCTCTTTTTTTTTCTTTCTGTTTTTTTTTTCGGCTGGTTCATGCAGCTTGTGGGATCTCAGTTCCCCAACCAGGGATCGAACCCCTGTCCCCTGCAGTGGAAGCGTGGAGTCCTAACAACTGCACTACCAGGGAAGTCCCTCTTTTTTTTTTAATCGAAGTACAGTTGACTTACAATGTTGCATTAGTCCCAGCTCTTTCAATATCGCTTACAGGCAGTCCACAAAATGGGAGAAAATATTTGCAAATCATTAATCTAATAAGGGGTCAAGGGATTTTCCTGGTGGTCCAGTGGTGAGGACTCCATGCTTTCACTGCAGTGGCCCGTGTTCCCTGGTTGGGGAACCAAGATCCCGCAAGCTGCGCAATGTGGCCAAATAATAATAAGTTAATATACAGAATTTACAAAAAACTCCTACAACTCAACAATGCAAAACCAAACAATGGGTGAAAAAGCAGGCAAAGGACTTGAATAGACACTTCTCCAAAGAAGATAAGTACATGAAAAGCACATGAATAAATGCTCAACATCACTAGTTATTAAAGAAATGCAAATCAAAATCACAATGAGATACCACTTTCCATCCATTAGGATGGATGTCTATAATAATAATAATAATAACAAGAATTAGTGAGAGGGCTTCCCTCATGGCGCAGTGGTTGAGAATCTGCCTGCCAATTCAGGGGACGCGGGTTCGATCCCTGGTCTGGGAAAATCCCACATGCCGCGGAGCAACTAAGCCCTGTGTGCCACAACTACTGAGCCTGTGTGCTGCAACTACTGAAGCCCGTGTGCATAGAGCCTGTGCGCCTAGAGCCCGTGCTCTGCGACAAGAGAAGCTACCACAGTGAGAAGCCCGCGCACCGCAACAGAGAGTAGCCCCCGCTCACCACAACTGGAGAAAGCCTGCGTGCAGCAACAAGTACCCAATGCCGCCAGGGGAAAAAAAAAAAAAAAAGTTAGTGAGAACATGTAGAAGTTGGAACCCTTGTGCTCCGCTGGTGGGAATGAAAAATGGTGCAATTTCTATGTAAAATAATACAGGGGTTCCTCAAAAAACTAAAATTAGAATTACCATATGATCCTGCAATTCCACTTCAAGGAACTGAAAGCAGGTATGTGTACACCCATGTTCATAGCAACATTATGCACAATAGCCAAAAGGTGGAAGCAACTCAAGTGTCCATCAATGGATGCATGGATAAACAAAATTCAGTATATACATGCAATGGAATACTGTTCCTTAAAAAGGAAGGAAATTCTGCCATTTGCAACAACATGGATGAACCCTGAAGACATTACGTTAAGTGAAAGAAGCCAGACCCCAAAGGACAGATACTGTATAATTCCACTTACATGAGTGGTCCAATACAGAGACAGAAAGTAGAATGGTGGTCACCAGGGGCTGAGGGGAGAAGGAAATGGGAAGCTATTGTTTAATGGATGTAGGGGTTCAGGTTTGCAAGATGAAAAATTCTAGAGATGCATGGTGGTCATGGTTACACAATGATGTGAATGTCCTTAATGCCACTTAAAAATGGTTAAAACGGTTTTATGTATATTTTACAACTTTAAACAATATACTGCTTATATTTTCTTTTAATTCTTTACAATTGTGCTGTGGGTTTTTTTAGGAACAATTCTGATTTTGAAAAGTGTCAGCAGTTCCTATCCACAGTGCAAGTTTCACCCATCGGTGGTGGGAGGTTGGTTGTTGGGGGCCTGATGAAAACTAAACCAAAGGCGGGGCTTCCCTGGTGGTCCAGTGGTTAAGATTCCATGCTTCCACTGCAGGGGGGCAGTGTGTTTTGTCCCTGGTCAGGGAACGAAGATCCCACATGCTGCACGGCCAAAAACAAAACACAAAAAACAAACTAAACCAAAGGTGAGTTAGGAATGGGAACAAACCTTGGGAGAGAGTTGGTGTACCCATCAGGCTCTTTGATGACAAGGAATACAGATTTTCTTAGACTACCTGTTTCTATTTTGTTGTGTAACAAACTACTCCAAACTTTGTAGATTGAGAACAACCTTTTTATTACATCCCATAAATTGTGTGGGTCAGGAATGTGGGCAGGGCTCAGAGTGAGCAATTCTTCTCATGATGTTGATTGAGGTCGCTCAGTGGTACTAGCTAGTGGATGGGTTTGTCCGGAGAATCCAATATGGTGGCTTGATGGGGATGCCTGGAGGGCTGGGCTCAGCTGGGACTGTCAGTTGGAGAGCCTACGTGACCATTCAGATGGCGGTCTCAGGGAAGTCAGATTTCCTACCTGGTGGCTCAGGGCTCCCTGAGAGAAGGTCCCCAGAGAACCAGATGGAAGCTGCATGGCTTTTCTGACTCAGCCTTGGAAGTCACATAGAGTTACTTCTGCTGCATTCTGTTGGCTACAACATAAAGTCACCCCCTAGGTTCAAGGAGAGAGAAATTATCTGCCACCTTCCAATGGGGAAGTGATGAGGTCACACTGAGGGGAGCATGCGGGCTGGAAATATTGTTGTAGCCATCTTTAGAAAATGCAATATCTCCTCCTGCTAAGAGAAAGAGGATTTATTATAAAACTCAACAGAATTAGGCAAACCCTGGAATGGAAGCAGAGCGGGACCAGCAGTCACTAGTCTGCGGCCTCCTGCGAAATCTGTGCTTGGGTCCCTGTCTGCATAGTTTTTCTTTCTTTCTTTTTTTTTTTTTTTTTTTGCTTAGTTTTTCTTGATCTTCCTGAATTTCCTTTGACCTCTGCTCTCAACCCAAGTGCCTCCACAACCTCTCACCTGTGACCTACTATGGCCTCTCCTGCCTTTCTCAAGCTTCCCCCAAAATGTCTTAGTTCAGATTCCTGAGACAGCCCCTGATCGGCTCCTCTGATATTTCGCAGCAGCCCTTAGCCCAGTCATGGGAGGGGCTGGGAAAGAGGAGCAGGGCGGGTGTCAGATCCCACTGCCTCTGGTTTTCACACCTGGCTGCATATTGGAATTACCTGGCAGATTTTTTAAAAATCCTCTTGGCCTGTGTCCCACATCCAGATGTTCTGATTTCTTTGGTTTGGGGTTAGAGACTGAAAAGGGGTATTTTGTAGATACATGGTACCCATGCTTCTCCCACACTCAGGGAAGGCTATGGATACCCTGGGAATGACCAAGAGGTCTGGACAGCAAGCTTGCCCGGGGCGTATCATTTACCAGACAGGGAAAGAAAAACAGGCTTTTCTTGTTCTGGGCTTTGATCGTGTGTTGTTGCTTGTTTGTTTTTCTCACAAATAAAATCTCAAAGAATTTGTAAGCTAGAAGGGACCTTAGAGACAACCTAATATAACACGTTCATTTACAGATACGGAATAGGGCAACCACTTCTTCCGGGTTTGCCTGGAGCTGTCCCAGCTTTAGCACTGAGAGACCCACCATGCAAATCCCTCAGTCCCAGACAAACCAAGAAGGCTGGCCACACTCTATGGAGACTCATTAGCAATCCCTCCCCACTCTCCCCTTCTCCCAGCTTCTGGCAACCACTTGTATCTACTCTCCATCTCTATGGCTTCACCTGTTCTGGACATTTCATATAAATGGAATGCTACCCTATGTGGTCTTTTGTGTCTGGTTTATTTCATTTAGCATAATTGTTTTTAAGGTTCATTCCTGTTGTAGCAGGTATCAGTACTTCATTTCTTTTTATGGTTGGATAATATTCCATTGTATGGATATACCGCATTCATCAGTTGATGGACATTTGGGTTGTTTCCACTTTTTAAAAAAAGTATTTATTTATTTATTTACTTATTTAGGCTGCTCCAGGCCTTAGCTGCGGCATGCAGACTTCTTAGTTGCAGCCTGCGGACTCCTGGTTGTGGCATGCGGGCTCTTAGTTTCGGCATGCATGAGAGATCTAGCTCCCCGACCAGGGATTGAACCCAGGCCCCCTGCATTAGGAACGTGGAGTCTTACCCACTGGACCCCCAGGGAAGTCCCTGTTTCTACTTTTTGGCTATTATGAATTATGCTGCTATGAACATTCATGTATGGTTTTTATGTGGACACATGTTTTTAATTTTCTTGCATATACACCTCAGAGTGGAGTTGCTGGGTCATATGGTAACTTTACGTTTAACATTTTGAGAATCTGCCATACTATTTTTTACAGTAGCTGTACCATTTTAAGTGCCCACCAATAGTGCGCAAAGGTTCCAAATCTTCCACACGTGCCTCTCACTGTTGTGGCCTCTCCCATTGCGGAGCACAGGCTCCGGACACGCAGGCTCAGCGGCCATGGCTCACGGGCCCAGCCGCTCCGTGGCATGTGGGATCTTCCCGGACCGGGGCATGAACCCATGTCCCCTGCATCGGCAGGTGGACTCTCAACCACTGCGCCACCAGGGAAGCCCTCTCATTGTGGTTTTGATTTGCATTTCCCTGATGACTAATGATGTTGAGCATCTTTTCATGTGCTTATTGCCCATTTGTATATCTTCCTAGAGAAACTGATATTCACATCCTTTGCTCATCTTTAAATTGGATTGTCTCTTTATTATTGAGTTGTAAGAGTTCCTTATATATTCTAGATACAAGTCTCTTGTCAAATACATGATTTGCAAATATTTTCTCCCATTCAGTGGGGTTTCTTTTCATTTTCTTGACTCTGTCCTTAAAGCACAAAGGTTTTTAATTTTGATGAAGTCCTATTTACTTTTTCTTTGGTCGCTTTTGCATGTCCTAAGAAACTATGGCCTAATCCAAGGTCTTTGAAGATTTTTTTTTACAGTATTGAGCAGAGTACTTTTATTTTATTCTATTTTTAAATTTAATTTCTATTTTATATTGGAGTATAGTTGATTAACAATGTTGTGTTAGTTTCAGGTGTATAGCTAAGTGATTCAGTTATACATATACATTTATCCATTCTTTTTCAGATTCTTTTCCCATATAGGTTATTACAGAATATTGAATAGAGTTCCCTGTGCTATACAGTAGGTCCTTGTTGATTATCTCTTTTATATATAGTAGTGTGTATATGTGTGAAGATTTAAACCTATGTGTTCATTTAAGAGTTTTATAGTTTTAGCTCTTATATTTGGTTTCTGATCCATTTTGAGTTAACTTTTATATATGGCGTGAGGTAGGGGCCAACTTCATTCTTTTGCATGTGGCTATCCAGTTATCCCAGCACCATTTATGAAAGAGACTTCTTGCCCCATTAAAGGGTGTTGGCACCCTTGTCAAAAATGAATTGATCATAGATGTATGGGTTTCTTTCTGGACTCTCAGTTCTATTCCATTGGTCTATATGTCTATTCTTACACCAGTACCACACTGACTTGAAGACTGTAGCTTTATATTAAGTTTTGAAATAAGGAAGTGTGAGTCCTCCAGCCTAGTTCCTCCTTTTCAAGATTGTTTTGGTTATTCTGGGTCCCTTGAATTTCCATATTATTTTAAAGATAGCTTGTCAATTTCTGCAAAAAAGCCAGCTGGGATTTTGATAGAGACTACATTGAATCTGTAGATCAGTTTGGGGAGTATGCCATTTTAACAATATATCCTCCAATCCATAGTCATGGGATATCTTTCCATCTACTTAGGTCTTCATTAATTTCTTTTAGTGTTTTATAGTTTGAGTGTACTAGTCTTATGCTTCTCATGTTAAATTATTCCTAAGTATTTTATGCTTTTTGATACTATTATAAATTGAATTTTTCTTAATCTCATTTTCATGTTGTTCACTGCTAGTGTATATAAATATAATTGATTATTGTACAGGTATACGTTAGAGATATTGTGGGTTCAGTTCCAGACACCACAGTAAAGTGAATATCGCGGTATTGAGTCACATGCATTTTTTGGTTTCCCAGGGCATATAAGAGTTATGTTTACACTATACTGTACTAAATGTGCAATAGCATTATGTCTTTAAAAATGTACATACCTTAATTAAAAAATACTTTATTGCTAAAAAATGCTAACCATCTTCCGAGCCTTTGGTGAGTCGTAACCTTTTTGTAGGTGGAGGGTTTGAAATATTGCGAGAATTACCAAAATGTGACACAGAGACACGAAGTAAGCAAATGCTGTTGGAAGAAGGTAAACTAGACTTGCTTGATGCAGGGTTGCCACGAACCTTCAATTTATAAAAAACTCAGTATCTGCAAAGTGTAGTAAAGTGCAATAAAAAAAGGTCTGCATACTGACTTTTTATCCTGCAACCTTGGTGAACTTGTTTATTAGTTCTAATAATTTTTAGTGGGTCCTTTGTGATTATCTATATATAAGATCATGTCATCTGCAAATAGATGACACACAGTTTATGTCTTCCTTTCCAATCTGGATGCCTTTTATTTCTAATATAACAAGCCTAGTAGACTTGTCAAATTGTTGAATGTTGAATAGAAATGGTGAGGGCAAAACATTCTTATTTTGTTCCTGGTCTTAGGAAGAAAACATTCTGTCTTCTGCCATTGAGTATGATGTTAGTTTAGTTGATGTGAGCTTAGTTTAGTTTAGTTTAGGTTTGTTTTGTTTTGTTTTTTTCAAGTTTAGGAGGTTCTAGTCCTAGTTTGTTGAGTGTTTTTATCATGAAAAAGTGTTGAAGTTTGTCAAATGCATTTTCTGTGTCTGTTGAGATGATCATGTGGCTTTTTTCACTTTTTTAAAATTTACTTTTTATTGAAGTAGACTTGAATCACAATGTTGTGTTAATTTCTGCTGTACATCAAAGTGACTCAGTTATACATATATATACATTCTTTTTCATATTCTTTCCATTATGGTTTATCACAGGATATTGAATATAGTTCCCTGTGCTATACAGAAGGAGTGGCTTTTTCCCCTTGATTCTATTTTTGTGGTATATTACACTGATGGAGTTTCAATTGTTCCCAACCTTGCATTCCTAGGATAAACCCAGCCTTCTCCACACCCAGCCTGGGGACCTGTTACCATAAACCATCCCAGCTGGCCACTCAGCCCCTCCACCACTGAGGGGGCATCCAGATAAACAGGGCTCCTGGTCTGCACGGTGCCAACCTGTTCACCACTACATCTATCAGGTCCTCTGGCACCTAAATAACCTAATGCTTAAGGGCTCAGCCAACGAAACCACTGCTCTGCTTTTCCCAACAGTCAGAAGTAAGATTCTCAAACAAAAGAGGAAAAAAAATAACGAGAGAAGTTTGTTTCTTTGTGGTCATTCAGCTTCCCTGTTGGGTGGGCCAAGGGCTCCTTGGACCTGATTTTCTGGCCACGTCCTATGGGATCTGCAGGCTAACTTGTTCCTGGAGAAGGTGTGTTTTTTCTTCCAACTATAGCCTCTCACCTGTTTGACAGGCCTCTTAAAATAAGGTAATCCTCTCAGGGCTGGAATAAAATATGTGGACATTTTGGGCAGGCTAATACTTTGGCATTCCCTCAAACTGATATATTTAAATATTTGCTTAGGGACTTGCCCGGTGGCACAGTGGTTGAGAATTCGCCTGCCAATGCAGGGGACACAGGTTCGTTCTCTGGCCCAGGAAGATACCACATGCTGCAGAGCAACTAAACTTGTGTGCCACAACTACTGAGCCTGCGCTCTTGAGCCCCCGAGCCACAACTACTGAACCTATGCCCCACAACTACTGAAGCCCAAACGCTCTAGGGCCTGCATGTTGCAACTACTGAAGCCCGCGCACTAGAGCCCATGCTCCACAAGAGAAGCCACCACAATGAGAAGCCCATGCACCACAAGGAAGAGTAGCCCCCGCTCGCCACAACTAGAGAAAGCCCATGCACAGCAATGAAGATGCAACGCAGCCAAAAAAAAAAATTGCTTAATGGGAGTAGGAGGAACTGAGCTTCTATTCATGCACAGGTGTGAACACTTCACAGCGTATACCTCTGCTGGCTGGAGCAGTCAGTGCACTTAACACACAGGGCAAAGGAAAAAAAAAAGATTTCTCTGTGTCTGCAGTGCCTCTCTCTCCAGTTTACTTTTAGGATTTTGCAGAATTAAGTTACTCATTCAGTTTATCACTTACTATCAGCAAGAGCAGGCCAGGCCTCACTTTTATATTTATTTAATTGGATTTCCCCCTTCACCTCAGTTCCATGCTTCTCCCCATGAGCACTTACTGTAATGTGTAGATTTCTTTGGATATGAACCTACTTTGGGAAAATACAGAGAATTGTTTAATGTATGTATGTATTTGAAATGCGTGTAAATGGTAATTCAACTTCAGCTGCATAAGAATCACCTGGAGAGAACACAGATTCCTGGGCCCCACCCCAGACACTGATTCTGTGGGTCTGTGTGGGGCTGAGATTCCACACCTTTTTTTTTTTTTTTTTTTTTTTTAGTATTTTGGCCGCGCTGCATGGCATGTTAGATCTTAGTTCCCTGTCCCGGGGTTCAACCCTGCCCCATGCATTGGAAGTGTGAAGTCTTAACCACTGGACCACCAAGGAAGTCCCTGTACCACATCTTCTTTATCCATTCATCTGTCAATGGACATTTAGGTTGCTTCCACGTTTTGGCTATTATAAATAGTGCTGTTATGAACACTAGGGTGCATTGACTTTTCGAATTATAGTTTTGTCTGGATATATGCCCAGGAGTGGGATTGCCGGATCATACTGCAACTCTATTTCTAATTTTTTGAGGAACTTCCATAATGTTTTCCATAGTGGCTGCACCAATTTACATTCCACCAACATGTAGGAGGGTTCCCTTTTCTCCACACCCTCTCCAGCATTTGTTATGTGTAGGCTTTTTAATGATGGGCATTCTGACCAGTGTGAGGCGGTACCTCATTGTAGTTTTGATTTGTGTTTCTCCAATAATTAGCGGTGATGAGCATCTTTTCATGTGCTTGTTGGTCATCTGTACGTTGAGAAGTACTGTTTTAGATCTCTCTCTATTTTATATATATATATATATATATATATATATTTAAATTTATTTATTTGGCTGTGTCGGGTCTTAGTTGCCGCACACGGGATCTTCATTGTGCATTGTGGCACACGGGCTTCTCTAGTTGTGGAGTGCAGGCTTCTCTCTAGTTGTGGCACGCGAGCTCCAGAGAGTGCAGGCTCAGTAGTTGCGGTGCGCGGGCTCTCTAGTTGTGGCGCACGGGCTTAGTTGCCCCGTGGCATGTGGGATCTTAGTTCCCCAACCAGAGACTGAACCCATATCCCCTGCGCTGGAAGGCGGATTCTTAACCACTGGACCACCAGGGAAGTCCCTATTTTCTAAAATATCTTTATTTATTTATTTATTTGGCTGCATCAGGTTGCAGCACGTGGGATCTTCGTTGCAGCATGCGGGATCTCTTAGTTGCAGCATCTTTAGTTGCAGCACGTGGAATCTTTAGCTGCAGCATGCAAAGTCTTAGTTGCGGCATGTGGGATCTAGTTCCCTGACCAGGGATCAAACCCAGGCCCCTTGCATTGGGAGTGCAGAGTCTTAGCCACTGGACCACGAGGGAAGTCCCCTCTCCCTCTATTTTTAAAGTTTTATCATTCAACATCATATTTGAAAGATCTGTCCATATTATTGTGTGTATCTTTAGTTCATTGATGCTGGCTGATCCAGGAATTCCATGGTCTGCCTCTCTTCAACAGTTTACTTTTCTACTCCCCAGTGATGGGCAGACATAGCCCTCTGTCACACGTAGGATGCTGCAATGAATGTTCTTCTATATGTGTCCTCACGAACTCAGGAATGAGTTTCTCTTGGCATATCCCCAGGAGTGAGGAAGGCTGGGCTATGGATACATATTGGCAAATCTAATTTCTCTAAGTATTTCCGGACTGCTTGCTTTCCCAGGTGTCTAAACCAGACCGGCTCCCTCACACAGCAGTGGGTTAGGGGTCCATAAACTTCTTAGGAGGCATAAAGGGTTTTAAACTGACATAATAAAAGAAATCTATCAGTCTCTATAAACAGCAAGATGAGAAGCAATATTTGGTTTCAGAAGTTTTAACAATCCAACGCTGAGCAGAGATAGGTCTGTGCTGGTCAGGAAAACATATGCTTACACACACACATGCTCACACACACACACACACAAACAGACATACACAGAAACACACACACACACACACAGGCACACATACTCCAGCCCAAGGGCCTGGCCTGCATCAGCACAAGCAGAAACTATTTCCTTGTCTTACCTCATTGACCGTTACCCCACACAAATCAGAGGCTGGCAGGTTCCCAGCCCCTCTGATCAGCCTCTGACCTCTGCTCTGTGAAGCTCCTAGAAGCACCTGGGCTGCTCCAGTGGCGGGTGGGGGAGACCCTAACTCTCAGACTCACCCAGCAGCTTTGGGACAGTGGCTCCACAACCCATTGTCCGAGATGATCTGATGTCATTCATGGGGTTTGCTTTCCTGTTGATTCCTGCCGCTCTCAACAATAAGCACAAAAATAGACTCTTCCTGAGTCGTCCAGGCTTCAAAATGACCAGCAAAATGGTTTAGAAGATGCCTTAGTTGACCTTACACATTTTTTTTTTTTTTAAACCGGTACACGGGCCTCTCACTGTTGTGGCCTCTCCCGTTAAGGAGCACAGGCTCCAGACGCGCAGGCTCCGGACGTGCAGGCTCAGCAGCCGTGGCTCACGGGCCCAGCCGCTCCGCGGCATGTGGGATCTTCCCGGACCAGGGCACAAACCCGTGTCCCCTGCATCGGCAGGTGGACTCTCAACCACTGCGCCACCAGGGAAGCCCGACCTTACACATTTTTGAAAGTTATTCTTTTTGACACTTGTAAATGAAGGTAAATTGGACGTTATACCATCGGGGGTGCTGCAATGGTTGATGGCTTGATGGCGGGCAACATTCGTTGTTGACTAGAATGGCAGGTGGCGTTTCCTGTCTACCATCCTGAATCTGGTTAACTTGGCGACAGAGCTTAGGCTGAGGTGTGGGATGACCTGGATAAGGATCTTAACATACCCAGGGGGCAGTGGTGGGAAGGTGGTTGAGGATTGTGCATCTTGGTCCAGAGCCCAGAACTGCATTCCTGAGCATGAGAGAGGCAGGCTGGGGGCTGCTGTGATCATCTCACAGGGATAACAGTCGGGTGATGGAAGATGCACAGCCTTTCACGCAGTGTGCTCTCCCCCACGGAAGAGCTCCAGCAGCACCTGACAGGTTTGAGAGGACCCCTCTACTGAGGGAAGAATTTTGTTTCCCCCAAAATAATGTTTATTAGGTTTCCTCAAATTCAGAAAAAGATGAAGAAGAAAACAAAAAGGGTCCATAATCCCCCACCTAGGAAACTAGCAAAGGTGACAAATAAAAATACTGAAAAGTGTTTAAAACATGTTTTGTTTTTTCTGGCCACACCACATGGCTTATGGGATCTTAGTTCCCCAATTAGGGATCGAATCCAGGCCCCCGGCAGTGAAAGCATGGAGTCCTAACCGCTAGACTGCCAGGGAATTCCCTGAAACGTTATCTTATTTTTAAAGTTTTTTTTGATGTGGACCATTTTTTAAGTCTTTATTGAATTTGTTACAATATTGCTTCTGTTTTATGTTTTTGGTGTTTTGGCCGCGAGGCATGTGGAATCTTAGCTCCCTGACCAGGGATATTACCGGCACCCCCTGCATTGGAAGGCGAAGTTTTAAGCACTGGACCTCCAGGGAAGTCCCCCTAAAACGTTATTTTAAATTCTATCTGTTACAGTTTACACTGGTAGTGGAAATAGAGGCTTGTTTTTTGTTTTGTTTTGTTTTGGGGTTTTTTTTACTGTACGCGGGCCTCTCACTGTCGTGGCCTCTCCCGTTGCGGAGCACAGGCTCAGCGGCCATGGCTCACGGGCCCAGCCGCTCCGCGGGATGTGGGATCTTCCCGGACCGGGGCACGAACCCGTGTCCCCTGCATCAGCAAGCGGACTCTCAACCACTGCGCCACCAGGGAAGCCCCGAGGCTTGTTTTTTTTTTAGCTGGAGCCAGATGGTAGAAGGTCTTGACTATCCCCAAATCTCGATTTTATTCAGATGATCTCAAGTGGCTTCTTGCATTTTGGGGGCCAAAGTTGGCATTCAAAAGCTGAAGTGTTCAACCAAAGAAGTTGTTTTGAGAAACGTATGTGAGTTGCTTGCAGCCATCAGGAGCATATAGGTTGAAACGTCACACCTCCTCGGGGGCAGAAACTTCCAGAAAGAAATGATTTCCATTTATTGCTAAGCCTGCCGGGTTTGCTTCTTTAAACGTAAATCTCCACAGCTTCCACCCAAACCTGTAGTTATATTGTCAGAATTGGGTCTATAAAGTAATACAATTCCTCTCTTGGGGTTGTAAGCAGAGATCCCATCTATCAGGGCCCTGGCCGCATTCCTTGTCACCCCGTGGGGGAGGGGAAGAGCAGCCTTTACGAGCAAGCCCTGTGGTAGACAGCTCTTGACCTGTCTGCTCATAATAGTACTCCCCTCTCTGCTGGCTCTGTGTTTTGCCCCTATCCTGCCCCTGGTCCCATGCTTAGGGCCATGTTCTTTCAGATCTCACCCCGTAGGCCACAGTGATTGGTAAACCCCTAACCCCAAATAAGCCAATCACATTATTCAGTCTCCTACTGTAATTGGTACAAAGATCTACCCCAAGCTGGGCCAAAGGCAAGAGGACATCCCTCTCAGATGAAGGAGCTGAAGATAGGAGCCTGAGAATCACAGATGGCCATGCCCTCCATGCCTGGGAGAAATCCACCGGAGAGAAGGAAGACAATGGTAGATGTGGCCAATGGTGTTTCCAGAAGGTGGCCACAGTCGTATTTCTCATGCCACACGCTTTTTCAGAACCTGGCCACTCCCCGTCAAGAGGAGAAGTTTATCCTCAACCCTTGAAGCAGGGTGGGGCTTTGTGACTGCCTTCCCCTGGTAGGGAGGGCAGAGCGGTACCGTCTGACTAAGAGGCCAGCTCATAGGAGGCAATACAGCTTCCCCCCTGGCTGGCCCTCTGGCGCTGGCCCTTAGAATCCAGCTCTCATGCTAGCAGTAGTCACATGGAGAGACCTGCACCTGGAGCCCTCAGCGCAGATGATCACCCAGTTAACAGCACCAATTTGCCAACATGATCGCGCTACCTTAGAAGCAGCCCTTAAGTGAGGCCTCCAGCTGACACCGCATGGAGCAGAGACGAGCCTTTCCTTCTCTGCCAAACCCTGTCCAATGCAGATTCATGAGCGTAATAAGTGACTATTGTTGTTTTAATCTACTGATTTTTGAAGTGTTTTGTTATGTAACAATACACAATTGTTGGGCTTCCCTGGTGGCTCAGTGGTTAAGAATCCGCCTGCCAATGAGGGGACACAGGTTTGAACCCTGGTCTGGGAAGATCCCACATGCCGCAGAGCAACTAAGCCCGTGCGCCAAAACTACTGAGCCTGTGCTCTAGAGCCCACGAGCCACAACTACTGAGCCCGCGTGCCACAACTACTAAAGCCTGTGCACCTAGAGCCTGTGCTCCGCAACAAGAGAAGCCACCACAATGAGAAGCCCACACACCGCAACCAAGAGTAGCCCCTGCTCGCCACAACTAGAGAAAGCCCACGTGCAGCAACGAGTCCCAACACAGCCAAAAATAAACAAATAAATAAATTAATTAAAAATATACACAATTGTTATACTTGGGAACATGGAGAGTCAGTGAGGTTTTTTAAAATTTTTATTGAAGTATAGTTAATTTGCAATGTTGTGTTAGTTTCAGGTGTACAGCAAAGTGATTCGGTTATACATATGTATATGTATTTTTTCAGATGCTTTTCCATCATAGGTTATTACGAGATATTGAGTAGAGTTCCCTGTTCCCAGGTCTTTGTTGTTTACCTATTTTGTATATAGTAGTGTGTATATTTTAATCCCAAACTCCTAGTCACAGTGGTTTTTGAGTGCTTAGCTCCATTGTCTGTGAGGCCTACCAGCACCTTCTTGAAGTAATGAGAGCCTTGCAAAATCCTCTTTAATCTAAGATCATTGGATTTCTCTCACTTGCTATCAAGAGAATCCTGGTTAACACTGGTAGTCATGATTAAGGAAGGGTTCTACTGAAATAAGAAAATTTCCTGACACCCGCAGGGCCTGGTACAACCCCAAGATTGTAACTTCTGGGCTACTGGATTTCAAGAGGAATAAAATTGCCCCCCAACCCACCCACCGTTACCTTAAAAAAATCTATTATAACAGAGTTGCCAACTTTACTATTATTACATTAGACCACTTTAAAAAAGTCAACTGCTGTCTACTTTTACTATTATCTTATATAAGAAAGGATATTTCAACATTAAAAATATTGGAAGGGGGCTTCCCTGGTGGCGCAGTCGTTGAGAGTCCACCTGCCGATGCAGGAGACGCGGGTTCACGCCCCGGTCCGGGAAGATCCCACATGCTGCGGAGCGGCTGGGCCCATGAGCCATGGCTGCTGAGCCTGCGCGTCCAGAGCCTGTGCTCCACAACAGGAGAGGCCACAGCAGTGAGAGGCCCTCGTACCACAAAAAAAAAAAAAAATGTTGGAAGGACACCATCTCAGAGTAAAGAAGAGTCCTTTAAATTGAATACATTTGCTGTCATACAAAATTTACCACATTGACATTTTTCCCTCCTTTTCATTATGGTACAGTGAAAACTTTATCATTGCCAGGCATTGGTCCTTGATATCTGGATATTGGAAAATTTGCTGGGTTCTACAGGAGGAGGGGAGCAAAGTTGAGGACAGCAGAGTCTACTCTCTAAGAACTAACTTTAATGAACCCTGGGATGGTAGATAAAGAGGTGGCCGGACTGGCATGGCTGGCCCTTCCTAGCAGCATTTTGTGCAGAGCTGTCCTGCAGAGAGACCTGGACGTTAATGAGGACCTTGATTCACAAAGCCGTATTGAATAGAGTAGTTGGTATGTGGATTTGAGAACCAGAAGAGAGCCATCTCAGTATTAATCACTTTTTTTTTTTTTTTTTTTTTTTTGCTCGGGCAACTTACATCTCAGTTTCCCTGAGTGATAAAAAGAAATGTCTTGGGTTGAATTTCCCAGAAACAGACTCTGAGACTAGAGTCTCATGTGAGACTGCCATAATGAAAAGGAGGGAAAAATGTCAATGTGGTAAATTTTGTAGGACAGCAAATATATTCATGTGAAAGTTATGTATCGGGAAGGGTTCCCAGAAGAAACCCACGGCGGAACTAGATGGTGGGACGGTCCCTTTGACTCAGGGCCACAGGGATTAAGGGCTCCTGGGGAAGGTCTGTAAACTGCCAGGCATTTGTAAGCTGGCGCCCGGCAGCCTGAGGGCTGTGTTAGGACAAAGACACCAAAGAGACTCAGCTAGGGAGTTTGTGTGAAGGGAAGTGGTAAAGAAATCCAAGGGGATGTGGACTGCTGGCACACCAACTAGGGGATAATATGCATACTGAGCACCTCATTCAGTTGTTGTGCTTGGCTCTTGGTCGCTCCGTAATTTAAAAAGAAGAAGGAGAAGGAAGAGAAGAGGAAGAAGAAGAGAAGGAGGGGGAGGAGAGAATGGGGGGAAGAGGGGAGAAGGGGAGGAGGGAGGGAGGAGGGGGAGGAGGCAGCGTGGGGAGAGCTGGCGCCCTGTGGAGCTGTCACTCATAAAGCAGAACTGGCAGGCTCAGCCTCATTTCCTTACTCCTCATGACCAAAGCATGAAGCTGAGGGTAAACAATGTGGGCTAAATCAGGCCTCCTCTCCTCTTGAGTCTCTTTTTTTTTTTTTTTTTTTTTTTTTGCGGTACAAGGGCCTCTCACTGCTGTGGCCTCTCCCGTTGTGGATCACAGACTCCGGACGTGCAGGCTCAGCGACCATGGCTCACGGGCCCAGCCGCTCCGCGGCATGTGGGATCTTCCCGGACTGGGGCACGAACCCGTGTCCCCTGCATCGGCAGGTGGACTCTCAACCACTGCGCCACCAGGGAAGCCCTTGAGTCTTTTTTTTTAATACAATTTTTAAAGGTTACATTCCATTTACAGTTATTACAAAATATTGGCTATATTCCCCGTGTTGTACAATACATCCTTGAGCCTATCTTACACCCAATAGTTTCTACCTTCCACTCCCCCAGCTCTATATTGCCCCTCCCCCCACACACACACTGGTAACCACTAGTTTGTTCTCTGTATCTGTGAGTCTGCTTCTCTTTTGTTATATTCACTAGTTTGTTGTAGTTCTTTTTATTTGTTTATTTATTTACTTATGGCTGTGCTGGGTCTTTGTTGCTGCACGCAGGCTTTCTCTAGTTGCCGCGAGCGGGGGCTACTCTTTGTTGTAGCACAGGCTTCTCATTGTGGTGGCTTCTTTTGTTGCAGAGCACTGGCTCTAGGCATGCGGGCTTCAGTAGTTGTGGCATGCAGGCTCAGTAGTTGTGGCTCATGGGCTCTAGAGCTCAGGCTCAGTAGTTGTGGCACATGGGCTTAGTTGCTCCATGGCATGTGGGATCTTCCTGGACCAGGGCTTAAAGCCGTGTCCCCGGCAAGGTGGATTCTTAACCACTGCACCACCAGGGAAGTCCCTAGTTTGTTGTATTTCTTAGTTTCCACATATAAGTGATATCATACAGTATTTGTCTTTCTCCATCTGACTTATTTCACTTAGCATAATGCCCTCCAAGTCCATTTATGTTGCTGCAAATAGCAAAATCTCGTTCTTTTTTATGGCTGAGTAGTATTCCATTGTATATTCTCTTGAGTCTTAAAGAGAACATTCTTCCCACTGGTAGAGGGGAGGCTGTGTTGCTCTGCCCAGGCCCCCTATCCCTGGCTGGTGCCCCCATTCTAGAGCTGCAATTGAGTTTTGGCTCAGAGCCACTTTGCTCTAAGATGCCTACCCGCTACATGAGAAGGTGGGGCCTCCCAAGTGGTGAACAGGCTGATGTAGGAGTAAACAAGCCCAGCCCCCCGCCCCAAGGTGGGACACTCCCTCTCCAGGGTTCCTGTGAGCAGGCTGAGGCTGGACTTTGGCTGAACTCCCGTCTCCACGGAGCTTCAATCCCTGGCCCTATCCTGTCTCCCTTCGTCCCTTACAGGTTTTTCCTGAGATAACAACCTCAGTAAATCATGCACAGGACATCCTCAGCTCAGGCTCTGCTTTTAGGGAACCCAATCAAAGATAAATGGTATAGCAGGAAGAGGTCTCAGAAGAACCAAATCTTAGAACCCTTACTTGGATGATCTTAGGTTAAGATACTTAATTTTTCTGCACCTTCTGGTTTCTTCCTTTTCTTTCTTTTTAAATTTTTTTTTAACTTTTATTGAAGTATAGTTGACTTGCAATGTTGTGTTTGGTTTCTTCTGTACAGCAAAGTGACTCAGTTATACAAACATATCTATTCTTTTTCATATTCTTTTCCATTATGGTTTGTCACAGGTTATTGAATATAGTTCCCTGTGCTATACAGTAGGACCTTGTTGTTTATCCATCCTATGTATAACAGTTTGCATCTGCTAACTCCAAACTCCCACTCCATCCCTCTCCCTCCCTCCTCCCCCGTGGCAACCATAAGTCTGATCTCTATGTCTGTGATTCTGTTTCTGTTTTGTAGATACGTTGATTTGTATTGAATTTTAGATTCCACATATAAGTGATATCATATGATATTTGTCTTTATCTGACTTACTTTATTGAATATGATAATCTCTAGGTCCATCCATGCTGCTGCAAATGGCATTATTTTATTCTGTTTTACGGCTGAATAATATTCCATTGTGTATATGTACCACATCTTTATCCATTCATCTGTTGAGGAACATTTAGGTTGCTTCCATGTCTTGGCTATTGTAAATAGTGCTGCTATGAACATAGGAGTGCATGTATCTTTTTGAATTAGAGTTTTGTCTGGGTATATGTTCAGGAGTGGGATTGCTGGATCATACGGTAATTCTATTTTCAGTTTTTTTAGGAAACTCCATACTGTTCTCCATAGTGGCTGCACCAATTTACATTCCCACCAACAGTATAGGAGGGTTCCCTTTTCTCCACACCCTCTCCAGCATTTGTTTTTTGTAGACTTTTTAATGATGTGGGCCCTAGTTTCTTTATGTGTTCATTCATTCATTCGTTGACCAATGAACATTGGGCTAATCGTGTGACCTACCTGCAAGATGGTTAAGAAATTACAGTGAATTATAATTCATTGCAATTATAATGTGGATGCCCAATACAAACTGCAAAGCTCTAAAATGTAAGCGTTACTTTAGGGCTGCATTCACACCACCCTGTTATAGCACTTAACACCTCCCAATCTCAGATTCATGTCCCAAAGGGTGAAAGAGGACTGTATTTTCCTCCATCCTAGGAACCACTGTATTTCTTCAAATCTGAAATTCTGTCAACTTTAAGGTACATCATTATCTTGTGTACAATGAAGAAAGAAAAAAAAAAACTCCCTGTCAATTAAACTAGGAGACAATGACTCCTTACCACTTAGAATTTTTATTTTATATTGATTGATAGAGCTCTTTTAGACTTATTTTATTTTGAAAATTTTCAACCATACAAAAAAGTTGAAACAATTTTACACCATATATCCACAGCCTTAAGCTGTCAAAATAACTTTTGTATATGGTGTAAGTTGGGGTCAGTATTCTTTATTTTATTTTATTTATTTTATTTTTTTTGCGGTACGCGGGCCTCTCACCGTTGTGGCCTCTCCCGTTGCGGAGCACAGGCTCCGGACGCGCAGGCTCAGCAGCCATGGCTCACGGGCCCAGCCGCTCCGTGGCATGTGGGATCCTCCCGGACCAGGGCACGAACCTGTGTCCCCTGCATCGGCAGGCAGACTCTCAACCACTGTGCCACCAGGGAAGCCCTTATTTTTTATTTTTTTTAATAGATACCCATTGTTCCAGCACCATTTGTTGAAAAAATGTCCCTTTCCTATTGGATTTCTTTGGCCTTTTTAATAAGCTTATTTAAACATATATTTGATCATATATCCCTCTTGCATTTATGTAGAAGGAAATATATTTGTTGATTCATATATATGTATCTTATATATCATGTGTATGATATGCTACATATTACACACATATATACCCTGTATGTAGATATAATATACACATGAGTAATAAAATTCACATTTGTAATCTTATTCTTCTGAACCACTTTTCAATCCAGAGTCTTTGTGTAAATGTTTTCCAACATGATATTATCCTCTAAGACATCAAGAATGTCATATATTCAGGATCTCTTTAGAAAGTACTCCACTATTGTCTCTAGATTTTTTTCCCAATGACCTGATGCCCATTTTGCAAGTTTTGATTTTGTGCTTTCAAGATGCTACTGGAAGGGTCAATGGAAGATTTTCATACAACAACTAGGACTCATATTCCTTCTTCAAATGCTTCTTAAATGATTTGTTGACCAAACCATTGAAGGGTAGCAGTTAACCAGTATCACAAACAGGAATTATAGCTAAATTCACAAATTGTAGGCAGAGATGACTACACCACAATTGCCTTATGGCCAACAGTGATTTTAGGACACCATTAATGACCTCTCTATTTCTGAGGTGTCAAAATGTGAAAAAGAAAAAAAAAGGCTATTCCAGCATTGTGTACCCAGTGCCCGGGCCTGTGCCTGCCTACCAGGTGATCTTCAACAAGTATTTCTTGAATAAATAGATTTTTTTTTTTATCTTGAAAAGTCCTTTGACCTTCTATGTTCCTCTGTTCAGTAGTTCTGGCCTATAAAAATATACTGTCATTACGTTTTCCAAGCCCCAAACCACCTGCTTAATAACTATAAAACTATAGTGGTAGTACCCACATTACTTTATTATTTGTTTTCTTGGATTTTGCTAAATGCAATCTCAAGAGTGAAGGATCCACCAAATGTAGGTGTTTCCAAAATAAATTAAAACCGTGCTTTTGAGGAACTAATGTTAAGTGTGGCCTGGGAGACAGGCTTTTCTGTTACAACTAAAATATCAGTGCCATAAGTTCTGTGGTTGTGTATAGCTGCTGATTTCCATTTGAAGCAATGTTGTATTTAAATAGTACTTTAGGGATTTTGCTGGTGGTCCAGCGGCTAAGAGTCCACACTCCCAATGCAGGGGCCCTGGGTTCAATCCCTGGTCAGGGAACTAGATCCGACATGCATGCCGCAACTAAGAGTTCTCATGCCACCAACTAAAAACCCCGCACACGGCAATGAAGATCCTGCATGCCGCAACTAAGACCTGGTGCAGCCAAACAAACAAATAAATAAATAAATATTTTTAAAAATTAAATAAATAGTACTTTAAAGAAAAACGTATTTCCCATCATCAAAATATCTACAAACAATAAATGCTGGAGAGGGTGTGGAGAAAAGGGAGCCCTCTTGCACTGTTGGTGGGAATGTAAATTGGTACAACCATTATGGAGAACAGTATGGAGGTTCCTTAAAAAACTAAGAACAGAGCCATATGATCCAACAATCCCACTCCCAGGCATATACCCAGAGAAAACCATAATTCAAAAAGATACATGCACCCCAGTGTTCATTGAAGCACTATTTACAATAGCCAGAACATGGAAGCAACCTAAATGTCCATCAACAGAGGAATGGATAGAGAAGATGTGGTACTGGTACATATATACAATGGAATATTACTCAGCCATAAAAAAGAACTAAATTATGCCATTTGCAGAGATGTGGATGGACCTAGAGACTATCATACAAAGTGAAGTAAGTCAGCAAGAGAAAAACTAATATCGTATATTAATACATATATGTGGAATCAAGAAAAATGGTACAGATGAACTTATTTGTGGAGCAGAAATAGAGACACAGATGTAGAGAACAAACATATGGATACCAAGGTGGGGAAGGGGGGAGCTGAATTGGGAGATTGAGATTGACATATATACACTATTATGCGTAAAATAGATAACTAATGAGAACCTACTGTATAGCATCGGGAACTCTACTCAGTGCTCTGTGGTGAGGTAAATGGGAAGGAAATCCAAGGAAGAGGGGACATATATATGCCTGTGGCTGATTCACTTTGCTGTACAGCAGAAACTAACACAACATTGTAAAGCAACTATACTCCAATAAAGAAAAAGAAAAAAAGAGAAATGTATTTCCAATCTCATTACCATTAAGTATAAATGTATTCATTCCATCAATATCCTTTGTTACTTTAAATTCAGCTTATTTAAACCAGGATGGCATAGCATTTAAACCAATATGTAGTCCATCAAAACCCATTAAATATTCTGTGTTGACATCTATTCAGGCCTGTGACTTGATGTCAGGTTACATATAATAATAATAGTTGTTACTAGGTCCTTCTACTATATAGATACCTTGGAGAATAATCTTATTTGACTATAAAGAATCCAACTGGTCTCTTATCATATTTATGGCAGGATTTTCCCCCAAACACTTGGTGTTTCAAAAAGAAATGATCTTGTCAGTTTCCTGGTTTGGATAGTATACCATAGTCATGTCAGAAGTAACCATTAGGGGAAGCTGGGTGAAGGATACCTCGGACCTCTGTACTATTTTTGCAACTTCTTTTGAGACTTAGTCAGTTCGGGCTACAATGACAAAGTACCAGAGACTTGGGTGGCTTATAAACAGCAGAAATTTATTTCTTACAGTTCTGGAGGCTGGAAGTCTGAGATCAGGGTGCTGGCGTGGGTCGGGGTCTGGTCAGAGGCCTCTGGGTTGTATCCTCACATAGCAGAAAGACAGGAAGCCAGCCGTCTGGCCTATTCTTTTAAGGCCAGTAATCCCATTTATGAAGTTTCCACTCTCATGACCTGACTTACCTCCTAATACCATCACACTGGGGTTAGGGCTTCGACATTTGAATTTTAGGGAGAAAAATATTCAGTCCATAACAAGACTATAATCATTTCAAAATAAAAATTTCAAAAAAAAAGTGATCTTTTGGATCATTATGTCTTGGCTTTATGATTGGAAATTGATTTTTACACCATTAACAAGTAAAAAGAAATTGCCCCCTGGAAAAAGTATCTTTGCATTGATATTATTAATTTTTTTCACTTGTTTTGTTCACAAAGCATATTTATTCTAAGCTTTAAAGATTTCTTTTTAGGGACTTCCCTGGTGGCACAGTGGTTAAGAATCAGCCTGCCAATGCAGGGGACACGGGTTCGATCCCTGGTCTGGGAAGATCCCACATGAGCTAAGACCATGCGCCACAACTACTGAGCCTGTGCTCTAGAGCCTGTGAGGCACAATTACTGAGCCCATGTGCCACAACTACTGAAGCCCGCATGCCTAGAGCCTGTGCTCAGCAACAAGAGAAGCCACCGCCACGAGAAGCCCATGCACAGAAACGAAGAGTAGCCCCGGTTTGCTACAACTAGAGAAAGCCCGTGCTCAGCAACGAAGACCCAACGCAGCCAAGAAAAAAAAAAAAGATTTCTTTTAAAAAAAATCCCACTTCAGTTGAAAGCAAAAATGATAGTTACTTCTGGAGAGTGGAATAGGGAGGAAGTAATTTTCATTTCTGGCATTTCTTTACTGATGGAATATTATACAATGAATTTTTATTGCTTTAATAATTTGGGGAAGGAAACGTGCTCAGAGTAGACTTTTCCTTAAACAACTACAAGACTCAAATCACCCAGTGAAAATGTTCCTGAATATTCCTCATTGTCAGAGGGAAACCTTTTTCCATTTTTCGTGGTTCTGAAATTTATGTTTTAGGAATAATTTCAGCATGGGAATAAATTTATACATCAAAACTATTTCTACTACTGTGATAAATAAATATGAACTACTGAATTAAAACTGACTTTTTGCATGCATTTCCCCAAACGTTCTAGATTTTTTCACAAAGGATTAGTTATTAAAATTTCATAAAACATCATTTTTATTTTTTCAGGAGCAAAATATATCATTCTCCAGTCACAGCTAAGTCATACACTATAAATAATTTTATCTTTCCAGCTGTGATATTACTGTAAGTATTGAAAGATATTAATAATTTTTTTTTTTTTGGCCTCGCTGCATGTGGGATCTTAGTTCCCAGACCAGGGATCGAACCCGCACCCTCTGCATTGGAAGCACAGAGTCCCAACCCCTGGACCACCAGGGAAGTCCCCTTAATAATTTTTGACTGCATGGTAGATTCCATTTTTTCCAAACATTCGTTCTTGTTGTTGTTGTTTTTATACATCCAGATATACTTTTAATTTTAATCTTTTTTTCTTTTTCCTTTTTATTTAACTTTTATTTTATATTGCAGTATAGTTGATTTACAATGTTGTGTTAGTTTCAGGTGTACAGCAAAGTGATTCAGTTATACATATATTCATTCTTTTTCAGATTCTCTTCCCAGATAGGTTATTTTAAACTTTGGTTTTTCAGTAGCAGATCTTGTTAAATAAAAAGATTCTGAGATAACAAGGTCCTACTGTATAGCACAGGGAATGACATTCAGTATTCTGTAATAGACTATAATGGAAAAGAATATATCTGTATATCTATATATCTATATATACATATATATACACATACATACATACATATATATACACACACACATACGAATCACTTTGCTGTACACCAGAAACTAACACAACATTGTAAATCAACTATACTTCAATTAAAAGGAAAAACAGATTCTGGGGTCATTTCTATATTTGGAACACTCCCTGGCTTTTGCTCATGTTCATCTCCTTTGTTTTCCACTGCCTGGTATATTGTTGTAACTCTATCATTTATTTTTTTCTTTTCCCAGCATGCTAATGGCCAGTTGCTGGTTAGCTAATGGGCTCCAGCACAATTCAGTAAATAGAATGAAATCATTAACACTGGGCTTAGTCCATCTACCTCAGTAGGAAATATCAGTCCTTTGGTGACTGGAAGTTAATCATTCAGTAAACAATTGATAGTCTTTGTAGGGAGACACCTTTACCAAACATGACCTGCAGTAGAATTAGGGTGACCAGGTAAGTTATCCTCAAGGTGGGACAGTTCTGAGAGTCAGAGAAGACACTTTTTTTTCTTTTTTTTTGGCTGCGCAGCTTGTGAGATCTCAGTTCCCCGACCAGGGATTGAACTCGGGCCGAAGCAGTGAAAGCCCAGAATCCTAACCACTAGGCCACCAGGGAACTCCCAGAGAAGATACTATTGGGTTGGCCAGAAAGTTCCTTCGGTTTTTAAAAAAATATTTATTTATTTATTTTGTCTGCGCTGGGTCTTTATTGTAGCACGCGGGATCTTTAGTTGTGGCATGCGGACTTCTTAGTTGCGGCATGCGAACTCTTAGTTGCAGCATGTATTTGGGATCTAGTTCCCCAACCAGGGATCGAACCCAGGCCCCCTGCATTGGGGGCTCAGAGTCTTAGACACTACACCACCAGGGAAGTCCCCCTTCGGTTTTTGAGTAAAAATAAAAGACACAATTTTCATTTTCTCCAAGAACTTTATTGAACAACGTATTCATTGTTTTGTTCCACTACCTTCTGCCATTTTTCAGGCAACTTCATAGCTCCATCTTCCCAAAACTTTTTGAGCAAAGAACTCTTCCAGTTGCCTTTTACAGTCTTCCAGGGAATTGAAATTTTTTCCAGTAAGAGAATTTTGTAAAGACTGAAATAAATGGAAATCCTAAGGTGCAATGTCTGGTGCCTAAGGTGTATGAATCAGAACTTCCCAGCCAAGCTGTAACAGTTTTTGCCTGTTACAAAGGCAAAGAAACATGTGGTCTTGCGTTATCCTGATCGAAGATTATGCGTTTTCTGTTGTCGCTTTTTGTCGAGTGCTGCTTTCAGTGGGTCTAATTTGGAGCAGTACTTGTTGGAATTAATCATTTGGTTTTCCGGAAGGAGCTTATACTAGACGACTACCTTCCAATCCCACCATATACACAACATCACCTTCTTTGGATGAAGACTGGCCTTTGGTGTGGTCGGTGGTGGTTCCTTTCGCTTGCCCCATGATCTCTTCGGTTCGACATTGTTGTATAGTATCCACTTTCATCACCCGTCACAATTTGTTTTAAAAACAGAACGTTTGGGTTTCCCTGGTGGTGCAGTGGTTGATAGTCTGCCTGCCGATGCAGGAGACACGGGTTCGTGCCCCGGTCCGGGAAGATCCCACATGCCGCGGAGTGGCTAGGCCCGTGAGTCATGGCCGCTGAGCCTGCGCGTCCGGAGCCTGTGCTCTGCAACGGGAGAGGCCACAACAGTGAGAGGCCCGCGTGCCGCAAAAAAAACAAAAAATACAAAAAAAAACCCAGAACGTGTTTGTTATGCTTCAGTAGAGAATCGCATGCGGAAATATGGTCAAGGAGGCTGTATTCACTTAACTTATGTGGAACCCAAACATCAAAGCGATTCACATAACAGAGCTGGTGCAAATGATTTTCAGCGATTGATTTGGATATTTTGAGTATGTCGGTCGTGTGGTATAACGTTGATTGGTCTCAGTGAATGTCTCGATTTGATCGCTATCGAACTGGATTGATCAAATCCAACTGATTTGATCAATTTCAACTGGTCTACCTGACCCTGGAGCATCGTCCAGCGAGAAATCTCTAGCATGAAACTTCGCAAACCACTTTTGACATGTTCGATCAGTCATAGCACCTTCTCCATACACTGCACAAATCTTTTTTTTTTTTGCGTTTCACTTGCGTTTTTACCTTTCTTGAAATAATAAAGCATAATATGCCAAAAATGTTGCTTTTTTTCTTCTGTCCTCAATATTAAAATGGCTACACAAAAATTCACCAATTGATAAGTTTTTTTTCTAAATGCACGCTAATATGACAGCTGTCACAATACAATCTAACAAAATTGTTTCGAATGAAGTTAAAGACAACTAAGTGCTACTAGAGCCATCGTAGGGGAAAAAACGAACGAACTTTTTGGCCAACCAATATTACCGTGAGACCTAGACAAGATACGTAAAGTCACACGGGCTGAAAAAACAAAACAACTGAAATAAAAATTACCATCCATTTCAGATCCCTTAGTACTTTAAAGTTATGCTTTGAAAAATCATGTGCAATTAAGTTATTTAACTTGTGAAGAACTTTTTTTTTTTTTTTTTTTAATAAATTTACTTATTTATCCTTGGCTGTATTCGGTCTTCGTTGCTGCCCGTGGGCTTTCTCTAGTTGTGGCGAGCAGAGGCTATTCTTCGTTGTGGTGTGCGGGTTTCTCATTGCGGTGGCTCCTCTTGTTGAGAAGCATGGGCTCTAGGCACGTGAGCTTCAGTAGTTGCAGCATGCAGGGTCAGTAGTTGTGGCTCTCGGGCTCTAGAGCACAGGCTCAGTAGTTGTGGTGCACGGGCTTAGTTGCTCCACGCCATGTGGAATCTTCCCAGACCAGGGCTCGAACCTATGTCCCCTGCATTGGCAGGCGGATTCTTAACCTCTGTGCCACCAGGGAAGCCCCGAATTTTTATTCAAAAGACTATTGTATAAAAGGCAGTGGGTTTTTTTGCCTCACCACAGGACATGTGGGATCTTAGCTCCCCAACCAGGGATGAAACCCATGCCCCCTGCAGTGGAAGCGAGGATTCCTAACCACTGGACTACCAGCACATGGGCTCGTTAGTTGTGGCTCATGGGCTCTGGAGCACAGGCCCAGTAGTTGTGGCGCACGGGCTTTGTTGTTCCATGGCATGTGGGATCTTCCTGGACCAGGGCTCGAACCCGTGTCTCCTGCATCGGCAGGCGGATTCTTAACCATTGCGCCACCAGGAAGTCTCTCAAGACATTTTGTTTTTGTTTTTGTTTTTTTGCGGTACGCGGGCCTCTCACTGTTGTGGCCTCTCCCGTTGCAGAGCACAGGCTCCGGATGCACAGGCTCGGCGGCCATGGCTCACGGGCCTAGCCGCTCCGCGGCACGTGAGATCTTCCCAGACCGGGGCACGAACCCGTGTCCCCTGCATCGGCAGACGGACCCTCAACCATTGCGCCAGCAGGGAAGCCCCCTTCAAGGCATTTTTAAAAGCAAAATTGCCCAGCATAATTTTTGAAAGTTCTGTGGGCATTTGGATACATGGAGAAGGTTAAAGAAAATTTGTTCCTGGAACGAGTATGCCATTGATATATTAATTTAATACCAAAGTTAATAAACCAGCTCTAATGGAATAATTATTTGAAAGCTCCTATCCAAATCTTTCCTTTTTCACCCACTGCTATTCCCAGCACTCTTTAAAACTGCAATCCTAGCCACAGCAGATAATTATATATGCTGTCTGGCTTAAGGAGTAAATTAATTTTGCATGTAATTCCCCCCAGAATCTACATGACAGGCAATTCTATTTTATACGTTTTTTTTTCAGAATGGCAATAAATAGCACAAGATAACTGATATGAAACCAACCATTTAAAATCTACTTCCTTAGATATTCCCAGTCCAAAAAGCAAAAGTTTTTCTAGAGGGACTTAGAACCTGTAAAATAAAATTCCTGCATGGGTCTTTAATGGCCGTGACCATTGATAAATATGTTTGTTTTCCCAAGTCAGCTGCGTGGGGTGAGGTGGGCTGCACACACTCTGTGTACAGAGGCATTTATAGGGAGCAAAGTCTTGTTTGCCATCCCTAGGGGCCGGTTAGAAATTATATTTGCATGTGTATTGCAGATACCTGAGCAGTAGGTACATTGTGAAAAAAACACCTGAATACTTGTTACATGATATTTTGACAAATATGGGTTGTCCCCTCTCTGGATGCTGGATCCAGGCCGCTATAGGGAAGAGTATTGAATTCAGGTCCTAGTTTTGAGCACCCTGGGTTGCTCTTGTGTGTGTGAAATGAGGGTTTGGAGCCCTATGGTCTCCAGGCCCCCTTCTCACCAAAAGAGTCCAAGCCCAGTCCACAGCCTTAAGGGAATGAATCAGGTGGAGCAGCTGATGCAAACAATTTTCTTTTCTGACAGCTTTTAGGCTTAACTAGATGGCACAGTGTGCCAAAGGGGATGGGGGAGGTGACAAAGGAAGAGATGCTCTAATTCCTATTTGGATCCACAAGGCTCTGCACCTGGCCTGTGAGTCCACCAGGGATGGCCTTCTTTGGGATACTTAAAGGAATAGATATTCAGAGTAATAACATAAGACCTCAGAAGTCTTATTCAAGTCTACAACATTGCCTCATTTCCCAACAAATGATAATGATTATTATCACCCAAATAATAATTATTACTAGTAATAAACAGTAAGAAGGCAGACTTGGGACTTCCCTAGTGGTCCAGTGGCTAAGACTCCGTGCTCCCAGTGCAGGGTTCGATCCCTGGTCAGGGAAGTAGATCCCACATGCCACAACTAAAGATCCTGCATGCCTCAACTGAAAGATCCCGCATGCCGCACCTAAAGATCCCACGTGCCACAACGAAGATCCCACACGCAGCAATGAATATCGCGTGTGCTGCAACTCAGAGCCAGTGCAGCCAAATAAATAAATAAATATTTTTTAAAGAAGAAAAAAAAGAAGGCAGACTCAGGTTTTGTGGGGTTTTCAGACTCAGGCTTCTGCAATTTTCAGGGCCCTCTTGAAGAAAGAGAATACACAATTATGAGCACAAAATTAGGCAAGAAATGAAAAGGCATTGGTAGGGGCCCCCATAGAGCCTTTGGAAAGGCCTGTGCAGTTGAGGGGCCTGTAGCCTTGATCTTCATGGTAAGTCTACCTTTGATGTCTACGACCAACAGTGTTAGAATGTCAGCTCCAGAGGGTCAGGGATTTTTTTTCTTTATTGACATATAGTTGATTTACAGTATTTCAAGCAAACAGCAAAGTGATTCAGTCATATATATATATATATATATATATATGACTAAATATATTCCTTATATATATATAAGTAATCCAAGGCACAGAGAGGTTAAGTTAGTTGCCAATGGTCACACAGCTAGAAATGGCAGACCTGCGTGTTCTGGCTTTAGGATCTGTGCTTCTGGCTACACTCCTGCCTCCCAGATAAGGCTCAGAGAGATCCAGGGACCAGCAATAGTTAAAAACGAGCCGGCTTTTATTCATGCCTGAAGTAGTTCCAAGCCTCTGGCATTTGCCTATGGTATGCAGTCCTTAGATACCGCAAATAATGACTGCTCACTAGCAAGGGAGACCAACGTGTCTCAGTTTAGTCTTTATTAGAACCCAGACTTAGCTGAAACATATGAGAAAAGGAAGAACGGAGTTAAGTCACACTGTAAACCTAGTTGGAAAAATGGGAAAAATGTTGGGTGCCTTTCCATTCAAAACCAGTGATTTCCAGGGTTCGAGGGAGTTACCGAATCACTGTCACCCTGCTGTCAGCCCAGCCCTAGACCCAGCCCAGTGAGAGAAACATTTTCCCAAGGAGACTACCTGATATTGGGGAATTCCCTGGCAGTCCAGTGATTAGCGCTGCATGCTTTCACTGCAAGGCCACAGGTTCAATCCCTGGTTGGGGAACTAGGATCCCACAAGCCTTGCTGTACGGCAAAAAAAAACAAAGCAAAAAAACCAACCTAATTGACATAAATATGATTTAAAAGAAGATTCAAATATATTTAGGTTGCATCCCATTCCCTCCACCACCAAAACAATTTTAAAAATCTTGCTCTGATATTATCAAGGAACTTGCATTCAAAGACATATTTATAAGGAGAATAACTAGGCCATCCCTCCAGGGAGCGCCATCCATTTCCTTGTATCCTTGGGAAAGTGATTTAATCTTTTTTGAGCCTTTATGGTTTTTCCCCTGAAAATTCAATCAAGACACCGATGCTGAGCTGGAGGACTTCCGTTTGCCCCTGTAGTCTCCTCTCTACCCTTTCCCATCCTGCTCTGGTACCAAACTGCCCTGGAGGCTGCTCTCTTTAGCCACTCGGGAGCCTCAGCAGGAGATTGGAGGGAGGGGAGGGGAGGCCCTTGCAAGGCTGGCACAGGCTGATTGCTTCATCTTCTGTACGATGGCAGCAGAATGTTGTGAGAATCAGGGATTAAGGGAATTGGGAAGCCTGTTTCCCCTACTGGCAGTTAAAGTGAGCCCTCTGGCCTTGGATGAGGCCAGGGAAAGGGTTGGGGAATGGGTACCCATCTGCCACAAGCCGCTGCCTCCCAAAGCCCAAAAAAATACCACCTGTGGCAGGTGAAGAACTAAACCTCTGGGAGAGGAATTAGTCTCAGAACTGAAACTGCTTAAAAGGACCCTGTTGGAAAGCCAGCTGTGTTGGTTATTAAACATCTCTTTAAGATCACAAGTTCAGTGCTTGGCCCTGCCAGTAAGAACTCTAGAGAAAGTATTCCTTGGGCAATTACTACGTGCCAGGCACAAATCCCTTAACTTACACTCACAAAAACCCAGCTAGACCGCATGTACGACTATTATCATCCCCATTTTTCAGGTAAGCGATCTGAAAGTTCAAGTAGCATGCACAAGGTAAAAAAGTTAATCATGGCTGTTCTGGTTAGCTACTACTATGCAGCAAACCATCCCAAAACTTAGTGATGTAAAACAACCACCATGTTATCATGTCAGGGATTCACACATGGACTCAACAAATATTTATTGAATGACAGCTGTGTGCCACCTTCTGTGCAAGTCCATGGGGAAGAGGAGCTTGACTCGGTTTGGAAGAAAGACTGCCAGGTAAATGCCCGTCTCCAATAAGGTCATTCCAACAGTGGAGGGTTGTTCACAGTCCAGTGATGGCACGAGGGAGGCCATAACTAAGTCTTCTAGGAAGAACCCACAGAGAAGGACAAGTCTGAATTGGGTCTTTTAAAATAATTTTTTTTTTTAGATGTTGGGGGTAGGAGTTTTATTAATTAATTTATTTATTTTTGCTGTGTTGGGTCTTCGTTTCTGCGTGAGGACTTTCTCTAGTCGTGGCAAGTGGGGGCCACTCTTCATCGCGGTGCGCGGGCCTCTCACTATCGCGGGCTCTCTTGTTGCGGAGCACAGGCTCCAGATGCGCAGGCTCAGTAGATGTGGCTCATGGGCCTAGCTGCTCCGCGGCATGTGGGATCCTCCCAGACCAGGGCTCGAACCCGTGTCCCCTGCATTAAGCAGGCAGATTCTCAACCACTGCGCCACCAGGGAAGCCCTGAATTGGGTCTTGAAGCGCGAGTAGGAGTTTGTCTAGCAGAGACCAGGGAGAAGGGGCAATCAATCCAGGCAGAGGATCAAAAAGCACCACAGCATCCACAAAGAGAAAGCTACCTATTTGTTCTAAAAGTTCGACTTGAACAAAACTGTCTTAGCTTAGATTTCCCCCAGAAGCAGACATGAGATGAGGATTTGAGTACAAGTAGTTTATTCTGGGATCTGAAGGGAACACGAGAAAAGCGCTGGGAAGTGATAAGGGGAAGGGAAGGCGGCCAATAAAGGGAGCATTGTTAAGTCAGTTACAGACTCTGGGCCCCTAAGCTTAATCCCTCGGGAAGCTCTCAGAAGTGGGGTGGAACACACGCCGCAGATTTCTCCCGACCCAGGGATGAGGACGCTGGGCTGCATATGCGCTGACTCCTCAGGGCCACGTTGAGGGGCGCATCTCTGCTTTTTAGCTCAGTGATCCTCCCTCGTGTAGGCTTGGTCCTCAGTCCAGCTTCCCTTCACAGTATTGAGAAAGGCTTCTCTTTCAACCAATCAGGATGCAGGGGTAGGAGTATCCCGACAGCCTTGAACCAATCAGGGACCAGCCAAGGGGCTGGGGGTGGGGTCAGGCTCATTCTCCCACCTTGGCAACCCCACAATGATGGAGGGGTATGATTGATGTTAGAGAGGCAAACTCAAAGTCCAACAAACCCATCCTGTCACACTGGAAGTTACCCTTCGACTTCAAGACCTGGTTCAGGAAGATCTAAGGAACCGTGGCATATTTTCATAGTTCCAGGTGGCTGCTTCTTGGAGCCAGGTATCGGGGAGATGACCCAGTTCCCTGTTCGTTCAGTTTTGTCTCTACTCTGCCGTATTTCATCGGTCACTAGTGCTCCTGAAATCCTACAGATTTAAGTTCTTTGGTTTTGAGTTTCAACATCTGCCTCAACCCTTTTTAGGAAACGTGATTCTTTCCCAAGAAAAGAAAAACTACGGAGTTGGGGAGATTGAAAGATGACAAAGAAAAGCCCAGGATTGGGGAGATGGGCATTCGGGGGAGAGCACAGACCCTTTCCTGTGAGGCTAATTTGGAGAATAATAAAACAAAAGAGTCCCCTCCCCCAGCGAAGGTCACCTTGTATAAAAGGACAATTGTTCTGCTATGGTTTTCCATTATTTCCCTCCCAAGCTGTCTGCCCCGCTTGATGGACTCTGGAGTGCTTTTCAGTTCAGCTGCTCAGAGCAGGGCAAAGCATAAACTGAGCAGCCCACTTAAAAAAAAAAAAAGAAAGAAAGAAAGAAAAAAACTCTCTCCTGTGTTGTGGACACCAAAGTGTTTGGAAGCCTAATATTTATTCCCCCTTCCCCTGCCCTCAAGCAGTGGCTTGGAGAGAACTCCAGGCTGACACCTAGGGGTACGGCTCTGGAGAGGGAAAGGGTAGAGAGTTGGACAGGCATACGGTCTCCAAATCAATTCTTGTAAAAGTTTAAGTCGAATCTTTAGGGCTGTATTTTTGCCTGGAGCTGTTTACCATCCTTAAGCCTACAGCAAATTGTACAAAGCAGGAAAACTGCTTTCTTGGAATTCACCATCCTAACAGAGTAGGATCTTCAGTACTGACTCCCCTACTTGTTTTTTGGCGGGGCGGGTGCGGGGTTGGGAAACAGGGCGAGAAGCGGGGTGGGGAATGTGGGAAGGGAAGACTCTTAAGGCCATAGTTCTCAAATTTTGCTGCCTATTACCGTCATCTGGGGAGCTCTTCAAAATCCCAATACCCAGGCTGTTCTTCAGCCCAGTTAAATCAGAATCCCTGGGGGTAGGGCCTGGCCTCAGTAGTTTTTAATATTCCCCAGGTGACTCCAATGTGCAGCCAGGTTTGAGAACCAGGGGCTTAAAGCAGTGCTTCTAATATGCACGGAAGCACCCAGGATTTTGTTAAAATGCAGAGTCTAGTCCAGCAGGTCTGAGCAGGGCCCGAGGTTCTGCAGTGCCACTGCTGCAGCGGCTGGTCTAGGGACCACTCTTCACGTAGCAAGATCTTCCGACGTTTCTTTAACGTAAGAGAGGAATGGAGCCACTGACAAATCAAAGCAAACAGCTTTTCAGAACACACAGCTTCCTGCTTAAAAATCTTCCTGAAAATGTTCCTCTTTGCTGTTAAGATACATTGCAAATGCCCTACTATGGCTACAAAGAGTCACCTGGGGAACTTTCCCCAAAACACTGATGCCAGGATTCCATACTCCATCTCATTCAGACCAGTTAAATCAAAGTTTCTGGAGGTGGGGATTGGACTTGGACAGTTTTTTAAGTTCCTCAGATGACTGATGTGCAGCTAGATTTGAGGACCCCTTGTACTAAGTCATCTGGCCACTGCTGTTTCCATGGGAATGCCCCCCCACTCCCAATCCACAGGGTTGTGGTGCATCGGCCATCGTTGATTGTATGAGGGGGCAGGCAGTGGGCTTAAACTACACTCTTGGACCCCTTCCCTGGGAATTTGGGTGGGAGATGCAGATTCCAGCGTGGTCTGGCTGCCCTTGTTAACCCAGGAGAAATGGAGTAGAGAAGTTTTGGCTACCATATCCCCACAGACAGACCAGGAACAGAGAAAGCTGGTTTCCTGCACGAAACAGGAGAAGAGGCAAAGTGGTACTGAGGACCCCGGGGTCCCCAGGTCTCCCATCTTGAGGCTCTCTATGACCAGAATGAGTGAGACCCTCGGTGACCACCTCCTTTGTCTCTAGAAGAGGGCCAGCTTCTGGGTTGGGGGGTCTTTATGTAATTGTCCCCCGCAACTCAGAAGGTCTGATGTGACCAACAAACCTTGAATAGTCAAATAGGAAAAAATCTGTAAAACTCATACTAAACACAGCACTTCTGTATCATCAGCAACTGACCTTCTATCCCCCACCATTAAAATTCCTGAAAAATGAGAAGACACTTCACAAGTTTAAAAATAAGGACTGCTAGCTTCTCAAATTTGTTCTCTTTATAGAGGAATCATCAGCCTTGAATTTCTGCAGCTGTGGCTTCTAAATCTAGCCCTCTGTGGATGTTGGGGGTATAATTGCTTGTCTTGCCTGTTTTCTCATCTACAGCATGGAACTAAGAGCACCAATCTGATCAGATTGCTTTGAGGAGTAACTCATAAAAGGGTATTGATCACATTACAGATGTTGTAGAAATGCATCTTATAAATGAGTCAACTTTTCCCAGAGCATCACTGTGGAACAGTGGAAAGAGGCCTTTGGAGAAGGTTTCTTGAAATCTCAGCCCATCCATCTATGAGCTGTGTGGTCTTAGGCAAGTTTCTTACCTACTCTGAGCCTCAGATTCCTCGTTCCAAATATGGGCTAACAATGCCTATTTGCAGAACTTCTGTGGGGAATGAATGAGACAATGTGTGAAGACAGTAGGTGCTCCAAGACATGTTTCCCTTCCCTCCATGACTTCACTCTTGACCTAAGGTGGATTCGTTAGGTTATGTTCTTACAGTGTTACTGTAACGAAGACTACCTAACCCTAACCCTTCTCTCCCCAAATAGCAATGGTTAAAATCAGATAAAGATTTCTTTCTCTCTCCTCTAACACGCTGAGCATAAGGCATCAGGCTGATGGGTTCTGTGGTGTTGGGTACCCATCCTTTCATCTTGTCCCGCCATCTTCAACAGGTGGCTTCCATCTTGTGGCTTAAGATGGCAATTTCCCACTGGTAGGAAGGAGAGACAGGGCGATGGGGAGTGAGCCTCTCCCCTTTGAAGGCAGGCCTGGAAGTTCTACTCGCATTCCACTGGGCTGAATGTGAGCTAGATTTTGGGGTTGAAATCCCAGTTCTACCACTTACCATCTGTGGTCTTGGCCAAGCCAGTTAATTTCTTTGCACCTCTGTTTCCTAATCCTTCATGGGGTTATTGTGAAAATTAAATGGGTTGGTATATCTAAAGCACTTAGAATAGTTACCTGAAACATATGAGACTGTAAGTTGTTATTGTTATTATTATTATTTGTTTAGCTACATGGCCACACCTAACTTTGAGGGAAGCTGGGAAATGTCCTTAACTAGGTGACAGTGTACCCTGCTAAAACTCTAGAGTTCTATTATTAAAGGAAGGAGGGGACATCTGAAGACAGCTAGAGTCTCTGTCATGTCAGAGTTGCTAAAATCAGTCCTGTAAAAAGACTTCTGATGAGAAGCGACTGTAATCTCCAATTTGGGCCTAGAAACCCTATGTCAACTCTTCCTTGTGTGATGGGGTGGACATGATCCATTCCTAGAGATGGAGACAATCATCATAACAATAATAACGTGAGAATTCCCTGGTGGTCCAGTGGTTAGGATTTGGCGCTTTCACTGCCCTGGTCTGGGTTCAGTCCCTGGTCAGGGAACTGAGATTCTGCAAGCTGTGCGGCGAGGCCAAAATAATAATAATTAAAAATAAGAATAACGTATGAGGCTCTGTGCCGAGCGCTGTCTCAACTGTCTGTGACAACCTGTTTAGAGGTCCCACAGTACTGTGGTTTTATGAAAAGTACTTCTTTTTACTCTATTCCCGCCTCAGACCTTGTTGCGTGCTTATCAGCTTCCACGCACGAGGCTAGGAGTCCGTGGTGAATTCCATTCTCGAGGTCAGTGAGTTTATAATACATTCCGAAGCTCTCACAGGATGCTCCCCTCTGAAAAGCACAGATCCCACAGTCAGCCCCCACCCCTGACTGTGCCAGGAGACCTAACTGGCTTTTCTGGTTACAGATTCACCAGGTCGAGGGAGGGGAGAAACCCAAGTGCAGTTTGTCATCCATCCGTTAATAAGCCTGATGCTAATATGACTTGGGCTTGTGCAAATGTGGACGTGCTACCCAGGCTTGGAGTCTCTCCCCCACCATCCAAGGCAAGTACATGCTGCGGGCAAAGAAATAGCCACTTACCTGTGAACAAAGTGGCTTTGACGTGGGAATTCCAAGACAAATACACAAGGGGGTGATTCTTGGCATTATAAACAGGCAACCCCATAATACATTTTACCTTTTATTTGCCAGCAACTCTTCAAGAATGCATTTAAATGTATCTCTTTGTACAAATGGGGTGTTTCATTGGTGCTTCTCGGACTCTTTGGCTAAAGATCCTAGCTGCCTTTAAATTTCTCAGCATCCTGTCTCTTCAGTCAAACAGTTAATCATCTATAAACAAACCCTCCAATTAATTCTTTCTAAAGCAAAGGTAGTTGGTAAGCAAACACCCACTCCGTAAATTGCTTGCTTAATGCGTACCTCTCCAGAGTCTTCTGGAGAGACACTTGTGGGTATAATGGCTCTGATCTTTATCTCTGCCATCCAGTTTTTGGATGTGCTTCTGATTTCATTTGGGAAGGTTCCTGGTGCTTCTTTGGGTGTGGTCAGCTATGTGGGGACAGGCCGTTGCTCATCCAGTACCTGGGCCAGAGGAATTTGCTCGTGGGCACCTAATTAACGCTATTCATTAGCATTAATTAACTTTTATTCATTAAAAGGTGTTGGCAACAGGACCCTCAAATTCACCTCTGTTTCCGATTGTTATAAGAGCCTAGAATTTTTTTCGGTCCTACAAAGCAAAGTCTGTAGGTGAGGCCCATGGAGCCTCCGCAAAGCGATATTCACAAGCACAGGGCATTTTTAGCAGCGGCTGCTTCCGATTTCCCACCGCTTTTGGAACTTCTAGGGCGGCTCCTCCAAACGCACTGGGTCTCCTTTCTGAATCCAGTGCCCAGCCGCGTGGGCCTCATTCTGACACGTTCCAGGGTTTCCATTTGCTTGTGATTGATGCTGTTTTATTGTTTGAATGTGATAAATGGGCCCCTGCAAGGTGCTGCAGGAAAACTTGCCCTTCCTTCCACAAACCTCAGTCATTTTCCACTCTAGGACCTGGTGTGAGGGGTCAACTAAGCTGCCCCTCGGGAGGGAGTGAACGGTACCCACCCCCCCACCTCCCAGTCCTCTTCTTTTTTTTTTTTTTGCGGTACGCGGGCCTCTCACTGTTGTGGCCTCTCCCGTTGCGGAGCACAGGCTCCGGACGCGCAGGCTCAGCGGCCATGGCTCACGGGCCCAGCCGCTCCGCGACATGTGTGATCTTCCCGGACCGGGGCATGAACCCGTGTCCCCTGCATCGGCAGGCGGACTCTCAACCACTGCGCCACCAGGGAAGCCCCCAGTCCTCTTCTTGAGCTTTGGTTTGGTGGAAATGTTATATGTATCGTCAATTGAATTTTCTACTTGCTTGTAAAGTACTTGCAGAAAAAGTAAAAAGCTTGACGATCACGAGAGCCTCAAGTACCTGACCTTGACTTTATTCACTCCTCTAGGAAGATAATAACATACACACACACACATGCACCCCTGCAGCTCTCAGTGGCTCGAACAGGAGCGGGTATGGTATGATAACGAGTTTCATAAATGCTCATTGATGGAATTTCTCCCCATCTCCCCCTTTGACCAAGCACAGTGTAATTAATGTTTATGGACCAAATGGAGAGGGAGCAGGCCCATTGCTTTTTACCCTGGACAGCCAGGTGGGCTGAAAACCCAACTCACCATATATCTCAGCAAACACACCGATCCAGTGCTTCCTGATGGGGGAATTGTGTCCTTCCTCTGGAATTTCCTCCTCTATCCGATTCTTTGCTTAGTTAACTTCGAATGGCCCTTGAAAACAGTTAAATGTCTGCTGCTGGAAGAAACAGTCCCTGGTCCCCAGGATGACCATGCTGCCTTCCCACTGTGCAGGCTGACCTTGGGCCCACCCCTGGGCTGGCAGGGATCCCACTCATCACTCATTTACTGCTCTCTCCCCGTTTCTGATGACATATTCAGTAAAGGAAGGGACAGTCGTACAGAGCTGTGTAGTCCAATAGAGCACAGCACATTGTAGATATTAGATCAATGTTTTTTGAGCCAATGGCTGCAGCTAAGAACTCTGGGGAGCCCATCTTTTTCATTGAGATCAAGACCCTTAAGATTTTTATTTTTTATTTTTATTTTTCATTTTATTTTATTTTGGCTCTGCCCAGCTTGTGGGATCTTAGTTCCCTGACCAGGGATCGAACCCGGGCCCTCAGCAGTGAAAGCGCCGAGTCCTAACCACTGGACTGTCAGGGAAGTCCCAAGAAGATTTTTAAAAAATCAAATAGAATTCAACTTAAGGCAGTGCTTGACCCAAAATAAGCCAATGATAAATTAATTACTACTTAGTTATTATTATTACACCTTCTAAACACCTAGTTCTAAATCAGCTGACTCTTAACCCCTCTAAATTTTCCCACTCTTAACCTTCCTCGGCTCCAGAGAACCCTGGTCAACCCTAAGTACCCCTCCACTGATTTCACGTTTCACTCACCTCTCTCTCCTCAGTAGTTCCTCCAGCCTCTCCACCCTCAGAGTCACCCTCTCAGACTTCTAGAGGGCCTCCCAGGGGGAGGGAGAGGGAGAGGGGGCTGGGAAGGGAGAAGAGAGCCTTCCCCCTTTGCCTGAATCAGGTGATGCCAACTGATGGTTTCTCAGATTCGTTGTTCAGCCCACAAAGGTGACACATACAGTCTTTTAAAATAATGGACGTTAACTGGCAATATTTAAAAACTGGTATTTTAGTGGTTAGGACTCCAAGCTGTCACTGCCGAGGGCCTAGGTTCGATCTCTGGTCGGGGAACTAAGATCCCACAAGCTGCGCTGTGTGGCTGAAAATAAATAAACTGGGATTTCTAGCAATACTAGGCCCAAAGTTTTGCAAGGTAGCAATCAGGTGGGGTAGAAACCCAGGTGGCCATTTTAGAGCATTCGTGCTCTTGTTCACCACAGACCCCACCATTCTCTATTACATGTCCCTCAACTGAGTTTGAATGTTGGGCTGATTTCACTGCATTTCCAGGTTCCCAAATGTGGATTTATGGTAAGAGGAAAGTGAAATATTTCTGGTCCCTGTTTCTAAAACTAAAACACAAAAATAAAGTGTGACCCAGGTGATCATATGTTTCAAGAAAATGGGAGTGAATGGACTCCTTCGTGTGAGGTAAGAACCTTCTACAAAGTTAATATTTTAAGCCCAAGTGTATCTGGTTAGAAGACCACAATTCAAGAAGCCGTTCTGAAACAAAACTGGCTGATACATTTACTTGTTTGACCTTATCTGCTAACCCCAGAGGACTTAAGGCCTCTGGTCAAACTGAGAGAGCATCTTGGAACACAAACAAACAAACCTACAGCTTCATTGGTGAATGGATTTGGGCCTCATGTCTGCCTGTTTTCAAGTTGAGGACAGACCAGACTGACTGGTAGCTTTCAGGACTGAGTGAAAGAACATTCTCACTTCTAAGCCAAACTCCTGCTTTCCCTACAAGACACATTAATAACAAGAGGAGGGGAGACAGGAAGTTCTGGGGTGGATAAACTACAAAATCAAATGTGCTTGGAGAATCTGAACTACAGTTGGAACTAGAGAACCCTATTTGTGATCAACTATAAATAATTATTTTTATTTTCTTAACTTTTGGAAATAATTTCAGACTAACCAAAAAAATTGCAAAAAAAAAAAAAAGATTTTCTGTAAACTTTCACCCAGATGCCACAAATATTAACATTTTACATAACAAGAGTATCAAGATTGAAATCATGGGATTAACACTGATACAATGCTGTTATCTAATCTACAAAATTTATTCAGATTTCCCCCACTGTCTCACTGAGGTGTTTTTTTTTTTTTAATTGTATATTTTTGAATTCACATGTATTTTATTCTATTTTTTAATTTTTTGGCCGAGCGGCATGTGGGATCTTAGTTCCCCAACCAGGAATCGAACCCGAACCCTCTGCATTGGAAGCATGGAGTCTTAACCACCGGACGCCAGGGAAGTCCCCTGAGGTTCTTTTCGCAACTCATCTAGGATTTTACCTTGCACTTGGCTCTCAAGTGTGGAACCATTCCTCAGTGTTTCTTTGTCTTTTATGACCTTGATACTTAACAAAATGTCCTTTGATTTTGGTCTGTCTATTCTTTCCTCATGACTGAAGTCAGGTTATTCATTTTGATAAGAAGACCACAGAAGTGATGTTGCCTTCTCCTTGATGCATCAGATCAGGAGGTACACGCTATCTGATAATACTGACTTTGACATCTGGTGGTGTCTCACAGGTCTCCCTACTGCAGAGTTACTTATGAATTCATAAGTATTCAAAGGGAAAACTGTATCTTCTGGGGAGATACTTAGAGATGATGTAAATATCCTTTTTTCTCATCATACTTCCACTCACTAATTCTAACATCCATTGATGATTCTTGCCTGAAATTAATTAATTTTAAACTAGAATAATAATGAAGAGAAACGAGTGTTAGATGAATCTATAAAAAATTCTTATAAATGAGAATGTCCCTTGGTCCTCTTTCAGATAGTAGGTAAAAGTCACAAGGTGTCCACTTTTTCACTGAATTATTGATGAGCCTTGGGTCCCTATGGAATGGCCTGGGCTCCACGGATTCTTGGCAATGCTACATCTCATAGCTTGCTTCTTGGGTAATATGGCCTAGTGGAAACCATATTTCAGACTCTGTATAAACCCTCAACAACCCACACGAGAACCTTCTTCCATGCAAACAGATCTCCTTAGATTTCTCTGTATCTCTTTGTACCTGGCCTACTCATGCTGGCACTTGTGGTGTCGCTTCGCCTGTTCCTATAGGCTGGGTGATGTCTTTCTTACCTGTCCACCTTCTCCTCCCTTTTAATGAATTAGATACCTCCTACAAGTCAGCTCAAAGCTCTGTTCTGCATGAAGTCTTTTATGAGGGCAGGGCCTACCTTTTCTTCCTCTGATATTTTTCTGCATTTAAGAATAAAGTTTGGGGGACTTCCCTGGTAGGGCAGTGGTTAAGAATCCACCTGCCAATGCAGGGGACATGGGTTCGAGCCCTGGTCCGGGAAGATCCCACATGCCATGGAGCAACTGAGCCTGTGTGCCACAACTACTGAAGCCAGTGCGCCTAAAGCCTGTGCTCAGCAACAGGAGAAGCCACCACAATGAGAAGCCTGCGCACTGCAACGAAGAGTGGCCCTGCTCACAACTAGAGAGGGCCCGCACGCAGCAACGAAGACCCAATGCAGCCAAAAATAAATAAATTAATCAACTAAAAAAAAAACACAGGTGTGAATTTTCATGACTTTGGATTTGGCAATGGAGTCTTAGATATAAAATCCAAAGCATGAGCAACAAAAGAAAATAAGCTAGACTTCATCAACATTAAAAAAAAAGAATAAAGTTTGGGTTTCAGCATTCATTCAATACCTCCTCTGGTGGGGAGGGAGATAAAGAAGGGTAGTTCATAGTCCCTCAAGAAGTGGTAAAGAGAGGTGCGTAAAATGAATGAATTCTAAAGCAAAGAAGAAAAGAATAAGCTTTATGGAAATCTAATGGAAATCACAGAAAAGGTGGCTTTTGAAATGGGCCCAAAGGATGTAGATTTGAGCTGTGGGTGAAGGTAGGAGGCTTTCTAGGCTGAGAAGAGCTGGTTATGGACATAAAGTGGTCACACCTACAGAGACATGTGAAAATGTATTTGGAGTTGGAATGGGAAGCATTCTAGAGCAGTTTGGGAAAAGGGCTGGAAGCATGAGGTGTGCCACCTCCTAGTGGCTTTTATAGTGTGCACAGTGGGACATTAACCCAGATCTGAGCCTGGGGTTTCAGGACAATAATTCTTGCAAGTAGATGAAGGGTGGACTGTATAAACATGTCATTGGAGGAATGGACATCCCATCAGGAGGCTTCCAGGCAGAAGATGAGCACCTGAATTTAGGCAGCAGTTGGAAAGGAGCAGCCCATTTGTCAACAACCAGTGTATAATTGCTTCTTTGTAATTCTGAAATCTAAGAAGCTGAAAACCAAAAGTTTCAAGTTTGCAGAAAATGTATTTGGTAGAAACATACGACTTAACCTGGTGTGAAGTTATGCTGTGAAGTTATTCATTGTCTTTTTTTATCCCACTTAATGGATTAAAAAATGAAAGGCCGTGGATTAAAAGCAAAGGCCACAGTCCTTTGCTGCTTCTCTCATCCAGACATGGTGTCTATTTCCCCTCTGTTTGAATCAGGCTGCCCTTATCACTGGCTTTGACCAATAGAATGTGGCAGAAATTTCAAGGCTGGATCTTAAGAGATCTGCAGCTTCTGCTTATTTTTCCCCTCTTGGAAGCCAACTACTGTGTAGAAGTCCAACTACTCTGAACCCACCATGCTATGAGGAAGCCTAATAAGCTTCATGGAGAGAGAGAGAGGCCAGGTAGAGGGGCACTGAAGTGCCAGAAAGGGAGTGAACAGAATGTGAGTGAAGGCTTTTCAGCCTTTCCACACCTGCCCTGCCACCGGCCGAAAACAGCTGAGTTAATGACTCCAACCAACACCCTGCGGAGCAGAAGACTCTGCCAGCCAAGCCCCGCCCAAATTCCTGACCCACAGATTCATGAGTAAGATGGTTGCTATTTTATTATTTTTATTTTTTTTGCGGTACGCGGGCCTCTCACTGCTGTGGCCTCTCCTGTTGCGGAGCACAGGCTCCGGACGCGCAGGCTCAGCGGCCATGGCTCACGGGCCCAGCCGCTCCGCGGCATGTGGGATCCTCCCAGACCGGGGCACGAACCCGTGTCCCCTGCATCGGCAGGCGGACTCTCAACCACTGCGCCACCAGGGAAGCCCTATATGTACATTTTTACCTTTCTAAATTAAAGATCTGAGTTTTGAAATCCATTTGGCCTCTGAGAAGGGCTTGCCCTTTGTAATACAGAAATAGAGCTGTTTCGACTTCCTTCCTGCCTTCGGTAAATGTCCTGCATGATGCCACAGACAGCTTCTCCAGCCATTCCATGTGTGTATCTTATTTCCACAGCTGCAAAATTGGTTTCTCTAAACCAGTAGCTCTCAAACTTCAGTATGTATCAGAGTCTCCTGGAAGGCTGGTTCAAAAACAGCTTCCTGGCGTCTGCCCTCAGAGTTTCTGATTCAGTGGGTCTAGGGGCTTGAGAACTTGCATTTCTGAGAGTTCCTGGTTGATACTGATGCTGCTGGTCCGGGTACCACACGTTGGGAACCGTTGCTCTCGGAGAAAGGGCTATATTTCTTATTCTCTTCACCCACCAGCCCAAGATGCTTAGCAAATGCTCATAGATGGAATTTCTCTAAATCGTCGTCTTTGTAATGCTTTTGAAGCCTTAACTTTTTACTCCCTGAGGTCCTCCTGAGTAGGCCCTAGACTAAAAGAAACGAATTCCTTGTTTTGTTTTATTAGATCGTATGCAATAGTTTTTGCTTTCTCTGCTCAGCTGATAGGACATTGTGGCAAAAAATGTCCCTTCTGATCTTTTTTAAACGTGTCTTGGGACGGATAAGACAGATGCGGTGACTCCAGAGCGACGCTTTATTTGTGAACAAGGATTATTTCCTTTCCTTTTGGGGGTTTCTGAATAAAATAGAACGTTTCTTGCCATCCTTTCACAATGCAAAAGGAGAGAGCGCCATGAAGATGCTTTTGTTGGCAAGGCGCCCATGTACGCATTTTACAGATGGCACCACTGAGGCACAGAGAGGTGGAGGCCCTTGCTCCTGGTCACACAGCTGAGAAATGCAAGTGCCGGTGTTGGAGCTCGGGTCAGCCCGACCCTCTAACAAGCTGCCTCACTGTGTGGGGCTCCCTCATCCTCTCCCGCACCCCAGGAAAATACAGCCCGTTAGTCAGAAACTTCAGTTTGCACAACACACACACCGTTCAAGCTTTCCTCCAACATTTCCTCCCGAGGGTTATGGGACACTGATTCATCATGACCAGGGATCCCAAATATCTCCCCGCTCTTATCTCCGGGCCAGGTGCCGGCCCCGAGGCTCCACGGATCCCGGCGATCGAGCCACTGCGAGCGCCAAGAAGCATCTCGCTTTCCAAACCCGGCGAAAAAGTTGGTTCCTCAAATTTGTTCCTGGCAGGAGGGGCAAGAAATCACGCCGGGCTTCGGCAGCGGAAGCGGCGGCAGGGGGAGAAGCTCTGGTTGGACCGTCCCGGCGGCCTCGCATCGATCTCGGGTCTAAGGTCCGGCCGGATCGTAATTCCAGCCGCTCTTACGCCCCTAGAGTCACCGCCCCTCCCCACACCCTCCATTCCCGGAGCCGCAGGGCCCGGAGGCCTGGCTCTCCCCGGGGTCCAAGGACCCAGGGCTGGCCGCCGCCAGGTGGAAGGAGACAGGTTAACGGCAGCCCGCCCCCGGGAGGCGGGGCCTGGCGGAGCGGCCGCGACCCCCGCCCTCCCTTCCCCCACTCCCCGCGCCCTCCCTCCCTCCCGCAACTCCCCGCGCCCTCCTGCTCCAACTCTCCGTGCAGCCTGCCGCCCCGCGCGCGCTAGCGCGCCCTCCGTCCGTGAGCCCCGCAACAGGTGAAGCGGCCGCCGCTCCTCGGCGCCTCCGCGGGGCGGTCTCTCCCCGCCACCGCGCGCCCGCCCCTCTCCACGCCCCCTCCCCTCCGCCCGGCCTTCGCCGCCTCCCTTGGCTGCTGGCGGCCTCCCCTCGCCCGGTCTCCTGCTCCGGGGCCCCCGCGCAGGCCGAGAGCCCGCGCGCCTAGGAGCAGGGGAGGCCGCGCACTCTACGGACACGCACTGCGGCCGGACGGATCCAGGCGGTGCCCCCTGCGCGCCCTGGGCCCCGCGCTGCCGCGCTCCCCTCCCCCCCCCGCCGGTGTCCCGGGCTCAGGGCCGCGCGGCCAGCCCCGACGCGCCGGGGGTCCCCGAGGCGGGGCCGGCCCGGCCGGGGCGCGACGATGGAGGAGCCGCAGCGCGCCCGCTCGCACACTGTCACCACCACCGCCAGCTCCTTCGCGGAGAACTTCTCCACCACCAGCAGCAGCTTCGCCTACGACCGCGAGTTCCTCCGCACCCTGCCCGGACTCCTCATCGTGGCGGAGATCGTGAGTGCCTCCGGGCGGGCTGGGCTGGGGGCAGGGGCGCAGGTGGGCCCCGCGCCGTGCTCCTCGCCTGGGAGCTTGTTCACATGCTCGGGAGGGCTTCGAAGGAATCATTTTTGCTCAGCCTCTTCTTCATCCCCAGGTGCCGAACTCAGAGACCCCCTCTCTGAACGAGGTCTCATCACCTTGGGCTCTTTTGGGGGAGACGGTCGTGACCCTTGGGAGGTCCGTTGGAGAGAAACTCGACTTGCTGGGTCCTCTCTGTGGTCGTGGTGTGTTCTGAGAGCAGGATGCTTGGTGGGCATTGAGTTTGTGTTAATGAGTGTCAGGGACACCTGGCGCCTCCCTTATCTGCTCTCTACCTGGGTGGCCTTTTCCCTAAAAGAAAAACTTTACGAAGATCAGAGGAGAGGAGAAGACTTTTTCTTTTTTTAAATTTATCTCCCTGGTAGTAAAATCGAGGTGAATCAGGAGACATTTACTGAATAAAATCTGAGGGTCTCCTGTCTGGTGCTCTTTGAAGACCAAAGGGTCTCCTGTTTGGTGCTGTGCACATCCTGGTTTAAGACTCAGAACGTTCCTGGGGAGGAGGCCGGACATGTGCCTTCTCCTCTCCATAGGAAGACATGGAGGCTGAGAGGTGGAGTGATCGCCCCTTAGGTCCCATCGTGGCCGAGAAAGGACGCCGGCCGTGTTAACAGCTAGTGGTTGCCACTATTGTCTTCATCCTGTGCCAGGGTCTCGCTTTAGATGCCTTCGTGCTCTCATGTACCACACAACAACCCTATCCTGTGAATGTAGCTTTAATTATTATCTCATTTTACATGTGAAGAGACTGAGACTCGTAGGTCGCACCTGGGGGTGGTGGAGGTGGGATTCAAACCCAGGCCTGCCTTACTCCAGAGTCCTGCCCTTAACTGCCAAGGGGCATCCCTTGCAGCTGTCTAAGCAGCGCCCCTTTTGCTGTATCTCGTATGCTTTCACTTAAACATTTGTGGGATTGAAATCTAGCCTATATGGGGCCATGATGGTGCCGAAGTGACTGAGGACCCCAGTGGTTCCTCTGAGAAACCTTCAGCAAAACCTGTGCACATCAAGTAGCTTGCTTGCTCCTCCGGAGCCTCAGAGCCCAACCCAGACCAACTGAATCAATCCCAGGTGTATCCAGTGCACGAGGAGTTTGAAGTGTTGGCTTAGCCCATGCCCCAGCTGGTTCCCCCAGCTGGCATTGAGGCCTTCAGGAGATCCAAAAAAAAGCTGGGTATTGGAATCACTGTGCAGGGCCTGGCTTATAGGAATTCAACAAATATTTGCTGTGTGAATGAAGGAGTTGGCAGGCTCCCCTGCTCCAGCAGAAAGAGCAGAAGCTAAAATGACAGAGATGGGGCTTCTACCCTGTGGTGGATGTGGACCAGGCTTAAAGTAAAACACCTCTTGTTTTCTGATTTATGGTCAATAAACTCCATGTTACATACTTTTTCCGAAAGTTGGAAAGTGAAAGAAAAAATGTAAATGGTCCACAATCGCGTTACTAGAAATAACCACTGTTGATATGTTGGCATGTATAATTTACGATTTCAATACTTTTTTTAAAATTTGTTTGTTTTTTGCGGTACGCGGGCCTCTCACTGTTGTGGGCTCTCCCGTTGCGGAGCACAGGCTCCGGACACGCAGGCCCAGTGGCCATGGCTCACGGGCCCAGCCGCTCCGCGGGATGTGGGATCTTCCCGGACCGGGGCACGAACCCGTGTCCCCTGCATCGGCAGGTGGACTCTCAACCACTGCGCCACCAGGGAAGCCCCTCAATACGTTTTTTGAAAAAAATGGAAAAATATGTAAGAAAAATTGTCCTTATTACTACTAGAGTTGGGTTTTTATTTATTTTTATTTTTTTATTTTTTATTTTTTTTGCGGTACGCGGGCCTCTCACTGCTGTGGCCTCTCCTGTTGAGGAGCACAGGCTCCGGACGCGCAAGCTCAGCGGCCATGGCTCACGGGCCCAGCCACTCCGCGGCATGTGGGATCTTCCCGGACCGGGGCACGAACCCGTGTCCCCAGCATCGGCAGGCGGACTCTCAACCACTGCGCCACCAGGGAAGCCCGGGTTTTTATTTTTAACACGTCTATATATGCACAAGTTTTAAAGAGTCATGGTTCTACGGGTAAAAATGTAAGTTTCCCCCACCATCGCTGGTTCTTGATTCCCCCCGCCCCCCCCAAATTGTAGATGTTATTCAGTGGCTTCCCATTCTGAAAGATGAGGCTTTAGCTCTCTTGGACCACCTCTTCCCCACCCCCATTATACATACACCTTTCCTGTCTTTGGGTTACATCACTAACCAGTGCTACCTTAGGATACAGGAAACACTGTTCACGGAGCCACTGAGTGGTCTGTGAGTGCTTTTCCTTTTCTGCCCAATTTCTTGTTTTCCCTGCAGTTTGTAATTCTATTTCCGTGTTTTAGTTCTCTAGATATTTAGACACTAACTTTACCTTAGTTGTTTGAATCCCCTCTCTGGAACCTGAGACACAGCAGGTACTCAGTCAGGGTCATCCTTCTGACCAATCCTCTCTGGGAGCTACTCACCTCCTCCCACCCAGCCTGCTCACCTGGGCACAGCTAATGGCCTGGGATCTCCTGCGTGTCACCCTGGAGATTCTCTTCCCCTCTCTCCTGGGTTGGACCCCCTCCTTCCCATGACCTGTGCCCTTCTCTGTCTTGACTCACTGCCGCTGGGGGAATACACAGCCTCTGGTAGTCTCCTGAGAAAGGATGCGTGTGTAAATCGAGATTTGCATCTTTCAAAATATCTTGATTCCACTGTTACACATAATTAATAGGTTGACTATGTAAAGAATGGTAGATTGGAAATTGTTTTCCCTCAGAATTTTGAAAGTATTCCTCTGTTATCTTCTAGCTCTTATACTTCTTTAAAAAAAATTCCAATTCTTGATCCCCACCCCCCCACCCTTTCTGGAAGCTTGTAGAATCTTCTTTCTCCCCAGAGATCTGTAACATAATGATGTGCCTTCATAGGAGGCACTAAGGACCTGGTGTGTTCTCTCAATCAGGAAAACTCATGGACGTTTAAGGAGATTTTTTTAAATTTGATTTTTTATCTTTCCATTTTCTTAGTTTTTTTTCTGAAATTCCTTTTATACTTTTTTTCCCCTACGCATGTATTTTCTTATAATTTTTCTCATGGATTTGTTAACTGCTGTGTTTACTTACCATGAACATTTTTCAGGGTCTTGGATTTCTTGCATTATTACAGTTTTCTGTCATATAGAAGTACTATATTTGATTTCCTCAGCTTTCTGTTTTAAAACTGACATGTTCTAGGTTTTACTAGTATAGCCAGTGGTGTAGCAATCTTCCCGTTTTTCCCTCTCTTTCCACACCTTTCCAGTGACTTTCTTTTCTTTTTTTTAATTAATTAATTTTATTTATGTATTTATTTTTGGCTGTGTTGGATCTTCGTTGCTGTGCACGGGCTTTCTCTAGCTGCAGCGAGCGGTTGCTACTCTTCATTGCGGTGCGTGGGCTTCTCATTGCGGTGGCTTCTCGTTGCAGAGCATGGGCTCTAGGCACGCAGGCTTCAGTAGTTGTGGCACATGGGCTCAGTAGTTGTGGCTCGCGGGCTCTAGAGTTCAGGCTCAGTAGTTGTGATGCACAGGTTAGCTGCTCCGCGGCATGTGGGATCTTCCCAGACCAGGGCTCAAACCCTTGTCCCCTGCATTGGCAGGCGGATTCTTAACCACTGTGCCACCAGGGAAACCCTCCAGTTGACTTTATTGAGGGAAAGTTCCTTAAAGTATATATTGATGTGTCAAAGGGTATACAAATTTACATATTCTGTTTTGATATATATCCTGAAGTTATCTTTCCCCAAAGCTGTATTAATTTAAACTGTCATCAGTAATGTGAGCCCATTAAACTAAAAATATTTTTTTACGTTAGAAGAACTTTTAAAATTAAAAATGCTAAGGATCACCCTAAATGGTATACTATGTTTTATTGACCCAAGATCGTTTTTTGTTCATCTTTTAATATCTGGGTCAGGATGCAGCTTACAATGGATGGTTTCTTGAACTTAGTGAAAAATTGTACCACTGCTTCTTTATCCCAGGATGGCGGCAGGGCGGTTTCAAACTATTACTCTTCCAGCCCTGAGATTAAGTTAGACCTGCCCCCAGAAGAATGCTACTTTCTGCCTTGAAAATACAAAATACTGAGACAAAGAATTGCTAAGAACCTGACTCCCTGCTTGAGCCTGGGGGAAGTAATAGAGAACAAAACACAATGTTTCCCCAAATCTGTTGTCAAAATCCCTTGCCCTGGCTTTCTCACAGGGGTGAGTGGTAATAGGTAAACCTGCTAAAATACTCTAGGCTGTGCCAATGTAGCATCGTGTAGAAACCAAATTGTAATGGTTTCCTTCCTTTTAAAGTTTTATAACAAGCTGGAAGCAATCTAGTACTTGACCTGTGACTCGTAGGACGCTGTGATCTCATAACAGTTATGAGTATATGAAGAATAAAAGTGATTTGTCAGAAGGTGAGTTAATCTCACCCTTCCTATTATTGGTGACTTCAAAATGAGTTATGTCATCCGTGTAATAATGTCAGATCGCCTTTCATTTACTTACTGTCATGAGCAAAGTTAGGGGAAGGACAAAATAGGGTTTCCCGAGAGCTGGAATCTAAATTATTCTATCCTGTTGAGTTCTTTTTAAAGAATAGTGAACATATTTTTTTCTGCTTCACAAAAACAATACCTAGTCTTGGTAGAAAAATTATAAAAATGCAGGTAAGAAAAAAAAAACACCCTTTAATTCTCACCCTCACGGTGGTTACTATCAGGCATGGTACCAACCCATGTCTGGGAGGGGGGAGGCTTTTCAAAAAGTTTTGGTTATTGTAATGCCTGAGGTTTCTATTGGTGTTTAGTGCCCTGGGGGCCAGGGAGGCTAATGTCCTAAAGTGCCTGGGGCAGTACCCAACCATGAAGAATTGCTTTGCCAGCTGCCAACAGCACCACCGTTGAGGAACTCTGGGTGAACCACTGTTTACCCCTTGGAGTAAGCCATTCTAGAGTTTCTTAAGTGGTTGTATGTTACTTATCTTTATTTTTTTTTAAATGTAGTCACTTGTAAACTACTCCTTGTTTACTGCTGTGACCATCTGTGCTGGACATCTTCCATTTGTCACTTGGATGCACTCTCCACCCGGCTCTCCACCCTGCAGGCTGACTTGCACGGATCGTGTCCAGGGTCCCCTCTGATGTCCCACTGGATTCCGATGTCCTCCGGGCACCCGCAGGAGGCTGTAAGGTGGGAGGGGAGCAGGTTCCTGGGATTCCTCCCTGCTGGGGCTCAGCAGCCTGGCTGTGTCCCTCCGTGCTGGGCGGGCCGTCTGGCAGCCCTCTGCACTCGGCTGTTTTCCCTGGCTCTGATGACTGGTCACTCCCAGCCGCTTCCTCTTGCCAGGCACTGCGCTATGGCTTGTGGTCTTCTGCACCCTGCTTTCTAAATAAGACCTTTATTAAACTCTGCTCAGATTACCCAATCTAAATGTGCCAGTTTCTGGGGAGACCTGATAAGTTACCTTTCCCCATCAGTGATTAATTTCTTCTGGCATTCTTTTTTTTTTTTTTTAATTTATTTATTTTTGGCTGATTGGGTCTTTGTTGCTGCACCGCAGACTTTCTTCTAGTTGCGGCGAGTGGGGGCTGCTCTTCATTGCGGTGCACGGGCTTCTCTTGTTGTGGAACATGGGTTGTAGGCGCGCAGGCTTCAGTAGTTGTGGCGCACGGACTTAGTTTCTCTGCGGCATGTGGGATCTTCCTGGACCAGGGCTCAAACCTGTGTCCCCTGCATTGGCAGGTGAATTCTTAACCACTGCGCCACCAGGGAAGCTCTCTTCTAGCATTCTTAAAGACCACCTAGTATTCCATAAATATCCAGGTTCCTGCTGCTCAGTTTAGGTTTCTTTCTTTTCTGTGACAGTGTTGTAACAAACATTCTTTAAGCTACATCTTTCTGGGTGGTCTTTAATATTTTCTACAGATGAGTACTTAGAATTGAGTAACAGGGTATATGAATCTTCTTTAAAGTCAAATTTATAGAGGTATACAGTAACATTTACCTTTTTTAGTGTAGAGTTCTATGAGTTTGGGCATAGCCGTGTTTAAAAAGCAGCTTTTTATTTTTCTTTTTTTTGACGATGTTGGGGGTAGGAGTTAATTAATTAATTAATTAATTAATTATTGCTGTGTTGGGTCTTCGTTTCTGTGCGAGGGCTTTCTGTAGTTGTGGCAGGCAGGGGCCACTCTTCATCGCCATGCGCGGGCCTCTCACTATCGCGGCCTCTCTTGTTTCGGAGCACAGGCTCCAGACGCGCAGGCTCAGTAGTTGTGGCTCACGGGCCTTGTGGCTCACGGGCCTAGTTGCTCCGCGGCATGTGGGATCCTCCCAGACCAGGGCTCGAACCCGTGTCCCCTGCATTAGCAGGCAGATTCTCAACCACTGCGCCACCAGGGAAGCCCTAAAAAGCAGCTTTATTGAGATATCATTCACGAAAAGTTGATCTTTTAAAAGTGTACAGTTTAGGGATTTTTAGGATATTCACATTTGTACAGCTTTCACTTCTGATTTTAGAACATTTCTGTCACTGCAAAAAGAAACCTCTACCTGTTAGCAGTCACTCCTTGGTCTCCCCTGGCCTCAGCCCTTGGTGACCACTAATCTACTTTCTACCTCTATGGATTTGTCTATCCTGGTCATTTCTTTATAAATGGAATCCTACAATATGTGGCCCTTTCTGTCTGGCTTCTTTTACTTAGCATAATGTTTTCAAGGGTCATCCAGGCTGTAGTATGTCTCGGTACTTCATTCCTTTAGTTGCCAAATAATATTTCATTGTATTATATATATATAACATTTTGTTTATTCATTTGTCAGTTGATGGACATTTGGGTTGTTTCCACATTTTGACTATTACGAATATGCTACTGTGAACCTTCACGTATAAGTTTTTCTGTGGACATAGTTTTCAGTTCTCTTGGGCATTTACCTAGGAAGGGATGGCTGGATCATATGGTAACTCTTTGTTTAATATTTCGAGGCACTGCTAGACTGCTTCCAAAGTGGCTGCACTGATTTACAATCCCAACAGCAATATGAGTGTTCCAGTTTCTCCACATCCTCACCAAGATTTAGTTTCTTTTTGATTCTAATCATCCTACAAGGTATGAAGTGGTATCTCATAGTGGTTTTGGTTTGTATTCCCAAATACAAGCCCTTGAATTTTAGTATCACGTTGCCAATTTCTGCAAAAAGGGCGGCTGGGATTTTTTTTTAACAAATTTTTCTTTTTTTATATATATAAATTTATTTTATTTATTTATTTTTGGCTGCATTGGGTCTTTGTTGCTGTGCGCGGGCTTTCTCTAGTTGTGGTGAGTGAGGGCTACTCTTTGTTGAGGTGCGTAGGCTTCTTATTGCGGTGGCTTCTCTTTTTGCGGCGCGTGGACTCTAGGCGTGCGGGCTTCAGTAGTTGTGGCACACAGGCTCAGTAGTTGTGGCTTGCAGGCTTTAGAGCACAGGCTCAGTAGTTGTGGCACACGGGCTTAGTTGCTCCGTGGCATGTGGGATCATCCCGGACCAGGGCTCAAACCCGTGTCCCCTGCATTGGCAGGCAGATTCTTAACCACTGCGCCACCAGGGAAGCCCTGGCAGCTGGGATTTTAATACAGATTGTGTTCAACCTGTAGATCAATTTGAGGAGTATTGCCGCCTTAAAAAAATTGTTTTCCGATTCATGAACATGGGATGTCTTTCCATTTATTTAGATCTTCTCTAATTTCTTTACCAATGTTTTATAGTCTTCTGCATACATGTCTTGCATTTCTTTTGTTAAATTTATTCCTAAGTATTTTATTCTTTTTGATGCTATTGAAGATGGAATTATTTTCTTAATTTCATTTTCAAATTGTTCATTGCTAGATCATAGAAATCCAACTGAGTTCTGTATCCTTGACCTTGTATCCTACAACTTTGCTGACCTCATTTATTAGTTCTAATAGTTTTGTGTGTGTTTGTGTGTGTGTAGGGGGTGGGGTGGGGTTGGCCTATGTGTGTTTAAGGCTTTTGTTATTACTGCCAAGTTGTACAGAAAGGTTTAAACTGATTTGCATTCCCTCTAGTGGTGTTTCAGTGTTTGACAGGGTTTGTTTCTGCAAATGCTCAAACTTTTAATATTTGCCCGTTTTCTTGGGGTGGGAGATGTTCAGATTCATAAAAACTGACTTGGCATAAACACCCACCAGGCAGACCATCAGCTAATATTCAGGGGAGCCCTGCACATGTGTAAAAAAGCAAACTTTAAAAAAAAATTTTATTGGAGTAGAGTTGATTTACAATGTTGTGTTAATTTCCGGTGTACAACCAAGTGAATCAGTTATACATATCTCCACTCTTTTTTAGATTCTTTTCCCATATAAGTCATTAGAGAGTATTGAGTAGAGTTGGCTGTGCTACACAGTAGGTCCTTATTAGTTACCTATTTTATATATAGTAGTGCATATATGTCAATCCTAAACTCCCAATTTATACCCCACCCCAACCATAAGTTTGTTTTCTACATCTGTGACTCTATTTCTGTTTTGTAAATAAGTTCATTTGTACTATTTTTTTAGATTCCACATATAAGTGATATCATATATTTGTCTTTGTCTGATTTCACACAGAAAGCAAATGGTTTTTGTTTGTGTTCCTGTGATTATTAAAATTGAACATTTTAAATATGCTTATTAGCCATTTATTTTTTCTTTTAGTAACTACCTGTTGTTTTTTTTTTCCTTCACCCATTTAAAAAAATAGGGCTTTTTTTTTTTTTTTTGGCCGGCTGCATGGCTTCTGGGATCTTAGTTTCCTGACCAGGGATTGAACCCAGCCCCTTGGCAGTGAAAGCCTGGAGTCCTAACTACTGGACCACCAGGGAAATCCCGGGGCTCTTTCTTTCTTTAAAAAATGTTTTTAGAGGGCTTCTCTGGTGGCACAGTTGTTGGGAGTCCGCCTGCCGATGCAGGGGACACGAGTTCGTGCCCCGGTCTGGGAGGATCCCACATGCCGCGGAGCGGCTGGGCCCGTGAGCCATGGCCGCTGAGCCTGCGCTTCCGGAGCCTGTGCTCCGCAACGGGAGAGGCCACAACAGTGAGAGGTCCGCGTACCGCAAAAAAAAAAAATGTTTTAGAGATATAAAAGGGAGCAAAGACGTTAATGAAAATTACTTCCAGGAGGGAAATAAGATTGGTTTGGGGGATGTGTTTGAATAGGGAGTTTTGCTTTTTAACTCCTTATCTTTTGTATGGTTTAAATTTTTTATAGTGAATATATTTATACATTAATGTAATTAGAGAAGCTTAAAGCAGTGTGTTCGTTGTACAAATAAATTTAAAATCATGTATCTATAGAGTGAAAACTGAATGTCTCTGGTCTCCGCTAACCTACCTCCTTCACTCCACATTTCTTTCTTTTTCTTTTTTTTCGCTGCGCCCTGCGGCGTGCAGGATCTTAGTTCCCTGACCAGGGATAGAATCCGGGCCCCCTGCAGTGGAAGCACCGAGTCCTAACCACTGGACTGCCAGGGAAGTCCCTACCATTCACATTTTTGTGTACATTTGTTCTGTACACTTGCAAATACACATGTAGTATAAAACAAATACACACGAATGAGTGTATTACATATTCTGCAATTTATTTTTCATTTAATAATATCTTGATATTTTTCCATATCGATTTTTGTTGATTTATGTTTCCTGTGTGTTATGAGTATTAATTTTCTTTAGTCATTTGTTATTAGTATCATTCATGACATTTTTCCTCAAAATAAGTTTCTAATTTGCATGAAATCTAGAGTGTTACCTTTATTTAGCCTTGCGGGGTTTAGTTTGCTTAAACACGGCTTCCTTATCCCCAGGATTATACAAATATTTGAAGAAAATATAGTTTCTTTAAATGCTAAAAATATTTACCAGTGGGAGTTCTCTGGTGCTCCAGTGGTTAGGATTCAGTGCTTTCACTGCCATGGCCTGGGTTCAATCCCTGGTTGGGGAACTGAGATCCCGCACGCCGCACAGGGTGTATTGATAAATACAAATTATACAATAAATACATAAATTAAAAAAATACTTTTTTAAAAAAGTTTCCATCTAATGCTTTAAGTTCTTTCTGTGTGGATAAGAATGTAATCTCACTGTTTTCCCCCAAATGCATAGCTAGTTGTCTCACCATTAATCATATTATATTCCCACATACGTGAAACTATTTCTTGACCCTGTTCTATTTCTGAGTCATTCCAAATTGACTATAGCTTTATCATGCATTTTAATATTCAGTAGGGTAAATCATACAAATTTTTCTCTTTCTTGCTGTGCTTGTATACTTACACTAACACTTAGAGGTGTTTTTTTTTTTAAACATCTTTATTGGGGTATAATTGCTTTACAATGGTGTGTTAGTTTCTGCTTTATAACAAAGTGAATCAGTTATACATATACATATGTTCCCATATCTCTTCCCTCTCGCGTCTCCCTCCCTCCCACCCAGAGGTGATTTTTAAAATCAGTGTTCCTTACATTCCACTACAACTTTGATTGAGATTGCATTAAATTTATAAATTAATTTGAAGAGATGTCCTTATAATATTGACTCTTATCACCTAGGGATATTGTATCTCTCTATTTATTTAAGGTCATTTTATGCTCTTGAAGTCATAAGTTTTTTCCAGATGAGTTGTATGTACTTCTTACTATATTTGATAAATAGGATTTATAAAAAATGAATTGGATTTGGCAATTTCTGACTATTTGTGGTTTGTAAGAAAGCTGTTGATTATCTTGTTTTACTCTTGTGTGTAGCCATTTTGTTTGAGTAATTAGTTCTAATAGTTTTATTATTTAATAAGTAAATTATAGTAATATCTGTGAAACAATGATGATCTTCTTTTCCTTTTTATATTTATACTTTTTTTTTTCATTATTACATAGGTTAGGACTGCCGGTGTAATGTTGAATGATTGGGATGAGATGGGTATCCTTGGTGGACTCATAACTTTAATTGTGGTGTTTCTAATGCTTTAATGATAATACAGGTTTTACTGTAGGTTCTGGTAGATATTCTTTATTGAATTAAGGAAGGTAGGTTTAACGGTGTAACTAGTTTAATCAGGAATGGTTGTTGAATTGGGGAGATAGGATTTGGCTGGGGGGGTGCCTTTTTATTAGGTGATCATATAGGTTTTTGTTTTTTTCTATTTGCTAATGGAGTGAGTTGTATTAGGAGATCTAATGTTGAATCATTCTTGTACTCCTAGGATAATCTCTATTTAGTTATAAGGTATTCTTTTAATAAACTAGTGGATTTTAAGACTTTTTTTTAACTCTTGGGTTTGATTTGTTAGTATCATATCTGAGGGTTTTGTGTCTATGTTCATATGTAAGACCAGCCTTGTAGATCACTTTGCTGTGTTCTATTTTGTCTGATTTTAATACTGCCACTCACCCCAGCTTTTTTTGGCTAGCATTTATCTGATGTGTTCTTGTCCTTTTTTAATTGAAGTGAGATTCACATAACATACCTCAGAGATATTGTGGTTTCAGACCACCACAATAAAGCAAATATCAAAGCTACTCACATGAATTCTTGGGTTTCCAAGTGCATATAAAAGTTATGTTTACATTATACTGTATGCTATTATGTGTATAACAACATTACATCTCAAAAAACAAATGTACATACCTGAACTAAAAATACCTTGTTGCTAAAAAATGCTACCCATCACCTGAGCCTTCAGTGAGTCCTAATCTTTTCGCTGGTGGAGGGTCTTGCCTGGATGTTGATGCTGCTGACTGATCAGGGCAGTGGCTGCTGAAGGTTGGGGAGGCTGCGGCAGTTTCCTAAAACAAGACAGCAGTGAAGTCTGCCACCCAAATTGACTCTTCCTTTCATGAATGATTTCTCTATAGCATGCAGTGCTGTTTGATAGCATTTGACCCACAGTAGAACTTCTTTCAAAATTGGAGTCAATCCTCACAAACACCGCCACTGCTTTATCAACTAAGTTTATGTAATATTCTAAATCCTCTGTTGTCATTTCAGCAGTCGATTAAGTTCACCATCTTACATGGACCAGGTTCATGGCGCCCCAAAGCAATTAAAATAGTATCATCAGAGATCACTGATCACAGATGACCATAACAAATGTAGTAATAATGAAAAAGATTGGGACTTCCCTGGTGGTGCAGTGGTTAAGAATATGCCTGCCAATGCAGGGGACACGGGTTCGAACCCTGGTCTGGGAAGATCCCACATGCCATGGAGCAACTAAGCCCGTGTGCCACAACTACTGAGCCTGCGCTCTAGAGCCTGCGAGCCACAACTACTGAGCCCACATGCTGCAACTACTGAAGCCTGCGTACCTACAGCCCATGCTCCACAACAAGAGAAGCCACCACAATGAGAAGTCCGCGCACTGCAATGAAGAGTATCCCCTGTTCGCCACAACTAGAAAAAAGCCCTCGCGCAGCAACAAAGATCCAATGCAGCCAAAAAAATAAAATTAATTAATTAATTAAAAAAAAAACCCAGAAAATACCCTACTTAACATAATGAAAAAGTTTGAAACATTGTGAGAATTAACAAATGTGACAGACACAAAGTGAGCAAATGCTATTAGAAAAATGGTGCCAATAAGACTTTTTTGATGCAGGGTTGCCCCAAGCCTTCAATTTGTAAAAAACACAATATCATTGAAGTGCATTAAATCAAAGTGCAATGAAATGAGGTATGTCTATAAAATTAACTATTTTAAAATGAACAATTGAATGGCATTTAGTACATTCACAATGTTGTGTGATCACTTCTTTCTAGTTCTGGAACATTTTTATCTCCTCAAAGGAAACCCTACCTTTAATTTTCTTCCTTTTTGTCATCTGGTTATATCTTCTGTATTGATCATATAACTAGATTTTAGTTCTATACTGAGTCTGAGAATTTGTCTTTCGATGTGGAAATTTTTAACACATATTTATTGTGATAACTTATTTAGAATTTTTGATTTTCCTTATTTTTTCCTCTAGTGATTGAAAGTTATAAATTCCATTTCTATTTTGTTTGGAGTTACTTTTAAAAATCTACCCAAAATATTTATACATATTTTTCTAACTACCCAGAGAATTAAGATGTGTAACCACATTCCATTCAAGAGATAACACTTAACCTATTCCTCACCATGCACTTTGTGTTAGACAATTTTTTGTTTTTTTAATAACCTTTATTGAGATATAATTCGTATACCATACAGTTTACCCACTTAAAGTGTACAACTCAGTGGCTTTTGGAATATTCACAGAGTTGTGCAACCATCACCATAATCAATTTTAGAATATTTTCATTGTCCCAGAAAGAAACCCCATACCCATTAGCAGTCATTCTCCATTTCCCCACAACTCTCCCTATGCTATCACTAATTCTGCATTCTGTCTCTATAAAATTTGCCTATTTTGGACATCTCATATAAATGGAATCCCACAATATGTGATCTTTTGTGACTCTCTTCTTTCACTTAGCCTAATATTTTCAAGGTTCATCCATGTTGAAGCATGAATCAGTACTTCATTTCTTTTTATTGCCAAATATTATTTCATTGTATGGCTACATTTTATCTATCCATTCATGAGTTCATGGACATTTGGGTTGTTTTCACCTTTTAGCTATTGGTAATGCTGTTAAGAACATTTATGTACAAGTTTTTATGTAGACATATATTTTCGTTTCTCTTGGATGTATTCCTAGGAGTGGAATTGCTGGATTGTGTGATAACTTTATATTTAACTGTACGAGGAACTACCAGACTGGTTTCCAAAGTGAATGCATCATTTTACAATCCCTGGGCTACTTTTTTAAAAAATGATTTCTTAGGAATAATTACGTGCCAGTTGTCTGAAGCTTTCCACCCATATTACCAAACAACTATTTTGACGACTACAGGTTTAATTTTTTTCATGCCGTTTTTTGTGTTATTTGCTTTCTTGGTTTATTTTTCACTTTTGAAGTACCTCCTTGAGTAATTCTTTTAGCAAGGGTTTGAAGGTGTTGAATTTTTTGAATCCTTGCACATTTAATAACATCTTTCTTTTACCTTTATACTTGAATAATTTGGTTGGTATAAAATTGTAGGTCTTAAAATTTCTTTTCATTAATTCTTTGAAGATGTTGCTTCATTGTCTTCTAGCATCCAGTGGTGTTAATAAGAGACCTGATGGTCTGGTAGTCCCTGGACAGGCCTGTAAGGTTCAGTCCCCCCCCCACCCCCCTTGGTCTCATGATTGCCATTCCCACAGATTTAGTTGCAGTACAACCTTACATGAATGATGCCTTGCACATTAAATTACCTATGAGAATGTAGAAAGCTGGTGTTGATGGTGTAGCAAGAAATTGTAGGTGGAATGTGGTTACTGTATCAGGGTGAAATGGCTCATGAAAGGCAGTTTTGCAACCATATGAGGTAATTATACTGGAGCATCAGGTTGATGTGGTTGGGAGTAAAAGATTGTTAAGCTTCCACCTGGAGTTTCCTGAGTCCTGGTGGGATCTGTGCCTGGGCAGGCTGAACGCCCTCATTCCAGCCTGGGAGAAATCAGGAAGACCTTGAAACCCCTCTCTCAGGACAGCTCTAGCCAGATGTTCCCGGCTGAGAACATGTCCTTTGCATCAGTTGCAGTAAACTGTGAGCTTTATAGTATTTAAGTCAAAGGCTTGTTTTACTAGGCTTCAAACCCACTCTTCTGGGGGAATTAGGTTCTCACTTCCTTTTTTTTTTTTTTTAATTTCCTTTTAAGTAACCAAATTAAAGAAAAAATCTCCCTGAATGCTTTTGGAATTTTCTCCCCTTCCTTAGAAATCATATGCTTTACCACTATGAATCCAGAAGGGCATTTTAAAATTCATCTTTCCCAGTACTCGTTGGGCCCTTTATAACTAATATTCAAATCTGTCTTCAGTGCAGGGAAATTCCTTGTATTTCCTGCATCTTTTTTTTTTCTGTTTTTTCTTTCAAAAAATAATCTTCATTCAAAAGAAGTTCCAGAAGAGATTAAACTGTCTTCAGTATCTCCTAACTTTTCTTTTATACTTTCCGTTTCTTTGTTCTTTTGCAGAATTCCAGGACAATAACACTTCCAGCCCAAATTCAGGTGGTTTTCAGTTGAGTATGTTCTGCTCTTCAGCCCAACTGCTGAATTTTTATTTTGGCTTTGATAGTTTTTTTTTTTTTTTTCCGGTACGCGGGCTTCTTACTGTTGTGGCCTCCCCCGTTGCGGATCACAGGCTCCGGACGCACAGGTTCAGCGGCCATGGCTCATGGGCCCAGCCACTCCGCGGCATGTGGGATCTTCCCGGACCGGGGCACGAACCCGTGTCCCCTGCATCGGCAGGCGGACTCTCAACCACTGCGCCACCAGGGAAGCCTGGCTTTGATAGTTTTAATTCCCAACATTTTGTCATTCTTTTACTTTGTAGTCTGATTGCTTTTTTACTGAACCACTTTAAGACTCGGGTATACAGTTGACCCTTGAACAACACAGGTTTGAATTGCCTGGTTCCATTTACAGGTGGGTTATTTTCAATAGCAAATACTGCAGTATCACATGATCCGAGGTTGGCTGACTATAAGTTATACTCGGATTTTCAACCGCAGAGGTTCAGAGGTGGTCCTAACCCCTGGGTTGTTCAGAGGTCAATCGTATTTAAGCTTCTCTTAGTTTACAAAGGGACCACTTCTGCTTGTTGAGTCTGTTGCTTCTATACGGCTGTTTTCCTCAGTCATTTGGTGATTCATGATTGTCGATTTGTAATTGTAGATGAGATGGTTGGAGACTGTTTGCTCAGCTTAAGTGAGAATCCCTGTGCCCCCAGCAGCGAATGCAGGTTTTCACCACATGACCTGCATCTAGTGTCTTTTTCTCAGAGGAAAGGAATTATTAATGGGGTAGAAGGGGCACTGGGGGCAGTGTGGCTGCTCGGGCTTTGTTATGAGGTGTCCACATAGCTTCTTGAAGCATCTGGAAGTCTTGAAGCTTTATCTTGGAGACTGTTTCCAGAAGTAACTGCTAGAGGGGATGTGGAGAGAATGACTGACAGCTCTCTAAGTATTTAAATTTAGTCCTTATCAGATTACCCTTGGCTCATTCCTTTTCCCACTTCTGCTGTTACCTTTAATCTTTGAATTTTTCTGAGCGTCTGCTTGGAAATTTCCCTTTTTGATGGTCCTCTGTTTTCCTCTCCAGGGCTGAAGACTGGAAAGCCCATTGCTTACCCTTAGTTTGTTCCCACATGCCTCCCAGGAATCCCTCATGGCTACAGATTGCTGCTGTTGCTCTTTGCAGCTTCTCAGCACTACTGTGTATTTTAAAATTATTTGCATGTGTGTGGTGTTTTTTGTTTTTGGTCATTTCAGTGGAATTTGGGAAGGATGGAGAGATAAACATACAGGTCTGGTCAGCTGCCTTGAGAGAGAAGTTCTGCTATTTTGTTGTTCATATAAAGGCATTTTTTATGTATATAGAGTATTGACCTCTTTTCTGTGTTGCAGACATTTTTTCTAGCTTTTCATGCCTTGACTTTATTTACACAATGTAAAGCTTATCTTTAAATTTATCCGTCATGTTTTTTCCTCATGTCTGGTTCATTAGAAAATTCTACTTCTCTAACAAAACTAAATATAATTAATTATACATTAATTTTTAACCTGTGTTTTTCTTATAGTACTTTTTAATGTTTAACCTTAATTATTTTAGCTGAAGGTAGAAAGTTGGGCTCTAACTTTGCTGTTAGATATTTTCTCGGTCGTCCCAATATGATATAATGATAATCTATAAATCTATTTTTCATTCAGTCATCTGGGTTGCTCTCTTTTTTCATTTATTTGGTTCTTGTATCGACTTGGGCTCAATTCTGTACTTTCTAGTCTATTTCCAGTCTTTGTTCCCAAGTTTTAAAATCTGTCATTCTAGGATACATTTTACCATCTGATAACGTAAATCACCCCAGCCATAAGTTTTAGAATTTTTTAAAGAGTCATTCACTGCTGTGTCCCCTCTCCTCTGTCAAATTATCTTGGCTTTTGATTGGGCTATTATGTAATACATAGATTAATTTTTGGAAAAGGGATTTATACTACTTTATAGTTCCTAAGAAGAAGACTCCTCAGCTGTTCCCTTGTCTTCTGTTACATCTTCTTATTGATTCTTAAGCTCCTCAAGGTCTTTTCCAGTCTATAATGCTGTGAGTTTTACAGTGTAAATTAATAATGCTTATCTTATTTATTCAGTCATCAAATATGTGTTGAATAGTTATTGTGTTCCAGAAGCTTTGTCTAGCATTTAAAATATAGTGGTATAGCACCTTTTTTTTTTTTTTTTTTTTTTGCGTTTCGCGGACCTCTCACTGTTGTGGCCTCTCCCGTCGCGGAGCACAGGCTCTGGACGCGCAGACTCAGTGGCCATGGCTCACGGGTCCAGCCGCTCCGCGGCATGTGGGATCTTCCCGGACCGGGGCACGAACCCGTGTCCCCTGTATCGGCAGGCGGACTCTCAACCACTGCACCACCAGGGAAGCCCGCACCTTTCTATTTTTATTTAAAGGAATGATCAATGATAGGATGTAAGACATGAAAAGAAAAATATGCTTAGGATGATATCGAAGGGTAGTTTTTTAAAAATCCTCAAATTTTCAAATTTGAGCAGAAACTCAAGAGGCATTTATTCCTTGCTGGCCTTTGGTCTTTTATTCGTCTCAAGGACTTAAATCTGAAATTTAACACATGCAGAATACAATTTATTTCCTTTTTTTGCTAAGATTTATGGCTAGAGTTATTCCCAGGAAGGTAGTAGTACTTTTCCTTAGATGAGCATTTTACCATTCATTTTCATTTAAAAGTAAATGAATTTCCATGTTTATTATCTCACTTGATATGAAGCCAGCCCCAGGTTTTGGGGAATCCGTTCTTTCATTCCCATTTCTAGTTGAGCCATGATTTGAGGAAACAGTTCTCAAATTATATGTGAATGAGTCAACCACACCTTTGTGGGATGCAAGGTGAAACAGTTCCATTGGTTGCTTCTCCCTCTTCCATACCTACCCATGAGATTCATGGTAACCAGCCCAGTGGAATCTCCCTTCTGCGGGAACGTACTATATGCACTGTCTCGGTCAAGGTTCAGTTGCAGACGACAGCATCCACTTTAGCTAGTGGGAGCATCAGGAGACTTATTATAAATCACTAGATGGCTTCCAAGGTTTTTGATAGGGCTGGGGGAGCAGGCTCTAGGCTGAGCTTCCAGCAACACCTCCCAGTATAACACCACAGAACTGGCCTATCCTAGGAAGGCAAGGAAGCAGGATCTCCTCACTGCTGCTGGATCTTGGACCTCCATTGTGACACACGGCCCCACGTGCCCCCTGACTTATCTGTCAACACTCTGAAGCTAGGGATGGGACACTGGGGTTTCAGTTACGGCTGCCACCAAAAAACAAACGCTGCCTCGGCTGCGTCTGCCAGTGGGAATGCAGAAGCTGCTGAATCCTGTCTCCTGGCCCCACGATGTGGTCTTTGGCTTCTAAATCCTGCATGGGTGTGTCTGCCAGAGCTCCATCATGTGTGGGACCTGAGCTGCAGCGGTCTGGCTTTCCAGCATCTCGTGAGAGTAAGCAGCGCTGCGAGGGGAGGGGAGGGGAGTGGAGCTGAGTGGCTCCACGTGCAGTGCTTGCTACAGCCACCTTCACTGGATTCTACCAGGGTCACTGTGTTGGAGGTGGAAGACCTCCTGTGATTTATCACACTTCTAGAAGATTCTAAGGACTTGCCCTTTTTCCATTTAGATGTGCATTTTCTTTTCTTTTTTTTTCTTTTTTTGGACATGCGGCTTGCGGGATCTTTGTTCCCCGACCAGGGATTGAACCTGTCCGTTCTGCCAGAGAATTCCCTCTAGATGTGTGTTTGATTTCTAGCTCTGTGACCTTGCATGACCAACCTAAGATTTCTTAAACTTCCATTTATAATAATGAGAAGGGTGATGATGACTTCACAGGTTAGCAGATGAAGTGAGCTAAAATATACGTAAGCCCTGTCTCAGATGGAAATATTAGTTTATTTCTTGGGTAAATGTAGGTTCATTTCTTCCCTCAGTAGGTCCAGACTCTGTAGATTAATCCTCCTTGAACAGGGCTGCGTTTAGAATGAGTGGCCGAATCTTAGTTTCTTGTGAGTTCTCATGCACCCAGCAATGAGCATGAATATAGAATTTAGCCTCTGTGGTGTGTAGTGGGGTTAGGGTTAGGATTAGAATTTTAACTAAAGAAAGCTTAAAAGTTACATTGAGAACCACAAAGACCTGCTTATTTTAACTTTCAACACAATTAGTTCATTTAGACTGTGAAAGATTAGTAGAGTGATCTAGCCACAATTATGAGTGATGCCAGGTTTGTAGGTGCAGTGGAAAGATTTCATCTATTTGTGTTCCTGTGTAGACTTTACTCAGAGAAGGTCTAAAAAGCCACGGGGCGGGTCTGTTTTCCAAAAGTCTGAGTTTAATGCGGTGTTTTGGAAAACATGCAAGGCATTGACCTTGCTTCTTCTCTTGCCTCCCCCTTTTCCTTCATCTATCCCACATCTAATTATCAGAAGTGCCACTTTCTGGGGGAAAAATAATTCAGAGGAGAAAGACATGTTTATCGTTGATTTATAACCTGCCTTGTTTCCAGAAAGGACTTGAGGCAGGACAAAAATCTTTGAATTGAGGTTTTTAAAGGATGCAACAAGAAATCTATATCAGTCATGGATTGGTAGGCATCAAAGATCACTTTAGAAAAAGAAACACTTTATCTGAAGCACTAAACTTTGAACAGACTCTAAGGGACATTCTTGAATAAGACTTTTGGAGGCACAAAGCCACTGTGTTGCCCGACACCGTGTGCGGCCGTCGAGGGGAGAAAGTATGGAAGATTTGTCAGCCAATCTTCCTTCAGCTTTAGGTTTACTTTAGGGAGAACAAAGTCTGTGTGCTTTGAGGCCCTGCCTTTCTTCGGATTTCACAGGCCCAGAAGTTTCTTTAGAGATGGATGTTTGAGGAGATCTAAAGTAGCTGTATTTAATATTCTCCTAGCTTATAGTTTGGAAGTCATGGCTAAGGTTCCTTTAACTGTGACATGAATCTTGAGCGGTTTTCCTTTTCATTCACATTTCAAATCATGAGCTGATGTTCACACTGCCCTGGGAGGCAAATGTTGGATTTTTTAACTTCCCTTTATGTGATTAGGTTGATTTAGCGACAGGTGCAAGACCAGAGCTCAGGTTAACTAGGCCACTCGTTAAGATCAGGCTGGCTTAAATGCCAGCTGTGGAACGAAGCTCGGGTGGGAGTTGGCGCTCGCATTTCCCAGCTCCCAAGGCACTTAAAAAAGGTGGAGCCACAGTCTTTTCATGGCTGACATATAATTGAGAAGTGGGGAGGTGTGTCCTCTGCAGACTTTATCATGCCCCCAGAACTAAGATTCCTTCAAACTTTTTTGTGTGAAATAACATACATCACTAAACCCATATATAATTTAAAGAATAATAAAACAAGTAATCATATGCTATCCACTCAGTGTAAGAAATAGAACATGACCTTATCGTAGAGGCTCCTGGTGTGCCCTGCCCACTTCCCCAGAGGTAACCCACCGTCCTGGCTTTGTATTCTGTAAAGTTCATGGTCCGGCCATTCTTTAGCCTTGACTTATTTTGACCGTTAACAGAATATAGTATCACGTGATATTTTCTTCTACGACTTGCTACTTTCATTCATCACTCAGCATCTTCCACGTTGCTACATGTGTATTCACTCGCTTTCCAAGTTGTAGTCCATTATATCAATGTACTGTCATCTGCCTCTTCTGTGTTGGTGGCCGCCTGGACTGCCATGTTTTAGACGGATTAAATTCTCTTTTTTGTGTTTCTCTTTTTTTTTTTCCTTTCTCCTGTTTGTTTGGAAGTTATGCTGTGTCTGTTAGTTAGGTAGATTCTCTACCTATTGCAACAAGCAGGCTTAGTCTGTCATCCAGGTTAAAATGAATCCGTATTTTCCCCTTTTTCTTACACAGAAACAGAGACCTTGGAACTCTAACTCAGATGACGTCCCTCACAATTTAAAATATGGTTTAGCCATTTAGTTCTGTCCTCTTTTCTACCTACAAGATAGGCATGACACTTGTTGTATGTAATCAACAATTTAGTTTTATCCACAGCCCACGTGGTTGCCTGACATCTTTGCTCACTGTTCCTTCTTCCATCTCAGACCTCCCATCTGTTTTTGTTTTTCTGAAAATCTTTTTCTTCCTCATTCTTGAAAGATTATTAGGCCAAATTCCAAACTGACGGTCATTTTTGTCTCAGTCCATTGAAGGTATTGTTATTTTGTCTTACTGGTTTCCATGGTTGCTGTCAGAGTTGGCAGTCAAAGCGTAATTCATCATTCCTTTTTTTTTTAAAATGAATTTATTTATTTATTTATTTTTGGCTGCGTTGGGTCTTCGTTGCTGCATGTGGGCTTTTCTCTAGCTGCGGCGAGCAGGGGCTACTCTTTGTTGTGGTGCGCAAGCTTCTCATTGCGGTGGCTTCTTTTGTTGCGGAGCACGGGATCTAGGCATGCGGGCTTCAGTACTTGTGGCACGTGGCCTCAGTAGTTGTGGCTCGTGGGCTCTAGAGCATAGGCTCCGTAGCTGTGGCACACGCACTTAGTTGCTCCGTGGCATGTGGGATCTTCCCGGACCAGGGCTCGAACCCGTGTTCCCTGCATTGGCAGGCGGATTCTTAACCACTGCGCCACCAGGGAAGTCCCCATCATTCCTTTTTAACTGAACTGCTTTTGCTTTTAAACTTGTCTTTGTATGTACAGCAATCTCATTATAATAGGTCAAGCTGAGGATTTCTTTTTATATATCTTTGGGTTTAATTGGGATTCGTGAATCCAGTGATTGATCTTTCAACAATATTGGAAAACCCTCAGCCATTATCTCTTGAAATGTTGAAAGTATTACCTTTCTCATTTTATTTCATCTCCTTCTGAAACTCTAACTAAATATGTGTTAGATCCTCAGACTCTATCTGCCATGTCTTTTATTTATTTATTTATTTTTTCTGGCCACACTGCGAGGCTTGTGGGATTTCAGTTCCCTGACCAGGGATTGAACTCAGGCCCTCGGCGGTGAGAGTGCCGAGTCCTAACCCAGGACCACCAGGGAATTCCTTGCCATGTCTTTTAAATTAATAATTTCCAACTCTGTGTTCTGATATACATATGTATCAATGTTATTGCTGTATCTTCCATTTTAATAATTCTTTCTTTAGTTTAATTCATATACTCAAATTTTAATTTCAATTCTCTTACGTTTCTAGAAATTCTTTACCTTTTTCCTATCTACTATGCCTATCACAGTCTTCACAGACTCGGACCCAACCCAAAGGAGAGACTGCATATGGCTCTAAATTGAAAGGCAGATTTTCCCCCTCTACCATTGCCAAGGGTATTGGTGAAATGGCTCAGAACCTCAGTATCCCTGTAGATGGAGCCTAAAGGCCCCCTGCCAGTGTTCTCTTGGTCTCCTGCCTCCTCCCCCATCTCCCCTGCCCTTCGTTGTTGCCCGTCTCCCGTGTCCATAAGAAGCCCACCCGCCCAAGTGCTGGGTTTTGGGCACTGACCAGTGATGGGGGCTGGAGCTTGGCCAGTGCAAACTGACCTCTGCCTCCATTCTAGTGTTCTTGTGTCACCCTTCCTTCCTGGCTTAGTCGCCCTCCTCGACTCCAAATCCGTCTGCCTCTGTTATGCATCTTAATCCGGTGAGGGCGCCACAGAACAAGGGTTCTGCAGCAAGCTAGGAACCAGCTCCCCAGAGGGCAGATGGCACTATAAATAGGAACTACTTCTTCTATAACGTGATTGGTTTTGTTTTGTTCATTGTGCTCCTTGAGCAACAGTAATGCCCTGGTATTTCTCCTGTCGTTACATCGGCTCGCGAGGATGTCACGTGGTCTGCACCTGTCTGAGCACCTTGATGGGCGTCATCGCCTCTGGGCAGTGAGAGGAGTTGCCTCTGGTTAACCGTGGACCTTTGTGTGGGTGATTCCCCTGCATTCCTGGGCAGAAGGAGGGCTCAACTGAAGTTGCGTCACCAGGAGGTTACTTTTTAGAAGGATCACTTGGGGCCCTGACCGGCACCGATACCACTCAGTTGGTGGATGAGCAGTGGATGTCATACCTTCTAGGTCTTCTGCCACCTCCCACTCCTTCTCCAGGGAGCTGTCTGTCTGGGTGAACCTGTTCGGTGAGGCTCCCAGCCCTTCCATAAGAAACTGAGGGATGCCTTTCTCACCACCTATTTTTTTTGCACAAATGGGTGACATCTCCAGACACTGCTGTCAATCCCTGTCTCATGAGAAATTGTTTAATCTTGAAAAGAAGGGGGAAGGGAGAGAAAGAAAGGGAAGCATTCACCCTGGCAGAGGCCACTGGTATCCAGGGAGGCCCTGCATGGTGGGCTGCAGGCGGCCCTGCATGGTGGGCTGCTGCTGCTGCTCTGGGGCTTGGACAGCTGGTGCTCTGGAGGCGGAGTTGCCCTGAGGCCTGTACTGAGTGATAAGAGCTTGTACGAACTCTCTTGTGTGGCCCAAACATTCAGGACTCTGAATGTCTTGTCACTGTTGTCACCCTAAATTGTTATTTATTCTAATGACAAGTCTTTGTTTCAGAGAAGCCCATGGAACAGAAATGAGCCTGTATAGTGTTGAAAATCAGAATTCATTGCCAATATGTAAAAATCAGCTATTTTAAGAAAATTTAGATTTCCCAGGACTTCCCTGGTGATCCAGTGGTTAGGACTCTGCGCTTCCACTGCAGGGGGCATGGGTTTGATCCCTGGTCGGGGCACTAAGATCCCGCATGCCACACAGCAGCATGGCCAAAAAAAGAAAGAAAGAAAAAAGGAAAAGAAAATCTAGATTTCCCTGTTCTCTTGGAAAATTGGATCAAGGCACAACCTGGGGCCTACAGCCCCTCATGGCAGTCATCCTCTGGAACCAAAAGGTGGCTGGCCTCTAAGAGTACTGGTTAAATGCATGTTTGACTGTTGTGACAAAGACCAAGATACGGAGCTTAAACCAGGCAGGAATGTGTTATTCTTGCATTCAGCAGCCAAAAGGCTAGTTTCCCAGAGCAGATAGGACGGCTCCAAGGTGCCAGGGATCCAGCTGCTTCTGTCTTGTTTTCTCCCTGCCCTGAACAGTGGGTTCATCTGTGGTCCCAGATCCTACTTTGTTTCCCACCGTCACGTCTGCACCAGGCTCCAGTAGGAGGGCAAAGTGGAGGCTGCACCCCTTCAAGACCCAACCTGGAAGTTGCATGTGTCATTTCTTCTCTGTTGGCATGTCCTGTTGGTTTAGCCACATCTGGCTGCAGCTAAGGCTGGGGAAATGTGGTTTCTGTCTCTATGGCCGTGTGAATAACTAAAACCCATTTCTTCATAAAGAGAGAAGGTGAGAGTGGGTCCTGTTTTATGCTACTGCAGGCCCTGTGTTCACCTCGATGCAGCCCTCCACCCCATCCAGATTGCTCACAGCTGAGCCCAAGAGTCATAGCTGTTCATTGCCTTATACGTCATGGGTTTCACTCATTTTGTTACCTGCTTGGTCCCAGTAGACATTTGAGGTTGCTTGCTCAGCTGTACCCTGATCATATCTTTCAACACACCTTCAGGCTTTTATACTTCCGTTACCTCTGTTTAGAGTTCCCTTCCCTCCCTTTCAGGCCTGGCAAACTCCTTCTCAGGATAACTCAACCCCTTCTTCCTTTCCCAAGTTGAGTTCTCTCTGCTTTGTCCCATCCTAATACACAAACTGCTAATTCTACACGATACCTGTTACTTACCTTTATATCCTCGATGCCTGGCAAAGCACCTAGTGCATAACAGGGTAATGATCAGTACCATTTATTGAGTGTTTACTCAGAGAAAGACACTTCGTAGAACTTGTATAAACATTTTTAATGTACCACAATGAAATAGCATGTTAATCGTGGCCTTTCTAGTTGGAGATGATGGAAACTTGACCCAAACCGACTTGAACAACAGCAGAAAGGAGAAGTGCTTATTGGTTCATGTATCTGAGAAATGGAGGTATGGGTTTAGCTTCAGGTATGGCTGGACCTAGGAGCACAAATGATAGCAGAACTCAGTCTTTCTGCATCTCTTGGCCATGCTTTTCTCTGTGTAGAATTTGTTCTCAGGAAGGCTTTCTTTACATGATGACAAAGATGCCACCCACAGTTCAGTATTATTTTTATAGTTACGGATTCCAGGGAAAAAAAAAGAACATGAATCTTTTTCTTCATAGTGGTAACCAAGTGCTGGAGGAGGTCTCGCATTGGCCTACCTTAAGTCGTATGGCCATTCCTGGTCCAGTCAGTATGGACAAGGAGATAGAACACACTGGCCACACCTGGGTCATCTGTCTACTTCTGGTACCAGGAGATGGAGTCATCCCCTCTCAAATTACATTGCAGAAAAGGTAGCTCTCCAAGGAGAGAGAAAACAGGCAAAAGCATGAGCCCACTATATCTGGAACTACCCTTATCCCGTTTCACAGTTGAGGCTAAAAGAAGTTATGGGGATCTGAGATCACAACCAGGAAGTGGCAGAAGTGGGATTCAAACCAGGTCTTTCTGACTCCAAATGGTGGGTGTCTAGTTCACTGCACCCAACTGTTTGGAGAGTGAATGACCCTGGAACTCCTGTCTTTGTTTGGGGAAAACTGAGGTTTGATGCCTTTATGTATGACTGTCAGAATATGGAATTATCTAGTATCCCCACCACAGGAGGATTTTGTGTAGAAGTACACATGTAGCTAGCTATAAGCTCTGCTTTCCCTGGAATACATCTGATGGCTATACCTGAAAACACTTTCCTTGGCTAGCAAAGAACTCATTTTACATTAATGGAAGTAGGAGGAGTCAGGTAGCTGGATTCTTCTCTTGGAACATTTTGGTTACTTTAGCACATGCATTCCCAACGGAGGCAATATTATCTGCAAGGGAGCGAAAACTGGTTCCCAGTGGGGGGGAACAAAAAAAAAATCTTACTCTTTTCATGTATAAGTGCATATATACGTACAGTACACAAATAGATATATGGTTTATCTGTGGTATTTTAAAAAATAGTTTTATTTAGGTATAATTTACATACCATAAAATTCACCTGTTTTGGGCTTCCCTGGTGGCACAGTGGTTGAGAGTCCACCTGCCGATGCAGGGGACACGGGTTCGTGCCCTGGTCCGGGAAGATCCATCCCACATGCCGCAGAGCGGCTGGGCCCGTGAGCCATGGCTGCTGAGCCTGCGCGTCCGGAGCCTGTGCTCCGCAACGGGACAGGCCACAACAGTGAGAGGCCCGCGTACCGCCAAAAAAAAATAAAATAATAAAATTCACCTGTTTTTAAGTGTACAGTTCATTGTTTTTTAGTAAATTTACAGTTTTTTAAAAATAAATATAGTTAATTTGCAGTATTGTGTTAGTTTCAGGTATACAGTAATGTGATTCGTATATGTGTGTATATATATACACATATATATATTAGATTCTGTTCCATTATAGATTATTATAAGTTATTAAATATGGCCCCCTATGCTGTACAGTAGGTCCTTGTTGGTTATCTGTTTTGTGTACAGTATATACATATGTGTATATGTTAGTCCCAAACTCCTAATTTCTCCCTGCCCCCCATTTCCCCTTTGCTTACCATAAGTTTGTTTTCTATGTCTGGGAGTGATTTGTCTGTGCTATTAAAATTGCATGAGGAGACTGTGCTCTCGTGGGACCCCTCTCGAAAACAACAGCAAATTTCTTCAAGATCATATGCACCTCGCGTTATCACTCTTTTCTCTGTTCCTCTTTGCAGTAAAACTTTCTTGCGGATCTCAGTTCCCCGACCAGGGATCAAACCCAGGCCACGGCAGTGACAGCGCTGAATACTAACCACTAGACCACTAGGGAACTCTGCAGCAAAACTTCTTGAAAGACTTGTCTTTATTTCCTAATTCCTCTCATCCCCTTTGCTCTTTTTAAAAACTGAATTATAATTGATACGCAGTATTATATTAGCTTCAGGTGTACCATAGTGATCACCACCGTAAGTCTAGTAACCATCTGTCACCGTACAAAGTTATTACATTATTATTGACTGTATTCCCTGTGCTGTACATTACATCCCTGTGCCTTATTTATTTTATAACTGGAAGTTTATACTTCTTAATCCCCTTTGCCTATTTTGCCCGTCGCCTCTGGCAACCACCAGTTTGTTCTCTGTATCTGTGAGTCTTTTTCTGTTTTGTTTTGTACGTTCATTTGTTTTGTTTGTTATTCCACATATGAGTGAAGTCATATGGCATTTGTATTTCTCTGTCTGACTTATTTCACTTAGCATAACGCTATCTAGATCCATCCATATTGTCACAAAGGGCAAGATTTCATTATTTTATTTATTTTATTTTTTATAAATTTATTTATTTTTATTATTTATTTTTGGCTGCATTGGGTCTTCGTTGCTGCGCATGGGCTTTCTTTACTTGCGGCGAGTAGGGGCTACTCTTCGTTGCAGTGCACGGGCTTCTCATTGCGGTGGCTTCTGTTGTTGTGGATCCCGGGCTCTAGGTGCTCAGGCTTCAGTAGTTGTGGCATGCGGGCTCAGTAGTTGTGGCTTGCAGGCTCTAGAGCACAGGCTCAGTAGTTGTGGCTCACGGGCTTAGTTGCTACACGGCATGTGAGATCTTCCTGGACCAGGGCTCAAACCCGTGTCCCCTGCATTGGCAGGCAGATTCTTAACCACTGTGTCACCAGGGAAGCCCTATTTTATTTTATTTTAAATTCAATTTAATTTATCGCCATGCTGCGCGGCTTGTGGGATCTCAGTTCCCAGACGAGAGGTTGAACCTGGGCCATGGCAGTGAAAGCGCCGAATCCTAACCACTAAGCCACTAGGGAACTCCCAAGATTTCATTCTTTGTATGGCTAATACTCCACTGTATATGTGTGTATATATGTATATAGACACCACATTTTCTTTATCCATTCATCTGTTGATGGACACTTAGGTTGCTTCCATATGTTGGCTATTTTTTAAAAAATCTATCTATTTATTTATGGCTGTGTTGGATCTTTGTTGCTGCTCACGGACTTTCTCTAGTTGCAGAAAGTGGAGGATACTCTTCATTGCAGTGCACGGGCTTCTTATTGCAGTGGCTTCTCTTGTTGCAGAGCACGGGCTCTAGGCGCGCAGGCTTCAGTAGTTGTGGCGTGCAGGCTCAGTAGTTGTGGTGCGCAGGCTCTAGAGTGCAGGCTCAGTAGTTGTGGCGCATGGGCTTAGTTGCTCCGCGGCATGTGAGATCTTCCTGGGCCAGGGATCGAACCCATGTCCTCTGCATTGGCAGGCAGATTCTTAACCACTGCACCAGTGAAGTCCCTATATGTTGGCTATTGCAATGAACGTAGGGGTACATATATCTTTTCTAATTAGTGTTTTTATTTTTCTTTGCTTAAATACCCATAATTTGAATGCTGGACCATGTGGTAACTCTATTTTTAATTTTTTGGGAAACCTCCATACTGTTTTCCACAGTAGCTGCACCAATTTACATTCCCACCAACAGTGCACAGGGGTTCCTTTTTCTCCATATCCTGGCCAACACTTGTTATTGCTTGTCCTTTTGATGATGGCCATTCTGACAGGTGTGAGGTGATATCTCATTGTGGTTTTGATTTGCATTTCCCTGATGGTTAGTGATGTTGAGCATCTTTTCATGTGCCTATTGGTATTCCATATGTCCTCTTTGCAAAAATGTCTATTCAGGTCTTAGCTCATTTTTAAAATTGTTTGTTTGTTTTTTTGATGTTCAGTTGTATGAGTTCTTTGTATATTTTGGGTATCAACCCCTTACTGGATACATCATTTGTAAATACCTTCTCCCATTCAGTAGATTGCCTTTCCATTTTGTTGGTGGTTTCCTGTGCTGTGCAAAAGCTTTTTAGTTCAGTTTAGACCCCCCCCCCCTTTTTTTTTTTTGTATTTTTGCTTTTGTTGTCCTTGCCTGAGGAGACATATCCAAAAAGATATTGCTAAGACTGATGTCAAAGAGCTTTATTGAGAGTTATCATAAATGGATGTTGAATTTTGTCAAATGCTTCTTCTGCATCTACTGACATGATTTTTATCCTTCATCATAATGTGGTATATCATGTTGATTGATTTGCAGATGTTAAACCATCCTTGCATCCCTGAAATGAATCCTACTAGATCATGGTGTATGATCCCTTTTGTGTATTCTTGAATTTGGTTTGCTAATATTTTATTGAGGATTTTTTGCATCTGTGTTCATCAGGGATCTTGGCCTGTACTTTTCTCATCCCATTCACTCTTGAACCCACTCCAGTCAGCCTGTCACTACCCCACCCAGCCAGCTGTGGTCACCACTGGCATCCACTTTGCCAAACCCAACAGTAAACTTTCAGTCCTCATCTTACTGAAGCTGTGTAATACATTGACACAGTTGACTACTCCTTTTTTCTTTAAATACCTTCTTTTCTTGGATTTGGGGTCATTGTCCTACATTCATTCTCTTTTATCTCCTTGGATGTGCTCCTCATCTCCCCAACTCTAAACATGGGAGTGCGGGGATTCAGGCCTTACAACATTTTTCTTGTCTGTCTGCGCTTATTGATCTCCAGAATCATGCTTTAAACGCTCTCTCTCAATGTCTGTGACTCCCACTTCCTTTTTTTCTTTTTTGGCCGCACCACGCGGCATGCAGGATCTTAGTTCCCTGACCAGGGATCAAACCCCGTGCCCCCTGCAGTGAAGCGCAGGTTCTTAACCACTGTACCGCCAGGGAAGTCCCTATGATTCCCAATTTCTGTCTCCAGCTTGGACCTCTCCCCTGAATCTTCCCAGATTTGTATAGGTCTCTTCTTGTATGTTTCATTGGCAACTCAGTGCTAAGTACCAATTTTCGGGAAATATGGGGGTCAGAGAAACATGTTAAAAGAACTCACAAGAATGCAGTTAGTGGGGGCTTCCCTGGTGGCGCAGTGGTTAAGAATCTGCCTGCCAGTGCAGGGTACACGGGTTCAATCCTTGGTCTGGGAAGATCCCACGTGCCGTGGAGCAACTAAGCCCGTCCGCCACAACTACTGAGCCTGTGCTCTAGAGCCCGCGAGCCACAACTACTGAAGCCCGCGTGCCTAGAGTCCGTGCTCCGCAACAAGAGAAGCCACCGCAATGAGAAGCTTGCGCACTGCAACGAAGAGTAGCCCCCGCTCGCCACAACTAGAGAAAGCTCGTGCGCAGCAACGAAGACCCAACGCAGCCAAAAATATACAAATAAATTAATTAATTTAAAAAAAAAAAGGGGGCTTCCCTGGTGGCACAGTGGTTGAGAATCTGCCTGCTAATGCAGGAGACATGAGTTCGAGCCCTGGTCTGGGAGGATCCCACATGCCGTGGAGCAACTAGGCCCGTGAGCCACAACTACTGAGCCTGCGTGTCTGGATCCTATGCTCCGCAACAAGAGAGCCCACGATAGTGAGAGGCCCGCGCACCGCGATGAAGAGTGGCCCCCGTTTGCCACAACTAGAGAAAGCCCTCGCACAGAAACGAAGACGCAACACGGCAAAAATAAAAATTAATTAATTAATAAACTCCTACCCCCAACATCTGAAAAAAAAAAAGAATGCAGTTAGCAAAATCCAGACTGTGTTTATAGGACAAATTACCCAATTTCTTCAAAATACAAATTTTAAAGAAAAAATAAAGTGAGTAATGGGAGAGAAACCTTATAGATTAAGAAAGACTTAAGAGGTAAATGTTCGTGAGTTACATTATAGGGACCTTATTTGGATACTGATTAAACAAGCCAATGGTAAAAACAATTATGAGATAATCAGGGATATTTGAATATTGACTGAGTATTGGTATTAAATAATCACTGTTAATTTTTTTAGCTGTGATGATGGTGATTTGGTTATACTAGAAAAGAAAGTTAAAATCTACCCAGAATGTTACCAGTTCTCCCCACCTCCAGTATTACCACCCTCAGCCAAACCAGCATCCTTTCTTGTCTTATTTTTACAGTTGCCTCTTAACTGATCTCCTTGCTTCTGCCACCCCAGCCCCAGTCTGTTTTCAGCAAAGCAGCCACGGAGATCCTGCTAAGATGTGTCATGTTATGCCCCGTCCATTTCATTTGGAGTAAGAGCCAAAATCTGTTCAGTCTACAAGACCCCACGTCCCACTCCGCTCCCGGGTCAGCCTCTCCAGCTACTCGGCTTCCTTGTACCTGCCTTATTTTTCTCCATAACATGTATCACCATCTGACGATCTGACGTACGTACTTTTGTGGGGCTGATACTCCCACTAGAATGAGCGCGATGTGAGAGTAGGGACTGTTTATATTGCTCACTGCTATACCCCCAGGGCTTGAAATATCTCGTTACACATCATAGGCACTAAATAAATGTTTGTTAAAAGAAAAATGTGTTAGGGAAAAAACGTTTACAAAGGTTCCTTGGGAATGAGGGACAATCATGAAAAAAGGTTGAGAAATGGGCCTTAGCCCAGGTCGTGGGAAAGCTCGTGATGACCTAGGAACTGCCATTACCCTCCTTACTGTATTGTTCTTTGCTCTTTTCCCATGTGGGACAATCTGTGTCATTTTATCCGTGACAGCTACATGTCATGGAGCAGAACTTGGCTCTAATTGACTCTAACAGGGAAAAGCCCACTTGAATTTCTTCTTTCTGGACTGAACCACAATCTCTTGAGCTCATCCTATGTGGCTAATGTTGACCATTGCTTGGGACTCTTCCCCCGTGATAAGATGTTTACTGCCTCTGGCTCCCAGGATTGATCTTGACACCAAAACCATCTTCAGTACATTTCACACACGTGCACATACCCCCATTTGAGAACTGGGGCACAGAGAGCCTTTGAGGAGGAATAACAAAGAAATGAGGCAATCCATGCAGAGACTCCAGTGCACTGTTAGTTTCTGGCCAGAAAATGATGCTCTGGATATTCAGAATGCCTTTGGTGTCTTCTCTGAAACTCCGTTTATAATTATCCACTGGGTATTTTATTTGTAGCCCACTTGTTTCTAAAAAGGATTTGAAGTAGCTTTAGGAGTATATATAAACCCCCACGCAAATATACACTTAAATTTAACAAAAGAAAATGGGAAAAACTCTAGCCCGGGAGAGCAGGAGGAAGCAGGTGAGTGAGCACTGTGGTGGTGGCGGGTAGGAGGGACCCACTATAGGTGGGGGTGTCACCTGCGCCCCGTGCTCTCTGCTGCCCACCCACCAGGAGCTGGGGAGGTGCGCTGCCCCCCACGACTGCCGCACTCTGCTTTGTCACTCATAATTTTTTATTCCTTTTAGTCATCATGTTGTGTTTTTAATTGAAAAATCTAAGTAACTGATTCTATAGCATCATCGAAAAAAGTGTATTTAGGACTTAGAGTAGACATTCTAGATGATTCGTGTGTGCCTCCACCTCTGGCCAAGATCACAGCTCAGAGAGGTCGTGAACTGTGCCTGTTCATCTTGGAACCCTGGTACCTGGAAAGCAGGAGGAACTCGATAAATATTTTATTGAGTAAATGAATGGTACTACAGTTCTCCTTACTGGAACAGAAGCAGCCAGTCAATTGTTTGAGCGATAGTTTGTTTGGTTGCTTGGTTTTCTTCCTGGCTCATTTTGTTTTGTTTCTCTCTTTTTATAAAATTAATTAATTTATTTATTTATTTATTTTTGGCTGCATTGGGTCTTTGTTGCTATATTTTGTCCTCTCCCGTTGCGGAGCACAGACTCCGGACGCGCAGGCTCAGCGGCCGTGGCTCACGGGCCCAGCCACTCCGCGGCATGTAGGATCTTCCCGAACCGGGGCACGAACCCGCGTCCCCTGCATCAGCAGGCGGACTCTCAACCACTGTGCCACCAGGGAAGCCCTTCTTTTCTTTTTTTAATTGAAGTATACTTGATTTACAGTGTCGTGTTAGTTTCAGGTATACAGCACAGTGATTCAGTTATACATATATATATTCTTTTTTTCAGATTCTTTCCCCTTATGAATTATTACAAAGCATTGAATATAGCTCCCTGTGCTGTACAATAAGTTCTTGTTGGTTATCTACTTTATATATACTAGTGTGTATATGTTAATCCCAAACTCCTAATTTATCCCTGCCCCCCTTCCTGGCTCTTTTTGAGAGTTCTCTCATGTGGGCAGTTATATCAGGAATGTTGAGTGGTGTCCTGGATCTTGTCCTCAGAGAAGCTTGGGAGAAACTTCTGACGCAGGGTCCATGCGGCCTTTCCTCGTAGAGGGAAGTTGCAGGTCTGGCATCACAGGGCATTTGAATGAGGGAGCGTTTCAGAGTCTCCAGCGATGCAGTCTAGGCACATCTGACCTGACCCAAGAAGGAAGCTTAGGACCCTCAGGGCACATGGAGAGCAGCCCCTAAATGTTACTGCTTCCGGGGCAGCAGCGGGTACATGCTGGAGGCGGTTCGGTTGGAAGTTAGGTAATATAGTAGTAAAAAGCAGGGACTTTGCACAGAATTATACATAAGCGTATACCCCAAAAAAGTATTTGCAGAAATGGATGAAATCCACATAATTTCTGTAGACTAGTTAAATGTATTGTGCCTGTCTCAATGTATCAGTGTCCTGGTTTTAATAAAGTACTACAGTTAATGTAAGATGGCACTATTGGGAGAAGCTGGGTGATGGGTACCCAAGACCTTTCTGTACTGTTTATGAGTCTATAATTTAAAATAAAAGGTTTGTGTTTTTGGGGTTTTTTTTTTTTGGTTTTTATAGCAGGGACTGGCAACAGAACTGGCTTCCGCCTCACACTACCCTGTGCTGATCGGTGACTTTTCCGTATCCCTTATCCCGACTGATAACTACATACTGCTCTTTGCCTTTCACCCCTTGCGAATATAAAGTCCTTGAAAGCAGAAGCTGCATCCGTTTTGTTCACTGCTAAATTCCCCCCTACTTAGCACAGTGCCTGGCACCTGTTTTTTGTACTCAAATGTTTGAATGAAGGTAGCACAGGTGACTTTGAAGTTGAGGCTGTTCTGGTTTTCTGACAAGGAGAACAATGCCACCTCCTTCGGGCATTGGGAGAATTAAATGTCTGTGATGTGGGTGGAACTCAGGGCCTGCCTGAGAGCAAACACTCAACTCAGGGCTTGGCGCACTTTCCATAAAGAGCCAGAGAAAATGTTTGGGGCTTTGCAGGCCATGCAGCTCTGCACTGCAGTGAGGCAGCCATGGGCAGCCTGTAGCTGAGTGAGCCTGCGTGTGCTCCAGTGCAATTTTATTTGCAGACATTGAAACTTGAATTTCTTTTTTTTTTTTAATTTTATTTATTTTTATTTTTGGCTGTGTTAGTCTGTTACTGTGCACAGGCTTTCTCTAGTTTTGGCGAGCAGGGGCTACTCTTCATTGTGGTGCATGGGCTTCTCATTGCGGTGGCTTCTCTTGCTGTGGAGCACAGGCTCTAGGCGCACGGGCTTCAGTAGTTGTGGCACGTGGACTCAGTAGTTGTGGCACGTGGACTCAGTAGTTGTGGCTCGTGGGCTCTAGAGCTCAGGCTCAGTAGTTGTGGTGCATGGGCTTAGTTGCTCCGCGGCATGTGGGATCTTCCCGGACCAGGGCTCGAACCTATATCCCCTGCATTGGCAGGCGGATTCTTAACCAGTGTGCCACCAGGGAAGCCCTGAAACTTGAATTTCATGTAGTTTTCACTTTATGAAGTATTTGTCTTCTTATTTTCCCCCAACCATTTAAAAATACAGAAATCACCCTTAGCTCATGGGCCTGTGGGCCCTGCCTTTTTCCCAAGCTCATTCTCCATGTCACTGGCTACAGGCACACACAGAAACTCTGGAAGCTCAAGCCTTTGGGGCAGAGTCAGTGTTCCCCCACACAAGGGGTTAAGTGTAACCGTCCCTCTCTGGGATGGGAGGAAGGCCGCTCCTGGGGCCTCAGCCTGCATTGTCCAGGAAGCCCCATTTCCCGTGTGCAGATTTCACAAAAATCCCGTCAGCCCCAGGCACCTCGCTGTGGACTGTTCTCCAGGTGAACTTGTCTCCTGGAAGGTCAGATTTGAGCTCAGCCTGCCTGAAGAGCCTCTCAGCTCCGGGAGGGCGGCAGGTCCCTCAGTCCCTCTGAAACCCAGTTGCCTCCACGTTAGAATTGGAGTTGTGATGTGCAGTGGAGTCAGATTTGTGGTGCTTCCCATCTTTTATTTTGAGCTGGCTAACATCCACTGAATCCCCTTTTCTGCTTAAGTAGTTACCCTCACCCAATAAATAACGTCAACATGTTGCTTTGAGAACTGACACACAACAATATGTAAGATCCCCAGCACGTAACCACTGTATTTTTTTTCAGTTTTAATATTTTTTTATTGAAGTAGAATTGATTTAGAATGCTGTGTTAATTTCTATTGTCCAGCAAAGTGATTTCAGTTATACGTATATACCTACATTCTTTTTTTTTCAAACAATTTCGAGTTGGGTTTTTTTTCTATTAGTGCATTTTTAAAATATTTATCTTTGCCTGTTATTTGATTTTATTATTTATTTATTTATTTATGGCTGCATTGGGTCTTTTTTGCTGTGCACGGGCTTTCTTTAGTTGCGGCAAGCAGGGGCTACTCTTCGATGCGGTGTGCGGGCTTCTCATTGCGGTGACTTCTCTTGTTGTGGAGCATGGGCTCTAGGCATGCGGGCTTCAGTAGTTGTGGCATGTGGGCTCAGTAGTTGTGGCTTGCGGGCTCTAGAGCGCAGGCTCAGTAGTTGTGGCACATGGGCTTAGTTGCTCCACGCCATGTGGGGCCTTCCCGGACCAGGGCTCGAACCCGTGTCCCCTGCATTTGCAGGCGGGTTCTTAACCACTGCACCACCAGGGAAGTCCCAACCTTCTTGTTTACTATTTTATATATATTAGTGTGTATGTGTTAATCTCAACCTCCTAATTTATCCTTCTCCCCCCACCTTTCCCCTTTAGTAACCATAAGTTTTCTAAGTCTGTTTCTGTTTTGTAAATTAGTTCATTTGAATAGATTTTTAGAAAGTGATATCATGATATTTGTCTTTGCCTGACTTTCTTCATTTAGTGTCATAATCTCTAGTTCTATCCGCGTTGCTACAAATGGCATTATTTCATTATTTTTTATGGCTGAGTACTATTCCATTGTATATAGGTACCACATCTTCTTTATCCACTCCTCTGTTGATGGACATTTGGGTTGCTTCCATGACCTGGCTATTGTAAATAGTGCTGCAGTGAACATTGGGGTGCATGTGTCCTTTTGAGTTATGTTTTTCTCAGGGTATTCGCCCAGGAGTGGGATTGCTGGATTATATGGTAATCCTATTTTTAGTTTTCTGAGGAACCTCCATACTGTTTTCCATGGTGGCTCCACCAATTTACATTCCCACCAACAACATAAGAGGGTTCCCTTTTCTCCATACCCTCTCCAGCACTTGTTATTTGTAGACTTTTTAATGATGGCCATTCTGACCAGGGTGAGGCGGTACCTCATTGTAGTTTTGATTTGCATTTCTCCAGTAATTAGCAATGTTGAGCATCTTTTCATGTGCCTGTTGGCCATCTGTTTTTCTTCTTTGAGGAAATGTCTGTTTAGGTCGTCTGCCCATTTTTTGATTGGGTTGTTTGTTTTTTTTGTCCTTGAGTTGTATGAGCTGTTTGCATATTTTAGAAATTAATCCCTTGCGCATAACTACCATTTTTATTGGGTACCTTCTGTGATATTTGAACCCAGATGAGATAAGGAAGTTCCCAGCTAGAAAGGAATACAGTAAGATTGCCACGATTTTCTTAGACACACACACACACACACACACACACACACACCTGCTCAGTTCTCTCGATTTGAAGTTTTTCTTCAATATTTTATCTTTATCAGAATTAGCATGACACATAGTCATGAATTTTTTTTTTCAAAGTTTTACTTAAACTTCCCAGATATTTTGTTCCTAACCAGGTTGAGGACCAATGTGATCATTACTTTTACTCTTAAAATCATGAAATACTTCAGCTGCTAATACTATTAAACTATTACTAGGTGAATTATTTTCTTAGTGTTCAAATAAATTTCAGTGTTAGATTTATTGGGTGCTAGTAAAGTTTTATATTTTGTCATTGTGTATGATAGGAACTACAGTTATTCTACCAAATCAGAATACACTTAAATTAGAACATTGGATTTAGTGTGATATAAGTTTAGTAGAATATATAATGCATCTTGGGAGGCTTTTAAAGGTTGATTAGATTGATAGAATCTGAATAAATACTTAAGAAAATTAGTCTTTGTATAGAAATCCTCATTGGGCTTCCCTGGTGGTGCAGTGGTTGGGAGTCCGCCTGCCGATGCGGGGGACACGGGTTCGTGCCCTGGTCCGGGAGGATCCCACATGCCGTGGAGCGGCTGGGCCTGTGAGCCATGGCCGCTGAGCCTGCACGTCCGGAGCCTGTGCTCCGCAACGGGAGAGGCCACAACAGTGAGAGGCCCCTGTACCGCAAAAAAAAAAAATCCTCATTATTTCATGTATCCTCCAACTGTATAGAGATGGCCAAGTCAATTCCATTTCTGTACACAAGCAATAAACAGTTTGCAAATATAATTTTTAAAACTTACTATGTATGACCTTTATAGAACAGAGCTATGAAAGATGAAGATCTAAAAAAATGGAAAGCTATACTGTGTTCGTGAATGGGGAAGCATCAGTATTGTACAGATGTCAACTCTTTCCCAAATAAATTCATTCAAAATAATTACAGTCCAAATCACAAAACCTTTGTGTGGGTAAGTGTAAGGTATGTGTAACTTAAGCTGCTTTTAAAATGTGTTCCTATGTGAAGCAGGATAGTCTGGGGCCAAATTTCGAGTACTTTGGTGCTAGATTATGGAGTTTAGATGTGATCTAATATGGCAGTGTTTCTTAGGCTGGAGTCAGTGTTTGTGTTTTCAGAAATTAAAAAAATGTTTGAGTAACTGTAGTGTTACAAGCAAATTCTGGACATTCTGAGTTTGCCCAAGGGTTGCCAGGCATCTTCAGGGCAGACACTTGTGTTTGTGTTTGCATCACCTTGATGCTGAGCTGTAGTCATCCATCATGGGCTAATGACAAAAGAACAAACAGACTGATTATATAGGGGTCTGATTAGACCAAGTGAGGCCAAGTAATGCCACAGTTCATGAAGGGGCTTGCAGCAGCTGGAGTAAAGTGACTGGAGAATTGTATGTCCACACAGGATATGACATGGCTAGTAAACACAAAACAACTGACACACTTTCAGTACCGTATCTCAGTTACAAAGAGTGTCTGGTTTCATAAAATGTTGCTACTGAAAAATAACTAGTGTTGTTGATTAGAAGTTTATTGGATTTATGGTTTTGTATTCTATTTAATTGCAAGTTTGGTTTGGTTTATCAGTGTGGAGGAACCTACAAGTAAAAGATGTGTGTTTGGGAATTCCCTGGCGGTCCAGTGGTTAGGACTCCATGCTGTCACTGCTGGGGCCCAGGTTCAATCCCTGGTCAGGGAACTAAAATCCTACAAGCCGCGAGGTGTGGCCAAAAAGAAATAAAAGAAAGGATGTACGATTAGTTCTCATTTATAGTGACATTACATGGCTTAGCCGTCACTGAGGGTTGTTGTAAGAATTATGTTCACTTTAAAGAGGCCCATGTACTATTGAAGATTGAGAAATACTAAAACAGGCTGAGTAGGGCTGGAATATGATGTAGATCTTATTTTCTTTCTCTGCTGGCAATCTCATGGGAGATGAGAGGCAAGGATGAGTTTGGGTGGAGAAGCGTATTTGTTGTAGGTCAACTGTTGACAAGTCTTTAGGCGTTTCACTTAATCACATGAAGAAATGGAGAAAAGTTAAGTGACTTATCGAAAGCCACGTAGCTGGAAGTGAAACAGGGAGGACACCAGTTCAGCCCGCATCCCCTTCTACCAAGCTGTCATGCAGGGATGAGTGGTGGCCTCACTGGGATGGTCACAGTTGGATCCAGGAAAGGAAGAAATCTGGAAACCTTATTTCTTGAATTTTCCTTTTCCCACCTAAAGGTCTGAGGTACCTGGCACCCACCTGGTTTGTGATGAGTTAAGCCAGTGACCTGGGCACAAGTCCTGGGCCCTACATCCTGCCCCCTTACACCTAGTTCCTCCCGTGTGAATTTATTTTTTAGAGGAGGAGGTGGCCTTTGCCGCCACTCTGTGGATGGCTAGTGGGATTTATTTTCCCAGCCTGTATGACTTGGTAATTGAACATATAGGCTATGAATTAGGTGAGATTATATCTCCTTAAATCCCTCCCATGATCTGTAGCTCTCATTTTCTTCTGTCCAGGCTTACCTCGTGGCTTGATTTTTAACAACGTGCTCTGGAAACAGAGAATGTTTCGTGTTTTTCAAGGCGATTATTGGAGAAAATATTCAGAAAAAAAGATCTGAGCATTCCTGAGTTTGAGTTTGTGTGTGGGAGAAATGTCTGCCCCGTCATTCAACCCACATCACCTTGGGTTGTGACCTCCTTGTGGTGCAGGGCAGCTTGGAATTGGAGGAGATTCCCAAGGGACGTGGAGCTCCTCTTACAGAGGTGCCTCGTTTCACAGATGAGGAGACTGGGGTGTGGCAGAGCTGGGCCCCGAGTCCCAGTGTGGAGCCTCTCTTGTTTCACACACATCACGACTTTGTGTTTCTGTTTTCTTAATTGCACTTAGTTTCCAAACAGGCATATACTAGGTAATATGTCTACATGGTTCAAAAGGCAAAATTACGAAAAGCTGTGCACAGAAATATTGCCCCACACCCCGTCATTAACCCCGCCTCTTACACAGGACAGCCTTAGGCTTCTTATTTATCCTTCTGTCATTTCTTTAGGCTGGGGTTCCTCAGCCTCAGCACTGTTGACGTCTGGGGCTGGGTAGTTCCTTGTTGGGGGGCAGGGGGCTGTCCTGTGCATATGCACTAGATGCCAGAAGCACCCACCTGCCTCATGACAATCAGGAATGTCTCCAGACGTCATCAGATGCCTCCAGGGGCAAAACTGTTTCAAAGTTGAGAACTGCTTCTTCAGGCAGATACGAGCAAGTATCTTTATTTCCCACCCCTTTTTACCTTAACAAGCTCTATGCACAGCTCCTCTTCCTGTGATATCTGTCTGCCTGTCTTTCTGTCTGTCTGCCTATTTTTACTTTTCTGTGTACAGACATCCCAGCCACCCCCCGGGTCCGCACACCTGGGCAGCTGCTCGCATCCTTGGTGGTGGCGCCGTGGTGGAGTCAGCGAGTCCCCTGTCGTTGGGCCCTGGCTTGTAGGCTGCTGCTGGTCAGCCGCTTGTTCATGGCCATGGTCCCCTTGTGCAGGTGTATCTGTGGGATAGGTCCCCAGAAGTGGGGCTCCTGGATCAGGGGTAAACTCCTCTCATTTTGGTGGCTCTTGCCAGCTTTCCCCTCCACGAGGGCCGTGCCCTTTGGCAGTCCCGTCAGCTCTTTCCCCACTGCCACACCATCGGTGTTGTAGAAGCTTCGGATTCTTGCTGGCTCTGTAGGTGAGCAACGCCACGTGTTTCCTCATCAGCCGGCATTACATCTGTTTAAAAAAATTTTTTTTTAATTTTCTATTTTTTTGGCTGCGCCGCACAGCACGTGGGATCTTAGTTCCCCGACCAGGGATGGTACACGTGCCCCCTGCAGTGGAAGCTCGGAGTGTTAACCGCTGGACCGCCAGGGAAGTCCCAACATCTATTTTAATAACCTTACTCATGTTGAACAAGGCGCTCAGTGAAATGCAGCCTCATCTGCTCTCCCGAGTGGCACGTGTCCTGCACTTGTCCATTTCTGGGTCTTTGCTCTTGCCGTTCCTCCCCCAAGAATGCTATTCCTCCTCGCTTTCAGAATTTTCACTGTCCTTTGAGGCTTCCAAACGCCATCTCCTCTGAGGTAGTTGAAGCATAGGACAGACTGTGGACGCTTGTTCTTGTGTGGCTTTATTCAACCTGGCCCAGTTGGAACCTGTTTTCCTTTGTAGGAATCTGGTTTCCCTTTGCCACTCCCTTGAGACAAGCCTCGTGTTCTGCTTCTGGCCCCATTACTGGCCCAATGACCCTGGGGAGATCACTTGTTCTTCTAGAGCATTTATTAAATGACCTGCTGGGGCTGCAGTGTTGCTTCACTCTGAGGGCTCTGTCGACGTTATTCCATGGGAATGGCGCCCGTAGGGTTGCATAATGTGCTGTGTTGCTTCAGATGTTCCTGCTGGATTTGAGATTCCGTGGGTTGCAGCCTCCGCCTTGCTTACCCAGGTTTTTCTTGGGAAGAGCAGTGCCTCATTCGACCCCAGAGGCACAGGAGGGGTGTGTGTGTGCCCACGTTTGCGTGGGTGCCTTTGTGTGTTGTTGATCCTTGGCCCCGCCGGTACAGGGCAGCAGAGCAGCCCACCTAATGTCCATGTTTTTATCATTTTAATAAGCCTCAGGAGGTTACCTTTTCAGCTCATTCCCTATGTGGTTGCTCTCAAAAGATGGTTGTTTTTCTGGGAGATGGGTGTCCTAGCCCCTGGACAAAGAATCAATCCCCGTATTACGTGTTAGTGTAAAAAGATGGTTTTAGGGAAATTGCCCTCTACTTTGGAAGAGGGATCACACCATTTCCTTGCCTTGAATGGACACAATCTGAGCTTGAACTTTTAACCAGGCTTTTCTCTTCTATGAAGCAACATTTGTGACTCAAACTCCCCTTGTGGAATAAATGGTTGCCTCACCCAGACAACCCCACAGCTGGTCTCAGCCCTGTCACTGCTGGAGTGGGTGCTCCAGGTTGCTTTGTCTGCCTGAAGTCCCAGTAGTGTCGTTACAGCATCTTGCACAAAATGGTGGTTAAAGATCACTTCTTCTATTGTTCACCGGCCTTATCTGGAGGAATATTTCATCACCAGCTTGTGGTAGTTAAAGAAAATAAAGTTCTTAAACTCAGGGGGCCTTGGCAGTTTAAGATAGGAAAAGAAGATCTGTATGTGGGAAGAATTTGGGGGATAGTTTCGGTACTAATTTAAGGACTTGGAGTGTTTGCTTATGAGGGAGCCCTGGATGAGAATAGCCAGGGAGAAGTCAGAGATGCCAAGGAACCCCAGGGCGAAGGCAAGGAGGCCTGGTCTGTGTTCCCCAGCACATTTCATGGTCATTGGCAGTGTTCCTTGTTCATAGAATCCCACACACTCTCGATAATCTCCTAACTAAACACTTTGAGTATTGGAAGATCTAAAATATGAGACATGCAATTGGCATGTGACTCATTGCTTTTTGAAATCTTTCCTTAAAAATTTTTTTCAGAATTCTTAGCCTCTTTCCAGAGAAACCTGAGCGGGAATTTTTCTTTACATCCAGCTTTGCTTATAAAATGAAAACAGTCCTGATTTTATATTTCATTTGCTGTCCCCTATCAGCCAGCCCCTCATCACATGGCTAGTTTAAACCCATCGTGGTTGGGTTCATTTTTCAAAGAGTCTGGTGTATTTCCACGGAGAATCCGAAGTCCTAGACAAACAGCCCGAGGTCAGAGGATGTTGTGGCACCATTTTCAAATGTGAGTGTCTCTTCCTTCTACTCCTCCTTTTGGAGATGTGTTCAGAAGGGAGCATTGGTTTAAATCAATGAAAACGTTGGCTTAGGTTACCCTGTATTTTGTAAACACGTTGGAGTACTTCGGTTTAACCATAAGAATGCCAGGATTCTATCTAGCTTGGCTGTTCCTACACTAGACATAGGTTTTTCTTCTACAGGAGTCATTTACTCAAGGGGAGAAACATCAAAAACTGGTGGAAAGATTTAAGAAAAATTTATCCAGAACTTAAAAATACGGCGAAAAGAGATGACCGAGTGCCCTTTCTGTATCCTACTAGAATGTTGTCTAACAAGCCTCCTGAAGATCATCTGATGTTCTAGGGCAGAAGTCAGCAATTTTTTTCTGTAAAGTGCCACATAGTAAATAGTTTAGGCTTTACAGGCTGTTTGATCTCTGTGGTAACTATTGAACTCGTTGTATTGTGAACACAGCCATAAACAATGCATTCAACTGTGTTCCAATAAACCTTTATTTATGAGTGTTGATATTTGAATTTCATGTAATTTTCATGTGTCATAAAATATTTTTCTTTTGATTTTTTTCAATCATTTGAAAATATAAAAATCATTTTTCACTCACAAGCCCTATAAAAACAGGCTGATGTTAATAAGTTGCAAATGATTTTTGTCCAATTAAGATGTGAGTGATTTCTCCCAGGTAGGAAAGGCCCATCAAGGCTAAAGCTTTATGCCCTGTAGGACATTAATCAGTTTTTGGGTTTTTTGTTTTGTTTTGTTTTGTTTGGCCACGCCACGCAACTTGTGGGATGTTAGTTCCCTGACCAGGGATCGAAACTGGGACGTCAATAGTGAAAGTACGGAGTCCTAACCACTGGACAGCCAGGGAATTTCCTAACTAGTTTTGTATCAGAATTTCTAGTCTATTCCAGAGTTCGTTTTTTCCATAGATTTTTTTCCTCCACTTCGGTTTTTGTGCCCTCCTTTGAGCCAGCTTTGTCATCCTACTGATTCCTTCATCAATGAGTTAAATCTTTGGCATGTCTCCTCTATATTTACATGAGAGGCAAGTGTTTAACTTTTCAAAAAGTATACTTTGACAGCCACATGGATAAAAAGCAGCGTGGTACCTTTTAAATAACAACGTAGAAATTTCTGTTCATTTCTGTTTAAAACTAAGAACAAGGCAATTCAATAAATCATTCAATATAAGAGTAAAAGATTTATGCCTTATCTTCCAACCTGCCAGCTGAGTGCAGGAAATGGTCAAGGTAGGGCGGAGGTGGGTGAAGAGGGGCAGAGGGGAGACACAGCTGGGGGGGGAATCTCTTGTGCCCACTTGGGCTCAGGGGAGCTGTAGCATTGCTTCTCCAGGCACAGTGGTGACATTGTACTGGAGATTCCTGACAGCTCACACAGTTTTCCAAGAATGCTTTTTGGCTCCAGCCAGAGGTTCTTATTATTGATAGTCTAAAACAAAGAAGGAGGAAAAATATTTTTTTCAGGAGGCATTAATGTGGAGAAGCCAGGTGGTATTCCAGAGAACATTGGACTGACTTTAGAGGTTCTGAGTTTTGAGTTTGTAGCCAGCTAGCTGTGTGACATTGGATAAATCAGGGTACTTTTGTTTTTGCATATCATATGTAAAATGGAAACCTGGGACTCTCTAGTCATTAATATTCCTTCTGGTGCTGAAAATTTTGTCACAAAAATAGACTCATTCCTTTGGTGGAATTAAGAGTAGTCACTAATTTCTAATTTTTTTCCTACATAAGAATAACATACTCTGTAAACAACAAGGACCTACTGTATAGCACAGGAAACTATACTCAATATCTTATAATAACGTATAATGGAAAAGAATCTGAAAAAGAATATATATGTGTGTGTGTATATATATATATATACACACACACACACATATAAAATGAATCACTTTGCTCTGAACACTTGAAACTAACACAACATTGTAAACTAACTATACTTCAATTTAAAAATCAATTAAAAAAAGAATAGCATAGTCTATTTAGAATCTAGACTTCTAGTTTAGACTTCTTATATACAGCATAAAATAATCACTTATAATAAAATAACCTATAAAAGATAAAGATAACCACTTTCAAGTTAATTCTCTCCTTGGAACAAATAATGGTGGAAAAGTACAAAGTGGAATTGTGTTGCCTTTGTTTGCTGTTCAGTTTATGGTGCCAAGTGCCTTTAACAGGATCTTTCTGTTCCCTATACCTTAGGGCCACTTCTGTGTTCAAAGTCAGTTTTTAAGTCTGAGAGCAAAGATTTCCTGGGCCAAGGGAGGAAAAGATGAAACAAAGCTTCAAAAAGGCAGTTTGGCATCCTGACAAGCCAGAACCTTGGGGAGAGAGATGGAAACAGAAAATAAGGAATCAGAGGCTCTTTTGAATTAAAAAGTACTCTTGTGGGGTGCTTGAAGCTCCTTGGGTATTTCAAGCCCAGAGAAGGGATTATAGCAGATCTCAGAAGGCGTTGGCCCTTAACCTTTTGCGGAGGTCAGGGGTCTGTGGAGAACCAGGGAAATCTAAGCTTCCTTTCCTCATAAATGTGTGCACACACACACCGAGTTTTGCCTGTAGCTTCAGGGTCTTTTGAGATCCCAGACAGGAAGATGTTGACTCGCTAAGTTTGAACAAAGGAACCAGGGCATTTGGTGCAGAAATTTGTCATCTTTGAAGAAGGAGTTGGTCTTAATATCCAAGCGGCCCTATTAAACGATTTAAAGTAAGGACTTCCCTGGTGGTCCAGGGGTTAAGACTCTGTGCTTCCACTGCAGGGGGCACGGGTTCGATCCCTGGTTGGGGAACTAAGATCCCATATCCCGTGTGCAGGGGTGCGACCAAAAAAAAAATGATTAATTTTCTCTCTCTAACCCCCAGCCCTTACAAACAACCATGTGCCCAACTGGGCAGCCTCCTCCTTTTCTCAGCAAATTGTTCTTGGTCACCATTATATGAACTCTCTACTGACTGTCCAAACTGTACGGGTCTCAGAGTCCAAAGTAAATAAATTTGGGTTGTAAATAAGTAAGGTTTTTTAAAGAAAATCTTCGTTGACTTATTCTAAGTTGCTGAGAGTGCACTGCTTGATGGGAAGTGGAGGCCTTTCCTGGCAAGATTTCTATATATTCAGTTTGTTAACATGTTACAAAGATTACTTTAATCTTTGCTTGGGATTCACAATCTTGAAGCCCATTATTGTATCCATGAGAAATTTCTAGGCTTTTTGAGAACTCTGATGCATCAAAACTACTGATTTCAGATCATTCTTTTTTTTTTTTTTTTGCGGTACGCGGGCCTCTCACTGTTGTGGCTTCTCCCATTGCGGAGCACAGGCTCCGGACGCGCAGGCTCAGCGGCCATGGCTCATGGGCCCAGCCGCTCCGCGGCATGTGGGATCTTCCCAGACCGGGGCACGAACCCGTGTCCCCTGCATCGGCAGGCGGACTCTCAACCACTGCGCCACCAGAGAAGCCCCAGATCATTCTTTTTATTTATTGATTGATTGATTGATTTCTGCATTGGGTTTTCGTTGCTGCGCGCGGGCTTTCTCTAGTTGCGGTGAGCAGGGGCTACTCTTTATTGTGGTGCATGTGCTTCTCGTTGTGGTGGCTTCTCTTGTTGTGGAGCACAGGCTCCAGGCACGCTGTAGTTGTGGCACGCATGCTCAGTAGTTGTGGCTCACGGGGCTCTAGAGTGCAGGCTCAGTAGCTGTGGCACATGGGCTTAGTTGCTCCGTGGCATGTGGGATCTTTCTAGACCAGAGATCAAACCCGTGTCCCCTGCATTGGCAGGCGGATTCTTAACCACTGCACCACCAGGGAAGTCCCTAGACTCCTTCATTTAAATTTCCCATTTAACATTTTGCCACACTTGCTGTATCTCTTTGTGTGTGTGTTTTTTTAAAAAAATACATCTTTATTGGAGTATAATTGCTTTACAATGATGTGTTAGTTTCTGCTTGTGTATTTTATTTTTTGTTCAGTCACCCTGAAGTTGCAGATACGACAGTCCCTAAATACTCCAGTGTATCTCCCAAGAACAAAGATGCTCTTTTCTATAATTGCAATCCCTTTATCACACTGAAGGAATTTAGCATCAGTTCAATACTATATAGTTAATGCAGCCCATATTCGCATTCCCAAGATGTTCTTTAATGTCCCAGTATGTCCCTCTAATGTCCTTTCCCTCCACGTTTTCTGTTCAAGGATTCAATCAGGATCACAAATTGCATTTGGTGGCCATGTCTCTTTAGTCACTTTTAATCTAGGAACGTCCTCAGCCTTTTGTTGTCTTAGGACACTGACATTTTAGGAGTCCAGGCCATTTTCTTCTGGAGTGTTCCACGGCCTGGTTTGTCTGTTTCCTCATGATAAGGTTCAGGTTAAACCGTGTGGGCAAGAATACAAGGTAGGTGGTGCTGTATGTTTCTGACCAGGTCACATCAGGAGGCACATGATCATGGCTTGTTTCCACAGCAGCGTTGCTGAGTGTGGTCTCTGGGTTACAGGGGTATCTGCCAGATCTTGTAAAATGGGGCGCTCTTGTCATAAGTCTGTAGGGGCCTCTTCTGAGACCATGTGAGTGTACTCCTCCCCAAAAGACTTTCACCCACTGATGTTCTTCTTAGCCCTGTTTGATTTGTTGTTGGAGGCTGCAAGGGAAAAAGAAGTAAAAGGAAGGGCGTCCAGTCAGATCTTTGTAGAACCATCCCTGTTGCTCCTTTATTTGTATAATTGCAAGAAATGAATGATGTGAGTGCTCTGTAGTTTCCAGATTGTTTCACTCAGTCTATATGAACAAAAGAAGCTTAGTTGAGCTCTGTCTCCCCATAGAGAGGCCTCCAAGGCAAATATTTGTCTGGAGTCAGTAGCCTGCAGTGATTTCTGAAGGTCTGGGTGAGGTTATTGAAATGCCTGGTGTTTGCCCTGGTGGCGCACACAAGACAAATGAGGCAGAATTATGTGAGCGTGGTTACGCATTGGTTTTCATGTTTAGTTAATAGGACAGAACAGGGATGTCTGCTTCAGCAGCGCTGGCTTAGATAAACAGCCTCTGCAGTGTCATGAGAAAAATCTGCAGCATCTACCGCTGGCTTAAAGGGACATTTAAACTTTGTAAATAAAAAGTTTGACTGTAAAATGGATAACCAACAAGGACCTACTGTATAGCACAGGGAACTACACTCAATATTTTGTAATAACCTATAAGGGAAAAGAATCTGAAAAAAATACGTATAACTGAATCAGTGTGCTGTACACCTAAAACTAACATGATACTATAAATCAACTATACTTTAATTAAAAAGAAAAGAAAAGGTTTGACTAAAAACTTAGAAATATTTCTGCATGGACGTGAAAACTCAAGTGCATTTTGTATTGAATATTTCATCTCTCCCCTTAGGGTAGTAAGCGAAGACACTAGTTTTGGGCTACTGGATGAGAACCATCTAAGAAGGAAAAATGTTGGCAATCTGAATCCTCCTGGAGAAGTATTCTGTAGAGTGTGGTATAATTTAGTCATCTTAGATGTTATTTATTTCAAACATGTTCACTGTTTGTAAAGTGCCGGCTCAGAATCGTAGCATCGTGTAGCCCAATCCTTTATGGCAGTGGTCCTCAACCAGGGGGTGGTTTTGATCTGTAAGGAATGTATAGCAACATCTGGAGACTTTCTTTTTTTTTTTCTTTGGCTGCACCTCATGGTTTGAGGGATCTTAGTTCCCCAACCAGGGATGGAACCTGTGCCCCCTGCATTGGGAGCGTGGAGTCTTAACCACTGGACCACCAGGGAAGTCCCTGGAGACATTTTTGATTGTCACAACCGGGAGGGTGCTATTTGGCATCTACTAAGTAGAAGCAGGGGTGCTGCTAAAATACCCTGCAGTAAACAGGACACCGTCCACCACCACACATACACACTACCAACAACAAAGAAATATCAGGTCCAAAATGTCAGTAGTACCAAGGTGGAAAAGCTCCTTTTTACAGGATAAAAGAGTTCTGTTATCAACAAATGTTTGCAGTGTGTGAGGCACTGGGTGTTCCAAGAAAATTAAGACACTGCGCTCAAAGCTGATCATCTCATTAGGAAAACAGACCAGTAGACAATCACCAAACTCTGGTAAATGCACGTTCTTAGTTTACAGGCCACCTTAACTGTTGGAGAGGAACTGGTGCATTAGGCTGAGAACAGGCGCTTCCTCCGAGCTGGAGTTTACAGGATGAGTCAGCGTGGAGGGTTGCAAAATCACTCTTCTGTTCCTACATTAGCATTGACCTCTTCGAGGCCTCTTATTGTTTCCCCTTTATCCTCCTTTTCCTCTACACCATGGCAACCATACTTAGGGTTTAAATATAAGTCTTTGATTTTGCATGTCTTCTTTTTTTGCATAAAATGCGTTTTATTGACTTGTGTGAATATCTTAACACAATTGCATTTGCACAAATCATCTCACTCACCTTTTTTTCCAGTTAGCTCTATGCTGTTAGAGTCAGTTCATTTTGCTACACACCCATCTGTTCTGTTGCTTCTAGTTGCTGCGTAGTACTGCTTGGAGTGTGTGTTATCAGTTAGTTATGCTTAGCGCCAATCCACCACAAACTTAGTGACTTGAAACAACAGTCGTTGAGTTTTCCTGAGTCTGAGTGATTGGTTGAGTGGTTTGGCTGATCTGTGCCTGGCCCTGCCCCTCTCAGCTGGGATCACTCATTCATCTGGGGTCTGCTGGGGACTGGGTAGTTTCAGAGGTCTTGGGTATATTGTGGTCGTCCTCTGTGAGGCTAGCCCAAGCTTGGTCACGTGGTGGCAGGACAGGAGTCCAAGAGAGGGAAATGCACAAGGCCTAGACTTGGAACTTGCACACACTCATTGCCATCATATTCTGTTGGCTAAACCAAGTTGCAAGTTCAACCCGTATTCAAAGTGTGGGGAAATGCTCTACCTCTTGAAGGAAGGAGCGGAAAAGTCATATTGCAAAGGGCATGGTAATAGGTTAATTGGGGCCATCAATGCGATTAGTCAACCAGAGTGTGCGTCCATTACCTTTTACCTATCCTGTCTCCCAGGGATGCTTGGCCAAGTTGCTTCCAACCCTGGATGCTGTGATAACCATCCTTGTATATGTCACCCGTGGACCTATGTGAGAATATGGGGGACACAGTCCCAGGAATAAGATTGCTGAGACACAGCATATGCCTACACTTAGTTTGACTACATGCAGACATTCTTCAAGACGCTTGCTTTAGGCCTCACTCAGACCAGCCGTGCTCAGTGTTCTTGTAGTCCCACGCTGCCGCCAACTCTTTGGAAGCACCCCAGGTTAGGCCAGCTGAGACATGATAGGACCAGATGTAAGGCCCTAGAAATGGAGAGAAGAGGTAGAATTGACCTGGCCTGGTAGCCGATTGGATGGGGAAGGTGAGGGAACAGCAGGAGTCTGCGGTGTCACCTGCCCGGCTCGTCCAGGCAGGTGGGGATGTGGTATTGGGGTATGGGAAGAAGGGACCCTGGGGGAGAGAAGAAGTCCTTGGGGTCAGTGTTAGCACACCTGCATGTGTGGATGTGCAGCTGGAAAGAAGTTGAGGTTAGAGGTGAGGATCTGGGCACACACGATGAGGGGAGGTGACTGTGGGCTGGAATTGTCGGGGGCAGCGGCTCTCAAACCTTAGGACCACCAGGAAGATCGCTAAATCTCAACTCGCTGATCCCCCCGCAGGGTTTCTGACTCAGTATGTCTGGAGTGGAGCTTCCAGGTGATGCTGCTCCTGGTCTGGGGACCGCCAGTGTAGGACAAGAGGACAAGTGGAGAAGGCCCTGGAGGACCACGTTCAGGGAATGAGCAAAGGAAAACAAAGCAGCACAAGAATCTGGCAGAGCGTAAGCTCTTAGAAGACAAGATGATACTGCTTTAAGAAGAAACCGAGGTGCAAGTTAAGGCCATTCCCGTTAGGAGCACAATGCAGAAAGAAAAGAGAAAAAAGGGAGATGGAGAGAAGCATATTTTTTTTCTTTTATTATTAGTAGTACTATTATTAACATTAGTATTATTACTATTATTATTATTCCTAATGTTACTACTTCAGGATGGAAGAGACATAAGCTTCCTTTTCAGAAAAATAGAAGAGGAGCCATGGCTCCCTCAGACTCCACCCACCGCTTGTCTCTAATTTGGCCTGGGTAGGAGGATGCCTTCAGGCTAAAGGGTCCTGCTCTCGGCAGCATCAGACAACACAGAAGCAGGTTCATGTCTACAGACTGTTAGGGACCTTAGTGATGTGAAGAAAAAAACAAGCAAGCTGCAGAGTAATCTGTTGAGTTTTCTATATGGGGAGAAACAAACGTATAAAGTTGTCTGCCCATCTCTGTGTGTATATGTGCTCGGAAGAAAACAGACGATTGGCAGGAATGCCCCTTAGCACACACCTGGGCCCCTCCACTGCCCAGGTCCTTCTCCAGAGCCTTGGAGTGTTGGGTGGGACAGTGGGAAGGACACTGATATAGGACACAAGGAGATTGGGCTCTGTCTTTGTTCACGACCTTGGCGTTACTTAACCTCTCTGTGCCTTGGTTCTCCCGTCTGCAGAGCCCGGGCCCCCTGCATTGGGAGTGTGGAGGCTTATCCGCTGTGCCACCAGGGAAATCCCCTAAGTTCAATTCTTATTTATTTATTTATTTATTTGGCTGCGTTGGGTCTTCGTTGCTGCACGCGGGCTTTCTCTAGTTGCGGCGAGCGGGAGCTACTCTTCGTTGTGGTGCTCAGGCTTCTCACTGTGGTGGCTTCTCTTGTTGTGGAGCACGGGCTCTAGGCGCACGGGCTTCAGTAGTTGTGGCTCGTGGGCTCCAGAGCGCAGGCTCAGTAGTTGTGGCGCACGGGCTTAGTTGGCTCCGCGGCATGTGGGATCTTCCTGGATCAGGGCTCAAACCCATGTCCCCTGCATTGACAGGCGATTCTTAACCACTGCGCCACTAGGGAAGTCCCAATTCTCTCTCTCTCTCTTTTTTTTTCCCCCTAAGTCATAGAATATATGGACTGCTGTGGTTTTTTTTTTTTAATGTCAAACATTTTCCATTTATAAATATTTCAGGGCTCCACGCTCAGCTCACATCCGACTGGTTGTGAGCACAGATTTGGAAGTCTGTTTGCCAATATGGTGGACATTTTCCTCTGATAAGAAAATGCTTTTGTGTATAATTTATTCCCAAAAATGCAGGACAAGCCACTGTTTGAAAACGGAACACCAGACTTACATGTTACTGTTAGAGACCTGGATATTGGGAAGTGGCCTGGAATCTGAATTTATAAGTTTTTCTAACCATCAGAGTGGTGGAGGGAGAGGTGGGGGACCCCTGACATCACCTGTCACTCCCAAGCTGTGTGACCTGGGACGGTCACTCAGTCCGGGCTTCTCTCCTCATCTGAACTGAGACTGGTGATAGAATTGACCTCAAAACTATACAGTGTCTAAGTGTGTGGGTCCACGGAAAGGGCTCGAAGCACCTCCTGGCTCTTAGGGGCTGCTCAGTAAATGTTAGCTTATTTTTTATGTAAGGACTTAAAACATAGATTAAACAGTAAGCATGGACAATTGTGATTACTTCTTTAAAGTAAACTCTTCACGTCTGGCCTGGTCCATCTCAACTGAAATGACATTTAGTAGGAAAACAAGCATTCATGTCGGAGGAAAGACAATGCTAAAGGGAAGGAGGAAAGAGATGCTCGGAACTTTGTCTGGGTTTTATTTTGAAATTCACATATTGTTGGTGGGAAAGTAACTAAAAGTAAATGGAAGTCTAACCTTTATGAAGGGCAGTTTAACAGCAGGTATTGTAAGGACAGGCACAGGTACTCTTTGACTCAGGAGTTACACTGCTGTATAAATCTACCCCACAGCGAACCCTAACACATACAAAATGGTATTTGTACAAGGTGAGCCTTTGCAGCGCTGTTTGCAGAGCAGGAGACCAGAAACAAACCGAAATGTCCACCAATATGGAACTAGCAGAGACTCTACACTCGGGAACATTATGTAGCAGTTTAATGAGACATAAGGATGCTTTCTAAGTTCTTGGAAAAGAGCTCCAAAACATATTAAGTCAGGACAGCAAGGGGAGGCGGAGGGGGAGGGTTAAGTGTAATTTCGGAAGGATGCGCAAGAAACTAATAACAACGTTTGCCTCTGGGCGGAGGGAGGGAGTGGGTGAAGCTGTGGTAGGAGAGACCCAAGAGGGATCCGGTGACCTGGAGACGCCTTGCTCTCTGACTCTTTATACTTTTCCATTTCCGAGCCATGTCAGTACATTACCTGTTTGATGAATTAAAATAATCAGAAGGAATTTCCACCACAACCTTCCACTTTTGATAAAGGTGACAGCAAACTGTTGCCGAACAGTGCTGAGACCCTGGGAATTTCTCTCCGTATTTAGGTCTCGGGAATGTGTAGTTTTATTTTAATTTTATTATGGGAAATTTCAAACTAAGGGTAATAAACTCCCATCTACCCACCGCACAGCTTCAGTCCTTTTTTTTCCTTGCTTTTTATTTATTTTATTCTTTTATACAGCAGGTTCTTATTAGTCATCCATTTTATACACATCAGTGTATACATGTCAATCCCAATCTCCCAATTCATCCCACCGCCACCCCCAGCACCCGCCACTTTCCCCACTTGATGTCCATACGTTTGTTCTCTACACCTGTGTCTCAGTTTCTGCCCTGCAAACCGGTTCATCTGTACCATTTTTCTAGGTTCCACATATATGCGTTAATATACGATATTTGTTTCTCTTTTTCTGACTTACTTCACTCTGTATGACAGTCTCTGGATCCATCCACGTCTCTACAAGTGACCCAATTTCGTTCCTTTTTATGGCTGAGTAATATTACATTGTATATAGGTACCACATCTTCTTTATCCATTCGTCTGTTGATGGGCATTTAGGTTGCTTCCATGACGTGGCTATTGTAAATAGTGCTGCAGTGAACACTGGGGTGCATGTGTCTTTTTGAATTATGGTTTTCTCTGGGTATATGCCCAGTAATGGGATTGCTGGGTCATATGGTAATTCTATTTTTAGTTTTTTAAGGAACCTCTATAGTATTCTCCATAGTGGCTGTATCAATCTACATTCCCACCAACAGTGCAAGAGGGTTCCCTTTTCTCCACACCCTCTTCAGCATTTGTTGTTTGTAGAGTTTCTGATGATGTCCATTCTAACTGGTGTGAGGTGATACCTCATTGTACTTTTGATTTGCATTTTATATAATGATTAGTGATGTTGAGCATCTTTTCATGTGCCTCTTGGCCATCTGTATATCTTCTTTGGAGAAATGTCTATTTAGGTCTTCTGCCCGTTTTTGGATTGGGTTGTTTGTTTTTTTAATATTGAGCTGCATGAACTATTTATAGATTTTCGAGATTAATCCTTTGTCCGTTGATTCATTTGCAAATATTTTCTCCCATTCTGAGGGTTTTTTCGTCTTGTTTATGGTTTCCTTTGCTGTGCAAAAGAATTTAAGTTTCATTAGGTCCCAGTTGTTTATTTTTGTTTTTATTTCCATTTCTCTAGGAGGTGGATCAAAAAATATCTTGCTGTGATTTATGTCATAGAGTGTTCTTCCTATGTTTTCCTCTAAGAGTTTTATAGTGTCCGGCCTTACATTTAGTTCTCTAATCCATTTTGAGGGTTTTTTGAGGGTTTTGGTGTTAGGGAGTGTTCTAATTTCATTCTTTTACATGTAGCTGTCCAGTTTTCCCAACACCACTTATTGAAGAGACTGTCTTTTCTCCATTGTATATCCTTGCCTCCTTTGTCATAGATTAGTTGACCATAGATGCGTGGGTTTATCTCTGGGCTTTCTATCTTGTTCCATTGATCTATATTTCTGTTTTTGTGCCAGTACCATATTGTCTTGATTACTGTAGCTTTGTAGTATAGTCTGAAGTCAGGGAGTCAGATTCCTCAAGCTCTGTTTTTTTCGCTCAAGACTGCTTTGGCTATTTGGGGTCTTTTGTGTCTGCATACAAATTTTAAGATTTTTTGTTCTAGTTCTGTAAAAAATGTCATTGGTAATTTGATAGGGATTGCATTGAATCTGTAGATTGCTTTGGGTAGTGTAGTCATTTTCACAATGTTGATTCTTCCAATCCAAGAACATGGTATATGTCTCCATCTGTTGGTATCTTTAATTTCTTTCATCACTGTCTTACAGTTTTCTGCATACAGGTCTTTTGTCTCCCTAAGTAGGTTTATTCCTAGGTATTTTATTCTTTTTGTTGCAGTGGTAAATGTTTCCTTAATTTCTCTTTCAGATTTTTCATCATTAGTGTATAGGAATGCCAGAGATTTCTGTGCATTAATTTTGTATCCTGCAACTTTACCAGATTCATTGATTAGCTCTAGTAGTTTTCTGCTGGCATCTTTCAGATTCTCTGTGTATAGTATCATGTCATCTGCAAACAGTGACAGTTTTACTTCTTCTTTTCCGATTTGGATTCCTTTTATTTCTTTTTCTTCTCTGGTTGCCGTGGTTAGGACTTCCAACACTATGTTGAATAACAGTGGTGAGAGTGGACATCTTTGTCTTGTTCCTGATCTTAGAGGAAATGCTTTCAGTTTTTCACCACTGAGAATGATGTTTGCTGTGGGTTTGTCATATATGGCCTTTATTATGTTGAGGTAGGTTCCCTCTATGCCCACTTTCTGGAGAGTTTTTATTATAAATGGGTGTTGAATTTTGTTAAAAGCTTTTTCTGCATCTATTGAGATGATCATATGGTTTTGCTTCTTCAATTTGTTAATATGGTGTATCACATTGATTGATTTGCATATACTGAAGAATCCTTGCATCCCTGGGATAAATCCCACTTGATCATGGTGTATGATCCTTTTAATGTGTTGTTGGATTCTGTTTGCTAGTATTTTGTTGAGGATTTTTGCATCTATATTCATGAGTGATGTTGGTCTGTAATTTTCTTTCTTTGTAGTATCTTTGTCTGGTTTTGGTATCAGGGTGATGGTGGCCTTATAGAATGAGTTTGGGAGTGTTCCTTCCTCTGCAATTTTTTGGAAGAGTTTGAGAAGGATGGGTGTTAGCTCTTCTCTAAATGTTTGATAGAATTCACCTGTGAAGCCATCTGGTCCTGGACTTCTGTTTGTTGGAAGATTTTGAGTCACAGTTTCAATTTCATTACTTGTGATTGGTCTGTTCCTATTTTCTATTTCTTCCTGGTTCAGTCTTGGAAGGTTATACCTCTCTACGAATTTGTCCATTTCTTCCAGGTTGTCAATTTTTTTGGCATAGAGTTGCTTGTATAGTCTCTTAGGATGCTTTTGTATTTCTGCGGTGTCTGTTGTAACTTCTTTTTCATTTCTAATTTTATTGATTTGAGTCCTCTCCCTCTTTTCTTGATGAGTCTGGCTAATGGTGTATCAATTTTGTTTGTTTCCTCAAAGAACCAGCTTTTAGTTTTATTGATCTTTGCTGTTGTTTTATTGTTTCCATTTCATTTATTTCTGCTCTGATCTCTATGATTTCTTTCCTTCTGCTAACTTTGGGTTTTGTTTGTTCTTCTTTCTCTAGTTCCTTTAGGTGTAAGGTTAGATTGTTTACTTGAGATTTTTCTTGTTTTTGAGGTAGGCTTGTATAGCTATAAACTTCCCTCTTAGAACTTTAGCTGCACTTTAGCTGCACCCCATAGGTTTGGATCATCGTGTTTTCACTGTCAATTGTCTCTAGGTATTTTTTGATTTCCTCTTTGATTTCTTCAGTGATCTCTTGGTTATTTAGTAACGTAGTGTTTAGCCTCCATGTGTTTGTGTTTTTTATGTTTTTTTCCTTGTAATTGATTTCTAATCTCATAGCATTGTCGTCAGAAAAGATGCTTGATATGATTTCAGTTTTCTTAAATTTACTGAGGCTTGATTTGTGACCCAAGATGTGATCTATCCTGGAGAATGTTCTGTGCGCACTTAAGAAGAAAGTGTAATCTGCTGTTTTGGATGGAATGTCCTATAAATATCAATTAAATCTATCTGGTCTATTATGTCATTTAAAGCTTGTGTTTCCTTGTTAATTTTCTCTCTGGATGATCTGTCCATTGGTGTAAGTGAGGTGTTAAAATCCCCCAGTATTATCATGTTACTGTCGATTTCCCCGTTTATAGCTGTTAGCAGTTGCCTTATGTATTGAGGTGCTCCTATATTGTGTGCATATATATTTAGAATTGTTATATGTTCTTCTTGGATTGATCCCTTGATCATTATGTAGTGTCCTTCCTTGTCTCTTTTAACATTCTTTATTTTAAAGTCTATTTTATCTGCTATGAGTATTGCTACTCCAGCTTTCTTTTGATATCCATTTGCATGGGATATCTTTTTCCATCCCTTTACTTTCAGTCTGCATGTGTCCCTAGGTTTGAAGTGGGTCTCTTGTAGATAGCATATATATGGGTCTTGTTTTTGTATCCATTCAGCAAGCCTGTGTCTTTTGGTTGGAGCATTTAACCCATTCACATTTAAGGTAATTATCAATATGTATGTTCCTATTACAATTTTCTTAATTGTTTTGGGTTTGTTTTTGTAGATCCTTTTCTTCTCTTGTGTTTCCCACTTAGAGAAGTTAGCATTTGTTGTAGAGCTGGTTTGGTGATGCTGATTCTCTTAGCTTGTGCTTGTCTGTAAAACTTTTGATTTCTCCATTGATTCTGAATGAGATCCTTGCTGGGTAGAGTAACCTTGGTTGTAGGTTCTTCCCTTTCATTACTTTAAGTATATCATGCCATTCCCTTCTGGGTTGTAGCGTTTCTGCTGAGAAATCAGCTGTTAACCTTATGGGAGTTCCTTGTATGTTATTTGTCATTTTTCCCTTGCTGCTTTCAGTAATTTTTCTTTGTCTTTAATTTTTGCCAATTTGATTACTGTGTGTCTTGGTGTGTTTCTCCTTGGGTTTATCCTGTATGGGACTCACTGCGCTTCCTGGACTTGGGTGGCTATTTCCTTTCCCGTGTTAGGGAAGTTTTCGAGTATAATCTCTTCATATATTTTCTCTGGTCCTTTCTCTCTCTCTTCTCCTTCTGGGACTGCTATAATGCAAATGTTTTTGTGTTTAATGTTGTCCCAGAGGTCTCTTAGGTTGTCTTCATTTCTTTTCATTCTTTTTTCTTTATTCTGTTCTGCAGCAGTGAATTCCACTATTCTGTCTTCCAGGTGTCTTATCCATTCTTCTGCCTCAGTTATTCTGCTATTGATTCCTTCTGTTTGTTTGTTCTTTAATTCTTCTAGGTCTTTGTTAAACATTTGTTGCATCTTGTCAATCTTTGACTCCATTCTTTTTCCGAGGTCCTGGATCATCTTCACTATCATTATTCTGAATTATTTTTCTGGAAGGTTGCCTATCTCCACTTCATTTAGTTGTTTTTCTGGGGTTTTATCTTGTTCCTTCATCTGGTACATAGTCCTCTGCCTTTTCATCTTGTCTGTCTTTCTGTGAATGTGGTTTTTGTTCCACAGGCTGAAGGATTGTAGTTCTTGCTTCTGCTGTCTGCCCTCTGGTGGATTAGGCTATCTAAGAAGCTTTTGCAAGTTTCCTGATGGGAGGGACTGGTGATGGGTAGAGCTGGCTGTTGCTCTGGTGGGCAGAGCTCAGTAAAACTTTAATCCTCTTGTCTGCTGATGTGTGGGGCTGGGTTCCCTCCCTGTTGGTTGTTTTGCCTGAGGCGACCCAATGCTGGAGCCTACTCGGGCTCTTTGGTGGGGCTAATGACGGACTCTGGGAGGCCATGCCAAGGAATACTTCCCAGAACTTCTGCTGCCAGTGTCTTTGTCCTTACGGTGAGACAAAGCCACCCCTTGTCTCTACAGCTGACCCTCCAACACTATCAGGTAGGTCTGGCTTATTCTCCCATGGGGTCACCACTCCTTCCCCTGGGTCCCGATGCACACACTACTCTGCGTGTACCCTCCAAGAGTGGAGTCTCTGTTTCCCCCATTCCTGTCGACGTCCTGCAATCAAATGCTGCCAGCCTTCAAAGTCTGATTCTCTAGGAATTCCTCCTCCTGTTGCCGGACCCCCAGGTTTGGAAGCCTGACGTGGGGCTCAGAACCTTCACTCCAGTGGGTGGACTTCTGTGGTATAAGTGTTCTCCAGTTTGTGAGTCACCCACCCAGATGTTATGGGATTTGATTTTATTGTGATTGCGCCCCTCCTACTGTCTCATTGTGGCTTCTCCTTTGTCTTTGGATGTGGGGTATCTTTTTTGGTGAGTTCCAGTGACTTCCTGTTGATGATTGTTCAGCAGTTAGTTGTGATTCTGGTGTTCTCGCAAGAGGGAGTGAGAACACGTCCTTCTACTCCATCAACTTGAACCAATCCCAGTCATTATTAATTTATGGTCAGTATTGTTTCCTCCGTATTCCTACCCATTCTTCCTCCAGGAAGATGTTGAAGGAAATGTCATTTCATCCATAAACATTGTGGTGAGTAGCTCTAAAAGATAGGAATTAACTCAATATTTTTTGAAAATATTATATTTTAAAATAGAAAAAAAATTTAAGTCAGCTTCTCTCTACTCCCCCACCCACCATCACAATACTGTCTCATTTGAAAATTGACCATGGTGGGGTTTTTTTGAAATGTTAATTCTCAGTCCGTACTTTAAAAGGTTTTACCACTTCACCCATCACTTCACCTTGCGTTTTAGGTGCTCTCCAGAGAGCTACTTCCAGCATTTTCTATGTGTGAAGTTTGTTCTTCTCAGTTGGATGGTCTACTGACTTCCATCCTGTGAACACATAGTTAACGATGCTGTCGCCTGCATCGGTGCTTCCACTGTTCCATTTAACACTCGCTCTAATGAGCTAAGAAGGGGAAAACGCCACAAAATATTCAGATATTGGTGCAAACTAGCTCTGCTGAGAAGGGAGGCATGGCAGAGCTGTCAAAACCATCCTCGAAAAAAACAACCCTTGGTGGAAATAGTGGTTTGTCAGTTTACGTTGGGATACTTGATATAAAAGGCTTTGGGAGCTGCAATCAGCAATGTGCAGAGTGGACTTGAAAGTCAAGGCCCCTGTGGACGTCCTCCTGCACGCGTGCTCCGCTGGAGCAGCTGTGTCGGAGAGGGAGTGCCCCGAGAAACTTCTTCTTCTCACCCGAGATCTGTGAGTCTGTTGTTGAAAACCTAAACTGACCCCAAACGGTGCCACTCCCTCAGGTCCTTAGTCGGTTTCCCTCGTACATCTGAAATCAAATCAGACTTCAAAGAAATGAAAATGTATGTCCACACAAACATTATGATAGTGAATCATAAAAGCCAAAAAGTGGAAAGAACCCAAATTTCCATCAGCTGATAAACAGACAAACACCATGTGGTGTGGTATACAATGGAATGTTATTCAGCCATTGAAAAAAATACATGCTGCAACAAGGAAGCCAGACACAAGGGCTGGGTATCGCATGATTCCATTTATATGAAATGTCCAGAGTAGGCAGCTGTGTAGAGACAGTAGATCAGTGCTTGCTCAGGGCTGAGGGTGGTGATGGTGGGAGGAAAGGGGGAGGGATTGCTGATGGGGAGGGGGTTTCTTTAGGGTGATGAAAATGTTCGAAAATGATGGTGACAGGTATACAGTTCTGTGAATACACTAAAATGCATTCATTGCATTGTGCACTTTAAATGGGTGGGGTTTATAGTGTGTAAATTACATCTCAATAAAACTGTTATTAAATAGCATTGGATTAACTTACAATGCCTCAAGATGTACCTGAACCTCTTCCTTGGCATCTGTTTTTGCTTTTTGTCCTGGACTTGGGGTGTGGTGGGTGAGATGAGGGAGGAAGGCGATGTGGTTTCCTTTCATCTCTGAAACTCCACGTAAACTTAGTTTCTCTCCCCGCAAAATCATTGGAAAACAGAAGTGACTTTATTTGACCCTGTGATCTTATTTTACTTCCCGTCCTTCATTCGGGGTTAGGACAGTGGTTCCTTTAGCAGCTAATGGCTTCCTTCCTTCTCTACCCAAGACCCCCCCAAACTTATTTTAAAGCATTGTTGTACTTCTTGGGCAATAGTCGGTGACTTTCCTTTTCTGGAGTTTTCCTATGTCGGCAGTTACTTTGGTCTTGAGAAGTCAGTGCTGGTATCGGCTAACGACCAGCTGTTTTATTTATATGACCCACAAGGAGACAGGGTTTAAATACAACACCCAAGGGGATTCCCTGGCGGTCCAGTGGTTAGGACTCTGCATTTCTCCTGCTGGGGGCCTGGGTTCAATCCCTGGTCGGGAAACTAAGATCCCGAAAGCCAAGTGGTGGGGCCAAAACATTAAAAAAATAAATATAAATAAAAGCAACACCCAAGTCAGAGGTGTATTTTCCTGCTGGTGTAAAAGCCATGCCAGCATGCCTCCCAGGGAAACGTGGCGCTATTTAAACGGCATTGGGGACCTAAGTGAGGCTTGGGTCTTGCACCAGCTTGTTCACTTGACAATCTGCTGAAAATAGAAAATTGTATGGGGAGAGGGGGAGGACCACACAGTTGGTGAAAGTGTGCCTGTGGGCCTGCGTGTGCGTGTGTGTGGACTGACTCCTCGGGCCTCCCTCCTGGGACACAAGAGGGAGAGGCACATCCTGTCCTGACATCTTCAGGGGGATGTTCTGGTGAGCAGCAGCGTGCCTCACAGGTAGGGGAGCCCCACCATAGTATCCCAAACCGCTTTTTAGGTGCAGGGAAATTGTGTCTGTCATCTGCTAGATCAGGAGTTGGCAGACTACAGCCTGGGGGCCAAATCTGTGCTGCTGCCAGTTTTCAGGAATCTTGGTTCAAACACAGCCGTGCCTATTTGTTTGCGTATCAGCTGCTCCCAGGCCTCAGCCATAGAGATGAGCTACTGCAACTGTCTGTCCTGCAAAGCCTAAAATATTTACTCTCTGGCCCTTTACAGAAAACGTTTGCTGACTTCAGTGCTCAGTGATGAATTCCCTTCCCATGGGAGTCCGGAAACAGGCCTATATCCATGGTACTTGGAACTTGAGCACTATGTGTGTTTGAGAGGAAAAACCACAGGTCCCAGAGCTAAACTACAGAAGCCAAGTTAGCAGGCAGTTCAATCCAGATTATTCTGCACGGCATGTTAGCTCTGTCTTAATCAGATGGCTCGCTCTTTTTTTTTTCCCTTGGAGTTATCAGGTAGGTCATTATTTTTGGTCATCTTGCAAGTGTTCTTTAGTGGTGGGTTTATAACTTATTAGGAGCATTTAAAGTCATTGAGGAGCTGGCATGAAGCTAATTTACATTTTGCATGACATTAAGTTTAATATTTTATCCATGAGGGTTTTAATGTCCTCGTGGATTGGTAACCCAGGTAGCTTGCTTACTGGGCCACTTTTAATGCTGTCCTGGTCCCAGACACCTGTTGAGTTCTTTGCTGACAGAGTTTCTAGGAATTTCCTTCTCTCTACAAATGGTGGCAGTGGAAGAGGCAATGGTGGCAGCCACCTCCCCCCAAACCCAGCCATGGCTACAGTTGGGTGGTCTGGGGATAGGCAGCTGACCCAAGTCGGCCCATCAGTGGTGTTGCCGGATTAGTTTTTTTAAAAAAAATATTTATTTATTTTGGTTGCGCCGGGTATTAGTCGCGGCACGCAGGATCTTCACTGCGGCATGCAAACTCTTAGTTGTGGCATGCATGAGGGATCTAGTTCCCCAACCAGGGATCGAACCCTGGCCCTCTGCATTGGGAGCGGGGAGTCTTACCCACTTGACCACCAAGGAAGTCCCTCCCCAGGAAGTTAGACTTGAGACTTGAGTTGCTGTCATCTCTCCCTAAGTGGCCAGAGCACTGACACTGGCAACATGGGTGGCCTTTTTCTTCTTCGTGGCTGGGTTACAGAGAAATCCAGAGGTGGAGACAGCAGAGGGAGCTTCTTGCCTTCCCCACGGCATCTTGGTTGATCTCGGTTCCAGTTTCTGCCAAGTGGGTGTTTTAGGGGCGGGTGGGGTTGGACCTCCTGGAGAACCACTTGAGCTCTCACCATAAACGCTGGCCCAGGTGCCAGCCCTGGGGCCTGACCTTTCCCATAAGCAGGGAGGCAGTGAGGTCCAGCATAGTGGTTGTCAAACAGCCTGAGGTTGCTGGAGCAGATTCAGGCGGTTTGGTTGGAAGAGGTTTGGTCCTCCCGACTGCACTCTGACAGCTGCTAAGCTCCCGAGGCCGGCAGGGCTGGGGGCAGAGACGGGACTGCGGGCTGGATGTTGTGGACCTGCCCAAGTTCGCTTCCTTGGGATGCATTCATGGGTTTCTGGGAGCGAGCATCAGCAGTAAAACAGCCATTTCCGCTTCTTCCCCTGACTCTCCATCTTCGTCTTAAGTCGTTTACACACACAAGCTCTATGTATAAAAAGTGTGTTTTAAAATTTACACCAGCAGGGCCAGACTTTGACTCTCAAACTTGGTCACTTTCACCCATAATGTAGCTCTGTGGTTTCTACCCCTAATAATCCTCCCACATAAATAGTTCCCTGTAGCTCCTGAACCAGAGGCCGAGTCATCACAAGCTTTTCCTAGTATCCGAGAGACTCCCAAGAGCTCTGAGGCTCTGTCACAGAGCGGTGTCTGTCATCCAAGGGGTCTGACCTGCTACATCGCTTTCCGGCTTTTTGAGCATAACTCCAAAGAGGCGGCCCAAGATCTTCTAAGTGACCACAGCCTCTAGAATCAGAAAAGCAGGTGCAGATCCTACACCTGCTGCTGGCTTTGGGCAGATTGCCATCCTCACTTCTGTTTCTGCATTTTAAAATGTGGACAAAATCACCAACATTGTCAAGTTGTTGCCTTGATAGGTGGTGATACTTAGGAATCCCCTAGCCCATAATATGGACTCAAGGAATGCTAGTTGTTTCTTTTTTTTCCCCCCGTGTAAAACGATGCAGACCCAGCCCAAGGCCGATCAGTTCTGCTAGTTGCCAACACATTTGGGTAGACGCAGCAATGAATGGCTTTGCAACTGGCCAAGTGAATTTGGGGTATTTCTGGTGAACTTTGACTCGGATGCCAGCCCCACGTTTCTACAACTCAGTTGGCTGGGCTTTATTTTGCCATCAGGGCCCTTCCCTTCATTTCTGTGTGTTCACTATGATGAGACTTTTCACTGGTGGCTTGCAACACGATCTATTGGATCATTTACTTAAGAACAGTAAAGTGTGGTGTCGGGGTCCTGGTCGTGAAGCTGTTTGCTTGTAACGTGAAAACATTTCTCCCGTCTAGGAGCCCTACCTTGTGAGTGGTGGAAACGTTCTTCCATCCACAAATACCTTCTAGTTATCCCCTGTGAAAGATGTTCTCTAGGCTCTCCTTTCCAAAAACAACATGGACTTGTTATAAATATTATAAATGCCTATTTGTTAAAATGTTCTGCCCCCAGTGGGCTGCTGCCAATTTAGTGTAATCATCTCAGGTTTATTGGCCTGTGTGTCCTCCTCTTAATGCGAAGCTCTGCCAGGCCTCTCTGCGAGAGCACAGGAAATAGCGGGTGGATGTTTTTTTCTCATTTAAGGAATTATTACTGTTAAGCTCGTCTAAGGGAAAAGGAGGCTGGGGTCTGTCACATCATCTTGCCCAGGAAGGAGCTTGGTGAACTGTTTAAAATTTCAGCTCCTTTGGCAGCAGCATCTTATTCCAGTTTTAATGGGAGCACTGGTTTGTGACCATGCCCGGTGGAGCATCGCCTGCCTAGTTAAATTGTGAAATAAACTAAGGGGTTTCTAGGTGTAACTCAGCTGCAGGGAAGAAGTTCCAGTAATAGAGATGCATTGTTATTGGCAGCCTTAAAAAAACCTCCATGGTCGCCTGTTCTTCAGAGAAAAGTCCAAGCTGAGCCACGGATAATTAGCTTCTCCCAGGGGAGGGGGGGGGCTTGTCATTTTTAGACGCTCAGTGGAAGGAAAATGTGACAGTAAGTATGCAAATTAACAAGTCTTGTTTCTATAAGCCTGGGCTTATCAAATTTTTCAACCAAAAAATCTCCCCAACCTCTGAGAGTGAACTCAGGGATCTGAGGGTGAGGCTTGATGCTGCCCAGGTGGATTTTTCTTTTTTTTTGGAGTTTTATATTGTATTTTTAAAATTCCTGTGAGCCTTCTCCTCTGTGATATTTCTGGTTTTGATTTTCAGTGAAAAGGTACTGTCTTAGTCCGTTCGGCTGCTTTAACAGCATACCGTAGACTGGGTGGCTTGTAAACCTCAGAGATTTCTCTGTCACGGTTCTGGAGGCGGGAGGTCCAAGGTCAAGGTGCTGGCAGATTTGGTGTCTGGTGAGAGCCTATTTCCTAGTTCATAATTGGCTGATTTCTCACTGTGTCCTCGATGGCAGAAGGGAAGAGGGAACTTTCTGATGACTTTTTTATTTATTTATTTATTTATATTTATTTATTTATTTATTTATTTATTTATTTTCAGTACGCGGGCCCCTCACTGCTGTGGTCTCTCCAGTTGCAGAGCACAGGCTCCGGACGCGCAGGCTCAGCAGCCATGGCTCATGGGCCCAGCCGCTCCGCGGCATGCGGGATCCTTCCGGACCGGGGCACGAACCCGTGTCCCCTGCATCGGCAGGCTGACTCTCAACCACTGCACCACCAGGGAAGCCCCCTGATGACTTTTTTAGAAGGGGCCTAACCCCATTCATGCACTGGCCTTGTGCAAGCTCCACCCTCATGACCTAATCATCTGCCAAAGGCCCCACCTCCAAATACCGTCACATTGGGGGTTAGGTTTCAGCATATGAATTTTGAGGGGACACAAACTTTCAGTCTATAGCAGGTATTAAGTTATTTATCTGTGATAGCACTTTTGCCCTAACTTACCCCCAAATCTTTGGATAAAATTGATGCTAAGATAATGTGGCTTCCCATACAACTGTGCTGCAGTGTTGTTTTCTGTTTGTTTCATCTCCCTGGCCACACTGAACGTTCTTCAAGGGAAAGAGCTGTATCTTTTTTCTTGCATGCGCTGGCCTCGTGTAAGCCCATCTCTTTGGTTGTCCTGGTGTACGGTAACCTTAGTGCCCCTCATTCAGCTGGTGGAAGAAGGAATGTGGCAAAGTGCCATGTCCTCCCCAAGATTAGTCATGTGTACAGTATTCCTGGACAGTCACAAAGGAAGTCCCCAGGGGCCAGTGGCTGACTGTAAAATGCCTGGTTGAGCATCTGAACCCACTGAATGGAGGGACATTACCCTCCCAGGAGCAGTGGTAGGTGATGTCATCACCTAGGATGCAGACACTTAATGGGAGCCGTGAATAAGCCGGCTCAGGACAGCTGGCTTAGAACCTTCCCCCAGGAACTCAGGTCTGCTCCTAAGATGAAGCAGACGCAGCCAGGTGGTGCAGAGGCCAGCCCGGCAGGGGCCCCGGCACTCCCCCGACCTGCTGGCCGTCCAGGCAACATTACGTTGAAACAGATCCTCCCAATGACGAGCCGTGCTCGATTACATGACCGGTTCACCCCATGCAGCCATTGCCAAAGGAGATTTTGAAGGTGTGCCAACTCAGAAATGCTGATGCCAGAAATATCTGTTTCCAAAAGTGCCTCTGGTCCTGTCATGCCCTCCTGGTGAATAAAATCTGAACTCCTTAACCTGCCATCCTGAACTCTCCACAGTGTGGCCCCAACCACTCTGTCCCTCCCGGTCTCTCGCTACCAACCCTCTGTTTTTGCCCACATCCTTAAAGCGGGTGGGTGCCAAGCCCCCACCTCACCACTGCCTGCCATCCTGGCCTTCCTGAGGCTGTTAGTCCTCTCCGAGCACCCAGAGTCATTTTTTGCTCCTTCTGAATGAACCTCTCAGCATTTCTTGACCTGATTGCACTTCCTAGGCCCTTACCCTGGGCTGTGCTGCAGTTGTTTTCTGTTTGTTTCATCTCCCTGGCCACACTGAGCATTCTTCAAGGGAAAGAACTGTGTCTTTTCTCTTGCATGCACTGGCCTCGTGCAAGCCCATCTCTTTGGTTGTCCTGGTGTACGGTAATATTAGTGCCCCTCCTTCAGCTGGTGGAAGGAGGAAAAAATGGAGTTTCACACAGATGTGCTATAAATAGATGCAGTCTAGGAAAACTCAAGTTTACGTGGAGTTAGAAGGTAATTATGCTCCCAAACAGAATTTTATGCATCCTCTTGTGAATGGCCCTTCTCTAAGGCTTTTAAAATAAATTTTGATTTACAGCAACTTGATAACATCTTTTAGGAAAAAAGCTAGAGTGAAGTTTGAATTTGAGACTCCGAAACAAGATTGCCAAAATAATCCCATTGCATTTTTCTTAATTACAAAATATCAGATTCAGCACATGAGGGGTTTTTGGAAGGCAATTGGAAGGGTCCATTCCAAATGACCAAATTGTATAAGCTGTGCTGCAGCCTCTCCTTGTCCTTAATGTAGAGAGAACTTTCATTTTTTATATGACAGGTCAAAAAGACTGACGTGTAGAATATACTGATAATGGAAACTGCCTGGACAGTCTTCAGTAATATGGCAAATCAGCCTCCTTCTCTGTGGATTCTTTTCTGTTGCAGTAATAGGTGAACCTTCAATCAGTGAATATTAAAACCCATGAATATATACCTATATGTGTGCTATAGAGGTATGTGATCCTCACCATCAAGAAAGAAACACTTAATTGGTTTTTTGAAAAGATTCAACAAAATTGACAAATCCTTAGGTAGGCTAACTAAGAAAAGAGAAAAAAAGACTGAAACAAAATAAGAAATGAAAGAGGAAACATTACAACTGACGCCACAGAAATTAAAATGCTCACAAGAGACTGTTGTAAACAATTATACGTCAACAGATTGGGCAATCCAGAAGAAACAGATTAATTTCTAGGAACATATAATCTTCTAAGACTGAATTGTGAAGAAATTAAAAACTTGAACAGACGTATAACTTAGAAAGAGATTAAATCAGTAATCAAAAACCTCCCAAAAAAAGAACCAAGGACAAGATGGCTTCACTGGAGAATTCTACCAAACATTTAAAAGAGAATTAACACCAGTCCTCTCAGACTTCCCAGAAATTGAAGAGGAGGGAGCACTGCCAGACTTATTCTATGAGGTGAGCTGATACCAAAATGAGACAAAGATACTATAAGAAACCTGCAGACCAATATCCCTAATGAACGTAGATGAAAAAATCCTCAACAAAATACTAAGAAACCCAATTCAATGACACATTAAAAAGATTATACATCATAATCAGGTGGAATTTATTACTGGAATGCAAGGATGGTTCACTATATGAAGGTTAATGTATAACACACCACATTAACACATGAGGGACAAAAGCTGCATGATCATTTCAATTGATGCAGAAAAAGCACGTGACAAGATTCTACACCCTTTCAAGATAAAAATGCTCAACAAACTAGGAACAAACTCAACATAAGTAAGGCTATATATGAAAGCCCATAGTTAACAATGTACTCAATGGTGAAAAACTGAAAGCTTTCCCTCTGAGATGAGGAAAAAGGCAAGATGTCCATTCTTACCACTTCTTTCAAAATAGTACTGGAAGTCCTAACCAAACTAAGTAAGCAAGAAAAAGAAATAAATGCAGATAGGAAATGAAGAAGTAAAATTCGCTCTCTTCCCAGATGATATGATCTTGTATGTAGAAAACCCTAAGTATTTCACCAAACAAAGCTCCTGTTAGAACAAGTAAATGAATTTAACAAAGTTGCAGGATACAAAATCCACACACAAAAATTAGTTGCATTTCTATACACTGGCAGTGAATAATCTGAAAAGGAAATTAAAAAACAATCCCATTTACAATAGCATCAAAAAGAATAAAATACTTTGGAATAAACTTAAGGAGGCAAAAGACTTGTACAATGGAAACTACAAAGCACTTCTGAAAGAAATTAAAGAAGACAAATAAATGGAAAGACATCTGTGTTTGTGGATTGGAAGACTTAGTGTTGTTAAAATGTCCATACTACACAGAGCAGTCTACAGATTCAATGCAATACTATCAAAATTCCAATGGCATTTTTTGCAAAAGCAGAGAAAAAAAATTTTTTTAATAACATCTTTATTGGAGTATAATTGCTTTAAAATGCTGTGTTAGTTTCTACTTTATAACAAAGTGAATCAGCTATACATATATCCCCATATCTCCTCCCTCTTGCGTCTCCCTCCCTCCCCCGCACCCTATCCCACCCCTCTAGGTGGTCACAAAGTACTGAGCTGATCACCCTATGCTATGCGGCTGCTTCCCACTAGCTATCTATTTTACATTTGGTAGTATATATAAGTCCATGCCACTCTGACTTCGTCCCAGCTTACCCTTCCCTCAAGTCCATTCTCTACGTCTGCATCTTTATTCCTGTCCTGCCCCTAGGTTCTTCAGAACCATTTTTTTTTTTTTAGATTCCATATATATGTGTTACCATATGGTATTTGTTTTTCTCTTTCTGACTTACTTCACTCTGTATGACAGACTCTGTGTCCATCCACGTCACTACAAATAACTCAATTTCATTCCTTTTTATGGCTGAGTAATATTCCATTGTATATATGTGCCACATCTTCTTTATCCATTCATCTGTCGATGGACACTTAGGTTGCTTCCATGACCTGGCTATTGTAAATAGAGCTGCAGTGAACATTGTGGTACATGACTCTTTTTGAATTATGGTTTTCCCAGGGTATATGCCCAGTAGTGGGATTGCTGGGTCATATGGTAGTTCTATTTTTTTTTAGTATTTTAAGGAACCTCCATACTGTTCTCTACAGTGGTTGTATCAATTTACATTCCCACCAACAGTGCAAAAGAGTTCCCTTTTCTCCACACCCTCTCCAGCATTTATTATTTGTAGATTTTTTGATGATGGCCATTCTGACTGGTGTGAGGTGATAACCTCATTGTAGTTTTGATTTGCATTTCTCTAATGATTAATGATGTTGAGCATTCTTTCGTGTGTTTGTTGGCAATCTGTATATCTTTGGAGAAATGTCTATTTAGGTCTTCTGCCCGTTTTTGGATTGGGTTGTTTGTTTTTTTGGTATTGAGCTGCATGAGCTGCTTGTAAATTTTGGAGATTAATCCTTTGTCCCGTTGCTTCCTTTGCAAATATTTTCTCTCATTCTGAGGGTTGTCTTTTCGTCTTGTTTATGGTTGCCTTTGCTGTGCAAAAGCTTTTAAGTTTCATTAGGTCCTGTTTGTTTATTTTTGTTTTTATTTCCATTTCTCTAGGAGGTGGGTCAAAAAGGATCTTGCTGTGATTTATGTCATAGAGTGTCCTGCCTATGTTTTCCTCTAAGAGTTTGATAGTGTCTGGCCTTACATTTAGGTCTTTAATCCATTTTGAGTTTATTTTTGTGTATGGTGTTAGAGAGTGTTCTAATTTCATTCTTTTACATGTAGCTGTCCAGTTTTCCCAGCACCAAAGCACAGAAAAATTTTAAAATTCATATAGAATTTCAGAGGATCATGAACATCCAAAAAATCTTGAGAAAGAAAAGTAAAGCTAGAGGCCTCACACTTCCTGATTTCAAAACTCGTTATAAAGTTGCAGTAATCAAAGCAGTATGGAAATGACATAAAGACAGATGTCAAGCTGAGTACCATCACTAGTTTTCAATCCCAAGGGAGGCGAACATCTTGAACTGATCACCAATCTCAGGCAGCACTTCAAACACTTCTGCCACTGCACCTTGGAATTGGAGTTACCAAGACAAACACAACTGGATGGGACATCGCTTTACCTAAGTAGAGAAGAGACATCAGTTTCAATAGTAGACATCAGTCCCTCCTCACTAGGCAGCCCCCCTGGTGGCCAACATAGGGCAGTTGGCCTGTGAACACCCTTCTTAAGCCACAGCAGAAAGCCCCCAACGCTTCCCGTTTGGAGTCTGAAAGCTGGGGACATGCCTGAGGGCCATTGTGTACATACTAAAGCAGAACAAAGGAACACTCGTTGCGATTGAAACGGGGAAAGATATTCCCACACAAGGTGATGAGCCCTGCACAGGCTCTCTTGGTAATGCTGTGTTCCAGGCCCGAGGCCCATTCTTTTCTTTAAGGGAACTTTATTTTTATTTATTTATTTATTTATTTATGGCTGTGTTGGGTCTTCATTGCTGTGCGGGCTTTCTTTAGTTGTGGTGAGTGGGGGCTACTCTTCATTGCGGTGCGTGGGCTTCTCATCAAAGTGGCTTCTCTTGTTGCGGAGCATGGGCTCTAGGCACATGGGCTTCAGCAGTTGTGGCACGAGGGCTCAGTAGTTGTGGCTCGCAGGCTCTAGAGCGCAGGCTCCATAGTTGTGGCACACAGGCTTAGTTGCTCTGTGGCATGTGAGATCTTCCTGGACCAGGGCTTGAACCCGTGTACCCTGTATTAGCAGGCGGATTCTCAACCACTGCGCTACCAGGGAAGTCCCTGCAAGACGGATTCTTAACCGCTGGACCAGCAGGGGAGCACGTCGCTGGTGCCTTTCCAGCTCCGTGGAAGCAAGACCTGACTGCTGAGGGATCCGAGCCCTCGGCTAAAGATGAAGCACAACCTTATTTCCTGCACTCAGAGTCCCTTAGACACCCAAAGGGCGCGTGGACCGAGGGAAGGACAGACTGCATAGATCAGCAGCCTGGACAGAGAGCTGCAGAGCCCCAAACGTCCAGCACATTGATCCGGCTTCCTCAATGTGAGGGTTCGGCTTTTCACACCGCAGCTGTGGGTCGAGCGCTCGGCATCTTTGGTGGAGGAAAGCGGTTCATGATCCTCCTTGCTTGGTTTTTATTACAGTGCTTTTAAGGTTGACATTAAAGAGCGGCCGTGTGACTTCTGATACTGTACTGTTTACAGTGTCTGAACTGCTTTGTCTGACCTCCTCCTTCTCCTGGTGCCTCAAGGGTGGAGGACAGAGGTGGACCCCCACCCCTGGGGGGATGTGCCCACAGGGGGCCTGCGATGCAGTAGAGTCAGTACACAGGAAGGCTCGTCCGTGTGAGATGCTTCCTTGACCTCAAGCAGAGCTGTGCTCCTGTGGGCGGTGCTGGGAGGTTCTATAGCAGAAATGAGTCCTCAGACCCGGCTTTGTAGACTGTGGATTTGGACCTGACCTTACACTGGGGAGCATGACTCTCTACACCATGCGGCTGTGTGTGGCTGAATGAGATGAGTGATGTAACTGGCAATACCATAGGCAGACACTGATGCTGATGAGAGAGCAAGACATTTACGTTGTGATGGGATGGAGGGTCTCCCCAGGTCGAAGAGGAAGGTGCTGCTTTGTAGTGATCCCCACTCCCCATAATTCCTTTTTTCTCCTCCTTCATATTGCTTCTTCCCTATAAGCCTTTCATCTCTCTTCTGTTCCTTAAAAAGTATCCCTTTTCCTTCCGCCCTTTGCCTTTTATACCCCAGCGCTTCTCCAAAACGGAAGGAAGCCAGCATTCAAAGAACGTTGCTGAAAGAAGCAAGCAGGGCTGGGAGCCGGGCCGGCGTCTGACCACAAAGGGCTCCCTCAGCCTCAGGGACTGAGGAGGCCTTTGGGTGTCACTGAACCCAATCCTTTCACCCTGAGAGTGCTGCTACCACACAGTTTGTTCTGTTTTCTTGAAGACTCTAAGCTATTTGACCAGGACTGACTGCTCCTTTGCTTACTGGTGACCCAGGACCATGAATCCAGTGTTGTTCACTGATTCATGGAGAATATTGAGATGATGTGTGTCCTTTGTGAGGCCTGAAATCTTTGATCAGGTCATTGTCACCCAAGATCCCTCGTAAGCCCCTGGTGTATGGGGTTTGGGGGAAAGGAGGGAAGGAAGGTGGGCCTTCTCAGAGCTGAGCTGCTGGAGGCTTTCAGAACACGTGGCTGGACCCCTCCCCCAGGGACGTCGATTCAGTGCTGGGTGGCCTGAGAATCTGCGTTTCTTCTTCTTTTTAAAAATATTTATTTATTTGGCTGCGCTGGGTCATAGTTGCGGCATGTGGGGTCTTTAGTTGCAGCATGCGAACTCTTAGTTGCGGCATGTGGGATCTAGTTCCCTGACCAGGGATCGAGCCCGGGCCCCCTGCATCGGGAGCGTGGAGTCTAAGCCACTGGGCCACCAGGGAAGTCCCAGAGTCTGCATTTCTAACAAGCTCCTTGGAGGTGTGCCTGTTGCTCTGGGGACCACACACTTGGAGAAGCAAGGCTCGAGGGCAGAGGTTGGCAGATGATAGCCTGCCAGCCAATCCAGCCAGCCACTTGTGTTTGTAAATAGTTTTCGTGGAACACGGTTACTCCCATCCTTTTGCATATTGTCTGTGGCTGTTTTCATGCCACAGGGGCAGAATTGAATAGTTGTGATGGAGACCATATGGCCCAGAAAGCCCGAAATACTTACTATGTGGCCCTTCACAGGAAAAGTGTGCCAGCGTGTCCTCTAGCACATCCTTAATGCCCTGAGCCCCATGGTTCTAACTACAGGAATAGACCCCACTTTATTTCTAGGACCCTTACTGCCAAGATGCCAGCTCTGCTAAGCATTGCCTCATGTTTCCTAGAGGAGAAAAGCATGAGACCAGTAATCACTGCTGTTTATGTAGCTCTTTGCAGGTCACAAAACACCTTCAGACCCTGCAGCAACCTAGATGGTGCCACGCCCATCTCATGGAGGCACAGACTGAGGCTTAGAGGGGCCAGAAAGTTAGTGACGAACTTAGGTCTTCGGTCCTCCCTCCCTACCACTCTGCCTCTTGGACACAAGCCCACATTGGATGAACTTCGTGTATTAGTCATCTATAACTGCGTAACAGATTACCCCCAAGCATAACACTTTTAAACAGCAGTAAATATGTATTGTCACTCGCAGTGTCTGTGGATCAGGAATTCAAGATCAATTTAACTGGGCATTTCTGGGTCAGGCATTTTCCTGGGGCTCAGTCAGGTGTCTTCTGGTGCTGCAGTCAGTTAAGGCTTGACTGAGCCTGGAGATCCATTTCACCAAGGCAGTCACTCGCCTGCTGGCAAGTTGGTGGGAGGGCTCTGTTCCTCTCTGTGTGGGCCTCCCCGCAAGACTGCTTGAGTGTCCTCACAAAGTGGCTGCCAGCTTCCCCAGAGCCCAGGAGAAGCTGGATCCTTTTTATGACCTAGCCTCCCAAATCACGTAGCATCATTTCTGCCGCACTCCGTTCAACAGAAATATTTGAGAGGCGCCTGTACTCAAGAGGTGTGTCAAAGAATTTGTAAATATATTTGAAAACCAGCCCAGTATGCAGATTTCCATTCAGTCGCCTGCTGGGACTATTGAGGTTCTGTGGTTTCCCTGAGAGCAGGCCTTTAATTGATCATAGATGTCACACTAAAGTTCCAAGCGAGAGCAAGGTTAAGTCACAAACTACTAGCATCACGTAGGCCTCAAGCTTTGTTCTGCTCTGCAGCACCCAAAGGTCTCCTGTAATGGTACTTGAGGAGCGGTCAAGCAGGGCCAGAGGGAGACACCCACCCTCATGATGTGTGAAAGTGGGAAGACGACCAAGAAAAAAGTGGTTTGAAATACCCCCGGGTGACTCACATATGCATCTCCCAGGTGCTGGTCCCCCGACTCCCATTTGAAAACTACTTTCCTAACTCTGTCTTCCCCATTTCCCAGATTGGGAAGCAGAGGCCTGAAGAGGCACAGTTTCTTGTTGAAGAAAGCAGCAGGTATTAAGCATACTTCAGTAAAGCTTAGTCGGGGCGCATGGATTAAATTTGCCCTTCCAAGTCTTTGTATTAATTAATCCTTATCGCAAGCCAGCCGAGTACATTTCTTGTCAGATCTGTTTCCAGGCAACATCTGGGTCTAATGGGTGGGTCCCAGACCGAGTTTATTCTTCCACATCCTGCCACCTCTGTGGAATGTGCTTCAAGTGTAGGAACTTATCCAGACAGATGGTAAACTCTGATCTCATCCCACCTTAGAGGGACCGTAGCTCCTAAATCTTTCGTAAGCAGTGTTTGGTCACCCCCTAGTGGGTAAATGGAAAAGTTCGCCATGCTTGCTGAACAGAAGCACTACTGATCTGGAAGGGGCGTGGAGGTGACTCGACAGCACTCAGCAGGTGTAGGGAGCTGTCATCTTGAGTATGATGCAGTTCCTCGGTGGTGCAGGGAAAGGGTGCAGGCTTTTTCCCTATCATCTCCTCTGGCTCAATGTGTTAATAATCTAGTTTATTTGAAACAATGCAGGAAACAAAAATATAACAACTATGTGTGCATGTGTGTATATTTCCTGATGCAGAGAGTAAGTGTGACGGTTAACAGGATTGGCTAAATTTTTTCTGTAAAGGTCCAGATAGTAGATATTTTAGGCTTTGCAGCCAAAGGCCATGCATTCTGCTGTTGTAGCATGAAAACAGCCTTAGATAACGCTTAAGTGGATGAGCATTGGCCATGTTTGTGGATGGTACATAACAGGCAGCGGGGCTGCGGGTGACCATGGCCCACAGTTGTCAACCCCCATGAAAAAGAAGGAAGTGGATTGTGTTCATCTCTCACACGAGGTGGTAGAGTCCTCAGGGGTGGGGACTCGTGCCCTGCTCACATTTGGAGCCTGAGCACCCAGCACTGTGTCTGGCTTGTAGCAGGTGCTCACGGCGTGGTTGCTGACCTGAGGTGACTCTGATGTCAACCTCTGTAATATATCAGCTTTCTTCCAGGATTTCTTGGTCTTCATTGAGTTAAAAACAGCAACTCTCTGAATCGGATGTTTAAAGCATCAGAGCAGATAGGATTTGCAGCCATCCTTGTTTTCTTTCTATTTGTCTCTATTTTAAAGGAACCAAGGTGCCACGTGAGAGGCCAGCAGATAATAGGCTTTGCAACGATGAGCTCGAGCACTGCCTGGTGGCCCAGCATCAGTGGGCAGCTCTGAGGAATTTTGTTTCGCAGAACCAGGCATGGGTTTGCATCAAGGCATCTGCTCATTTTACCAGAGCTTATTTCTGCCCAGAGACTTCTGCTTGGGAGGGGTTGGCTGGTGGCATTCTAGGTGACGCTCCGAACCAGCACAGAAAGAAAACAGAGCAGGTGCTGGCCTCTTCAGCCTTGCATGTGGCTGGCCCTCAGGGCAGGTTTGTGGTCTGCCAAACGCTCTGTTTTTGCCATTATTAATCACAATAGTAGTTATCATTTATAGAGCATCTTGTCTCATGTGAATTCTAGAAGATACATTTTATCCCTGGGTACAGATGAAGAAACTGAGGCACAGAGAAATTAACTGATTTGGGGCATGTTATTGATATTTTGTGGCAGCATAGTTAAAAGTCTGGGCTAAGTTATGTAACACTTAGTGCCTGTTTCTCCATTTGTAAAACGGTTCTGATGAAAGTTATTCAGAGGGCAGCTGTGTGGGTTAAAGCGAGGTGAGGCATGTACAGCTCTTCCTTACTCTCTAGGACGTAATATGCTATTACTGTTACCTGGGGCCTGGCCACATAGTAAGTGCTCAAAAAATATTGGTTAAAGAGAGAAATGTTATTTGCCCAGTCACACAGCTGGTAAGAATTCAAAGCCTGAATCTTTCTACCAGGCCAGATGGCCTTGGCATTGTACCATTTAACCAAATAGGAACGGAGGACATGGTAACCATGATATTGAGGGTGTCCGCACAGGCAGAGAGGACAGAGCTGAAGGGTCAAACGCTCCTGGTTCACTTAGCCTGGCATCTTGGGCATCTTGCCCATAGGAGAGGCCTCAAGTTCAGTCCATATGTCCGGGAGCTGGACATAGGTAAGACTCCTTGGCTCCATACAGGTGTAAAAATCTTGAAATATAGAGAAGAGGATACTGGGAAAGGAGGAGGGGATGGATTCCCGGGAGTCACTGTCAACCCTGATAATGATACTAGCATAATAGTAATAACTGACCCAGCACCCAGCTGATCCCAGGCACTGCTGTGCATATATTAACTCCCTTTGTCTTCCAACAACCCAATGAGGAAAGTTTCTGTATCCCCATTTTACAGATAAGGAAACAGGCTCAGGTTGGTAACTTGGCCAAGGACAGGCGGAATCTGGAGTACCTGATTTCCCCACTGAGCCAGCTCTGCTTCTCAGTCTGACGTTACCGCGAGTGCTAGCATCGCCCCAGCCAAAGAATGGGGAAGTGGAGAAGGGGAGGAAGACACCAAGATCCAATGCTACCAATTAAAATAACATCAGACTAGATGTTTGGTTCTGCTCTGACCACTAACTAGCTCTAAGCTTGTTGATCCCAAACATCTCCTGAACTTCTCTTCCAACATTCACATTCTTTGGCCCTTGAACCGCTATGGAATGAATCTTGACTTTGAGAAAAGGTGCTCTCTGGAGACTGACATCCGATGCCAAGCCATGGGTCAGTCTCCTCTGGAACTGAACTTCCATCTGACCTTCGTGTGTTAGGTCAGAGCCTGTGGGAGACTCACGTCATCAGATGGGATGTCTTTGAGATCTCAGAGTCTTGGCTTTCCCTCCATCACCCAAATGTTGCCTGGCTAACTCCCATTCACCTACTTAATCTTTTTTTTTTTTTTTTTTTTTTTTTTTTTTTTTTTGAATTATGGTTTTCTCAGGGTATATGCCCAGTAATGGGATTGCTGGGTCATATGGTAGTTCTATTTTTAGTTTTTTAAGGAAACTCCATACTGATTTTTTTTTTAATTTATTTTTGGCTGTGTTGGGTCTTTGTTGCTCTGCGCGGGCTTTCTCTAGTAGCGGCGAGCAGGGTCTCCTCTTTGCTGCGGTGCGTGGACTTCTCATTGTGGTGGCTTCTCTTGTTGCAGGGCATGGGCTCTAGGTGTGCGGGCTTCAGTAGTTGCGGCACGCAGGCTCTAGAGCGCAGGCTCAGTAGTTGTGGCGCATGGGCTTAGTTGCCCTGCGGCATGTGGGATCTTCCCGGAGCAGGGCTCGAACCCGTGTCTTCTGCATTGGCAGGCAGATTCTTAGCCACCGTGCCACCAGGGAAGCCCCACCTACTTAATCTTAAACTGCCTCTGACCATCCAGACCTGGTTGGGTCCTTGTGCTTTACATTCTTGTATCAGCCTAGTTTCCTTTCATAGGACTTAACCACAGTTCATAGTCGAATATCCATTGACGGACCTTTTCCAGAGGCAGAGACCATGTCCGTTTTCCCACATCATTGCACCACCAGTGCACACTCAGTGAGTTTCTTTTTAAATAAATTATTTATTTATTTTTGGCTGCATTGGGTCTTCGTTGCTGCTTGTGGGCTTTCTTTTTAATTGCAGCGAGCGGGGGGCTACTCTTCGTTGCGGTGCGCGGGCTTTTCTCATTGCGGTGGGCTTCTCTTGTTGCGGAGCACAGGCTCTAGGTGCGTGGGCTTCAGTAGTTGTGGCACACGGGCTTAGTAGTTGTGGCTTGCGGGTTTTAGAACGCAGGCTCAGTAGTTGTGGCGCACGGGCTTAGTTGCTCCGCGGCATGTGAGATCTTCCTGGACTAGGGCTTGAACCCCTTGTCCCCTGAGTTGGCATGAGGATTCTTAACCACTGTGCCACCAGGGAAGCCCTCAGTGAGGTTTTTGAATGTTTGAATGTTGTCACGTGTGTGTGGTATTAAACATGGCAGGAGGAGACAGCCTGGCATGGTCATATTGTTTGGTTCTCTCCTTGCAGGACACATAAGAGTAAGTCTACAGTAGCCAGTTTTCAACGCCACTTTATTGCAAGGAGTTAATATGGTCAATGATCTAAAGCCCAATGAGGTATCTTGGAGGTGCGCTGAGCTCACACCTGGATCAACACAACTCCTCCGGGGCAAAGCCAGCTGGAAACAGCTGGTGCGTTGCTCCCAGGGTAGCCTAGTTCATTGTCAGTGGTCACCTGTTTTCAAGGCTGAAGGACAGATGGTGCCCATCCCGGTTCCAGGCTATAAAGTCAGAAAGAAATCAGCTAACCCGTAGTGCCTTGAAAAAGCCCTGGCTCATAAGAGATGCTCAGTGTACATTTGAATAAATGAGACCCTTTAAACTCCTCTGAGCAGCAGAACAGCTGTCACAAAGTTCAGAGGCAGGAGAGAACTCACAGACAAACTCAGTGTGTCTTTCAGTGTGATTTTTAAAAATCTAAGGCATCTGTTTCCTTGGTCCACAGGACCCTAGAATAAGGAAGCTGCATGGGGGCATGTGCATGCGGAGGGTCCAGCAGGGCTGTTGGAATCAGCTCGCTGACGGTCTCAAGACCTTCACGGCGTTGAAGGTTTTCAGTTTTAAAAAACTTTCTTCATAGAAAAAACACAGATATCTGGTACCATTCAGGAAGTGGGGTGGGTGGGGCAATCAATCTCATTCCACAAGGCAGTTAATTGAAATATTCAGTCCATTGCATCATCCCTATTGCTTTCCTCTCCTTGTTATCATTTGTTCAGGTCAATATTCAGTATTTATTATCTCTGTGTAAATATTAGAGTCGTGTTACAGTGAACACTTAACTACAAACAGCTGCTAATAGTTTCTTCTGGAATTTAGTGACATTAATAACGTACATATTTTTTAAGAATTTGCTCACTTTTCTTTGTAGCTAATTCACCTCGTGTTTTTCTAATAGCCTTTCAGTAAAGTTTCCCACAAGCCATTCCCATCAGATAATGAGTTCTCGTTTTTATCTTGGATGCATTTCTCCTGGGGATCTCCCTTCACCTTGGAATTCCCTTTACCTTTCTGTTGGGCTGACTTTCTGGTTTCCTGGATCCCTTGTCTTCCCCTTTCTTGGCTTCCTCCCTCACTTGGGGTGAAGCAGATTCCCTAATCGACTCACCAGGTTAAGAAGGTAAAGTGACAAAAGGCACGGTGGTGATGGCCTTCACCATGCCTGTCTTTTGTTTTGGGTTTTTTTTTATTATTATTTATTTGGCTGTGCTGGGTCTTAGTTGTGGCACGCAGGATCTTTTAGTTGCGACATGGGGGGGATCTTCCCAGACCAGGGTTGGAACCGGGGCCCCCTGCATTGGGAGTGTGAAGTCTTAACCACTGGACCACCAGGGAAGTCCCTGTCTTTTGAGTCACTCGGCTCCGATCTGACCGGGTTATACCTTCTGTGCCTGGATCGTTTGTCATGCCTGGATTTCCCCTCCTTCTGGGGATTACCCTCACCCTTTCTCCCACAGCGTTCTGTTGGTTTACTCAATAGTTCCTCTTTTAGAGTTTATACCCTCATTTTGTTGGGTCATATCCTTCAGTAGATTACTGAGAGAGAATGTGTGGAAGGTGGATTCTTTTTAGATGTTGCATATCTGAAAAAAAAAAAAGTCTGCCTCTTGCTCTTCACTGATTATTTTCCTGGGTAATTTCTGGGTTAGAAACCACTTTCCAGTTTGAAGGCATTTGCCATTATTTTCTAACATTCTGTCTGCTTCTGGAAAAGGTTAAAAGCCTTTCTGTTTTCTGATCCTTGGTGGTTCTTTGATTGTTCAAAACATCTTCTCTTTGCACCTGAGGTTCTGAGATTTCTGAACCTCCGCTGGGTCTGTTTTCATCCATTATGCTGGGTACTCAGGGGAGCCCCTTCCAAAAATGTGTCACTTTTGTCTCCTTTCCTATTCATCTCATTCTGATGATAATTTTAGAAGGGTTTGGGAAAGGAACAAAGTTAGATTCATGTGTCCATTTTGACATCTTTACCTAAAAGCCTAAAATACATGCTGAAGCTACAGGAATTGGTGCTAACACAGCAGTCAACACAGATGAGTGGAATAAAGGTTCCAGAAACTGACCCAAAATGTGAGAAGTCATCAGTAAGTGATAACAGATCACCTGACCATCTGCTGGAAAAAAATAAAGTTGGACTTTCTTCACCCCATATATAGAATTCAGTTCTAGTTTGTTTAAAGATTTAAGCATACACACAAAACTATCAGAAAATACAGGAGAATATTTTTATAATCTTGTGCTGAGAAAGCCCTTCCTAAGCACATAGGAATAGAAGAAGGCTCAAAGAGCTACCAGTTAACTGTGTAAAAATGTTAAACTCCCATGTGACTAAAGACTGAATTTAAAAAAGCTGGATGGGAAAATATTGCCTCATATGTAGTTTGTTACCATCCCTGTTATGTAAAGATTTCTACAGATCAGTAAGAAAGTGATTTTTTTAAAACGTCAATAAATCAGAACTAGAAGTGGCTAATAAATATTTGAAAAGATGCTCTTCCATCCTCAGGACTGATCAGGAAAATGCAAACTAAAATAAACAAGAAGGATACAGTACATCTGTTCTTAGTGTGTGGTCCCTGAACCAGCGGCATCCCCTGGGAACTTAGAAATGCAGATTCTCAGATCCCTTCCTAGACCTACTGCTAATCACAAACTCTGGGGGGAAGCCCATCCACCTGTAGGTTAACAAGCCCTTCAGTTGATTCTGATGTTTGAGAACCATTGCTGGGCAGCTGAGAGAGTGAACAAATGACGTTCAGTGTCGTGGATGAAACTCACAATGTTGAGTGAGAGAAATCAAACATGGGAACATGGACGATAGGATTCCATGTCTCTGAAGTTCCAAAACAGGATGACAGAAACCAGGGGGGTTGGGACCCTCGGAGGAGGGAAGGAATAACTAGGCGTGATGGAACCCCCCGCTCCGCCACAGCAGTGCTAGTCATGTTCTCTTTCTTGAGTGGATGCTGGTGACACAAGTTGGTCCAGTTTGTGAAAATTCATTGAGCTGTTCACTTAGGATTTGTACACTTTTCTCTGTGCTGTACTTCAGTCAAGCAGTGAAGGGCAAAACATGAGATCTCTTTTGTTTTGTTTTTTACTCAGGTTTTTAATTATTTAAAACCTGGGCATTTAATGAGGTTGGAAGGGAAGAGCAAACATACTCAGATGAGAGGATGAGTTAGCACAAGTTTTTTGATGAGTAATTTGACATACCTCTAAAGCTTAAAATATTCTAGAAATTCCACTTCTAGAAATCTATCCTGGAATTCATGTTTGCAGAGGTATACATTATATAAGAATGTTCCCTGGGTATTTTTTGTACAAACATAAAGGAGACAACTTAAATTTTTCTCCATAGGGAACTGGTTACATGAATTATGGAAAACTGGGCAGCTGTTAAAATCGACATAGATCTGGAAAGAGGTCCTCGGTGGCATGGCTGACTGAAAGAAACAAGTTATAGGCACCATATACTGAGTGATCCGTATTTTTAAAGGAGAAAGAAAAGGATTTGCAGGTGGTAGTTATAAATGCAAGCAAAAGAAGTTAGGAAGGCTCAATGTAAAATTTTTATATTGGTTTCTCGAGAATTTACAACTGGTGTTTGTAACTTCTTTGTGTGTTTTATGTATAGTTTTTATACTGCTGTGCTTATTTTTACCTGCACTTATCACTTTCGTAAACTTTAAGTCTTAGATTTACCATTCAAAAAAAGGGTTGGCTTAAAATAATGTTTATCAGTGAAAAAACAAACTATTTTTGTAGTCTGAACAAAGATCTACTTACACACACACACACACACACAGAGCTGAGTAACATTTTTGTAGAGTGCTTTTCATCAGTATTGGTTATAGTGAGAGACAAAAAGTGTGCTTCTGGATATATTTCACTTACCTAGGAAATTCACTTAGGCAGAGTAATTCTTTTCTTGACAGTTCTTTTCCTGTGTTTGCTGGTAAGATCTTGGGTCAAGGATTCCTGTTTTTTGAGAGACAGCTCAGTTAGCAATATCATGTCTGTGTGTAAAAGATGACTGCCGCTAGCACATTAGACAGCGTCTCTGGATAGTGGACTCCGCTTGCTTTAATAATGAAAACCATTTTCACGTTCAGAGCCAAGAGCTGTTAGCTGAGCCTGTTTAGCTGGCACAGGCTTATGCCGGCAGCTCTTAAACTCTTGCACACTCCTGGAGAGACAGCTGCCACGTTGCCGTGGCTCTTCCTGTGGTTATTTCCTGTGTGAATCAACAGAGGGCCCTTCTGACCTCTTCAGTTTGAATCAGGAAGCCCTTCTTGTTGTTTCAGACCCTGCCATGCTGGATGAGGTGTGTTACCTGTCTTACTGATCCAATGGAATAGCACACCTGTGTGTGTAGATGACCTGTCAGTTGTGATGAATTCCGGACCCAAACCCCACGGGTGTTGAGGCTTGGCACTTTCTGGGATTTTATCCTGTTTTGTGCTGCTTCACTTCCAGTCAATTCCGTTGCCACAGATGTAAACACAAAAGTACATCTCCATTAAATGTTCCTTCGGAATTCGTATACGACATCAAGCAGATAAAAGAACATCAACTTTCAGCTCTAAGGAGGGGAAGCAACAGCACTTAGAGTCTGTTCCCTGTTCCCCAGCACAGACATCCAGACCTCGCCAGGGAGGTGGGTTTGTCTCAGTGAACAGTTTAAAAGTTCCCCTGGAAGCCTGTCTGAGGGCTAAGTGATCCTAACACGAAGTCTTTCCTAAAGAGGGGCCTGAACTCTTCCTCCTGGACTGTCCACTTCTAACCCCATCCTGAGGTCTCTGGCTCCCCTAGACTGGATAGGTTGTAAACTGAGCCCAGGTCAGCCCTTTAACCTGTTCCTCTTTCATCTTTCCAGCTGAGGAAGTGACACCCTAATCCACTGGGGAGTCTTTCCAGAAACCTGGGGGTAATTCCACTTTATCCTAATCTAATCTGTCAAATCTGTGAAGGTTCTGTCTCCTTCTGAAATTTCCCTTGAATCACTCACTTCCTAGTATCCACCAGCATCTTGGTGTTGGATGCATCATCTTCTTCCACTTGGATTATTACAGCAGTCTCTGAACTGTTTCCCTACCCCTACCCCCGACTCTGCTTGCCTGTTCTCGCCATGCAGTCAGAGTGATCTTGCAAAAACTTAACCTGATCTTATCATTGTCTGGCTCAGGATCCTCCTGTAGCTCTTAGGATAAAGTACAAAATCCTTAGGTGTCCTGGGCCCACGTAATCTGACCCTCCCCAAGCCCTCTAACATCTTGTACCCATGTCCTAATGTCCTCCACTCTCCTACAGGTTCTAGAAGGCCACTCCCCTGCAGCCCTCTGCCCATGCCATGCTCTCTGCCTGGGACGGTGTCTTCTGCCCGTCTTACTAGCTCCCAGAGGGTCTTCAGGCCCTTCCTCAGCACGGCCCCCTCGGACATTTGTTGTTCCTGCCTAAAAGGTCACAGCCCCTGTCACAGACCCTTGTCACACCCTTTATTTCCTTCAGAGCATTTTCACAACTGTAACTATTCAGATATTTCCCCCCATGAGACTCTAAGTCATGCATGAGCAGGTCTGTTTGGTTTCTGCCCTGCTGTATCCTCGGGGCCCGCGGAGCAGGAAGCCCAGCCTGTGGCATGTGCTCAGGGCAGGTGCTCAGGTGTCAATGCCAAATGACCAGCTTTGTGATCAGAGTCACTTTCATGTCTTGTCCCACATCCCATGGAGAGAGCTGAGACAGGAAGGCAGTCACTTGCCCCGAGTTACACAGCAGCCAGATCTGCTGCCAGAGTCCGTCCCACATGCCTGATGCTGTCTCCTGGGAATAGAGTTTCGATGCCAACTTTCCTGAGTTAGGAATAAAGTCCTCCTGGGCCCTGGAAGGCACACCTCGCCGTGGCCTCCCTCCTTGAGGACCAGAGACTCACACAGCGTAGACCAGCATCCTTCCTTCACTCAGTGGTGATGTGATGGGGCTTCGGGCTTGTCTTGCTCTGTAGCAGCAGTGAAGTTGGGCGACCGTTGTTGGAATAAATGCATGACTTATATCTTGTTCCCTTCACAGGTATCGGGAGCAGATTCCAGCCACAGATGTGTGTTGTTTTGCCCCTCTTTATTAGTGCTGACATTTAAAAATCGAGATCATCATGTACAAACTTGAGTTTCTGTGTTCTCCTGGGGGTGGGGGTGGGAGAAATACCGAGAAAACCAGCCCACAACTGGCCAGAGCTGGGCAGAGACTTACCCCGGAAACAAGGCGTGGGTTTCTTGTTTGTCCTCGTCTCTGCTCTGCCTGTTCTGTTCATTCATTTTACCTTCCTAGCATTTGCAAGAATGTGAGCTTGCGGCCAGATTACATTTGGTACATGTACCCATATATATGAGTAAAAATTGTAATTGACACTTTGTATAATTACTTTTTTCTCTGTCCCCACTTCCTCCTCCTTCTTCATTTTCCCTTCCGCCTCCCTTTTCTTTTCTCTTTTACAGGTTCTGGGACTGCTGGTATGGACACTGATCGCTGGAACTGAGTACTTCCGGGTCCCTGCGTTTGGCTGGGTCATGTTTGTAGCTGTGTTTTACTGGGTCCTCACTGTCTTCTTCCTCATCATCTACATAACGATGACCTACACCAGGATTCCCCAGGTGCCTTGGACCACGGTGGTAAGGAAACCATGGATGTTCTTCCTGTCCACTGCCCATTAGGTAGGACGGAACTTAGTCCTTCTCCAGACAATTCGGGATTGTCTCTGCCAACAAAGCAGAGGGCAAAGCCAGGGAGAACCCAGCACAGGTGTTTTAAACCTGAGTGTGAAACAGCATTGTTGGAAGGTCCAGGAATTCCTTTTAGGCAAAGTAGCAAACCGGTCCTCAGAAGACTGAATCAAGAGATACACTGCGTACACTCTTGTTTTATTAATTCCCTATGAACAGTGTCATCTAGGAACAGGTGTGTCAGGGCATAGCCCCTGCAGATCTTCTGTCCTCCAAACCCCTCCTGGGGCCGTGGCTTTAACCCTTTTTGTACCAGAGTTCTTTGATGTTGAGAGGTGAAGAGTTAGAATGAAAAATGAAAGTCACTGTTAGAGCAGCTAGGTGACCTCACATGGGGGAGCAGGAGTGATCAAGAGCGACTGGATTCTTGGGCTTCCCTGGTGGCGCAGTGGTTGAGAGTCCGCCTGCCGATGCAGGGGACACGGGTTCGTGCCCCAGTCCGGGAGGATCCCACATGCCGCAGAGCGGCTGGGCCCGTGAGCCATGGCCACTGAGCCTGCGCGTCCGGAGCTCCGCGACGGGAGAGGCCTGCATACCGCAAAAAAAAAAAAAAGAGTGACTGGATTCTTGTCCTGACTCCATGCTGGGTGCATGATTACAAAGGGAGTCACAGCCTGGGGGTGGGGCAGGGGGAATAGATAAGAAAATATGTAGATTACAGAACCTGTCTTTGTCTGCTTGGGTGCCAAAACAGAATACTCTAGACGGGAAGCTTCAATGACTGAAATTTCTCTCAGTTCTAGAGGCCAGAAGTCTAAGATCAGGTGTCAGTATAGTTGGTTTCTGGTGAAAGCTCTCCTCCTGGCTTGCAGATGCCTGCTGATCTTGCTGTGTCCATATATGGCAGAGAGACAAAGAGAGGATGTGAGCTCCCTTTCGTCTCAGAAGGGTACTAACCCTCTCGGGGGACCCCACTCTCATGAGCTCCTCTAACCCTAATTACCTCAAAGGCCCCGTATCCAAATACTATCATGTTGAGGGTTAGGGCTTCAACATATGAATTTGGGAGGACACATTCAGTCCATAATATTCTGCCCCGGGCCTCCCTGGTGGTGCAGTGGTTAAGAATCCGCCTGTCAATGCTGGGGACACGGGTTCGAGCCCTGGTCCGGGAAGATCCCACGTGCCACGGAGCAACTAAGCCCGTGTGCCACAACTACTGAGCCTGCACTCTAGAGCCCACGAGCCACAACTACTGAGCCCACGCGCCGCATCTACTGAAGCCCACGCACTCTAGAGCCTGTGCTCCTCAACAAGAGAAGCCACCACAATGAGAAGCCCGCACACCACAACGAAGAGTAGCCCCCACTTGACTCAACTAGAGAAAGCCTGTGTGCAGCAACGAAGACCCAACACAGTCAAAAATAATAAGTAAATAAAAATAAATAAATGTATAAAAAAATACTATACTAATATCAATAAAAATAATAATATATTTTTAAAAATTCTGGCCCCCCCCAATCTTGACCATCTCACATGCAAATACATTCGTTCCATCTCAACATCCCCCAAACTCATTCCAGCATCAACTAAAGTCTTGATCCAAAGTCTCCTTTAAGTATCATCTATGTCAGATATGGGTGGGGCTTGAGGTACAGTTCATCCCGAGGCAGAATTCCTCTCCAGCTATGAACCTGTGAAACCAGACAAGTTGAGTGCTTCCAAAATACAGCGGTGAGACGGGTACAGATAGACACTCCCATTTCAAAAGGGAGAAACAGGAAAGAAGGAAGGGGTGACAGGTCCCCAGCAAGCCCAAAAGTTACGAGGCAAATTCCATCTGATCTTAAGGCTCCAGAACAATCCTTTTTTTGGTTCAGTGCTCTGCCTTCCTGGTGCATTGGGGCGGCGTTGTCACCCTAGTGTCTCTGCAGGGTGGCCCTGCCCCTGGGACACTGGGTGGGGACATCCTGACTCAGAAAACCCACCCTTTGAAACTGAGGAGGAACCAGCCTGCCCACTGGGTGGCAGCCCTGATGATCTCGGAATCACCTTCGGGTGATTCATTCTTTTCCTGAAAGATAAAGCTATTTCGCAGTCAAATAGTTCTGTGGTTCATTCTGTCCCATAGAATCCAAGAAGTTCCACAGCCCTCCTTCATTTTGGCCCGTCTGCATCCCCTTCAGTTCAAACTTGTAAAGTTTCTACTGGTATAATCCCTTACGTATTCCTGGCTTCTGCTGAGACTGTCGATTAGATCTGTGGTTTGTACCTGTAATCTCTTTTTCAAAAGGCTGTTTGGCCACACCCTGAGCGTTCTCTTCTGAAAGAGCTTTCTCATTTTTCGCAATATGGCTGAGCTGAGAATTTTTCAAATCTTCAAGTTCTGGTTCTTTTTGGTTTTGTTATTTTTATTTTTTTGGCTGCGCTGCGCGGCATGTGGGATCTTAGTTCCCTGAGCAGGGATCGAACCCATACCCCCTGCATTGGAAGTGCAGAGTCTTAACCACTGGACTGCCAGGGAAGTCCCACTTCTGGTTCTTTTTTGCTTAACAATTCCTTCTTCAATTCATCTCTCTCCTTTTGCATTTTCCTCCAAGCTGTCGGGGGAACCAGGCCACTCCTTTGGCACTTTGCTAAAAAAACACTAGAACACCTTTCAGACAAGTTCTTTGCCACTTTATAGCAAGGATCACCTTTCGTCCAGTTTCCAATAACGTATATTCCTCATTTCCATCTGAGACCTCACCAGAATCTCCTTAAACATCCATGTTTCTAGCATGTGCCTCAGAACTCTGCAGCCGCTCTTCATTAGCCAGTGCCAAAGCCACTTCCATATTTTTAGCTATTTTGTGACAGTTCTGAAGGGACTCGAAGTCTTGGTCTCCTGACTGCTGGTCGGGGTTCTTATTTTGCTGACCTCTGGCCTAGAGCATCTATTAGTCTGTCTCTCCTCCAAACCTAAGCCTCCTTCATTGATTTATTACATTAAGAACTTAAAATATTGCCTTTCATGTTACTTTTTTTTTTTCTTGTTTCACACTGCTCCCTTCCGAAACTCCCTGGTTTTAAAATGCTCTGATTTGCATTTTCAGAATTTATCATCATGAGCTGTGTCCCCATTTTATAGCTAAGGAAACTGAGGTTTGGAGCCTCCTGACTTTGCACAGGTTCACGCACAATTGGGCCCATGTCTCTCGACTTCCATCCAGCAGTTTTTTCTGATGTCATCCTGCTCTGGGTGCTCCTCTGCCTGAGTAGTGAGTAGAGCCCTGGCCAGCAGTCAGGAGACCCCTCCATGTTGGGGTTCCACACTCACGCGTGTGAAGAGACCAGAAAGTCATGCAAGTGAGCGTAAACTGTTGAATCCTTGCCACCCATATGCACTGACTTAAACAACAGCAGGATATTCTTCACAGAGAAGTAAGCTGGAAATGTGCTCCCAGGATTGCTAGATCTTCTGTTGTTGTTGTTTTTTTCCCTTCCTAAGGGAATCCAGAAATCTGGGTTTCTGTGTAAACTCCCCCAGTTTTAAGATGTTTACAGACAAATTTTGAAAATTTTGCTTGCTGCTGGCAGATGCTAAACGTCAGACGCGTCTGCCTTCTGGTTGGGATATTTTATTTGCTGCTCCAACTGAGGAGCCCCTTTGCAACCCCTCAAAGCGTTGGTAAGCGAGGAAGCAGCGTGCACTGAGTACCCCCAAGGCGCCGAGGAGCTGCCTTCTCATCGCCCTTGTCCCCTGCCCCGCTCACGAGTCCAGGTGGGCCTCTTGGCACAGCCGGGGTGCGCTTCTGGCCGCTTCTGAGGTCCGGGTATGCCCGGACCTTCCCAGGCTCCCTAAACACTCTGCGCCTCTGTCTCCCAGGGTCTGTGCTTTAATGGCAGTGCCTTCGTCTTATACCTCTCAGCCGCTATTGTGGATGCGTCTTCTGTCTCCCCGGAGAGGGACAGTCACAACTTCAACAGCTGGGCAGCCTCGTCGGTGAGTGAGCATTTCATCCCCACGGTCTCCTCCTCCCTCCCCAAGGCCGGCTGAGGATCTGGGCGAGGAGGACAAAGTTATCTGCAGGGCAAAGCATCACCTGTGGGGAGGGACACCTTGGCAGTGAACTTCCTGGTTTGAGCATCATGGGGCCTCCCGATGGCCTGGAGCACAAAGAGGCTGAAAGAGTCCACTCGAGTGAAAGCCAAATGCTAGAACAAAATAAGTGTTTGAGGGAGAAAAAACATTTGAGGGATTCTAAGAATAATTCTGCTGCCTACAGTGTCAGTGGGAGAGGAGGCAGAAAATGAGCACACTAGGATTCTGTTTGTTGAAGTAGAAATGTTTATTCATGCTCTGAGGATGCCTAGGAAGATAGACACCAGCAGAGGCTCCTTCCAGGGACTGTGATGGACCATGAGGAGTGTGGGATGAGGGGCTTCTACTTTTTAATTTATGCGTTTATGTACTGTTTGCATTTTTAAACCATAAGTGTGTATTTTTCAAATTTAAAAAACTAATTTTAAAAGTTTCTCTGAGATGGGCCTTATAATATTCCATCCGCAGTAGAAGTGATGGGGGCGGGAGGCAGGTAGTTAGACAGGAAGACCAACAGTATGATGTTAAAGCTGGTGGGTGATCCATGGGTGTTCATCATATTCTTGACCTATATCTCAATATCTCTATTTAAGGGTAAAGAGCGTGGGTCCACGTGAGATTAAAAGTCACAGGGCTCAAGTTAGCACACAGCAAGGATCAGCTGGGCAGATGCAAACTAGTATATATAGGATGGATAAACAACAAGGTCCTACTGTATAGCACTGGGAACTATATTCAATATCCTGTGATAAACCATCATGGAAAAGAATATGAAAAGGAACGTACATAGATGTATAACTGAGTCACTTTGCTATACAGCAGAAATTAGCACAACACTGTAAATCAACTGGACGTCAATAAAATTTTTTTAAAAATGAAGAATCAGGTGGAACTGGGCTGTGGTTGCCCCAGGAGAGGGCCTGGCGTTTTCCCGCCTCTGCACTCACACCCCATGTGGGCCCCTGGCTTCCTTCCGCCCACTCAGCTTGTTTGTGTAAACTGAGCCTGTGACAGTGTGAGGTTAAGCTTTGGTCTAAAATCACCGATACTAAATTAGAAATACACGGGCTTTTCTCAGATGCACACCACCATATTCACCCCCACGTGAACACCCTGGGCTTATTGGAGTAAGACTACAGGCTTTCCAGATAGGTTCCGAAAAAGAAAAACAGCCTAGCCTGAAATTGTTTCAGAAGGAAGGAAATTGAACCAATAAAGCAGGTTTAGATGAGAAAGCTTGGAGTCAGGGGATGCCATAAGTGCATTATTCAGTAAAGGTGAAATGACAACTTTTGCTAATTAGGATGTGCCCTAAACCCCCTTTCTATCATGCTTTGTTTTCTCCAGTTCTTCGCCTTCCTGGTCACCATCTGCTATGCTGGAAACACATATTTCAGTTTTATAGCTTGGAGATCCAGGACCATACAGTGATTCGCCATTTTGAGAATTAAAAGGGAAAAAAAAAGGAAGAATCTCACTGTAAAAACAGCTGTAGGTATAATGTATATTTCCAGAGAATTGTATTTAACTAATGTTTTTATATACTTAGTTAAATTTGCTCACAGTGGTTTGTTATGATTAAACTGGATACTTATTTGCAAAGTGCTGTAGCTTATAATGAATCTTAAATATCTTGTTGATGTCTTCATAGACCTTATTTTCTTAGGCAATGTATTAGAAATAGATAAATTGCTAATATTAAGAACGCATCAAGTTTGTAAACCTAACTTTTAAAAATGCCAGATTCTTTTGTCATTAAATGTTTCGCAATCCAGGGTAATGTGGCGTCTGACTCAGGAAAGGAGACTTATTGCTGAAGGCTGAAGCTGGGGGCTGTGCGGAATTCTTCATCCTCATGGGGTTGCCTGGGGTGATATTGCCAGGAGACACTGTCCACAGCCCCCAGGCCAGCGTGGTCAGAGAGACCCATCTCCCCAAGTCTGGGGATCGCTGGCGGCGTGAGTCCCACATGCCAACGGGTTGGCACAGAAAGCATCTAATGAGACACTAGCCTTAGAACTTAGTAATGAGCTCGCCTTGAGTGGTGCTCTGAGCACAGTGGCTGAGGTGCTGGTGGTATTTTTTTCTAATACAGATTAAAATAAGCTCATAACCATTAAAAGGATAAATACTTGCATGTACCTTAAAAACCATCTTGCTGACCATAGAGACACAGGTACCATATTAGGTGGAACATATTGGACCAAAAGGCTCCAAATCTCCAAGCCCTAATATTTTGTAACATTGTTATTAGATATTATGAGACCATGGGAAGAACTGTGTTCCGAAGGCAGATGTGCACTTAGAGGAAGTGTTTTTAGGCAAGATGGTTCTTGCTGGAATGGCAGTGTATCTTGGGTGATTTTTCAAACTGAAAAACAAAAAACCACTGAAACGTTAGTATAGTTGATGATAGGGAGAGGGTTCAGCCGTGCACTCTGTGGACGTGGCCCCGTGGCCTCCTCTTTTCTGCTCGTGTGGCAGTGCTGTTTTCTTTCTGTTGTGTGTTGTTTGCGTTGGTTTTCCTGTTCAGCTAATTCCTTAGCCAACAAGCTCTGTTTCCCCCTATAAAGGAGAGTTGGGATTTCTTCAGTGTCTCATGACACCCACCCCAGACCTTTGAAAGGAACAATGAAGAATGTTCTTGGGTTGTGTGTCCAAAAAGGTAGGGGGGAGGGGACACCAAGAGGGAGAGGTGGGGTGGAGGGTGGGAGTGGGTGGGCGTGGGGAACACGAGAGGCCTCTTTGGGTCCCGCATGTAGCCATGAAGCTTCAGCTTCAGTGACGCAGACCTGCAGGTGACCGGGGCTGCGATCTTTCTGGAGCGGTGTTCCCAGTCATCACCCGGACAGCCTCCGACTCGCTGATTTTGCAAGAAGAGCTGAAATAACTAGTCAGGGTTTGTGTGTGCTGCCTCTCTGTCTGTCTCTCCCTTTCACACTCCCAGAAGCATGTTCACCTTGCACGCACCTGGTGGATTTTTTTTTTAATTGAAATATAGTTGATTTACAATGTTGTGTTAGTTTCAGGTGTACAGCAAAGTGATTTAGTTATATATATATGTAGGTACACATATATTCTTTTTTACATTCTCTGTCATTACCTGGTAGATTTTTAAAGTACTTTATATTGCAATCAAGTCTCCATAAGAGGCAGAAAAACTGTACCCTAAGAGGTCTGTTTCTGGAAACAGTCGTAAAGAAAGAAGCCTGCTTTTATGATTGTGTGGGGGTGTGTGTGTGTGAGTGTGATTTCTATAATCATGGACACATATATAGCAAGTAACTTCCGGAGCAAAAGATTTCATAAGCCACTTTGAAATGTCTTCCAAATAGACCACAACCAGCCATAGGCCTTTCCTGAACCGGTAGCGCCAAAGAGATCTATTTCAAGAGATCAGTGGTTCATTTGCATCCATGCGGAGGGGACTTGCTGTCGTGTTTTTATATGTGGCTTTTCAAGAGCATGACCCTTTGTGTTGCCTTAAAAGTTCACCCCAAAAAACCACCAAAAAACATTTATTTTTGGCTGAAAGGAAATTATTTCTTCTTTTGAATGCTGAGAGACTTTGTTCATGAATAATTTTTAAGTGTGTGTTTTTAGACAACAAAATGATTCTCTGTTATTCAGCTAAAGCTATAAGTTTTGAACTGGGTTTAATTTTTCTCTCGAGAAAGAAGAAAAAAAACAAAAGCAAAGCCACATGCAACACAGCCAGCATAACAAGAAGAATAGGTTTCTGGGGTTGAAAAATGTTGTTACAGGGATAGTATAGAGTGTGCTTACGCTCTGCTGTCTGTGCTCGCTGTCTGCATTCACCTCTCAGCCCTTCCAGAACCATCACGTTCTCTTTGATAGAGCCGGGTGGGTTTTAATTTGATGTATTTCCACACTCATGGCAAATCAATGAAATGCTTTAGGCATTTAATCTCTCACCATTGCTATTTCCAACTCATAGCCCCCAAAGGTAAATATTTAGCCAATATTTTAAAACTATAAGAAAATCTAGAGACAAGAATGTTCAGTGTCAGTTGCTTTTGTACATTTTTAAATTGCTCCCTTCATAGGAAAATCCCTTCAGGGTATCAGCACACAAAAGATTTTAAATACATAAAATATCTCTGCGTAGAGGACAGACATTTAAAACCACTAACTGAAGATGCAGCCCTGGGTAGAAAATCAATTTAAAAGTCTGTATTTCTGTTCCCTAGACAATTATTAAATTGAAAAGAGAGATTTTCACAGAAAAAAACAATCCAGGCATACAGGCAGACCTCATTTCATTGCGCTTCACCTTACTGCACTTCACAGATACTGTGTTTTATACAAATTGAAGGTTTGTGGCAACCCTATGTGGAGCAAGGTGCCATTTTTCCAGCAGCATTTTCTCATGTCATGCCTCTGTGTCACATTTTTGTAATTCTCCCAATATTTCAAACTTTCTCATGTTTCTTATGGTGATCTGTGATCAGTGATCTTTGATGTTACTATTGTTCATTGTTTGGGAGCATCACAGGCCATGCCCATACAAGATGACAGACTTAATCAGTAAATGTGTGTGCTCTGACTGCTCCACCAACCAGCCATTCTCCGTCTCTCTCCCTCTCCTCAGGCCTCCCTATTCCCTGAGACATAACAATGTTGAAATTAGGCCAATTAATAACCCAACAATGACCTCGAAGTGTTCAAGTGAAAGGAAGACTCACATGTCTCTCAGTTTAAATCAAAAGCTAGGAATGATTAAACTTAGTGAAGAAGGCATGTCAAAAGCCCAGACAGGCTCAAAGCTCAGCCTCTTGTGCCAAGCAGCCAAGCTGTGAATGCAAAGGAAAAGTTCTTGGAGGAAATTAAAAGTGCTCCTCCAGTGAATACACGAATGATAAGAAAGCAAAACAGACTCACTGCTGATATGTTAGAAAGTTTTAGGGGTCTGGATGAAAAGAAGATCAAACCAGCTTCAACATTTCCTTAAGCCAAAAAAAAAAAAAAAGCCTAACCTAGAGCCAGGTCCTAAATCTCAATTCTGTGATGGCTAAGGGAGATGAGGAAGGTGCAGAAGAGAAGTTTAAAGCTAGCAGAGGTTGGTTCATGAGGTTTAAAGAAAAAAGCCGTCTCAACATAAAAGTGCAAGGTGAAGCAGCAAGTGCTGATGTAGAAGCTTCAGCAAGTCGTGCAGAAGATCAGATAATTCATGAAGGTGGCTACACTAAACAATAGATTTTCAGTGTAGACAAAACAGGCTTCTGGAAGAAGATGCCATCTAGGACTTTCATAGCTAGAGAGGAGAAGTCAGTGCCTGGCTTCAAAGCTTCAAGGGACAGGCTGACTCTGTTGTTAGGGGCTAATGCAGCTGGTGATTTTAAGTTGAATCTAGTGCTCATTTACCATTCTGAAAATCCTAGGGACCTTAAGGGTTAGGCTAAGTCCACCCTGCCTGTGCTCTGTAAGTCGAACAACGAAGCCTGGATGGCAGCACATCTGTTGACAACATGGTTTACTGACTATTTTAAGCCCACTGTTGAGACCTACTGCCCAGAATAAGATTCCTTTCCAAATATTACTGCTCATTGACAAGGCACCAGATCACCCAAGAGCGCTGATGGAGATGTACAATAAGATAATGTTGTTGTCATGCCTGCTAACACGACATCCATTCTGCAGCCCATGGATAAAGGAGTCATTTCAGCTTATTATTTAAGAAATAACGTTTTTCATAAGACTTTGACTGCCATAGATAGTGACTACTCTGACGGATCTGGGCAAAGTCAATTGAAAATCTTCTGGAAGGATTGACTGTTGTAGATACCATTAAGTACATTCTTGATTTATGAGAAGAGGTAAAAAATATCAGCATTGACAGGAGTTTGCAAGAAGTTGATTCCAGCCCTCAGACTTTAGCGGAGGAAGTCACTGCAGATGTGGTGGAAACAGCAAGAGAACTAGAATTAAATATGGAGCCTGAAGATGGGAGTGAATTGCTGCATCTCCTGGTAAAACTTGAACGGAAGAGAGTTTGCTTCTTATAGATGAGCAAAGACAGTGGTTTCTTGAGATGGAGTCTGCTCCTGGTGAAGATGCTGTGAAGCTTGTTGAAATGACAACCGAGGGTTCAGACTGTTAGTTGATAAAACAGTGGCGGGGTTTGAGAGGATTGACTCCAGTTTGGAAAGAAGGTCTATGGGTCAGATGCTATCAAACAGCACTGCAGGCTGCAGAGAAGTCATTTGTGAAAGGCAGAGTCAATTGATGAAGCAGACTTCACTGTTGTCCTATTTTAAGAAACTGCCACAGACGCCCTGGCCTTCAGCAACCGCCTGATCAGCAGCATCAACATCCAGGCAAGACCCTCCACCAGCAAAAAGATTAGGACTCACTGAAGGCTCAGGTGATGGGTAGGATTTTTATTTTTTGCGGTACGCGGGCCTCTCACTGTTGTGGCCTCTCCCGTTGCGGAGCACAGGCTCCGGACGCACAGGCTCAGCGGCCATGGCTCACGGGCCCAGCCGCTCCGCGGCATGTGGGATCTTCCCGGACCGGGGTACGAACCCGTGTCCCCTGCATCGGCAGGCGGACTCTCAACCACTGCGCCACCAGGGAAGCCCTAAACAGAACTTTTATATGCACCGGGAAACCAAAAGATTTTTGTGACTCGCCTTATCGTGGTGGTCTGGGACCAGACCTGCCGTATTTCCGAGGAAAGCCCATATAAGCCTGGGGCAGACGTGTGCACACTTACGCTGAAAAAGGGCAACCTGAGAAGTATTTCCTAACTTGGCCTTACATAAATGTTCTGGCTATGTTCTTGCTGCCAGTTGTAAGCAGACAGCTGTAAAGGAAGGTGAGGTAACTGTTCCAGTGCTGATGACCTAGGATAATGGGGAAGATTAGAATATGTGTTGTTATAAGTAAACTTAGGTGTTCGGTGTATATAAAAGAGGATCAGGTTAGGGGGAAAGTGCTTGGCAATCTAGAGGTGATAATTTTTCAGAAACTTAGGAAGGTGAGTGGCAAGAAAGTTGAAGAGACATTCCATTTGGAAGGTGTGTTTTGAGAAAACTTGTGTCAATGGCAAACTTTTTTCTAGAATATTCGGAATACCTCATCCAGGATGTAGCCGACCTTGTTGCTGCCTCAGCATCCCTTCTCCCCGCCTCTTGTTATCCGACTACCCTAGTTTTTATTGCACATCCATACCACCCACTTACACCCCAGCAACTTCGGGGAAAGCCAGCTCCACTGTGCTCTAGGGATGGCCTAAGCCAGTCCCACCTCAGCCACAGCGACTGGTTCAGGCAGGGGCACGTGACCAGGCTTGCTGGGGAGTTCTGGGAAAGGAGTTCTGAGGAAATGCGTAGGCAGGAAGTTGTTGGCAAATATCTTGCGACCACGAGGAGAAGCCAGTCGCGGGATGAAGGTGACTGGAAGAGAGATGGAGGGGGAAAGAAACTTCTTAATGATGACATCATTGAGCTTCCAGCTCCTCCAGCGTAGTGGATAGAGAACATCTGTACTGTGAGGAAAGGAACCAGGTGAAAACTACATAGGCTGTAGGGATGAAGTGGTACATTTCCAGAAATCTATTTCACTATACATATGAAGAGCCTTAAAAATGATCCATTCCCTTGAACTTGGGGATGTTTCTCTTAGGAGTAAGAGAAGCTCCTTACTCCTGATTCATGCACAAAGATGCTAATCCTGGTCTTATGTATAATACGGGGGAAAAAGAACTAAATTAGCCTAAAACCCTAACAGTAGGAGAATGATTCAATAATTAATTAAATCCATTGAATGAGACTTCAGAAATGAATGCACTACAACCCAAGTTTATTCAGAGTCACCATCATTAATGGTTTAACTTTGTATTTTTAACACATTTTTCAAGCTGTGCTTGAACTGTGGTTGCTAGATTGGTTATTAAAACGAAGAGCAGTTGTTAAAGTGCTGTCTTCCTAAAAATATATAATGGAGAAAAATAAGTTGTACACACACAAAAAATCAATGCTGCCACTAAAAACCCTTTGTGAGTAATTTTTAACAGGAAATGTTTGTGGTATAACTTGCAGTTTACAAAAGGCAGAACAAACCAAACTGTAAAAGGTGGTGGGATCATGGGGTGATTTCAGTTTTCTTTGTTTTTTCTGAATTTCCCCCAATTTTCTACAATGAGCAGGAAATACCTTCATCATCAGGAAATAAATATTTTTAAAAGACAAGAGAAGGCAGTGGTTTCAGCAGGTCAAAAACAGAAAAAGGATCCTTACTATTTGTGGAAAAAATAACATCTTCAAGTTCTCTTATAAAGGTGGGCAGGTGACCAGAGCCATTGCATAAAAACCATTCAGAGGACTATGCCCATTCCTTGGTCTCCTTTTGAAGGGAAGTGTAGTCATCTTTGGTCATCATTTATGAAAGATTTCATGGATAAAGAAGGAAAAAGAGCCTCCTCTCCTCTTCTCCCTCTCCCCTTCCTTCCCTCCCCTGTCCTGATAACTTCATAGGAATACTGATGCTGATAGAAAACGTTAGCACAAAAAGCTAATTATTCCTTACATTTGTATGTTGCTTTGCTACCTTTGTTAACATTTTCAGATTCATTTGTTTGAACCTCAAAAATGAGCGCTATCAGCCCATTTCACAAATAAGAACATTGAGGTCCAGATAACTTCACTTGTGGGCAGACCAGCAACCAAAGTCCCATCTCCTCATTCCAAAGGTCAAGCAGATAAAACCAGGACCTTTATGCAGATTGCCCCACTGCTAAAGGAGTTAGGGGTCCTCCATTGCCCCACTCTTGCAAATGTACAGCCCCAAAGCATAGCAAGTCGCAGCCAGTGGAGAGCATTCACAAAGCAGATGGTCTACAGGGAGCCTACAGTCTACTTGGGGAGTCACGGCAACACACAGGAAATTATCAGAAAATGAGAGAAAATTGTCCAAGGTCAGCCCCGCTGCTGATCCATCCAGTGTCACCATGCTCTCATCAACCACTGCCAGACATCAGTCTGCAACGTGACATCCACCATATAGGGTGGGCTTTCCAGAGACACATTGGGCGGGGGGCGGGGTGGTAATTCGGGGACCACCTGTGTGAGTCAGCGCCAAATTCTCAAGTGTAGGCAGGAACCAAGTACAAACATCCTGAGCGGGGCAGCAAGCGTTAGCAATGTTTCGTGTCCCTCAGTTGTTTACAGACGTTTCTTGGGGGTATCGGAGGGACATGGTACAAGGTGTGTAAGCTGGTCAAGGTTTATGAACAAAAAGGGCAGGTCTGAACCAAGGGCAGCCCAGAGGTTTTTGCTTTGCTTGCTTGGTTTTTGCTAGGTCGTGGCTCAGAATGCTGTTTGCCCGTCTGCCAGTGCCCCAACCTGCCAGACACAGCCGTCCTCCATCCCAGCCTATTTCAGGGTCCACTAACGTGTACCAAATGCCTGAACACGTGTAATCTCATTCACTCCTCACAGCAGCCCTGTGAGTAAGCAGCGCCGCCCCCTGCTTTGCAGATCTGGAGATTCCTGCTCCGAGGCACCTGGATTCCCAGCCAGGTCTTCTAACTCTGAATCCAGTGCTCTTTCCACGCTACTCTTTTCTTGAATCTCCAGATAGGTTTCCCCCCCATTTTCAAGTAGAAGATTATTCCTTATGCACAACAAATAATGCAAAGTGAGCATTCATGTTCAGACTTAGTTTTAATTTAATAGACCAGTGAAATTGATGTGACCTGTTAGTCACACCTGATAGTCACGATTATTCTTGGGCTTCATGGCAATTAAGCATAAATAAATGGTTCTTCCACTATCAAATTGAAAAGTAATAAAGATGCACCGTTGTGTTCCAGGCATTGTGATTGGTGCCATGGATGTCAGGATAAAGGCCCAGAAGAGCCTGCACACTGTTGAGGACTTGCTATATGCCAGGCACTGTGCTGAGGACTTTCCAGGCCTTAATTTATCTAATCCTCATAGGAGTCATGGCAGGTGGTATTTTCCAAAGATGACTTGACAGTATCACCATGCAACTTCCTAATCAAATGATGGGAGCCCACCAGGGTCACCTTACCCTTACTGGGAAGTGGTGGGAAGTCAGGGAAGGCTTCCTGGAGGAGGAGGGGCCACCTCAACCACACACACTGAAGGATAAAGAGCTGTTAACCAGCCGTCAGTGAGTGGAGAAGGGAGTTCAGACAAACGCTCAGAAGCGTGATATAGCAGAGGGCGTGACGTTCATTCAGGCTTGAGCATGGGGTCCAAAGGAGTGGAAGCTGCTAGATGTGGCTGGAGAGGTGGCAAGACAAGATGGCAAAGGTGGGTGGGCCCCCTCACTCTTTTGAGTGCACCCAGCCCTGCACCCACCAAAGCCCTTCCTCCCCAGGGGGCAGCCCTTCCCGCCAAGAAGTCATCACCCCGTGTAGACACCTCCGTGTACTTGGCCGCAGGTCTGGTCTGTGGAACCTCTTCTTGCACTCCGGGCCAGCACACAGCTCTTGTGCTGCCAAGCCTCTCGCTCGGGCTTTTAAGTGATCATGATAAAATGATTAACACAGAGTGGCCACCAGCAGTGATTATTTCCGATCTAAGCTGGGTGGCACGTGGGCCAACGGCAGTCCGAGAAACCCAGCCAAGTCTCAGCTCCAGTGGACTCCGGACATGCCAGTGGTTCTCAAACTCCGTCATGCATCTGCATCACGTGGGAGGTGGAGGGCCGACCTTGCCAAAACACAGATTGCTGAGCCTCACCCCCAGAGGTTCTGATTCAGCAGGTCTGGGGCGGATGGGGGGGGTGAGGCTAAGAATTTGCATTTCTCACTAGTTCCGGGGTGATGCTGGTGCTGCTGGGCTGGGGACCATACATTGAAAATCACTGATTTAGAAGATTGCTGGAGAATTGGATGAAGGCCCCTGGAAGGAGGGGAAATTATCCACTGCTGGGTTTTTCTGCTTTCCTGAAGCCTTCACTTCAACAAAGACCCCCTGTCATCTCCATGATGGGTTCCGAAGCCTTGGAAAAGTACAAAAGTGAAGATGTAAATCTGTATGGAAAACGACATGCATCAGGAGCTGTCACAGAGCGCCTGCACGGCTATCACATTGTCACAGGAGCCCCGAGATGCAATTATCTTTGTTTTATAGAGAACGAAATGGAAGGCACCGTGACTATTATCTAAACAGAAAACAGATATTAGAGGCAATTTTTTTTGGTCATGAAAACTTTCAAATGTACACACAAGTAGAGAACATGGCATTACGATTCCTGAAATGCCTCAACTTTGGCAATGATGGTGCTCAACTTGAGTGGTCATCAGAATCACCTGGGAGACTTGTCAAAACAGAGATTGCATGATTATCTCCACATTCTGAATTATCAAGACTTTGCCACATTGACAGTCTTCTGATGACAGGACAGCAGTGGCATCCAATGATGTCATGAGGTAGATTTTTTGTGTTATTTCGAAACATTTGGAGATATGTCAAGTTTGGCCACAGGGACACTCTGCTCAGAGAGAACACTGATAACATTTCATTTCTGTAGTCCTGCTTGCTCATTTTAAAAGTAACCCGGAAGGAGTGCAATGTAGCATCTCTGACTGTTTGACAGCTTCTACTAGAAGTAAACCTGTGTTCACCTTGTGACCCAGCAAACCCACTCATTAAGTATTTTCCCGGGAGAAATGAGAGCTGCTGTCCACCAAAAAATCTCACCAGAATGTTCACCACAGCTTTATTGGGATTAATCTCGATGCATCTTGTTGAGTGAAAGAAGCCAGACACAAAAGAGAATATTCTGTATTATTTCAAGTACATCAAGTCTGAGAAGAGGCAGAACGAATCTATAGTGACAGAAAGAGGGAAGGAGCACGAGGGAACTTTTTTGGGGGTATCGGCCGGTATTTGTTGCTGTGGGCGGTGGTTACACAGGTGTACATACACATACAGAACAATTAACGGAGCTGAACACGGAAGGTTTGGGCATTTCAGTGTATGTGAGTTATACTTCAATCAAGTACCCTTAGCACATACCCGCAGCCGCACCCAAACCAGATCCCAGGAGGCTGAGACCCAGCTGTGCCCTGGCCTCGCCCATCTCGGAAAGGCCACGGCCCAGGGCGTCCGTTTCCCTCCTCCCTCCAGCCCAACTTTCGCGCCTCCCAGAGGGCGGGGGCTGCCGCCACCTTTCCGGAGAACGCGGGCCAGGCCCTCCTCCGCGCGTCCGGCGGAGGCTGGGTGGGCGTCCTCAGCGCGGGCCGGGGGCGCGGGCCCCGCCCCACCCCAGGACCCCGCCCCTGCGCCACGCCCCCGAGGCCCCACCCAGCCTCTCCGCTTCTGGCCTTCGGCCTCGGCAGCTGCAGGCTGCCGGCCGGCGAGGGCCGCGCGATGTCGCACGGGCCCGGGCTCGTCCGCACCACGTGCAGCAGCGGCAGCGCCCCGGGAGCCGGGGCCGGCGCGGGGCCGCTGGGCGCGAGCTCTTCGGAGGGGCTGCTGGACCCCGTCTACCCCCGCACCCACGCAGCGCTGCTGAAAGTGGCGCAGATGGTAAGAGAGGCCCGGGCGCGAGCCACACGGGGTGGCCGCGGAGGGGCCGCTCCCGCGGCGGGAGCATCGCGCCCCGGGCGGGGGTCTCGCCGCCCAAGTCAAGTTGGAGGGGGCTTCCTCGGGCGAGTTGCGCGTGCAGCCGCCGCGCTGGAACTCGGCGCACCCGGCAGGCCTGTTCGCGCCGCCCCCGCTCGGAGGTCCCAAGTTTTTCCAGCCACTCTGCGGAGCCTGCGAGCTGGTGACCGAAACCACGGCCAAAGTTCCTGTGTGTCTTCCTTCCTCTTCTCGGGCAGCGCCGCTTCGGACCCGGGCCGGGGGTGGAGAGCGGCCGGGCGGCGGCGCTCAGGCCGCGGAAGCCGACCTTCTCCCGCCGCCTCTTTCCCCGGACCCCGCGCCGCAGGGCTTCCTGCTCGGGGCTCACCCTCGCCCGAGCGCGGGGTCCGAAGGCCAGGCGTTCACGGGGGTAGAAAGCCCTGGGACCCTTGGGGCAGCCGTCCCCGGCCCTGCCCCTCAAGTTAGGGCGGGCCAGTTCTCGGGGCCGTTGGACGGCAGCGGTCAATGGGGAAGGCCTTTTGGGGAGCCGGTACTTATCTGGGGAGAGCGGGAGTCGCCGGAATGGGGTCACTGTGGAGCGGGCAGGACGAAGGCCTGGGCGCCGAGTGCCACCGGCGCTGCAGGGACCTCCAGCAGCGCAGACCTTGCCCGGCCTGTTCTCCTGTTCCCCACTCTTCTCTGCCTTCCCATGTTTTTCTTCCTTACAATTTTAAAATTTTAAACACCTTTCCCGTTTGTTCGGTAAGTTTTGAAACTGGGCTGGGCTCTTTGTGACTCCACTCCTTGTCATGTTTGCAGCCAGAATGGTGAGGGGGAAGTGGTAGTTTTGAAAGGGGGGTTGAAGGAAGGAATGTGGGTTAGACGCAAGGTCACAGATCCAGAGGCAGGGCCTACCAGGGTGGGCCAGCCCCAGGCCTGGACACGGGGTGAGGGCTACCCAGGCATCCACAGCTCTGTTACTCTGGGTGCTGAGTGTGTGTAGAGGGGGCTCTGGTTTCCTGCTTGGGCCAGACCTGAAGGAAAGAGGGACTTAGTTCCCTTTTCTCAAAGAAGAGCTTCTAGATGGACTAAAAATTAGGAAGTAGAGGCATTTTAGTTACTAACAAAAAAAATCATGCTGAGCTGTGTTGGTTTTGAGCAAGGCATTTTTGGGGTTCAGGCTAAGAGATCTGATCAGCCAAATAGAGGGGACCAGCCTACCTCCCCCTCCTTAAAAAAAAAATGGGTGGGAGTGGGTCAGGCCTTAACTGAGCATTGGAAAATGTTATCAAGAGCTGAATGATGAGTTTGGTGGAGAAAAATCACGGTCAGATCCTCCGTTTCGGTCCATGAGTTTAATGGACAAAGATTATGGAGAAGAGAAACCTCCGTTTCACTCTAAGCTCCTAAGCTAGCCTCTTACATCAGGCTCTTGTGCCAAGTTGCAGGTGACACTGATGGGCCGCTTGTTCCAAAGAGAACAAAGACTTGGAGGATTGCTTCTCTTTGTGCACAGAGACTCTCACATCTTCCTTCCCTGGGGACTGCCGTGTGGCTGCAGGCTGGTTTGAGCAGAGCCCCTGGGAATGAAGTTGCCCTTGCTGGATGGTCATATTACAACAGCGAGACCACTTAGGACTCTCTGCGTGGGCCCCTTGTCCATCTCTTCCCCATCCTCCTCCTTCTCCTCTTTTCTGGGAGTCTCCCCAAGTCCACTACTCGAGGAAGGAATGTCCATCTGGAACTTCACAGAGTGTAAGCTGGAGCCGGGTCTCCTGGCATCACCTGGATCCCTGAGGGGCCTGAGCTGCAGGGATCCAGAGGGCCTTGCTCAGGGCTCCACCAGCACTCCTCGTCAGTTTGTTTGTTCAGCAGACATTTGTGAGTGCCGTGTTCATCTCCATTTCTGCAGAAACAGATGGATTTGACAAAGCCCTTGCCCTCAAGGAATCTTTGGTTCTGAGGAGACACACAAGTCCCCAAACTCCCTGGTTGGGGAGATGAAAGCTCTGTGGTTGACCACATAAGGGAGGAAGGAGGGAGGGAAGACGAAGGTGACATTTGAGTTGAATCTTGAGAGATAAATGTTGGTGTGTCGGGCTGGGCGTGCCCCGTTGGCCTCTCCTTATTCAGTGTGCGTAAGTCAGAGCTGGGTGATGCTGGGGTGGTGGAAAGGAAGGAGGTAGGGCGAGACATGGGCCAGTATTGGGCAGTTCTTCCCCTTCCCACCCTGACACGTAGAAAGAGGCTTCTCTCACTTCTTGAGCATCTGCTCTCTTCTTACCTCTGTGCAAGCGAGGCATGTGGAATACAGCCGTTAACAAGATAGATCCTTTCGGCAGTGACTGGGACATTTGCAGAACCGTAATAGGGAAGGAGAATCAGTGTGTAGTTTCATAAGCAGTAAAGATGGAAATTTAACCTTCCAGGAGGTTCCTTTATTTTATTTTTATTTTTTGGCTGCACCACGGGGCTTGTGGGATCTTAGTTCCTCGACCAGGTATTGAATCCAGGCCCTTGCAGTGAGAGCATGGAGTCCTAACCACTGGACCACCGGGGAATTCCAAGAAGGTTCCTTTACTTAGTAAATATTGAGCACCTACTATATGCTAGGGCAGTGTGGAAAGCAGAGTAAACCAGACAGGTCAGCTCCTGTTCTCTTTATACTGTAATAGGGAAAGTATTAATCAAATGATTTTAAATATAAAATATAAACTGGGACAAAAGCTATGAAAGAGAGGTCCTCAGTGTCATAGAGAATTAACTAGGGGGTCTTCCCTGTCTGGGAGGTAAGGATGGGCTTCTCTGAGGAAAGGATATTTGAAGGATGAGGGAACAGTGTTACCAAAAGCAGGAAGAGCACAGACAATGGCTCTGAGGCTGGAGGAAGGAGTAGTGATAATGGTTGGAGGGAAGGAGCAAGGCTGGGAGTGATGTGGGTGAGTCTGGAGAAGTATTCCAAGACTAGACCATCTAGGGTCTGCCAGATAGTGCTGAGGATATGGTCCTTATTCTGAGACTATCCCAGAAGTAATCATGTCGATATCAACCCACCATTGAAGTGATGGTTCTCAACCTGGGGCTGTACAGCCCCCTAGGGGTCATTTTGGAACTTTGTGGAAGCTTTGTTTGGTTGTCACAGGGATTAGGCTCATATTCAGGATGCATCTTATTCATTTCAGTATAGAACGAAGGCACTGCAAGTACTTATTTTTGATTCTAAAGAGGTGAATTGTCAGAAATACGATTGAAGGAGCCTAAGTGGGTGTGTGAGTCGGGGGAGAGTGCCTGAGTTTTCTGGCCAGAGAGAGCATCCTAAAGACCTTCTAGGAGGTCGGAGCAAGTATGGTCTTCCCTTGGACATTCACAGCCGGGATTCCAAATGGAGTTAGACTTTGGAGGATCGCAGCCTCCGATATAACCGTGAATAGACCTGTGAGTGGAGAATGAGCTAGCATAGCCCAGAATGGCCCACCCCTCCGTGTTCTGTTTCAGATCATTTGGTTCCCAAATGCAGCCTGCACTCCCATGCCCTGTTTCCTGGAAGCTGCAGAGTTAAGGGCAGCAAAGAACCTCACTGTCTAGAGTCTTTGACCCCAACCCAATCCCGATCCAAGAACAAGAAACTGCTGTCCATCAATGGTCAAACAAATAAAAATAAGTTATGGGCTTTATTCCCAATAACAGAAGTAATACTTGCTCATTGTAGAAACTTTGAGAAACACAGGGAAGAAACTAGAGTCTCCCACTCCCTCTCCCCCAAGATTGATATTTAAAGTAAGATTTTCTACTATTTCATAGGAGAGAGATAATTTGTGGTTGTTGGTTTTGTTTTGGTTTTACAAAAGAAGGGTGATACTCTACAGTTTGTAAAATGCTTTTTTTGCTTAATACGTGATGAATGATTTCTCGTGTCACTTAAGATTTGTTTGCAATTAGGTTTTCAGTAGCGTTTTTATAGCCAGTCACAAATGTCCCTTAATCTGTGTGACCAGCCCCCTCCCCCTTTTTGTGGCTCAAGAAGCTTCCAGTTCTGCCCATTCACGAACAAGACAGTGATGAACTCCCCTGTAGAGAAGTTTTGGTGTGCAAAGCCGTAAATACTTCCCAGGGATAAATGGCCCTCACCTTTCACAGAGAGAGGAATGGAGCGCCTCTTGCCCTGCTGGGCATGCTGGCATTAAACAACTGTCTAGACTTGTTAACATCTAGAAATCAGTGGTTGTTCCTTTATAGCCAAATGTGATAGTAGTAACATTTTAAGTCATAGTAGTATTTTTGGTGTCTGATGGTTTGGAAAAGGAACAGTGACATGGGTGGACTGGGAAATTTCGTAATGCTTTTATTTTATTTTTTTAGAGGTTAATAAGAAAAGATTTATTTCTTCAGAGTTTATATCAGTCATTGGTTGCTGGTGTGAAAATATATCTTTTTCACAAGTCACATGGTGCAAGGCTGATGGAGTCACCACTGTGACTTTGGGACACCTTCTATGACACATGCCTTCTTCAACTGAAATCAAAGAAGATAATAAGCACATAAGGATCTTACAGGTTCTCTTTTATTCTTTGGCTCAAAGGTGATACCATTGGTCAGAAGCAGCCGCATGTCCTTTCCAAAAGCAAGGGGTCTTGGAGAAATCATCTTCTGTATGTCCAGTATGAAATGAGAACTGTATAACGTCTACTGCAGCCTTTCTTTTCATCAAACACTTTTTTTTTTTTTTGTGGTACGCGGGCCTCTCACTGTTGTGGCCTCTCCCGTTGCGGAGCACAGGCTCCAGACTCGCAGGCTCAGCGGCCATGGCTCACGGGCCCAGCCGCTCCACGGCATGTGGGATCTTCCCAGACCGGGGCACGAACCCGTGTCCCCTGCATCGGCAGGCGGACTCTCAACCACTGCGCCACCAGGGAAGCCCATCATCAAACACTTTTAAAGGCACTTGTATTTAAGCTATGATAATAGCCACGTACACCGGAAGGATGATAGTACCACGCGGGTATGAGGCATTATTTATTCAGGCTGCAGAGTATGTGGATTTCCTAACTGCTGGCAAGAATTCCCCTCCAGGGCACCCCAAATAACTGCCTGTCCCCTCCACCCCCGATTGGGAACCACTGGCCAGAGAAGATGGTCCTGATGCAAACAGCAGCTGAGGGTCCATGAGGCTGGGGGACCAGGGTGGGGATGGGGCTGGTGCATGGTCCCGCATGAGTCTGGACAGAGTTGCACAGGGTTTCTGGTATTACAGTGCGTCCTGGAGACCCTCCAGGACATTGCGAGGCCTCCCTGTGTGGGTCAGTGCATTGATTTCAGTTCTGTACCAGGGAAGGCCTTCTCTCTGCTCCCTTCCTCCCATCCCTCATCCCCCACTCTCAGTGCTGGCGCTTCCTGCCCGGGCCCCTGGCTGTCCATCTGTTTCCTCCCCCTGCCATCTGCCCGAGGTGCTGCCCCAGGCCTGCTGCCTGGGAGCCTCCCTCTGACCCGCCGCCTGCCAGATGCTCTCCTTCTTTGTCACCAGTTTGGCTCAGCAGTTCCTTTGCCCACTGCTCACTCCCGGGCATTCCTCTCTGGGGTCCTTAGCAACTCCTGGCATCTGTGGCCTGGCTCAGGGCCTGGTGCTGGCGGCTGGTCCTCCAGCCCCGGGTCTTCCTGAGAGATGAGGGCTGGCAAGGAGAACAGGGCCTCTCCCCAGCGCAGCCCTGTCCTGCTCCCTGGCGGAAATCAGCACCGTGAAGCTTCTCAGCGTCCTGCTGAGAAAGCCTTTCACCTGGTTTGTGTTTTACTTCGCAGCGGCAGTGACAAGGCTCTTCCTTTCCCTTGAACAGCCTTTTACTTTACATAAATAGAAGGATAGATTGATTGATAGAGAAAGAGAAATTGTCTATAAAATGATTGCCACACATTACTCACGGAAGGGGTTGCTGTGAAATTTAAGAGTAAAGAGGGTGTCATTTTCATTTTTTAGAGATGGAGAAAGTGAAGGGAATTCAGAAGGGAATGAGAAGGAGGGGGGAGAAATTAAAGGCTTTCGGGTACAGAGTAAATTGGACCTTCTGGAAGGCAGAGGGAGCGATTAAATATAGCATGACCCTCCATATCTCTTTACTCACTTCTTCCTCTTAGGTTTTCTTTATTCCCCTAAGGAGGTGGCAACAATGCTAATATTGTTTATAAAGAAGTCTTTTTTAAACTTTTCCTCTCCAATGATGAAAGTGATACTTAACTAATTGTAATAGCATCTATCACACATTGAGTTCCTGTTAGGTGACAGCCACTGGGCTAGGTGTTTTACATGTGTGACCTCATTTAATCCTCATGATAGGTAGGTCCGATCATTATCTGCACCTTACAGATGAGGAAACACAGAGAAATTAGGTAACTTGCCCAAAGTCACAAAGCCATAAATAGCGAAGCAGTTTGAGTCCAAATCTTGAGCTCATAAAAGGACAATTTGGGGTTATTTTTTTTATTATCAATATGCCATGAGAATTTTTCCATGTGATTAAACCTTATTTGAAAAGGATGCTGTGATAACTACACATGGTAGTTGGTCGGACCATAACTTATCCATTTGTCTCCTCATTGGTGGGCAGACGGTAGCAGAGCTAAAAGGAGGTGCTCTGAGATGTGACAGCAGGTACTAATGACAGTTTCACCTTTTGCCAGAGATGAACTCAGCCAGAGTGGGGAAAACCCCTCACTGGGGTATAGGCCAGACAGTGGGCGTCGTATTTTATAAAGCGTTTCACATGTTACTCTCTGGGCTGCTGGAAGGCTTAAGAGGAAGCCATTAGTATCATCTTTGTGTTTAAGTCCTAAGTTCCTCCTGAGAGGAGAACTAAGGTTCGGGTGTCTGCTTCATTATGTCAGGCAATTTTACATGCAGTTTCCCTTTGTTTAACCCTTAATGACTATTATTTATTTTCCCTTTCTGTTGGTTGAATGAAGGCTGAGAGGGTTTGTAACTTGCCCAAGTTTCAAAAATTCCATTAAATTCTGGAGCCAGCATTTGAGCCTAGGTGTGGCCAAGGCCCAACCCTTCCCCCAATGGTGTGCTGTCTGTCTGTCTGTCTGTGTATGGCAGACAGGCTCCCAGGCTAGCCCACTGTGGCAGACACACCCTAGGGGGACCCCCAATGAGTCACAACCTTATGTAATTCCATCCTCTTGAGTGTGGGCAGGACCTGTGACTTGTTCTAACCAGTAAGAAATAGCAAAGATGATGGGATGTCATTCCCATGGTTATGTCATATGCCAAGGTGAAGGGATGCTGCAGATGTAATTAAGGTTCTAAATCACATGATTCTGAGTTGATCAAAAGGACATTATCTCCAGGTAGGCCTGATCTAATCAGGTGACAGCCCTCAAAAGAGGTACAGTTAAGTCCCCCACATATGAACGAATTCCATTCCGAAAGTGCGTTCGTAAGTCCAGTTTGTTCGTAAGTCCAACAAAGTTAGCCTAGGTACCCAACTAACACAGTCGGCTATATAGTACTATAATGTAATAGGTTTATAATACTTTTCACACAAATAATACATAAAAAACAAACACAAAAAACAAAGAAAACATTTTTAATCTTACAGTCCAGTACCTTGAAAAGTACAGTAGTACAGTACAAGAGCTGGTATACAGGGGCTGGCATCAGGTGAACAGGCAAGAAGAGTTACTGACTGGAGGAGGGAGAGGAGGTGGGAGATGGTAGAGCTGAGGGATCGTCACCAATAGGAGGAGGGCAAGCTGCAGTTTCACTCACGCCTGACATTGATGGCACAGGTTCTGGTTCCTTGCTGGATTCAATTCTATCTACCCTCTTGAAAAATGATCCAGTGATAGTAGTAGCTATCACTGCTAGTAGCTCCTTTTGTCTCGTCATGGATGACACGGTAGCACTGGATTGCATTTTGAATGGCCGCTGCAACCTTTATGTACCATTCTATGTTCAGGTCCTGTGCTTCAAAAACTAACAGTGCCTCCTCAAATAAAGAAAATCCCCTTGCCATTTCCTGCATTGTGAATCTCTGTGGGTATCCTGGGCTTGAATTAAAGATACTGTACTACTGTACTCTCTACAGTACTGTATAGTAAAGTACACAAAAGCACAACCACTTGTAGAGGATGCACGCACGTGTACGCCAGACATGTGAACTAACTTACGTGATTGGACTTGCGAACACACGTTCGCATCTTTGAAAGTTCGCAACTTGAAGGTTCGTACATAGGGGACCTGCTGTACTGGTTTCTTCCCAAAGGAGAGATGCTCCGGCTGGCCCTGGAGAAGTAAACTGCCTTGCTGGGAGATGGCCTGGCAGAGGAGCACGTGGCGAGCATCTGTAGGTTCTGTCTAGAAGCTGAGAACAGCCCTCTGCTGACAGCCAGCCAGAAAACAGGGACCTCATTCCTATAGCTGCAGTAGCATATGAGCTTGGGTGAGGACCCCAAGCCTCAGATGAAACCCCAGTCTGGCCACCACCTACACTGCAGCCTTGAGCAGAAGTCTCTTGCCAGGGCTCCTGACTGGTGGGAACTGTGAGATGATAAGTGAGTACTGTTTTAAGCTACCAACTTGGGATAATGTGTTATGCAGCCGTAGACATCTCACACACCCACAGAAGCCCGGGCCTCCTGCATCAAATCCGGTGGTCTCACGGCTGCTCCTTAGCAAGAAAACATGGGGCAACAGCTGTGCAGGAGACAGGAGGTACAGTGGCCATTTTTACAATAACAGTTATACAAGTTTTTATCTGGGCTGGGGTCACATGTCATTGAATTCCTGTGGAGTAAATCTTTTGGCTGAGTTCTTGCTCTTGGCATTATGCTGAATGCTTTAAATGCAAGAACTCACTCGTCATTACAACATCCCTCAGAGGTGTCAGTACTTCCACTTTACAGATGAGGAAACCGTGTGGGGAATTTAAATACCTTCTGTGCAACTACTAGACATGTTAGAACGGCCTCTACCGCCCAGTGGTCCCACTGTCCTCCAGGGTCACTTCCCAGAGCCACTCTAAAAAATAAAATCCTGATGCAAACAGTAATTATGGTTGTACAGTTGTTAAAATTGTATTTGGTTTTTTTGAACAGATAACATTCACATGATCAAGATTTTAAAAGTTCAAAAAGTCCTCCAATTCTTGCTTTCCCTTCCTGGAGGCTACCAGTGATACTGGTTTCTTGTATATCCTTCAGGAGTTATTTTATGTTTTGATGTGTGTGTGTGTGTTTGTGTGTTTGTCCATCTTCTTTCCATCTTGGGGATAATTCCGTACGTGTTCAGTGTATTCTCATTCTCCTCATTTTCCTTAACAGCTGCGTTGTGTTCCAGAGAATAGATGTACCATAATTTATTTAATCAGTCCCCTCTCAACAGGCATTTAGGTTATTTCCCATCTTTTGTTATGTCGTAGTGCTGTTGTGGATACCCTTGTACATATCATAGTTCTGTGTGTGTACAAGGTAATCAGAAGGAGAAACTCCTAAAAGTAGAATTCCTGGACCAGATGTTGCCTGCTCTTGGAAATTTGTTCATCTGTCCTGTAATTTAGATTCTCACACATCTCCTGTGATCTTCTCCCAGAGGGTTTCAGGGGTCTTCCACATTCATTGCCATTGAGAGACTCTACTTCGTGTTCAGGGTTCAGAGTTCCACTGCTCTAGACTCCCACTGAACTTTATTTAAGATGTTAAGAACCAGAAAAGTCTAGGGAACAAGAAGACCTGCGTGACCAGCATTTTTCTTAGAATTTCCCAACATCCATCACAGGGAGTGTTGAAGTCAGCTTCCCTAAAAGGAGATCTAGAGACGGGCATTCTTGTGCATCTGGTCCTTGAGTGAGGGCAGCAGTCAAGGGCAAGAGGAGGACTAGACAGATGGGTTTGAGAAGTCTCGCCTCAGCCTGATCCTGCAGGGAGCTCTGGAGAGTGAGGTGCACCACAGAGATGCTCCTCTAGCCGTTAGCGAGTCATAATCTTTTGGCTGGTGGAGGGTCTGGCCTTGGTGTTTGATGGCTGCTGACTGATCAGGGTGGTGAATGCTGGAGGTCGGGGCTGCTGTGGCAATTTCTTAAAATAGGACAACTGAAGTTTGCCGCATAGATCGACTCTTCCTTTCGCAAATGATTTCTCTGCGGCCTGCAGTGCTGTTTGATAGCATTTGACCCAGTGGAGAACTTCTTTCAAAATTGGAGTCAATCTTCTCAAACCCTGCTGCCGCTTTATCAACCCAAGTTTTTGTAATATTCTAAATCCTTCGTTGTCATTTCAACACGCTTTATAGCATCTTCACCAGGAGCAGATTCCATCTTAAGAAACAACTTTTTTGCTCATCCATAAGAAGTGACCTCTGTTCTGTTCTAGTTTTATCAGGAGATGCAGCAATTCAGTCCCATCTTCAGGCTTCACGTCTGATTCTAGTTCTCTTGCTGTTTCCACCACATCTGCAGTGACTTCCTCCACTGAAGTCTTGAACCCCTCAAGGTCATCCATGAGGGCTGGAATCAACTTCTTTCAAACTCCTGTTAATGTTGCTATTTTGACCTCCTCCCATGAATCATGAATGTTCTTCATGGCAGCTAGAATGGTGAATCCTTTGCAGAGGTTTTCAGTTGACTTTGCCCAGATCCATCAGAGGAATTCCTATCTATGGCAGCTATATAGTCTTAACAAAATGTATTTCTTAAATAATAAGACTTGAAGTCAAAATGACTCCTTGATCCACAGGCTGCAGAATGTTGTGTTAGCAGGCTTAAAAACAACATTCACTTCGTACATCTCCGTCAGAGATGTTGGGCGACCACGTGCCTTGTCAACGAGTGGTCATATTTTGAAAGGAATCTTTTTTTCTGAGCAATAGGTCTTACCAGTGGGCTTAACGTGTTCAGTAAACCATGTTGTAAACAGATGTGCTGTCATCCAGGCTTTGTTGTTCCATTTAGAGAGCATAGGCAGGGTAGATTTAGCATAGTTCTTAAGGGCCCAGGATTTTCGGAATGTAAGTGAGTATTGGCTTCAACTTAACGTTGCAGTAGCCCCAAACAAGAAAATCAGCCTGTCCTTTGAAGCTTTGAAGCCAGGCATTGACTTCTCTCCAGCTATGAAAGTCCTGGATGGCATCTTCTTCCAATAGAAGGTTGTTTTGTCTGCATTGAAAATCTGTGGTTTAGCGTAGCCACCTTCGTGAATTATCTTAGTTAGATCTTTTCCATAACTTGCTGCAGCTTCTACATCAGCACTTGCTGCTTCACCTTGCACTTTGATGTTATGGACACAGCTTCTTTCCTTAAACCTCATGAACCAACCTCTGCTCGTTTCAGACTTTTCTTCTGCAGCTTCCTCATCTCACTCAGCCTTCATAGAATTGAAGAGAGTTAGGACCTGGATCTGGATTAGGTTTTGACTTAAGGGAATGTTGAGGCTGGTTTGATCCTCTAACCAGGCCCCTAAAACTTCCTGTATATCAGCATTAAGTCTGTTTTGCTTTCTTATCATTCGTGTATTCACTGGAGGAGCACTTTTAATTTCCTCCAAGAACTTTTCCTTTGCATTCACAGCTTGGCTGCTTGGCACAAGAGGCCGAGCTTTCAGCCTGTTGGGGCTTTCGACATGCCTTGCTCACTAAGTTTAATCATTTCTAGCTTTTGATTTAAACTGAGAGACATGTGAGTCTTCCTTTCACTTGAACACTTAGAGGTCGTTGTAGGGTTATTAATTGGCCTAATTTTAATACTGTTGTGTCTCAGAGAATAGGGACACTAGAGAAGAGGGAGAGAGATGGGGAACAGCTGGTCAGTGGAGCAGTCAGAACACACACAACAGGGACTTCCCTGGTGGTCCAGTGGTTAAGTCTCCACGTTTCTGCTGCAGGGGGCATGGGGTCAATCCTGGTCGGGAAACTAAAATCCCACATGCTGTGGGGTGCGGCCAAAAAAACCCCCAGCAAACAAACAAAACCCCACAACACTTACTGGTTAAGCTCACCATCTTTTTTTTATTATTATTATTTATCTATTTTTGGCTGTGTTGGGTCTTCGTTGCTGCGTGCGGGCTTTCTCTGGTGTGGCGAGCGGGGGCTACTCTTCGTTGTGGTGCGTGGGCTTCTCATTGTGGCGGCTTCTCTTGTTGCAGAGCACGGGCTCTAGGTGTACAGGCTTTGGTAGTTGTGGCATGCAGGCTCAGTAGTTGTGGCGCACGGGCTCAGTTGCTCCACGGCATGTGGGATCTTCCCGGACCGGGGCTTGAATCTATGTCCCCTGCATTGGCAGGCGGATTCTTAACCTCTGCGCCACCAGGAAACTCCCAGGCTCACCGTCTTTCACGGGCATGGTTTGTGGTGCCCTGAAAGAATTGCGATAGTAACATCACTGATCACTGATCACAGATCACTATAACAAATATAATAATAATGAAAAAGTTTGAAATACTGCAAGGATTACCAAAGTGTGACACAGACATGACATGAGCAAATGCTGCAGGCACCAATAGATACTCCAGGAGGTCAGTGACGCCAGTGCTATTGTAAAAAATGCAATAAAGCAAAATGCAGTAAAACAAGATATGCCTGTATTTAGCGCTGTGATCACCATTTCAACATATAATTGTCTTAGTGTCATTTAGGGATAAAAAATTGATTTCCAGATGTAGTGGGTCATCTGGTCCCCCTCCCCTCAAATTTATATCCCCGTCCTAAACCCAGGGAGCTGTGAATGTTACCTTATTTGGAACAAGGGTCTTTCCAGATTTAATCACGTTAAGGGTCTTTAAATGATTATCTAGATTTTCTGGGTGGGCCCTACATCCCACGACAAGTGTTTTTATAAGAGACTCAACAGCAGGGTTGTGGGGAAGGCGATGGTGATGTGAAGGTGGGGCAGAGCTTGAGTGATGCAGCCATGAGCCAGGACGGCCAGAGCAGCCGTGGAAGCTGGGAGAAGTAAGGAACACACCCTCCTGAAGTCTCCAGAGAGAGCTCAGCCCCGCCAACTCCTTGATTGCAGCCCAGTGATACTGATTTTGGACTTCTGGTCTCCAGAACTGTGAAAGAATACATTTCTGTTGTTCTAAGCCACCAATTCTGTGGTAACTTGTAACAGCAGCCACAGGACACTAATAAACCAATGAAAGGCTGTCAGTTGTGGGCAGACTTTTCAGAGTTTGTCCTTTTAATTGATTATTTATTTTTAATATTTATTTATTTGGCTGTGCCGGGTCTTAGTTACAGCACATAGGATCTTTAGTTGCGGCATGCGTGTGGGATCTAGTTCCCCGACCAGGGATCGAACCCAGGCCCCCTGCATTGGGAGTGTGGAGCCTCAGCCGCTGAACCACCAGGGAAGTCCCTAGTTTGTCCTTTTAGAAGCATGAAGTTTTGGAGAGGTGATGGCCACCCTCTGCCGCTCTGGCTGGCAGTTACGCCTCCATCTTCTTTATTTCAGCACATTTTTTTCCTTAATAGCTTCTTCAGAGAGAGAAGCGGTCCTTGAATTTTTGCTGAGAAAAGCAGAACCATAAAGACAGAGCAGACTTGAAGGGAGAGAGCATGAGAGTCATTCTCAGATGGCAGGGTGGAGGCAAAAGATGAAAAGTGGGTTCCAGAGATGTGCTGTCTGGCCTTCCACAGACAATAAATGAAGTGTCCCCAATTCCCGCAAACTGTTAGAATGCCAAATAAATTTTACCGCATTCTAGTAGAATCTTTACAGATAAGAGACTGCAGCTCAAATACATCTTAAAATGGTCGAGTGAACCCTGCTTAATTTACTGCTTGTGAAATAGTTGCTGTTTTAAATGTTTGTTGAAGTGCCCAATGATTTGTCTCTAAACTATATATGCTTTTGTAACTTTTTATTTATAAACAATTCCAGATATACAGAAACTTTGCAGGAACAGCACAAGGAACTCCCCACATACCCTTCCCTCAGGTTCTCCGGTCGTTAACATTTTGCCACATTTGTTTAATCATTTTTAATTTATATACACGTTATTACTTTTCTCTGGACCATTTGAGAGTAAGTTGCAGACATGATGCCCTTTTGTCCCCAGTGCTTCAGTGAGCATTTCCTAAGAAGGACCTTCTCTTACAAACTGCATTATGGCTCCCTCCATCTGGAGATCAGTGACACCAGTGCTGTCGTGTCTAATCTATCAGCCTTATTCGGGTTTCACCAGTTGACCCACTAACGTCCTTTTTCTGGTCTAATGTTGCCTTCGGTGGTTGTGTCTCTGTAATCTCTTCAACCTGGAAAGGTCTCTCTTATCTTTCGTGACTTTGACATTTGTGAAGAGTCCAGGACAGAGCAGCCCCAGCATTGGATATTGAAGTTGGTTTGGAGGGACCCTCTGATTCTCCGTGTTTTGTGGCTACAGCAGAGGGAAAAGAGAAAGAAAGGAAAGAAAAGTGTTTGGATCATGGTGACTTATCTCCCTTTTAGTGCTTTTGTTTTCACAAAAGTCCCTTTTGCAGACTTCCTATCTGGAGGTAATAGCTCAAGTTGAGCTTAACTGCATGTCCTGTTAATAAAAAGAAAAAACAAAAATGGCTTAGCTCAAAGGTAACATCCTTAGGGGACTCCCCTGGTGGTCTAGTGGTTAAGATTCCACGCTTCCACTTCAGGGGGCACAGGTTCGATCCCTGGTTGGGAAACTAAGATCCTGCATGCCGCATGGCTTGACCAAAAAAAAAAAAAAAAAGGTAATATCCTTGGGACAACAGCTAAAATTGCTTGGGGGATTCCTCACAACAGCCTCTATCATTTAGTTACTGTTATTTTCCTTTCTTTTTTTTTTTTTTTTGCCATGCACCCTAGTTCACAGTAATTTATGCCATCAGATACAGAGTTCAGCTGAAGTATTTAGCTGTTGACCAAAAACCTGTGCTCCCTCTCCCAGGGTGCAGGCTTGTTTCTAGTGGACAGCTGTGCAGCCATGCAGCTAGTTCCCACCCATGGAATGAGCGTAGAAGTGTTATTTGTTGCTTCCTGTTTGAGGCTTTTAAGAGGCAGGATTCTCTACTCTTTTTTCTGTCAGCTGTGTGCAGAGGACTCCAAGGCCGTATTTTTCATATTTATGGTTTTGTTTTGTTTTTTTTGGGCCACGCCACACGGCTTACAGGATCTTTGTTCCCCGACCAGAGATCAAACCTGGGCCCTCGGCAGTGAAAGCGCTGGGTCCTAACCACTGGACCGTGTGGTTTTCCCCTTTTTTTCCTATTTAAAGATAAGGAAACAGAAACAATCCCAGGTCTAGAGACTGCCTGCTTCCCCGTTCTGCCTCTGAAGGACCCCCCCATCTAAAGTAGTCCCCCACAACTCCACCCAGCCACCCCCCCATCACCCTGTTCTGTTGCCCAGTTCTGCTTTCTTCCCAGCACCTCTTTAGCTGAAATCCCCTTGCTCACACCTTCATTACCTGTTGGTGGTGGGTCTTCTCTACCAGGACCTGAACCTGCGTAGGGGCAGTGACCGTCCTGTCTGGGTTCACCACAGGGTGCCTGGAATTTAGAAAGCACTCAGGATCTTTTTTTCTTGTTGTCGTTTTTGTTTGTTTTTGCTTTTTTTAAAATTTATTTTTTATTGAATGTGGTTGATTTACAGTGCTGTGTTAATTACTGCTGTACAGCAGAATGATTCAATTATACATATATATATATATATATATATATATATATATATATATATATATATATATATATATATACGTTCTTTTTAAAAAATATTCTTTTCCATTATGGTTTATCACAGGATACTGAATATAGTTCCCTGTGCTATACAGTAGGACCTTGTTGTTTATCCATTCTGTGTATAATAGTTTGCATCTGCTAACCCCAGCCTCCCTCTCCATCCTTACCCCCGACCCCCTCCCCCTTGGCAACCACCAGTCTATTCTCTGTGTCCGTGCAGAATCTTTTTTTTTTTTTTTTTTTGAATGAAATGAAAGATTTTCTTTGCCAAAGCCTCTGGTAACAGCACTCCTTTCAGAAAAGTCAGCTTGGGTGAAGTGCTTGAGAGACGTGGACCTCCTCAGAAGACCCAGTAATGATAATTATTAATCATGGTCATTAATAGGGATAATGAGGGAGAGGGGAGTGGCCCAGCTGTGGAAGGGCCCGGGGCAGTCGCTTCAGGCCTGCAGGCCAGGAGGCAGGAGCCTGCGGGGAGAAGCTGGATGCTCAATTTTATTTAATTGGGTCAACAGCTTTCCACTGACTTACACACGCAAAACGGGGTTCCAACGCCAAAGCAAGCAGAGATGAGCTGAGGGATGAGAGAAGTGTCTGCTGGTTTGTCAAGCTGTCAGGACGGGGCTCCTAATTTAAAGCAACACCAGCAAACACTGAACAATGGCATCGCTGTAGTGGATTAAAGGCTGAGAGAATAGAAGACCTGACGCAGCCAGCTCACTTTCAGATTTCTAGTTCTGGCTCGAGTGATAAACCTTCGTGTGGTCCTAGTCGTGGCTCTTTGTCGGGCAGAGGCTCTGCTTCAGGTCAGTGCACCAGGTATTTATTTGATGCTTCCTCTGTCCCAGCCCTGTGCCAGATGTTGAGGGGGACAGCGGTGAACAAGGCTGATCAGACCTTTCCCCTTGGGCAGAAGATCTGGACACTATACAGGTGTTGTGTTTCATCACCTCCAAGGCCACATTGTTTTAGGCACTGCTAGGAAAGGAAGCCAATGTTAACTATATGAGGATGCAAATCTCTTATCATTTAGAAATTTTATTTTATGCTCCTTGAAAGAGTTCCTTTAGACTTAACTAAATGGAGATTTTATATATTCTTGTGAATACATAAAAAGGAAACTTGATGAAGGAAAATAAATTGGTTAAGATATTCCTAAAGTGGCCCCCTTCTAAATTTCTTTTTTTTTTTTAAGGACTCTTTTTAAAGAAATCCTTTTTAAATATCTTTGCATACTCGGGTCCTCTGTGCCATCCAAAGTGTGAGCAGTGCAGCATTCTTTAGAAGAATCCATGAAAGAACTAACAGCTACTGGTGCTGGGCTCGTAAGCTGGCTTTTGACTCCTGCTTCTGGAAATGATGCTAAATGTGCCTGTTTCACCATCTCAGCGCCACAACCTCTGGTTCCCAGGGCTTCGAAGAGTGCTCCACTCTGGCCTCTGGGATTTTCTTCCACGTGCTGACATCCATTCGCAAGTTTTGATGCTGGCACGTGGCAGGCAATGGCAACTGCTCCACAGGTGCCGTCTGGGCTGGCCAGCAGCAGGCGTAGCTCCGCCTCCGGCTGGAGGGAAGGGATGGTGTGAAAAGACGGGGTGTCTTTGAATCCTTGACGTGTGATTAGCATAGGGACCCAGGGTTTTGCAGGAGGGGGCAGAGGGTGCTCTGGGTCCTCCCAGCCTGTGCTCAGACCTTGCCGGCAAAGGCGCCTCCAGGCTGAGACTTGAGCGTGGGATGATGGCGAGGCAGGAGGTAAAGGCGGGAAGAGCGTTCTGGAGGAGGGAACGGCCTGTGCAAAGGCGTAGAGTTTGGAAGAATTCTTGATTGGTTCACAGAATGGGCGTTTTGGTAGTGGTGAGGTATGGAAGCGCTGTCAGCCATAGAAATCAGTTTGCCATGGTTCTGTTAGGCTTTGACAGCTTCCCCATCAACTCCCCCTTGTCAACTGCCTCATCAAAATTGCTGGGGGAATTAATCAAGCAGTGAGGGTGTTAATCTACCTGTTTCATCTGGGTCTTTCGTTGAAAGTCTAAACGGGATAAACTGGGAAAAAGTTTCTTGACACCTCTGTTCAGCTGCCACCCTTCCCTGGTCGCAGCATTATTTCCATGGTTCGGGTCTACTCACAGTTCTCTGTACGTTGCTTTTTAAAGTTTTTATAATGGGGAATTTTCAACGTAAAAATATTGAGAATATTATAATGACCCTGCATCCATCATCCAACTAAAACAATTATCAACACACCGTCAATCTTGTTTTATGTCTGTCTCCCATCTATCCCATGGATTGTCTTGAAGCTAATCCTAGATTCCATATTTCAGTATGTATACTTTTTAATAGTGACCACCATTACTATATTATATTGTTATATTACTGTTGTCATAGCTTAAAAGACAAGCAATATCAAATATCCAGTCTGTTCAGGTTTCCCCAGTTATGTGTGTATGTGTTTAAACAGTTGGTTTGTTCAAATCAGGATCCAGATAAAAGCCACACACTGTATTTTGTTCATGTGTCTCTCAAGTCTCTTTTAATCTACGGCTTCCTCCTCTTCCTTCTTTTTCATTACAATTTATTTCTTGAATAAAGCTGTTCATTCATTCCTGTGGTTCACTCCCATTGAGTAGATGCGTCTGAGTGCATCCCTGCAGTGTCCTTAACAAGTTCTTCAGTCCCCAGTATTTCCTACCAGTTGGCAGTTAGATCTGCAGGTTCAGTTGATTGTGGTATTGATCTTGAAACCTGTGACATTGCTAAACCCATTTATTAGTTCTAGAATCCTTTTCTGTAGATTCTGTTGGCATTTTCCACATAAATAATCATGTTGTTTACAAATAAAGAAGTTTTGTTTCTTCCTTTTCAATCTACATGCCTTTTATTTCCTTTTCTTACTGCAACCTTGGGAAATACGTTGAATAAGCGTGGTGAGAGAGGACATCCTTGTTCCCTATTTTAGGGGGAAACATGCAGTCTCTCATTACTAAGTACATTGTTAGCTTTAGATTATTTCGTAGATGCCTTTTATCAGGTTAAGGAAGTTCCCTGCTATCCTAGTTTGCTGAAAGCTTTTATCATAAATGGATATTGAATTTTGTCAAATGCTTTTTCTGTATCAGTTGATATGAGTATTTGGGTTTTCTTCTTCTGTCTGTTAATACGGTACATACATTGATTTTCAAATGTTGAACCAGCCGTGCATTCCTGGGACAAACTTTAGTTAATTCTTGAGCATTTATGTTTTTTTATAGATTGTTGGATTCAATATGCCAATATTTTGTTGAGGGTTTTGATAGCCTGGAAAGAGTTGATCCAGCAGCTTACTAATGACCCAGCCCACTTCCAGACCTTCTCTTTGAGACATTCACATACTGATAAGCCAGCGCGGGTTGTTCTGAATCCTTGTCTCTCATTCCTCTTCCTGTGGTTGCTGCTCTTTTGGGCTTTAGCTGTGTCTCACTTCTGCCCACGTGTTAGAACAGCATAATGTAGTGAAACTCAATTCAGAAACAGGATGTAAAAAGAAGCATTTGATTCCAGATCCAAGGTGACTTGTCTCACCTTACTGAGGTCCTGCTCTGTGCCCAGCCCCAGTGCAGCCCTGGGGACAGTGTATTTGTGCTGCATTTATCTGAGTGGTCTGGTTCCTTCTTAGCAGGTGCACGAGAGGGGGCTTTGTTTAGGATGAACTTTATGTCCGTGTCTCTGTCCTTCCTGCTTCCTCCACAGGCATCTAGACCAGGGCAGAGGCAGGGCTGCTCCGTGGGGACCGAAAGGCCCTGTGTCTTACCACCAGGCAGGTTTTACAGCAGCCAGGAGGCTCAGGGTGACCCTGCAGGCCTGGTGAGGGGAAGTGTAGGGAGGGGCCACGTTCTAGCCTTACCCGTTATTTTGTAAGTGAAGGTCAAGGGGGTGGGGAACTTTCTGAAGGAAAGTCTTTGTTTTCACCGGGCACACAGGTGACTCGAAAGTGAGAGAGCAAAGGAGAGCGAGGCATCAGAGAAGGGCCTGCTTTTGGGAGTGATGTCACTGAAGCTAGGGGCGCAGGTCACAGTAACTGTGCCCTTGAACCGAGGACATGGTGGCTGGAGAGGGAAGAAGACAGGGGCGAGGTGTCCATGCCAGCCCCATGGTCTTGTCCTCTCTGGGGAGTTGTTCTCTAGAATTGGGCCAGAGAGCAAGAGAGGGGGCACTGGTGGCCCGCAGGAGGGGGAGCCTGGCACATTTTTCTTTCATGAGTGGCTTTGTGCCAAGGTCTGGACAGATGGGACTGCCGGCTCATTTGGAGCCTGTGGTCAGCAGTCAGGAATCCGAGGCAGCCCCCTCCCGAATGGGCTCGCAGGGGGAGTTTCCTGTTGGCCTCCGCCTGCTGTGATGCGGGGGCTGCTCCCCACGCCACCCCCAAGGGTCCCCGGAACATCTGTGCCGCCTGCCGTCCCCCTGCCACCCACCTTCCCTGCCCACTCCTCTGGCTGAATGTCTGCTTCCGCTCCTTGTCCCCTGCAAGGATGGACAGCCTCCTCCTAACTGACCCCGCACCCCTTCTCCCCCAGCTCCACTAGATTCGTTTTCCAAGCCTGCAGTTCTGTTGTGGTTCTTCCCTGCTCAGTAACCTTCACTGGCTCCCCATTGCCTGCCCGGAATATCTACTTCCTCAGCTTGGAATCAGACGCCCCCCACGCCCCTGCCAGCTTTGCTCCCGTCGCGCACATGTGCGGTTTGCTTACAATGGAGAACAACTCACCTGTCCCCAAATACGCCCCGTGCTTTTCCACCCTACGCCTTCCCACCAGGTTCCCTCAGCTGGAAGCCTCCTTTTCCTTTCCCTGTGTGTTCAGATCCTGCCTCCCGTGGGTCCATGCTGGGCCACACCCGTTCTTCACAGAGGACGTCCCTGGCCTTCCTCTCCTCCAGCATCCTTCCTCACAAATGGTACCTCCCTGATGGCATTCGTCCCCTATTTTCTTTTTAGGTACCTGTGTCTGGGTCTGAGGCTCCTCGCCCTTTGGACAGCATGGATGTCTAAACTGTCCTTACGTTGTGCTCATCTCCTGGTGACAACTGGCTGCACTTAGATGAACCACCATTTAAGTGCTGCTCTGTGCTAAGAGCTTCTTAAACATCATCCTGTTTATTCTTCCCAAAATACCTCTGCAAGGACTTTTTAAAAATTAATTAATTTATTTATTTCTGGCTGCGTTGGGTCTTCATTGCTGCGCGCAGGCTTTCTCTGGTTGGGTGAGCGGGGGCTACTCTTTCTTGTGGTGCGCGGGCTTCTCATTGCAGTGGCTTGTTGCAGAGCAGGGCTCTAGGCGCACAAGCTTCAGTAGTTGTGGCACACAGACTCAGTAGGTGTGGCTTGCGGGCTCTAGAGTGCAGGCTCAGTAGTCACGGCGCACAGGCTTAGTCGCTCTGCGGCATGTGGGATCTTCCCAGACCGGGGCTCGAACCCATGTCCCCTGCATTGGCAGGCAGATTCTTAACCACTGCACCACCAGGGAAACCCTATCCCCATTTTAAAGATGAGGAAACTGAGGCCCAGCGAGGTTAACTGGCTCATTAGTAATTGTGTTTGTTAAGTGACTATTTGACCTATCATGGTTGCTGGCCGTTCTTTACTGTTCTCCTTCAGCTTCACTCGTTCTGATTGGAGGTGGCCTTTGGCCAACACTCAGGCGTCCTTCTCCACTCCTCACAGGATACCAGACGACAATCATGCATCCTTAACCACTGTGGTTTTCCATCAGTGACACATGCTTACAATCCTTTAATGGTGCTTAGGTACTTGCTTTGTCATTTTTTAGCCCAGACTAATTTCTTTTTCCCCCAGGCTGGCACTGATTTGGCATCATGCTGCCTGGGTTTTTAATCAAGGTGTCCCACACCCACATTCTCAAATTCAGCAGGCGCTTACTTCTGGCACGTGCCCAGGGCTGGATACCAGGCCTCCTGCTGGGGCCGGCCGCACAGCTTCTTCAAATATTTACTTCCCCAGGATCTGGCCAAAGTACTGAGTGGCATAACCCTTTCTTCTGCATCAAGGTTTCCGTAGGATTGTCTTTGGCAAAGTGGAAACCAGTGTAGCCTTGTGTCCCTCAGCAGGGCTGGGAACATGGTTAGGACTCAATAAATAATCACTGAAAAAATAATTTATTCTTCTTTCCACTTTAAAAACGGGGGTTGCCTGAATGGGAAACCAGGGAAATTCTGAAAACAGATGCATCGGTTAGCTTTTGCTGCATGACAAACAGTCATAAAATCTTGGTGGCATCAACAATGAGTGTTTGTTGCTCACATGACGGAGGTCAGCTGGGGTTGACCCTGCTAATCATGACCCGGGCTGGCTTGCATGTCTCGAGGTTAGTTTCTAGTCTGATCTGAGCTGGGTTCAGCACTATCCACGTGTCTGTCACCCTCTGGGAGCCTAGCAGCTTGAGTCTCGTGACATGGTGGGAGGTGGCGTTGTCACAGAGCTCATGGTGGGCAGTACCCGCTCCCCAGACTTAAGGAGCTGCCTGTGCTCAGCACTGTGTAGACAGTTGCCGCCCTGCATTTAAAGAAAATGAATACGTAGATGTATTTGGTAGGAGGATCTTCTTTTCAAGTGAAATCTTACCAGGAAGCATAAATAAGTGGTTCTCACCAGCTGAGCCACTCGGGGTGGGCCGAGGGGATGCTAAGGCAGCTGTCCTGGGCTCCTGCTTCTCCCTCTTAGATGCCACGGCTGCAGGGAAGCCCAGACCGAGAGCTCGAGGATGTGGCCTCTGACTGTCACTGGTATTTTTCATTTTTCTCAATCGAACCTGGAGCCTCCAGGCCCAGCAGTTTTTGCCCCATCAGAGCCTCTCGTCGAGGACGATCCAGGACAAGCATCCTCTCAGATGCGATGTGGGATGGCGGTGGGGATCTATCGAGCCATCCTCTGCCGTCCTCTTTACAGCGGCTTCGTTATGTAATAGTCAGTGACAACGTTCTCGGAGGCGACAGCTGCCTTCCAGCTGAGCTGCCCCAAGAGCATCTCCACAGAGGGGACGTGTCTAAGCCAGAGTGCCAGGTGCGAGACGCAGATGTGATCTCTCACCTGGGCACACCACTGCCCTCTGAGCGGACCTCAACTTCCCCTTGCAAAGAATCAAAACACGAAACTCAGAACAATGCATATGCAACTTTCAAAACAGACCAAGCGGGACCTTTTTTTTTGTTTAAGCGCCTGCTCCAGCTGCTGTGCTTGCACAGCAAATCACGCCCAAGGTTAGTAGCTGTAAAACAGCCACTTACTACGCTCACAGAGTCTGTGGGTCAGGAGCTTGGGCAGGATGCAGTGAACAGGGCTTGTCTTTGCTCCAGGATGACTGGGCTGCATCTGGGAGACCTCGAGAGCTGGGGCTGGAATGACTTGAAGACTAGCTTTCTCACGTGTGGTGGTTGACACTGGCTGGTGACCAGCCCTTAGCTAGGGTTTTGGCCAGACGCCCACCCGTGACCTCACCAAGTGACCTCTGGTGGGAGAGTTCCAGGGATGCGTCTGCATATGGGGGGGCCACAGGGAAGCTATGTCGGGGCCCCTAACCCAGCTGTGGGAGGCCTGCCCTGTCAATCCCACCACATGCCAGGCGGTGCCAAGGCTGCCCAGATTCAAGGGGAGCGGTTGGATTCTGCTTCTTGGTGGGGAGCAGCAAGGTTCTGGAAGAGCACAGGAGCCTGGAAATGTTGCTGTGGCCGTTTTTGGAAAACATAGTCAGCCACAGTGTGCTAACGGGGGGTCGGATGTTCCCTTTACCCGGCACTGCTGAGGCCGAAGGAATCAGAATATCTGGTTGTAGAGAGTTTAAGCTTCTTGTGCAGCCCGGTCCGGTCCGGTCCCGTCTCCTACCACAGCCTGTTGAGTCTTCAGGGAAAGCTTTACAGTTCAAGCTTTGCTGATGAAGTCATCTGCCCAGTCCCACAGCTTGGGGGAAAAAAAACACATAGAAGAGGCAGGAAGCAGGGTACTGTGGTTAAGAACCGCATTTGGGAACCAGATGGAAAAGACTGAATCCCATCTCTGTGCAAATAGCTCTATGGCCCGGGGCAGGCACCTCTCCACATCTGTTTCCTCATCTGTAGAAGGGGAGTCATAATAGCACAACCCTGTGCCGGGCACGTGGGAGGTACCTAATGAGTAGTAGCCATTCGTGAGAATAATCATCATTATTTCAGCACTTTGTAAAAAGCTCATGTCCCAGCAAGGGCTGTGGACCCTGCCCCTGCTCCCCCTGTCCTGGAGAAGATTCTTGTCAGTCACCCTCTTTTATTTTATTTTTATTATTCATCAGGGAACCTCTGGGAAACACTGGCTCCTACTGAGTCGGACCCTGGCTGCACACAGGGGTCTCATCATCTGATTTTATCCTGATCTTAGAATCTTAAAAAAGAGCATTTAATGTATTTTCTATGTTTCCCCCTGTCCTAAATTAATATTGTGTTTCCTCAATTGAAAACCCACCACTGGGGAATTCCCTGGCGGTGCAATGGTAAGGACTCAGCGCTTTCACTGCCGAGGCCCGGGTTCAGTCCCTGGTTGGGGAACTAAGATTCTGCAAGACTAGAAGACAAACAAAAAAAAACCCACCACTGTTTCAATAGGATAATTTACTAGAGATGGCATTACTGGGTCAAAGAATACGCACTTTAAAAGATATTTGACGATTTGGTGTTGAGCCCAGCAGTGCCTCCCAAGCCCATGCTCAGTTTGTTTTTTTTTTAATTAATTAATTTTTGGCTACGTCGGGTCTTCGTTGCGGTGCGTGGGCTTCGCATTGCGGTGGCTTCTCCTGTTGCGGAGCACGGGCTCTAGGCGCGCGGGCTTCAGTAGTTGTGGCTCACAGGCTCAGTAATTGTGATGCATGGGCTTAGTTGCTCTGCGGCATGTGGGATCTTCCCGGACCAGGGCTCGAACCCATGTCCCCTGCATTGGCAGGCAGATTCTTAACCACTGCGCCACCAGGGAAGTCCCGCATGCTCAATATTAACTCTCACATGTTAGTTCACTGTTAATATTATTTCATGGTTCATTGCATACTTATTTGGGGTGAAGCACCAGGACTTTCCATGTGTTAACTGAAGTTCCTCATCGCATCCTTAGAGGGTGTACTGTCACCTTCATCACCTGCTGTAACAGTCACCAATTCATGCCCAGTGCCCCTTGAAATACATCCTCATCCCCTTACTCTTCCCATGTTATTTTTAACAGCTTTATTGAGGCATAATGTACATATTGTAAAAGCTACTCGTTTTAAGCATACTATTACGTGATTTTGAGTAAACTGACAGGGTTGTGCAGCCATCACCGTAATCCAGTTTTAGAACATTTCCATCATCCCCCAGAGACCCCTCATGCCCACTTGCTCCCATATTATTGTGAAGCAGCTCCTATACTATGTTTTGGCTCATCCATAAATATTTCAGGGTGTGTCTCAATTGCTGGGCACTCCATCTGCTTGTTGTGGTGGCCCCTGCTAAGGCAGCCCCCCTCCTGCTTGTGCCCCCAAAGCAAACCCCTGCGTCCAGTGCTGCCTCCTGTAACCTGAGGGCCAAGGGGACGTGATTGCGGAGCAGAGGCTGCAGTCCACCCACAGGCCATGTTTACTACGGGGTCCCGGTGAGAATCCAGTTTCACCCCAAATGCAGTTCTGCACACGGCACTGAAGGCCTCCTCTGTGCTGGGCCCTGGGAGTACAGCAGGGAATTCGCTCTGGGCCCTGCCCGTGTGCCCACAGCTGACCCATCTCCAATGAGGAACGCAGTGGCCAGCGGTGGCCTCGGCTGGGGTGGCCAGCTTGTCAACGCGTCACTCTGGCCTGATCCACACCTGAACGTGTGCATGTGTATTTTGCACAGCTTCCCTGGTGACCCCTTGCTTCTGGGGTTAAAGCTCGCAGTTGTTTCAGATGCACAGGAGAACCGCAAACGTACTGGTCTCCTCCCGCGCGTAAAAGGCAGGGCCTGTCCAGGGCGATGCTTTTTCCTTTCTCTATCCCCCTCTCAGCACGAGGCAGCAGGAGCGTGGCCTTGCCCAGTGCCTGGAACGTGGAAAGCCTCAGGGGTGCACCGTAAACTATATTCATTCATTCCAGCCACAAATAACTATGGAGAACCCACGCACCATTCAGGGTTCCTGGCTCTGGGGCAACAACAGTGAGCAAAACAGAGCAAAGCCCCCATCATCGGGGGCTCATGTTCGGGAGGTGACAACAAAAATAAACAGGTGAAATACACAGCTTGCTGCGGCTCTAAAGCAGAATAACCGAGTGAGGAGAGACTACAAATGATAAGATCCTTAATCTTTTTACAAAGCAGAGTATAAAACTGTATAGCATGTAATCCAATCTTCAAAAAGGAAAAATAATACATATGTGCTCATAACATCCATATGTGGAAAGAAATACCCCGAAATACCAGGGGTGGTGGTTACCTCTGAGAAGTGGGATTATTGGTGATTTTTGTTTTCTTAAATAGACACCTGTATGAATTAATTTTCTATACTGAATAAGTATTGATTATGTAATTAGAGTAACCCTGTTGTTTGAGCAGGACACTTGACATGACCGCCATTTTTAACGGGCCCACCTTTCTGAGTTGGAGCCCCAGAGCCCTGCCTCCGAGTGTGTGGGACTCTGAATCAGGGTAGGATTCCCTTCTTTTATCCGGGGTCCCACAGGCTGTTCCGTGCCCGCCCCTAGTGGGAACTGGACAGAGAGTTCAAGCCCCTGGCTGAAAACAGAGGCAAGAGCCAGGAAACGGTCCTGGAGAGAAACAAACAGGTCCTGTAGGCAGGGCAGCAGCATGGTGGGGAGCAAGGACATGCAATCGCATGCCGGGGGCCCAGCGGGCTCTACTTCCCTGCTGTGTGACTTTCAGCAAGTCAGTTAACCTTTCTGTGCCTCATTTTCCTTGTAAAATGATGACAGTAGTATTTACCTTCTAGGACTGCTGTGTGAGGATGAACTTGGTTAAAAATTGTAGAGCACTTAGCCCTGGGCTTGGGTATAGTAAGTGCTCACGAAGGGCTGTCCTTTGTGGAGCATCAAGTCAAGGAGGGCCAGTGTGACAGAAAGGAAATCCACATGTGAAACAAGAGACCGGATGGCAGCTAGGCATTTTGCAGGGCAGCCCCCCACGACAGTGCATCCTCCTGGTCAGTGTCAGTGGTGCCAAGGTTGAGAGACCCTGAGTCCAGTGAAGCCGCAGCTGATTAAAAGGAAAGGGTAGATCTATATATGTGCCATTAAAGAGCTCCAAGACGTGTCATAAGGTGCTTTTTACAACTTGACATGTGATCTTTGTATACAAGAAAGCAAAATAAGTGGATTTTAATAACCAATGAACAATCCTGTGGCACGTGGCTGTTCATGAGATTGCACGGGGCCATTTCCTGGTCCCTAGAGGGGGCTTCACCAGCAGACAGGTGCGTCTCCCCGTGCCCCAGGGCAGAGCTCAGCTGGAACACTGCAGAGTCTCCTGCCTGCCTGCCTGCTGCCAAGCAGAGTCACTAGGGGCCTGCTCGAATCTACAAATGCAGTTTCCCAGCCCTGCATCATCGTCCACATCTCTGACTTTTTGAACAAGCTTGGCTTTCATCTCCTGGGCTTTTCCAGAAAAGCCTCTTAGAGTTGGTCTGAGGCCTTTTGATGTTGCCTTTTATCAGTTACTTTCTCTCCTCCTGCCTGTGTCTCTCACTGAGACATTATCCCAAGGTCAGAATAAAAACGCTGCGAGAGGGTGGGGTGGGTGACCTGCTGGCATCCAGCTCCGGGCTCTCAAACAAAGGTGTCTGGTGCCATCTGCAGCCAGACACAGGCACACTCAGTGCCCCAGACGTGGCAGGGCATCGGGGGACAGGCCTGCCGAGGGAGTGTCCCTGGGCACAGGCAGCCGGGACCCTGAGACCACCAGAGGTCATCTCCTGAGCACTGCCTCTGGAGGCTTCTCCAGAACTTGTCCATCTTAGACTTCAAAATTCCATTTCCTCCTTGAGGGAGACCCACCCAGGCCTGGGCCTGCTGCCTGGCACCTGGCCGTGGACTTAGGAACCAGCCTGTTTTAGTTCCAAAATTCTCAGGGGTCGATCGTCTCTTTCAGGTAACATTCAGTGTGCTTCGTCTGCTGTGAAATTGAAACACACTGCTGCTTTCACAAAAATTTTCTCTTCCTTTCACAAAAATTATCTCTTCTTTCTGGTAAGAATTCTGATAGCATGGAGTCAGAAAGGACACAGTTTGAGGGAGAGGAAGTGGTTTCTAGTCTGAGGGAAAGCCAGTGTCTGTAGACAGCGCCACGGGGCGTCTGAGACCCGGCTTTGAGTTGAGGGTTCTTGCAACATGACTTTTAAACCCCTGGACATTTATGTTAGATACCTTATCTTCAACTTTCATGACAGTTCATTATAAAAGAACAGACCTGGGGCTTCCCTGATGGTCCAGTGGTTAAGACTCCTCACTTCCACTGCAGGGGGCATGGGTTTGATCCCTGGTCGGGGCACTAAGCTCCTACAGGCCGCGCAGTGAGGCCAAAAATGATAATAATAAATAAAAAAAGAACAGACCTTTATGAGAGGAGCTAGGAAGCACCCAGAGAAACAATTGAGTCCTTTTAGGTGGTATCACACTGACGTTACTCTAAACAGAGCCAGAACTTCCTTGGTGGTCCAGTGGGTAAGACTCCATGCTCCCAAATGCAGGGGGCTCGGCTTCGATCCCGCATGCATGCTGCAACTAAGAAATCTGCATGCCGCAACTAAAAGATCCCACATGCCACAACGAGGATCCTGAGTACCTCAACGAAGACCCAGCACAGCCAAAAACTAATAATAAATTTTTAAGAAAAAATAAATGAATAAACAGAACCGTATGTGTCTTCCAAAAGCCTCCCAGCCTTCTTCACTTCAGTTTCTCTGAATTCAGGCTTTTCTCACTGAGAACAAGAAAAGGTCCTAATAGATAAACAACAGTGTCCTACTGTACAGCACAGGGAACTATATTCAATGTCTTGTAATATTGAATAATAGAAAAAGAATCTGAAAAAGAACATATATGTATAACTGATATATAGATATGTATACACACATACACACACACACACACATAACTGAATTATTTTGCTGTACACCTGAAACTAACACAATATTGTAAATCAACTCTACTTCAAATTTTTAAAAAGGGTGGGGGAAGAAGAGGTCATGAGAGGGCTGGTTGCAGGGGGCGGGGCAGTCACCCACATCCCAGGCCTTTTCTCTCCATTGTCTGTTCTTTCTTCTGCTTCACCTTCCTGGCTGCCCCCTGAGTATTGATCTAGAGGATTCAGGGCACTTGCAGAGGTTACCCACTGGCCCTGGAGGAGTTCTTGGAAAGTTTAGAGTCAATCAAGTCTCTTTTTTTCTTAAGTGCACTAGCTAAGATGCTGGCTAGCTAACGTAGTAATAAATGACTGCTTCGGCAAAAGGGACACTTTTGGTAATGTGCACAAGTACACAGCATCCGCTGTCTAAACGAGATTGTCCAAAATTGGGCTCTGCTGGAGAAGAGCACGTGGTAGGCGGCCTGAGACCCAGGGGTCAGAATTCAGGAAGTCTTATTTCACAGTCAGATTTCCCAGAGAGGTCTGAGACAGTTTGGGGTAGAGCAATAATGTACTTCCTGCTGCACGGCGCTCAGCCCCGGGGCTCGGAGGGGAAGACCTGCCCGGGCCCCTTTCGTTGGTTGGGGAAACTCTCACCCACGTGTCTGCAGACTTTGTCACAGATGAAGACTTATAAAAATTATTCTAAGTCTTTGAATCAGGTGCAAAACAGCTTCTCCACCTAGAAATCCACTGCATAATCCTGGGTTATTTGCATTTTAAGGCAGGCCTTGAATTAAAATGCCCCAGTGTGTGTGAGAGGGTCAGTGAAAGGCTGGGGAGACCCCCCAGACTCCCCAGAGAGACGAGGCCTGGAAATGGGGGCTTATAGGGCAGCAGAGCTCTGACCGTCATGCTCACTCCTGAGTGAAGCAAAGCCTCCCTTTGAGGCTTTAAAACAACCTCAAGGTGTGAATCATTGTATCACTGTGGCCGGCTGGCTGGAGAGGAACTGAGAAAATGAAAATCCTCATGCTGCTCATTAGCAAAGGGAAATACGCAAATGTTGAGGGTCCCTGTGTGTCAGGGCCACAGTCTTCTGCTTTGATCTGTTGAGCAGAACACTCTTCACGCCCACTTTAGGCTTAAGCTCAGTGTTCTTTGCTAGCTGGTGTCCCTGTACCCGAGGACCTTGGTAGAATGCTAGCAATGAGGGGCTTTGGAAAATAGAGTTTTTAGCGTTAGCCTCTTTAACCAGCGTTAGATGCATTTCGTGATCTAATTCTCATTGTAGACTCAATTTTCTACAGCGGGGTTTCTCCACAGTAGGACAGTAGTTTGAAGGCTACACTTGAGGCCAGATAGTTCTGTTTTACGGGGCCTGTCCTGTGCATTGTGGAGGGTGGGTAGCATCCCCCCTGCAACTGTGACAACCAGGAGTGTCTCCAGACATTGCCAAATGTCCCATAGGACACGAAATCACACACACACACACCCTTGGAGAATCAGTGTTCTGTAGGAAAGAGGCAGTGTGAAATATTTAACCTTTGTCCTAAATTAGTTGTGCTTTTAAAATAGACCCTGAGACTTTACATACGTTTAACACCTGTGTGTTATTGGTTTATCCCCTGTGTGGGGTGAACAAGACTTTGTTCTCTGTGAGTGGCCTTCCCAGAAACTCAGAATCTTCTCTCCCCTCTTCCAGTCTGCCCTTCCATGGTATTCTTATGTTGCTAATAATTGACCTGATCGTTCGTTCATTACTAGGTGATTAGTTTATTAATTCTGCACACTCATTCATTCATGTAACAGTATGCTTAGCAAGCTCTCACCGCAGGCCCAGGGGGGAGCAAGCACCACCTTGTAGCCAGGATTCCCACACATTTGATGGCGCATCTGACGTGGAGGAACACGATCCCTGGAATCAGATAGACTAAGGTTCAAATCGTGCCTCCGCAGCTTACCGTGGACGTAGCCTTAAGCTGATTATGGAGGCTTGTGTGCCTCCATTTCCCCTTATGAGCATGGGGGTGATCTTGTTGACCTGGCAGAGTTGTGGGGAGTCTCAAGGAGATCATGTACATCAAGCATCAGTAAGTGGTAACGACGAGGAAAATCGTAAATTTTCTATGGCAGGACAAACAAACAGAAAAAAACAAACGAAACAGCAACAACAAATGACATGCCCCCTTTGTGGTAGGCCTTACCCCATGGGCAGTGTGCATCTGCATTACACATTAACCAGACCTCCTCAAAGCAGGAGGATGAGATCAACCTTTGAGAAAAAGTTGGCCCCTTTCTTCACATGCCAGCATTGTAATTCTATGATGAATATATTTCTTTTTCATCTTCTATAAGGGGTTGCATTGACTAAAAAGATTGTCTCTACATGCATAATTGAAAAAAAAACAAACACTTGAGGAACTGTGTACACAATGCTAACCTGTCAATATGATACATAATTTCTTTGTCTCAAAAATATATAAAACTGGGACTTTCCTGGTGGCACAGTGGTTAAGAATCCGCCTGCCAATGCAGGGGACACAGGTTCGAGCCCTGGTCCGGGAAGATCCCACATGCTGTGGAGCAACTAAGCCCGTGCGCCACAACTACTGAGCCTGCACGCCTAGAGCCCATGCTCCGCGGCAAGAGAAGCCACCGCAGTGAGAAGCCCACGCACTGCAACGAAGAGTAGCCCCCGCTCGCCACAACTAGAGAAAGCCCATGGGCAGCAACGAAGACCCAATGCAGCCAAAAATAAATAAATAAATTTATTTAAAATATATATAAAACTGCATTTCTAACGCCTGATCAATGGAGCAGTTCTCAGAGCTTCTGATAATTTGTTTCCCAGGTTATAGTACTCAGTTTGGCGCGAATACAATTCTCTTTTCTTTCTTCTTAGCTTGCTGGTTATTTGATTTTTCGTTGACAGTAACTTACTGTCTGCCAGCTGGTAGGTTATACGTATGAACTGACATCTTGGTGGGTCAAAAACAATCAAATATTGGCAACTTCCTTCAGTTCAACCTAACATGGAAACCTGGGGTTCAATATCACGCTGACTCAGTGGAGGTCCAGCAAATAAGGGAGGTGGTCCTGCCTGGTTATTTCCAGAATTCCTGCCCTCTCCCTGAGCATGCATCCTGCCGGCACATGGACCTCAGAGAACAGAGAGAACAGACCACTCCCTGCCGTCCTCAGCGTTCACAATGGCTTGTGTTTCAAAAGCTTGTACTGTGGGAAATTGCACTGTTCCAGCCAGTTTGTGATGGGGTAACCTGGATTGTGGCAGCTCCTCGGTCCCCTGTGGTTGTCTGTGTTTCTGTTGTGGTGTTCGTTCCCTGGGTGCCCATCTTGGGTGGGCATTTCTCTGATGTCTCTGTGTTCACGTCCCAGGTCTCGCTGCTGATTGCCTTCATCTGCGTGAGGAGCTCTCTGTGGACCAGCTACAGTGCCTACAGCTACTTTGAAGTGGTCACCATTTGCAACTTGATCATGATTCTCGCCTTTTACCTGGTCCACCTCTTCCGCCTGTACCGCGTGCTCACCTGTATCAGCTGGCCCCTGTCGGTAAGGGAGTGGCCGGGCCTGCTCTCGGCTTGCACGAGTCAGGATGCAGGCTGGGCACTGAGACCTGACGGAGTCCTTCCTGTCTGCCTACCCCGCCTCCTGCACCATCCTTGGCTGCTTCAGCTCTGAATTTCCCACTGTTGGGTGCACGTCTATGCCTCATGTCCCACTGGTTTCTAAAACTCACCTTCCAGCTACTAGAAGGCTGTGCCTCTCACCTCAGTGCTTGTTTTCTCAAGTGACAGAAAATGGGCTGTGTGTGTGTGTGACTTGGAGGAGGAACATAGAAGGAAGAAGCTGATAGGGGTAATGGGTATTTACACTGTGTGAGTATTGATAAGATTTGTCAGCTAAAGTGGACTGGCAGAGTCTGAGGAAACATGTCAGAAGTTGCTAGGGTTTTTTCTTCCCACTATGTTCTTTTTAAAAACAGCTTTATTGATATATAGTTCACATGTCATACAATTACCCATTGAAGTGTACAATTCAATGAATTTTAGTGTATTCCCAGACTTGTGTAACCATTACCTCAGTTATTTTTAGAATGTTTTCATCACCTCAAAAAGAAACTCTGTACCCTTTAGCCGTTACCTACTATCCCTCATCACCTCCAGCCCTGAGCAACTACTAATTGGCTTCCTGCCTCTGTAACTTTTCCTGTTCTGGACATATCATATAAATGGACTCATATATTTGGTCTTCTGTGACTAGCTTCTTTCATTTAGTAGAGGGTTTTCATGGTTGATCTATGTTGTAGCATATATCAGTACTTCATTTCTTTTTATAGCTAATATTTCATGGAAAGGATATACCACATTTTGTTTATTCATTCATCATTGATGGACATGTGGCAATTATGAATTTCCACCTTTTGTCAATTATGAATCATGTTGCTATGAACATTTTGTGTACAAATTTTGTGTGTGGACATATTTTCATTTTGCTTGGGAATATACCTAAGAGTGGAATTGCTGGGTCACATGGTAACTATGTTTAATTGTTTGAGGAACTGCCAGACTGTTTTCCAAAGTGGATGTACCACTTTACATTCCTAGCAGTGGTGTATAAAGGTTCGAATTTTTCCACATCCTTGTCAACATTTGTTATTTCTGACTTTGAGATTTTATTCCAGTGAGTGTGAAGTTACAGCTTGTGGTTTTGATTTGCATTTCTCTGATGACTAACGGTGTTAGTCATCTTTTCATGTGCTTTTTGGCCATTTGTATATTTTCTTTAGAGAAATGTCTTTTCAGATCCTTTGCCAATTTTTTGATTAAGTTGTCTTTTTATTATTGAGTTGTAAGAGTTCTTTGTATATTCTAGTTAAATGTCCTTTATCAGATATTTTCTCCCATAATTTTTTCTTTTTCTTTTCTTTTTGTCTTTACTTTCTTGATAGTATCTGTTAAAGGACAAGTTTTTTATTTTGATGAAATCTAATTTATATTTTTCTTTTGTTATTTATGGTTTTGGTATAATATCTAAAAAGCCATTGCCAATTCAAGATCATGAAGATTCACCTCTGTGTTTTCTTTTAAGCCTTCCATACTTTTAACTCTTACATTTAGGTGTTGGATCCATTTTGAGTTAATTTTTGCGTATAGTATGAAGCAAGGATTCAGCTTCATTCTTTTGCATGTGAATATCCTGTTGTCCCAGTTATCTGTTGGGAAGGCTGTTCTTTCTCCCGTTGAGTGGTCTTGGCAGCTTGTTGAAAATTAGTTGGCCATAAACGCATGGATTTATTCTTGGACTCTCAACTCTGTTGCACTGATCTTATTATACCACCTTGATCACTATGGATTTGCAGTAAGTTTTGAAATTAGGAAGTGTGACTCTTCCCATTTGTCCTCTTTTTTCAGGATTGTTTTGGATTTTTGCCATTCCATATGAACTTTAGAATCAGCTTTTCAGTTTCTACAAAGAAGTCACCTGGGATTCTAATACGAATTGCATTGAATCGGTAGATAAGTTTGGAGAGTATTACCATTTTAACAATATTAAGTCATGATCCATGAACATGGGAGGTTTTCCCATTTGTTTAGATCTTTTAAAATTTCTTGGGCTTCCCTGGTGGCGCAGTGGTTGAGAGTCCGCCTGCCGATGCAGGGGAAGCGAGTTTGTGCCCCGGTCCGGGAAGATCCCACATGCCGTGGAGCGGCTGGGCCCGTGAGCCATGGCCGCTGAGCCTGCGCGTCCGGAGCCTGTGCTCCGCAACGGGAGAGGCCGCAACAGTGAGAGGCCCGCGTACCGCAAAAAAAAAAAAAAAAAAAAAAGAAAAATTCTTTCAACAATGTTTTGTAGTTTTCAGAGTATGAGTTTTATACTATTTTTGTTTAGTGTGTTCCTAAGTATCTTATCCTTTTTATACTATTTCAACTGTAATTACTAATTTCATTTTTGGAGTGTTCATTGCAAGTGGATAGAAATACAATTGATTTCTGTATGTTGATCTTGTAGCCTCAATCTTGTTGAAATCATTTATTAGATCTAATAGATTGTTAGTGGATTCCTTAGGATTTTCAAATCTATCTATAAGAGCATACCATCTGTGAATGGAGACAGTTTTACATTCCTTTCCAATCTAGATGCTTTTTGCTTCATTTTCTTGGCTCATTGCAAGAAATTAGTTGAATGTTGCATTAAAGTGGCAAGAGCAGATATCATTATCTTGTTCCTGATTTTAGGAGGAAAGCACTCATCTTTTATCATTAAATATGATGTTAGGTGGGGGTTTTGTAGGAGGTTTATCAAATAGAAAAACTTACCTTCTAGTCCTACTTTGTTGTTTCCATCATGAAAGGGTGTTAGAATCTGTCAAAGGCTTTTTCTTTGTCTATTGAGATAGTCATGTAGGTTTTCCCCCCAGGATTCTGTTAATATGGCATATTACATTGATATTCACATGTGTAACTAACTTTGCATTCCCGGGACAAATTCTGATTGGCTGTGGTGTATAATTCAGTTTATGTGTAGCTGGATTTGGTTTGCTAGGATTTTTGCGTTTGTATTCATAAGATATATTATTGGTCTTTAGTTTTCCTGTGATGTCTTTGGTTTTGTTACTAGGGTAATATTGCCCTCATAGAATGATCTGGGAAGTGTTCCCTCCTCTTGTGTTCTTTAGAAGAGTTTGGGAAGAGTTGGAATTGATTCTTCTCTAAATGTTTGGTAGAATTCTGCAGTGAAGCCACCTGGTCCTGAGCTTTTCTTGTGGGTAGTGTTTTTATTATTAATTCAAATTCTACTTATTATAAATTTTATTCAGATTATTCCTACTTGAGTCATTTTCAGTAGCATGTCTTTCTAGGAATATCTCCATTTCATCTAAGTTATCTAACTTATTGGCATATGATTGATCATAATATTCTTTTAAAATCCTTTTTATCTCTAACACCAGTAGTGATGTCCCCGCTTTTATTTATTTATTTATTTATTTGTGGCCACACCTCTTTGCTTGTGGGACCTTAGTTTTGAGATCAGGGATTGAACCCAGGCCCCAGCAGTGAAAGCACTGAGTCCTAACCACTGGATCACCAGGGGATTCCCGTCTGTCTTTCATTTCTGATTCTGGTCATTTGAATGTTTTCTTTTTTTTTCTTGATCAGTCTAGCTAAAGGTTTCTCTATTCTGTTGACCTTTTCAACGAACCAGCTATTGATTTCATTCATTTCCTCTATTTTTCTTCCGTTCTCTGTATCATTCATTTCTGCTCCAATCTTTATTTCCTTCTTTCTTCTTGCTTTAGGTTTAGTTTGCTTTCCTTTTTCCAGTGTCTTAAGGTAAAGGTTAGGTTATTAATTTGAAACCTTTCTTCATTTTTAATATAAGCCTTGACAGCTATAAATTTCTCTCGGGGGCGCACCCCACTGTCAGTGGCCCTAAGCCCCAGTTCTCCTCTGATCTGGCGTTCGTGGGGAGGGGAAAGGATGAGGCGAAGCATTCCTTTGTTGTCGAATGATAGAGGCCTCGCCTCATCCAGGGCCTGCAAAGACCCCATTTTATCATGGAGAGTGAATGGGGCAGAAATGGATGCCCCTGTGGACCCAAGGGAAGCAAAGGCAGCATCAGCCCTTCCTGCAGACCCCTCAGCAGTCTGGCCTGAGGGCACACTTCCAACAGAAAAGAAGAGGGAAGACAGAATGAGGACAAAACTGGGAGGACTTTTGTTCACGGAATGGGGAGACCCTCCAGGCAGCCACCAAAACCAGCACATTGCTAGCCCAGAACTTTCTCTGAAGCAGAAGAAAGGCACACATCTTTTTAAGGGGCTTTGCTTCTCAGAGCTGGAGCTTCATTTAAACTCTCCATCCTTGGAGTTAGAAGCAGCTCATTTGCTTGTTAGTAGCTTCGGCCGGAGGTCAAGGTACCGTGGACAGATTGACCTCAGGAGTGGAGTGGTCCTTAGGGGACATCTCTCCTCACCCGAGAAGCATCCTTTCTCTTTGTCGCCTCTCTTCCTGCCTGCCTGGCGTCTTTTCTCTCTTGTGTGGCCTCATCCTGGCTGGCCTTCCTTTCTCGTTGCCAGTGAGCTTCGCTGCTCCTGTCAGGGTGTTACAGGGAGAAGGGGAAGTGTCACTCCCTCCCCTCCATTCATCTCTCCTAACGCCCAGGTGCTTCTGAGAACCGGGAATGGAGCTCCCTACCCACTGCTCTGCTTTGTTTTTGCCCCCAGGAACTCCTGCACTATTTAATCGGTACCCTGCTTCTCCTAATCGCGTCCATCGTGGCAGCTTCCAAGAGTTACAACCAGAGCCGACTGGTGGCTGGAGCGGTGAGGACATTCTCCGGGAAGCGGCAGGAGTGAATTCCTGTTCCGAATGCTCATTTTCTTCCTCTCAGGGCAGCAAAGGGGTTGTTCTCTGGGGCCTTTCTTTCTCAGAATCAGTCCGGACCTTGATCCACCAGCAGTGGTCTCCAAATAGCCTTAAACTTGGGCCCACGGTGGAGGGTGTCAGAAGGTGGATGGGCAGGGCTGTTACGAACTCAAATGGCCCCAGCGGCCCAGGCCTCTTTCTCTTACAGCCACTCCTTAAATCACGGGCAAGTAGGTTTTAATTCTCATGTTCACGCTGGTCATTTGCTCATGGCTGTCTCAGCCCCGTTCAGGGAAAGGTTCTGAGGCCTTTTTCCAGCCCAGGGGAACATTTTTGTGATCAGCTAGTGATAATCTGCCGTGAGTCCTAGCTTTGCCCTTCCTGACTTTTAACAGTATTCAGGCCAGGAAATAACACTCCTATACCTTTCATAGGTGAAAATTGACCCATCTGCTAACATGAATAGAAGTAGCATGGAAATGGACAAAACATAGTGCTATGGGAGCTATATATATTTATCACACAGATACACATATGTGTATATACATTATTGTAAAAAGATCTATAGATTGCTGTCATCTGATTTCTGATTTAGCTAATTGTTTACAGTTTGGAAGTCTGTAGGCCAGAACTGATTTGCCTCACTTTTCAAATGAGTTTTAAGAAAAGCTCTCTGTGTGGTAGTCACTCACTTCCGCACGGTACCAAAATTCTCTGGACTTTGGGCCAAGAGTGGGTGAGTGCCTGGAATTCCACGGAGGGGTGGAGTCTGCATGGGGCAGAAGGTCACCGCGGAGGGGCAGCCAAACCCCTGAGCACTCTTGCCCCCTAAGCACCTTCCCCCCCTCCCCAGGCAGTTTCCAAGAAGAGGAATGGTTGCCCCCTGCCCAGCTGCAGGCAGGCTGGTGGAGGGGGGGACAGAAGAGCTTGGCGCCCGCTGTGTTTCAGGACCACGCGGGGAGATTCCCACTGGGTTTCCTCATTGAGGTGGCACATGACAATGTTAGCCCCGGAATCCCAGTAAACCCCATTTGTCGTACACGATCTCTGTGCCTAGGACCAAGCATGGGCCGGGCGAGGGGCCAGGAGAAATGAAAAGACATGGTCCCTGCTGATGAGAAAGTGGTGATCTAGCTTAGGAGGCCAGGGCACATGAAACAATGAGCACACAAGGCACTGTCATCCAGAGGAGCATTGTGTAGCCTGATAATAAACTGTTCAGTTATGCAGTGTGGACAGTTGGAGACTGGGATGGTGTATAATGTGCTAATTGTGCGGAACAGACAATGAGAGGCCAGGACAGGCTCTAATAGGCTGATTATGTGGTGCAGACAATTGGTACAAAAGGAGGCACGGCAGTGGACGGGGTCGGGGGTGGGGTGACGGGCAGCCATGTGTGGAAACCAGCAGCTAGGTTGGATGATCCCGCGCTTGGTCTGGCTGCTCCTGGGCTGGACCTCAGGGAGCTCCCAGCCGTGCACTTGGAGGGCCCGAGGACACCTGGGCAACAGGCAAGCAGAGGTGGACTCTGGGCTCAGATCTCTGGTCTGGCCCTTGCTGGCTCCACATTCCTGGGCTGAAGAGTTGACCTCCTGTCCCTGGTTTCTTGAGCTGAAAAATGAGGGGGGGAGAGGTAACAGCCGTGCCCACCTGGCAGAGCTGTGCGGGTTCCTTTAAAGGGCTTAGAACACTGCCTGGTACGAAGTAAGTGCTCAGTCAGTGTTAGCTGCTGCAGCTGCCAGTGTTGTTGACAAGTCAGGAGAGGCTGCAGGCTTCCAAGTTCCAGGCAGAGACACCTGAGTCCCTGTCTGCTTCTTGCTCCATCATTTAATGAGCCACCGTGAGGCCCTTTCCTTATCACAGATGAGGCGGCTGCTCTGGGCTAGGTGCTCACAGCTGAGCACAGAAAGGAAAGGAGCGCTGCCTGAACTTATTTCAGCCTAATGTTACTTAAATACATGCAAACCTAAGACTAGGTATTGGGGTCTCAGCTTCTGGCTCCGACACAGCTGTAAAGCCAGACAGACAGAAAGCCTTTCTGGATGAAGTGCAGATGATGCTACCACACCCAAGAAAATCCATTTGAACGTTAATGTGTTAAAAACCCAAATTAAAATGTACCGTTCCTCCTTTTTCTGTCTTATTAGCCCAGGATAATTAAAGTCCGGTGGCTTGGCCCCAGCTCGGTTGTAAACATAAATCCGAGCGTGGGCAGGTAGCTGCCTAGAGAAGAGGCGAGGGGTGGCGACCGGAGGCCTGACTGTGTCCCAGCTGTGGGCCCGGCCAGGGCCCAGGCGTCACCTCCACACCTGAGCGAGGACAGGTGGCCGGGTCACTTGAGTCCCTGAGCTCCCTCCCAGCCACAGCTGGTGTAGGAAACAGGCCCAGGGATGAGCAGGGTGATGAAGGGTGACTGCCCGAGTGACTGCCCTTGGCCTGGGCGCCCGCTGCCCCCTTTCTCCCGTGCAGATCTTCGGCTTCCTGGCCACCTTCCTCTGCCTGGCGAGTGTGTGGCTGTCCTACAAGATCTCGTGCGTGACCCAGTCAACAGGTGAGTTCTGGTCTGAAAACAGATGACCAAGAAGGTTCCCTCTGCTCAGGCACGGGAGGACACAGGCTCTGGAGGTCGGCAGTAGGGGACCACCCTGCTGCAGAGGACCCTCTGCTCCGTCTCGTCTCCACAGCGCCCAGGGGCACCCTGACATCTACGTCTCTGATGGACAAGCGTTTTCTTTAAATGAGTTTCCTAATGACAAAAATAAAATGTAGTACATTTAGAAAATCGAAATAAGAAAAAGAAATTTAAAAAAATAAAAACCATTATCACAGTACCCAGAAATAGCACCTGCTGGGTGTCTCTCCCTCCTGCATTTCCTCTCTGAGTATATATATATAGAGAGAGAGAGATGTGCTTGTTTTGTTTGTTTGGCTGCCCCGTGCGGCTGGCAGGATCTTAGTTCCCCCACCAGGGAGCGAAACCATGCTCCCTGCAGTGGAAGCACGGAGTCTTAACCACTGGACCTCCAGGGAAGTCCCAACACCTGTGCATTTATTAAAGGATCAGAGTTCATGTATTATTTTGTAACCTTCTCTTCTGCTCCTACCTAGCCTCCTGTCAGGCACTTTCCCCACATCATTAGGTGTCCTTCTCTGGCATCCTTCGTGGCTCCACGGTGTTGCACTGGCTCCATTGCATGTCAGTGCCGTAGTTTACTTGTCTCCTATTTGGGGGCATTATGCTTGTTTTTTTATTTTTTTTTAAAATTCTTTCCTACTAAACAGTGCTGTAATGAATATCCTTGTAAATATATGCCTATACACACACTTAATATATTTTATCTTTAGAATAAATTTCTAGAAATAGAACTGCTGAAAATCAAACCAGCTATTTCAGTTAATTTACTTCTTTCTTTGATCCAGCACTTCCTTTCTTCTTTTTCTTTGTTTTTTAAAAATACATTTAAAATATCGAAGCACCTTACCTTGCCCAGCAGAGAGGTTGCCAACAGCAGCGCTTCAATCTTAATGGTCCCACTGGCAAAAAGCTAACAGAAGGCTAGGTGAAAGGAGCCGGTCACCAAAGACCGCATATTGTAGGATTCCATTTAGGAAAAATGTCCAAAATAGACAAATCCACAGAGACAGAGAGTAGGGTAGTGGTTGCTTAGGGCTGGCGGGAGGGTATACAGGGGTGACTGCGCATGCCTGTGGTGCTTCTTTTGGAAGTGATGAGAATGTTCTAAAATTGGGGTAGCTGCACAATTCTGTGAATATAGGGCAAACGGCGGAATTGAACACTTTAAATGGGTGAACTGTATGGTATATGAATTATATGTCTGTGAAGCTGTTTAAGAAAAAGTGAATGATGAAAAAAGAATGCGAAAAAGTTAATAGGTAATGTCTAAAAGTAATCTGTAAGTATACATATACTAGGTAAAATTACGGAGGAAGAGCCAAAACAAACAGCTGAAGAAGTTACAGTACCTCTGAGGAAGAGGCCTGGGGTGGAGAGGAGCAGGGAGAGGAATCATCGTTCCCACGGGAAGTGGTGCGGACGGGGGGGGCGGGGGGGGAGGCAGCGCATGCGCAGCCGTGGGGCGAGCTCTCCCAACTCTGCCGCTTCCTTCCCCAGATGCCGCCGTCTGATGCCCTAACAGCCCGCCAGCCCTGTAGGAGGCGCTGCAGGACGTGTGACCCACGCTGATGGAGGGGCTTGAGCCGGCGGCCGCAGGAGAGACCGGGGTTTGGGTCCCTGGGCCGGTGGGTGCGGGACGGGCCCTTCCTCCGGCTCCTGAGCGGGTCCAGCCTCTCTCGCCAGCCTTCTTCACTTCCTCAGAGAATATTCCTCCCCTTCCGGGAAAGAAAAGCAGCCTCCAGGGAAATCTGATCTCTCCCTCCTGCTTTAGAACAGCCTCAGGGACTGATGCCCCCCTCCCCCCGTTAAGGTGAAGGGGTGGTGTTTGAATACTCTGCCGAACCCTTCCCCTCTCCCCAGACCTCCAAGGGGCGTCTTGTGAAAACACAGCCACCTCCTAATTTATCTCGCTTGGAAATCTGGTCTTGAAGGTACCCTCTTTCTTAAAGTGAGGCTTACGGGAACACCATGCTGTCAGCCTGTCCCCAAATAGGAGATCTTGGCTCCCTTCCTGTTGTTACCATTGTGTACGTGTTTATGTGTTTTTAAATAAAATGTTGACTTGGCTAATTGCAGAAGGATTTCTTATTAAGTTAGAAGAAGGCTGTGAAGTGAGCGCTACCTGGAGGCCCACTGGAGGTAAGAGGAGCAGAGGGTGCAGATGGTCCTGGCCTCTCAAGATTTGAGTATTTTCTTTCTTTTTTTATAAATTATTTAATTTTGGCTGCGTTGGGTCTTCGTTGCTGGGCGCGGGCTTCCTCTAGTTGCGGAGAGCAGGGGCTACTCTTCCATGCGGTGCGCGGGCTTCTCGTTGCGGTGGCTTCTCTTGTTGCGGAGCACTGGCTCTAGGCGCGCAGGCTTCGGTAGTTGTGGCTCACAGGCTTAATTGCTCCGCGGCATGTGGGATCTTCCCGGACCAGGGGTCGAACCTGTGTCCCCTGCATTGGCACGCGGATTCTTAACCACTGCGCCACTAGGGAAGTCCTTGTGTATTTTCAAAGTAAATTGATATAAAGGGTGGAAGCCAGTACTGTTTACACAAGACTCAAAAGCAACACAGGCAGCCTTTAAAAAGAGGGCAGTTCTGACACATGCTACCCCATGGATGAATAAGCCAGACATAAAAGGACAAATACTGTATGATTTTAGTTACACGAGGTGCATACCGTAGGCAGAATTCAGAGAGACAGGAAGTAAAATGGTGGTTGGTTGCCAGGGTCTGGAGGGAGGGGGCCCTGGTGTGAATGTTTAATGCGTACAGTTTCCATTTGGGAAGATGAAAACATTCTGGTTGGGACTTCCATGGTGGTCCAGTGGTTAGGACTCTGTGCTTCCACTGCAGGGGATACAGGTTTGATCCCTGGTCGGGGAACTAAGATCCCACATGCCGAGAAGCCAAAAAAAAAAACAAAGCATTCTGGAGATGGACGGTGGTGATGGCTGCACAATAATCTAAATGTAATTAACGCCACTGCGCTGTATAACTAAAAATTGTTAAAACGGTTAACTTTTATGTTACGTATATTTTACCACAATTTTTTCTTTTTTTAAAGCAATGCAGGACCTTCTGTGTAAGGCACCTAAGTAGCTGCAAAGCTACTTGGGAAATGGAGGAAGGCAGAGGTCCAATTACGCACACCCCACAGCAGGCACCACAGTCCAGCAGAGGCCAGCGCCGTGTTCTAACAGCTAAGCGTCGCAGGTCTAAAGGATACAGGCTGCAGGACGTGTGTGTCTTCTCTACACCAGGTGCTCTCTGGGGCTGCTCACCCAGGGGGAGTGCCCAGGCGTAAGCCAAACTCTGTCCCAGCACGGGGAGGTGACCCACTGAGCAGACGGCTGGGCAGGACCAAGCCAAGGTGTGAGAGGAGGGAAGACTGGACCCATGGGGGGAGGATGGGAGTCAGGTACCTGCCCCAAGGACCAAGAGCCAGCCTTGGCTCGTTGTGGCCACCGCAGGCCCAGGATAGGGTGTTGGCACCTGGGGCACTTGGGACACTGGGAGATGAGACCAGAGTGGGTCTGCCCACATCATCTCCCACGAGCGGGCAGCTCCTGGCCAGCAGAGACCTGGGTAGGAGGGCTGGACAGTGAGCTTGGTGCCCTTTGTCCTGCAGGCCTCTGCACAGGCGTTTTCTCACTACCCACAAGAAAGACTGCTGCTCAGAGAGGCTCTGGAAAACAGCTTAGCTGTGCTTCTCTCTGCAGGAGGTGGCGTGCAGCCATAGTACTGCCTCTTTCTCTGAGGGCCCCTCTAGGAAGCACATCTATCCTGAAGGTCGGGCCGTGGAGTAGGGTGACCCAAGGAGACAGCCGAGGGGAAGTGAGGTTAGGGCTAGAGCTGGGATTTGAGTCCAGGTCCTCTGGGGGGGCAGGCAGGGCGGGGCCAGAGCCAGCCTGTGCCAGCTGGTTTCCTCCACAGGCGGGTAGCCCTGGTGTCTGCAGGAGGCCCAGAGAAGGAAACAAGTGTGTTCTTTTTTTTTTTAAAATAAATTTATTTATTTATTTTTGGCTGTGTTGGGTCTTTGTTTCTGTGCGAGGGCTTTCTCTAGTTGCGGCGAGCGGGGGCCACTCTTCATCGCGGTGCGCGGGCCTCTCACTATCGTGGCCTCTCTTGTTGCAGAGCACAGGCTCCAGATACGCAGGCTCAGTAGTTGTGGCTCACGGGCCCAGTTGTTCCACGGCATGTGGGATCTTCCCAGGCCAGGGCTCGAACCCGTGTCCCCTGCATTGGCAGGCGGATTCTCAACCACTGCGCCGCCAGGGAAGCCCCACAAGTGTGTTCTTGACGGAGGCCCTGGCCTGACACAGCCCTTGTGCTGCAGTGGGCCTGGCGGCTTCTCTTCCAGACATGGTGACCTGCTCGGCCCTTAGCCTGGGCCTCCAGCCAGGATGCTCAGGTGACCCAGAGCTGTCCCACTCCCTGTGCCACCACCTCCCAGGCCTCTTCCTTAGCAAGGATAGCTAACTTCTGTTGCCATGGAGACACCGCAGACCTTTGGGCCCCTTCTCAGTCCCATCTTTTCCCCACTGTAGTGGTTTCTGAACTGCAGCCTGTGAACTCTCACAGGTGCTCCGAGGAGCTCACAGATGTCGATTTTATGTGCAAAATAATGTTAACATCTTAAAACGCACACTCTTCGTTATCAGTGGCAAACACTGAAAGGTGGGAACCCCTGGGCCGGCCGTGCTCCAGCACAGACTTCCTGGTTTCATGCAGCCCTCGGGGAAGGCTGGCCTTGCACCTGGACTGGTCCAGGGAGACGCCAGGAGTGGGAGGTGAGTGGCTGAGAACCTTCCACGACGTCCTGGGCGAGCCAGGCTTCCTCCAACTCCTGCCACCAGCACCAAGCAGTGGAATGAATGGAAGATGAGGCTACAGCCCCAGTTAGCTCCTTCCTCCAAATCATACGCTTTTCAAATTAATCCCATTACTCTTCTAGACTCACTTCATAATAAGTCAATGTTACAAACGTAAATGAGTAATTTATATGAACACTATATTTCCTGTTTTATATAGTGGAATTTCATGGGGGATTTTGATTGAGAAAGGGGATTTCTCTGCTTTAAAAAAGAAAAAAAAGTCAGGCACCCCCTGCACTGAAGGGAGCTGCTAGGCTGCCCACGGGGCACCAGACAAATGGACACAGCGACCGGCCCAGGTTGGAGGGGGCAGGACACCGGGAGAAACTTCCTCAGGAGACTGCGGTGAGAATACCTGGTGCCTCTGGACCTTGTAAGGAGACTGAGGCCACTGGTGGCTTGTTGAGGATTTACTGTAATTTTCTGTATAGATAAGTAATTATGCCCAAAAAAAGACCATGATTAATATATAAAATTGTGCAAAAGAGGAAATGCTATGGTATGAAGCGTTGCGCAGGGCTCAGTTCTGAAGAGTGATAGCCGCCAGGAAAATGGGCACTCTATTGATCTGACCAAAACTGTAAAAAGGAAAAAGAAACCCTCATGCTCCAAGTGACTGAGCGAAGTGGAAATCTGGATTTTTAGGCCAAACAAAACTTGCGTGGGGCTGGCTGCGGCCTGCGGGCCCCAGGTTTACTACCCCGCCCCGGGGCGGCGGTGCTGGGGCGGGTGGGCGCGGGGGGCGGGGCGGGGGGAGACGCAGGAAGTCAGCTGCTTCCTCCCGACCGCTGGGCCGGGGCGGGTCCTCCCCGGGGAGCGGGAGCGGGGTCCCCAGCCCGAGGCGCGCTGCCCGGCGCCGCCGCGGCTCCCCGGGGGCTCGGCCTGCCTTTCAACGGGAAACTCACCGGGCCCCGCAGGTGGCCGCCCGCGCCCGCAGCGCCGCCTTTTGGTGGCCGCGGGGAGCCCAGTTCGTCCGACTCCAGGGTTCGGGAACAGAAGCACAACTTGCACGTTTTATTTGGACTTCAGGCGCTCAGATGAATCATAATCCTCTGGTTCGTGACCGCAGCCTCCATTTAACTGTAACTACACGCTTCCCATTCCCCCGCCCTGGTCCTCTTCTCTTCCGAATCTACCATCCACCACACCTTTGCTTTTCTTATTACGTAATTCTAGCGTCGCTTGCCTAAGAAGTGCAGCTAAGCATGGCATTTATGAAACCCCAAGCTGTATGTCATCCTTCACGCAGTGTTGCTGTAACAGACACCGCCTTTTAGGAAGCACTGGACATCCTCTTGCCCCCCCATCTCTTAATCCCCCCTGCGTGCCTGCCCTGCAAGAGCTGTGACCAGTTTCACTCCAGCGCAACCACGGAGCTGGGCTGCACGCTTCACTGACAGTTCTTGACTGTCACACCAGAGCTTTACTGTGGTCGCCGCCAGGGGTGTCCAGCCCGCAGGTGCAGGAGTTCCTGCCCCGTGGGGTGATGCTGGCTAATGGGACATAGGAGTCAGTGGATACATTTGTCCTCCTTCTCTCCCGGGACAGACTGTCCTGAGGCAGGTTTTATACAGTGTCTCCAAGGACAGTCCCGTGGGACCATGCAAATGATCACACAGGGTGGTCCACTCGGCAGCGCATCCTCCTACTGGCTGGTTCTCTCTCCTTCCCGGCTTCACTGCCCGCGTAGATGGTTCATCTGGATCTGTGGTTACAAGCCGACAATATGCGGCAGCTGCACCGACAGCCTTACTCAGGGGCAGCCTCAGAAGGCGGTAGTGGAGATTGGCGGCCCCAGTGGCCAGAGCTCTGAGCATCTGACTCATCCAAGGAAAGAAAATACACAGCCTCAAGGGGGCAGTGAACGGCCAGGGACCCCAAGAAGTGGGTGGACAGAAAGCCACTAAGATTCTCAGATGATCGAGTCGTTTGAACAAGAGGTGAGTCACCTACCAAATAAAAATCCTGGGTAATGAGGCCACTGAATGCCGGGAAGAAGGCAGCCCAGGAAAACTCCTGCACAGATGCATCTATTTTACGACTAAAAGCCAAGTCAGGTGATTGACAGCCTTAAAGGGGCGGGCGGAGCGGACCAGCAGAGGCAGAAACCTGGAGCGAGCCCACGGCTCCTGTGCAGCAAAGAACTACTCAGCGGATAAACTATCTCAGGCCGGATAAACTACAGCCACGAGACAAGCAGGGACAAGACTCAGGTACAGGATCGGGTGGCGGGATTCATCCCCACCCAAGGGGAAGCCCTACTATTCCTAAACTCTATTATAGATACTGCCTGTAGTTTCGTGGGGTTTTGGTTGGTTGGTTTGGGTCTGGACTGTGCTTGCTGCTCTTCTGTAAGAACCTGCTCACGGGATCCGTTCATTGCATCCACTGTTGGTGGCTCATGTAAGGGGGTCAGAGGCAGAGCCGAGGACAGGGTTTCCCCATCAAGCTCGCCGAGCATTTGAAACAGTGCCTTTTCCTGGGAGAAGAAAAGGTACAAGGTCTTTTCACCCAAGGTTTCGGATGGCCAGGGGTGCTTCGCGTAGCTTCCAAGCTTCCTTAGAAGTTGCACCCTGCTGTCTGGCCGATGGAAGCTGGGAGTTTTACTGTGGACTCTGGGCGCTTAAATAAGAAGGTGGCCAATTTCATTTCCACAGTGCCCGACGTCTCCAAGGTGGATGGAGGTGCTGCTGCCATCATACCTGGCCCTTAGTTTGCAGCCTGGGGTACTGCTAACACTTTATTTTTTAAATGGGGGTGTTGGGGGTGAGGGACAGATGGAATCAGTTTGCCTTCACCTAGCACAGCACACAGCAGCACACTTATTGCCCTGAATTCTCCAGTGAGAGAGCATCAGTGGTTTGGACACACCTGGTATCATGTGAACTGTTGGTGGGTATGCAGGCATTGTAATGGCCCCACAGAGAAAACTACTTTGCTGCATCACCCAAGCACAGCTGATGAAAGACAGGTGGGCCTCTCAATGAGGACCAAATCCAAGTGACCTGCCTTCCAACTAACCATCTTGGGAGCTGCGTCACAGCCAAAGAGACATTTCACAATCAATTAAGGACAAACTTTGTCGTAGCCACTGCTTACCAAAAAAGGGGCCCCACCCCCAAACTGGCCACTCTGCATATTGGCTGTTGGAGACAGTAGTACATCCCCAACCTGGAAATATTCCCACAGCCTCCACCCCAAGTCGTCAGACATGTGGCCACCTTTGAATGAGGGCCCCAAATAAGCAACAATCTTGGAAGCCGTTTGGGCAGCAATGAAAGACGCCTTACCCTAGCACCTCTGTCTCCTTCAGACCTAGAGGAAGTACAGGTGTCTGTGACCAGCCGCACAGCTGAAGGGGGCCTTTGGTAATGCCCACTCCTCCAGTTCTCCTGGGACTCTGAGCTTTTGAACTTGAGAACTTTCTCCTACCGCTGAGAAGTGCCTGTGAGAATGACTGAGCTCTAATCAAAACAGCCTCCAACTTGACATCCTGCAATTCTGAACTAAATTCCATAGGTGGGAAAGTTCTATCATGAAAATATCATGGATCTTCCAATGAAGGCCGGCCCCTAAGCCTTTAACTAACTTTACAAACAGGTGTCTTCCCTACTGGGCTGCTGGTTTCATGAAGGCCAGCTGACAAGAATCAGTGACAAAGGAGCCCACCGACCTCCAAGGTGAGCAGGTCCTCTATGATGCTAGAGCCTTTCAGTGAGAGCAAACGGCCGATGGCCCACAGCAATGGATGCCCCTTGTGATGAGCTGAACTTAAGGTAGGACTTCTAGCCAGAGGGCACCCCCCCAGGATTTAATGAACAGTATCTGTATATAAGCTCATGGGCTGTCACTAATGGCCTAGCTGTAATGGTCAGGTCTTTGGGCCACCCAGGACTGGACTTGTAAAGACATACCACATATTGGGCGCATCCCCCTTGGAAACATAACTAATTACAGACTCAATATTTACATTATATATATGCTTAGATGAAGCAACCACATCTAGAGAAAAGTGTTGAGACAAACATACGTGGAAAAAGCCAACATGTGTGGCCATCACCTCCACCACAGACCAGTGGACTGTGCTCAAGTCCACCATGAGTAAGCAACCACCATAAAGCTTGAGATGCCCAGTGAGAAATCATGCAAGCAACTCTTCACTGCAAAGACTTGTATTATTTGCCAACTATACCAGAGTCCTCAGTGATGACTTCCCCAGGGTCAGCTGGTCTGCTTCACCTATTTACAACTTGCACAAGGTGATTGCCGCCTCTGTCTACCTGAGCTCCTAGGTACTCAAGGACTTTTGCGCCTGCTTTGACCTCAACAGATGAATGGGTGGATGTTTCATTTCATTCAAATCTATGTAGACAAACTTGGACACTTTGTCCCAGGTATTCTATGGCCACCTTCCTCTGCCCACTGTCTACTTACATTGGAAAATGGCAACTCCTGAGTCCAGAAAGGAGGAGGATGTGGCTCATCCCTGACGGGGGATGACAGATCTCAACTGATCAGGTGTGAACATGTCTGACCCCAGAAATACACGGAGGCCAAGGGGACATGAGTAACTTTTTTTTTGCCCCCTTTTACAAGTATGAACCAACAGTTTAAAATGTCCTTCCCCTAATCTTCTAGTTCTCGTGATGTTGAATATGTCACCCTCATCTAACCCAGCTGCAGGGCCCCAGGGCCAGGGGTGGATTAAGACAAATTTGGATGGCCCTGGAGGTTCGCTTCCTCCCTCATTTTGGTAGCTTATTGGAGAGATGACTCTAAAGGTCTGAGTTAGCCCAGTGGAAAAACATACTGATTCCAGCCTTTGAGTTTTTTTTTTTTAATTTTTATTGGAGTATAGTTGTTTTACAATGTTCTGTTAGTTTCTGCTGTGCAGCAAAGTGAATCAGTTATACATTTACATATATCCACTCTCTTCTAGATTTCCTTCCCATTTAGGTCACCACAGAGCACTGAGTTACCTGTGCTATACAGTAGTTTCTTATTAGTTATCTATTTTATACATAGTAGTGTATATATGTCAAGCCCAATCTCCCAGTTCATCCCACCTCCCCTTCCCCACTTGGTAACCATAAGTTTGTTTTCTACATCTGTGATTCTTTCTGCTTTGCAAATAAGTTCATTTGTACCATTTTTCTAGATTCCACATATAAGTGATATTATACGATGTTTGTCTTTCTCTTTCTGACTTACTTTGTATGACAATCTCTAGGTCCATCCATGTCACTGCAAATGGCATTATTTTGTTCTTTTTTATGGCTGAGTAATATTCCATTGTATATACCACACCTTCTTTATCCATTCCTCTGTCAATGGACATTTAGGTTGCTTCCATATCCTGGCTATTGTAAATAGCTGCAATGAACATAGGGGTGCATGCATCCTTTTGAATTATGGTTTTCTCTGGATATATGCCCAGGAGTGGGATTGTCCAGCCCCTGAGCTCTTGAGGGTCTCCTTTTCCAATAAGGCCGCTCTTCCAGAGAGCTTCCATTCTTTGAGAGTTGAATGATTACTCGAGTGCTCCCTGTACCTTCTGTACATACACATGGGAGCACTGTGGGGTGGGGTCCCCCTCTGCCTGTAGTCTGTTCATGTCCCAAACAAACTATAGGCTAATGAAAGCTTAGGGAACTGCACACACTCAACTTCTAACCTGCTTGATCCCCCCCAATATGCCTTACTTATATCTGTACCAAGAGGCACAGTGTCATATTAAATTGGATATCTTTCCATATCAGTAGAGAATTTCTGTATTCCATTCAGTGAACGTATTCCCCTGTAGATTCACATTTGAGGGAAAATAGCTTTTAATCAGAGGATGCCCATCAGGGTGGCAGCTACCATTCTTCGTTGTGAGGGCCTGTGCCCAAGGAAGTAGAGACATGGGTGGGATGTTAAAACAGGATAAAACAGAGACCTGAAAAGCACTTTCCCTTTGGGGCTTGTCCCTCTTGCTTCTCCCACTGCCATGAGAACATGTTTGGGCCAGCCTGCTGGCAGGATGTGAGAGGCACATGGAGGAGGACCGGTTTCCCCTGTTGACAGGGAGATGACCCAGAAGCATGAGCTTCCAGCCAACAGCAAGCCTATGCCCAGACTTCAAGTCAGCCCTGCCAAGGAAAGAAAAGCCACGCAACCTAAACTATGACCCACAGACTCATGAGCTAAATACATAGTGTTAAGTCACTAAATTTGGGAGTTACTTAGTATGCATTATTATTTGTGGAGATAGTTACAGAAGGCACCAAGGCGGGGTTTAGAACTTCAGGGTCTCCAACTATACCTCCTGCTCCATAGAGGCTGGTTTTATTAAGAGCTGGCTTCTGGGAATTCCCTGTTGGTCCAGTGATTAGGGCTCCGGGTTTCCACTGCAGGGGGCATGGGTTCGATCCCTGATCAGAGAACTAATATCCCACATGCCTTGCAGTGTGGCCAAAAAAAAAGATCTGGCTTCTTCTCTGTTGCCCATGTAGATTTTAGGTTAAACCCTAACTTGAGAGGATTTCAAAGGCAGAAGCAATGGGTTGACATTGGTTTGTCCAGAGCCAGGATTAGGTTCCAACTGGCTACTGGCTTCTGGTGGAACAATCTTTTTGTAGCTGTTAAATATTCTGACTGTGAGGGAAGGGGGGTAACTGGTGGCTGGGAAAGGTATTCAGAACCTAGGCCAAGTGTACAGGTGGTTGAGTCGAACTTGAGGATCAAATAAAAAGGGCTGAGCCATTGGAAACCTAGAGTTTGCACTTCCAAAGGATACAGTGGAACCAATGTGAGGAAGATTCAGTAAGTCCAACAAATAGGAGAATTAGCATCAAAAGAACTTAGCATCTTTGTAGAATAATCTGAAAGAAAATAAAGTAAATGAAGTTAAAAACTCAATGGAGCTGCTATACTGTAACTTAGAGTTAAAATTCAAAGAATAAGTGAAGTACAGCTTAAGAAAAATATTAGTGTTTGAGGCTACCATCCAGAATGTAGCACAGAGAGATAAAGAATTAGAAAATATTAAAGAGTTCATTGTTATAGAAGATGGGACTTCCCTGGTGGTCCAGTGGTTAAGAATACATCTTGCAATGCAGGGGACGCTGGTTCAATCCCTGGTTGGGGCACTAAGATCCCACACGCCATGGGGCAACTAAGCCCACACGCCACAACTAGAGGGCCTGTGTGCCGCAACTACAGAGCCCATGCACTCTGGAGCCTGCACGCCACAACTAGAGAGAAGCCCACACACTGCAACGAAGAGCCCATGTGCTGCAACTAAGACCCGATGCAGCCAAAAAATAAATATATTTTTTAAAAACCCACACATTTCTCAAAAAAAAAAATTTACAGAGGATGGAATGAGAAGGTCCCACACATGTCTGATGCAGAATCTAATCCAGAGGGAGAATAAGGAGAGCTTCTTTCAAAGTGGAAAACAAATGAGAATTTTCTAGAAATGAAGAACATCAATCCTCAGACTAAGGAAGCATACCACATCCCTCTCAAGTTACATGAAAATAAATCCACCTAGATGTCTTCCAGTGAAACTCAATACCAAATGCAAAGATAAAATCTTAGAAGAACCAAAGATGACCTACTATCAATGTAGGCTCACAGCAGATTTTTTTTTGCAATGTTAGAGCCCAGATGACAATGGAATAATATCTCTGAAGGATTGAGATTTTAAAAAAAACAAAAACTGTCAATCTAGAATTCACCATCCAGCTTAGCTATTTTTTAAGTGTAAGGGCACTCTTGCTGAAAGGACAACTAACCCTTGAGTCAGAAGAAAATGGAATCCAAAAATAAGTAGAATGTAAAGAGGCAACGGTGAGGAAAAAATAAAATATATTGGCAAGTCTAAAAAAGCAATGGTTGCATAAAACAACAATAATAGCTAACTTGAGGGAGATGTTAAAACAAGATAAATTTAAACGACTAGGCAACAACAATGCAGTAGATGGGAAGAACTGATGGGCATTCATTCTAAGGTCAGTTTTGTTTGGGAGATGGGTAGGAACACTGATTAAATTTATACGTTTGTATAAAATCAAATATGCATTCTAAAAATGTAACAGTATTACTGAAGAATTTTAGTTAATAAAAGTGGCAGGAATTACAGAATTATAAAGTCACCATTTTGCAACCCTTACTAAAATAACAGATTTAGACAAAGGTCAATGGATGAAACTTTTCAGCTGAAAAGGTGATGGGAAACTTTGCGGTGGGAGGAGTCAGGCTGTCAGCACCTGAACCCACTGATTAAGTGTGCATTAAGAGTGGCACTGCGTCAGGGTACACACTGCCTTTTGAAGTACACAGCATCACCTACAAGAAACGCTTAAAACAAGAAGCAGCCTAACCTGAATTTAAGCAAGACTTTAGAGCTTGCTTTCTGTTTTGAGGAAATATTAGGAATAGAGGAACAAGATAAATTACACAAGAACACAAACAGATAAATCCAGAATGTGAGATGTCTTACAGGAATCCAAATTATTAGAGGGAAAAAAGATGCCAGCAACATTGCTGAATACAAAGTAATCAAAATTAACCCCATCCTTGTTCCACAATTCTAATCAGAATATGTAATTTTTAAATAAAGATCCCATTCTGGGGAATTTCCTGGTGGTCCAGGGGTTAGGATTCTGTACTCTCACTGCCGAGGGCCCAGGTTCAATCCCCGGTCAGGGAACTAAGATCCCACAAGCCGCATTGCACAGCCAAAAAAAGAAAAAGATCCCATTCTGGGTAGCTACAAAAATTAGGATGAACCTGACGGAATATGGGCAAGACTTTTATGAAGAAAACCATGAAACTGTACTGAAAATCAATACAGGACCTAAATCAGTGAAGATCCTATGTTCGTGACTGTGAGGTTCAATAATAAATCATTTTTCCACAAATGAATCTATTAATGCAATTCCAAGAAAAAAATCAAGAAGGTTTTTTTCATTTTTTAATGAAACTTGCCAAATCTGTCTTAAGAATTCATAATAAAAACTAAAGTGCCTCTGTAATCTTCCTCTCCGTTTCATTGTAAACCATAACTTCTCTAAAAAGTCTTTAAAATTAAAAAAAGTGCCAAGAATAAAACAATTTAGAACTTGCCATATCAGATATTAAGATGTTTATCAAGACTGTGGTATGAGCAAGCGGAAAATTAGCCCAAGAAAGTTAGCACGAGACCCAGGCATATACTTAAACCTGGTAAATGACAAGGGCAATATTGTGTATTAGAGGAGCAGAGTCACTCACTGAAATAATAATCAGAGGGAATGAGAGGCGCATACCACACACAAAAATCAAGGCAGAAGCAAGTACTAAATATAAGATGCAAATCCTTAAACATTTTAGAAAGTAGAGAACATCTCTGGCCTTGAGGTAACTACAGAAGCAAAGTTAAAATATAATTCATAGAATATGAGAAGATATTTCCAAGGCATGTTACAAAGGGTAATATCTATAATATGTCAAGAACTCTCAAATGAAGAAAAAGGCAAAGGAACACTGCTATATATAAAGTAGGTAACTAATAAGGACCTACTGGAACTCTATTCAGTATGCTGTAATGACGTATATGGGAAAAGAATCTAAAAAAGAGTAGATATATGTATATGTATAACTGATTCACTTTGCTGTACAGTAGAAAGTAATGCAACATTGTAAATCAACTATACTTCAATAAACTTTTTTTTTTAAAAACGATGAGGCTGATTTTTGGCTCACTGATAAATTTAAGTATGGTGAGAGGCAGTGCATGAGAGTTGGAAAATATCCTAAGAGGTGAGAGAATTTGAAGAGGTTTGAAGGATAATTCAATTTTAGATTTTGTGTAGTCAGGTTGATTTCAAGGGCCAGAATAAAACCTGACACAGTCACGGCCGGGGCAGTTCATTTCCAATAATGAGGCATAGTTATTTGTGGAATTGTTGGTGGGGGAATATTGTTGGAGAGAAGGAATCCAGTGAAGTTGCTTCTGGCTAATAGACATTTGATGGAATTGATTAAGAGCGGGTGTTTTCACTGATGAGAATTAATGTAGAGAAGCGAGGTTGCCCTGGGAGCTGGAAGAAAAGAATTCCAGTGCTGTAGACAGCTGGGAGCGATGCGGTGATGAGAGTGACTAACAGGGCTCAGGCGTTGGTATATGACGCGTCAGGAGTTTCCATCATTAGGTCTTTGGAATGAAAACCTGTGAGGCAGGGTCTTCCTGTTCCCGCGAGGCTTCCGATGACCAGAGATGTTGCGGTAAAAGATACGGCTTTCCATAAACTTCCTATTGTTCGAATGTCTTGTTCATCGTTTGAATTGTGGATCATGGATCCGGAGCATAGAAACAATATGGCTTTGAAGAAGGCGCGTGTACAAATGTGCAGGAAGGCTCAATGAAGTTGATTCATGCCATTGTTACTATGATGAGGCCTATTTGGCTGGAAGTGGAGAAAACAACCATTTTTTGGATGTCGTTTTGGGTGAGAACACCCGTTGCTGTAAAGGGTGTGGTGATTGCTCCTAAGCGTAATGCTGTTGTTTGAAGGAACTTGTTATTTTCTACTAGGGGGTAAACGTGAATAAGTAGAAAAATGCTGTTACCAGTCTTGCGTTTTCGTACTTGAGTGGAGTAGGGCTGGGGCGGGGGAGGGGGTGGGAGGGGTAGGTCCTTTGCTTGCTGAGGGAATTCAAGGGGGGAGGCCAAATAGGGCGGGTTTTTCAGTTGCAGCTGGAAAAGAAGTCCTATGAAGGGTAAGTTTGGGTAGTCTAGGTTATGTATAAAAATTTGTTGTAGGGCTTCCCTGGTGGCGCAGTGGTTGAGAGTCTGCCTGCCGATGCAGGGGACACGGGTTCGTGCCCCGGTCCGGGAAGATCCCACATGCCGCGGAGCGGCTGGGCCCGTGAGCCATGGCCGCTGAGCCTGAGCGTCCGGAGCCTGTGCTTCGCAACGGGAGAGGCCACAGCAGTGAGAGGTCCGCGTACCGCAAAAAAAAAAAAAAAAGGTTGTAAATCCCATGCATTTAAGTTGAATAAGAATCATGCTATCGATATAAGAAATCCAGTATCTCCCATGCGGTTATAAAAGATTGCTTGGGGTGGGGGGAGTTCCCTGGTGGCCTAGTGGTTAGGATTCCATGCTTTCACTGACAGGGCTGCTTGGATCCCTTGGTGGGGAACTAAGATCCCATGAGCTCCACGGCATGGCCGCAGGAAAAAAAAATTGTTTGAAGGGCAGCTGGATTTGCAGCTGCTCGGCCATGTCATCATCCAATCAGTAAAAAAAGATATAATTCCAACTCCTCCTCTGATGAAAAGTTGGAAAAGATTGTTGGCAGTACCAAGAATTAGTATCGTAATTAGAAAGAGGAGTAAGTATTTGAAAAATCAGTTAATATTCAGGTCTGTGTATATATATATCACATTGAGAATTCTCTAATAGATCATGTAACAAATAGTGCTACTGGTACAAATATTACTGAGAAGTCATCTATTTTGAAGCTAACTGATCATTTGAAGGTTTGGGGGGTGACTCAATGTCAGTTTGAAATCATTATTTCTTGGCTTGAGTGAATGAATAGTATTGTGGGGATTAGACTGGTAATACAGCCTCTGAGATAGTGGTTTTTATGTAGGATGGATATATGTTACTTTCATAGATGTTAGAGTTTGTCGTTATAATTGGTGGTGTTAAAATAAATCATGTAACTAGTGTGAAAGAGGCAAATAAGTTTATTCCATTTATTTGGAGTTGCACCACTGTTCTGGCTCCTAAGATCAAGGGATGACTACTATCCTTTAAAAGTCTGAAAAAGCCATCATGTTAGGTATGGAGGAGTGAATTAGCAGTTCTTGCATGCTTTTTTGGTAAATAAGAAGGTTTGAGCTTCTGTTACTAGATGCACAATCTAGTGGGGTTTTTAAAACTATATTTACGGTAGAGGGGCCCCCAAATAATTTTGGGATTAAGTGACAGGAGTAAAAGAGGTAAGAGGTGGAGAGTTATAAGGGCATTTTCTCATATCGGTGATGGTTTGATGTTATTAACGTAATGTATATATTTACCTCGTTGTGTTATGATTAGCATTTATAGGGAGTCTAAAGCAGTCATTACTATTTTAATTCCTATGAGGATAATGGTAATGTTTGATCATGAGAAAGATGACATTACTACAAATAGTACTCTGGGAACCCTCCTACACTGTTGGTAGGAATGTAAATTGGTACAAGCACTATGGAGAACAGTATGGAGGTTCCTTAAAAAACTAAAAATAGAATTACCATATGATCCAGCAATCCCACTCCTGGTCATGTATCTGGAGAAAACCATAATCCAAAAGGATACATGCACCCCAGTGTTCAGTGCAGCACTACTTACAATAGCTAACATGGAAGCAACCAAAATGTCCATCAATGGAGGAATGGATAAAGATATATATTTATGTACCATTATATATACCAATATATATAATGGAATATTATATATATATTATGGAATATATATAATAATGTATATTATAATATATATTATATAATATATACATAATTATATATAATATATAATATATATTATATTATAATGTATTATATATAATATATATTTTATATACATTATTATAATATATAATTATATATATTATATATAATTATATATATACATTATATAATTATATATATACACATAATAATATATATTATGGAATATTACTCAGCCATAAAAAAGAATAAAATAATGCCATCTGCAGCAACATGGATGGACCTAGAGATGATCATACTAAGTGAAGTAAGTCAGACAAAGACAAACATCATATGATATCACTTATATGTGGAATCTAAAAAAAGGTACACATGAACTTATTTACAAAACAGAAATAGAGTCACAGATGTAGAAAATAAATTTTTGGTTACCGGAGGATAAATTGGGAGATTGGGATTGACATATACACACTACTATATATAAAATAGATAACTAATAAGGACCTACTGGATAGCACAGGGAACTCTACTCAATACTCTGTAATGATCTATATGGGAAAAGAATCTAAAAAGAGTGGACATATGTATAACTGATTCACTTGGCTGCACAGCAGAAACTAACACAACATTGTAAATCAACTATAGTCCAATTAAAAAAATTCTCCAATTAGAATGAGAGTTGGGGGTAGGGCTAAATCTGTAAGGCTTGCTGGTCGTCATCATGTTGCTGTGAATGGGAGGAGTGTTTGTGGGCCTCTGTGCTGGGACGATTGTTTGGCTGTGAATGCGTTGGTGGTGTGAGTTTGCTGGGAGAAGAGTATACATGATGTGAGGCGGTGGTAATTGTTAGGGCGGCAGCTCCTCTATAGCTTCAAAGAGTTTGCATGAGAATGGCTACGACGACTGGTCCTGTGCAGCTGACTGATGAATATGTGGTGAGTGACCGTAAGTCTGTTTGTGTGAAGAAATGGAGCGAGTGAGAACTATTCCTCGTCAGGAAAGGATGAGAAAGGGATATGCTCTGAAATCTGTGCGTGGATTTAGAATTGTTGTGACCATAGCACGCTGTAGCCTCCACGTGTTGGTAGTACGGCTGCAAGGACTACGGATCCTGCACTGGGGGCTTCTACCTTCTACTATGGATCCTGTACTTTGGGCGATCAGAGGTGAAGGCTGTCGAGAAGTACTTTTACATTGAAGGCTATTATGCCTGCTAGTCCCATGAAAATGTTAGATCAGGAGTCGGGTATTATTTGTGTTTGATGTTGAATTATTAAGAAGTTTAAAAAAATTTTTTAATTGAAGTATAGTTGATTTACAGTGTTGTATTACCTTCTGCTGTACAGCAAAGTGACTCAGTTATGCATATATATACATTCTTTTTTATATTCTTTTCCATTATGGTTTGTCACAGGATATTGAATATAGTTCTCTGTATTATACAGTAGGACCTTGTTGCTTATCCATTCTGTATGTAAAAGCTTACATCTGCTAATCCCAGCCTCCCTCTCCATCCCTCCCCCACCCCCCTCCTCCACCCCCTCCCCCTTGGCAACCACCTGTCTGTTCTCTGTGTCCGTGAATTATTAAGAATTATTAAGTTTAATGAGCCTGTAGTACTGTGGATGTGTCCTAGTGCTGCTAAGAGTGGGTGGGATCCTGCTAGCGTGCAGAATGAGAAAGTCCTGTGTGAAGTCGTTCTGTTTCATTATCTCATTGGGTAATGACAGTGAGTGTTGGAACTAGTGTTGCTTCAAATAAAATATAAACTAGGATTCCTCCTACAGCAGGCAATGTTATGTAGAAATATTTGTAGTATTACTAGTATGGTGATGTAGAGGTTTTTTTTTTCAGATTAGGGATTCTTGGACAGGTGGGATTGGCTGGCTAGAAGTAGGAGTGGCAAAAGTCGTGTTGTTAAAACGAATAGTGGTGCTGATATGGAGTCAGAGAAAAAAACTAGTGAAGAGTTGAGGCTATTATCATTAAATTGGCTGAGAAGAAGTAGGCTTATTCAACTAATCAGTAAGCTGTGGGCTATAGGGTTAATTCAGATTATATTATTCTTTGAAAATCCTGTTAGTGGTATTAATGTACTTGTAGGGATAATGATTTTTGACATTGGAGAAGGTTAAGATTTTGTACCTAGTTGGTTCCATACATGTTTGATTATTATTATTACTCTTATTATTAGATCCCTATTATTACGAACAGGGATAATCCAAGTGCAGCTTTGTAAGCTGCAAATACTAGTAGGAAAATGGGTATTCTGCTGGCTAGAGTGAAATGTGTGTTTAGAATTATTAGGGTTGCTATCATGAATTGTAATAATATTATTCCTTCTCATCATAATATCTAGTGAGGATATTAGGTGAGATTAGTATATTAATAATCCTACAAGAGATACTGTACATGCTAAAATAATATTTATACATACTAAAGGCACTTGCTAATTATGAACTTAATCATAATCTAGTGAGTTAAAATCATTCATTTTAGCTTAAACTAATGATCATATTCAGTTAATTCTAGTCCTTTTTAGATTCATTCATAGGCCAGGCTTGTCGCTAGTAGTATGATTAGAAACAGAGCTAAAATGAGCATTAAAAAAAAATTGGGGGGCTTCCCTGGTGGCGCAGTGTTTGAGAGTCCGCCTGCCGATGCAGGGGACACGGGTTCGTGCCCCGGTCCGGGAAGATCCCACATGCCGCGGAGCGGCTGGGCCTGTGAGCCATGGCCGCTGAGCCTGCGCGTCCGGAGCCTGTGCTCCACAACGGGAGAGGCCACAACAGTGAGAGGCCCGCGTACCACCAAAAAAAAAAAAAAAAAAAATTTATTGGAGTAGAGTTGATTTACAATGTTGTTTCAGGTGTACAGGAAAGTGATTCCAGTTATTCATATACATATATTCATTCTTTTCCAGATTTTTTTTATCATATAGGTTATCACAGAATATTGAGTAGAGTTCCCTTTGCTATACGGTAGGTCCTTGTTGGTTATCTATCTTATATATAGCAGTGTGTGTATGTTAATCCCAAACTCCTGATTTGTCCCTCCCCGAACATTTCTCCTTTGGTAACTAAAAGTTTGCTTTCGGTATCTGTAAATCTGTTTCTGTTTTGTAAATAAGTTCATTTGTGTCCGTTTTTTAAAAAATTAGATTCCACGTATGAGTGATATATGATATTTGTCTTTGTCTGACTTCACTTAGTATGATCATCTCTAGGTCCATCCATGTTGCTGCACATGGCATTATTTCATTCTTTTTTATGGCTAATATTCCATTGTATGTATGTACCACATCTTCTTTATCCATTCCACCGTTGATGGACATTTAGGTTGCTTCCATGTCCTCGCTATTGTAAATAGTGCTGCAGTGAACATTGGGGTGCATGTATCTTTTCGAATTATGGTTTTCTCTAGGTATATACCCAGGAATGGGATTGCTGGATCATATGGTAGCTCTGTTTATAGTATTTTAAGGAACCTCCATACTGTTCTCCATAATGGTTGTACCAATTTACATTCCCACCAACTATGTAAGAGGGTTCCCTTTTCTCCACACCTTATTGTTTGTAAACTTTTTTAAAAAATTTATTTATTTTTGGCTGTGTTGGGTCTTTGTTGCTGTGAGCGGGCTTTCTCTAGTTGTGGCGAGCGGGGGCTACTCTTCGTTGCGGTGCGCGGGCTTCTCAATGCGGTGGCTTCTCTTGTTGCAGAGCACGGGCTCTAGGTGCACAGGCTTCAGTAGCTGTGGCTCGCGGGCTCTAGAGCGCAGCCTCAGTAGTTGTGGCGCATGGGTTTAGTTGCTCCACAGCATGTGGGATCTTCCCGGACCAGGGCTCAAACCCGTGTTGCCTGCATTGGCAGGCAGATTCTTAACCACTGCGCCACCAGGGAAGCCCACTGTTTGTAGACTTTTTGATGATGGCCATTCTGACTGGTGTGAGGCGATACCGCATTGTAGCTTTGATTTGCATCTCTCTGGTAATTAGTGATGTTGAACATCTTTTCGTGGAGCATTGTCTTTAGGCTATTTGTTTGGGATGCTCAGGGTAAAGGTACAATAAAAGGAGAGCAAACTCTAAGTTGAAGAGAAGAAATATCATAGCCACTAAGAAATTTTATGGAACACGGTAAGCGTGCCAGTCCTATGGGGTCAAATCCGCAGTGATAGACACTTGTTTTTTCTGTGTAAATATTTAATGGAGGGGGTCAGAATGCGATATATACAAGTAGTGAGGCTAGTGCTCTATTTGTGATTCATGTCAGTATAAGATTTCTTCTTTTTTGAATTATACTGACACTGATTGGAAGTCAGTTGTACAATTTAATACTAAGAGTAAGATCCTCAATAATAAATAGATACGCAAAGGAATGGTCATACTATGTCTACAGAATGTCAGTATCAGGCCGCAAAGTCTAAGTGCTGATTGGATGTAAAGTGAAATTTTAATTGGTGTAAGAAGCAGACGATTAGGAAAGTAGAATCAATCATTCCATGTCGGCCATGGAATCCTGTAGCCATGAAGAAAGTTGATCCATATACCCCATCTAAATTGTAAAAGACGTTTCGTACTATTCTGAGGCTTGTAGAAGTGTGAAGTAAACACGCAACGCAATTGTCATAGAAAGGGCTTGGAGCGTATGTGTTTGGTTTCCTTCTATGAGGTTGTGGCAGGCTCAGGTGATGGGTACCCCGGAGGCTAATAGGACTGAGGTGTTGAGGAGTGCTCCTTCTAGTGGGTTTAGAGGGCAGATGCCTGGGATGGTCAGCATCCGCCTAGTTCAGGGGTGGGGTGAGGCTCGAGTGATGGAAGGCTCAGAAAAAGCTGGTAAGAAAGAGGGCTTCTGAAATCATGAAGAGAATGAGTCCATATCGAAGTCTTTTTTTGAACAATTGGTAACAGGATGACCTTGGAAGATGCTTTCTCAGATGATGTTTCATCATCACTGATATATTATTAGAGTATTAGTAAGCTTTGTGCTATCAATAATATTGAATTAAACTGAAATCCTGTGATGAGGCCAGATGTTATTAGGAGGGCTGGAAGAGCTCCTGTAAGGGGTCAGGGACTAGGATTTACTCGATGACATGCAGGGGTTTGGTGGGTCTGTGTGTTGTCATTTAAGTGGAGACTTAAAGTCAGTACTTACTTAAAGTAAGTCCCCTACATACGGACCTCCAAGTTGCGAACTTTCAAAGATGCGAATGTGCAATTTGCATTTGCATGTCCAATCACGTAAGTTAGTTCACATGTCTGGCGTACACTGTCACATGCCTGCATCCTCTACAGTTGTGTTTTTGTGTACTTTACTGTACAGTAATGTATAGAGTACAGCAGTACAGTATCTTTATTTCAAGCCCAGGATGTCTGGAAGCAAGAGGGTGGGTAGAGTTGAATCCAGCAAGGAACCAGAACCTATGCCATCAATGTCAGGCGTGAGTGAAATTGCAGCTTGCCCTCCTCCTATTGGTGACGATCCCTCAGCTCTACCATCTCCCACCTCCTCTCCCTCCTCCAGTCAGTAACTCTTCTTGCCTGTTCACTCGATGCCAGCCCCTGTATGCCAGCTGTTTTACTGTACTACTGTACTTTTCAAGGTACTGGACTGTAAGATTAAAAATGTTTTCTTTATTTTCTGTGTTTGTTTTTTATGTATTATTTGTGTGAAAAGTATTACAAACATATTACAGTACTGTATAGCCGATTGTGTTAGTTGGGTACCAAGGCTAACTTTGGACTTATGAACAAATTGAACTTACGAACGTGCTCCTGGATCAGAACTTGTTCATATGTAGGGGACTAACTGTACTATTAGGGTGAATATGTAAGCTTGAATTACGGGGAGAGCAAATTCGAGGATCGTGAGATAAGAATAATGACTGTCGGGCTTCCCTGGTGGCGCAGTGGTTGAGAGTCCGCCTGCCGATGCAGGGGACGCGAGTTTGTGCCCCCGTCCGGGAAGATCCCACATGCCGCGGAGCGGCTAGGCCCGTGAGCCATGGCCACTGAGCCTGTGCGTCCGGAGCCTGTGCTCCGCAATGGGAGAGGCCACAACAGTGAGAGTCCCGCGTATTGCAAAAAAAAAAAAAAAAAAAAAAGAATAATGACTGTCATAAGGGCTCTGGTGGTCCTAATATGAAATACTGCTAGAGTTGCCCCTCTGATTCAATGAATTATTAAGTGACCTGCTTTAATATTGGCTGTTACATATGGCTAAGGCTATTGGTTGCCTAAATAGGCTTATAGTTTTGATGATGACTAGCACAGGTATAAGAGGCACTGGGGATTCCTTGTGGTAGAAAATAGGGAAGGGGACTTCCCTGGTAGCTCAGTGGTTAAGAATCTGCCTGCCGAAGCAGGGGACATGGGTTGGATCCCTGGTCCGCGAAGATCCCACATGCTGCAGAGCAGCTAAGCCAATGCGCCACAACTACCGAGCCTGTACTCTAAAGCCCGTGAGCCACAACTACTGAGCCTGGGTGCCACAACTACTGAAGCCCGTGTGCCTAGAATCCGTGCCCTGCAACAAGAGAAGCCACCGCAATGAGAAGCCCGTGCCACAACGAAGACCCAACGCAGCCATACATACATACATAAATAAATTAATTAATTTAATTTTTTAAAAAGAAAAGAAAATAGGCCAAGGATGCTTTTGTTTTGTGGGGAAAACAAGTCATTACATTTCCTGCTCATAGAGGGATTGCTAGACCTGAATGCATTGAGAATTGTGTCATGGGTATAAATGAAGGTGGTAGGGGTCTTAGTGAATTTGTTGACCCAATAAATAGAATAAGTGATCAAATGATTTGTGTTCAGGTCTGTCCACTGTGATTATGAATGTCTGTTATTTGTTTCGATGTTCATTGGACTCGTCACTGTTGAGTAGAAATTATGCGGTTGGGCTTCCCTGGTGGTACAGTGGTTAAGAATCCGCCTGCCAATGCAGGGGACATGGGTTCAAGCCCTGGCCCGTGAAGATTCCACATGCTGCGGAGCAACTAAGCCCGTGCACCATAACTACTGAGGCTGCGCTCTAGAGCCCGTGCGCCTAGAGACCGTGCTCTGCAACAAGAGGAGCCACCACAATGAGAAGCCCGCACACTGCAACGAAGAGTAGCCCCTGCTTACTGCAACTAGAGAAAGCCCACGTGCAGCAATCAGGACCCAACGCAGCCTAAAAAAATAAATTAAATAAATAAATTTGTAGTTAAAAAAAAATGATGCGGTTGTGGATTCGTGGGTTAGGAGTGAGGAATAAAATGCTTGGGACTAGAGCAATGAAGATAGCAATAGGAAGTCCTGTTATTCTTGGGGTAATGAAAGAGGCCAATACATTTTCATTCATTTTGTTTCTCAAGGGATGGATTGTTTTTGTATTTTTTTTTACATCTTTATTGAGGTATAATTGTTTTACAATGGTGTGTTAGTTTCTGCTTTATAACAAAGTGAATTAATTATACATATACATATGTTCCCATATCTCTTCCCTCTTGCGTCTCCCTCACTCCCATCCTCCCTATCCCACCCCTCTAGGTGGTCACAAAGCACCGAGTTGATCTCCCTGTGCTATGCGGCTGCTTCCCACTAGCTATCTACCTTACGTTTGGTAGTGTATATGTGTCCATGCCATTCTCTTGCTTTGTCACAGCTTACCCTTCCCCCTCCCCATATCCTCAAGTCCATTCTCTAGTAGGTCTGTGTGTTTATTCTTGTTAACCCTAGATTCTTCATGACATTTTTTTTCTTAGATTCCCTATATATGTGTTAGCATACGGTATTTGTCTTTGTCTTTCTGACTTACTTCACTCTGTATGACAGACTCTAGGTCCATCCACCTCATTACAAATAGCTCAATTTCGTTTATTTTTATGGCTGAGTAATATTCCATTGTATACATGTGCCACATCTTCTTTATCCATACATCCGATGATGGACACTTAGGTTGTTTCCGTCTCCTGGCTATTGTAAATAGAGCTGCAGTGAACATTGTGGTACATGACTCTTTTTTGAATTTTGGTTTCCTCAGTGTATATGCCCAGTAGTGGGATTGCTGGGTCATATGGTAGTTCTATTTGTAGTTTTTTAAGGAACCTCCATACTGTTCTCCATAGTGGCTGAACCAATTCACATTCCCACCTGCAAGGCAAGAGTGTTCCCTTTTCTCCACACCCTCTCCAGCATTTATTGTTTCTAGATTTTTTGATGATGGCCATTCTGACTGGTGTGAGATGATATCTCATTGTAGTTTTGATTTGCATTTCTCTAATGATTAATGATGTTGAGCATTCTTGCATGTGTTTGTTGGCAGTCTGTATATCTTCTTTGGAGAAATGTCTATTTCGGTCCTCTGCCCATTTTTGGATTGGGTTGTTTGTTTTTTTGATATTGAGCTGCATGAGCTGCTTGTAAATTTTGGAAATTAATCCTTTGTCAGTTGCTTCATTTGCAAATATTTTCTCCCATTCTGAGGGTTGTCTTTTCGTCTTGTTTATGGTTTCCTTTGCTGTGCAAAGCTTTGAAGTTTCATTAGGTCCCATTTGTTTATTTTTGTTTTTAATTTCCATTTCTCTAGGAGGTGGGTCAAAAAGGATCTTGCTGTGATTTATGTCATAGAGTGTTCTGCCTATGTTTCCCTCTAAGAGTTTGCTAGTTTCTGGCCTTACATTTAGGTCTTTAATCCATTTTGAGCTTATTTTTGTGTATGGTGTTAGGGAGTGATCTAATCTCATACTTTTACATGCACCTGTCCAGTTTTCCCAGCACCACTTATTGAAGAGGCTGTCCTTTCTCCACTGTACATTCCTGCCTCCTTTATCAAAGATAAGGTGACCATATGTGCATGGATTTATCTCTGGGCTTTCTATCCTGTTCCATTGATCTCTATTTCTGTTTTTGTGCCAATACCATACTGTCTTGATTACTGTAGTTTTGTAGTATAGTCTGAAGTCAGGGAGCCTGATTCCTCCAGCTCTGTTTTTCGTTCTCAAGATTGCTTTGGCTATTCGGGGTCTTTTGTGTTTCCATACAAATTGTGGAATTTTTTGTTCTAGTTCTGTGAAAAACGCCAGTGGTAGTTTGATAGGGATTGCATTGAATCTGTAGATTGCTTTCGGTAGTAGAGTCATTTTCACAATGTTGGTTCTTCCAATCCAAGAACATGGTATATCTCTCCATCTATTTGTATCATATTTAATTTCTTTCATCAGTGGCTTATAATTTTCTGCATATAGGTCTTTTGTTCTCTTTGGTAGGTTTATTCCTAGATATTTTATTCTTTTTGTTGCAGTGGTAAATGGGAACATTTTCTTGATTTCACTTTCAAATTTTTCATCATTAGTGTATAGGGATGCCAGAGATTTCTGTGCATTAATTTTGTATCCTGCTACTTTACCAAATTCATTGATTAGCTCTAGCAGTTTTCTGGTAGCATCTTTAGGATTCTCTATGTATAGTATCATGTCATCTGCAAACAGTGACAGCTTTACTTCTTTGCTGATTTGGATTCCTTTTATTTCCTTTTCTTCTCTGATTGCTGTGGCTAAAACTTCCAAAACTACATTGAATAAGAGTGGGCAACCTTGTCTGTTCCTGATCTTAGTGGAAATGCTTTCAGTTTTTCACCATTGAGGATGATGTTGGCTGTGGGCTTGTCATATAAGGCCTTTATTATGTTGAGGAAAGTTCCCTCTATGCCTACTTTCTGCAGGGTTTTTATCATAAATTGGTGTTGAATTTTGTCGAAAGCTTTCTCTGCATCTATTGAGATGATCATATGTTTTTTCTCCTTCAATTTGTTAATATGGTGTATAATGTTGATAGATTTGCGTATATTGAAGAATCCTTGCATTCCTGGAATAAACCCCACTTGTTCATGGTGTATGATCCTTTTAGTGTACTGTTGGATTCTGTTTGCTAGTATTTTGTTGAGGATTTTTGCATCTATGTTCATCAGTGATATTGGCCTGCAGTTTTCTTTCTTTGTGACATCCTTGTCTTGTTTTGGTATCAGGGTGATGGTGGCCTCGTAGAAGGAGTTTGGGAGTGTTCCTCCCTCTGCTGTATTTTGGAAGAGTTTGAGAAGGATAGGTGTTAGCTCTTCTCTAAATGTTTGATAGAATTCGCCTGTGAAGCCATCTGGTCCTGGGCTTTTGTTTATTGGAAGATATTTAATTACAGTTTCAATTTCAGTGCTTGTGATTAGTCTGTTCATATTTTCTATTTCTTCCTGATTCAGTCTTGGCAGGTTGTGCATTTCTAAGTATTTCTCCATTTCTTCCAGGTTGTCCATTTTATTGGCATAGAGTTTCTTGTAGTATCTCTCATGATCTTTTGTACTTCTGCAGTGTCAGTTGTTACCTCTCCTTTTTCATTTCTAATTCTATTGATTTGAGTCTTCTCCCTTTTTTTCTTGATGAGTCTGGCTAATGCTTTACCTATTTTGTTTATCTTCTCAAAGAACCAGCTTTTAGTGTTATTGATCTTTGCTATCGTTTCCTTCCTTCATTTCTTTTTCATTTATTTCTGATCTGATTTTTATGATTTCTTTCCTTCTGCTAACTTGGGGGTTTTCTTGTTCTTCTTTCTCTAATTGCTTTAGGTGCAAGGTTAGCTTGTTTATTCGAGATGTTTCCTGTTTCTTAAGGTAGGATTGTATTGCTATAAACTTCCCTCTTAGAACTGCTTTTGCTGCATCCCATAGATTTTGGGTCGTCGTGTCTCCATTGTCATTTGTTTCTAGGTGTTTTTTAAATTTCCTCTTTGATTTCTTCAGTGATCACTTCGTTATTAAGTAGTGTATTGTTTAGCCTCCATGTGTTTGTATTTTTTAACAGATCTTTTCCTGTAATTGATATCTAGTCTCATGGCATTGTGGTTGGAAAAGATACTTGATACTATTTCAGTTTTCTTAAATTTACCGAGGCTTGCTTTGTGACCCAAGATATGATCTATCCTGGAGAATGTTCCATGAGCACTTGAGAAAAATGTGTATTCTGTTGTTTTTGAATGGAATGTCCTAGAAATATCAATTAAGTTCATCTTGTTTAATGTATCATTTAAAGCTTGTGTTTCCTTATTTATTTTCATTTTGGATGATCTGTCCATTGGTGAAAGTGGGGTGTTAAATTCCCCTAATATAGAAAGTGTTACTGTCGACTTCCCCTTTTATGGCTGTTAGTATTTGCCTTATGTATTGAGGTGCTCCTATGTTGGGTGCATAAATATTTACAATTGTTATATCTTCTTCTTGGATCGATCCCTTGATCATTATGTAGTTTCCTTCTTTGTCTCTTCTAATAGTCTTTATTTTAAAGTCTATTTTGTCTGATATGAGAATTGCTGCTCCAGCTTTCTTTTGGTTTCCCTTTGCGTGGAATATCTTTTTCCATCCCCTTACTTATAGTCTGTATGTGCCTCTAGGTCTGAAGTGGGTCTCTTGTAGACAGCATATATATGGGTCTTGTTTTTGTATCCATTCAGCCAATCTGTGTCTTTTGGTGGGAGCATTTAGTCCATTTACATTTAAGGTAATTATCGATATGTATGTTCCTATTCCCATTTTCTTAATTGTTTTGGGTTTGTTATTGTAGGTCTTTTCCTTCTCTTGTGTTTCTTGCCTGGAGAAGTTCCTTTAGTATTTGTTGTAAAGCTTGTTTGGTGGTGCTGAACTCTGTCAGCTTTTGTTTTCTGTAAAGCTTTTAATTTCTCCATCAAATCTGAATGAGATCCTTGCTGGGTAGAGTAATCTTGGTTGCAGGTTTTTCTCCTTCATCACTTTCAATATGTTCTGCCAGTCCCTTCTGGCTTGCAGAGTTTCAGCTGAAAGATCAGGTGTTATCCTTATGGGGTTTTCCTTGTGTGTTATTTGTTGTTTTTCCCTTGCTGCTTTTAATATGTTTTCTTTGTATTTAATTTTTTTTTTTTTTTGGTACACGGGCCTCTCACTGTTGTGGCCTCTCCCATTGCAGAGCACAGGCTCCGGACGCCCAGGCCCAGCGGCCATGGCTCACGGGCCCAGCCGCTCCGCGGCATATGGGATCCTCCCGGGCCAGGGCACGAACCCATGCCCCCTGCATTGTCAGGCGGACTCTCAACCACTGTGCCACCAGGGAAGCCCTGTATTTAATTTTTGACAGTTTGATTAATATGTGTCTTGACATGTTTCTCCTTGAATTTATCCTGTATGGGACTCTCTGTGCTTCCTGGACTTGATTAACTATTTCCTTTCCCATATAAGGGAAGTTTTCAACTATAATCTCTTCAAATATTTTCTCAGTCCCTTTCTTTTTATCTTCTTCTTCTGGGATGCCTATAATTCGAATGTTGGTGCATTTAATGTTGTCCCAGAGGTCTCTGAGACTGTCCTCAGTTCTTTTCATTCTTTTTTCTTTATTCTGCTCTGCAGTAGTTATTTCCACTATTTTATCTTCTAGGTCACTTATCCGTTCTTCTGCCTCAGTTATTCTGCTATTGATCCCATCTAGAGTATTTTTAATTTCTTTTATTGTGTTGTTCATCATTGTTTGTTTCATCTGTAGTTCTTCTAGGTCCTTGTTAAATGTTTCTTGCATTTTGTCTCTTCTGTTTCCAAGATTTTGGATGATCTTTACTATCATTATTCTGAATTCTTTTTCAGGTAGACTGCCTATTTCATTTTCATTTGTTAGGTCTGGTGGGTTTTTATCTTGCTCCTTCATCTGCTGTGTGTTTTTCTGTCTTCTCTTTTTGCTTATCTTACTGTGTTTGGGGTCTCCTTTTTGCAGGTTGCAGGTTCGTAGTTCCCATTGTTTTTGGTGTCTGTCCCCAGTGGCTAAAGGTGGTTCAGTGGGTTGTGTAGTCTTCCTGATGGGGGGGACTAGTGCCTGTGTTCTGGTGGATGAGGGTGGATCTTGTCTTTCTGGTGGGCAGGTCCACGTCTGGTGGTGTGTTTTGGCGTGTCTGTGGAGTTATTGTGATTTTAGGCAGCCTCTCTGCTAATGGGTGGGTCTGTGTTCCTGTCTTGCTAGTTGTTTGGCATAGGGTGTCCAGCACTGTAGCTTGCTGGTCGTTGAGTGAAGCTGGGTGCTGGTGTTGAGATGGAGATCTCTGGGAGATTTTCACCGTTTGATATTATGTGGAGCTGGGAGGTCTCTTGTGGACCAGTGTCCTGAAGTTGGCTCTCCCACCTCAGAGACACAGCACTGACTCCTGGCTACAGCACCAAGAGCCTTTCATCCACACGGCTCAGAATAAAAGGGAGAAAACGTAGAAAGAAAGAATTAGTAGAAGTAGAAATAAAGAAAGAAAGAAAGAAGGGAGCAAGAGAGGGAGGAAGGAAGGAAGCAAGGAGGGAAGGAAGGAAAAAAAGAAAGAAGATAAAGTAAAATAAAATAAAGTAAGATCAAATATAATAAAGTTTTTAAAATAAAAAATAATTATTAAGAAAAAAACGGATAGAACCCTAGGACAAATGGTGGAAGCAAAGCTATACAGACAAAATCTCACACAGAAGCATACACATACACACTCACAAAAAGAGGAAAAGGGGAAAAAAAATCATAAATCTTGCTCTCAAGGTCCACCTCCTCAATTTGGGATGATTCCTTGTCTATTCATGTGTTCCTTAGATGCAGGGTACATCAAGTTGATTGTGGAGCTTTAATCCGCTGCTTCTGAGGCTGCTGGGAGAGATTTCCCTTTCTCTTCTTTGTTACCACAGCTCCCAGGGGCTCAGCTTTGCATTTGGCCCCGCCTCTGAGTGTAGGTCGCCGGAAGGCGTCTGTTCTTCTCTCAGACAGGACCGGGTTAAAGGAGCCACTGATTCGGGGGCTCTGGCTCACTCAGGCCAGGGGGAGGGAGCGGCATGGAGTGCGGGGCGCACCTGCAGCGGCAGAGGCCAGTGTGACATTGCACTAGCCTGAGGCACTCCGTGCGCTCTCCCGGGGAAGTTGTCCCTGGATCCCGGGACCCTGGCAGTGGCGGGCTGCACAGGCTCCCCGGAAGGGCGGTGTGGATAGTGACCTGTGCTCGCACACAGGCTTCTTGGTGGCAGCAGCAGCAGCCTTAGCGTCTCATGCACAGCTCTAGGGTCCGTGCTTTTAGCCGTGGCTCACGCCTGTCTCTGGAGCTCCTTTTAGCAGCGTTCTTAATCCCCTCTCCTCTCGCACCAGGAAACAAAGAGGGAAGAAAAAGTCTCTTGCCTCTTCGGCAGGTCCAGACTTTTCCCCAGACTCCCTCCCGGCTAGCCGTGGTGTACTAACCCCTTGCAGGTGTGTTCACGCCGCCAACACCAGTCCTCTCCCTGCGCTCCGACGGAAGCCCGAGCCTCAGCTCCCGGCACCGCCCGCCCCAGCGGGTGAGCAGACAAGCCTCTTGGGCTGGTGAGTGCCGGTCAGCACCGATCCTCTGTGCGGGAATCTCTCCTCTTTGCCCTCCGCACCCCTGTTGCTGTGCTCTCCTTCGCGGTCCCGAAGCTCTCCCCATCCGCCACCCGCAGTCTCTGCCCGCGAAGGGGCTTCCTAGTGGGTGGAAACGTTTCTTCCTTCACAGCTCCCTCCCACAGGTGCAGGTCCTGTCCCTATTCTTTTGTCTCTGTTTATTCTTTTTTCTTGTGCCCTACCCAGGTACGTGGGGACTTTCTTGCCTTTTGGGAGGTCTGAGGTCTTCTGCCAGCATTCAGTAGGTGTTCTGTAGGAGTTGTTCCACATGTAGATTTATTTCTGGTGTATCTGTGGGGAGGAAGGTGATCTCCGCGTCTTACTCTTCTGCCATCTTCCCAATCCCCCGTTTTTGTGTTTGAGTGAGTTTTAGTTCTGGGTTTAAGTGATAAACATAGTTTGAAATGTTTTATTGAAATATAATAAATACAGCTAGAATGATTGATGAAATAGTAATGAATCATGCTTATGTCTCTAGTTGTAGCGTATCATTAAGGGGAGGTTTAAACTCCCGTCTTTAACTTAAAAGTTTCATGCAGTTTAGCTTCTTAATGAATTTATGATATTGTTGCAAGTTAATTTCTTGAAATACTTTAGTGGAAGTAATTCGAAGATGATAGGTATGAAGGTATGATTTGCTTCACAGATTCCTGAGCACTGTCTGGCTGTGTTGATATAAGGGTTGTTTGGTTTCAGCATCCTGGAGTAGCATCTCTTTTTAGGCCCAATGAAGGGCCAGCTCATGAGTGTAAAACCTCTTCAGAAGAGGTTAATGTTCGCATTGTCACTTCTATGGGTAGAACTACTCGGTTATCTCCTTCTAACAATCGCAGTTCTCCTGGCTTTAGGTCTGAAGCAGGGATTACAGAGGAGTCAGAATTTAAAGCTTCATAATCTGTGTAGTCGTAACTCCAGTCTCATTGGTGCCCTAGAGTTTTTACAGTCAGAGAAGGATGATTGATGTAAAGAAGTCATAAGGATGTGAAGGCAATTAAGATTGTGACGATGGCTGTTAAATTATTCAGATTGTTTTGACTTCTTGTGCATCTCTTGTGTTTGTATGTGTTAGTTTAGTCGTTAGTATGAGTGAAATAATATAAAGAACCAAAGAGCCAATGAAAAATATGATGATTTGGGACTTCCGTGGTGGTCCAGTGGCCAAGACTCAGCACTCCCAATGCTGACGGCTGGGGTTCGATCCCTGGTCAGGGAACTAGATCCCGCATGCTACAACCAAGAAGTCCGCATGCCGCAACTAATGTCCTGAATGCCGCAAGTAACATCCCGCATGCAACAACTAAGACTCGGTGCAGCCTATGTAAATAAGTAAATTAAAAAAAAAAGATGATTCATGTGTGATCATGGAAATGTAGGAAGCTCTTCTATCATGGGTGATGTTGCATCTTGAAAGCCTAGTTGAAAAGGATATGCCATGGAGAGGGATAGGGCTTTCACCTATAATTTAACTTGGACAAAGTTATGTACTTTTTATTAATATCTCATTTATTGAGAAAGACATAATGGTTATGGTATTGGCTTGAAACAGTATAAGAGGGTTTGGTTCCTTCCTTTCCTAGTTTTTTCTTTTCTTTTCTTTTCTTTCTGGGTGCATTGGGTCTTAGTTGCAGCACACGCGATCTTTGAGGCATGTGGGATCTTTTCATTATGGTGCGCGGTATGCTCAGGTTTCTCTCTAGTTGTGGCATGTGGGTTTTCTCTTCTCTAGTTGTGGTGCGCAGGCTCCAGAGCGCATGGGCTCTGTAGTCCGCGGCACACAGGCTCTCTCGTTGAGGCTCGCGAGCTAAATAGCTGTGGCTTAGTTGCCCCGGGGCATGTGGGATCTTAGTTCCCCAACCGGGGATTGAACCCGTGTCCCCTGCACTGGAAGGTGGATTCTTTATCACTGGACCACCAGGGGAGTCCCCTAGTTACTTTATTTATTTGGCCGTGCCATACATCATGTGGGATCTTAGTTCCCCAACCAGGGATCAAACCCGCACCCCCTGCATCGGAAGGGCAGAGTCTTGACCACTGGACTGCCAGGGAAGTCCTTTTCCTACTTATTTTAGACTGACATAAGTGGGTTCTTCAAATGTGTGATATGGTGGAGGGCATCCATGTAATCACTCTAAGTTTGCAGTGGTTACATCTACTGCTGAGACCGCTCTTTGTGATGCAAGTGCTTCTCAGATGATGAAAAGTATTAGTATGACTGCTGTACCTGAAATGCAGGAACCTATTGATGAAATGGTATTTCACGTCGTATATGCGTCAGGGTAGTCAGTATATCATTGTGGTATTCCAGATAAACCGAGGAAATGTTGTGGGCAGAAGGTTATATTTATGCCTACAAATATAAGTACACAATGGATTTTTGCTCCTGCTGAATTGAGTGTATAAGCTGAGAATAGTGGGAATCAGTTGCACAAAGCCTCCTATGGTGGTGAAGACCGCTCTTAATGCACAGTGGAAAAGTGCAACTCCGTAGTGTGTGTCAAGAAGGACAGTATCTAGGGATGAGTGGGCTCTAACAATTCCTGTTAAACCACCTGTAAAAGGAAAAGAAATCCTAGGGCTCATAATATAGCGGGGGATCATTTGATGTTACCTCCGTGAAGAGTGGCTAATCAGCTAAATTCTTTTACTCCTGTGGGAATAGCGATAATTGAAGTAGCTGATGTAAAGTATGATCGTGTATCAGCATCTGTACCTACTGGTATAGATGGGCTCATGACCTAAAAGGTCAACAAACATATTAAAAGATGCTCAAGCTTGGGCTTCCCTGGTGGCACAGTGGTTGAGAGTCGGCCTGCCGATGCAGGGGACATGGGTTCGTGCCCCGGTCTGGGAAGATCCCACATGCCGCGGAGTGGCTGGGCCCGTGAGCCATGGCCGCTGAGCCTGCGCATCCAGAGCCTGTGCTCTGCAACAGGAGAGACCACAACAGTGAGAGGCACATGTACCGCAAAAAAAAAAAAAAAAAAAAGATGCTGAAGCTCAAATGTACATGTATTTGACTGTGTTAGGGCCTCAGATGCCATAGCTGAGGTGAAGCATCCCCCAAATTTAAAAAATAATGGGGGGACTTCCCTGGTGGTCCAGTGGTTAGGACTCAGCACTTTCACTGTCGTGCCACAGGTTCAGTCCCTGGTCGGGGAACTAAGATCCCACAAGCTGCAAGGTGTGGCCAAAAAAAAAAAAAACTAAAGTGGGAGGGATCCTACTAGTGTGTAGAATAAGAAATAAAGTCCTGCATCAGTCGTTCTGTTGGGCTATATAATCGGGTAATGATAATAAGTGTTGCAACTAGTGTTTCAAATAAAATGTAAACTAGGATTCGTTCTATGGCAGTCATTTTTTTTTCTTCTAGGAAACATTTTATATTATTAATTTTTATTGCAGTACAGTTGCTTTACAATGTTGTGTTAGTTTCTACTGTACAGCAAAGTGAATCTGCTATAGGTATACATATATCCCCTCTTTTTTGGATTTCCTTCCCATTTAGGTCACCACAGAGCATTGAGTAGAGAGAGTTCCCTGTGCTATACAATACATTCTCATTAGTTATCTATTTTATACATAGTATCAGTAGTATGTATATGTCAATCCCAATCTCCCAATTCATCCCACCCCTCCTTCCCCCTTGGTATCCATGTTTGTTCTCTACATCTGTGTCTCTATTTCTGCTTTGCAAATAAGACCATCTATACCATTTTTCTAGATTCCACATATATGCATTAATATATATTTGTTTTTCTCTCTCTGACTTACTTCATTCTGTATGACAGTCTATAGGTACAACCACATCTCTACAAATGACCCAATTTCATTCCTTTTTACAGTTGAGTAATATTCCATTGTATATATGTACCACACCTTCTTTATCCATTCCTCTGCTGATGGACATTTAAGTTGCTTCCATGTCCTGGCTATTGTAAATAGTGCTGCAGTGAACATCGGGTGCATGTGTCTTTTTGAATTGTTTTTCTCTGGTTATATGACCAGTAGTGGGATTGGTGGGTCATATGGTAGTTCTGTTTTTAGTTTTTTAAGGAACCTCCATAGTGGCTGTATCAATTTACATTCCCACCAACAGTACAAAAGGGTTCCCTTTTCTCCACACCCTCTCCAGCATTTATTGCCTGTAGATTTTTTGATGGTGGCCATTTGACCGGTGTGAGGCGATACCTCATAGTTTTGATTTGCATTTCTCTAATAATTAGTGATGTTGAGCATCTTTTCATGTGTTTGTTGGCTATCTGTATGTCTTCTTTGAAGAAATGTCTATTTAGGTCTTCCACCCATTTTTTGATTGGATTGTTTGTTTTTTTGATATTGAGCTGCATGAGCTGTTTGTATATATTTGGAGATTAGTCCTTTGTCAGTTGCTTCGTTTGCAAATGTTTTCTCCCATTCTGAGGGTTGTCTTTTCATCTTGTTTATGGTTTCCTTTGCTTTGCAGAAGCTTTTAAGTTTAATTAGGTCCCATTTGTTTATTTTTGTTTTTATTTTCATTATTCTAGGAGGTGGGTCAAAAAAGATCTTGCTGTGATTTATGTCGAAGAGTGTTCTATGTTTTCCTCTAAGAGTATTATAGTGTCTGGTCTTATATTTAGGTTGTTAATCCATTTTGAGTTTATTTCTGTGTATGGTGTTAGAGAGTGTTCTAATTTCATTCTTTTACATGTAGCTGTCCAGTTTTCCCAGCACCACTTATTGAAGAGGCTGTCTTTTCTCCATTGTATATTCTTGTCACCTTTGTCATAGATTGGGTGACCATAGGTGTGTGGGTTTATCTCTGGGCTTTCTATCCTGTTCCATTGATCTATGCTTCTGTTTTTGTGCCAGTACCATACTCTCTTGATTACTGTAGCTTTGTAGTATAGTCTGAAGTTGGGCAGCCTTATTCCTCTAGCTCTGTTTTTCTTTCTCAAGATTGCTTTGGCTATTCAGGGTCTTTTGTGTTTCCATATATGGTAGTCAATGTTAAGATTAGAAATATTTGTCATTTTACTAGTATGGTGATGTACAGTTTTTTCTGGGTTAGGGATTCTTTGGACAGGTGGAATTGGCTGGCTAGAAGTATGAGTGGCAAAAGTTGTGTTGGTAAAGCTAATGGTGGTGCTGATAGGGAGTCAGAGAAAAAAACTAGTAAAGAGTTGAGGCTATAATCATTAAATTGGCTGAGTAGGCTTATTCAACTAATCAGAAAGCTATGGGCTATAGGGTTACTTCCTATTCTATTATTCTTTGATAATCCTGTTAGTGGTATTAATATAATTGTAAGGATAATGATTTTTGACACTGGAAAACGTTAAGATTTTGTACCTCGTCAGTGCCATGTATGTGTGATACTATTACTAATAGGGATAGTCCAAGTGCAGCTTTGTAAGCTGCAAATACTAGTAGCACAATGGGTATTCTGCTAGAGTGAAATGTGTTTAGAATTATTAGTGTTGCAAATAATTATTAGGTTGCTATAATGAATAGTGATAATATATTCCTTCTTGGCATAGTATCTAGTGAGGATATTAGGTAATATTGGTACATTAGTAATCCTACAAGAGATACTGAACATGCTATAATAATATATATATTAAAGGCACTTGATAATTATGAACTTAATCATAATCTAATGAGTTTAAGTCCTTTATTGTAGCTTAAACTAATGATCATTTTCAGTTCATTCTAGTGCTTTTTGGGTTCATTCATAGGCCAGCCTTGTTGCTAGTAGTAAGGTTAGAAACAGAGCTATAATGAGCATTGTTTTTTAGGTTGTTTAGATGCTCAGGGTAAAGGTAAAAGGAGAGCAATCTCTAAGTCGAAGAGAAGAAACGTCAGAGCCACTAAGAAAACCTTTCTGGAACAGGGTAAGCGTGCCGACCATATGGGGTCAAATCCACGCTCGTAGAGACTTGTTTTTTCTAAATATTTAATGGAAGGAGTCAGAATGTGATACATACAAGCAGTGAGGATAGTACTCTATTTGTGATTAATATCAGTATAAGATTTATTATTTTTCAGATTATATCAACAGTAATTGATTGAAAGTCAATTTACGATTTAATACTAAAGAAAAAGATCCTCATCAATAAATAGATATGTAAAGGAATCGTCATACTATGTCTACGAAATGTCAATATCAGGCTGCAAAGTCCAAGTGGTGACTGGATGTAAAGTGAAATTTTAATTGGTGTAAGAAGCAGACGATTAGGAAAGTAGAATCAATCATTCCATGTCGGCCGTGGAATCCTGTAGCCATGAAGAAAGTTGATCCATATACCCCATCTAAATTGTAAAAGACGTTTCGTACTATTCTGAGGCTTGTAGAAGTGTGAAGTAAACACGCAACGCAATTGTCATAGAAAGGGCTTGGAGCGTATGTGTTTGGTTTCCTTCTATGAGGTTGTGGCAGGCTCAGGTGATGGGTACCCCGGAGGCTAATAGGACTGAGGTGTTGAGAAGTGGTCCTTCTAGTGGGTTTAGAGGGCAGATGCCTGGGATGGTCAGCATCCGCCTAGTTCAGGGGTGGGGTGAGGCTCGAGTGATGGAAGGCTCAGAAAAAGCTGGTAAGAAAGAGGGCTTCTGAAATCATGAAAAGAATGAGTTCATATTGAAGTCCTTCTTGAACAACTGGTACAGGATGGCCTTGGAAGGTGCTTTCTTGGATGATGTCTTGTCATCACTGTTATATTGAGTATTAGTAAGCCTGGTGCTAATAATAGTACTGAATTAAACTGAAATCCTATGACAAGGCCGGATGTTATTAGGAGGGCTGGAAGAGCTCCTGTAAGGGGTCAGGGACTAGGATTTACTCTGACATGCAGGGGTTTCGTGGGTCTTTGTGCGTTGTCATATACGTAGAGACTTACTAGTAGGGTGAATATTTAAGTGTGAATTAGGGGGACAGCGAATTCGAAGATTGTGAGTAGGATAAGAATAATGACTGTCAGGACGTCCCTGGTGGTCCAGTGGTTAAGAATCCTCCTTTCAATTCAGGGGACGCAGGTTTGATCCCTGGTCAGGGAACTAAGATCTGACATGCCGAGGGGCGACTAAACCTGCGAGCTCTAGAGCCTGCATGCCGCAACTAAGACCCGATGCAGCCAAATAAATATTAAAAAAAAAAAGAATAATGACTGTCATAAGGGCTGTGGCGGTACTAATATGTAGTAGTGCTAGAGTTGCCCCTCCGATTCAATGAATTAATCAGTGACCTGCTCTAATACTGGCTGTTAATCGAATGGCTAAGGCTATTGGTTGACTAAATAGTCTCATAGTTTCAATGATGACTAGCACAGGGATAAGAGACACTGGGGTCCTTGTGGTAGAAAATAGGCCAAGGATGCTTTTGTTTTGTGGGAAAAACCAGTCATTACAGTTCCTGCTCATAGAGGGATTGCTAGACCTGAATGCATTGAGAGTTGTGTGGTGGGTATAAATGAAGGTGGTAGGGGTCTTAGTAAATTTGTTGACCCAGTAAATAGAATGAGTGCTTGAAGTATTCGTATTCAGGTCTGTCCTCTGTGATTATGAATGGCCATTATTTGTTTTGATGTGCATTGGACTCATCACTGTTGAGTAAAAATGATGCGGTTGTGGATTCGTGGGCTAGGAGTGGGGAATACAATGCTTGGGACTAGAGCAATGAAGATAGCAATAGGAAGTCCTGTTATTGTTGGGGTAATGAAAGAGGCCAATAAATTTTCATTCATTTTGTTTCTCAAAGGGTGGATTGTTTTTGCATTTGAGTTTTAATTCTGGGTTTAAGTGATAAACATAGTTTGAAATTTTTCATTGGACTATAATAAGTAGGGCTAGAATGATTGATGAAATAGTAATGAATCTTGTTTATGTCTCTGGTTGTGCCATATCATTAAGGGGAGATTTAAACTCCCATTTTCTTTTTTTTTTTTTAATTTTTGGCTGCATTGGGTCTTCGTTGCTGTGCGTGGGCTTTTCTCTGGTTGTGGCAAGTGGGGCCTACTCTTCGCTGTGGTGCGCGGGCTTCTCATTGCGGTGGCTTCTCTTGTTGCAGAGCGTGGGTTCTAGGCACGTGGGCTTCAGTAGTTCTGGCACGCAGGCTCAGTAGTTGTGGCTCGCAGGCTCTAGAGCACAGGCTCAGTAGTTGTGGCGCACGGGCTTAGTGGGAACATACGGTATTTCTCTGTGTCAGACTTATTTCACTTAGCACAATGCCCTCATGGTCCATGCTGTCACAAAAGGCAGGATCTCCTTCTTTTTATGGTTGAATTATATAAATAAATATTCCACATTTTCTTTATCCATTTGTCTTTTAATGGATACCTAGGTTGTTTCCATATCTTTCTATCTATTGTGAATAATGCTGCAATGAACATGAGTTGCAGATATCTCTTCAAGACAGTGGTTTCATTTCCTTTGGAGTTATACTCAGAAATGGAATTGTTGGATAATATTATATATTAGTTCTACTTTTAATTTTTTGAGGAAAGTCCATACTATTTTCCATAATGGTTGTACCAGTTCACATTCCCATCAACAGTGCACAGGGATTCCCTTTTCTCCACATCTTTACCAACTCTTGTTATCACTTGTCTTTTTGATAGCCATTCTAACCGGTGTGACCCATAGTGGTTCTTTAATGAATAATTTGACTGCGTCCACAATAGGTTGTAATCGGCCATATGGTCCAATGATGTTTGGTCCTTTTCAAAGTTGTATATAACCTAGTACTTTTTGTTCAATTAATGTAAGGAATGCTACGGCTAGAAGAATTGCAATGAGTATTAAGATATTAATTATAAACATTGTGTTAGGGAGAGGAGTGGAACCTCTGATTATAAAGGTTTAAGTTTTATGAAGTTACCGGGCTCTGTCACCCTAACAAACCCTTTTCTTGAGTAATTAGGAATTATTATATAATTTTTTTTTTTTTTTTTTTTGGGCTGTGCCACACAGCATGTGGGATCTTAGTTCCCTAACCAGGGATCAAACCCATGCCCCCTGCACTGGAAGCACAGTGTTAACCACTGGACCACCAGGGAAGTCCCTATATCATTAATTATTTTAAGGCATTTTTATAAAGTAGGCTTTATTTCTCTTGCCCTTTCAAACTGGGAAAAATATAGAGTAGATAGAAACCGACCTGGATGACTCCTGTCTGAACTGGGATCAAGTAGGACTTTAATCGTTGAACAAACAAATCTTTAATAGAGGTTACACAATTGGGGTGTCCTGATCCAACATCGAGGTTGTAAACCCTGTTGTCGATATGAACCCTAGAATAGGGTTGTGCTGTTAGCCCTAGGGTTACTTGTTCTATTGATCAATATTTTTGGATCAATAAATGATAAATTATTTTGACTAGCAGGTCTAGATTTTAATCACTCGGAGGTTGTTTTGTTCTCTGAGGTCACCCGGACCAAAATTGTTAACCCACATGAAATTTTTGTTGTCCCTTAATCGTTTATATTTTGGGTTAATTAATTAAAGCTCCATAGGGTCGTCTCATCTTATTTTGTCATTGCCACCTCTTCACGGGAAGGTCAATTTCACTGATCGAAAGTAAGTGACAATAAAACCCTCGTGTGGTCATTCATACAAGTCCTCATTTAGAGAACAAATGGTGATGTTACCTTTGCATGGTCAGGATACCTCGATCGTTTAACAGATGTCACTGGGCAGGCAGTGCCTCTAATACTTCTTATGCTAGAGGTGATGTTTTTGGTAAATAGGTGGGGTTTGTGTTTGCAGAGTTCCTTTTACTTTTTAAAAATCTTCCTTAGGTGCATAACTGTATAAAGGTTAACGGTGTATTTGATAAATAGTTTATCGTTGGTTTTGTTTATTTACTGTCAATTATCAGTATAGCATTGGTCACTGATGTAAGCTTATGCAAGGAGAAATATTTCTTGTTACTCATTAACATTACTGCTTCTATTAATAAGTCCAGTATTAAACTAGGAGTTAATTTGTTGTTGGTATTAAGATAATTATTTTGTTGGTAATTCCATGGCAGTCCAGTGGTTAGGACTCTGCGCTTCCACTGCAAGGGGCACGGGTTCAATCCCTGGTCGGGGAACTAAGATCCTGCAAGCCACATGGTGTGGCCAAAAAACAAAACAAAAAAAAAAGAGAGAAGATAATTATATTGTTGAGCTTGAATGCCTTCTTAATTGGTGGCTGCTTTTATATTTACTCTCTAGATAAGGTTGTATCCTGTTTCTAAAAAGCTGTACCTTTTTAGATGAACATTTAGAAATACATTAAAATTTATAGTTTTTTTGGTAATTTTTAAAGTTGAACTAAGTTTCTGGACAACCAGCTATCACCAGGCTCATTAGGCTTATCACCTCTACTTATAAATCTTCTCACTGTTTTGCTACATAGGTGAGTTTATTCTGGTAAACTGTTCGTAAGTAGCTCGTCTGGCTTTGGGATATTTAACTTAAATTCTCTTTGTTAAATATTTACTAGTTAAATCACTATGCAAAAGGTAAAAGGGATAACCTTTGCTTTTTATTACTTTTAATATTTCTTTCATCATTACCTTATGGTACTTTATAATGTCAAAAAATTTTGGGGGGACTTCCCTGGTGCTGCAGTGGTTAAGAATCTGTGTGGCAATGCAGGGGACATGGGTTTGAGCCCTGGTCCGGGAAGCTTCCACATGCCGCAGAGCAACTAAGGCCGTGCACCACAACTACTGAGCCTGTGCTCTAGAGCCCACGAGCCACAACTGCTGAGCCTGCGTGCCACAACTACTGAAACCTGAGTGCCTCGAGCCCATGCTCTGCAATGAGAAGCCACCGCAATGAGAAGCCTGCACACCACAACGAAGAGTAGCCCCTGCTCACCTCAACTAGAGAAGGCCTGCGCACAGCAACAAAGACCCAATGCAGCCAAAAATAATAAATAAAATTTAAAAAATACTACTGACTAAAAAAAGCAAACTATACCACGCTGTACATTGTTTATGGATACATCTATATATATGTCAGCCAAGAAAAACAGGAAAGATATCCACCAAATTCAAGACAGTGTTTACCTTTGGAAAAGGAAAGAGAATAAGATTAGAGGTGGTGGTACTTTAAAAGTATAACTTCATTTTCTCTTTAAACAAGGGCCCTTAAAGCAAATACAGCAAAATGTTATGATCCACTAAAGCTGGGTGGTATCTACAACAAGCATTATCCTCTGTACTTCCAGTGCTTGACATATTTCAAAAATTTTTGAAGTAGCTAAATGCAAAGATATCAGGGGAAGAACAATACTTCCCACTTTTGTTAAACCAATTTTCTATGGTAGACGTTATTTGTAGAATTATAATTTAGTGTAAGAAATAAAACAAGTTTTTCTATTTTAAATTGTTTTGGGGTAGTCAGGCCTACAGAAATTTTTTGCTTTTAATTTTAATTGAAGTACAGTTGACTTACAATGTTGTAGGAATTTCTTAAACTGGAAATTTTATTTCTCCTAGCTAGGTCACAATCCTTTACATGCTTATGACAGACACTGTTGATCCCTAACCCATGACGCTTTCTCTTGCTAACAGACCAATTTTGTTCAGGTATCAGAAGGCTATAGGCTTCAAAGGATATTCACAACCTAAGGGGAGGAATCTTGATTACTTTAAGCCAATCACAGCAATTCTAGTCTCCATGTTAAAAATTGATTTGGAAACAGGCATTTAATATCTCCTAGTAAGATAAGTAGGTGAAGTCCACCAAGGGGCTTCTGTGAAAAAGGAACACCTTGAAAGGACATGGAAGAATCAACAACCTCTTCTGGCCTTTGGACATTGTTGTACAAGCAGATGATGCCTGGAGATGTTGCCACCATCTTGCGAAACCATAAAGGGTCAATCCAGAAGACAAAAACTCTCACAGCAGAAGGTGGATGGACAAGGACCTCCCTGGTGGCCCAGGGGAAAGACTCCGTGCTGCCAATGCAGGGGGCCTGGGTTTGATCCCCAGTCGGGGAACTAGATCCCACATGCATGCCACAACTATGACCCAGCATGGCCAAAATAAATAATAAATTAAAAAAAAAAAAAAAAGGTGGATGGGCAGAAAAACATGGAAAGAGCCTGGGTCCCTGGTGAGCCACTGAATTTACCAGTTGTGGAACTGCCCTACCCAGACTTCTTGTGAAATAAATTTTCCTTACTGTTTAAGACCCACTTACTTAATTAGGTTTCTGCTCCTTGCAGTTGACTGCACATTGATAAAATCACACTCTTTATCAAAAGGAAACACAAAACTGAAGAATGTACAAATTCCAGTGAGTTCTTGACGACTATAAAGACCTTGTTATTCTGTATGTCTGGAGGCAGGAATTTTGCAAACTACACAAATAGTTGTAGCTTTACCAGAACCACCACCTCAGTTTTGCTTCACACTTTCCCAATCATTGAACAGCTTGAGAGAGAATGTACCTATTTTGTTTTTAGGATTGTTGGCCACACTGAGAAATGTGATCGAGTCCAAATTTGCTTCTTTGGGAGTATTTAAAGCCATATTTAGTCCATAACATTCCTTTGTAACTCTTTTTTTTTTTTTTTTTTTTGGCGGTACGCGGGCCTCTCACTGTTGTGGCCTCTCCCGTTGCGGAGTACAGGCTCCAGACGCACAGGCTCAGCGGCCACGGCTCACGGGCCCAGCCGCTCCGCGGCATGTGGGATCTTCCCAGACTGGGGCACGAACCCGTGTCCCCTGCATCGGCAGGTGGACTCTCAACCACGTGGCGCCACCAGGTAAGCCCATTTCTTTGTAACTCTTCACACAGGGCTCCCTAAAAACGTTGTTTCAATGTGTATTCCAACTTTCCAAGAAGAGGGTCAGCCCATGGGTAGGAGTTGGACGTGTTTCTTTTCTACCCATGCCCCACGCCCAAGCAGATCCAAAGTCCAGTATTCTTACCAAGGTTGTAGAGCCAACTCCTAGAACTCTGGAGAAAGCTTTCATTTAAACACCATGTTTTTATAATAATTAAACAAACAACTGCAAAGGTGTGAACAATAAAGTGGGTTTATTTAAAAAGAAGACTACAAAATTTGACACAGATATATAAAAGACTCAGGATTTAAAATTATTAAATACAAAAATGATTGGCTATAAACAATGTAAAAAATACATTTCCCAGTCCCCAAACAGAAGTATAGCAATTATAAAATTTTTGTACTGTATGTGCATTTCCCTTATCATTTTTAAGAACCATTCTTTCTAAACAGTCTATTTGTGTAAATATAAATTTACCATAAATGTTAATAAAAAATTATTTTACATTTTAATTTACTGAGTGTGCCCTTTTCTGTAAGTAACAGTATCTTTGGTTTCAAGTTCACCTTGAAATTTTTATTTACCACAAAGACCTTTTTACTCCTAACTCCTTCTACAATAGAAGACGTAGGCTAATCAGTCATGGGTCCTGTAAAAAACAATGTGAAGAAAGGTTCTAGAGTGACCCAAAATACCAGTGAAGATATTACCTTTTGGGGGCCAGCTAAGAGGTCCATTCTGCGCCAATGAAACAAATGGAAGTGAAACCTCAAAACAAGCAGAGCTTAAGTTCCACGCCAACATGCTGTGGATGTGAGGCCAGCAGAGGACATTCCATCAAACTCAACTGAGCCCAGTGCATGACTGGGGACCCTGAGGTAGCCCAGATGGTCTGCTCTGAATCCCAGCTGGGTACAGATGATACTTAAAAGGACAACGGTATAGCTGGATGTGAAATTTGAGAACCTGCCTATCATAAGCTGGTTATCTTTGAACCCAAGACCCAGGCTATTTCTCCTCTCTCAGACAGCACACCTAGTAAAAACAGCATCCAAGATTGGTTTCATTATCTCCCAAGCAGGTAGTGGTGACATCACCTCTAGCACTAGCATCCAAGCTCTGATACAAATGGATAAGGTTCTAAGTCAGTAAGAGCAGAAGCTGTGTCCGGCCATCTGCGTCTGAAAACCATCTACAACACACAATTGGCAGATGAGAAATTTAAAAAGGATGAGGTCATTAAACTGTCTCACTGGAAACATGATTCCACTCTTTCAGACAGAAAACCGACTAGCCCAGGAGACTTTCGCCAAAGTACTGAAGGATCTGATGCATGGGCTCATTGCCTGAGCCCTACAGTCTTGAGTCAAAAAAATCTACCAGGAGGACAAGAAAGGTCTAGTCTGTGAACCACTTGGTCAGAAAGGTCCCGTTTTAAAAAAAAAAAAAAAAAAGGACCCACTTTAAGAAAGGTCTTGCTCAAAGTGCCCTGGCTGGCTGGCTCTAAGACAGACTGCCAGCAACAGACAGTTCTTCCAAATTATCAGAACTGGGTATGAAGTGTCTTCTGAGAATGGTTTGACTACTCCCTTACACCATCAGCAGTATTAAACTGGGCAGGAATCTCTGGATATTCACTTTCTTAAGAAGGTCTCCTGGGCTTCCCTGGTGGCACAGTGGTTGAGAGTCCGCCTGCCGGTGCAGGGGACACGGGTTCGTGCCCTGGTCTGGGAGGATCCCACATGCCATGGAGTGGCGGGACCCGTGAGCCATGGCTGCTGAGCCTGCGCGTCCGGAGCCTGTGCTCTGCAGCGGGAGAGGCCACAACAGTGAGAGGCCCGTGTACCGCAAAAAAAAAAAAAAAGAAAAAGAAGGTCTCCTTTGAAGAGAAACCAGAGCAATGCCTATGTGGGAACAAGAACCCTAAAGATCCTGCTCTATACTCTATGCAATTAAAAGGGCCCAAGATTCCGGAGAATCTGCCATCAAGGAAGCCAGAGCCAGAGGCCCAGCTATGCCTGATGAAGTAGTACATGGACCATTCTTATAAGGAGACAGAAGAGGGAGGCTCTCAAATCAAAAATCAAAGATCGGGGTTTTAAAAGAAGATTGGCTCCAAAGAAAACACTGAACAGAACCTGCAGAGCTGTATTAACTTCAGTAGAAATAATCATATGGCAAAAGGGAGCAAACCATTTTCTGTCTTCTAGTATGAACTCATCTCTTCAGGCATCTGGAAGTGGTTGAGGCCTACTTTTATAACTACTTTCACTGCATTGTGCAAAAGTGTATCTTATCTTTCTTTGGTCCTTAGTCATGATAGCAGTTTCTTCCATTTTTCTATCTTTCTATATAAAGATCTTTTTTTTACAAGATATTGACAAGCAAAGTACAGTATGAACATGGGGTTACTGATGCTATTGCTTTTGTAACATGTAAAATATCAACATCTCCCATACATTTTCTATTAGGCTATAAAAGGTCTCAGAAAGAGTCAATTATTATTATCCTAAAATGTTACAGTATAATTTTAAGTCTGAGTGAGATACAGTAAAGACTGGGTTTTACATTTTAAGGAAAAAAACCTAGACCAACATTTAAAATATTGATCTCTTAAATATACATTAAATTTTATCAAGTCATCGAAAAGCAAAGTTATAGTTAAGCAAGTTAATTTAAAAATGAAACCATTTCTAAATGGATAAACTTAATCATGCTGCTTATACAGCTATAAAGCATAATTTGAAAGCTAAGCCTAGTAACAATGACAGAATAATTTATCATCAGTTGAGCTATGTGATTTAAACAAACGATTGCCCTCACCTCCAAACAAAACTTCATCTGACAGAAGTTTCAACTGTTACCAAAAAATATACACGTATTTTTTAAAACAAAAAGCCCTCTGGCCCAATTTGTGGTGACTGACACACAGTCCAATCAATACTGATCAAACTGCCTTTCTGCCTTGCGCTCCAAAAGAAGTGGTTTAATGATGACAGACTCTACAAGAGCTTCTGCCAGGGCTCAGGCACCACGCAGTGGCAACATAACACCTGTTCCCTAGAGTCCCTGAGCATTAAGTGGTTCATTAACAGTAGCCTCAGGTTTTCTTGGCTGGGGCTCCTTACGTTTTTCATAGACCATAAGGAAAAAGTCAGACAGGAACACAAAACTTGCTAGAAATCCAAACACCTGAGGAGGGAAAAGGGGCAAAGATTATATGAGGAATGCTGCAATATACTCTCACATTTCCTACTTGGCTCTGATCGTGTTTTATACAAGCAAGACAATTCATCAATTTATCTTATACACATCATTCTTAACATCAGTGGTTAAAAATCTTTTAAGATCAAAAAATGGAAAGAAGTTACAAAAAAAGAATTCCAGAATAATGGCCATTAGTCAAGGTCACAATATATTAATGTCCTGTCTTGTGTGTGTGTGTATGTGTGAGGTGCCAATCTATGAAGCTAAGGTTAATAGATGAAAAACAAAATCCTATAACATGACACAAAACACTGGATTGTTAGCAATGGTTTAGACTGACAGATGAGAAGAGCAGGCAGCCACGCCTAGGTAAAAATGGAAAAGGTTATTTGTATCAAAACAGAAATTCTATTTTGAAGATACTTTTAGGTTAAATGGTTCAATTACCTAAAAAATATTTTCCAGCTCACTGTCACACTGTAATGACACAGCAACATGACGCCACTACCTACTACCTCTTCCTTAAATCACTTCCTCATTATACTCTTCTAACATCTAATCAAACATTCTGAGAATTCTGTCAAGAGACAGAAGCCCATGGTGCAAATTCAGCTTCTTCACTAGAAAAACCCTTAAGGAAGGGGGCCAAAGAAGTGCTCTGTAAAAAGAGAAAATCGATGTAGGTTACGGCTAAAGTCCCAATTCTAAGGCTCCAGCTCCATGAAGTTTAACATTTTGTTGTCATTTGCTGCAGTCTCTTGCCCTTCACACCCCATCCCTCTATTCTGCCTCATTTCACTGTAAAGCAAACGGAGCTCCCTATTCATTAATTCACCTGGATGTCCCCAACACATCCAACCAAAATGTAATTATCAATTCCACCCCTCGAAACCCAAGTCCCTTCTCCACTCTGGAGTCTGTATTTTGGCTTGATGGCATCTGTCCCCTTATTTGACTGGCAAATTTATTTGACACTTTAAAGGCAGATCAGATGTCATCTTGTCTACGAAGACATCTCTGACCACCTTAGAAAGCTCTGGTCCGTACAGGACCCTCTATGCATATAACCCAAATGATCTTCTAGCTCTTCTGCTCACATCACAATTTTTAAAAAAATGGACTCCTCACCCATTTCAGTCTGTATAACTTTCATAATTTAAATAGTTGCAAAAGGTTAATTTCCAGCAGATTATAAATACTGAGCTTTTAAACCACCAGTCACTCTTAAATATATCTAATGAAATCTGAATACTGTAACATTCTGACATACCACCTAATTAAAACACATAAATAAGCTTTTTTTTAATAGCTGGTAATTTTAGGACATGCTTTCTTTCCCCCCACGAACTCAACATTTCCTCAACTTTATTTTACTTCCTCCACAGGATTTTACAGCAATACATTTTTATACTAGAAAGTATTTTACTGATTCACCCTATCATACTCTTCTGCAACAAAAATATGATTACAAACAAATTAAGCATAAGGCTTTTTTTCTCTTCAACTGGTTCATGTATCCATGACTAAATATTACTTATTGCTAGAATGCATCAAGGTTCGGCATTAATTTTATTGTTTTGTTTTTATACATGTAAGTACTAAGAAACCGTGTTCACATAAATAGGTAGATACGTTATAGCCATCTAATTCTCTGAACTCCTTTTGAGTTGTTCTATCATAAAAAGCAGTTTTAATGATCTATTAGCCGACAGTTCAATTAATTACAACTTCAATTTTCTTATGAACAAAGCATTAATTGGAAATCAGCTGACTAGTAAGAGGACTTGTTAACCAGTTGTTAGTTGTTCATGTTCACAGCACTGGCACCAATTAAGTCCATGATCCTTGATTTGCAATTCTGAAGTCCAAAAAGCAACAAAAACTCGAAGTTTCATGATTTACTTGGCTGAAAATTGACACAAGGTAAAACTCTTAACAGTCTTTATCTATCTCTTTAACTGTGAATATTCAGATGCTTCAGAAAAATTAATATGTTGGATTACAAGGTGCTGCCCAGGCCCTCTGAAGGTGTGTAATACAGTATATGCACAGTATTACCTTTCTAAAGTGCAGAATATTCTGAATTCTAAAAAACATTTGGTCCCTCAAGGATTTCAGATAAAAACATTTACTTATCTATCTCTTATACTAGGCTGAACTTTGGGGTCATTTCTCCTGTCTATTCTCTACACCTAAAACAGCATGTGATATGTAGGTGTGTTTCTGTTGAACCAAAAAGGGGAGAAATATAAGATAATCAAGTCAATTTTACCACTTCCATTAGCAATAAAGTTCATATGTGGCTTCAATGGATTTTTGTTAACAAAACTCAAATTCTAAAGACAGGTTCTAGGTTTTTAAGGCTATCATATTTATTTGCTTTTAGGCCTCTAATCAAATTACACTAAAAAATAAGTTAAAAGACAAACCACTCTCCCTTATTGTATAACCTGTCAAGTACTTTCCAAATTCCATATTTCTAAGCAAATAAAAATAAGCGAAGATAAAAGGTACTTACAATTGCAGCAAGTTCAGCCGGGGTACTGTCATGTGTCAAAGCGAATAAGATGGATGCCACCAAAAACACCAATCCTGTTCCCACAGTAATATAAAAATCCTATACATACACATAAAACATAAGGAATACAGCATGGTTAGGGTGGCTGAAAACAAATGTTTTAATTTTTAACTTTTAAAAAACTTCAGTGACTTTTTTTCTTGACTCAAACTTACATACTTTAACTTCTAACTTTTCAATAAGCCTGGTATTTGATAAATACCCTGTAAAGGAACACTATGCACACTCTGGACAGGGCATATTCAGAGAGTACATCACAAGATAATGTTTTAATAAAAATAGTTCTCCATTATTACTTATTTGTGGAATCTAAAAAGTAAACAAATGAGTAACAAAGACCCACAGACACAGAGAATAAACTAGTGGTGACCAGTGGGGAAAGGGAAAGGGGAGGGGCAAGATAGGGGAAGGGGATTAAGAAGTACCAACTATCATGTATAAAATAAATAAGCAACAAGGATATATTGTACAGCACAGGAAAATCTAGCCGTTATTTGCTAATGAACTTTAAATGGAGTATAATCTATAAAAATATTGAATTGCTACGTTGTTCACCTGAAACTAATACAATATTGTAAAATCAATTATATTCTATTACAAATAAATAAAAATGAAATAAAATAAAAACAGTTCCCCAAAGGTCATGCATGTGTGTGCTTATCTTTTTCTCTAGGATGTATTAATTTTTAAAAAATATTCATTTATTTATTTAGCTGCGCTGGGTCTTAGTTGCAGCACGTGGGGACTTCGTTGCTGCGTGCAGGATCTTTAGTTGTGGCATGTGGGATCTAGTTCCCTGACCAGGGATCGAACCCAGGTCCCCTGCATTGGGAACACGGAGTCTTAGCCACTGGACCACCAGGGAAGTCCCCTTTCTAGGACATATTAAGATCAAAGCCAAAGGATTTATTAAATCCCACATTACTTCCAGCAAAGAACAGCATTTTTCTTCCCTTTCAACATAATCCATGCTAGGATGGCCTCTCTGAGAGTACTTCAGTGCTTTTAAAGCACTTTGGAAAAGAGAGACTCAAAAGGATCACCCATCATTAACTAAAGACACTTAGGCTTTCTTGGAATAGCATGTTGTTTTTCAATTGTGCCAAGTGGGTAATCAAACATGAGCTTGTATGATGAGATTATCTACTACATAAAAGCATCCACATCTCATCATAGTGCAGCTTACAGCAATGGAATTCTTCATCGTTTCCAAGTGTTCTCTCAGGCATCAACTCATGAGGCTCGCTCTCAAATGCCAAGTGAAAACAGAGCTTGACATATACATACTTGATTCAGAGGAGAAATGGGAAAAATGATAGCCACTCCAAAGTGTTTTAAGTTTGATATTTTTTGAGTTTTCTTAAATGCAACCTCCACTAAACCTACTATCAGTAAAACTACCCAAAACAGAATTAACTATTTTGTTAGTTCACTTAACACTTATAAGAAATTTCAGAGATTTCCTCTTTGCTTCTAAAAGAGGTGTTTTTCTGCAGCACTTTCTCTTTTTTTCTATTCCTTTGAAATGAATATTATTTAAATCTCTTACATACAAATATAAAACTCTATTTACTAATATTTGGAGTACACTCAAGGAGGTATTAAAACAAGACAATCATTTTGAGACAGAACAATGTAGTATTCAATAAACATGGGTTCTAGAGCGAGACTACCTGAGTTCACATTCCAGTAATATTACTTCTTAGCTACATGATTGAATTAGTTACCTAATGTCTGTGTGCCTTTGTTTCTTCATCTGCAAAATGAGAGTAGTAACAATATCGTATTCATAGGTGATTCTATAGATTAGAGTTAATCCATGGAAAGTGCTCAGATCAGTGCCAGAAACACAATAAATGTTCCATAAACATTGGCTATTGTTATTCTTGATACAATGGGACCTGCAAGAGCATGGGATAGAAAAGATTCTCTTTCCAAAAAGATTACTGTTCCTCCCTAGACACTACCACCACCACACACTCAAAACATTTTCTCTAAAACAGAAAACTCCTTACATAAAGATTTTTTTAATTTAAGTATATTAATAAGCAGACAGTAAAAGTAATTTTTAAACCATTCAAACAAACATGACTTCCTTACGATGTTAGGTGAAAAGTAGAACATACATACTCTACAATTACAACTATGTTTAAAACTTTCTATAAGACCCAAAAGGCATACAGTAAAATATTTACAAAAGCTATTTTAGGATGAAATGACTAATTTTTCTTTTTTTCCCCAGTATTTTTTTGTTTTTGTTTTTTTTTGCGGTATGCGGGCCTCTCACTGTTGTGGCCTCTCGCGTTGCGGAGCACAGGCTCCGGACGCGCAGGCTCAGCAGCCATGGCTCACGGGCCCAGCCGCTCAGTGGCATGTGGGATCTTCCCAGACTGGGGCACGAACCCGTGTCCCCTGCATCAGCAGGCGGACTCTCAACCACTGTGCCACCAGGGAAGCCCTCCTCAGTATTTTAAAATTAGTATTTACTCTAAAATAACTTTTTAAATGCTCAAGTTTGATGTAATAAGTGCTTTACATTTTGCTTAGTTTGACCATTATACTAAACTGGAAAATATTATATTGTTTCTTGTCAAAAAGATCAATGTTCTTAAACACTACAGATGCAGCACTAAAAAACTATAAACATTTCTAAAAATATTTTTATGGACAGTAGTGCTATTTGCTGTTGAGATAAGAAATGAAAAAAATATTTTCAATCTTTAATGTTTAAAATATAAATTTACACATTCAAGCTACAAATCAACCAGCTCAGATGCTAGTGAATTTTTCCCTTGTTCAAATCTTATCACATACTAATCTGTAAAAAGGACTTTTCAAAGATTAAAAATATAATTAACAAAAATTCTAAGATATTCTCTGCATCCTCTTCTTAATACGTATTTCATAAAACAAATGGGTTCTGTTGTCATTGCTATACAAAGACTCTTGTGGTGACGATATTTGCCATGATAGCATCTAAAGTTACTAGGGCAGTGGTTCTAGCAGCATTCTGCCTAGGCCACATGATAGACTGCAGAGTGTGAGAACTTTCCTGGGTTCAAATCTGTTTATTTTCACCCTCACTGTGTAACTTTGGACAAGTTACTTAACCACTCTCAACCTAAGTTTCTTCAACAGAAAAATGGAGCACTGAGGTGTGAAGATTCTAAATCACAGCACATAAAGTGCCTGGCACACAGTAAACACTGACAGCAGCTATTATCGGGTAAGATAACGGGAACTGTCATATATTGGCCATACCAAGAACTGCACGTATGTGTTCATCAAAGGCTTAATGGATTTGATTCAGACTCTACCTGTTTTTCAAAGTTATTTTTTTAGCTGTTTGGTATCAACTTTTTGTTTTTTAATTTTTCAAACTTAAAAGAATCATTATATATATATGTATTTTTTATTAAAGTACAGTTGATTTACAATATTGTGTTAGCTTCAGGTGTACAGCAAAGTGATTCAGTTATATTTTTTCAGATTATATTCATTATAGGTTATTACAAGATATTGAATATTGTTCCCTGTGCTACACAGTAATTCCTTTTTGCTTATCTATTTTATGTATAGTAGTTTGTATCTGTTAATCCCACAACCCTAATTTGTCCCCTCCTCCCTTCCCTCTCCACTTTGGTAACCATAAGTTTGTTTTCTATGTCTGTTAAGTCTGTTTCTGTTTTGTATACAGATTCTTTTTTAAGATTCCACATATAAGTGATATCATATAGTATTTGTCTTTCTCTGACTTACTTCACTAAGTTTAATATTCTCTAGGTCCAGTAACTAACATATTACTGCAAATGGCAATATTTCATGCTTAAAGAATTAAAAGAAGGGGATAGGAGCTCCAGTCAAGACAGCAGAGTAGAAGGATGTGGAACTCACATCCTCCCACAAATACACCAAAAATACCCCTACAAATGGAACAGTTCCCACAGAACACCTACTGAACACCAGCAGAAGACCTCAAACACCTGAAAGGACAGGAAAAATCTCCATGTGACCAGGTAGGACGAAAGGGAAAAAAAAAAAGGGAAAGCAGGACGGGATCTGCGGCCATGGGAGGGAGCTGGAAAAAGGAAAGGTTCCCACACCGTGGGATACCCCCTCACTGGCAGGGAGATCAACCAGGACAGAAAGGGAGCTTCAGGTCTGTGGCAGGCAGAACAAACAGAGACCTGCACAGACAGCCGTGCCACCGCCCTGCGCATTCCAGCCTGAGATGCACATCTGCTGGTAGGGGAAGGGGCTGGGTACTGAAACTCAGCGTTTAGAGGACAGAACAGGGAGAGGGCTGCTGTTGGCTGTGTGGAAACAGCCTGAAGGGGCTGGAATGTGGTGTGGTCGCAACTGGGGATGTTTGCGGAAGAAGCCCAGGCCCGTCACAGAAGTGAAGCGCCATCGTTAAGTGGCGTATGAGGAGGCAATGGAGGCCGCCATAGTAGCCTCTTTCTCACGTGCCAGCCCCCACCTTGGCAGGCTCCAGGCGAGCGCACCCCAGCCACCGCCTTGGGGGCTCCTGCCTTGACAGGCTCCGGTGAACCAGCCGCTGCCTCGGCGGGCTCCGGGAGCAAACGCCAGTGGGTTGCCCACACACAGAGGCAGAGCTGAAACCACAGCTGGACCCCAGCGGCCACGAGACTTAGGAGGTAGGGCTGAAATCTCTCCCTGCAGCTGTGCAAGCCTCAGACTTACACCTCCACTGCCAGCCGTGTAAGTTCAGCACCTGCAGGACATCCGAGGGACAACGGGTCCTCCCATGGCTTGGACAGATCTGGCCTTAGCAGCTGTGGGCTTTGTGGGCACATGCATGTGGGGACTGGGCTGGGCCAGGGTCTGAGCTGCCTCTATAGCCCCCATAGCGGGTCCAGGTGCACAACTACTATAGTCCTGGAACCTGACTTCAGTGGATCTGCGTTGGTGGCCTTGTGAAAACAAGGCCAGGGGGACACCAGGGCTGACTGATGGCATTCCCAAGGTTGAGACAGGGGCAAGGGCAGTGCCAGCAGCAGTGTACTTTGTGAGCCTGCACAACGGGTGACAGGTGAGCACACTCACATGTGAACAGATCTAGCAGAGAAATAGTCAGTGGCTCCTCTCCCAATGGGAGCACGCCAATCCCACCTACCTTGCACCATCACTCAGAAATGCATCTGGGGGCTTCTACTCCAACAGCTAGGGAACAAACCCAGCCTCTGATAGAGCAGTGAAAACCACAGAGCAAGGAGGAGGCCCCACTCAATATCCAGTGCAGGTTCTGGTCACCACAACACCAGTCACACCTAGCAAGGGGATAATAACAGCTAGCATACACCGAGGAAAGAGGTGGCAGGCATCCAAGCTAAAAACAGCCCTCACACCAAAGAATATCAAACCCACAAAGGCTACACAGGAACACCCCCACATAAAAACAGCCCTCCAAACCACAGTAGATAATTGTTTGTCCTCAACTCATAAAGAGAAATATAAGTAAAATGAAAAAGCAGAGGAACCATTCCCAATTAAAAGATCAAGAGAATTCCCCTGAAAGAACAAACAAATCAGACCTCTTCAGTCTAATAGACATCAAGTTCAAAAAGGAGATAATGAAAACACTGAAGAAGTTAAGGAGTATTGATAGAAATGCAGATTACTATAAAAAGGAACCAAGAAAAATTAGAGAACTCATTCACTGAAAGTTGAGCTAAAGGCAATGAATAGTAGAACGAATAATGCAGAAGAACAAGTGACCTGGAAGATAGAATAATGGAAATCACCCAATCAGAACAGCAGACAGAAAGGCAAATGAAAGAACAAAATGAAAGCAACATAAGAGACCTGTGGGATAATACAAAGCATGCCAATCTATGCATAACTGGGATCCTAGAAGGAGAAGAAAGAGAAAAGGGAATTGAAGATGTGATGGCTGAAAACTTCCCAAACCTAGAGAAGATAGCAGATATCCCAGTACAGGAAGCACAGAGAGTCCAGAACAAGATAAACCCAAACAGACCTACACCAAGACATATATCTCTACAGAAATGTTGCAGGCCAGGGACTTCCCTGGTGGTCCAATGGTAAAGAATCTGCCTTCCAATGCAGGAGACACAGGTTTGATCCCTGGTCGGGGAACTAAGATCCCACATGCTGTGGGGCAACTAAGCCTATGCACCACAACTACTGAGCCCATGCACCTCAACTAGAGAGAGAAAACTCGCACACCACAACTAGAGAGAAGCCCATGCACTGCAACGAAGAGCCCACACACTACAACAAAAGAAGATCCTGCATGCCGCAATGAAGATCCCACAGGCCACAACGAAGACCCAATGTAGCCTCCCCCGCCCCCCCCAAAAAAGGTGCCTATGGAAAAAAAACAAAGAAATGTTGCAGGCCAGAAGGAAGTGGCAAGATACATTCAAAGTCCTGAGAGGGAAAAATCTGCAACCTAGGATACTCTACCCAGCAAGATTATCATTTAGAATAGAAGGAGAGATAAAGAATTTCTCAGACAAGCAAAAACTAAAAGAATACAGCAATACCAAACCCATCCTAAGGGAAATATTGAAAGGTCTTCTCTAAATAGAAAAGAAAAATCTATAGAAAAGAGAAAATCCTAATCAGAAAGTAAATCACTTAAGTAAGCTCATATATAGATTTAAAAAAAGACAATCAAAAATTTCTGTGGAAGTGATGATAACCACAATGAACAGCAAAAGGAAGAACATGAAGATGTAAAAGAAGACATCAAAATCATCAAATGTGGGGGAGGAGAGTAAGAAAATGTAATTTCCTAGAATGTGTTCGAACCCATATGATTATCAGTCTAAAGCAAGTGGGAAGGGTTAATATACTTGAAAAACAGGGCAACCACAAATCAAAAACACACAATAGGTTCACAAACACCAAAAAGAAGAGAACATAAGCATAATACCAAAGAAAGTCTTCAAACCACAAAAGGAAAAACAAAAAGGGACAAAAAAGATATATAAAATCAACGGGAAAACAAGGTTTAAAATGGCAATAAATACATATCTATCAATAATTACTTTAAATGTCAATGGACTAAATGCTCCAATCAAAAGACACAGAGTGGCAGACTGGATGAAACGAGCCTACATACACTATGCTACCTACAAGAGACCAACTTTAGGGACTTCCCTGGTGGTGCAGTGGTTAAGAATCCACCTGCCAATGCAGGGGACCGGGTTCGAGCCCTGGTCCAGGAAGATCCCAGATGCTGCGAAGCAACTAAGCCTGTGTGCCACAACTACTGAGCCTACACTCTAGAGCCTGCAAGCCACAACTACTGAGCCTGTGTGCTACAACAACTGAAGCCCATGTACCTAGAGCCTGTGCTCCGCAACCAAAGAAGCCACTGCAATGAGAAGCCCACGCACCGCAACAAAGAGTAGCCCCCGCTTGCCGCAACTAGAGAAAGCCCATGCACAGCAACGAAGACCTAACACAGCCCCCAAAAATAAATAAATAATTAAAAAACCAAAAAAGACCCACTTTAGGACAAAGGCCACATATAGATTTAGAGTGAGGAGTTGGAAAAAGATGTTTCATGCAAACAAAAACGACAAGTGGGGGTCGCAATACTCCTATCAGACAAAATAGACTTTAAAACAAAGGCTATAAAGAAAGATAAAGAACACTATATAATAACAGGATCAACACAAGGAGAGGATATTACACTTGTCAACATGTATGTACCCAATATAGGAGCACCCAAATACATAAAACAAACACACACATAAAGGGAGAAACTGACAGGAGTACAGTAATAGTAGATTTTAACACCCCACTCACATCAATGGACAGATCTTCTACACAGAAAATCAATAAGGCAACAGAGATCCTAAGTGATACAACAGAACAGACTTAGTTGATATTTTCAGGACATTACACCCCCAAAAAGCAGAATACATATTCTTTTCAAGCGCACATGGAACGTTCTCTAGGATTGACCACATACTAGGGCACAAAACAAGCCTCAACAAATTTAAGGGTATAGGAATTATTTCAAGCATCATTTCTGACCACAACAGCATGAAACCAGAAATCAACAACAGAAAAAGAAACAAGAAAAAAACCAATTACATGGAGACTAAACAACGTGCTCCTAAAATAACCAATGGGTCAATGGTGAAATCAAAGAAGAAATTAAAAAATACCTCGAGGCAAATGACAATGAAAACACAACCATACAAAATCTATGGGGAAATTCCCTGGTGGTCCAGTGATTAGGACTCCATGCTCTCACTGCTGAGGGTCCGGGTTCAATCCCTGATCAGGGAAGTAAGATCCCACAAGTCATGTAGCGCAGCCAAAAAAGATAAACAACATCTATGGGATGCAACAAAAGCAGTTCTTAGAAGGAAGTTCATAGTGACACAGGCCTTCTTTAGGAAACAAGAAAAATCTCAAGTAACTTAACCCACCACCTAAAATAATCAGAAAAAGAAGAACAAACAAAACCTAAAGTCAGCAGAAGAAAGGAGATAATAATGATCAGAGAGGAAATAAATAAAATAGAGATTAAAAAAATAGGAAAAAAAATCAATAAAACCAAGAGTTGGTTCTTTAAAAGGGTAAACAGAATTGATAAGCCTCTGGCCAGGTGCACCAAGAAGAAAAGAGACAAGACCCAAATAAGCAAAATAAGAAATGAAAGGGGAAAAATCACAACTGATACTGCAGAAATACAAAAAAAAAAACGTAAGAGAATACTGTGAACAATTATATGCCAACATATTTGACAATCTAGAAGAAATGGACAACTTTCTAGAAACATACAGCCCACCAAAATTGAATCAAGAAGAAATAATTTGAACAGACCAATCACCAGAAGTGAAACAGAATCTATAGTAAAAAAAAAAAAAAATCAAACCAAAAAAACTCCCTACAGGGACTTCCCTGGCTGTCCAGTGGTTAAGACTCCATGCTTCCAATGCAAGGGGCAAGAGCTTGATCCCTGGTCAGGGAACTAAGATCCCATATGCTGCATGGTGTGATCAAAAAAAAGAAACCAAAACTCCCTACAAACAGAAGTCCAGGACCAGATGACTTCACAGGCAAATTCTACCAAACATACAAAGAAGAACTTCTACCAATTCTTCTCAAACTCTTCCAAAAGACTGAAGACGAGGGAACACTCGCAAAGACATTCTATGAAGACACCATCACTCTGATACCAAAATCAAACAAAGATACCACCAAGAAAGAAAATTACAGGCCAATATCTTTGATAAATATAGAGGCAAAAATTATCAACAAAATATTAGCAAACTGAATCCAACAACACATAAAAAAGATCATACACCATGACCAAGTGGGATTCATCCCAAGTTCACAAGGATGGTTCAACATATGCATATCAATGTAATACACATTAACAAAAGTCAAAAACCACATGGTCGGGCTTCCCTGGAGGCGCAGTGGTTAAGAATCCGCCTGCCAACGCAGGGGACACGGGTTCAAGCCCTGGTCCGGGAAGATGCCACATGCCACAGGGCAACTAAGCCCATGTGACACAACTACTGGGCCTGTGCTCTAGAGCCCAAGAGCCACAACTACTGAGCCCTCATGCTACAATTACTTAAGTCCATGCTCCTAGAGCCTGTGCTCCACAACAAGAGAAGCCACCACAATGAGAAGCCCGTGCACCACAACTAAGGGTAGCCTCCACTCACTGCAACTAGAGAAAGCCCACGTGCAGTAGGCTTTATAATATAGCCAAAAATAAATAAAATAAATCAATTAAAAAAAAGAGAAAAAATAACATGATCATCTCAATAGATGAGAAAAAGCATTTGACAAAATTCAACATCCATTCATGATAAAAACTCTTACCAAAGTGGATATACAGGAACATATCTCATCATAATGAAAGCTGTTTATGACAAACCCACAGCCAATATAATACCCAACAGTGAAAAGCTGAAAGTCTTCCTGCTAACATCTGGAATAAGGATGCCCATTCTCACCACTTCTATTCAACACGGTATTGGGAAGTCCTAGCCACAGCAATCAGACAAGAAAAATAAATAAAAGGTATCCAAATTGGAAGGAAAGAGGTAAAATTTTCACTATATGTAGATGACATGATACTAAACATAGAAAACCCTAAGGACGCCACACAAAAACTACTAGATCTAATACATGAATTCAGCAAAGTAGGCAGGATACAAGATTAGTATTTAGAAAACAGTTGCGTTTCTTTACACTAACAATGAAATATCAGACAGGGAATGTAAAAAAACAATACCTTTTAAAATAGCACCACTACCAACAACAACAACAAAAAAACCCCTAGGAATAAACCTGACTAAGGAAGTGACACACTTACATGCTGAGAACTATAAAACATTAATAAAGGAAATTAAAGAGGATTCAAGGAAATGGAAAGATATCCCATGCTCTTGGATTGGGAGAATACTGTTAAAATGGCCATGCTACCCAAAGCAATCTACAGATTTAATGCAATCGCTATAAAATTATCCATGACATTTTTCACAGAACTAGGACAAATAATCCTAAAATTTATATGGAACCATAAAAGACCCAGAATTGCCAAAGCAATCCTTAGGAAAAAGAACAAAGCAGGAGGTATAATCCCCCTAGACGTCAGACAATACTACAAAGCTACAATAATCAAAACAGCATGGTTGGGCTTCCCTGGTGGTGCAGTGGTTAAGAGTCCGCCTGCCAATGCAGGGGACACAGGTTCAAGCCCTGGTCTGGGAAGATCCCACATGCCACGGAGCAACTAAGCCACAACTACTGAGCCTGTGCTCTAGAGCCCATGAGCCACAACTACTGAGTCCATGTGCCACAACTACTGAAGCCCACGTGCCTAGAGCCTGTGCTCCACAACAAGAGAAGCCACCACAATGAAGAGTAGCTCCCGCTTGCAGCAACCAGAGAAAGCCTGCGCGCAGCAGTTAAGACCCAACAAGAGCCATAAATAAATAAATAAATAAATTTTTTAAAAATTAAAAAAACAGCATGGTTTTGGCCCCAAAACATGTGGATCAATGGAACAGAGTGGAGAGCCCAGAAATAAACCCAAACACCTATGGACAATTAATCTTCAACAAAGGAGGCAAGAATATACAATGGGGAAAAGACACTCTCTTTAGCAAGTGGTATTGGAAAAGTTGGACAGCCACATGCAAATCAATGAAGTTAGAACACACCATCACACCATACACAAAAATAAATCCAAAATGGCTTAAACACTTAAATATGAGACATGACACCATAAAACTCCTTGAACATAGACAAAACATTCTCTGACATAAGTTGTACCAATCATACCAGTCACCCAAGGCAATAGAAATAAAAGCAAAAATAAACATATGGGACCTAATCAAACTTATAAGCTTTTGTAAAGCAAAGGAAACCATAAACAAAACGAAAAGACTATACCTATGGACTGGGAGAAAATATCTGCAAATGATGCGACTGACAAGGGCTTAATTTCCAAAATATACAAACAACTCAAACAACTCAATAACAAAAAAAGCCCAATTAAAAAATGGTCAGAAGACCTAAATAGACATTTCTGCAAAGAAGATATACAGATGGCCAATAGGCACAAGAAAACATGCTCATCATCGCTAATTATTAGAGAAACGCAAATCGAAACTACAATGAGGTACACCACCTCACAATGGTCAAAATAACCATCATTAAAAAGTCTACAAATAATAAATGTTGGAGTAGGTGTGAAAAAAAGGGAACCCTCTTACATTGCTGGTGGGAATGTAAATTGGTATAGCCACTATGCAAAACAGTATGGAGGCTCCTCAAAAAACTAAAAATAGAGTCACCATATGATCCAGCAATTCCACTCCTGGGAATATACCCAGACAAAACTGTAATTCAAAAATATACATGCACCCCAATATTCACAGCAGCACTATTTCCAAAAGCCAAGACATGGAAACTACCTAAATGTCCATCAACAAATGACTGGATAAAGAAAATGTGGTGCAGGGAGCCTGATTCCTCTACCTCCATTTTTCTTTCTGAAGATTGCTTTGGCTACTCAGGGTCTCTTGTGTTGCCATACAAATTGTGAAATTTTCTGTTCTACTTCTGTGAAAAATGCCATTGGTAGTTTGATAGGGATTCCACTGAATCTGTAGATTGCTTGGGGTAGTATAGTCCTTTCCGCAAAGTTGATTCCTCCAATCCAAGAACACGGTATATCTCTCAATCTGTTTGTATCACCTTTAATTTCTTTCATCAGTGTCTTATAGTTTTCTGCATACAGGTCTTTTGTCTCCTTAGGTAGGTTTATTCCTAGGTATTTTATTCTTTTTGTTGCAATAGTAAATGGGAGTGTTTCCTTAATTTCTCCTTCTGATCTTTCGTTCTTAGTGTATAGGAATGCAAGAGATTTCTGTGCATTAATTTTGTATCCTGCTACTTTACCAAATTCATTGATTAGCTCTAGCAGTTTTCTGGTAGATACTTTAGGATTCTCTATGGATAGCATCACGTCATCTGCAAAGAGTGACAGCTTTACTTCTTTTCCGATTTGAATTCCTTTTATTTCTTTTTCTTCTCTGACTGCCGTGGCTAAAACTTCCAAAACTATGTTGAATAATAGTGGTGAGGGGCTTCCCTGGTCGCGCAGTGGTTAAGAATCTGCCTGCCAATGCAGGGGACACGGGTTCGAGCCCTGGTCCAGGAAGATCCCACATGCCGTGGAGCTACTAAGCCTGTGAGCCCGTGCGCCACAACTAGTGAGCCTGCGCTCTAGAGCCTGTGAGCCACAACTACTGAGCCCACGAGCCACAACTACTAAAACCCGCATGCCTAAAGCCCAGGCTCTGCAACAAGAGAAGCCACCGCAATGAGAAGCCCGCGCACCGCAACGAAGAGTAGACCCCACTTGCCGCAATTAGAGAAAGCCCGCGTGCAAGAACAAAGACCTAATTCAGCCACAGATAAATAAATTTTTAAAAATAAATAAATAATAATGGTGAGAGTGCACAACCTTGTCTTGTTCCTGATCTTAGTGGAAATGGTTTCAGTTGTTCACCGTTGAGAATGATGCTGGCTGTGGCTTTGTCATATATGGCCTTTATTATGTAGAGGTAAGTTCCCTCTATGCCTACTTCTGGAGGGTTTTTATCATAAATGGGGATTGAATTTTGTCAAAAGCTTTTTCTGCATCTATTGAGATGATAATTTGGTAACATGGTGTATCACATTGATTGGTTTGCGTATATTGAAGAATCCTCGCGTTCCCACTTGATCATGGTGTATGATCCTTTCAATGTGCTGTTGGATTCTGTTTCCTAGTATTTTGTTGAGGAGTTTTGCATCTACGTTAATCAGTGATATTGGCCTGTAGTTTTCTTTCTTTGTGACATCTTTGTCTGGTTTTGGTATCAGGGTGATGGTGGCCTCGTAGAATAAGTTTGGGAGTGTTCCCCCCTCTGCTATATTTTGGAAGAGTGTGAGAAGGCTAGGTGTTAGCTCTTCTCTAAATGTTTGATAGAATTCGCTTGTGAAGCCATCTGGTCCTGGGCTTTTGTTTGTTGGAAGATTTTTAATCACAGTTTCAATTTCAGTGCTTGTGACTGGTCTGTTTGTATTTTCTATTTTTTCCAGGTTCAGTATCGGAAGGTTGTGCTTTTCTAAGAATTTGTCCATTTCTTCCAGGTTGTCTGTATTGGCATATAGTTGCTTGTAGTAATCTCTCATGGACCTTTGTGTTTCTGCGGTGTCAGTTGTTACTTCTTTTTCATTTCTAATTCTATTGATTTGAGTCTTCTCCCTTTTTTTCTTGATGAGTCTGGCTAATGGTTCATCAATTTTGTTTATCTTCTCAAAGAACCAGCTTTTAGTTTTATTGATCTTTGCTATCATTTCCTTCATTTCTTTTTCATTTATTTCTGATCTGATTTTTATGATTTCTTTCTTTCTGCTACTTTGGGGCTCTTTTGTTCTTCTTTCTCTAATTGCTTTAGGTGTAAGGTTAGGTTGTTTGAGATGTTTCTTCTTTCTTGAGGTAGGATTGTATTGCTATAAAGTTCCCTCTTAGAACTGCTTTTGTTGCATCCCATAGGTTTTGGGGCGTCGTGTTTTCATTGTCATTTGTTTCTAGGTATTTTTTGATTTCCTCTTTGATTTCTTCAGTGATATCTTGGTTATTAAGTAGTGTACTGTTTAGCCTCCACGTGCTTGTATTTTTAACAGAGTTTTTCCTGTAATTGATATCTAATAGAGCATTGTGGTCGGAAAAGATACTTGATATGATTTCAATTTTCTTAAATTTATCGAGGCTTGACTGGTGACCCAAGATATGATCTATCCTGGAAAATGTTCCATGAGCACTTGAGAGAAATGTGTATTCTGTTGTTTTTGGATGGAATGTCCTATAAATGTCAATAAAGTCCATCTTGTTTAATGTATCATTTAAAGCTTGTGTTTCCTTATTTATTTTCATTTTGGATGATCTGTCCATTGGTGAAAGTGGGGTGTTAAAGTCCCCTACTATGATTGTATTACTGTCGATTTCCCCTTTTATGGCTGTTAGCATTTGCCTTATGTTTTGAGGTGCTCCTATGTTGGGTGCATAAATATTTACAATTGTTATATCTTCTTCTTGGATTGATCCCTTGGTGTCCTTCTTTGTCTCCTATAATAGTCTTTATTTTAAAGTCTATTTCGTCTGATATGAGAATTGCTACTTCAGCTTTCTTTTGATTTCCATTTGCATGATGTATCTTTTTCCATCCCCTCACTTTCAGTCTGTATGTGTCCCAAGGTCTGAAGTGGGTCTCTTGTAGACAGCATATAGATGGGTCTTGTTTATGTATGCATTCAGCCAGTGTATGTCTTTTCATGGGAGCATTTAATCCTTTATATTTAAGGTAGTTATCAATATGTATGTTCCTATTACCATTTTCTTAATTGTTTAGGGTTTGTTATTGTAGGTCTTTTCCTTCTCTTGTGTTTCCTGCCTAGAGAAGTTCCTTTAGAATTTGTTGTAAAGCTGGTTTGGTAGTGCTGAATTCTCTTAGCTTTCGCTTCTCTGTCAAGGTTTTAATTTCTCTGTCTAATCTGAGTGAGATCCTTGCTGGGTAGACTAATCTTGGTTGTAGGTTTTTCCCTTTCATCCCTTTAAATATGTCCTGCCATTCCCTTCTGGCTTGCAGAGTTTCTGCCGAAAGATCAGCTGTTAACCTTATGGGGATTCCCTTGTATGTTATTTTTCCCTCGCTGCTTTTAGTATTTTTTCTGTGTATTTAATTTTTGATAGTTTGATTAATATGTGTCTTGGTGTGTTTCTCATTGGATTTATCCTGTATGGGAATCTCTACTCTTCCTGGACTTTATTAACTATTTCCTTTCCCATATTAGGGAAGTTTTCAACTATAATCTCTTCACATATTTTCTCAGTCCCTTTCTTTTTCTCTTCCTCTTCTGGGACCCCTATAATTCCAATGTTGGTGCATTTACTGTTACCTCGTAGGTCTCTAAGACTGTCCTCAATTCTTTTCATTCTTTTTTCTTTATTCTGCTCTGCAGTAGTTATTTCCAATAATTTATCTTCCAGGTCACTTATCCGTTCTTCTGTCTCAGTCATTCTACTATGGGATTCCTTCTAGAGAAGTTTTAATTTCATTTTTTGTGTTGTTCATCATTGTTTCTTTGCTCTTTAGTTCTACTAGGTCCTTGTTAAACGTTTCTTATATTTTCTCCATTCTAGTTCCAAGATTTGGGATCATCTTCACTATCATTACTCTGAATTCTTTTTCAGGTAGACTGCCTATTTCCTCTTCAATTGTTTGGTCTGCTGGGTTTTTACTTTGCTCCTTCATCTGCTGTGTGTTTCTCTGCTTATCATTTTGCCTAATTTACTGTGTTTGGGGTCTCCTTTTCACAGGCTGCAGTATGTAGTTCCCGTTGTTTTTGGTGTCTGCCTCCAGTGGCTAAGGTTGGTTCAGTGGGTTGTGTAGGCTTCCTGGGGGAGGGGACTAGCGCCTGTGTTCTGGTGGATGAGGCTGGATCTTGTCTTTCTGGTGGGCAGGACCGTGTCCGGTGGTGTGTTTGGGGGTGTCTGTGACCTTATTATGATTTTAGGCAGCCTCTCTGCTAATGGGTGGGGTTGTGTTCCTGTCTTCCTAGTTGTTTGACATAGGGTGTCCAGCACTGTAGGTTGCTGGTTGTTGAGTGGAGCTGGGTCTTAGCGTTGAGATGGAGATATCTGTGAGAGCTTTCGCCGTTTGATATTACGTGGAGCTGGGAGGTCTCTGGTGGACCAGTGTCCTGAAGTTGGCTCTCCCACCTCAGAGGAATAGGCCTGACACCCGGCCTGAGCACCAAGATCCTGTCAGCCATAGGGCTCCATCTGTTATTTCTCTCTTTTTTCTGTTTTTTTCCTCAAGAAAAAACCCTCTTCCTCCTGTTTTCTGTTTATCTCCTGTCTTCTTTGTACATTTTTTCTTGATTGATCTCCCTTTCACTTTCACCCTGTAGCTCTCTCTGGGCTTCTATTTCTACAGCAACAATGGGACTCTGGATGTTGTGGGCCACTTTTTTTGCCAATTGGCCGAGGAGAAGTGTTTGTAGGCGGATTGTTAACCACTGTGCCACCAGGAAAGTCCCTCTCTTTTTTTAATAGTTAAAATTTACCTTAATTTTGATCTCTTCCCTCAAAACTGTGAATTCTTTCATAAAGCAACCCTGATAGTTACAATTCCTCATAAACCACTCCTGATAACTTGAATGCTATTGAAGAAGTAAACTGCTCAATTCTTTCTTTCTTAAATGCAGTAACTATATAAATTATCTCATCTGTTATCTCAAAAATCCATATTATACTCAAATAAAAAGAGGGTCAGCAGACTAAGTCTTTAGAAAGTTATACATCTCTAATTTTGTGAGTATAAAATTCTCACATAGACTTTTATTAAAAGGGAAATTTTTGCACAATGAATTTAACAAATACCTTCTAAATTCACTTATAGAGAACTTTCTTTCATAAAATAAAATCAAAACAAAATAGGTAGAATTACATGCTCTTTTGTTTAGAAGCTTTAGAAATATCAATATATCACATTAGTTCATTACTCCATCTCTTACGTCCGGCATAACACCTGGCCTACAACAGGCACACAGTGAATAACTGTAGAACCAGTGAGTGACAGTCTGAAATGTGAGAAATCAAAAGTGACAAAATCCTAGTTTTTACAAAATACCTCATGTGAATTAGATTAAACCACCAATAACTGTAAATTATCAGCAGTGTCTGTCACTCTCATTCTAATTTCACCTTCCCCCTCTACCATACCATCTGGCAGGGAAAAACTGAGTTGCTTAGAGGCAGAGCTGGAACAATGGATAGAGTCTTTTCCTGTTACTGAGTTATGAAAGCATTACTACTGTGAACAATACAACTATACAAGATCCAAAAATATATAAATTCTTGTTATAGGGATTATATTTTTTCATGCTTACCGATGACTTGACTTTTGCGGGATCAACTTTATCATAAACTGGAGTGCAGTACACAATCAGCGTAAGGAGACTCAGCAGAAAGGCACTGCAGCTTACAAATTCGAAAAAGTAAAGGCCTCCACACAAAGTACATTGTGACACAACTTCCTCACAGATAAAGGCCAACAGAGACAGCACCTACAAAAGAAACAAAACATTTTGCTTAAGTGTTTTTCAGGGAAACCTATAGTATTCAGAAAACACCACCTGTTCACTCAAATATTTATCAAGTGGAGACTCGGCAAACAAGATTACTGAATGAACCTGATCTACACATAATTTACACTCCAGTTGCCTTGAAGGGAATATAGGTACACAGATAATTAACTACCTACTGTGTGCTAAATGCTAGAATACGAGAAATCTGGGGTGTTGTTATAAAAGCACACAGAAAAAGCACTCAATCTGGAGGTTGGGAAAGGCTTCCTGAAGGAAAGCTGAGACCAGAAGGACAGTAGAGTCAGTTGTGGGGTGAAAGATAGGGGAAAAAGTTCCAGGCAGAGAAGCAGTGCACAGAAAGACCTAGAAGTGAGAGAGCTCGGTACCTTCCCACGCCAACCACACACAGATATCCCACAAGCCCCACTCAACTGTGAAAGTGAGTTGAGTCAACATGGCTAACATGTCAGAGGGGAGGGGATGGCAGCACTGAAATCATGAAATGAGACCAGAGAGGTAATAAGCAGAGGCCAGATCTAAATGCCTCCTTTTACTAGTTTAAGGAATCTGGATTTTAAGCGTTTTTAAGGCAAAGAGGTAGGGACTTCCCTGGTGGCGCAGTGGTTAAGAATCCGCCTGCCAATGCAAGAGACATGGGTTTGAGCCCTGGTCTGGGAAGATCCCACATGCCATGGAGCAACTAAGCCTGAGCGCCACAACTACTGAGCCTGTGCTCTGGAGCCCGCGAGCCACAACGAGTGTGCCCAGGTGCCACAAGTACTGACGCCCGCGCGCCTAGAGCCCGTGCTCTGCAACAAAGAGAAGTCACTGCAATGAGAAGCCCGCGCACTGCAACGAAGAGTAGCCCCCGCTCGTCGCAACTAGAGAAAGCCTGCATGCAGCAATGAAGACCCAATGCAGCCAAAAATAAATTTTAAAATAATAATAAATAAATAAGTGTATAAAGCAAAGGGGTAACATGATCAGGTTTATGCTTTTAGTAGTTCTTTATAGCTACAATATAAAGAAGGGATGGGGAGGAGAGCCGGGGTGGGGCTGGAGACGGGGAGGGGGAGACAGTGGGGGAGGGCAAAACTGGGGCTGGACATCCAGTTGGGGAAGCTGATGTCAGAAATCAGAGGAAAGACAGTGAGCAGGGTAGTAGTAATGGACAAGAGTGAAATCACTGGAAGATGCAGTAGAAGCCCTCATCAGACAGGATGAATACAAATGGAATAGGAAAGAAGCTAATACATATATGCTTAAACCATTTTATTTTCATTTAAAACAAAAGGCACATTTATTTATTCAGTCTTTTGAAGTGGGCCTTTTCTTTGAGAATGCACCTGACTGGAATTCCTCATCATGTTTTCTGCATTAATCACTTCCATCATTTATGACTACCACTTCCAGACTGATGTTATTTGAAGTGGAGCAAGATCTGGGACACCTGAGAAGCAGCGCACAGAATCCTTCTAGAGTCGGACTAGTTTTACTAGCCTTTCACAGTTGCCTTGCTCTTACTTAATTCCACTGCAAGTATTTTAGTAGTTTTTTTCGTCTTTCCAAAGCATTCAATTTATTTTCATAGAAACAATTCCTTTTCACATTCAATTTTAGTCTTGCAGTTATTTAACTGGCCATAAAAAGTATAATTTTGGGGAGTTCCCTGGTGGTCCAGTGGCTAAGACTGCACTCCCAATGCAGGGGGCCGGGGTTCAATCCCTAGTCAGGGAACTAGATCCCCCATACTGCAACTAAGAGTTTGCATGCTGCAATGAAGATCCCGTACGTGGCAGTGAAGATCCCACGTGCCACAACTACGACGCGGCGCAGCTAAATAAATAATTTTTTTTAAGTATAATTTTTATGCATTTGTATTTAATGGAGAACAGTTATCTCTGGCTAATTTGGCAACTCAATTAAATGCAGGTGGTTTTAACAGCGCTCCCACTGTTGTGTGATGTGGTATTAACACACTGGTGCCTCACTGAAGAAAGAAGAGTTTTTCTTCTTCTTTTTAAGAGGCAAGGGTGCTGGGAAGAGAATAAATTCCAGAAGAGTTAGGTGGAGCTGGCTAGGAGGCAAAAGGATACATGGGTCTGGAGCTCAGGGGACAGGTCTGAGGTGGAGACTAAGATGTGGGAGATTACCCAGAATGAGGAAAGTCGGCCCTCTGCAGAACTGTGAGGAACCCCAAGATTTAAGGGATGAGCAGAGGGGGAGACAACAGCAAAGGACAATTAGGAGCAGCAGTCCAAGGGGTAGTCGATCAAGAAAAAAGTATTTCTACTCAGAGCAAGTAATCAAGAGTGCTGAATGCTACTCACAGTACTGAAACGCTTACATGAGACTGAGCTACAGGGTTGCTGGTGACATCAACAGGACCATTTCAGTGTGCTCAGGGAGGCAACCTAGATTACTATACTGTACACTGGAAGTGAGGGCTGGACAAGGCAGTGCAATAGAGACAGCCCAGTCACCCAGTGCAGCTTTGAGTGGCCAGATAAAGGGTAGTAGTGGATGAGGTCAAAGGGAAAGGAATTTCAAGACAGGAGAGAACTGAGCATGTTTAAATGCTTAGACAGAAACCTGTAAGATGTCTAAAGACAGAGAAAGAAAAGAGGATCTCTAAAGGCAAGATTCAGGGCTCAAGGTGTGAGGCTAACTCTTCTCTAGAAATAGGAAGGAAGAGAGAGAAGAGATTCACTTGTGCAGTTTGTGTGGGTTTTGTAGAAGCTAAGGGAATTTCCTTCTGGGTATTAAACCATCAAAATGACTGATGACCCAAGTCAAAGCCTTTTGGGAAATGCCGTCTCACACAAGTCAGGCCAGCAGGAGCCACCAGATATATTAATGGCAATAAAACTGCTACCAAAATCAACACATACGTTAAGTAGGCAATCAAAATTTTATCCTACGAAACACTTTCATCAAATCAGAGGTCAATGGTACAGCCACTCTGGAAAACAGTTTAGCAGTTTCTTTAAAAACTAAGCATGCAACTGCCATATGACCCAGCAACTGCATTCCTACATTCTGTATATGACCAAGAGAAATGAAAACTTACGTTCCTGCAAAAACTGATACATGAAAGTTCGTAACATTTTACTCATCAGAGACCCAAACTCTAAACACTACAGATGTCCTTCAATGGTTATACAAACTGTGGTAATCCATACCATGGAATACTACTTAGCAATAAAAAGGAACAAACTTGGTATATGCAACAATCTGGATGAGTCTCCAGAGAACTATGCAAAGTGAAAAAAATCCAATCTCCAAAGGTTACATACTGCATGACTCCATTTATATAATAACAACGCTTATAGAGATAGAGAACTAATTAGTGGTGGCCAGGGGAGAGGGGAGAGGTGTGGCTATAAAGGGGTGGCACGAGGGAACCACATGGTGATGGAACAGTTTTGTTTTTTCTTTTTTAATTTTTATTCATTTATTTATTTATTTTTTGGCTGCAATATTTCTTCGTTGCCGTGTGTGGGTTTTCTCTAGTGGCAGCGAGCAGGGGTTACTCTTCATTGCGGTGTGCAGGCTTCTCGTTGCGGTGGCTTCTCGTTGCGAAGCATGGGCTCTAGGTGCGCGGGCTCACTAGCTGTGGTGCACGGGCTTAGTTGCTCCGCGGCATGTGGGATCTTCCCGGACCAGGAATTGAACCCATGTCCCCTGCACTGGCAGGTGGATTCTTAACCACTGCGCCACCAGGGAAGTCTGATGGAAAAGTTCTGATTCTTGATTGCAGCAGTGATTAAGGAAGCTACACTTGATAAAAGAGCATAGAGGTACACACACACACACACACACACACACACACACACACACACGGATGCAAAGGACCTCCCTTTACATTTTGTTCTTGCAAGTTCCTGTGATTCTATAATTATTTCAAAATAAAAAGTTAAAAAAGTCAAATCCAAATTGGCATCTAAACCTCTAAGGGATTTCCCCCTTCCTGTTGGCAATACAAAATTCATATATTCCCACAACTGAAAAAGAATGCATGTAAGGACGAAAATAGGTCCTATTGCTGTGATTTCCTGTAAGTTAATGAGGCATAAAATGGTCCAGAATATCCCAAACAACTTCCTCACATCAGACAGATGTTAGGCGAGGCGTTCCCAGTCACCGCACCACAGGATAAAGCGACACACCAAGCCAAGTCCCAAAAGGTCATTGTGTAAAAGTACTTCTTCACCTGTAATTATAATTACAAGAGGAGTTTTTATAAGTCTACAGTATAATAAGATACCAAATGTCTTAATATTCCATTTGCTTTATTCTTGACTCTATGTTAAATCTTGTCCAAGTTTTAGGAGTTTCTCTATGAGACATTTGCAAAATACACCTGAGGTGTATGAAAGTCAATTAACTATGAGAAGATATGAGCCTAAAACTCTAATAGGGGTGTGAGAATAGTTGATCTTGAACCATTCTTCTCTACAATAATGAGATTATGAGGAACACTCATCAGTGCAGGCTATAAGACAATAAAATCTTATCTGTAGTAGAGACACAGACTGCTTATCTACTCTCCCTAAGAAAAGGGCAGGATCCAGCTGGGCCAGAAGCAATCAGTGACAAGTCATTACAAGACCTATTCCAAACTTATTAAAGGAATCATTCTTACTGACCTTAAGCCCTAAAGCAGTATCAAGAGGAGGGTTCTGCATGGACATCTTAGAGAATGAAGGGGTAGTAGATCAAGTTTGGAATTTACTAGTTCCTATTCCCAGATAAAGGCCATGAAATTAACACGACAAGCTATATTCAGTATGAAAATTTCTCTTGACTCCCCATCTCTGATGCTACTAACCTTCCTTTAAAATCTCCCACAGCACTGTACAGTCTCTAATACCAAATAAAGGGATCATTTCACAATATATACAAATATCACATTATTATGTTGTACATCTGAAACTGTTACATGTCAATTATACCTCAATTTAAAAAATAAGTTAGAGGGAGACCTTCAAGATGGCAGAGGAGTAAGATGTGGAGATCACCATCCTCCCCACAAATACATCAGAAATACATCTACATGTGGAACAACTCCTACAGAACACCTACTGAACTCTGGCAGAAGACCTCAGACCTCCCAAAAGGGTGCACGAGGAGAGGGGATTCAGAGCACTGCCTAAAGGAGCTCCAGAGATGGGCGTGAGCCATGGCTATCAGCACGGACACCAGAGACGGGCATGAAACGTTAAGGCTGCTGCTGCAGCCACCAAAAGGCCTGTGTGCAAGCACAGGTCACTCTCCACACCTCCCCTCCCGGGAGCCTGTGCAGCCCGCCACTGCCGGGGTCCTGTGATTCAGGGACAACTTCCCTGGGAGAACACACGTGCAACTCAGGGACTGTTGCAATGTCACGCCAGCCTCTTGCTGCTGCAGGCTCACCCCACATTCCACACCCCTCCTTCCCCCCGGCCTGAGACAGCCAAAGCCCCCTAATCAGCTGCTACTTTAACCCCATCCCATCTTGGTAGGGAACAGACGCCCTCAGGCGACCTACACGCAGAGGTGGGCCCAAATCTAAAGCTGAACCCCAGGAGCTGTGCGAACAGAGAAGAGAAAGGGAAACCTCTCCCAGCAGCCTCATGAGCAGTGGATTAAATCTCCACAATCAACTTAATGTACGCTACATCTCTGGAATACCTGAATAGACAACAAATCATCCCAAAATTGAGGCGGTGGACTTTGGGAGCAACTGTAGACTTGAGGTTTGCTTTCTGCATCAGATTTATTTCTGGTTTTATGTTTATCTTAGTTTAGTGTTTAGAGTTTGTTATCATCGGTAGATTTGTTTATTGATTTGGTAGCTCTCTTCCTCCTTTTTTTTTGAGATATATTTTTTTCCTTTTTCTCTTTTTGAGAGTGTGTACGTGTATGCTTCTTTGTGTGATTCTGTCTGAATAGCTTTGCTTTTACCATTTGTCCTACGGATCTGCCAGTCCGTTTTTTGTTTTTGTTTTTTTTTAGTATACTTTTTAGCACTTGTTATCATTGGTGGATTTGTTTTTTTGGTCTGGTTGCTCTCTTCTTTCTTTTTTTTTTTTTCGTGTTTTACTACTTTTTAACTTTTTAAATAATTTATTTACTATTATCATTTTTTTGCAGTATGCGGGCCTCTCACTGTTGTGGCCTCTCCCATTGCAGAGCACAGGCTCCAGACGCACAGGCTTCAGCGGCCATGCGCACGGGCCAGCCAGTACGCGGCATGTGGGATCTTCCCGGACAGGGGCACGATCCCATGTCCCCTGCATCGGCAGGCGGACTCTCAACCACTGCGCCACCAGGGAAGCACAATAATTATTTTTAATTTTAGTAACTTTATTTTATTTATTTTTTCTTTCTTCCTTTCTTTTTTTCCTCCCTTTTCTTCTGATCCATGTGGCTGACAGGGTCTTGGTGCTCCGGTCAGGTGTCAGGCCGGTACCTGTGAGGTGGGACAGCCAAGTTCAGGACACTGGTCCACCAGAGACCTCCCGGCTCCATGTAATATCAAACGGCGAAAGCTCTCACAGATATCTCCATCTCAACGCTAAGACCCAGCTCCACTCAACAACCAGCAACCTACAGTGCAGGACACCCTATGCCAAACAACTAGCAAGACAGGAACACAACCCCACCCATTAGCAGAGAGGCTGCCTAAAATCATAATAAGGTCACAGACACCCCCAAACACACCACCAGACACGGTCCTGCCCACCAGAAAGACAAGATCCAGCCTCATCCACCAGAACACAGGCACTAGTCCCCTCCACAAGGAAGCCTACACAACCCACTGAACCAAACTTAGCCACTGGAGGCAGACACCAAAAACAACGGGAACTAGGATCCTGCAGCCTGCAAAAAGGAGACCCCATACACAGTAAGATAAGCAAAATGAGAAGACAGAAAAACACACAGCAGATGAAGGAGCAAGGTAAAAACCCAGCAGACCAAACAATTGAAGAGGAAATAGGCAGTCTACCTGAAAAAGAATTCAGAGTAATGATAGTGAAGATGATCCCAAATCTTGGAACTAGAATGGAGAAAATGTAAGAAACGTTTAACAAAGACCTAGAACAACTAAAGAGCAAACAAACAATGATGAACAACACAATAAATGAAATTTAAAAGTCTCTAGAAGGAATCCACAGCAGAAAAACTGAGGCAGAGGAACGGAGAAGTGACCTGGAAGACAAAATATTGGAAATAACTACTGCAGAGCAGAATAAAGAAAAAAGAATTGAGGACAGTCTTAGAGACCTCTGGGACAACAGTAGACGCACCAACACTGGAATTATAGGGGTTCCAGAAGAAGAAGAGAAAAAGAAAGGGACTGAGAAAGTATTTGAAGAGATTATAGTTGAAAACTTCCCTAACATGGGAAAGGAAAAGTTAATTCAAGTCCAGGAAGTGCAGAGAGTCCCATACAGTATAAATCCAAAGAGAAACACGCCAAGCCACATATTAATCAAACTATCAAAAATTAAATATAAAGAAAAAATATTAAAAGCACAAGGGAAAAACAACAAATAACATACAAGGGAACCCCGTAACGTTAACAGCTGATCTTTCAGCAGAAACTCTGCAAACCAGAAGAGAGTGGCAGGACATACTTAAAGTGATGAAAGGGAAAAACCTACAACCAAGATTAGTCTACCCAGCAAGGATCTCACTCAGATTAGACAGAGAAATTAAAACCTTTACAGAAAAGCAAAAGCTAAGAGAATTCAGCACTACCAAACCAGCTTTACAACAAATGCTAAAAAAACTTTTCTAGGCAGGAAACACAAGGAAAAGACCTACAATAACAAACCCCAAACAATTAGGAAAATGGTAATAGGAAAATACATATCGATAATTACCTTAAATGTAAATGGATTAAATGCTCCCACCAAAAGACACAGACTGGCTGAATGGATACAAAAACAAGACCCACCAACATGCTGTCTACAAGAGATCCACTTCAGATGTAGGGACACATTCAGACTGAAAGTGAGGGGATGGAAAAAGATACATCATGCTAATGGAAATCAAAAGAAAGCTGGAGTAGCAATTCTCATATCAGACAAAATAGACTTTAAAATAAAGACGATTACAGGAGACAAAAAGGACACTACATAATGATCAAGGGATCAATCCAAGAAAAAGATACAACAATTTTAAATATTTATGCACCCAACAGATGAGCACCTCAATACATAAGGCAAATGCTAACAGCCATAAAAGGGGAAATAGACAGTAACACAATCATAGTAGGGGACTTTAACACCCCACTTTCACCAATGGACAGATCATCCAAAGTAAAAATAAATAAGAAAACACAAACTTTAAATGATACATTAAACAAGATGGACTTAATTCATATTTATAGGACATTCCATCCAAAAACAACAGAATACACTTTCTTCCCAAGTGCTCATGGAACATTCTCCAGGATAGATCATATCTTGGGTCACAAATCAAGCCTCAGTAAATTCAAGAAAATTGAAATCGTATCAAGTATCTTTTCCGACCACAACGCTATGAGACTAGATATCAATTACAGGAAAAACTCTAAAAAAAAAAAAAAACACATGGAGGCTAAACAATACACTACTTAATAACCAAGCTATCACTGAAGAAATCAAAGAGGAAATTAAAAAATACCTAGAAACAAACGACAATGAAAACACGATGACCCAAAACCTATGGGATGCAGTAAAAGTAGTTCTAAGAGGGAGTTTACAGCAATACAATCCTACCTCAAGAAACAAGAAATATCTCAAGCAACCAAAAGTTACACCTAAAGCAATTAAAGAAAGAAGAACAAAAAAGCCCAAAATTAGCAGAAAGAAAGAAAGAAATAAAGATCAGATAAGAAATAAATGAAAAAGAAATGAAGGAAACAATAGCAAAGATCAACAAAACTAAAAGCTGGTTCTTAGAGAAGATAAACAAAATTGATAAACCATTAGCCAGACTCATCAAGAAAAAAGGGAGAAGACCCAAATCAATAGAATTAGAAATGAAAAAGGATAAGCAACAATTGACACTGCAGAAATACAAAGGATCATGAGAGATTACTATAAGCAACTATATGCCAATAAAACGGACAACCTGGAAGAAATGGACAAATTCTTAGAAAAGCACAACCTTCCGAGACTGAACCAGGAAGAAACAGAACATATAAACAGACCAGTCACAAGCACTGAAATTGAAACTGTGATTAACAATCTTCCAACAAACAAAAGCCCAGGACCAGATGGCTTCACAGGTGAATTCTATCAAACATTTAGAGAAGAGCTAACACCTAGCCTTCTCAAACTCTTCCAAAATATAGCAGAGGGAGGAACACTCCCAAACTCATTCTATGAGGCCACCATCACCCTGACACCAAAACGAGACAAAGACGTCACAAAGAAAACTACAGGCCAGGGACGTCCCTGGTGGCGCAGTGGTTAAGAATCCGATTGCCAATGCAGCTGACACGGGTTTGAGCCCTGGACTGGGAAGATCCCACATGCCACAGAGCAACTAAGCCCATGCACCACAACTACTGAGCCTGTGCTCTAGAGCCTGTAAGCCACAACTCTTGAGCCCACGAGCCACTACTGAGCCCACATGCTACAACTACTGAAGCCCACGAGCCTAGAGCCCGTGCTCTGCAATAAGAGAATCCACCACAATGAGAAGCCTGAGCACCACAAGGAAGAGTAGCCCCTGCTTGCCATGACTAGAGAAAGCCCACAGGCAGCAACAAAAACCCAATGCAGCCAAAAAAGAAAAAAGAAAAGTACAGGCCAACATCACTGATGAAAACAAAGGCAAAAATCCTCAACAAAATACTAGGAAACAGAATCCAACAGCACATTAAAAAGATCATACACCATGATCAAATGGGGTTTATCCCAGGAATGCAAGGATTCTTCAATATACACAAATCAATCAATGTGAAAAACCATATTAACAAACTGAAAGAGAAACACCATATGATAATCTCAACAGATGCAGAAAAAGCTTGTAACATTATTCAACCCCCATTTATGATAAAAACACTACAGAAAGTAGGCATAGAGGGAACTTACCTCAACATAATAAAGGCCATATATGACAAAACTACAGCCAACATCATTCTGAATGGTGAACAACTGAAACCATTTCCACTAAGATCAGCAACAAGACAAGGTTGCCCACTCTCACCACTATTATTCAACATAGTTTTGGAGGTTTCAGCCACGGCAGTCAGAGAAGAAAAAGAAATATAAGGAATCCAAATCGGAACAGAAATAAAGCTGTCACTGTTTGCAGATGACATGATACTACACACAAAGACTCCAAAAGATGCTACCAGAAAACTACTAGACCTAATCAATGAATTTGGTAAAGTTGCAGGATACAAAATTAATGCACAGAAATCTCTTGCATCCCTATACACTAAGAATGAAAGATCAGAAAGAGAAATTAAGGAAACAACAAAAAGAAAAAAATACCTAGGAATAAACCTACCTAAGGAGACAAAAGACCTGTATGCAGAAAACTGTAAGACACTGATGAAAGAAATTAAAGGTGATACAAACAGATGGAGAGATATAACATGTTCTTGGATTGGAGGAATCAACATTGTGAAAATGACTATACTACCCCAAGCAATCTACAGATTCAGTGGAATCCCTATCAAACTACCAATGGCATTTTTCACAGAAGTAGAACAGAAAATTTCACAATTTGTATGGAAACACAAAAGACCCTGAGTAGCCAAAGCAATCTTCAGAAAGAAAAATGGAGGTAGAGGAATCAGGCTCCCTGCCTTCAGAATATACTACAAGGCTACAGTAATCAACAGTATGGTACTGACACAAAAACAGAAATACAGATCAATGGAACAGGATAGAAAGCCCAGAGATAAACCCACGCACATATGGTCACCTTATTTTGATAAAGGAGGCAAGACTATACAGTGGAGAAAAGACATCCTCTTCAGTAAGTGGTGCTGGGAAAACTGGACAGCTACATGTAAAAAAATGAAATTAGAACACTCCCTAACACCATACACAAAAATAAACTCAAAAAGGATTAAAGACCTAAATGTAAGACTGGAAACTATAAAACTCCTAGAGGAAAACACAGAAAGGACATTCCCTGACATAAATCACAGCAAGATTGTTTTTGACCCACCTCCTAGAGAAATGGAAATAAAAATAAAAATAAACAAATGGGGGCTTTGCTGGTGGCGTAGTGGCTGAGAGTACGCCTGCCGATGCAGGGGACACGGGTTCGTGTCCCGGTCCGGGAAGATCCCACATGCCGCAGAGCAGCTAGGCCCGTGAGCCATGGCCGCTGAGCCTGCGCGTCCAGAGCCTCTGCTCCGCAACGGGAGAGGCCAGAACAGTGAGAGGCCCGCGTACCGCAAAAAAACAAACAAACAAAAAACAAATGGGACGTAATGAAACTTCAAAGCTCCTGCACAGCAAAGGAAACCATAAACAAGATGAAAAGACAACTTTCAGAATGGGAGAAAATACTTGCAAATGAAGCAACTGACAAAGGATTAATCTCCAAAATTAACAAGCAGCTCATGCAGCTCAATATCAAAAAAACAAACAACCCAAGAATGGGCAGAAGACCTAAATAAACATTTCTCCAAAGAAGATATACAGACAGCCAAGAAACACATGAAAGCATGTTCAACATCACTAATCATTAGAGAAATGCAAATCAAAACTACAATAAGGTATCACCTCACACCAGTTAGAACGGCTATCTTCAAAAAATTTACAAACAAATGCTGGAGAGGGTGTGGAGAAAAGGGAACCCTCTTGCACTGTTGATGGGAATGTAAATTGATGCAGCCACTATGGAGAACAGTATGGAGGTTCCTTACAAAACTAAAAATAGAACTACCATATGACCCAGCAATCCCACTACTGGGCATATACCCTAAGAAAACCGTAATTCAAAAAGAGTCATGGGGATGAGGGGAAGATGGTGGAAGAGTAAGACGTGGAGATGACCTTCCTCCCCACAGCTACACCAGAAATACATCTACACGTGGAACAACTCCTACAGAACACCTACTGAATGCTGGCAGAAGACCTCAGACGCCCAAAAGGCAAGAAAGTCCCCACGTACCTGGGTAGGGCAAAAGAAAAAAGAATAAACAGAGACAAAAGGATAGGGATGGGCCCTGCACCAGTGGGAGGGAGCTGTGAAAGAGGAAAGGTTTCCACCCACTAGGAAGCCCCTTCACGGGCAGAGACTGCGAGTGGCGGACGGGGAAAGCTTCGGGGCCGCGAAGGAGAGCACAGCAACAGGGGTGCAGAGGGCAAAGCAGAGAGATTCCCGCACAGAGGATCAGTGCCAACCGGCACTCACCAGCCCAAGAGGATTGTCTGCTCACACGCAGGGGCGGGCGGTGCTGGGAGCTGAGGCTTGGGCTTCGGTCGGAGCGCAGGGAGAGGACTGGGGTTGGTGGCGTGAACACACCTGCAAGGGGTTAGTACACCACGGCTAGCCGGGAGGGAGTCCGGGGAAAAGTCTGGACCTGCCGAAGAGGCAAGAGACTTTCTCTTCCCTCTTTGTTTCCTGGTGTGCGAGGAGAGGGGATTAAGAGCGCTGCTTAAAGGAGCTCCAGAGACGGGCGTGAGCCGCGGCTAAAAGCACGGACCCAAGAGATGGGCATGAGACGCTAAGGCTGCTGCTGCCGCCACCAAGAAGCCTGTGTGTGAGCACAGGTCACTATCCACACCCCCCTTCCGGGGAGCCTGTGCAGCCCGCCACTGTCAGGGTCCCGGGATCCAGCAACAACTTCCCCAGGAGAACGCACGGCGCACCTCAGGCTGCTGCAATGACACGCCGGCCTCTGCCGCCACAGGTGTGCCCCGCACTCCATGCCGCTCCCTCCCCCTGGCCTGAGTGAGCCACAGCCCCCGAATCAGTGGCTCCTTTAACCCGGTCCTGTCTGAGAGAAGGACAGACGCCCTCCGGTGACCTACACTCAGAGGCGGGGCGAAATTCAAAGCTGAGCCCCGGGAGATGTGAGAACAAAGAAGAGAAAGGGAAATCTCTCCCAGCAGCCTCAGGAGCAGCAGATTAAAGCTCCACAATCAACTTATGTACCCTGCATCTGTGGAATACATGAATAGACAATGAATCATCCCAAATTGAGGAGGTGGACTTTGAGAGCAAGATTTATGATTTTTTCCCCTTTTCCTCTTTTTGTGAGTGTGTATGCTTCTGTGTGAGATTTTGTCTGTAGAGCTTTGCTTTCACCATTTGTCCTAGGGTTCTATCCGTCTTGTTGTTTTTTCTTTTTTAAAAAAATTTTTTTTCTTAATAATTATTTTATCTTACTTTACCTTCTTTCTTTCTTTCTTTCTTTCCTTCCCTCCTTCCATCCTCCCTCCCTCCCTCCCTCCCTTTCTTCCTTCCTTCCTTTCTTTCTTTTTCTACTTTTTCTCCCTTTTATTCTGCACTGTGTGGATGAAAGGCTCTTGGTGCTGCAGCCAGGAGTCAGTGCTGTGCCTCTGAGGTGGGAGAGCCAACTTCAGGACACTGGTCAACAAGAGACCTCCCAGCTCCACATAATATCAAATGGCGAAAATATCTCCCAGAGACTTCCATCTCAACACCAGCACCCAGCTTCACTCAACGACCAGCAAGCTACAGTGCTGGACACCCTATGCCAAACAACTAGCAAGACAGGAACACAACCCCACCCGTTAGCAGAGAGGCTGCCTAAAATCATAATAAGTTCACAGACACCCCAAAACACACAACCAGACGTGGACCTGCCCAACAGAAAGACAAGATCCAGCCTCATCCACCAGAACCAGGCACTAGTCCCCTCCACCAGGAAGCCTACACAACCCACTGAACCACCTTCAGACACTGGGGACAGACACCAAAAACAGCGGGAACTACAAACCTGCAGCCTGCAAAAAGGAGACCCCATACACAGTAAGATAAGCAAAAGGAGAAGACAGAAAAACACACAGCAGATGAAGGAGCAAGATAAAAACCCACCAGACCTAACAAATGAAGAGGAAATAGGCAGTCCACCTGAAAAAGAATTCAGAATAATGATAGTAAAGATCATCCAAAATCTTGGAAATAGACAAAATGCAAGAAACATTTAACAAGGACCGAGAAGAACTAAAGATGAAACAAGCAATGATGAACAACACAATAAATGAAATTAAAAATACTCTAGATGGGATCAATAGCAGAATAACTGAGGCAGAAGAACGGATAAGTGACCTGGAAGATAAAATAGTGGAAGTAACTACTGCAGAGCAGAATAAAGAAAAAATAATGAAAAGAACTGAGGACAGTCTCAGAGACCTCGGGGACAACATTAAACGCACCAACATTCGAATTATAGGGGTTCCAGAAGACGAAGAGAAAAAGAAAGGGACTGAGAAAATATTTGAAGAGATTATACTTGAAAACTTCCCTAATACGGGGAAGGAAATAGTTAATCAAGTCCAGGAAGCACAGAGAGTCCCATACAGGATAAATCCAAGGAGAAATACGCCAAGACACATATTCATCAAACTATCAAAAATTAAAAACACAGAAAACATATTAAAAGCCACAAAGGAAAAAAAACAAATAACACAAGGGAATCCCCATAAGGTTAACAGCTGATCTTTCAGCAGAAACTCTGCAAGCCAGAAGGAACTGGCAGGACATATTTATAGTGATGAAGGAGAAAAACCTGCAACCAAGATTACTATACCCAGCAAGGATCTCATTCAGATTTGATGGAGAAATTAAAACCTTTACAGACAAGCAAAAGCTGAGAGAGTTCAGCACCACCAAACCAGCTTTACAACAAATGCTAAAGGAACTTCTCTAGGCAAGAAACACAAGAGAAGGAAAAGACCTACAATAACAAACCCAAAACAATTAAGAAAATGGGAATAGGAACATACATATCGATAATTACCTTAACTGTAAACGGACTAAATGCTCCCACCGAAAGAGACAGATTGGCTGAATGGATACAAAAACAAGACCCATATATATGCTGTCTACAAGAGACCCACTTCAGACCTAGAGACACATACAGACCGAAAGTAAGGGGATGGAAAAAGATATTCCATGCAAACGGAAACCAAAAGAAAGCTGAAGTAGCAATTCTCATATCAGACAAAACAGACTTTAAAATAAGGACTATTACAAGAGACAAAGAAGGACACTACATAATGATCAAGGGATCAATTCAAGAAGAAGATATAACAATTGTAAATATTTATGCACCCAACATAGGAGCACCTCAATACATAAGGCAAATACTAACAGCCATAAAAGGGGATATCAACAGTAACACATTCATAGTAGGGGACTTTAACACCCCACTTTCACCAATGGACAGATCATCCAAAATGAAAATAAATAAGGAAACACAAGCTTTAAATGATACATTAAACAAGATGGACTTAATTGATATTTATAGAACATTCCATCCAAAAACAACAGAATACACATTTTTCTCAAGTGCTCATGGAACATTCTCCAGGATAGATCATATCTTGGGTCACAAATCAAGCCTTGGTAAATTTAAAAAAATCGAAATTGTATCAAGTATCTTTTCCGACCACAATGCTATCAGACTAGATATCAATTACAGGAAAAGATCTGTAAAAAATACAAACATATGGAGGCTAAACAATACACTACTTAATAACGAAGTGATGACTGAAGAAATCAAAGAGGAAATTAAAAAATACCTAGAAACAAATGACAATGGAGACATGACAACCCAAAATCTATGGGATGCAGCAAAAGCAGTTCTAAGAGGGAACTTTATAGCAGTACAACCCTACCTTAAGAAACAGGAAGCATCTCGAATAAACAACCTAACCTTGCACCTAAAGCAATTAGAGAAAGAAGAACAAAAAACCCCCAAAGTTAGCAGAAGGAAAGAAATCATAAAAATCAGATCAGAAATAAATGAAAAAGAAATGAAGGAAACGATAGCAAAGATCAATAACACTAAAAGCTGGTTCTTTGAGAAGATAAACAAAATAGATAAACCATTAGCCAGACTCATCAAGAAAAAAAGGGAGAAGACTCAAATCAATAGAATTAGAAATGAAAAAGGAGAAATAACAACTGACACTGCAGAAATACCAAAGATCATGAGAGATTACTACAAGCAACTCTATGCCAATAAAATGGACAACCTGGAAGAAATGGACAAATTCTTAGAAATGCACAACCTGCCAAGACTGAATCAGGAAGAAACAGAAATATGAACAGACCAATTACAAGCACTGAAATTGAAACTGTGATTAAAAACCTTCCAACAGGACTTCCCTGGTGGCGCAGTGGTTGGGAGTCCGCCTGCCGTTGCAGGGGACACGGGTTCGTGCCCCGGTCCGGGAGGATCCCACATGCCACGAAGCAGCTGGGCCCATGAGACATGGCTGCTGGGCCTGCGTGTCCGGAGCCTGTGCTCCCCAATGGGAGAGGCCGCAACAGTGAGAGGCCCGTGTACCGCAAAAAAAAAAAAAAAAAAAATTCTTCCAGCAAACAAAAGCCCAGTACCAGATGGCTTCACAGGGGAATTCTATCAAACATTTAGAGAAGAGCTAACACCTAGCCTTCTCAAATTCTTCCAAAATATAGCAGAGGGAGGAACACTCCCAAACTCATTCTACGAGGCCACAATCACCCTGATACCAAAACCAGACAAGGATGTCACAAAGAAAGAAAAATACAGGCCAATATCACTGATGAACACAGATGCAATAATCCTCAACAAAATACTAGCAAACAGAATCCGACAGCACATTAAACGGATCATACACCATGATCAAGTGGGGTTTATTCCAGGAATGCAAGGATTCTTCAATATACGCAAATCAATCAACGTGATACACCATATTAACAAAGTGAAGGAGAAAAACCACATGATCATCTCAATAGATGCAGAGAAAGCTTTCGACAAAATTCAACACCCATTTATGATAAAAACCCTGCAGAAAGTAGGCATAGAGGGAACTTTCCTCAACATAATCAAGGCCATATATGACAAACCCACAGCCAACATCGTCCTCAGTGAAAAACTGAAAGCATTTGCACTAAGATCAGGAACAAGACAAGGTTGCCCACACTCACCACTCCTATTCAACATAGTTTTGGAAGTTTTAGCCACAAAAATCAGAAGAAGAGGAAATAAAGGGAATCCAAATCGGAAAAGAAGAAGTAAAGCTGTCACTGTTTGCAGATGACATGATACTATACATAGCAAATCCTAAAGATGCTACCAGAAAACTGCTAGAGCTAATCGATGAATCTGGTAAAGTAGCAGGATACAAAATTAATGCACAGAAATCTCTGGCATTCCTATACACTAATGATGAAAAATCTGAAAGTGAAATCAAGAAAACACTCCCATTTACCATTGCAACAAGAATAAAATATCTAGGAATAAACCTAACTAAGGAGACAAAAGACCTGTATGCAGAAAATTATAAGCCACTGATGAAAGAAATTAAAGATGATACAAATAGATGGAGAGATATACCATGTTCTTGGATGGGAAGAATCAACATTGTGAAAATGACTCTACTACCAAAAGCAATCTACAGATTCAATGCAATCCCTATCAAACTACCACTGGCATTTTTCACAGAACTAGAACAAAAAATTTCACAATTTGTATGGAAACACAAAAGACCCTGAGTAGCAAAGCAATCTTGAGAAAGAAAAACGGAGCTGGAGGAATCAGGCTCCCTGACTTCAGACTATACTACAAAACTACAGTAATCAAGACAGTATGGTACTGGCAAAAAAACAGAAAGATAGATCAATGGAACAGGATAGAAAGCCCAGAGATAAACCCATGCACATATGGTCACCTTATCTTTGATAAAGGAGGCAGGAATGTACAGTGGAGAAAAGACAGCCTCTTCAATAAGTGGTGCTGGGAAAACTGGACAGGTACATGTAAAAGTATGAAATTAGATCACTCCCTAACACCATACACAAAAATAAGCTCAAAATGGATTAAAGACCTAAATGTAAGGCCAGAAACTATCAAACTCTTAGAGGAAAACATAGGCAGGACACTCTATGACATAAATCACAGCAAGATCCTTTTTGACCCACCTCCTAGAGAAATGGAAATAAAAACAAAAATAAACAAATGGGACCTAATGAAACTTCAAAGCTTTGCACAGCAAAGGAAACCATAAACAAGACGAAAAGACAACCCTCAGAATGGGAGAAAATATTTGCAAATGAAGCAACTGACAAAGAATTAATCTCCAAAATTTATAAGCAGCTCATGCAGCCTAATAACAAAAAAACAAACAACCCAATCCAAAAATGGGCAGAAGACCTAAATAGACATTTCTCCAAAGAAGATATACAGACTACCAACAAACACATGAAAGAATGCTCAACATCACTAATCATTAGAGAAATGCAAATCAAAACTACAATGAGGTTATCACCTCACACCAGTCAGAATGGCCATCATCAAAAAATCTACAAATAATAGATGCTGGAGAGGGTGTGGAGAAAAGGGAACCCTTTTGCACTGTTGGTGGGAATGTAAATTGATACAGCCACTGTGGAGAACAGTATGGAGGTTCCTTAAAATACTAAAAAAAAAATAGAACTACCATATGACCCAGCAATCCCACTACTGGGCATATACCCTGAGAAAACCATAATTCAAAAAGAGTCATGTACCAAAATGTTCACTGCAGCTCTATTTACAATAGCCCAGAGATGGAAACAACCTAAGTGTCCATCATCAGATGAATGGATAAAGAAGATGTGGCACATATATACAATGGAATATTACTCAGCCATAAAAAGAAACTAAATTGAGCTATTTGTAATGAGGTGGATAGACCTAGAGTCTGTCATACAGAGTGAAGTAAGTCAGAAAGAGAAAGACAAATACCGTATGCTAACACATACATATGGAATTTAAGAAAAAAAAATGTCATGAAGAATCTAGGAGTAAGACAGGAATAAAGACACAGACCTACTAGAGAATGGACTTGAGGATATGGGGAGGGGGAAGGGTAAGCTGTGACAAAGCGAGAGAGTGGCATGGACATATATACACTACCAAACATAAAATAGATAGCTAGTGGGAAGCAGCCGCATAGCACAGGGAGATCAGCTCGGTGCTTTGTGACCACCTAGAGGGGTGGGATAGGGAGGGTGGGAGGGAGGGAGACGCCAGAGGGAAGAGATATGGGATCATATGTATATGTATAACTGATTCACTTTGTTATAAAGCAGAAACTAACACACCATTGTAAAGCAATTATACTCCAATAAAGATGTAAAAAAGAGTCATGTACCACAATGTTCACTGCAGCTCTATTTACAATAGCCAGGACATGGAAGCAATGTAAGTGTCCACTGACAGATGAATGGATAAAGAAGATGTGGCACATATATACAGTGGAATATTACTCAGCCATAAAAAGAAATGAAATTGAGTTATTTGTAGTGAGGTGGATGGACCTAGAATCTGTCATGCAGATTGAAGTAAGTCAGAAAGATAAAAACAAATACCATATGCTAACACATGTATGTGGAATTAAAAAAAAAAAATGTTTCTGAAGAACCTAGGGCCAGCACAGGAATAAAGACGCAGAGATAGAGAATGGACTTGAGGACACAGGGAGGGGGAAGGGTAAGCTGGGACTAAGTGAGAGAGTGGCATGGACTTATATATACTACCGAATGTAAAATAGATAGCTAGTGGGAAGCAGCTACATAGCACAGGGAGATCAGCTCGGTGCTTTGTGACCACCTATAGGGGTGGGATAGGGAGGGTGGGAGGGAGACGCGAGAGGGAGGAGATATGGGGATATATGTATATGTATAGCCGATTCACTTTGTTATGCAGCACAAACTAACACACCACTGTAAAGCAATTATACTCCAATAGGGCTTCCCTGGTGGCGCAGTGGCTAAGAATCTGCCTGCCAACGCAGCAGACACGGGTTCGAGCCCTGGTCGGGAAGATCCCACATGCCGTGGGAGCAACTAAGCCCATGCGCCACAACTACTGAGCCTGCGCTCTGGAGCCCATGAGCCACAACTACTGAAGCCCACGCTCCTAGAGCCTGTGCTCCGCAACAAGAGAAGCCACCGCAATGAGAAGCCCACATGCCGCAACTGGAGAAAAGCCCTCACGCAGCGATGAAAACCCAATATAGCCATAAATAAATAAATAAATAAAAATTTTAAACAAAATTATACTCCAATAAAGATGCTGGAAAAAAAAGTTAAAAAAATACAGTGTATTGAGTATTATGTATCCAACATTGTAATATATATAGGAATATGTAATAACAGAGCAACAAGATCAATGTATAAGAAAACAATAATTTTATATCTCATAATTGAGCATTTGTTATACATAAATTCAGGAAATATCAGGAAAATGTTCAGATCCACCTGCACTAATAATAGCTGGAGAAAGATGAGTGGGAAAGCAAGACTCAAATCAGGGCCAAGAGACACACAGGATCAGGATAGGCAGAGGGCATTCCAGGTGCAGCACAAAAGGAACAGATTCATGCCAGCAAGGATTTGCACAGTAGCCCAAAAGGGATAATAAGGCAACCAACCTAACTGGATGGGAAATGATGAGGAAAATGGTTAAGGAGTTGAGTGACAGTGATGATCGTGTCAGGGAGTATGGACTTCTAGATGCAGGCACTGCCTGTCTGGTTTAGTTGGTTAGCAGACAGGAGGAGCGGAGGTCCGGATGAGGCCTGAAGGAACATCAACAGTTCAAGGGGAGGAGAGAACAGGGCAACTTGCACCAGACAAGCAAGTCACAGGAAGTTTAACACTTCTTTCCTAAACTGCTTAAGAAGCAAGGACTTCCGGGACTTCCCTGGTGGCGCAGTGGTTAAGAATCCACCTGCCAATGCAGGGAACATGGATTCGATCCCTGGTCCGGGAAGATCCCACATGCCACGGAGCAACTAAGCCCGTGTGCCACAACTACTGAGCTGCGCACCTAGAGCCCGTGCTCCACAATGAGAAGCCCGCGCACCACAACGAAGAGTAGCCCCCGCTCGCCGCAACTAGAGAAAATCCGTATGCAGCAACAAAGACCCAATGCAGCCATAAGTAAATAAACAAACAAATAAATTCAAAAAATTTTAAAAGCAAGGACTTCACTGGTGGTCCAACGGTTGGGACTCCGCGTTTCCGATGTAGGGGGCTGCACGGTGCAGCCAAAAAAAAGAAAGGAAGTAAACACACTCCTCCAAATTGTAAATCTAACAATGATGCTGCGGAGTGTGTGAGTGGTGTGAGGGCTGAAATGTGGCTTATTTTATTAATCATATATATGTAAGTAATCGTATATATTTATGTTTATATTTGTAAGCAGACACTTTTTTGTATTAAAAAAGAAAAAAGATGTGAAAGTTAAGGGAAGAAGTTTGAGAAATGTGTGGTCACCAGCATTAAATACCAAAGTGGTTAAAGATTGGAAAAGAGATAAAGTCACTGAATTGCATAAGGAAATAATGGTGAATGCAACCCATAAATTTAGAGGCTCACTGATTACTTTCTGGCAAACAGTTTTGCTCTCAATGGCATGAAGGCATGTACTAAAGATTGCTTACTGGATATTAGGCTAAGTATCTAACAACAGTACGTACACCCAATGCGGCTCCTTCTAATGACGAAATTTTACCCAAACATAATTAAGGGAATTATCAAGCTCTTAGAGTTGGGAGAGCCCTTGGAGAGCACAGTCTCCCAGCCTCATGCTTACAGTTGATGGACTTAATCTCTGACAGACTAAATCCCAAGTGAGCCAGGCACAGACAAGAACCCGGGTCTCCTAACTCCTACTCTGTACTTGTTTCCCCCCATAAAGCACTGTTTGTTAAGTTCATTTTACGACTATGTATGTTTGTGTAGGTTTTCCCTGTAAGTTGGGTTTTTGAAGTTACAACCATAGTTTTGTGCATTTCCCCTTTTGCTGGTAAATCATACATTAAAACCAATGTGCTAGGGTCAACACATTTGGGAAGTCTTAGTGACTAAAGATGGTCTTACACTTCTGGTGACTTAAATATTCAGATAATGACTGCCCTGTGTCTCCATTTCAGTTTCACTACCTTTTCTGAAACTTCAGTCTTCCCTAAAATTAACAGTCATCATACTACATACTAATTCTCCATCATTTAGCAGTCTACCACCAAAAAACTTCCCATGAAAAGAACTTTTTAACATTTGCTATTGATTATAAGGCTCCATCTACACAATTATATTAGTCTGTGAATTTCTGAATTTGCTATTAAAAACCTTGTAGTGATACATAAGGTTCAAGTAAACAAATCAGTCAGCCTGAAATCAGGTAAGCCTCCCTTGCCTTTGGCAAACATTTATTCTCCCAAACATTCGAAGATATAATTTGCTGACATTACAGATCTTCTTCAAGGTAAAAACAGAGCATTTCAATTTAGTACCTAACAGTTTTCACATTTAAATCATGAAAAGAGCACCAACATAATACAAACTGTTTCTAAGTGATCTGTTTCTTGGCACTTACAGAGTAACAATATTTATAATTTAATAAATTTAAATGACTGGTGAATTCTAAATCAAACTGCTTGCCTGAAGAGCCATTATGGGGACTTCCCTGGTGTCGCAGTGGTTAAGAATCCACCTGCCAATGCAGGGGACGTGGGTTCAATCCCTGGTCCAGGAAGACCCCACATGCCACGAAGCAACTAAGCCCGTGCACTGCAACTACTGAGCCTGCGCTCTACAGCCCGCGAGCCACAGCTACTGAGCCCACGTGCCACAAATACCGAAGACCGCGCACTCTAGGGCCCACCTGCCGCAACTACTAAGCCAGCATGCCCCAACCACTGAAGCCCACGTGCCTAGAGCCTGCCCACCGCAATGAGAAGCCCTGGCTCGCCGCAACTAGAGAAAGCTCGTGCTCAGCAACGAAGACCCAACACAGCCAAAAAAAAAAAGAAGTCATTATAATCATAGTACTATGCAACCTTCAGGACATTCAATTGGTACCATAAACACAATGCTGGCTTGTGGCAGAGAGAATATCACACATACTTAGATGACTGCACCAGTTTACTAGCAAGGAATTAGGTTGCCAAAGGTCAGTTCTTCCCTTAAAACAAAAACAAACTCCCTCAAAAATAACAATAACAAAAACGTCACAAAATAAAATATGGGCATAAGGACCAGTCTAAGGGTACAATAAATAAAGTGTATCAATTTAGACCTGCAATGACTCCTTATGGTAAATTCTCAGCTGAGTCTCTATTTTTTCTTCAGCTCTGGAAGGGTGCATGGACAAGCCTTTGAAAAAATTAAGGTCACATCTGAATGGTAGACAGAGCCATGTGACTCCCAGAGTATGTTAACTCAAGAACTGGTTATTCTCTTTTCTCTCTAACCTCCCCTTCTGTTTGCAGGCTCTGTTCTCTGTCTACCCTTTGGTGTTCAGCTCTGTACCAGCAAGCACATCCCACAGAGCCTCAGAGATTTCTAAAAATCTTAAGAGTGGAAAGAACCTCAGAGGAAATCCAATGCAACTTCCTAGGACTCTAAGAATTTCCTAAGTACACAGTGTTTTTTAAGTTTTAGAATAAGATTCATTTCCCTTTTGGGGTCTTTGAGAATCTGATAAGATTTATGGGTCTAGAATAATGTACCCAAACACAGAAATGCACTATATTTTGAATAAAATGTCATAGGGCTTGCAGGTCTCTTATTAAAGTACCTCCTCTTTTTTTTTTTTTTTTTTTTTTTTTTCCGGTACGCGGGCCTCTCACTGCTGTGGCCTCTCCCGTTGCGGAGCACAGGCTCCGGACGCGCAGGTTCAGCGGCCATGGCTCACGGGCCCAGCCGCTCTGTGGCATGTGGGATCTTCCCAGACCGGGGCACGAACCCGTGTCCCCGCATCGGCAGGCAGACTGTCAACCACTGCGCCACCAGGGAAGCCCAAAGTACCTCATCTTTTGATTATGGGTTTCTCCACTATGGTTGTTTCCTTCTTGGAGCTTTCCAATTCTATTTAATTAAAAAATAAGTTATCTAAAGTAAAACAACTTAAAGGCAGAGTTTGAGTTAAGGCAAAGAAGACTTTGCCTGTTGCCCCTGGCTGGATGACAGTTTTCATTTATTCTATATATAACTTCCTTGGGACTTTCTGGGTAACTCCTATAATATACTGTTGTGAAGAGGCAAGACATTAAAACAGACAAAGCAGGAACAAAAAGAAAACCATCAAAATGAAAGGCAATAATGAAATATTTTTTTAATCTATATTAAAGAAAGTGTTCTTGTAACATTACAAGTTCCCCATAAACAGAGGGAATTCCCTGGCGGTCCAGTGGTTAGGACTCCGAGCTTTCACTGCAGAGGGCACAGGTTCGATCCCGACTCAGGAAACTAAGATCCCGCAAGCTGTGCAGTGGCAGTTTTTATTCTCTCACTCTTTCTCCTACGGATGATGGAGAACAAGCAGGAATAGTCTAACAACCCTCGAAAGGCAAACTCATCTTCCTCTCCTCTCCACATCCAAGTAAAAAGTCTATCCAAACTTCTGGCTGTATTCTATTCTGAAGATATGGAACTACAGTTTACTAAACTATAAACAAGGTAATGGGAAATTTTACTTTAGATTTGCCAGTTCTGATTAGAAAGGAAACATAAAGGCAACTAAAAGCAGATTTAATGGGCAACAGACCAGAATTGATGATGTCTTTTGAGCAGCAAGAGTGCTTCAGATGAATATTACCCCTTTTCTGTTCTAAAGAGTTCTATTTATGTAGAAACATTTTAGCTCTAAGGCAGAGAAACATGGCTGATATCTAAAAGTCAAGTGAGAGCTGACAAGAGGAAGAGCAGAAGGAAGCCCTTCTGGGTTGAAGGAACCGCCCATGCAAAGGAACAATGGCAGGAGGGAGCTGATGACACCTGGTAAGAACAGAAAGGTTGCCAGTATGGAATTAAAAGGAGACAGAGCCAGACCCTTGGGTTCCACAGGCCACAGTGTCACTTGCTTCCAAATGACTCCCCAATTATTCTCAGAAGTGATCTTTTTGGTGGCTAAAAAGTACTGTTTGTTTTCTGACTACTATTTTTCTATCCAATAAAAGCAGGTCATCTGAGTTCTAAGAATACAAGTTCTGGTTACCTGATTTCTAAGAACTTAAGATTTTTCCAAGGAAACTAACTGGCTATTTTCACTTGGTTGGTTCAAAAAACCAACCCAACCCATAAACACTCTATAAACAGTCTGAGTTTTCCTCTTGCAGAAAATGTTACCCATCATTGGTTAAAACAAAACATAGGAACTTAATATGTGTGTAATCTGAATTAAAATTTAAATCTCAAAGATGTTTTGATATTTTCAGTAATAGGTTTAAGGTCCTTAACCAATGCCCAAAGTAAACTGAAACTCAGCGACATTGAAAAATAATGCCCTCGCTCTGCTACGTACACATAACACACACAAAAAGCTGTCCTTTTGACTTCGTATTTGGTACACACATATTGCTCATTCAGAAGTAATTCTTTTCCAGTCAATATAAAACTTTTGGGAGACAATTTATTGGACACACACATCTCTATGCCTCGTGTAGTATCGGAAGACTTTGTCCAACAAATTAAACTGCCCCCTTGGGCTCGCACCAGGAAACCCGCAAGAACCAGAGAAAGATAAACAAAAAGCGTTTCATAGTCTAAATACAGGCACTTTGGGAGATAATGCAGAGTTACAGCTGGGAGAAGAGCCGAAGTCCTACAGAGGAGGAGAGAAAGTCTACGCGGCTGACTTGGGTCTCTGACGCATTTCCTGCGCCCGCCAAACACGCTCGGTGGTCCTAGGTAGCCGTCGGGGACCCAGCGGGGGAGGGAGCCGGGATGAGGGGGCGCCGGCAGGAAGGGGGAGCCCCGAGGGGAACGGACCCTCCCCAGGCGGAGAGGGAAGGAACTGGAGATGTGGAAACGGCCGCCTCTTAACTGCCAGCTGAGAGCCGCTCGACTGTCTCCTCTCGCCCGGGAGCCCCGGCCGCGGACTCACCAGCTGAAGGAGTTTGATGATTAGCCGGGTCCCCTTGAGCCGGCGCAGGTTGAAGTAGGCGACGAGGCCGCTCCGGGCGCCTCTGGCGGGCCCCGGGTGCGCCTCGGTCGTGGATCTGTAGACCGCTCCGTTCTCCATCGCCCACGGTCCGGGAACGCAAGGCCGCAACTGGCGTCGCAGACTTCGCCGCCTCCGCTACCAGGACCTTCACTTCCTGGGCCTCCGCCCCACTTCCGGCCGACTCCGCCCCTGCCCCGCCTCCTCCAGAGCCCCGCCCCCTGCCGCGAGGCCTTACCTCTTTTCTAACTTGTAAAGATCTGCGGAGAGACCCAAGGAAAGGGAACAGCAGGTGCAAATGTCCTGAGGATCCAATGAGCTCGGGTCCTTATGAAACGGCTGGTGTGGCTAGGTTAAATAAGGGAGAAAGAGAGGCGGTGAAGTTGGAGATGTAGGCAGAGGCCAGATAATGTAGGGGCCTTGCAGAGCAAGGGAAAAAATTGGATTTCATTTTAAGTGCTATGGGTTTTCTTGAAGGACTTTCAGGATTTCTCCCTCCTGCTTCTCTCTGAATTCCTTCTAGGCTTAACTATCAAAATTGTTTCATTTACTTGTCTCTTTTTTGTTCACCAGCTGCTACAGCCCTATATGTTAATTTTGTGTGAACTTAAAGATACTCATCAAGGAAGGTAATTATATTTTAGCAACCGAAGTTGATCAAGTTACATGCTAGGCACACATATTTTCTCCACAACAATATAATGTAGGTACTGTAATTACTTTCATTTTACAGATGAGAAAACTGAGGCTGGAACCCAGTCCTCCCAGGTACAAAAGCCCCTCCATGTCCCCCAGTTCTTGTTTTTAATAAAAGGCTTTAGTCTTCCTAGGCCTTCCCTGAGTTCCCAAGAGCAGAGTCAAGCAATTACTAATTATGGAAGTGAGGAATGCAGAAACAAAAGAAAAGCAGTCAAGAAATGATAGCTCAGGGATTAAACAGAGTCCTAGTTCTTCCTCAGGGGATATATACACATAATCTGACCACAGATCTTTGAGTTGTTCTGCAGGAACTAAGACCCCCATGCTGGTGGAGGATAGTGACTACATGCTGACCACAAGCACATAGACCCCAGACTGGTTGGAACCAGAAGGTTGGTGATTAATATTCCTGAAACAGAGCTTCCCTGGTGGCGCAGTGGTTGAGAGTCCGCCTGCCGATGCAGGGGACATGGGTTCGTGCTCCGGTCCAGGAAGATCCCACATGCCGCAGAGCGGCTGGGCCCATGAGCCTGCGCGTCCGGAGCCTGTGCTCCGTAGCGGGAGAGGCCACAACAGTGAGAGGCCCGTATACCACAAAAAAAATATATTCCTGAAACACCACCCTGTTACCTCAACACCAACCAATCAGAAGAAAGTCATGCCCTCTGCAACTCTCACCCCAAATGTTGCCTTTAAGACCCTTCCCTGAAAACCATCAAGGAGCTCGGGTCTTTTGAGCATGAGCTGTCCATTCTCCTTGCTGGGTCCTCCGATAAATGCAGTACTTTCCTTTACTACAACCCAGTGTCAGTAAACTGGCTTTGCTGCATGCTGGGCAAGAGGACCCAAGTTCAGTTCAGAAACAAGACCAAGAGGCTGAGTATCACATCCGAGGTCGAACACCCAGGGACAAGTAGAATGTAGGCCTAGGCAGTATGACTCATGGCCTTGCTGCTAACCACTAAGCCAGCAACCTCAGCCTGTAACCCATCTCTCCATTAGGGCCTTGAAACAGTGTTAAAGGGAGGGGTTACTGCTGCCCTCTGCTTTCACATTTATCTTCTGTTCTCCACAGCCCCAAACCTCCCTTTCTTCTCCCAGTAACAAAACAAAAGCTCCCATTCAAATGAATAGAGACAAACAGAAACTACTCTGCTGCAGGGGATGAGGGTGGCAGGCAGGGAGATAATCTACAGTCAGCCCAAACTATCCTTCTGTCTTTGATTAAACACATTCTTAACCTCTTGCTGAGGTCAAGCAGCCACCAATCCTGGCCAATAAAGCCACTGTGCTTTCACAAGGGCTACAAGAATTCATTGCCTTGTTATTCTTCAAGTCAGCATCATCCCAAATTAGATACTACCTCTGTCTGAAATTTACTTTGAAATTCATGAAAAAAAAAAAAGATGAGTTGATGAATAGAGAGATGGATGAAAGGAGAGATTTGTGATAAAGCAACTGTGATAACATGTTAATGGTGTAGTACATAGGTGTCCACTGCACAATTATTTCAACTTCTGTGTTTGGATATTTTCAAAATAAAATATTAAGGGAAAGTTACAAAGAAGGACACTTAGAGAGAGGAGAAAAAATGGACGACTCTCAACGCTCTTGGTTTGTTTACGGTGCACTTGGGAAAGTCTAAAAAGGTTCTCTGCTTCTCTTTGAACTTAGAAGAGGATAGAATGTAGCCTGTGATTCGCAAACTTCAGGGTGCCGAAGAATCATCTGCGAAGTTAAAAATAAAGCTCCTTGGGGCTTCCCTGGTGGCACAGTGGTTGAGAGTCCGCCTGCCGATGCAGGGGACACGGGTTCGTGCCCCAGTCCGGGAAGATCCCACATGCCGCGGAGCGGCTGGGCCCGTGAGCCATGGCCGCTGAGCCTGTGCGTCCGGAGCCTGTGCTCCACAATGGGAGAGGCCACAACAGTGAGAGGCCCACGTACCACAAAAAAAATAAAAAATAAAATAAAATAAAGCTCCTTGGAGATCCAGCCCCAAAGTGTCTGGATTTGGGTGGGTCTTGGGAATATAATTTTGTAAGAAGCTCTCCAGATACTACCGGTGAGAAATCCATCCAAATGTGGAGGAACACTGTTTCATAACACGATGGGAATGAAAGCTATTAGGTAGGAGACAGCAGATGTGCCATAACCTCCTTTGCTCTGATTGATTTGGGGGTGCCTAGCATTTGGACACTAATACCCTGCCAGTTTAAAAAAATGTGCATTGCTTATTGTTTCTTAATAAATTAAAAGACCAACTGAAGATTTTAGGTCTTCATGAACAAACACTTGTACAGTTGGCCGTCTGTATCCATGGGTTCTGCATCTGCAGACTCAACCAACCACAGATAGAAAATACTTTTTTAAAATTCCATAAAGTTCCATAAAGCAAAACTTGAATTTGCTGTATGTCAGCAACTACTTACATAGCATTTACATTGTATTAGGTATTATAAATTATCTAGAAATGATTTAAAATGTATGGGAGGATGTGCATATGTTATATACAAATACATGTTTTTATATAAAGGACTAGAGCATCTGAGGATCTTGGTATCCAGGGAGGGTCCTGGAACCAGTCCCCCCGCCGGACACCATAGGATGACTGTACTAGGGAGTCTTTTGGATGTAGAAACGGCAGCCACATAGGAAACTTTCGCTTCATTAATGAATAAAGAACACTGGATAGTTAAATGCTGGGACTTGCTGCATTGAAATGAGAAATCTTATTTATAGAGAAAAGATACACTAAATAGAAGAAAGGAAGATTCATTTACGTTTTGGAGAGTATTCAGTTTTCTCCTTTAATATAGTTAATATTTTTTAAATGAAGGAAAGAAAACATTCACAAAAAGAGATAGTTTGGGAAAATATAATTTGAGGAGATTTTCAACATTAAAAAAATAATTTGGTGCTACCTTTTCAGTTGAAATTTTAAGTTTCCAGCAGCTCCTACTGAAAAAACTTCATGGCTCTCTTACCTATGTTAGCACAGTTAGGCAGTAATGTGGATACAAATTTGGACCACAGACACTGTCCTACAAAGAGGCCACAGAAGGCTTCCCTGGTGGCACAGTGGTTGAGAGTCTGCCTGCTGATGTAGGGGACACGGGTTCATGCCCCGGTCCGGGAAGATCCACATGCCACGGAGCGGCTGGGCCCGTGAGCCATGGCCGCTGAGCCTGCGCGTCCGGAGCCTGTGCTCCGCAACGGGAGAGGCCACACAGTGAGAGGCCCGCGAATCGCAAAAAAAAAAACAACAAAGAGGCCACAGAAACAAGAAACATACATAACAGACCAGGTCACAAAACAAAGTGTATGTGCCATAAAAGAGATACAAAGTAAATGTTTTGGGAACTCAGAGTAGAGGGAAATGACTTTCAGCTAAAAGGATCTACGTGGTAGAGCTTCAAGCTGGGGGTTAAAGAATACTGAGCTTTGGACATGCAGAAAGAGGACAGAGGGCACTGCAGGCAGAGGGGCAACGGGATGGAAAGCAAAGAGACTGCACATAGAACAGAGGTTGGAAGGACAAAGGGTTGTCAAGGAGGATAAACTGAGGGTCAGATTTTGGAGGGCCTTAGAAATCAGGCTAAGGAACTAGGGCTTTCCTTTACTGTTGAACAATGAGGAACCACCAAAGTAGGGAAGTGAAATGACCAGAGCTCTTGCTTGAGGATATTTTTCTAGCAGCCTTGTGTAGACTGGGCTGGTTACAAACAGCCAGGTAGGGGCTGTTGTAGAAGTTCTGGAAGTAGGAAGGAGAGGCTCAAATTCAGACAGTGGTCATGGAAAGAGAGCAGAAGCGGTGGCTTGAAAAGACCCTGCGGGAGGGAAAACCAGAGCAATTTGGCGATTGATGTGTTTGAAGAAAAAGGGAGGAATTGGAACAGGTGCTAAAATTTCAAGCCATATAACAAAGATTGACAGAGACAAGGAACATGGGAGGAATTAACTCTTGTCAGGATCAAAGTATAAACTTCAAAAAGTGAAAAACATGACGGTCCTCCAAGTATGTCAGCATGCTTCAAAGAATTATTTAACTTACTAGCAATCAAAAGAATGCAAAATGGTTCAGAGAATTATATGAAAGATCGTGGTATGTGTGTATATGTCTGTGAGTGTGTCTATGTATGAAAAAAAGCTGGAATAAGATTACTAGGTTAGATCCGAAACTGGCTAATGTTTAGCCATTAGCTAAATGGCTAATTTGTAATAATCACAAATTATTGCCTTTGTGATTAACTCTAGCAGAGAAATCATTTTCACTTCTATCAGAAAAGAGTGAAGTAAGTCAGACAAAGACAAACATCATATCATTTATAGGTAGAATCTAAAAATGGACACAAATGAACTAATTTATAAAACAGAAACAGACTCACAGACAGAAAACAAACTTATGGTTGCCAAAGGCGAAAGGTGGGGGGGAGGGATAAATTAGGAGATTGGGATTAACATAGACACACTAATATATATAAAATAATCAACAGGGATAACTGGATACTGGATAACACAGGGAACTCTACTCAACGCTCTGTAATAACCTATATGGGAAAAGAATCCGAAAAATAATAGATATATGTCTATGTATAACTGAATCAAGTCGCTGAGACTTGAGACTTACACAACACTGTAAATCAACAATACCCCAATATAAAATAAAAATTAAATTTAAATTAAAAGAAAAAAAAAGAAACACCTACTATATTCCCCTCAGGCCTTGGTGACCCAAGCTGGTGTCCCATCCCTGGAGCCTGAGTAGGCTTGGGTCTCAAGGCTGGACTACCCTGGGATTCAGGGAATTAGAAAGGATGTACCATCAAATAAGCCCCCCTTGCCCCTCTAGTGCCTGGTCCCCTCTGGGTGGGACCACAATCTCCAGATTCAGGCGGGCCCTCTTACAGCTAAACCAAGCCCAGTGCACACAAAGAAGGGTGGACCCTCTGGGCTGGAAGAGTTTTGAAAACTCACCTGGTCTCCACGTCTCCTGGTGGTGGGGTTCTCACCTCCAGCCTCCTTCCTTAGAATCGCCCCACCTCCAGACGAAAGCACCCTCAGTGTAGCGGTTTTCTAGGGGTTGGGGTTTGTCTGGGGAAAGGTGAAAAGTAAAGGGTAAGAAGTAATGAGACACAAGTCCTTGGGCCTTTGTTCTGGCACATTCCACTCTAACTGACAACCCAGGAACACCACTTTCGCTAAGGCTCTGGTTGCCTGAGTAATCAGACCTGGGCATGAAGAAATCCTGCCACCTTGTGGCTATTTCCCACAACAACAACTTTAAAACCTCGACTTACGGGCACTTCCATCTTCACAAGGCCTGAGGGGCTGTATATGACACCTGCCCTCAAGAAATGTCCTGGGGTAGGTCATCAAAAAACAATTCAAGGGACATCCCTTGTGGTCCAGTGGCTAAGACTCCAAGCTCCCAATGCAGGGGACCTGAGTTCGGGCCCCGGTCAGTGAACTAGACCCTACATGCCACAACTAAGAGTTCGCATGCCGTTAACTAAAAGATTCTGCATCCTGAAACTAAAAAAAAAATCTCACATACTGCAACTAAAGATCCCGCACCGGCAACAAAGATCCCACGTGCCGCAACTAAGACCCGGCACAGCCAAATAAATAAATAAATATTTTTAAAAAAAGAAAAAAAAATTCAAAACCGGGCACTTTCAAGAGGTAAATTTTACTCACACTGTTTAAAAAGAGAAAACCACACAAAAAGATGTTCAACATTGCTAATTAGAGAAACGCAAATCAAAAATACAACGAGGTATCACCTCGCACCAGTCAGAATGGCCAACCATCAAAAAGTCTACAAACGATAAGTGCAGGAGAGGGCATGGAGAAAAGGGAACCCTCCTATACCGTTTGGTGGGAATGTAAATTGGTAATGGCCACTATGGAGAACCCTATGGAGGTTCCTTAAAAAACTGAAAATAGAGCTACCACATAATCCAGCAATCCCACTCCTGGGCATATATCAGGATAAACCATAATTCGAAAAGACACATGCACCCCAATGTTCACTGCAGCACTAGTTACATGGAAGCAACCACAATGTCCATCAACAGATGAATGGATAAAGAAGATGTGGTACATATACACAATGGAATATTACTCAGCCATAAAAAGGAATTAAATAATGCCATTTGCAGCAACACAGATGGACCTAGAGATTATCATACTAAGGGAAGTAAGTCAGACAGAGAAAGACAAATATAATGGTATCACTTACAGGTGGAATCTAAAAACTGATACAAATGAACTAGTTTACAAAACAGAAAGAGACTCACAGACTTAGAAAACAAACTTATGGTTGCCAAAGGTGAAAGGTAGGGGTGGAGAGATAAATTAGCAATTGGGATTAACATAGACACACTAATATATATAAAATAGATCAGGGGTCCCCAAGCCCCGGGCCACGGACCCGTGCTGGTCCCAGCCTGTTAGGAACTGGGTCGCACAGCAGGAGGTGAGTGGTGGGCAAAAGAGTGAAGCTTCATCTGCTGCTCCCCATCACTCACATTACCACCTGAACCATACCCCCTCGCCCGCCCCGTGGGTCACTGGCGGCAGGGGGGAGGTCAGTGGAAAAATTGTCTTCCATGAACCTGGTCCCTGGTGCCAAAAAGGTTGGGGACCACTGAAATAGGTAATCAACAAGGGCTTATTGGATAGCACAGGGAACTCAACACTGTAATAACCTATATGGGGAAAAGAATCTGAAAAAAATTGATATACGTCTCACTGATCAAGTTGCTGTATACCTGAAACTAACACAATGTAAATCAACTATACTTCAATGTTTAAAATTAAAATAAATAAAGACAAAAAATTATTTGTAGCTTATACATCTTCTATAATTAACACCTAACGTTATAGACTCTGGGCCCAATTCAATAATAAATAGTAAGTAAAATTATCTTTCCCTAGACCACTGATGACCCTTCAGAGGGTATGGGGGACAATGCTGTAGTTTAGGGGTTTGTAAACTTTTTTCTGTAAAGGGCCAGATGGTAAATGTCTTAGGCCATGAGGGCAATGCAGTCTCTGTCGTAAGTACTCAATTCTGTTGTTGTAGAGTGAAAGCAGCCATAAATGATACATAAATAAATGCTATATTGCAACCATATCCCCATAAAACTTTATAAAAACAGGCACTGGGCCGGATTGGCCCACAAGCCACAGTCTGACAATCCCACTCTAGTTCAGTAGTTCTTACCTCAGATTCTCAGCAGAATCACCAGGAATGCCTGTTGAATCACAGATTTCTAGGGCTCCACCCCGACAGTTTCTGACTCAGGAGATCTTGAGTGGAACTTGGGAGTTTGTATTTATATCAAGTTCCAACGTGCTGCTGCTGCTGCTAGCCCAGGGCCACCTTTTGAAAAGCACTGCTCTAGTCTGATATATGGCATCGAAAGGGCACTTGGTAATCCTTCGGCCTTATTTTCAGGTTTTGGATCTTTTGTCTAAACAAAGCCAAGGTGAAGAACTCAGACTAGGACACACCAAGGTTTCCGTGCCAGAAGTAAGTTCAAGTGGAGTTCTTAGTACCTAGTTTCAAATATGGATCTGGAGGAGATAAAACATTTGGGAAACTCATCAAACTGACAGAACTGTACAAATGTTCAAGGAAAGGGAGTTCCCTGGTGGCCTAATGGTTAGGATTCCGGGCTCTCATTGCCATGGCCTGGGTTCAATCCCTGGTCAGGGAACTGAGATCCCCCAAGCTGCACGGCCAGAAAAAAAAAAAAAGAAAAAAAATTCAAGGGAAGAACCTACAGAGAGAAGGATTTAGGCTAGGACTTTGGCAGGAGTGCGAGAGAAGGTGAACAGAAGTCGCAGAAATAAAGGCATGTTTAGAGAGCAGGAGAACACAGAAGTAGTGTCACAGAGGCAAAGAAAAAGGTCTCAAGTTTTCCTCGTCAATGTTTCCAAACACTTCAGTGTTTGGTGCTGTGTTGTGCCAAGTAAGCAAAGAAACGTTTGGATCAGAAATCTCCTAGGGATGATAGTTTATCAACAAGATTAGAGGATAAGCAAGTAACTTCCTCAATCTCCACATTTTATGTATACCAGCAGAGGGCTGCGATGGCAAAGGAATGCTAGTGATGCCTTTCGTTCTGGGCTTTCTGCACTCCTGTGTGCGGAGTTAATTCCTCAGAGGTATTTGGGGGAAAAGACTCTAGATAACTTAGCCTCCTTCCTTAATATCAGTTGGGTATTTTACTTCAGGACAGTCTGATTGCTTGGGTGGGAGATGTGATGGAGCAAGGTGGAATCTTTTGACTGCTTTGGGAAAAGAGGGTGGGGTCCAGTTTGGGATTTAGATTACAGGGTGTCTCTGTCATTAGAAGGCCACTCTTAACACAGGGTGCCTCACACTGAGCGTCATTAAAGATTCCAGAAAACAATCTGTTTTCCCTTCATCATCGATTAAGTATTAGTGTTTGAAAATGTGAAGCATAAACAAAAGTTCCATAAGTAAAAACATACAAGAAGGTACACTTAGGTGTTCAGTCTATCTGTTCTGTCTCATTTTGCTCAATCACCCTCTGCAGGTAACATTTTGTTTGCTTCTGGTTATCTCCCCTGTGTTTCTTTAGTGGAAAGAGACATACACTGTTCTGAAGTTCCTGCATGTCAGTTCATAGAAATCAGCTTCGTTTTTTGGTTTTGTTTTTTTTTTGAATAATTACATTGAGTGGCCATACCTCAGTTTATTCACCCAATTTCCTATGAATAGGCATTTAGCTTGTTTCCAATATTTTGCAATTACAAATAATGTCACAATGAATAACTGTGTGAATATTATTTTTGTATTGTCAGATATGTATCTTTGGGGTAAATTCCTAGGTAGGTGAGTATTAAGTTTGTGTAGTTGTGTTAAATACTGTGAATTGCCCTTGCGAGAGGTTACACTGTTTTGCACTCCCAGGAATAGTGAACACAGCTGTTTCTCCAACATCTCCACATCTCCTACAAAGTGTAGAATCAAGCTTTGAATTTTCTTCGTTCAGATGGGGAGAAATAGTATTTTGGTGTAATTTTAATTTGCACTTCTCCCTGAGGAAAACTGAACATACTTACATATGTTCAAGGGCTATTTTTATGTTTTACTTGTCTGTTCAGTTTTTTGCCTATTTATATTCTATAAGGATTTTAGTTCCCCCACCTCTATTTTAAGAGTTCTTCAAATATTAGGTACATCAGCTCTTTATCTGTGATACAACTACTATCTCTCAAACTTTTTGCTTGTCTTTTGGCTCTGCTTACGGTGCTTTTTGCCATCATGCTTTTTTTTCCCCAATTATTTTTAGGTAGGTGAATATAAAATTTTTCTTTCATTGCATGTGCATTGAGTTAAAGTTAGAAAGCCTTTCCCCACTCAGACACAAAACAATTTTATGTCTTCGTTTAGTAATTCTATGGTTTCATATTTTATATTTAGGTCTGATACATTTGGAGTTGATTCCTGTGACTGATGTCAGGTATGGATCTAATTTTATCTTTACAAATAGCTATCAGTTGGTATAATCCCATTTTATACATATATGTATAAATATATACACACATGTATAAATATATATATGTGTGTATATATATAACTTTTCTTATAGAAACAAGCATACAAGGCAGTAGGTGTTTCAGAAGTGGTCTAATTACACAAATATATTTAGAGCAGATAGCTAAACATACTTGAATAATCATGGGACTAGTATTTAAGGAATTTATGTAAATTAAAACTCCTTCCCGGCGGCTATGAAAATTTTATCTGTGCAACGATTCAGTTTAGAAAGGACTCCACAGCCTCAATTTCATTTACCACGTTTGTAACTCTACACCTAAGCAGGTTGTCCTTGACACCACACAGACAATGGAACTAAGGCTACGGAACAATAAATGACTTACAGAGTCAAGGGATTAATAAATGGAGTAATCCAGCTCTTCTGCCTCTTTCCACGGTCTTCCATAGCATCCTGGCACCGCAGTTCTTGCATATGAAGTTAAAGAGCAGCAAAAGCTTTGGGAGTACAGCAAAAGATGTGGCCATCCCCAGCAATTCCACTCCTGGGTGCATACCCGAAAAAAATAAAAACACTAATTCGGAAAGATACATGCACCCAAATGTTCATAGCAGCATTATTTACAATTGCCAGATATGGAAGCAACCTAAGAATCCATCAACAGATGAATGGATAAAGATGATGTGGTACATATATACAATGGACTACTACTTAGCCATTAAAAAGAACGAAATTTTGACCTTTGCAGCAACGTGGATGGACTTGGAGGGCATTATGCTTAGTGAAATAAGTCAGACAGAGAAAGACAAATACTAGGGGATTAACCAGGGGGAATTCAAGGAGAGTGGACCAGGGCAGCACACAGACACAGGGAGACAGGAACACAAGGTGCAGGTGGCTGCTCCAGGCTCAGATATGATATCATTTATATGTGGAATCTAAAAAATACAACAAACTAGTGAATATAACCAAAAATGAGGCAGACTCATAAATATAGAGAACTAATGGTTACAGGGGTTGGGGAGTGGGAGGCACAAACTTCTGGGTGTAAGATAAGCTCAAGAATACACTGTACAACATGGGGAATAGAGCCAATATTTTGTAATCACTATTAATGGAAAGTAACCTTTAAAAATTGTATAAAATTTGGTTATCACCTTTTTTTTTTTTTTTTGCGGTACGCGGGCCTCTCACTATTGTGGCCTCTCCCATTGCAGAGCACAGGCTCCGGATGTGCAGGCTCAGTGGCCATGGCTCACGGGCCCAGCCACTTCGCGTCATGTGGGATCTTCCTGGACCGGGGCACGAACCCATGTCCCCTGCATCGGCAGGCGGACTCTCAACCACTGTGCCACCAGGGAAGCCCTCACCTGTCATTTTAATAGTATTTCCCATCTGAGTAGAACTTGAAAAGACCAGAGTGCACATGCACAAAACACAGAATAATAGGAGACTAACCCAGGTAACTATTGGCAAAGTTGTAGCATTAAAGACAGAACACACTTTAATAGAAAATGTTTAGAAGAGTCACATCCTACAGGACGTCAACCAAAATTTCTGAACCAAAGCCTTGTTTTAAATTCTAAGGCAACACAGGACAAAATCAAATGACTGATTTTGGCTACTGGGTTATAATGGCAGTTCTGAGTGTGCTCAGAGGACCCCTAGAGGTCTTGAGAACTTTTCTGGGATTCCATAAAGTCAAAACTATTCTCATACAACTACTAAGAGGTCATCTGCCTTTTTCACTGTGTGAACATTTGTTTGCACCGCAGGTGGAGTAAAACTGCTAGCACTCTAGCACAAGGCAAGGCAGTGGCACCAAACTGAACTTGTAGTCAGCGTATTCTTCACCACTCTACCACTCTGTGGGAAAATATAAAGCCAAGTTCACTTAAGAATTCCCTTGATGAAGTAAAAATTAATTTCACTAAGTTGCAACCATTTAGTACCAGTTCTTCTAAAATTCTGTGTGAGGAAATGGAAGGACACGTGTACCACTTCTGCTGCTTACAGAAGTGTTTTTGTGCTATTGAGTGGTAAGCTGAACTGGCCACTTCTTCCACCAGGCTTACTTGAAAGAACTACTTGCAGCCCAACTGGTTTTTCAGATGTATTTGGCAGACATTTTCTCAGAAATAAGCGAAGTGAGCCTGTCAGTACAAGGAATAAAACTGACAGTATCTGTTACACTGATAAAAGTTGAACTTTCAAAAAATCAGAATCTTGGAAAATTTGTATCCATCACTCAGCCTGACAGTTTCCCACCACTTAATCTTTTCTAATGAGATCTGATAATAACTAAAAATATGTGATTTGGGGAGACATTTTATAGTGGGACATGTCAATATTTGGAAGAACCCTGTAGTTCAGTGAACTGATATTTTCTAAACCCAGTGAATACTGTTACAAAATCACATAGGGGTAAAAATCCACTCAAAGGGCAAGAAAGACCAATGGATTCCACACTGCAATTAACCTTTAAAAAACTAACACTTGTCAAGCTTTAGTATCAGAAAAGGAAATTCACAATTATCTGGAAAAGCTATTAAAATACTCCTCCTTTTTCCACCTATGTATTTGTGAGGCTGGATTTTCTTCCTGGAATTCAAATAGCACATCAGATCAGACGGAATATAGCAGATGACAGAACCCAGTTGTCTTCCATTAAGCCAGGCATCAGAGCTTGTAAAAATGTAAAACAACAGTACCCTTCTACATACTTTTAGTTTTGTAAAGTTGTTTTCTATAAAAAGTTACTTTAACATGTAATGGAATTACTATTGTTATTTATAAATGAATATTTTAAAATTTTCAGCTTTTATTTATTACATGGCAAATACAGATAAGTGACCACATTAACAATAATTCTTTGGGGTTCTTAATAAGTACAAATATAAAGGAGTCTTGGGAATTCCCTGGTGGTCCAGTGGTTAGGACTCAGCACTTTCACTGCTGAGGTCCCAGGTTCAATCCCTGGTTGGGGAACTAAGACCCCCCCCCCCAAGCCTCACGCAGGGGGTGGGGGAAGGAGTCTTGTGACCAAAAGTTTTAAGAATCACCCATATTTGAATTTTAGAAAAAAATCTTAACCCAACATAAGACAGAAAAGAATTGTCACCAACTAATTCTAAACAGATTTTGGTGATACAATGAGATCAAGGTACTACTCTGCCCCAAACGTGTGTGTCTGTATATATTACTCTCCCTCCCTCTCTCTCTATATATATAGTCATATTTTGAGAAATTGGAAGCATCATTTTATGGTTATTTCTCAAAGTATAACTCTATCCATATATTCTCTAATTACCTGATTGAGAAATACCTTTTAAAAATCCTTGAATTTGGGCTTCCCTGGTGGTGCAGTGGTTGGGAGTCTGCCTGCTGATGCAGGGGACGCGGGTTCGTGCCCCGGTCCGGGAGGATCCCACATGCTGTGGAGCGGCTGGGCCCGTGAGCCATGGCCGCTGAGCCTGCGCGCCCAGAGCCTGTGCTCTGCAACAGGAGAGGCCACAGCAGTGAGAGGCCCGCGTAGCACTAAAATAAATAAATAAATCCTTGAATTTCATATACCTCTTCACATTAATTACTTCATGTATTTTTTATTGTATGTATGGACTACAATTTTTCCTATAAGTCTCTGAAGTGATCATGATCACAGGATAACTCTTACACATATAGTGAGAATTCCCTGATATCATTGTCTACAATCCTATTTCAGCATGGGGAACCACTATTTGATAAAGACATTAATAAGGTGCTACATGAAAGAGGAATTCCCGTATTCTGGCATTTTACCAGTTTAAAAAGCAAGTACTTTCTCTAAAACGAAAGCCCACATACGAAAACTGTAACAGATATTACCATTTGGGCTACTGTTAAGTTCCACAACAGGCCTTATAAATTGATATCTGATAGTTTTAAAGAAGCAAAACTAACAAGTATTACACCAATCTTACACAAACTGTTTGTTTGTTTTAATATTTATTTATTTATTTGGCTGAGCCGGGTGTTAGCTGTGGCATGTGGGATCTAGTTCCGTGACCAGGGATCGAACCAGTGCATTAGGAGAGCAGAGTCTTCGCCACTGGACCACCAGGGAAGTCCCACAAACTCTTTACAAAGAGGGAATACTTTCCAACTTGATTTATGATTTCAACATAATCTTGATATCAAACACTGACAAAACCATGAAAATTACAGGACAATTTTTCTCAGGAGCATGATGTAAAATCCTAATAAAATATTAGCAAACCAAATCCAGCAATATAATAAAATACATCAAGATCAAGTTAATTTCAGGGATACAAAGTTGGCTTAATATTCCTAAAAGGTAATGTAACTGATACCATTAACAGAAAAATTATCTAATAAAAAACATTTTATAAAATTCAACACCCATTCATAAAACTTATGATATAAAGTAACTAGGAAAGAAGAGAACTTTCTTTCTGATAGAGTATCTACAAAAAGCATGCAGCAAATATACTCAATAGTGAAATTTAAAGCTTTCATTCTGAGATGGGGAACAAGATAAAGATGCTTCCTCTCTTCGGTTCTATAGAATCCTATACTGGAGCATAGGCGTCACAAAGCAAGATAACACTAGAAAAGACTAAAACTCGTTATTTGCAGATGACATAATTATATGTAGAAAAATATAAAATAAATTACAGATGGTGCACCTTTCAATAGCTCAGCTGGGAGAGCAGAGGACTGTAGACAGGACACATGTAAAATAAACTACGGATGAACATTAACAAATGAATCTGAGTAAGGTTGCTGGATAAGATCAATATGAAAAAAGTGTATTTCTACATACCAGCAACAAAGAAAATAACATTTTAAAAGGATGCCATTTAAAACAGCATCAAAAAGGGAGTTCCCTGGTGGTCCAGTGGTTAGAACGCTGAGCTTTCACTGCTGAGAGCCCGGGTTTAATCCCTGGTCAGGGAACCAAGATCCCGAAAGCTGCACGGCGTGGCCAAAAAAATAAATAAATAATAAAATAGCCTAAAAAAATTAGCTGGAAAAAAATCTACCAAAAGAAGGTGCAAGATGATACACTGAAAAATACAAACACTGCGAGGAGAGACTGAAGGCCTATCTAAATGGAAGGATATTCCTGTGCATAGTTTGGAAGATACTGTAAATATGATAATTATCCCCAAATTGATCCATAAATTCAATCTCAATCAAAAGGCCACTTCTGGGCTTTCCTGGTGGCACAGTGGTTGAGAGCCCACCTGTCAAGGCAGGGGACATGGGTTCGTGCCCTGGTCCGGGAAGATCCCATATGCCGCGGAGCGGCTGGGCCCCGTGAGCCATGGTCGCTGAGCCTGCACATCCGGAGCCTGTGCTCCGCAACGGGAGAGGCCACAACAGGGAGAGGCCCGCAAACCGCAAAAAGGCCACTTCTTTGGTGTGGCAACTGACCACTTGCTTCTAAAGTTTATATGGAAATGCAAAGGGTCAAGAATAGCAAAAACAATCTTAAGGAAAAACAATAGGGGAGGGCTTAGGCTGCCAGATAAAGGCTTTTTTTTTTTTTAACTACAGAAATTGAGACTGTAGTACTGGTACAGGGTAGAGAAACTGGCAAATGGAAAAGAACAAAAAGTCCAGAAACAGATGCATGCATAAATGGACAAATTATGACCCAGGTGACACTGCAGTTCAGAAGGATGATACCCCCCCCCCCAACAGAGTGGTAATGAATTAATTGAACACCACACTAAAAAAAAAAAAAAAAACCTTTATCCCCTATTTCATACCATGCACAGAAATCAATCCCAGATGAATTGATGAATTGTAGAAAAGTAAAACAATAAAGCTTCTAGAAAAAAAAAAACTTAGACTATCTTCATGACCTTGAGAGCAAGCAAAGACTTCTTCAAAACAGGTAAAAAAAAAAAAATCAATAACCATAAAGAAAAGCTAGCAAATGGAACATTAAAATCAATTTCTATTCATCAAAAGATAGCAATGAGAGTGAAAAGGCCAAACCACAGAATGAGAGAAGATATTTGCAATACGTATCTGACAAGGACTAGTATTCTGAACACGTAAAGAATGAGATAGTAAGAAAAAGTCAAATATCTCCCTATTTTTCTGAGGGGGATAAAAAAAAAGAAGACTCTTAAGATTCTTAAACAGGTACTTTATAAAAGAGGATATCCAAATGGCCAATAAACATGAAACATGCTTAATTGCATTAGTTATTAGGGAAATACAATTAAAACCACAATGAGATCCTATTGTATAAATAAAAAACCTGCCAGAATGATAGACAATAGCAAGTGTATGCAAAGATGCAGAGCAACTGGAACACATATACTGCTGGTAGTAATGCGAATTCCTTTTAAAAAATTGATATGTAATTCACCCTTTTGAAGCGACGTCAAGTTTTTAGTATATTCACAAGACTGTGCACTGTATAATTCCAGAACATTTTCATCACCCTCAAAAGAAACCCTATACCTATTAGCAGTCACTCCTCATTGCCCTCTCCTCTTGCAACCACTAATTTACTTTATGTCTCAACGCATTTGCCTATTCTGGACATTCCATATAAATGGAATCATACATTCTGACTTTTTGACTAGCTTCTTTCACTTAACATGCTTTCAAAGTACATCCATGTTGTAGCATGTATCAATACTTCACTCCTTTTTCTTTTTTGGCCACGCTGTGTGGCTTGCAGGATCCTAGTTCCCTCGGCAGTGAAGCAGAGTCCTAACCACTAGACCACCAGGGAACTCCCATTCCTTTTTATAGCTGAAAAATACTCCATTGTATGGATATGTCACATTCTGTTTACCCATTTGTCTGCTGATGGATGTTTTGTTTGTTTCCACCTTTTAGCTATTATACATAATGCTGCTATAAACATTTGTATACAAGTTTCTGTGAGGACATACGTTCTCATTTCTGTTGGGTATATATCCAGGAGTGGAAATGCTAGGTCATGTGGTAACTATATGTTTAACCATACTGTTTTCCAAAGTGGTTGCACCATTTTACATTCCCACCAGCAATGTACAGGAGTTCTCATTTCTTCACATCTTCACCAACACTTATTTTTTATTTCAGCTGTGAAGTGGTATCTCATTGTGGCTTTGACTTGCATTTCACCAATTACTAATGACATCAAGCAACTTTTCATGTGCTTGTCATTCATATATCTCCTCTGAATTAATATCTATTCAAATACTTTGTCCATTTCAACATTGGGCTGTCTTCCTATTGTTTTAAGAGTTTTTATATATTCTGAATACCATACTCTTATCAGATATAAAATTTGCAAATATTTTCTCCCAGGAATGGGACCTCTTATAACTTTGGAAAAACTTTTGCTAAACATTTAACACCTGCTAATGCTGAATATACACATAGCCTTTGAAGCCAGCAATCCATGTCTACATATACACCCAACAGAGAGGAGAACATGTTTTCCACAAGACACATTCAAGACTGTTCATAACAACACAATTAGTAACAGCAATTGGAAAACTGAAACCACCCAAACATCTTGTGGTAGGTTGACTATTGGCCCCCCAAGGATGTCCACATCCTAATCCCTGGAACCTGTGAATGCTACCTTATTCGGCAAAGGGACTCTGCAGGTGTGATTAGGATTTTGAGAGGGGGAAATTAGACTTTGGGATTCTGGTCCACCAAGTAAGGAGTTTGGAAGTCATCTCTCCATCCTAACAAGTAAAAAGCTGAACTGAAAAATCAACACTTCTTCTTAGATCTGTCAGAGGAGTGAGGTCACAGGGCCAACTGCAGTCCTTCATATTGGAGAGGCAGGCAGGTGGACACAGAGAACCACAACTTACTGAAGCAGAAACTTCCAAGCAGAAACCTCTAAGGGAGACAGTGCTGGGGTAAGAAAGCTGGAACTGTAACTGACAAATTGCTAGAGGCTCAGAGTAGACAAGTCTGAGTTAAAAACCTCCAGTTAGAAGGGGATCCCCACTGCTTTGTGAGTTTTACCTCCTGGAGCCCTACCAGGGTCTCAAAGGGAAAATCAGAGAAAAATCCCCTGGTGCTTCCAGTAGGGGAAGGAAGAAAGTAACCGTCTTGAAATAAGTCAGAGTATTCTGTTCTTAACAAGGCCTGTCCTCAAGAGAAGCCATTTTATCAGAGCCTCCTTAATTGGGGTTTATCAGAGCCTAAACAACCTGGTAGAAGGGAAATACCCAGCTCCAGCTCCCTCTAGCCATCCTGTCTCACCTATGGTGTGTAAGGGGGCAGGGGGGATGGAGAAGCACTTATGAAGTTCACAGCCCAGGGACACAGGTTCACTGAGACCTAATTATAGGACTACAGAATGCCTCCCCTCCCCAACACCTCACCACCACAGTGCTAAAAGGTCTATTCACTGGAGTTCCTTTTACCTAGTACATCATGTCCAGCTATCAACAGAAAGTTACAAGGCATAAGTAAAAGGCAAAAAAACACAGTTTGAAGAGACAGAGCAAGCATCAGATTCAGACACGGCAGAGATGTTGGAATTATCAGACCATGAATTTAAAACAACTCTGATTAATATGTTAAGGGCTTTAACAGAAAAAGTAGACACACCAAAACAGATGGCTAATGTAAGCAGAGAGATGGAAATTCTAAGAAATAATTCTTTTTTTTTGCGGTACGCGGGCCTCTCACTGTTGTGGCCTCTCCCGTTGCGGAGCACAGGCTCCGGACGCACAGGCTCAGCGGCCATGGCTCACGGGCCCAGCCGCTCCGCGGCATGTGGGATCCTCCCAGCCCGGGGCACGAACCCATGACCCCTGCATCGGCAGGCGGACTCTCCACCACTGCGCCACCAGGGAAACCCGAAATAATTCTTTTTTAAAGGTAGAGATTAAAAAAAAACCTAACAAATGATGCATGCTTTCCATGGGCTCATTAGTTGATTAGACATGGCTAAGGAAAGCATCTCTGAGGCTGGAGGACCTGTCAACAGAAACTTCCAAAACTAAGAAGCAAAGAGAAAAAAGACTGGGGAAGAAAAAGAGGGAACAGAATACCCAACAACTGTGAGACAACTACAAAAGCTGTAACATATACATGAAAATGCCTGAGAGAAGACAGAAAATGACAGAAAAAGTATGTGAAGCAATAATGACCGAGAATTTCCCCCAAGTTAATGTCAGATACTAAACCACAGATCCAGGAAGTTCAGAGAACACTAAGAAGGATAACCACCTCCCCAAAAAAACTACACCTAGGCATATCATATTCAAACTGCATAAAATCAAAGACTTAAAAAATCTTAAAAGAAGCCAAAGGGAAAAAACACCTATGGAGGAGCAAAGGTTAAGAATAACATCCAATTTCTTTACAGAAACCATGCAAGCAAGACGAGTGACGTGCTGAGGGAGCTTATACTGGATTACTTACGTGGGCCAAAGTTTAATCCCATGGATCCTGATACGCGGGAAGCAGCAGGGTCAGAGTGAGAAGCAATGTGATGGAAGCAGAGAGTAAAAGATGCTATGCTGTTGGCTTTGAAGATGGAGAGGGGGCCAGGAACCAAGGAATTCAGGCAGCCCCTAGAAGCTGGAAAGGAAGGAAACAGATGCTCCCTGGAGCCTCCAAAAGAAACCAGCCCTGCTGACAGTTTAATTTAACCTAGTACAGCTGATTTTGGATTTCTGACCTCGAGAATGGTATGATAATAAAACTGTATTAAGCCACTAAAATTTGGTAAATTGTTACAGCAGCAATAGGAAACTAATATACACCCATCAATAGCAAACTGCAAAAATTACAGTGTATTTGCACAATGAAATACTATGGTGCAATGAGAATGGGTAACTACTGCTATAGGCAACAAAATGGAGGAACCACAGAATACTAAGAAGCCTGACACAAAAGAATATAAATGTTAAGATTCCATTTATATAAAGCTTAAAAATAAGTAAAACTTATCTACAGCTTTGGAAAAAAGGGCAGTAGTTACTTGGTGGGTGGGAGGACTGACAAGGGGCACAAGGGAAGCGCCTGGGGTGCAAATAACACCGTCTTTCTTGATCCTGATGCTGGTTATATGTGGTCACTTTGTGATATTTCAAACCATACACCTGTAACTTGTACACTTTTCTGTACTGTATACTTCAATAAAAAGTGCTAAAAAAAACAAACAAAAAAGATTAAGTAGTTTAAAAACAAATTTCCTTGCAAAAATAGGGACAGGGCTTCCCTGGTGGCACAGTGGTTGAGAGTCCGCCTGCTGATGCAGGGGACACGGGTTCGTGCCCCGGTCCGGGAAGATCCCACATGCCGCGGAGCGCCTAGGCCCGTGAGCCATGGCCGCTCAGCCTGTGCGTCCAGAGCCTGTGCTCTGCAACGGGAGAGGCCACAACAGTGAGAGGCCCTCATACCGCAAAAAAAAAAAAAAAAAAAAAATAGGGACAAAAATAGGTTTAAACGCAGTAAACACAAGATTTTTGATTAGTTAAAACTGAATCCCATATAAAGTGAACAATTACAATTACTTCAGGTAACAATGTAATTCTGAGGATTTTCTAGTACATCTCCAATGTCACACAGAAAAAAACATGAGTTGGTCTAGACATGCAAACACAGGAGACATACCAAAGTATACCATAATGCACAGTCTGCAATGCTCTTCATTAGTTTCACTTACTTCATCAAGTACTACTAGTTTAGAAAAACTGGTCTTTACAACACCAGGACTGCAGAACCCCTTCCGGACTGAAGATTTTATCAATGGCATTTTTCATCTCATATTTTATTAAACAAAATGTTTTTGCAAATTAATTTTTCCATGCCCACAAACATCCTAAGTTTTTCCCACACTGAAACAAATTATAACCCTCTCATATATTTTTAGTATTTACATTCAACCATTAGGAGCCAAATACTATTATAAAACCAAACAGATTTTAAAGTTCTAATGAAAGAATTATGTTTGATAGTAGAGGTACTGTCCTCAAATATTTTGTTGAAAAAAAAATCTTTGGAATATATATTTTAAAGTTATAACAAAGATCAATGCAAATGGTAGTAACCATTGTCCCCCAATTATCTGAAATTACACAATAGGTCAAATGTACATGTGTTCTTTAGTTGAACTTCAGTAGGAAAATCAAACTGTTCTCATGAAGGTTCCAAAACAAGGACTAAAATCTGAGTATTGAAAAGGTGGAACTATTACCAGGTGATCTCACCTGTAAGGGAGTAGCTATGTTTCAGTGCACTTGCCAAACTTTTAAAACAGCTTGTGTCCATTAAATAATGATATAAGGCTCTATTTTTACTACTAGGAATGCTGATGTAAGATTCTGTAGTTCAAGACATGTTTATGGGGAAGATGTACTGATCAAGGTAAATTCCTTTGACAAGGCAGTGAATCTCATGTACTCATCTCTTAGAAAGAAGATCAGAAAGCTTAATAATCCTATTAAGTCAAAACACTTTAAAATACTAACAAATCTTATTCATTATATGATAAATACAAATTTAAATATAAGAGAATGCAACAAGTTATTTGAACCTGAATGCAGAGAATAAATACTTTATTAACTGATTATAGTTGAAAGTCACAAACAAAAAAGGGGTATATTAAGGCAGAGCCATATATATATATATCAATATATATAGATATATAGATATAGATATATATATATATGTAGATATATATATATATAGACAAATCCAAAGACTGTTACCTCTTTACATTTTAACAACCTCTGCATTTTTCTTTTACACATTTAGGCAGTGTGCTTTCTTTTCTTCTCAGTTAAAGAAACAAATCTTGACCAATATTTCTAAATCATATTTTGATGACAACTTACAGGATCATGGATTGAGACAATGACTAGTGTATGAAATGCTATCTGATCATTTTCTCAGCATATTCCATGTGTGGTGGTATATTTACGTTGGTGTGGAAAATCTGACAACTGATCTTCTTTTCCAGCAAAACTAACACATAATTTTTTTTAATGATTTTTTAATAGTCTTAACTAAAGTAAGCTTGGACTTCCTTCCAAGTAAGTCGAATGCCCAAAGCATATTATTTTCTGCCCTTCTCAAACCCTCCTATATGTTTTAAGTAGCCTTTAGAATATGATCACATGGCTGTATTTCAGATCTATAAATTTGAGTTTTTCAAAATCCAAAATTACTTCCTTACGCAAAGTGGCAATGCAAATAGCAATCCTACATAGTGTAGGATAATTTTTCTTCTGTATACTTCCCTTTTATAAAATGGGCAACCACATACACAAAAAAGACATGAATTTATTAGTCCATCTGAAAAAGCACTCCAGCTCCCTAATTCCACTTTTGAAGGAGAAGGCAGAGGCAAGTTTACATTATCCCAGAAAACTGAATAAATGGCTTTATTTGGTATCTTCAAGAAGCTTCTCCTTCCGTAGGAGATGCGGGTGTTGCAGGAGAAGCTGTAACTGGTTTTCGTGCAATTCTGTCTAGTTCCGCGTGAACATCTGATAGGACAGGCTTCTGGCCTATTTAAAGGAAAAGAAACCAAGATTTAGACATAAGTCAAAATATCCTTAACACCAATGTGTCTTCATTTAACAATTGCCAACAGTTTCATTAACTTTATCTAAAACACAGTTATATAAACATCCTTAATTTAAAAATAAATTCCCTTTTTTTTTTTCTTTTTTGGCCTCACCACGCAACATGCAGGATCTTAGTTCCCTGACTAGGGAGCGAACCTGCACCCCCTGCAGTGGAAGCACAGTCTTAACCACTGGACTGCCAGGGAAGCCCCTAAATTCCCTCATTTTAAATTGTGGGGTCTGTTATCAAATAGAAGTAAAACTAGCACCTACCATTTAATCTCATAAAGGTATACTTTTTTAAAGGCATAGAATAAGAACAGTAAAAGAGAAAAATAGCAACAAAATTTCAGAATTTGGAAAGATGAGTGAGTGGTAATTAAATCAGCAGTACTGAGAAAGGTAATCTTCAATACTGAGAGTGTGAGAAGCCAGAAAATAATTCAATTTATACCCAGAAACCTGTAAAATGTTCAAAAATGGTAGCTGCAGGTACTTGTGAAAAAGGTGGCAAGAAGGTGTGATTAAAAAAGGAGAATGGGTTAAAAAGTCTGCTTGAGGAGCAATTATAAAAACAACAAAAGGAAAAGACTTCATCAAAATTCAAAACTTTTGTGCTTCATAGGACACTCAAGAAAGTGAAGGGATAACCAACACGGGGAGAAAACATTTGCAAATTCTATATCTGATAAGGGTCTAGTAAAGAGAATATATAAAAAACACTTAGAACTCAACAATAAGAGAAATAACCCGATTTTAAAATGGGCAAAGGATTTGAATAGACATTTCACCAAAGAAGATATACAAATGGTTATTAAACACATGAAAAGATTCTCAACATAATTAACTATCAGGGAAATGCAAATCAAAACCACAATGAGATACAACTTCACAGCCAAAATGATGGCTCTAACCAAAAAGATGGACTAGTGGTGATCATTTTATAATGTATAAAAATATCAAATCACTGTGTTGTACACCTGAAACTAATATATTATAAATCAATTATATTTCAATTAAAACACACACACACACACACACACACACACACACACACACACAAATAGAGAGACATTTTTGACTTGGTTAAGCAAAACCAAAAAAACAAAACAACTAAAACACAAAGATGAACAATAACAACTCTTGGAAGGGATGGAGAAAAACTGGGGCCCTCATAAACTGCTGGTGGGAATGTAGAATGGTATAGCATTTTGGAAAACACTTTGGCGTTTCTTTAAAAATTTAAACGTAGAGTTACCACATGACCCAGCAATTCCACTCCTAGATATATACCCAGGAGAAATGAAAACATATGTCCATCAACTGATAAATGGATAAATAAAGTATGTATGCATATCTATACAATGGAATTTTTTCAGCAGTAAAAAAAAACAAAATATTGATACATATGCTACAACATGGATGAACCTCGGAAACATTATTTTAAAGAAGGCATATACTATATGACTCCATTTATATGAACTCTCCAGATAGGCAAATACAAAGAGACAGAAAACATTGTTTGTTGCCTAGGAGGACTTCAGGGGAGGGAAGAATAACTGCTAATAGGCTGGACGTTAGGCAAGGATAACTGCTAATAGGTTGGATGTTTCTTTTTAGTGAGAAGAAAATGTTCTAAAATTAGATTATGGTAATGGTTTACGTATGTCTGTAAATATACTAAAACTTTGAATTGTACACTTTAAATGAGCAAAGTTCATGGTATGTAAATTATATCTCAATAAAACTGTTTTAAAAAAAAAAAGCTCCAGGTAACTATACCTGACTTTTTGGCAGATGGTGGCAAACCACTGCTTCCACCTCCAGCCCCACCTCCAGGGCTACCACCACCAACACCAGGGCCTCCTGGGGAACCAGTCTTTTTACTCAGCAAACTATTGAAGAAATTTGCCAGGACACCTTCACTTGTAGCTCCAGCTACAAAAAAAAAAGGTTAAGATAAAAAACTTGTACTCAAAGCATTCAACTTTTCTATAAATTATTATTGTAGAATTATACACAGAAAATGTTCCAAATTCAAGTTTAATCTTTTGAGGCTGGGTAACTTCTCTAATCTACTCATATATAAAACAAAATATGAGTGTTAAGAGCGTAAGATAATTATTAAAAAATTAGAGAGTTATTTTTAAAAGGCAAAAGGCATTTAAAACAGATTGTTAGATGCAAATATATCTCTCTTTTGAAAGGCGTTCTTCAAAAATATAACTGTTGAGAAATATTTCCTTCAAGTATTACAAAAAGTTACCCAATGCTATATGAAAACCAGTAGGAGTTCTAAGATATTAATGGGCAAAGGATAGCAATAAACAATTCACACAAGAAAAATACAAACAGAAAGGAAATACTAGGGGGGAAAGCTCTTATTAGTTAGTACTTAGAGAATGCTGATTAGATTGTGGGCAAACTGCAACACTCAATGTTGATGACATGTAAATTGAAAAATCCATTTGAGAAACATCACCAAAAGGCATAAAAAGGTACAAACTCTCACCTACTAATCCCACTTATGGCAATTATTCCTATAGAAATAACTATAATGCATATAGTTTTTTCCTTTATGTTAACTGCAGATAACCCATTATAGGAAAAACATGAATTTCTTCAATGACCTACCATAGCAGAATGATTAAATATAACACAAAGCTTTCATAAAGCTCACAGCACAGAGCTGATATGTTAAGACTACACCATAAAATGGTTCACAGTCTGACTGACTATGAGATTGTATTGACAGACACAAAGATTAGAAGCTATTGAATAAAAATGAAAATAGCTAAAGCAAAATGTGGAATGACTCTAGGTAGATTTCTATTGTTAAATGTATTGTGTTGCTTTCTCTAAGAAAGAGAGAAATGTACCTTTCATGTTTGGATCAATTTTTTTTGACCCAGCAGGGATGGGTGACACACTGGCAACATTGGACGACACAGATCTATTTGGTGTTCGAGGGGAGCCTCCTGGGACTCTTGGCGAGGCATCCTAAGTAAAAATAGGAAAGCCATAATTACAGAACCCTGGAACTTTCAACTTCACAGAAATTATCACAAAAAGAAACTACTTTGCAACTGTCCCCCATATCTTCTACTGGTCCCTTTACGCTGCAAGCCCTGGGCAGAAGTGTTTAGCAATTGTGCCTTCATTATTAGAATACCAGAGACCCACTGCATTTTTAGAATACTAACTTTCCCTTCAACGGAAAAAGAAGAACATATTGAATATGAGGTGTGGTTATGAGTATAAGCTTGGGAGTCAGATCTGGACTCCAATCTGGACTTGCATCCCATCCCACCAGCTGTAAAACCTCAGGCAAGCCATGATGTCCTCCAAAGCCTCCATTTCCCCACCAGCAAAATGGGGGACCTGCCTCATCTGGCTGTTGTGAGGATTTATAAAATAGCACATATAAACGGTTTGGCACAGTAACTCATGTGGGACAAATGTTGCAAAATAGATATTTATGATTTCAATATTCTAAAGGGAGTGAAGTTTTATCTTTTAAAATCTCACAAATTCCAGGAGAATCCTTAATTCAAGCTTATATCAAAGCATACCCATTTGAGACAGGTATATAATTAAGAAAAAAAGAACTAAAACAATATGCACTGCATTTTAGTAATTTTGTCAAAATCTGTAATACTGACCACAGGCCTTCCAGCTGCAGTTGGTGGTTGCTTTGCTAAAAGGGACTGAAAAACACACAAAAACTCTAGGTTAGATATTCAGGCATGTATTGCTGTATTTTTAAAGAAAATATGTACAAGAATAGTTTAACCATTAATCATACTAAGTCTGTTTCTGATGTAATTTCATACCTGTAGCTTCATAAGAAACACTTGGTCATCTTCTGCCACAATTTCCTTCTCATGCACAAACTGAAATGAGCAACGCATAAATGAGCAAGTCTCAATATATTATGTTAATGTCATTCACAACTTACTCTCTAGATTAGAATAATTTTTTTAAAAAACACCAAGAATATGAACATTACCTAAACCATATTTACATGGGTGAGCTGCCCTCCCCAAGGCCCTACAGCAGAGTTGTCCGATACCTATCTGCAATAATATAAATATCCTATATCTGTGCTGTGCAATACGTTAGCCTGTAGCTACTGAGCAGCTGAAATGTGGCTACTGTAACTGAGAAACTGAATTTTTAATTTTATTTAGTTTTACTTAATTTATATTTAAAAGCTGTATGTGACTAGTAGCTACTGTATTAGACAGCACAACCTGAGAGCCACAGGCATATCAGTCATGCTTATAAAATCTGCTAAGCAACAGTTAGGTGTTTTAAAAGGGCCAATAATATCCCAGCTGAGTGAAAATCAACTTGTCCCTGGTTTCCCTGAAATAAAAACATAATGCCTCTTCTACCGGCTGAATAATAAGAAAAAAAAAGGAGTTGCAAATGTCTCCTGCTCCTCCTATTTCTGTACAAGGCACGCCATAGTCTATTTTCCACCCAGTAGCCAGAGCGATCCTTTGAAAGGTTAGGTCAGATTATATCACTCCTGTGCTCAAACTCGCCCCCCCACCCCCATCACTTTCCATCCCACTCAGCATGAAATCCAAAGTCCTGACTGCGGCCTAATGATGAGGCCTTTCTCTCCTACCACTCTGGCCCTCTGGGGCTCTTTTCCAGCCTCTCTGGCCCCCTCACACACTCCTGCCTCAGGGCATGTGCACTTCCTGCTCCCTGTGCCTTCAACATTCTCCCCTCTCATCAGAGACATGCCCTCATCATTTCTAAAACTGCAGCCCTCCCCACCTCGGTCCTCTCATTCACCCTTCCCTCACTCGGCTTCATTTCCATAGCACTGATCACCACTTGAGAGGTGGCATATATACTGATTCACTACTGCATCACCCTCCTATTCAGCACCTAGTGCCTAAACAGCGGCTCAATAAATATTTGCAAAATGAATAAAAGACAACTTAGAGCACAATTTTGCTGGTAAAAGAGAGAATGGGAAAAATTGGGTTTTTTTTTTTGATGTGTGCATTTCTTTTAACAGACATCCAAACCAAGTAACACACCAACTGATTTTTCATTTGACATTACTTTTCTTATTTCTAACTACTTAATGTAAATATTTGAGTTCTTAATTAAGAACTTTATTATATGTTAAATCAAAATTACTTTTTCCTGAAACACGTTCAAATTAGCCAGTGAGAAGTACTACATGCAAACGCTCATTTTTATACAACTTTTCATAAGCATCTATACTATCTAACCATAAATCACCATATACTGCTTAGCAAAATCAAGATATATAAAAGAAGAATACCTCCTGAAACGAGATTTAATAGTTATAAGAATGACATGTAACAGTAAAGACTAAAATTAAATCTAGGAACCTGGCAGCCCCTGGACAGCTGTGGGCTAGTATGAATAACTAATGACCATGAAGATGCAAGATCTGCCTAGACAGACAGAAGCCAATACAATTATTCTAACAAGGTATTCTCGGCTTTTGGTTGAGCTCTAGGTTGTAAAGTACACAACTTGATAGAAAAGGACCCCCTTACCTTTCTACCTACAATCTTAAAATTATGGACTTCCCTCTCAGTTTAAAAGCCTAAATATTAAGACTACATACTAAAACTGTTACCTTTCGGACAGGTGGTTTAGTTATGATGTCTTCAAAATTATCTTCTGCTTTTAACATTTGAAAATTTTCATGTAATATTCCTATCTTCTTATCATTATCCCACCCTGCTGGACTAGAAAGAAATGCACATGACAAATTCTCAAGCGTTTATATAGTCATTCTTTCATTCAATCCATGATCATATTAAGGGGAATATTTTTATGAAGTTAAATTTGACAAATTATGGAAAATTAATCAGTTTTATTATAATACTCAAGTTTACTAATTTCTACTTAAAATTATTATCAATCTTCCTGATTTTAAAACTGTCATTACAGGTTTCTTGGGGAGAAGGTGGTAATTATTTTTACCTCCCAATTTATTCAGATAACTTTTCAAAGCATGTCTAGATTATACATTGGGTCCTTTATGTATCATAACCAATTAGTGAGTAGATACATTGATATATGCACCCGATAGTTTAGTTATAATAGCAAGCCTTTCAAAAGGGTTCAGGCCAGCAGTAAAACTAAAAGGCAAAGATAAATAAATCAAGGCAGGTTATAAATAAAACAATCTAGGAACAGATTCTCACCTACTCATCATGGAAAAGTCTACTGGTCTCACTTCAAATGAAAATGAGATGATGATGATGATACACCATCGAACTGGAGCAACAACACATGATAAAACAATACATTTAAGAGTATACTTACATAAATACTGCATCTTTTTCCACAACAATAGCAGGAATCTTATAGGGAAATCCATAGAGTTTCTGAACAATGTATTTATATACTAAATCTATATTTTTGTTTTCTTTTACTGAAGTGTAAATAAGTGCTGCACCATCTGAATGAACACCGTTAAAGAAATTTTTGGACAAACTCCATCAACAGGTACCATAAAATTTTGTGTTCTCAGCTTAGCATTTATACATATTGGTTTCAAAAATAATTTCCAAAGGTATAATTACATGGTAATCAAGGCTTTCAAAACTATAAAATACTTATATACAGTCTAAGATGCAAATAAAACTATCTCTACATAATTGATTTAACTTAGGAGGGCAAAAATCTCATTAGCCAAGAAAGTAAAGGTAAATTTAATAACTGACACCACTACTACCTCTACATTTAAAGCATATGAAGAGGCAATGTATTTTTGTCTTTAACCTTCCTAAACTTCATGAAGGAGGGATATTATTTATCAAAAACTGTTTTGCCTTTTCAACAAAAGTGGTTTGCACTAGTGTCTCTTATAGTTTTTACTAGTCCAGGAATTAGGACTTTGGGGAGAAAGCTCAGGAGATCCACTGAACAGAGAAGATGAACCATCAAGAACCATCAGGAAGCTTTCAGGAACAATCCAAGGCAAAAGTAGACTTCATGACCAAAATGCTAGCACTAGCCATTGGGTCTCAAGAGAGATGGTGACTCAGGCCAAGAGGAAATGATGAGACTAGTCTAACTTCTGAATTAGGATACTCATATTTTCTAGGACACAAACCAAGGCTTATGAACCTTAAAATGGTATTGGCTAAATACTACTTGTCGTAATTTGGTAAAAACAAACATCATAATCTTAAGTAAATGCTTAATTGTGTGAACTTTTCATGAATGATCTTTCTCACAAGAGCCAATTTATAATTTGGAAGATTTACACAGCTGGAAATTTTACAATGCAATTAAAATTTTTTAATTTTTAAAATACAGATGATTTTGAATTGTTGTCCTCACTGACACACACACACACACACACACACACAACCCTCTCACTATCTTTTTTTTTTTTTAACTTATTTATTTATTTTTGGCTGTGTTGGGTCTTTGTTGTTGCATACAGGCTTTCTCTAGTTGTGGTGAGCTGGGGGCTACTCTTCGTTGCAGTGCACAGGCTTCTCACTGCAGTGGCCTCTCTTGTTGCAGAACATGGGCTCTATGCGCATGGGCTTCAGTAGTTGTGGCTCACAGGCTCTAGAGTGCAGGCTCAGTAGTTGTGGCGCATGGGCTTAGTTGCTCCACGGCATGTGGGATCTTCCTGGCAGGGCTTGAACCCATGTCCCCTGCATTGGCAGGCGGATTCTTAACCACTGCGCCACCAGGGCAGCCCCCCTCTCACTATCTTGAAGTGATTTCTTGTTTTGTATTCTTTTAAAATCAACCAGCTCTACTAAAGGTCTGTAATTATTGTAGTGGACAGTCTCCTTCCTGATTACATCTCTATATGTACATTTCCAAGTGTAGCTTTAAATAAATGTTTAAAGAGACTGTTTGTTCTCAAATTTTCTAATCTGCAAAGATAACAAAAAGGGCTATCAACACCTATTTCAATTATTTCTTTTTGTTTTCTTTTGCAGACAAATGCCCTTTAATTCAATCCAACTAATCATTATGTGACATGAGAAGAGAAAGTGCCATGGAGGACAAAGTACTGAAGGAAAAAGGGAAAAGGGAAACTCCCAGTGTCAAGTGATCTTATTCATTATTCAACGAGGCTCTTGCCAAGTGGTCCTTAAATTAAACGTCCATTAATGACGATGAAAAACTACAGATACTATAAACATGTGTACATTACTTATTCCTGTCTACTCCTACTATCTATCATTTCTTCACTTTTCAGACCCAAAAGCTTTGATTGGTGAATGCAACTGCAAAACATCTGATCCAAGGGGGCAAGTGAGAACACCTCTCTTTGGTGCTCTCAAGCTGTCTGAAGTTTTCAACACGAAATTCTCTTAAAAGCATTCACTCATTTTATCCTTTGTTTAGTTGTAAATGTTATTCACTGGCTCATATAATCCTTGCAACCTAGACTACACAAGATTCCTTATGCTAGGTTTTTTAACCTTGTGATCATCAGAATTACCCAGAAAGCTTTTTTAAAATTCAGCATAGATTCTCCAGCCTCCCCTTGGAATGTTCCAATTCAGTAAGTCTTAGATGGGCACCGCCAGATTTAAAAACCATTGCATTAGACTATAGTGGAGATAACAGTAAACAAATTAAAAACAAGAACACACAAACCCAAATATTGATCTTTCCCTACCACCCACCCCCAAGAAATGAATACCAGTTTTCTGCGAGAATGTTTTCAATGCCAACTCATTAGAATTTTCTACATAAGTCTGATCATTATTTTTCTTAATCACAGTAGTTTAAAAACAGCAAATCAAAGTTACATATTTCAATACTTGCTTTTATATCATTAAAAACAAGAACACACAAACCCAAATATTGATCTTTCCCTACCACCCACCCCCAAGAAATGAATACCAGTTTTCTGCGAGAATGTTTTCAATGCCAACTCATTAGAATTTTCTACATAAGTCTGATCATTATTTTTCTTAATCACAGTAGTTTAAAAACAGCAAATCAAAGTTACATATTTCAATACTTGCTTTTATATCTCAAAATACCTAGATATAAATGATTTGGGAATTGAAATTTCCAACCAGAGGCAGGAGGAAAAAAGTTTATGGAATTTCTGAAGTCATCGATTTATTCCTTTACTTAAACAAACAAACAAGCAAACAGCTAAGGAACACTGCACCAATCAATGTATTAAAAGGATACACTGTAAACAAAACTTCCGGATATGAGACTGAATAAAATCGAAATGCTCATCTCTGTAGTCATGTTCTTTCTCCAACACACTAATGGCATCACACTAATGGGTTAAAATAATTTAAAAAACAATATTAACTTTAAATAATAATATAATGATTTAAACAGTTCAATGTTGGGTGAGGGAATATCACAAAACTACCACTCTGATACAGTGACTCATCAGTAGAACCTAGAATATTAATTACTCCTATATGTCTAGAGACTTTTAGTTGGAGTCGTAAGACTAATGAATACTTTTATTTCTTTAAAAAGCTCTGATTTCTATGATATATTGAATGAGATGAGAACACCAAAGAGAAAGTTTTAGTACATAAAGGAATGAAGAATAACAGGACAAGCTTATGGGCGGTCATACTTGCTAACTCAACGACTTATGTCCTAGAACAAAGTTTTTAAGATCTAAAATCTATTCTAGTTCTATAAAACACTCTGTATATCCAGGGAGTCTGCACCTCTCACTATTTCCCCTTTGTTCCTCTGCTTATTTGATAGCTCTTAATTGACTTTTATTTCTTTTCTGGTGCTTTTATTCACTCTCACTTCAATTTCACCAACAGCAAAAAAGGGGAATTACAGGCTATTTCTGAAATGTCACCTGTACAATCAATGAAACAATTCTGAATTCTGCTTGCTACAAAAAAAATGTTAGGAAAAAAATTAAGGCATGTTCAAACATCATGATATCCAAATAACTTCATCAAAACTTTTGTGAATTGAAGGTTATGAAATTTAAAAATAAACAATGTCCATCATACCTAATATTAGTTTGGGGGCAAATTTGATGTCATTTTTTTTGATATGTAATTTTTTGTTATGCATATATATAACATAGGACAGTCTCCTTAAATAAACATGATATAGCATACTGTCTATGCTATAGAACACTGAGTAATTATTTCAAAGTATTAAAGATACTTATATTATTATATTGTTGACTTATGACATTTTTGGTGAAGCATGATAGTTTAGTAAACTTTTTAAAACATTTTTAACTGAAATATGAGGATCTGGCAAGAAACCTAGTCTCTCTGTCTCAATTTCAAGCGTCTTTAAACTGAGTTGAACTACCATTCTTCATCTACCCTGAGACACACATTCCCCCATCCCCCCACACACTTTAAAAGCTCTTAAACTGAAGCAGAACTGACAGTGTCTTTGATTCTGTGAAATACTGTAGATGATCTCTTTTGGCTTGAAAATTTTAAGAATCTATGACTCATCTGATACTGATTCAGGTCCCCTGAAAGCTTGACATTTTTTCTTTGAAAAATAAAGGGCTTTTTATAAGGCAAGTTGTGGTGTAAAAACAGGAAAATATCTGCCAATAAACAGCTCTTTGCCAAACAAAATAAAACCCAAACAAACCACAGACAAAAGGATTCTATTGTAAGAGTTTAAGCACAATTTTATGCAAAAGATATAAGTAACAATTAACTACACCTGAATCACCATTTGAAAAGCAGACAATAGACTTTGACTTAATTATTTTAAATGCTCCCCCCACATTCCTTTGTTATTGATAATTTTTGTAGTGTTTAAAGTAAAACTTAAGCTATATTTAAAACTTTTTATATTTTTATTCCAAAGGTGAACAAATTCCACACCCTCCTTCACTCAGTTGTGAAAATTTTACATTACAAAAAGCATAATAATTTTAGATCTCAAAAGCGTTTATATGTTCTGTAATTATCTTAACTATTCCATGGCTTACACAGTAAAGACATACTACTTAGGACCAAATAGGAAGAAGGTGAACTTTAAATTATTTTTTAAAGGAAATTTGATTGTATTATAAAGTGTATACAGTGACAGAACTAAATTAACAGAATTTTTATAATAGTAATCCTACCAGAATCTCTTAAATAAAGGCCTTTGATAACTGCATATCAACTTTACATAATGAGTATTGATACATCTTTAAAATTAAGTCTATTTTAAGTACATTTTCTAATATCAAGATATTAGTATATAAAACTTACTGTGGAAAAATATTTTATTTTATGAAGTTGATAGTTTTCATCTTACCTGTAACTATCTCTACTAAACTGACTATACAATTTGAAGTCTAACTGGAATTAGGAAAATGAAATTTGATCACAAATTTTAGAATATCTGAAGTAACATTTTCTTTCAAAGAAAACTATGATTAAGTTCACAAAACAAACATGTGAATATCATTCAATATTTTAAACTATTATATCTTCTTATTAAGAAAAGTTACCTAGGAAAACTAATGTGTCAACTCCAAAAGGAGCCTAGAAAATAAAACAGTTGTTCATCCTTGGTTAGTATCAGTAGTAGAATCTGTAGGAAGCAAACTAACCTTTGTGCAAACTACTAGTACTGGAATGCCCAAGTTCTGTGTAAGTGTATCTGCACCCAGAGGTAAAACCACACTGTCGTCTTTGTCTTCCTGTGATGCGGTAGTTCTTCTCTGAGGAGAAGCTGGGAAATCTTCTCCTGGCTCTACATATTCTTGAAAGTCTCTAATCACTGAAAATCAAAGTAAATAATTTAATACATAGTTTAGAAATGGCTTTTCATTTCGGCAGGTAGCTTTTCTGCCGTCTAAATACATATGTTACTAGAGTTCACACTTAGTCTTGTGTAAGAAACAAAAAGGTTTTGAGAAATCCAATTCAAAGACAGTACAGAAACTCTGGACCCACATTAATTATCAGGAGGCAGAATAAAACACTGAGTGGCTCCAAAGAGTGGGGTTCAATGCAGGCCTAGTTCAATCTGTGCAAATTACTGTGGGCAAGTCACAACTGAGCTCTGTCCCTCTACCCTCTCTAATTCACAAAGAGCACTGAAAGGATAGAAGAAAAAATAAATACGTGGGGGAGGGAAGGTTTCCACAATCTAAAAGAGAGTTCCAGATGGCTTTCTAATATTAACTTCCTTTCTCAAAACCCTTTATTCAGGTCTCCTCCTCTTTACCTAGGTGCAATCTTGAGCCATGTTTACCCTATAACCCCCATAAAAACTAGGGAGATATTATCAATACTAGTAAGTTTTTAGAAATCGTTTGCAAAATTGTCAAAACCTTCACTTAAAAAAAGTTAATGTGGGAGAGGAACCAAGATGGCAGAGTAGAAGGACGTGCTCTCACTCCCTCTTGCAAGAACACCAGAATCACGACTAGCTGCTGTACAATCATCGACAGGAAGGCACTGGAACTCACCAAAAAAGATACCCCACATCCAAAGACAAAGAAGAAGCCACAATGAGACGGTAGGAGGGGCCCAATCACAGTAAAATCAAACCCCATAACTGCTGGGTGGGTGACTCACAGACTGGAGAACACTTATACCACAGAAGTCCACCCACTGGAGTGAAGGTTCTGAGCCCCACATCAGGCTTCCCAACCTGGCGGCCCGGCAATGGGAGGAGGAATTCCTAGAGAATCAGACTTTGAAGCCTAGTGGGAATTGATGGCAGGACTTCGAAGGACTGGGGGAAACAGAGACTCCACTCTTGGAGGGCACACACAAAGTAGTGTGTGCATCAGGACCCAGGGGAAGGAGCAGTGACCCCAGGGGAGACTGAACCAGACCTACCTGCTAGTGTTGGAGGGTCTCCTGCAGAGGCAGAGGGTGGCTGTGGCTCACTGTGGGGACAAGGACACTGGCAGCAGAAGTTCTGGGAAGTACTCCTTGGCGTGAGCCCTTCCAGAGTCTGGCATTAGCCCCACCAAAGAGCCCAGGTAGGCTCCAGTGTTTGGTTGCCTCGGGCCAAACAACCAACAGGGAGGGAACCCAGCCCGACCTATCAACACTCAAGTGGATTAAAGTTTTACTGAGCTCTGCCCACCAGAGCAAGAGTCAGCTCTACCCACCACCAGTCCCTCCCATCAAGCCTCTTAGATAGCCTCATCCACCAGAGGGCAGACAGCAGAAGTAAGAAGAACTACAATCCTTCAGCCTGTGGAACAAAAACCACATTCACAGAAAGATAGACAAGATGAAAAGGCAGAGGGCTATGTACCAGATGAAGGAACAAGATAAAACCCCAGAAAAACAACTAAATGAAGTGGAGATAGGCAACCTTCCAGAAAAAGAATTCAGAATAATGATAGTGAAGATGATCCAGGAACTTGGAAAAAGAATGGAGGCAAAGATCAAGAAGATGCAAGAAATGTTTAATAAAGATCTAGAAGAATTAAGGAACAAACAGAGATTAACAATACAATAACTGAAATGAAAACTACACTAGAAGGAACCAACAGCAGGATAACTGAGGCAGAAGAACAGATAAGTGACCTGGAAGACAGAATAGTGGAATTCACTGCTGCGGAACAGAATAAAGAAAAAGAATGAAAATAAATGAAGACAGCCTAAGAGACCTCTGGGACAACATTAAACGCAACAACATTCGCATTATAGGGTTCCCAGAAGGAGAAGAGAAACAGAAAGGAGCAGAGAAAATATCTGAAGAGATTATAGTCAACAACTTCCCTAACATGGGAAAAGAAATAGCCACCCAAGTCCAGGAAGCACAGCAAGTCCCATACAGGATAAACTCAAGGAGAAAAATGCCGAGACACATAGTAATCAAATTGGCAAAAATTAAAGACAAAGAAAATTATTGAAAGCAGCAAGGGAAAAATGAAAAATAACATACAAGGGAACTCCCATAAGGTTAACAGCTGATTTCTCGGCAGAAACTCTACAAGCCAGAAGGGAGTGGCATTATATACTTAAAGTGATGAAAGGCAAGAACCTACAACCAAGATTACTCTACCTGGCAAGGATCTCATTCAGATTTGATGGAGAAATCAAAAGCTTTACAGACAACCAAAAGCTAAGAGAATTCAGCACCACCAAACCAGCTCTACAAGAAATGCTAAAAGAACTTCTCTAAGTGGGAAACACAAGAGAAGAAAAGGATCTACAAAAACAAACCCAAAACAATTAAGAAAATGGTCATAGGAACATACATATCGATAACTATGTTAAACGTGAATGGATTAAATGCCCCAACCAAAAGACACAGGCTCGCTGAATGGATACAAAAACAAGAGCCATCTATATGCTGTCTACAAGAGACCCACTTCAGACCTAGGGACACATACAGACTGAAAGTGACGGGATGGCAAAAGATATTCCATGCAAATGGAAATCAAAAGAAAGCTGGACTAGCAACACTCATATCAGATATAATAGACTTTAAAATAAAGAATGTTACAAGAGACAAGGAAGGACACTGCATAATGATCAAGGGATCAATCCAAGAAGAAGATATAACAATTATAAATATATATGCACCCAACATAGGAACACCTCAATACATAAGGCAACTGCTAACAGCTATAAAAGAGGAAATAGACAGTAGCACAATAATAGTGGGGGACTTTAACACCTCACTTACACCAGATCATCCAAAATGAAAATAAATAAGGAAACACAAGCTTTAAATGACACAAGAGACCAGATAGATTTAATTGACATTTATAGGACATTCCATCCAAAAACAGCAGATTACACTTTCTTCTCAAGTGCGCACGGAACATTCTCCAGGATAGATCACATCTTGGGTCACAAATCAAGCCTCAGTAAATTTAAGAGAATTGAAATCATATCAAGCATCTTTTCTGACCACAACACTATGAGATGAGAAATGAATTACAAGGAAAAAAACGTAAACAATACAAACACATGGAGGCTAAACAATACGTTACTAAACAACCAAGAGATCACTGAAGAAATCAAACAGGAAATCAAAAAATACCTAGAGACAAATGACAATGAAAACACGATAATCCAAAACCTATGGGATGCAGCAAAAGCAGTTCTAACAGGGAAGTTTATAGCTATACAAGCTTACCTCAAGAAACAAGAAAAATCTCAAATAAACAATCTAACCTTACACCTAAAGGAACTAGAGAAAGAAGAATAAACAAAACCCAAAGTTGGCAGAAGGAAAGAAATCATAAAGATCAGAGCAGAAATAAATGAAATAGAAACAAAGAAAACAATAGCAAAGATCAACAAAACTAAAAGCTGGTTCTTTGAGAAGATAAACAAAATTGATAAACAATTAGCCAGACTCATCAAGAAAAAGAGGGAGAGGACTCAAATCAATAAAATTAGAAATGAAAAAGGAGAAGTTACAACAGACACCGCAGAACTAAAAAGCATCCTAAGAGACTACTAAAAGCAACTCTATGCCAATAAAATGGACAACCTGGAAGAAATGGACAAATTCTTAGAAAGGTATAACCTTCCAAGACTGAACCAGGAAGAAACAGAAAATATGACAGACCAATCACAAGGAATGAAATTGAAACTGGGATTAAAAATCTTCCAAAAAATAAAAGTCCAGGACCAGATGGCTTCACAGGTGAATTCTATCAAACATTTAGAGAAGAGCTAACACCCGTCCTTCTCAAACTCTTCCAAAAATTGCAGAGGAAGGAACACTCCCAAACTCATTCTTTGAGGCCACAATCACCCTGATACCAAAACCAGACAAACATACTACAAAAAAAGAAAATTACAGACCAATATCACTGATGAATATAGAGGCAAAAATCCTTCACAAAATACTAGCAAACAGAATCCAACAACACATTAAAAGGATCATACACCATGATCAAGTGGGATTTATCCCAGGGATGCAAGGATTCTTCAATATATGCAAATCAATCAATGTGATACACCATATTAACAAACTGAAGAATAAAAACCATATGATCATCTCAACAGATGCAGAAAAAGCTTTTGAAAAAATTCAACACCCATTTATGATAAAAACTCTGGAGGAAGTGGGCATAGAGGGAACCTACCTCAACACAATAAAGGCCATATACAACAAAGCCACAGCCAACATCATTCTCAATAGTGAAAAACTGAAAGCATTTCCTCTAATATCAGGAATGAGACAAGGATGTCCACTCTCACCACTATTATTCAACATAGTTTTGGAAGTCCTAGCCATGGCAATCAGAGAAGAAAACGAAATAAAAGGAATATAAATTGGAAAGGAAGAAGGAAAACTGTCACTGTTTGTAGATGACATGATACTACACATAGAGAATCCTAAAAATGCCACCAGAAAACTACTAGAGGTAATCAATGAATTTGGTAAAGATGCAGAATACAAAATTAATGAACAGAAATCTCTTGTGTTCCTATACACTAATGATGAAAAATTTGAAAGAGAAATTATGGGAACACTCCCATTTACCACTGCAACAAAAAGAATAAAATACCTAGCAATAAACCTACCTAGGGGAGCAAAAGACCTGTATGCAGAAAACTATAAGACACTCATAAAAGAAAGTAATGATGATACCAACAGTTGGAGAGATATACCATGTTCTTGGATTGGAAGAATCAATATTGTGAAAATGACTATACTACCCAAAGCAATCTACAGAGTCAATGCAATCCCTATCAAATTAACAATGGCATATTTTACAGAACTAGAACAAATCATCTTAAAATTTGTATGGAGGGCTTCCCTGGTGGCGCAGTGGTTGAGAGTCCGCCTGCCGATGCGGGGGACGCGGGTTCGTGCCCCGGTCCGGGAGGATCCCGCATGCCGTGAAGCGGCTAGGCCCGTGAGCCATGGCCGCTGGGCCTGGGTGTCCGGAGCCTGTGCTCCGCAACGGGAGAGGCCACGGCGGTGAGAGGCCCGCGTACCGCAAAAAAAAAAAAAAAAAAACAAAAACAAAATTTGTATGGAGACACAAAAGACCCCGAATAGCCAAAGCAGTCTTGAGGGAAAAAAACAGAGCTGGAGGAATCAGACTCCCTGACTTCAGACTATACTACAAAGCTACAGTAATCAAGACAATATGGTACTGGCACAAAAACAGAAACACAGATCAATGGAACAAGATAGAAAGTCCAGAGATTAACCCACGCACCTATGGTCAACTAATCTATGACAAAGAAGGCAAAGATATTCAATGGAGAAAAGACAGTCTCTTCAATAAGCGGTGCTGGGAAAACTGGACAGCTACATGTAAAAGAATGAAATTAGAACACTCCCTAACACCACACACAAAAATAAACTCAAGAGATGGATTTGAGACCTAAATGTAAGACCGGACACTATAAAACTCTTAGAGGAAAACATAGGAAGAACACTCTTTGACAAAAATCACAGCAAGATCTTTTTTGATCCACCTCCTAGAGTTATGGAAATAAAAACAAAAATAAACAAATGGGACCTAATGAAACTTCAAAGCTTTTGCACAGCAAAGGAAACCATAAACAAGATGAAAAGAGAACCCTCAGAATGGGAGAAAATATTCGCAACGAATCCACGGACAAAGGATTAATCTCCAAAATATATAAACAGCTCATGCAGCTCAATATTAAAGAAACAAACAACCCAATCCAAAAATGGGCAGAAGACCTAAATAGACATTTCTCCTAAGAAGACATAAAGATGGCCAAGAAACACATGAAAAGCTGCTCAACATCACTAATAATTAGAGAAATGCAAATCAAAACTACAATGAGGTATCACCTCACACCAGTTAGAATGGGCATCATCAGAAAATCTACAAACAACAAATGCTGGAGAGGGTGTGGAGAAAAGGGAACCCTCTTGCACTGTTGGTGGGAATGTAATTGATACAGCCACTATGGAGAACAGTATGGAGGTTCCTTAAAAAACTAAAAATAAGGCTTCCCTGGTGGCGCAGTGGTTGAGAGTTCGCCTGCCGATGCAGGGGACACGGGTTCATGCCCCGGTCCGGGAAGATCCCACAGGCCACGGAGCAGCTGGGCCCGTGAGCCATGGCCGCTGAGCCTGCGTATCCAGAGCCTGTGCTCCGCAACGGGAGAGGCCACAACAGTGAGAGGTCCGTGTACCGCCAAAAAAAAAAAAAAAAAACTAAAAATAGAATTACCATATGATCCAGCAATCCCACTACTGGGCATATACCCAGAGAAAACCATAATTCAAAAAGACACATGTACCCCAATGTTCATTGCAGCACTATTTACAACAGCCAGGTCATAGAAGCAACCTAAATACCAAATGGATAAAGAAGATGTGGTACATATATACAATGGAATATTACATATATACAATGGTACATATATACAATGGAATATTACTCAGCCATAAAAAGAACGAAATTGAGTCATTTGTTGAGACGTGGATGGATCTAGAGACTGTCATACAGAGTGAAGTAAGTCAGAAAGAGAAAAACAAATATTGTATATTAACGCATGTATGTGGAACCTAGAAAGACGGTACAGATGAACTGGTTTGCAGGGCAGAAGTTGAGACACAGATGTAGAGAACAAACGTATGGACACCGAGGGGGGAAAACCACGGTGGGTGGGGATGGTGGTGTGCTGAATTGGGCGATTGGGATTGACATGTATACACTGATGTGTATAAAATTGATGACTAATAAGAACCTGCAGTATAAAAAACCAAAAACAAACAAAAAAACTAACACTAAACTTTCTTTGGGTTATTTGTATGGAAATATGTTAATATAAATGTTTCAGACACTACATGAAATTTCTAAAAATCTTATATGTTCTGGTATAATGTTATAAGTCATAATTCTAGTTATTTAAAATGTATATCTCAGAAATAACTGAATTTCCTTGTCAATTGCATTATTATGAACTTTCATCAAATCTTTTTTTTTCTTTTTTTTCTTTTTAAGGATCCTCCAGTAGGAGCTGGGGCCTCAAGGATGCCTGCCTCTTTCAGAGTTTTGTTGTCTAGGGGATTGTCAGCCTCATGACTGCTCCTCTTTTTTTTTTTGGCAGTACGCGGGCCTCTCACTGCTGTGGCCTCTCCCGTTGCGGAGCACAGGCTCTGGATGCACAGGCTTAGCGGCCATGGCTCACAGGCCCAGCCGCTCTGTGGCATGTGGGATCTTCCCGGACCGGGGCACGAACCCACATCCCCTGCATCGGCAGGCGGACTCTCAACCACTACGCCACCAGGGAAGCCCTCATCAAATCTTTAACCGTGGTCATTTTTAAGTCTTTTGTCATTTACGGAGAGTTCCGGGTGTACTCTGATGCTTTTGCAAAAATGTTCTTATAAAAGGGTTTCATCTTCAAGGAATTCATGGAAAAGACTCTGACAATACAGGTTTCTGGTAACTGACTATACTGCTGAACTGAATGAATAAGCATTTTCAGAACTCTAATGGAAAACTGATGGATTCATAAAAGTGCTAACAAAAGATCAAGATGAAAAAAAATTAATTACATGGGACTGAGTGAACTGATGAGGATGATTATAATTTTTGTGATTTTCTGTTTGAATAAAAAAAAGTTAATGTGAATACACCAAGAGCGTTAACAATGTATACTTTGATTTAGTAATTACTCTTCAAGGAATTCTTAAGGGACCAGTGACAGATACACACACACAGCGATTTCCATACAACTGATTTTCATGTTTAAAGGCAAAACAACCAATTTGGAAACAAATTATCCACAGCACAGGATTAAAACAGTATATGGGGGAATATTATACAGAGCCACAAAGAAGGAAAACTGTCCTGAACTTACATGGGGTCAGGAGGAGGGAATCTTGAACAGTTGAGCATGATTCCACCAGGAACAGAGGGGCATGCGTATATCTTTAGCAGCTCTGGTAGCTATTACCCTTCAAATTAGAGGCTGAAATCTAATTGGTTCTCAAGTTACAGCATGCACCAGATTTCAGCAGTTTCTGACGCAGCAGTCTGGGAAAGGGCCTGAGAATGTGTATTTCTCACAAGCTCTCAACTGTACTGATACTGATGCTGCTGGTCTTAGGACCACACACTGAAAACCACTAACTGCTATAGAATAAATTTTGAGAGGGGGGAGAAAAGCCCCAGAGGTAATGGCCAACAAGGAAAAAAAGGTATAGATTAAAAGCAGTTAGACATCCTTTTCAATAATTTAGGACATACATTCTCTTAAGTTTTTACTGTTTCCGTGCATATAAATTCCAGTAAGCTGTCAAATTTCCCCTAAAAGTTATCAGCTAACAATAGCAAAGAACAGCAGCATACCATCTGTATATTTTCTTAAGCAAAGTGCAACACTGACATATGAAGAGCTCTCAGTGAAATTAAGAACTGTGACAAGTGGCTTACAACTTGTTAGAAATGACCCGTATCATTTTCATAATTTCCATGAAAATTTCCAACTTACATGGGCACGTACAAAATATATTATGTACTTTGTAAATCATAAAACCAGCTTAACATCTTTATATTTATGTTGTTACTCAACATCTTTATGGACATACTTCATTTTGACAAGGTTAATAAAGATTGCTCTACTTATCAAGAAACGAGACTACTGAAAATGAGCAGCTGAAGAAAGATTCAGATTTTTTTATCCTGAAAACCCGCTTTCCAAAATGAACACATACGGCCTTTTGGCAAAGAAGAAAAGGCGCCTCTACTAAAGAGTCTGCCGTTATGTGTATGTTTCCAATGTAAAACTATATTAAAACAGCACATCATTCAAACTGAATTTCAAAAGCAGTACTCTCACTGAGTTTCCTTCATTAAACCTTATTCAAAGTCAAAAGTTCCTGACAATTCTGATAGTCAGCTAGGATATTTTGTCTTTGAAATCTATTTTCTAGACTACTCACACTTTTGTTCCATTTCTTTCATTTCTTCAGGAGGAATTTTCAATTTGTCAATATGTTCTCTAACAACACTTGCCCATTTCTGTAAAGAATCCAAAGCAGTCCAAGGCTTTGACATATCAACAACCAACGTAACTAGAGTGTCCTTCAGAGAAATGGCATCCAGTGAAAATTTAAGGAGGCCTTTGTGATACGGGTCTCCATCCAAGATCCATACATTACATCTTGTTTGATCTACAACAGACAAAAGAAAGTTACCAAGGCAACAGGATAAAGTCATTTCATCATCCAACTAACAATACTACTTGGTATTTTAAGGCATCTCCACAGGAGATGTCTCCTTTGGCAAGGTTCACCTACTTGGGTTACATCTACCAATTCAGTAAAGTCCTAATGAATACTCAAGAAAATGATTTAACTGCCAACACAGAAAATCAGCATCCTCTACTTCATATTTCTCAATCCCAAACCACAGACTGAATAACATGTTTCTATTCTTACCATCAGCAGATAGAGCCATGCATATTCAAGATATTATATACGAAAATGAGAAGGCAAGTGATCTATAGAAGAAAAAAATGGCTGATCAGATAAGAAAAGCTGGGGAGTAAATGACACTTTCATGTCGAAAAATGAGACGATGGTAAAAAGAGGGCAAAACAATCATAGGATACTACTATTTCACTATCGGAGGGAAAATGAACTGAAAATTTGAGATTCTTCAAGGTTAGCAAGAAAGCTAAAGTCTGCACACCAATACCTTAAGACGTTTAAAAATACCACTATATGAATCCCAATCTCAAACCAATAAAAGTATGCCCTAACATAACTATTTACTGACTGGCATGACACAGTAGGTCTCCTAGTAAAAAATGACACACTAAGAAAAGTCAAAGACTAATATTAATATGGACAGCAGTGCAACTTGGAAAGACTTCAGTAAACTTACATTACAAATAAACGACACTCACCATCCCTGTCTTCATCATGAACATTTAAGTACAAATATTCCAATCCTCTTCCTTTCTTGTACTCCTCTATTCCCTGAATTTTTCTTATTAAGCTTGTTTTTCCAGCTCCATCTTCACCTGTAAAAAAGGACAAATCTTTAAAATTATAATATGGATTATTAAAGAATGCTTTCTAGTGTGCCAAGAGAAAACCCAACTGGAACGAGCTTCAACCAAAAGGGTAATTTGCTGGAAAATAACTAGGTAATTATACAGGTGAAGATGCAGACTTCACCTCCAGGATTCTCTCTCCCTTGGTATCTCTGCTCCTCTTGTTAAGTCTCATTTTATCCTATTACAAATGGCTTCCTCTATGGGTATTTTTCAGGAGGCTCAACTCTTGTGCCATCCTCATTTAATCTACAAGGAACAAAAGACTCTCTGTCAGTTTTCAGTCTGAAGACTCTCAGGTAAAGACTCTTAGTTGGCCCAGCTGGGGTTACGTGAATACCTAAGGGCCACTCATGGAGGAAGGATAATACATAAAAACTGACCTGGGCAGGGAACTGTGACTGTAGCCTCACCAAAACCATGAAGCCGTAAGAAATATGCGCAAAGGAGAGGAGTGAGGATTGGGGATAGTGAGTTGGGCAAAAACAAGGGCAGAGAGAATGCAGAATAGACAAAAATAAAATGTAGACTTAAAAAATATTAATAGCAAGAAATCATGTGATTTAAACTTGGCACAAATTTTAAAAGTTTAAAACTAGGCTAGCTAGTCAATGTTTTGGTGAGTTTCTTTTACATTGTGAATTTATTTAAATACTACATGTTACTATTTCATGGACTTATTTTGTTATTGGCAATATTGTGTTATTGGTACTTAATAAAGATGAGTTTCTTGGATCTAAGGACTTATTTCTGAAGACTCATGAGTTCTCTGAGAATTTAAAAGTTATTTTCATTTTCATGTTAAGCACTTAAAAAATTCTATATGTCCTGGATCTTCTGAATAACTATCTTTATATCTAAACGCTGTCAGAAAATTGCAGTACCCACCTCTGCAATGGTGTTTATCAACCTTCTGGTACCAAGCTGAGGCCAAGTGATGCAGACGGAACAGAGAAGAGAGTGGCCACATAGGTATGCCAAACTCAAAAGAAAGTGTCCCAGAGCAGTCAGTGCTATTTTCAACTGTACTGGTCAGAATGGTTCTGAACCATTTCCAACATTTCACAGCAGTAAGTATAGACTTAACTAAGCAATAAAGAACTTGCCATTAAATGAGTATTTACTTTTCAGTACTATTTTTGCAGTGAACCATTAAAATGGTCCATCAAAATACAGACTGGGTTGAAAACAGGAATATCTATGATAATGACATGAGTTCCATTATGATCATGCTTAAAATGGACATCATAAGGTTAACCAGTGAAAAATAAAATACATAAATACTTTTTTTTAATTCATTTTATTTATTCATTTAGGCTGCGTTGGGTCTTCGTTGCTGCGCATGAGCTTTCTCTAGTTGTGGCAAGTGGGGGCTACTCTTTGATGCGGTGCGCGGGCTTTTCACCGTGGTGGAAACTCCTCCCCAGTGAATGCTGACCATCATTCATTTCACTGGAGTAATGGTTCTCAAAAATGCATCAGGAGGGCTTCCCTGGTGGCGCAGTGGTTGAGAGTCCGCCTGCCGATGCAGGGGACACGGGTTCGTGCCCCGGTCCGGGAAGATCCCACATGCCGCGGAGCGGCTGGGCCCGTGAGCCATGGCCACTGAGCCTGCGTGTCCGGAGCCTGTGCTCTGCAACCGGAGAGGCCACAACAGTGAGAGGCCTGCGTACCGCAAAAAAAAAAAAAAAAAAAAAAAGCATCAGGATAACCTGGGGGGCTTGTTAAAACACACTGCTGGGCCTCACCTCCTGGCTTTCTGAGTCAGTAAATCTGGGGTGGGGCCCATGCATCTGCATTTCTAACAAGTTTCCGGTGTTGCTGATGCAGCTGGTCCAAGGACCACACTTTGAGAACTCAGACGTTTAGATGTCACTTAGACGTTTACTACACTAAGCCAAGCGCTAGGATTACAAAGACCCACGGGTCAAAGTTGCTGTCCTAGGAGCTCATAAATTGGAGAGGGAAAACAAACAGAAGACAATTTCAAGATACTGTCATTAGGACTGCACTAGAGATGTGCAACAAGCAGGAAACCAGACCAAAGGGAAGATCCTGGATTTGCTTGGAAGTCAAAAAGGGCTTTGCACAGAAAGTGACACTTCAGCCAGATCTTGTAGTGTTAATGAACCACAGACAGTTAGTCATTCCAGGAAGTAGGAAAGCATATACAGAGGCCTGGAGACAAAGAAGTGTCCTTCTAGAAGGGACAGATAATTTGAATGCATGAAATTTAGAATGTAAGGGGGAAAAGGAGCCAGAAAGTGAGAATAAAAAGGGAATGCCAGATCACAAAGGGCATCCTATGCCAGGCTGAGATGGTTAGGCTTTATCCTGAAGAGTCACTGGCAGTAGTTAGGTATTTTAGGAAGATTGCTATCACAGAGGTGTGGAAGAGTGACTGACAAGGGTAGGTTTGGGAGTAAGGAGACTAGATAATAGACAATTACTGGAGTCCTAGCAAGAAATGAGGTAGGCCTTAACTAAAGTATTAGTGGTGTGATGCGACAGCTGAACTCAAAGGCTGATTTGGCTGGGAGCTGGCAGCGAGGTTAAGGGAAACACAGAGGGCAGAGAAGACCCTCCCTTGCCACAGCTACAGTCGCGCCACCCCTCCTGTTCTACCACTTACCTTTAGGTGGTTGGTCCTAAGTCTTCCTTGCAAGCTTCCACCCCCACCCCCAACATTTGTGTCTCCCAGGGTTCCTTCTTCAGACCTCTATTCTTCTCGCTCTACATATAATTCTAGGGGAATCTCCACACAAGACTTCAATACCACCTATAATCTGGTGACTCACAGACTTCTTTCCAGCCTCAGTCTCTCCTGAACTACTTACTAGTCGTCATTATTTGGATGTCCCATAAATAACTCACATTTCAATATGCACAGAAGTATTAATATCATTATCTTGCATTTTCCCCCCAAACATTCACTTACATAATTATTAATAAAAGAGTCCCACATCAAGGCCCTTATCCACTGTTCCCTCTATTTAGAACATACTCTTCTATGTGTTACCTAAGCTTCTTCGTAACTTCCCTCAAATATCACTTCCTCAGGTAGGCTGTTGTCCCTAATCACCTCATTTAAAATCACAACCTCAGTCAATCAATCAATAAAATCACAACCTCCCAACACCCCTACTGCTTCTTGTTTTTTCTCCATTGAACTTACTAACATAATACGGCTTTTTCTTTTTTTTGCTTAGTCACTCCCTACCCCCCAAAACTCCAGAGGAACAGGCATTTTTGTGTTTTGATAACTGCTGCATCTCCAGTGCCTATTAACTCTTCATAGTGAAAAGTATATTCCTAATCCTCCTACACAGTAGCCACTGATAGATGTCTCAAACAACAAAAAAATATGCCAAGATATTAATACAAGTTTCACAAATCCCTGAATGAACAAATACAAATTCTGTCCCCTTACCCACTTAGGGAGGGTTCTTTTTTTTTTTTTTGGCCGTGCCCTGCGGCATACGGGATCTTAGTTCCCCGATCAGGGGTTAAACCCATGCCCCCTGCAGTGGAAGCACGGAGTCTTTTTTTTTTTTAATAAATTTTATTTATTTATTTATTTTTGGCTGCGTTGGTCCTTTGTTGCTGCACGTGGGCTTTCTCTAGTTGCAGCGAGCAGGAGCCACTCTTCGTTGCAGCGCACGGGCTTCTCTTGTTGTGGAGCATGGGTTCTAGGCGCACATGCTTCAGTAGTTGTGGCATGTGGGCTCAGTAGTTGTGGCTCGTGGGCTCTAGAGTGCAGGCTCAGCAGCTGTGGCACACAGGTTTAGCTGCTCCATGGCATGTGGGATCTTTCCAGACCAGGGCTAGAACCCGTGTCCCCTGCACTGGCAGGCGGGTTCTTAACCACTGTGCCACCAGGGAAGTCCCAGCACGGAGTCTTAAGCACTGGACTGCTAGGGAAGTCCTGGGAGGGTTTTTAAACTTTAGTGTGCATTAATGCAAAAGCCTCAGAAGTCAGGACAGAAAAGGGATGAAATTTCAAGTCCATCAATGTGCTTCTATATAAGAAAAATTAAAGGACTGTAGTTTACCTCCCTTTGCCCACAGCCTAGTCAAACAGAGCCATCATTGGCTTCTGCTTCCATCTCTATGGAAGCAGCAGGAGCAGCAAACACACAGTGCCTACCGTATGCATCTAACCAGCAGTAATTCCAACACAACCACAACTCTAGCGGAATGATGATTACCTCCCATTTGAGGATACCTGGGGCTCAGAATTGTTAAAGTATCTTATCCAAAGTCTCAAACAGGTAGGAAATGACAAGGCCAGAATCTGAATTCATATGAATTGAACTCCAAAGCACCCTCTTTCCAATATACAACAAATAAACAATAATTAAATCTTTAGAAGACTATTAAACATACTGCTTATTATTTTTGTATTATGACAAAAGAATAAGACATTCCTGCTTCCAGGGGTCACTTATTTTCAGAAGAAAAAGAAAAATGATTTAATGCATTCCTCTCTGGGGGCAGCCTCTGAGTGATGGATGGTTATGTTCCCATTCTCCTGATTCTACCTCTAAGGATTGGGAAAGAAGTTTGTTTTACTATACTAATTTCTTCTCTCCTGGAATTTTAAACCTTGGGGACCCTTTTTGGGTTTTTTGCGGTACGTGGGCCTCTCACTGTTGTGGCCTCTCCCGTTGCGGAGCACAGGCTCCGGACGCGCAGGCTCAGTGGTCATGGCTCACGGGCCCAGCCGCTCCACGGCATGTGGGATCTTCCCGGACTGGGGCACGAACCCATGTCCCCTGCATCGGCAGGCGGTCTCTCAACCACTGCACCACCAGGGAAGCCCTTGGGGACCCATTTTAAGAAAAATTTTACAACATTAAATTTGGAAAAAAAGAGTATACTATCAAATAAATGGAATACGGTAAATATGGTAGTTAGAGATTTTTATATGGTAAATATGGTAGTTAGAGATTTTTTCCTCCCATTCTGTGATTTGAAATTTCTCATTTCTGGTAACAAATTACAAGTGTTCACAATGAGAATAAAGAACATTTCATAAACACAGACAGGTTATAAGGAACTCTAACGACATCCTCTCTACTTAGAGATGAGGAAACTGAGGCCAGGCCACAGTCAACAAAGACTGTGGGAACATGGTGACAGTAATCCAAATCTCCCAAGAGAATCCAAGTCAACCTTCTCAAGAGTGCAACTCCCCTTTGTCCTCAGAAGAAAATACAACGAGGGAAGAAAAACAGAAGAATATCTTATTCTCAAGAATATTCTAAACCTAACTAACAAAGAAGATTCTCAAGATGCTTGAAGACGCACTTTGCTTGCCGAAACAAAGTCTTTCTGGGAACAAAATTTCTCCCGTCTTCAACTTTAATGACATTTGGAAGTTACAGATGGTTGAAAATTAAACATTCATATTCTACACATTTTAAAATAAGTCTTAAGCCTCAATTATAATGACCATTTTCTGTTGCTGTCACCTTTTTTTTTTTTTTTTACACCTAAATGAACTCTGACATGATTTGTCTTGATGGCAAATGCAGACATCTGAAAACAGATTTCCTGAAAGGTCTACAGAGGCCAATGAAGACATACTCTGTAAACAAAATCTCATTTGTTACCTACTATTTCCAGAAATCTCATCTGAGGTATTTGCAAAGATATAGTCTTGTTCTAGGGTTATACACATCTTCCAACCACATTATTTGTTAGACTGCTTTTTCTCTCTGTCTTAACCCATCGGCCTCCCAGTTCTCTTCTCTCACTATATAAACATACCACTCAAAAGTGAACATTCACCAAGTTCATACCACGCTCTAATCCATTCCGTACCCTGCAGCTGAGTGATCTTCCTGAATCATGCCACTCTCCCTCTTAAGACCCTGAAAGGGATTCTAGTTAATGATATTCATGCTGAAGTATTTAAAGGGAAATATACCAACATCTGCAATTTACTTTGAAATGCACTTTTTTCATAGTTGCATGGTGGGACACATATGATAAGGCAAAAATAGTTAAATGTTAATGGAAGAATCTGGGTTTGGGTATATGAATATTAACTGTAAAATTCCTTCAACTTTTCCATATGTTGGGAATTTTCATAAAATGTCAGAAAAAAAACCCTACGGGTCTTCCTGCTGTTCTCGCAGTAAAGGGCACACTGTAAAGGCCAATGTCCCTTGCAAAGGCTCCCTCACCTTTCCTGCCCATCTCTCACCATGTCCCACCACCTGCACACTAGGCTCCAGCCACTCACAACCTCTTCCAGTGCAGCAGAGAGGCCTTGCTCTCTCAAGTCTAAATCTTCACACATGCTTTCACTTCTTTCTGGAACATTCTTCCCCTCCCCTCACTGCACGTGCGAGAACCCTACCTTATCCTTCCTGTCTCAGTTTAGTCTCCTCTAAGAAGCTTTCTCTTATTGAAGTCTGGTTAAGCACCCTCCTTTGTACTTCCACAACATACCACACACTTCATATACTTCACTGTAGTGTGTCAGCTTATTTGTGTGTTTCCTTCAGTGTGTCACGTCTGACCCCTTCTTTCAACAAATATTCTCTGGGCAAGTAATCTTAACAGTAAGCAGGATATAAAGTCCTTGCTTCTAAGATGCTTACATTAAAGAAATTATCCCATTCTTAACGGGTACTTGCTTGCTTGCTCGCCAAAACCAGAAACCGTATCTTAGTCTCTCTGGGCTGCTATAACAAAAACACCATAGGCTGGGTGGCTTTAAACAACAGACATGTATTTCTAACAGTTCTGGAGGCTGCGAAGTCCAAGATCAAAGTGCTGGCAGGTTTGGTGTCTAGTAAGGGCTGGCTTCCTGGGTCAGGGACAGTTTTCTCACTGTGTCCTCACATGGCAGAAAGGGTGAGAGAGCTCTCTGGAATCTCTTTTGTAAGGGCCCTAACCCCATTCATGAGGGTTCCACCTTCATGGCCTGATCATCTGCCAAAGACCCCACCTCCTAATGCCATCATATTGGGGGTTAGAATTTTAACATGAATTTGAGGGGACTCATTCACTCTATAGCACCTGTCCTATACACAGAAGATCCTTTACCAACATTCTTATCTCTTAATCACAACCACATGGAGTCTGTTTTCATAACTATACCTCATCTGTCATTGCTTATCCTGGGCCTTTACCACAATCTACTATAATAATTCATCACTCATACCTATGAAATTCAAGCGGCTCCCTCTCATCAATAACAGATCATAAAACATACCTCCTTCACTAAACTTAGGAAAACTTTCTAGTCACTGTACCGAGTTGTCGGTATTCAGCTGCCTTGCCACAGCCAAGCTGAACTAAGTTTGAAGATACTAAAAAGTCTGTCATGAACCTTCTCTTTATTCTACTATACAATTAGAAGGATTGAAAAATGTTAAAATTCAGGATGCCTATGTTTTGAATTGATGGACATTTAAAAATCATCTTTAATGGCCTAACCATTCAATAAACAAAAGCCATTAAATTCCAAGTCATTTTTGGAAAACACAACACAGAGCCTAATAGTATGAGTAAAATAAAGTAAAAATTACATACATACTTCATTCTATCCAATTAATATACCTTTAAGAGTGGCAAGTAGGACAATGGGGCCTGTGTGGCTTCAAACAATGCTGAAAGAATGCACCTACGTAACATCTATGAACTTTAAGAAAGTTTTATCTTCAATTCCTCAGCCTTCAGCTGGCAGCGAAACAGACACACCAGCATTAAGGGTGCCAGCCAAATAGTTAATGATCTGTAAACATATACCTGTACAAGCAGAGAGTTCCTGTTTAAACAGACTAAGATGAAAGCCCTTCTACAAAGCACTCTTTAGTGATGATGTTAAAATTATTCTCTAAATAGTTCATCTAAATGTGCATTTCTATATTAGGTTTTCTTAAAGAGGGCATATTTTAAAGGTGTTTTAAAAACAAATCAGGGAACTTCCTGGTGGTGCAGCAGTTAGCATCCCATGCTTTCACTGCTGATGGCCAAGGTTCAATCCCTGGTCGGGGAACTAGGACCCCACAAGCCATGGGGCACAGCAAAAAAAAAAAAAAAAAACCCATAACTAGAGCTTCCAAGACAAGATGGCAGAGTAGAAAAATGTGAGCCCACCTTTTCTTACAAAAACACCAAAATCACAACTAACTGCTGAACAATCATCAACAAAAAAACTCTGGAACCTACCAAAAAAGATATCCTACATCCAAAGACAAAGAATAAGTCACAATGAGACAGTAAGAGGGGGCACAATCACGATAAAATCAAATCCCATACCCACCGGATGGGCGACCCACAAACTGAAAAATAATTATACCACAGAAGTTCTCCTACAGGAGTGAAAGTTCTGAGCCCCACATCAGGCTCCCCAGCCTGCAGGTCTGGCAATGGGAGTTAAAGCTCCCAGAGAATCTGGCTTTGAAGGCCATCAGGGTTTGTTTTTTTTTTTTTTTTTTTTTTCAGTACGCGGGCCTCTCACTGTTGTGGCCTCTCCCGTTGCGGAGCACAGGCTCCGGACGCGCAGGCCCAGCGGCCATGGCTCACAGGCCCAGCCGCTTCGCGGCATGTGGGATCTTCCCGGACCCGGGCACGAACCCGTGTCCCCTGCATCGGCAGGCAGACTCTCAACCACTGCACCACCAGGGAAGCCCGGCCATCAGGGTTTGATTGCAGCAATTCCACAGGGCTGGGGGAAACAGAAACTCCGCTCTTCGAGGGCGCACACAAGGTTTCATGCACATCAGGACCCAGGGAAAAGAGCAGTAGCCTCATAAGAACCTGGACCAGACCTACCTGCTGGTATTACAGGGTCTCCTGCAGAGGCGGGGGGCAGCTGTGGCTCATTGCGGGGACAAAGACACTGGCAGCAGTAGTTCTGGGGAGTACTCAGGGGCGTGAGCCCTCCTGGAGGCGGCCATTTTCTCACCAACACATGGCCCCTCCCCACAGCCTGTAGGCTCCAGTGTTGGGATGCTTCAGGCCAAACAACCAACAGGGTGGGAACACAGCCCCCCCCATCAGCAGACAGACTAATACTTAAAGTTTTCCTGAGCACACAGCTCCCCACTAAACACACTCCCTGACACAACCCTGCACACCAGAGGGACAACACCCACCTCCACCCACCAAGGCAGCAGCCAGTCCCTCTGACCAGGAAGCCTCCACAAGCCTCGTAGACAGCTTCACCCACCAGGAGGCAGACAGCAGAAGCAAGAAGAACTACAACCCTGCAGGCTGCAGAATGGAAACCACAATCACAGTAAGGTAGAGAAAATGAGATGGCAGAGGGAAATGTTCCAGATGAAGGAACAAGATAACACCCCAAAAGAACTAAGTGAAGTGGAGATAGGCCATCTACCTGAAAAAGAATTCAGAGTAATAATAGTAAAGATGAGCTGAGATCTTGGAAAAAGAATGGAGGGACAGATGGAGAAGATACAAGAAATGTTTAACGAAGACCTAGAAGAACTAACAAACAAACAGAAATAAACGGTAAATAACTGAAATAAAAAACACACTAGAAAGAAACAATAGTAGAATAAATGAGACAGAAGAACAGATAAGAAGACAGAATGGTGGAAATCACTGCCGCAGAACAGAATAAAGAAAAAAAGAATGAAAAAAAATGAAGACAGTCTAAGAGACCTCTGGGACAACACTAAACACACCAACATTCACATTATAGGGGTCCCAGAAGGAGAAGAGAGAGAGAAAGGACCTGAGAAAACATTTGAAGAGATAATAGCTGAAAATTTTCCTAACATGGGAAAGAAAGGAAACAGTCACCCAAGTCCAGGAAGCACAGAGAGTCCCAGGCAGGATAAACCCAAGGTGGAACATGCTGAGACACATAGCAATCAAACTGACAAAAATTAAAAACAAAGAAAAAATATTAAAAATAATAAATAATATACAAGGCAATTCCCATAAGGTTATCAGCTGATTTCTCAACAGAAACTCCACAGGCCAGAAGGGGGTGGCATAATATATTGAAAGTGATGAAAGGAAAGAACCTACTACCAAGAATACTCAGCAAGGGGCTTCCCTGGTGGTGCAGTGGTTGAGAGTCGCCTGCCAATGCAGGGGACACGGGTTCGTGCCCCGGTCTGGGAGGACCCCACATGCCGCAGAGCGGCTGGGCCCGTGAGCCATGGCTGCTGGGCCTGTGCGTCCAGAGCCTGTGCTCCGCAATGGGAGAGGCCACAGCAGTGGGAGGCCCACGTACTGCAAAAAAAAAAAAAAAAAAAAAAAAGAACACTCAGCAAGGTTCTCATTCAGATTTGACAAGCAAAAGCTAAGAAAATTCAGCATTTCCTCTAACATCAGGAACAAGACAAGGATGTCCACTCCCGCCACTTTTATACAACACAGTTTTTAAGTCCTAGCCACAGCAATCAGAGAAGAAAAAGAAATAAAAGGAATCCAAATTGGAAAAGAAGTGAAACTGTCACTGTTTGCAGATGACACGATACTATACATATAAAATCCTAAAGATGCTACCAGAAAACTACTAGAGCTCATCAATGAATTCAGTAAATTTGCAGGATACAAAATAAATACGCAGAAATCTATTATGTTTCTATACACTAACAACAAAAGACCAGAAAGAGAAATTAAAGAAACAATCCTATTTACCACTGCATCAAATAGAATAAAACACCTAGGAATAAACCTACGTAAGGAGGCAAAAGACCTGTACTCGGAAAACTAAGACACTGATGAAAGAAATCAAAGATGACACAAACAGATGCAAAGATATGATATACCACGCTCTTGTACTGAAAGAATCAATACTGTCAAAATGACTATACTACCCAAGGCAATCTACAGATTCAGTGCAATCCCTATCAAATTACCAAAGGCATTTTTCACAGAACTAGAACAAAAAAAATTTTAATTTGTATGGAGACACAAAAGCCCCAAACAGCCAAAGCAATCTTGATAAAGAAAAACAGAGCTGGATGAATCAGCCTCCCTGACTTAGACTATACTACAAAGCTACAGTCATCAAAACAGTTTGATACTGGCACAAAAACAGAAATATAGATCAATGGAACAGGATAGACAGCCCAGAAATAAACCCACACACCTATGGTCAATTAATCTACAACAAAGGAGGCAAGACTATACAGTGGAGAAAAGACAGTCCCTTGAATAAGTGGTGCTGAGAAAACTGGACAGCTATCTGTAAAAGAATGAAATTAGAATATCCTTTAACACCATACACACAAAAAAACCCAAAATGGATTAAAGAGCTAAATGTAAGAGCTGACACTATAAAACTCTTAGAGGAAAACATAGGAAAAGCACTCTGACATAAATGGCAGCAATATCTTTTTTGATCCATTTCCTAGAGTAATAGAAATAAAAACAAATGGGACCTAATTAAACTCAAAAGCTTTTGCACAGCAAAGGAAACCATAAACAAAATGAAAAGACAACCCATAGAATGGGAGAAAATATTTGCAAATGATGCAAGGGATTAATCTCCAAAATCTACAAACAGCTCATGCAGCTCAAAGAAGCAACCCAATCAAAAAATGGGCAGAAAACCTAAATAGACATTTCTCCAAAGAAAACATACAGATGGCCAAGAGGCACATGGAAAGATGTTCAACATAGCTAATTATTAGAGAAACGCAAATCGAACCTACAACGAGGGACTTCCCTGGTGGCGCAGTGGTTAAGAATCCGCCTGCCAATGCAAGGGACATGGGTTCGAGCCCTGGCCCAGGAAGATCCCACATGCCGTGGAGCAACTAAGCCCACGTGCCACAACTACTGAGCCTGTGCTCTGGAGCCTATGAGCCACAACTACGGAAGCCCGCACACCTAGAACCTGTGCTCTGCAATAAGAAAAGCCACCACAATGAGAAGCCCGCGCACTGCAACAAAGCGTAGCCCCCGCTTGCCACAACTAGAGTAAAGCCCACGCGCAGCAACGAAGACCCAATGCAGCCAAAGGGGAAAAAAAAATGCAATGAGATATCACTTTACACCACTCAGAATGGCCATCATCAAAAAGTCTACAAACAATAAATGCTGGAGAGGGTATGCAGAAAAAGGAACCCTCCTACGTTGGTGGGAATATAAATTGGTACAGTCACTATGGAGAACAGTATGGAGGTTCCTTAAAAAACTAAGAATAGAGCCACCATATGATCCAGCAATCCCACTCCTGGGTATATATCCAGAGAAGACCAAGGTTCAAAAGGATACATGCACCCCAGTGTTCATTGCAGCACTGTTTACAATACCCAGGAAATGGAAGCAACCTAAATGTCCATCAACAGAGGAATGGATAAAAAGGATGTAGTACATATATACAATGGAGTATTACTCAGCCATTAAAAAGAATGAAATAGTGCCATTTGCAGCAACATGGATGGAGCTGGAGATGATCATACTAAGTGAAGTAAGTCAAACAGATAAAGACAAATATCATATGATACCACTTATATGCGGAATCTATAAAAATGATACAGTGGGGCTTCCCTGGTGGCGCAGTGGTTAAGAATCTGCCTGCCAATGCAGGGGACACAGGTTTGAGCCCTGGTCCAGGAAGATCCCACATGCTGCGGAGCAACTAAGCCCACGCGCTACAACTACTAGGCCTGTGCTCTAGAGCCCGCAAGCCACAACTACTGAAGCCCGCACACCTACAGCCCGTGCTCCACAACAAGAGAAGCCACTACAATGAGAAGCCCGCACACCACAAAGAGTGGCCCCTGCTCGCCACAACTAGCGAGAGCCTGCGCGCAGCAACGAAGACCCAATGCAGCCATAAATAAATAAATAAATTTTTAAAAATGATACAAATGAACTTATTTACAAAACAGAAACAGACTCACAGAATGAAACAAACTTATGGTTACCAAAGGGGAAAGGCAGGCGGTGGCGGGGGTGGGGGGTGGAGATAAATTGGGAGTTTGGGATTGACATGTACAAACAATTATTTTTAAAATAACCAACAAGGACCTACTGTACAGCACAGGGAACTCTGCTCAATATTCTATAATAACCTAAATGGGAAAAGTATTTGGAAAAGAATAGATACATGTATATGCATAACTGATTCATTTTGCTGTACACCTGAAACTAACACAACATTGTTAATCAACTATACCCCAACATAAAATAAAAATTTAAAAAAACCGTAACTTCTCATTAGATCAAATTCTATTATAATAAAGTTATTTTCATGTCCTCATCCAGGCACTGGGCAACTTTTTCTGTAAGGGACTAGATAGCAATATTGTAGGCTTTGCAGGTCACATAAGGTCTCTGTCACATATTTATCTTTAGTCCCCCCCCCCCAACTCTTTAAAAATGTAAAAAACAAACGAACCCCATTCTTAGCTTGCTGGCCATACTAAAACAGTCTATAGGCCAAACCCTGTCCTAGTGGATGGACCAAAAGGAGGAAAGATTTGTTGATCCAATTACAATGAAATTCTCCATAGCAAATAAGCCTGTATTTCAAATTACTTGTCTGAACCCTATTCAAATAAGTCACTCTCTGTGAGTGAACCAAGTAGAGGATCCAAGCACTTAAAAGAACTTCGGTTTTACCATAAAGCAGTAACAGCCATCAACTCTCACTTCTCAGCTCAAATTTGAAAACCAAATTGATTACAAAAGAAAAACTCCACACAAAGTCACCAAAACAGTATAGAGGTAAAGGTGTGCTCATGATATTGTTTTATGTCCTCAAAAGATCTAATTCAACAATACAATGTACTGTCCGTAAACTTTATAATGATAATTTAATTAATGAATTAAACATGTGAAGATCTAGGAGATGTGATTTCCAACTATAACACTGTCACCATACGATGTGTGAACCCGGACAAGTCAGGTATTTCCATTTGCTCCCCGTCTTCTAAACAGAGGGGGAGGTAAATCCAGACAAATCTCTGAAGTGATGGATTTAAAATTCTTTGACTATTACAATTCATACCTCCTTGATCAGTGATACACTCGAAAAAAATTTTTATAAGACCTCAACAGTGTTTTAAAAAGATAACATAAAAACATGAATCATGAAAATGAGCAGTCAGAACACTAAGTACACACAATACGTTAGCAACAGCTATCTTGAACACTTCCCATGTATGCCACTGATTGAAGTGTTTTACAAACATTACCTCATACAATCCTCAGGATAATCCTAAAAGGCAAACAGTATAATCTGAAAGATTAAGCAATTTGCTAAAGAAGGGTCGGTCAGGATTTAAATCCAGCAATGCTCCTCCACACTATTATCACTGTCACTGATCAGGAGCAGCTTCCAGTCTTCTCCCCCACAGCTCAAGACAGACAGGGATGACAAAAGGTAAAATTAAGCAACACTCTGCCTCCCTTTCCTCCCAGTTTCCTTTCCTGCTACTGTGGAAAGCTGAAGCACTGTACTCTTCTTGCTCAGCACAGGTTTGTGTGCCTGATGCCTGCTTTCTATGCAGACCTTTGATTCACACTTCCACACTTCTGTAGGAAACTTTATGGTCCACAGCATCATGACAGAGAGAATTCTAACTTGCCATATTCCTTCTTTACCCAAGTAAGATACCAACATTGTAAAATTAACATTTTTGATTTGGCTTTGTATGATATAAAATAAATCATCCTATTTTACCTGAAAGCTCTGGTGACAAGAGCCATGAGGAGCCATCACTGGAGGTACTTTTGGGCTTGGGCCCTCTCCATGGCCTTCCATAAATTATCTCATGACCCAGATAGGGTGGGGGGTTTTGATCTGCTGTCCATCTCACAAAGAGCATCTCCTCCCTTTCCTCAGCCGGCAAGAGCAGGGAGAAACTTAACCAGCTGTAGCATCTGCACCCGGTGACTCAAGACTACCTCCCTCCAATACGTCAAGGAGTGCACATACAGTGGAAAGTTAGACAAACCCAACCCTGAATCCTAGCTCAGCTGTGTAACCTGGGGTTCAAAGCCCTCTTCTCCAAAACAGTGAACATGCTACACAGTAAAGCACCTAGCAGAACACTCAAGTAACAAGCATAATATATGATACTCCCACCCCATCAGTTCCCTACCTTTGAATATCATCATTCAGCAATCCACATCACATTGAAATCATTTCTCTCACTCTTGCAGCCTGACTAGACATGAACTGAAAACCACTGAGTTTAATTCAATAAACATTCACCAAAGCCAACAAGTGCTGATCCAATGGTTATTAACAGTTCCTATGCTCCAGAAGGTCAAAGTCACACTAATGCAATAGTTCTTAATTAACAAACATGATATATATTGTACAATAAAACTGCCTTTAAATTAACATGCCAATTTTTAACCTACCTACTAGATAGGCAAAGATTAAAATGAATAATCCTTGATGTCAGCAATAGTGCTAGACAAACAAGTACTTTCACATACTGATGGTGGGAATGTAGAATGGTACAGCTTTCCAAAAATACTGTTTAGTAATATACAAAAAGACTTAAAATATATATACTTTTGACCCAGCAATTCAACTTAAAAGAATTTATCCCAAAGATAATATCTGGCAAGCGGAAAACGGGGTATAACAATAATAATCTGTTTACCAATCTTATAATTATGATAGAGCCATATATTTTATTCAGTCATTAAAAGGGAAGAAATCTATATCTACTGCCACACAAAAAAAAACCCTCTGATACATAAAGAAAAAAATCTGACTTCAAAACACAAGGTATGAGCCTATTTTGTTTAAAAAACAAATATACACATAGAAAAAATGAACATTCCTATCCTCATAAATTTTTTTCTCTCTCTCTCTGGCAAGAAACACGTATTACTTTTATAATTTAAAATAGTGAACACTAATTTTAAGAGGACGGTATGTTACACATAATTTCTTTCAGTTCTTTTAATCCCAGGAACTATGAAAGAATCTCAGTTAGGAGGCTGTAATTTGCCCCACAATCCCACAGCTTTGAATGGTAGGAAGGGCTGACTCCCACACCTGGGGGCCTCTAGTTAAGGACTCTTCCACACCTGAGCGCCCCGGGTCTTTTCACCAGGTTTTTAGCTACAGCAACACGTTCCCTTAGTCCTGCAGTGTCCTCCTCCCCACCCTACTTAGCAAAATTTTACTCAGATACCACCTTTTCCATAATAACTTATGTAAGCTATTTAGCAATTATTTCAGACTGACATTTGATTTTTTTTTACTATATACTTTGAGTCTTTCCCCACAGAAGGTTATAAGCTCCTGGAGGGCAGGGACCTAGTGAGCCCCGTTTCCTCCTGATGACCCAGCAGAGCATTTTATGCACAGCACATTCTAATAAATGCTTGATGAACAAATAAATAAAGAGGTTACCTGTGCAGTCTAACAGCCACTGCCCTGACTTTACAAATAAGGCCCCAAAATGTTAGTCCATGGTCACTCAATAGTAACAGTCCCATGCTGAACTTGGGTCTTTTCTTTTTCCTAACTCAAAGCTCCTGTGTGTTTTGCATTTTCAAAGTACTTTTGCTGACCTTCTCTCACATGGACTTCACACCAGCTGACTTACCACTGTATTGGCCGACATCTGTAGTTCTTCCAGCTGTTTTCTGTTTTTGACAGCAGCACTAAGGGGAAATATATGAACCACTCTTGACATTTCTTAAACCTGCATTGAAACTATACCTCTAGCTGGAATAAAGTAAAAGCTGGTCATCAATCATCCAATGTTTATTTACTGAGCACCTATTAGGGGCCAAACATCATATTCCATTAACCAGAAACCTCTATTAACTGGCACCTGTGCTTACTGATAAAATTGATGCCCATAATAGCCTAAAGCAAGGGTCTACAAAGAGCCCACAGGCTAAATCTGGTCTGCTGCCTGTTTTTGCAAATAAAATTTTACTAAATACTGCCACACCCATCCACTTATGGATTATCTATGGCTCTTTGGGGGCTACAAGGGCAGAGTTGAGTAGTTACAACAGAGACCATTATGGCTCACAGAGCCTGGATTATTTACTATGTGGCCTTAATCAATTGCTGACCATCATAAAATATCAATATGCCACTGGACTCTCAAAAACATATTTTTTAGCAGTAGTGACACATAACAGGCAATAGTTTCCTTAATCCTTTGAAAATTACCAGTCCAGTATCATATATGTGGTAACACTATTCCTTGCATCACATGCCCATAACCAATCATGCCAGAAAACAGCATCAACTGATAAAAATCTGTGTTTCCCACAAGTCATATAACCTTGGGGATCTTTAATCCCAGCTTCTCCCAAAATTAAGTTTCTGACTGAACAATCTCATTATTTTTAGAGTAAGTCCTCACACAGAAAACCATTCACTTACTTGACAAGTTACTTCTCTTAACAACATCTCTAGTCCAGTGTATATCTTGAGGTTTCCTACTTGCAATAATTCAAACATAATAGAAACCAGTTTTACTCCTGATGATGCTCAGTATTTTGTGGGGGTTTTTTTGGCTGCACACTATCCTGAATTATCACCTTCGGGGAAAAATGCAGACTCGAGATTTCTTCCCTGAGTGGAATCAAACAGCCCACATATACAAAGAAATACTTTACTAATTTAAATCCAATTGCAATATGTTCTCAAAACATTTCTTTAAAAATATACAACTGACAAGCTTTACAATTAGAAATAATTACAGAATGTCAGAAGAGATAAGACTTAAGAGATGACTAAATCCAAATACCTTAATTTACAGATGAGAAAAATGAGGCTTACATGATTTACCGGAAGGGCCAACTAGTTTTCATTAATTCATGCTGGCCTTAAATCAGGAAGTTATACTGATGTCTTATCTGTAAGCCAGGCACTGTGCTGGGGTCCAGGGCTACATATGTATCTTCACCGACAATGAATTCAGTTAATCTTTTATCAGTGAGATTTTTTTGCAGTGAGACAGATTACATCACGGAGAATCAGATAAAATTCCTTAATAACTGCTAGACATCTTTTTGCTTTTCCTACAAAGAAAGATCTCTTCCTGCAGAGACAGTCCAGTGGAGCCAGGCTGCACAATTCAGAATCTTGATGTTGCCCCTTTCTGGCTATGTAACCTCACAGCAATTTACTTAACAGCTCTGTGTTTGTTTCCTGATCTTTAAGGGGATAATCACGGTATGTAAACAATCCTTATGTGGCTGGTACAGGTAAGTGCTCTATAAATTTTAAGTACCGTTGTTGTTATTTTCCTTAGGTAGTTTTCTTATCAAAACATGGTTAAGTAACCAAGGTATGGAGAAAGTGCCCTCAAAAACAGCTATTGAAATACATGTAATTACAATCACTGTAGTAAAGTTTCATTAAATATAAAGGGTAAAGAGAAAAAAACACTTCTTAAAAGGTCCATTTATAAGTTAAATCCTACTTAAAATATATGCACAAGAAATTTTGCCTTTTAGGGACTTCCCTGGTGGTCCAGTGGTTACGAATCCACCTTCCAATGCAGGGGACACAGGTTTGATCCCTGGTCGGAACTAAGATCCCACATGCAGTGGGGCAACTAAGCCAGCGCACCACAACTACTGAGCCCGCGTGCTCCAGAGCCCACAAGCCCTCGCGCCACAGCGAAAGACCCTACGTGCCACAACTAAGACCCAATGCAGCCAAATGAATAAATATTAAAAAAAAAAGATTTTCCTTTTAATATTACGAACAAACAAGTTCATTCGCAAAATCTTTCATGAAACAATGGTTAAATGCTAATGCCATAGTGTTTCTGGGTTTCACTAGGGGTCGGGTCCGGGTAGAGTAAATGACTGCTTCAACACAAATGCCATGGCAACAGACATGTCCCTCATTAAGCTACATCCTAGAATCCAACAAATATTTGGATTTTACTTTAAAATAATCATTAGTATTTTTACTCAAAGATGGCCTTTTAAAAAAAGTTATGCAGTAGGAAGAGTACGTGGCACTTCCTCCCTTGAAGGGACTTCTATCAAGTTGGAAAACCTGGCCAGAGTCACAGAAGGCAGGGTCTTTACAGCTGTGTGACCTCGGAAAACTCACTGAACAGGTCTCCAAGATTCAGTACCTCATCTATAATTGGTGTTAACATCTATCTCCCAGGTTTTGGGGGGGATGGGGAAAGGGGGACAGAGGAGGCAAACTAAGATTCGTATGAAAATGCTTTGAGGATGGCTAACACACATGCACACATTGCTAGTTCTGACCCCTTTCACCCACAGGCAGTGGGAGGGGAGGCCGTGTAGCAAGGTAAAGTTAAACTGCAATTTGTGTTTGGGGTACTTAAGTCTTGATCAATGTTCCTATCCTATACAGTTGCTGGGAATGTAAAACCTTGTTATAGTCTCAGATTTGGTTTTTTAAATATGAGACTCCAGAGATCACCGTAATTCATGAAAGACATATTAGGGCCAAGCATCCTCCTGCCTAGCACCTTCAAACTCATAACAAAGAAAACCACAATCCCTATTTCTCTATTTCTCCCCTCTACCAGCATAAACTGAATGCGGCCGTAATATGTGATGGTAAAATGTCTTTAAGAAATCTTTAGAGGTATTCTAGAAAAATTAATCCTATTTATGTAATCAGTATAAAAATCTGGTACCAGCTTTTTCCAAAGCTGAAAAGGACTTTGATGAAAATCCCTATAGTAACAGTACTCAAAAATTTTTTTTAATTTTAAGCTTGTATAACTTGATACTAGATGGAGCTTTATGAACTATTAAGCTCATATAAGAGACTTCCCTGGTGGTCCAGTGGTTAAGACTCTGCACTTTCACTGCAAGGGGCACACGTCTGATCCCCGGTTGGGGAATTAAGATCCTGCATGCCGCATGGTGTGGCCAAAAAATAAAATAAATTAAAAAAAAAAAAAGCTTATATAAAAGGAAATTTAGGGCTTCCCTGGTGGCGCAGTGGTTGAGAGTCCGCCTGCCGATGCAGGGGACACGGGTTCGTGCCCCGGTCTGGGAAGATCCCACAAAAAAAAAAAAAAAAGCATGGTGCAACCTCAGTGCAAATTAGGAACGTTAAGAAATGAACATCTATTTAAAAAAAAAAAAGAAATGAACAAAACTGTCACTTTTGTTTCACTAAAAACAGAACCATGTAACTAACATCTAATGCACAGGAATAATTGGAAGGAACTTATAAAATGAAAACAAAATTCAGGAATCTTATCTTTACAATGGCAGTATTTGATTTTTTTTTTGTTTTTTTTCTGCGGTACACGGGCCTCTCACTGTTGTGGCCTCTCCCCTTGCGGAGCACAGGCTCCGGACGCGCAGGCTCAGCGGCCATGGCTCACGGGCCCAGCCGCTCTGCAGCATGTGGGATCTTCCCGGACCGGGGCATGAACCCGTGTCCCCTGCATTGGCAGGCGGCCTCTCAACCACTACGCCACCAGGGAAGCCCTACAATGGCAGTATTTGAAAAGAAGTCTTATTTAACTTAGAGTATTTGAAATATAACCCACTTCAATGAGGTCACTTTGTGTTAGGTCCATTTTAGTTTAGCACTTAATAGTAATTTGTTTAAACTAGTAATCTGAAAACATTTTCTGAATTTTTTTTTGCTCTTGGATCCTAACCTATATCTGCCCTATAAATATCAGTTACATAGGCACTAACTCAAATTTTTAAAAAGAGTTCTGATAAAATATTTTCTAATCCAGTTAAGAGACTCATCACAAAAAGTCACTGTGCTGTTATCACTTCATAAACATTATCTCATTCAGTTGTCCCCATAACACTAGGAAGTAGGCATTATTATTTCTGTAACATCCATTTTAAGGAAGAAGAAATTGAGGGTCATATAAGTCAAAGAACTTGCTTAAGATCATAGGACTAGTATGTGACAGGGTCATGAATGAACCCAGGTGAATCCGCAGTAGGTACTTTCAATCACATTAAAAACAAAGGTAGGGACTTCCCTGGTGGCACAATGGTAAAGGATCCGCCTGCCAATGCAGGGGACCCAGGTTCGAGCCCTGGTCCGGGAAGATCTCACATGCCGTGGAGCAACTAAGCCCGTGTGTCACAACTACTGAGCCCACGTGCCACAACTACTGAGGCCCGCACGCCTAGAGCCCGTGCTCTGCAACAAGAGAAGCCACCGCAATGAGAAGCCCACGCTCGCCGGCACTAGAGAAAGCCGGAGCGCAGCACCGAAGACCCAACACGGCCAAAAATATAAATAAATAAAGTGATATATATTTAAAAAAAAAAAGGTAACACTAATTTTTCAACTAGCTCCAGTAACTTTAAATAACGCCAAGAATCATATACTGTAGACTGTCAAGAGTTCATGAAAAATGATTTGTTTCTATCTAAACATTCCCATTAAAAGCGGACCCTGACAAGTATCATTTGACTTCTTTGTTTCCCCTCCTGTTTTTAAATGAACATTACTCAGCCATAAAAAGAGATGAAATTGAGCTATTTGTAATAAGGTGGATAGACCTAGAGTCTGTCATACAGAGTGAAGTAAGTCAGAAAGAGAGAGACAAATACCGTATGCTAACACATATATATGGAATTTAAAAAAAAAAATGTCATGAAAAACCTAGGGGTGAAACAGGAATAAAGACACAGACTTACTAGAGAATGGACTTGAGGCTATGGGGAGGGGGAAGTGTAAACGGTGACAAAGCGATAAAGAGGCATGGACATATATACACTACCAAACGTAAGGTAGATAGCTAGTGGGAAGCAGCCGCATAGCACAGGGAGATCAGCTCGGTGCTTTTGACCGCCTGGAGGGGTGGGATAGGGAGGGTGGGAGGGAGGGAGACGCAAGCGGGAAGAGATATGGGAATATATGTATATATATAACTGATTCATTTTGTTGTGAAGCTGAAACTAACATACCATTGTAAAGCAATTATACTCCAATAAAGATGTTAAAAAAAAAAAAGTTAAATATGCAAAGTTAAAAAAAAAAAAAAGTCTTGAGACATCAAAACCAAAGTTTTAAAATTCAACGATCATCCTATAAGCCAAACTTCAAATTTTCACATCTAAAGAATATGAAAGAAATCTCTAAGTTACTTTGGAGCTAAGCCTGCAAAAATGTGAACCTGTGAATTGTTCTCCACGTCCACCCCCAGAGTCAGTAAAGAAACAAAATACATAACTTCCAGAGAGCAGAGGGAATATAGATCAGGAGATTTGAGACGTTAGACCATTTCTCATTATTACACCCATCAGGCCGAAGGGACTGAACGAGAAAGGTAAACGTTTACTGCACTTTACAAATTTCAGAATTATAAGTGACAGTGAAAAAGACAGCTGCAACACGAGCCCACTGTACCCGTAAAAGCTGAATCAAATAATTACATTTATCACGACTACACCAGGCCTCATTTCTAGCTTCTGTAAATTATACAAAGAGCCGGCTATTAAATATTGATGGCATGCCATTTGCACTGGAGCTGTCGCGAAGAGCCTTCTGCTACCAATTTTTGTCATGAAAGAAAAAACGTCCTTATTTTCTAGGTAAACCCCAAGCCACTAGAATCTCTCAGATGGGGCTATCGCATTGTCCTTCCCGGAGGAAGCTGTCAGGGCCAACCCCACACACCCAGGGGAGGAGAAACTTTCAGGGGAGGGCGGGTCCCTGCAGGTCCCGGGGCAGGGGTCCCTGTTCTCCTTCTCCCCCAGCTGTCAGCCACAGGTCGGGCGGCGGGGCGGGGCCAGCCCCGGCTGTCCGCACAAAGCGAGCCAGAGAGCGGCGGGCGGACCCAGACCCAGGCCACGCTGGGGGGCCGCGCAGTGGGGAGCAGGTGGGGGCACTTACCCAGCAGCAGCACGTTCTTCCCCGCGGGGAGCTTGGAGCGCGAGCGGGTGGAGACCTCGCTGAGGATGCAGGACCTGGCGGGGAACAAGACGCACGCTCAGGCTGGAGCCCCGCGCGGGAGGAACGGCACCGGCCTCGCGCGCCCGGGCGGGGGCGGCCGAGAACGCGGCGGCCTGGGCAGGGCGCCGAGCTCCGGCGGGCACGCGACCCCGGGGCGTCCCCGGCCCGGGGGTGCCGGCGGGGACCGGGGAAGGGTGCGGTCCTTACCAAAGGTTCTGCCCGTCCTCGTCGTCCCCTGCCGCGGCGCCGCCGTTGCCCGAGGTTAGCTCGTTGGCCAAGGGACCGCCCGTGTAAGTCGAGGTTAATCCCGCCGGAGAGGAACCGAAAGAGCCTACTCGCCCCACAGCCGCCATCTTAGTCGGGAACACACCGGTCCCAGCAAAGCTGAATGAGCCAGGCGGAGGCGGCGGCGGCGGCGGCGGCGGCGGAGGCGGAGGCGAGAACCCGGATATGCAGCGTTCGGCGCACGGCAGCGGGGCGGGGCCTGCGGGGGTGGGGCCCAGGCACTGCAGGGACTGACGGAGCGAGAGACGGCGAGCTGCGCGTGCGCAGCAGGCCGCCGGCGGGCGAAGGGGAAAATGCGCGTGCGCAGGTGGCTCGGCGGGACGCCGTCCTGCAGCCCCAGTCTTTCTGAGCTCAGCGGGCTGAAGCGCTTCTGGCCACCGCCTCCGCAGCCCTAGGCTGCAGCTGGGCGCGCTGGGGTGTGTCAGGTGAACAGTGCTCCCTCCCACTCTTCAGTCGGGTCCACAAACCCCGCAGCGGGTGTGGAATTCCTGCACTGTCACTGCTGCGATTGGAATTGGTGGTTCTTTGTACGTAATACAAAAGAGATTCCTAATTTCATCCTGAAATCTCCTTTCACCATTGTTCTGCAGATTCTCTTTGCCTCATTCCTGTGTTGTCTTCTTTCTTATCTTAGTGGAGAACTTTCTCCATTAGTTTTATGAGAAAAAAGTGTATGGCTACATTTTTGGAGACCTGTGTATTAAATCAAGGCCCAGATGAAAGCTTAATGAAGGAACTATTTACAAAGGTGTGACTGATCCGAGGAGATGCGGCTAGCAACAGCAGGAAGATTTAGGGCTGAAGGGGAAAAAGGAAGGGATGTTTGCTAGAATCCAGAGAGCTGCAGCTATAGGAAAAGCGTTGATCAGCAAGATCTTTGGCTTTGAGTAAAGGAACACAGCAGTAACCGCTCTTTCTGCCCTGCGGTATCCTGCCAGTGTCTCACATTTGCAACCCTACCAGAAGCCAGAGGGCAATCAGTGATAGTTTGCCTGGGTGTAGAATTCTTAAGTGGCAAATTATCTTCCCTTAGGTTTTTCAAGGCCTTGACCCCTTGTCTGCTAGATTTTAGTGTTGTCCCTGAGAAATCCAAAGTCATTCTGACTGCTAATCCTTTGTTACATGTTCTTTTTTTTTCCCCCCTACTTGGAGACTTTTAGAACTTCCACAGATTTCCACTAACCCATATACCCCCTTCCAGTGCCTGCACTGTCATAATAATTATCCTACCAGTTATCATAGACAAATAATCCATACCCTTACACTAAAGCAATCTCTCCACTTGTGCAGTAGATTTCATTTCCTCTCCTCCACTCAAGGACATTGCTCCAACAATTCTCCCCCCTCTTTCGCTATATAATCATTTATTGATTTCAACTGGATCATTTTCTCTTAACCCTGCTCCTTCACCAGCTACTGCTATATTTCTTTCCTCCCTTTTACAGCAAAACTCTTTAAAATATTTGTCTTTATATGCTGTCTTCGATTCCTCTTCCCCTTTGCCTTTAGAAGCCACTTCAATCAGACTTTTACCCCATGACTCCACAGAAACTGCTCTTATTCTTCTTATCAATGATCTCCTTGTTGCTAAATCCAATGGTAAGTTCGCCTTCCTCATCTTTCTTGACCTTTCAGCAGCATATGGTACAGCTGATCACCCCTTCTAAATATCCTTCTTCACATAGCTTCCGAGTCACAATGTTCTCTTGGTTTTTTTTGCTGCCTCACTAGCTCAGTCTCCTCCACCATTTCCTCATTTTCCCGACCACTTAATGTTACAGGACTTCTGGGCTCAGCCTTTGTTCCTCTTATCTATACTCACTCCTTTGGTGATCTCATGCAGTCTTGTTGCTTTCAATTCCATCTGTATGATAAAAACTCCCAGGTTTCTCTCTGCAGCCCAGAGCTCCATCTAGAACTCCAGATTAATACATCCAACTGCTTTTTTTTTTTTTTTGGCTGCATTGGGTCTTCGTTGCTGTACACGGGCTTTCTCTAGTTACTCTTCGTTGAGCAGGGGCCACTCTTTGTTGCACCGCGTGGGCTTCTCATTGTGGTGGCTTCTCTTGTTGCGAAGCACAGGCTCTAGGTGCACAGGCTTCAGTAGTTGTGGCACGCAGGCTCAGTAGTTGTGGCACATGGGCTTACTTGCTCCGCGGTTGCTCCGCGGCATGTGGGATCTTCCCAGACCAGGGATCAAACCCATGTCCCCTGCACTGGCAGGTGGATTCTTAACCACTGAGCCACCAGGGAAGTCCCCCAACTGCTTCTTCCACATCTCCATTTGGATGTCTAACAGCACGTTTCAAACTCAACATGCTCCACATTGAGCTGCTGACCTCTCCCTTCAAATCCCACTTTACCCATCACCTTCTCCACTAGGTAGCAGCTCCTTGTTGCCTGAGCTATTCTTGACTCCTCCATTCCTTTCACACTCCACAATTGAATCCATTAGGAATCCTGGAGTCTCTAACTTCACAATATACCCACAATCCAACTTCTTATCACTCATTCTCTGATACCACTTTGAACTATCATCTCTTGCCTGAATTGCTGTAAAAGGCTCTTCAACATGATAGCTGGAGAGATACTTTAAAAAGGAGTTCCCTGGTGGACCAGAAGGGAGTTCACTGGTGGTCCAGTGTTTAGGACTTGGTGCTTTCACTGCCGAGGCCTGGGTTCAATCCCTAGTTGGAGATCTAAGAGCCCATAAGCCAGCGTCACCCCCACACACCAGGAAAAAAAATCAGATCATGTTACTCCTCTACTCAAAACCCCACAGTCACTGCTCATTTCAATCAGAGTAAATGCCAAAGTCCTTACAATTACCCACAAGGCTCTACAGAATCTGGCCTCCACTGCCTCTCTGGACTTTTCTGCTCCACCCTGTCCCTCAGTTTCTCCCATCCAGCAACACTGGCTCCACTGCTGTTCCTTAAACATATTGTGTATCCTTTTGTATGTTTCTTTTTTTTTTTTTTCTTTTGCGGTACGCGGGCCTCTCACTGTTGTGGCCTCTCCCGTTGCGGAGCACAGGCTCCGGACGCGCAGGCTCGGCGGCCATGGCTCACGGGCCCAGCCGCTCCTCGGCATGTGGGATCTTCCCGGACCGGGGCATGAACCCGTGTCCCCTGCCTCGGCAGGCGGACTCTCAACCACTGCGCCACCAGGGAAGCCCTGTGTATCCTTTTGATTTAGCTGTTCCTTCCGGCTTGAAGGAGATAAGGAGCTGCCCAAACCAATATCTTCCCCCAGATAGCTACTTGGCTAACTCCCTCTCCTCCTCCAATGTCTTTGCTCAGTTCTCAGCTTCTCAATGAGGTCTACCCTTACCACCTCATTCAACGCTGCAACTTAAATCTTCACCCCTGCAATTCCAGGTTCTTCTTACCTTGCTTGCCTTTTTGTTTCCCATAACATTTACTACCTTCTAACATAGTATAAAATGTACTGATTATTACCTCCTAACATAGTACAGTCATCCCTCGATATCTGCAGGTGATTGGTTCAGGACCCACCCACAGATACCAAAATCCATGGATGCTCAACTGTATATAATGGGGTAGTATTTGCATTTAACCTATGCACATCCTCTCATATACTTTAAATCATCTCTAGATTTCTTATAATACCTAATACAATGTAAATGCTGTGAAAATAGTTGTAAATACAATGTAAATGCTATATAACTAGTTGCCTGCACGTGGCAAATTCAAGTTTTGCTTTTTGGAACTTTCTGGAATTTTTTTCAAATATTTTTAATCTGAGGCTAGCTGAATCTGTGGGCGTGGAACCCGCAGATACAGAGGGCTGACCGTAGAATTTACTTATTTATTGGAACTTAAGCTCTTGAGAGCTTCACTAACGTACCCCAAGCACTTTGTGGCTAGAACATAGCAGACGTTCAGTGAATATTTGTTGAAGGTATGAATAAAGGAACAGATTTACTGCTTGTCACCAGGTTTCTAAAATTTCAGAATGATGATGATGATGATGATGATGAAGACGATGTGTGTGTGTGTTTCAGAGGAGAAGGGGATACAAAAAAATTCTTCAACACCGGAAAGCAGGAGCTCTCTTTTACAATATTTTAACCACTTTTTGATATAAAAGTATTCCACGTACTCTTGCTACTTTAACAGGTTGCCTGAGTACTGATTTACCTATTCTTGAAGGCTGTGGGCCTCTTTAGGTTTCTCAATAATACCCAATAGTATCCTGCTGTTGTATGGGGAAGTCTTAGATCCTGCTGGGATACCCCAGGGTGTACCCCAGATATCCTTTTTGGTTTCGTTTCAGCTGAGCCTGGGCGCCTGGAAGTGGGAAATGGAACACTAGTCAGAGAAGGGACAGCTCCTCTCTCCATCTTACCATCTCTCGGGAGCTACGTCTCTCCTCTCTGTCTGTCAACCATCATCCTCTGCTTACTCATCAGCTTCCTCAAGGCCACAGTTAGGTATTTCTGTATCTCAAGAAAAGCAATCATTTGTCAGGCACAAGAGCTCTGCAGAAAACTGCTTAGGGAGGGGAACCTTCTGGAGGGCTGAGGTGGGGGATGCAGGCCACTTCCTCTTTCTGCCAGGGATGCCTCCCTCTGAGTTTGAGAACTGAGACAAAGCAGCCACCCCTCAAGCTGCTTCCTGACGTGCCAACTTCCACAGGCCGCCTCTGGCAGATTTTCAAACAAGACTTGCTTCACCCACTGCGCCAAATGCTGGCAATCACACTTGATAGAAATGCCAGCTGAAAAGCCAAAACCAAAAGAAAAAGGAAATAAACAAGGCGATGAGTGGCCCCTTAAAATTTGACTTTGTGAACAACTTGAAAAATAAAAGTGTCAGAACGAACTTCAGAGTTTAAAGAGTGCCCTCCCCTACATGGTATGAATTTTTTGTTGTTGTTGTTAACATCCCTGACATTTGAGACAAAACGGTAATGCTAGAATTGGCAGAGTCCTTGCTTACAAGTAAGAGTAAGTCCTTTCTTACTCTCCAGCAGGAGATCCAGGGATCCAATTAGAGAGAAAAGAGACACCGAATCTTGGTTTCTTTGCTTTCCTTTGAGTCGTTTTTATCTCACTCTAAGTACCTCCTTAGAATGAATACAATGATGGGTATTAATTCACTTTTCAGTCACCAGTCCCTCTAAATTACAGATCTAACCTCTCTCCTACCACTCACCTAGGATTTTTATCAGGTGAGCCCTGACAGAACTTCATATCTTAGACAAAGAAAGAGATGGGGAAATACCTGACAGGAGAAGATGGAAATAGACATTTTTAGGGGCTTTTTTTTTTCCCCTTCATAGGAAACAGCAGAAGAGAATCTCCTCTATTTCTGGGTCTAAAATGAAATCCATGCCCCTCCTTTTTAAAAAAACAAATGCTTGTGTATGCATTTGTGTGTGTTTGTGTACAAGCATATTTGAGGATTACAGTTTGCAAAGAAAAAATGTTTCATTTGCTTATAAATGTATCACTGAAAAATAATATGCCCTGAATAGTTTTTAAAATTCCAGAATAAGACAATAATTAGAATTGTCTTTTCATTTTTGACTGAGCTCCTCACCACAATATCCATGTTCATTCCTGGAAAATGGGTGATGAATAAAAGGGTAACAACCTGTAAATCAATCCACATTCATATGGAGTAGATGCTCTGTGAGACACAGGGAAAACAAAGAGACTTATCTTTTAGGCCAGAAGAATGTTTCTTCATTTTTAATACAGAACAATTAGGATTTTTAGAATGCTTAGTTGTCATTGTTGTTTTAATCTGTTCTTTCCCACTAAAAAGAAGAAAGAAAAAGCTTCACTGATTAATATATTCTTAGCTGGATACTTCTTACATATGTTTTTGGAGGATCTCATTTCCTTGTAATCAGATACTCTGAAGTTCAAGTCCATTACCTTTTCAAAAGAATAGTGATTTTAATGCCGCTTACTTCTTAGATTTCCAGAATTACACTCTGCCAGCCTCTTTACTTCCTAAAGGAGAAGATATCTAATAACTGACTTTATAGATTGAGATCTGCCAACACTAGATCATCAAGGTCATTAAGTTTTTCTGCTCTGGGGGCTCTACATGAGGCAAAAAATATGAAATTCCATGGCATTTTTAGAAATGCACTGTCTTTTGGAGCTGCAGGTGATTTCATGTTCATAACAATTTAGTCTACTTTAGTCTAGAGCTAATTATGGTCTCTTATTGCTTTTACTAAAAGTAAGCCTAGAATATAACCTATTATATTCTGCACCAACAAAAACATAACATTTTCCCCACGTGGGAAAGAGGATGAATGAATTGCCCAGTGGGAAGTTTCTTATAAGCAAAATGAATCAGTTATTTTACATCATGTAAGATTAAAGAGTTGTTTATTCGAAGGTGTTTAAGGAGATTCTAATGATCTTCAACTTTTTACTATAAGGAAACAGAAAGTTAGAGTTGCCAAGTACTGTAAAGGTGAAATCGGGAAAGAGAATGTCCTATCTGATTCTTCCTCAGAAAATCTCAGGATTGTGTTGAAGAATCAACCTCATCTTTTATTTCAGTTCATTGGTAAATGATGACAGGTAACCTAATAGAATTTTCACCCTAGTACATATATATTTTTTAATACACCGGCTCTAGCCTAAGGAGTATATTGTCATGTGGCCTCATGGTTTAAAATTTTGCTTTTATTTTTTAATTTAATTTTATTTTTTTGCAGTACGCGGGCCTCTCGCTGTTGTGGCCTCTCCCGTTGCAGAGCACAGGCTCCGGACACGCAGGCTCAGTGGCCATGGCTCACGGGCCCAGCCGCTCCGCGGCATGTGGGATCTTCCCGGACCGGGGCACGAACCCGTGTCCCCTGCATCGGCAGGCGGACTCTTAACCACTGCGCCACCAGGGAAGCCCTAAAATTTTACTTTTAAATAGCAGCAATATTATATTGAGTCTGACATTTTAGACTCTGTCCACACCATCAAACCTAAGTATTGGATTAAACAATGTTAATGATAAATAAAGAGATAAAACAGCTGATTTGCAGGGACTTCCCTGGTGGCACAGTGGTTAAGAATCTGCCTGCTAATGCAGGGGACACGGGTTTGATCCCTGGTCCAGGAAGATTCCACATGCTGTGGAGCTACTGAGCCCATACTCAGCAACTACTGAAGCCCTATATAGCTCTAGGGCCCATGTGCTGCAACTACTGAGCCCGCATGCTGCAACTACTGAAGCCCGCATGCCTAGAGCCCGTGCTCTGCAACAAGAGAGAAGCCACCACAATGAGAAGCCCACACACCGAAACAAAGAGTAGCCCCCCCTCGTCACAACTAGGGAAAGCCCGCACAGCAATGAAGACCCAATGCAGCCAAAAAAAAAAAAGAAAAGAAAAGAAAGAAAGAAAAAGATAGCTGATTTGCATCATTTAGATGAAATAAAGTGTTTGGATTCAGTGTCTGCAGTGAGGTGCATGGGGTCATGGGTACAGCCCGGGCTCCAGAATCAGACCAATTTGAGTTCAAATCTAGACTCTGCCACTTATTATGTGACCCTGGAGTTGTTTAAACTGTAAAGCCTGTTTCCTCACCTCTAATAGAGTTGTGAGGTAAACAAATGGAATCTGACATATAGTGAGGACTCAGCAGAAATATTTACTGTTATTCTTATTTGAAATAAGTTTATTAGGTGTTTTGTAGAGCAGGGTTTCTCAACGTTGAAATGGTTTGAATGTGCACATGAATTCCTTAGAACCTTGTTAAAATGCAGATTCTGATTTAGTAGAACTGGCATGGAGCCTGAGAGTGCATCTCTAACAAGCTTCCAAGTGGGTATCTATACTGCTGGACCACAAAGCAAGGATATGCGGCAGAAAGAACTCAGGCTTTGGATTTATCCATCTGCAGACTGAGATCCTGGCTCCAAACATGTTAGCAGTATGACCTGGGCAAGGTCAAGCTTTCTCATCTCTAAGATGGAGATAATAATATGTATTTCTAATTAAATCAATCTTTGTTAAATAAAAAATAGTGAACTCAAATAATACCTGACATATTGTAAGTACTTAACAAATCTGAGTTCAGTTTTTCTATAAGAAATGCTTTACTGGTCCATCCAGTATGGGAGACTTATGGTAGTTTTGAGACTATAGTAGTTTTCCTCCGTGGAAAAGCTGAAAATTCCAATCTTTGAAAATTTCTTAGAATTCGATCATTATGAAATCCACTTCAACGTTGATTTAAAAGTTTGTCATTGCATGGCAAGCAAATGTTGTGGGAACAGATTGGGAAAATGCGCCAGGCAAGTGATAGCACCTAAAGTCAGAGTGGGTAGAATTTCTACAAGTAACTGAGATAACTGAGGAGAGAAGCTAGCTTGTGAAGCATTTTATTTTACCGACAGTATTTTTACCTTTTATAGTATGGAAAATGTCACACATATATCACAGTAGAGAGGAGGTATAATGAGCCCATCACTCAGCTTCAGTAGTTACCAGCACATGGCCAGTCTTATTTTAGTTTGATTCTCACCCTCTTCTTCCATCTCTGAATTAGGTTAAATCAAATCCAAGACATAGTATTATTTCACCCATAAATATTTCAATACATATTTTTAAAAACCAAGGACTCTTTTTCTTTAAAAACATAACCATTATTGGGGACTTCCCTGACCATCCAGTGGTTAAGACTCCAAGCTTCCAAGTGCAGGGGGCGCAGGTTCGATCCCTGGTCAGGGAACTAAGATCTGGCATGCTGCACAGCACGGCCAAAAAAACAAACAAAAACCATAACCATTATACCATTATAGTAATTATTTCAAACATACTGCAACTATTGAATTTATAGCATATATTTAAATTACCATCCAATTTTTACTATAGTTAATGAGATGAATGTATACATGTTAAAGTAGAATTCAAAATAGCCCCACACTTAAGAACAAAGTAAATATTGCTTGTTTCCTAAACATAGCTGTTGTCAAAGAGGGCAGGGCAGTCATTGTCTTACCTGCAGGACTGACATCCTCAGCATCCTTCCCCTCACTGCCAGTTCTTAATTGATCTGCCAAGTCTAGGTGTTGATTTCCTCTCCACATTGTCCTCTGTATTCTGAGCCTTCCCTGTTTGATTCTCTCCAGCTGACAGAAAAGAGACTGCTTTTAACTTTTGCCAGGAGCAGGCCCTTCCAGGCAAGCTGATCTGAGTTCGAACCTCACACGAAGAGTGTAGGGTTCTAGGATCTCATAAAATGTTAGACCTGGATGGGACTTCTTAGTTCAGCCACTAGATCTGAAAACTGAGGTGCAGGATTGTTAAGTGACTTGCCCTGTTTCAGGATTACCTAAAAACCTCTCAAAATAAGGGCAAGTTATTGCACATCTGATCTGATCTTTCCATAATGGTAAAATTTCAATCAGGGAGTTTGATCTCTTATTTTACAACATTTGGTTAGCCTCTCTAGCTTCCTGCTAAGGACCAAATTTTCGTTTTCCTTTTTTTGTCTTGGACATTTAGAAATATACATGATTAGAGCAAAATAAATTAATTAAAGAAGATGAAAGGTTTTTCAGCGTTATCTCATTGAAATCCTTTTTTGAACCCATATAAAATTTCCATTTCAATTTCTAATTATAAAATATTTCAAACGTATAAACACCAAAAAGTAATATATATCTATTGTTATATTAATATGCATTAATAATATGCACATTATATAAAAGTAACATATCACCATAGAACGTCTTTCCCTCTTAGAAATTATTTTTATCGAATATATTTGACATATAACACTGTATAAATTTGAGGTATACAATCCTCTTAGAATTTTTTAAAGGAAGTCCACTTTTCCAGTCCTTTCTTTCTTAGAGGTAGGCTCATCCTGAAAATAGGTGAATTTTGGGACTTCCCTGGCAGTCCAGTGGTTGAGACTTCTCTTCCAAAGCAGAGTGCGGGTTTGATCCCTGGTCTGGGAGTTAAGATCCCACATGCCTCATGGCCAAAAAACCAAAACAAAAAACAAAAGCAATATTGTAACAAATTCAATAAAGACAAAAAAAGTCCACATCAAAAACAAAATCTTTAAAAAAAAAATAGGTGAATTTTATTCTCATGCAGATGTATATTTGTATATTCAATTGTAGGTTTTAAATTTTTACATAAATTTTATTTTATTTTAATAAATTTATTTATTTTATTTAGTTTTGGCTGCATTGGGTCTTCATTGCTGCGCGCGGGCTTTCTCTGGTTGCGGCGAGCTGGGGTGGGTGGGCTACACTTCGCTGCGGTCGGTGCGTCTGCTTCTCATTGCGGTGGCTTCTCTTGTTGTGGAGCACGGGATCCAGGCATGCGGGCTTCAGTAGTTGTGGCTCGAGGGCTCTAGAGCTCAGGCTCAGTAGTTGTGGCACACGGGCTTAGTTGCTCTGCGGCATGTGGGATCTTCCCGGACCAGGGATTGGACCCATGTCGCCTGCATTGGCATGCGGATTCTTAACAACTGTGCCACCAGGTAAGTCCCTACAGGAATTTTATACTATGTGTACATTTTACAAATTGCTTTTTTCACTCAATATTATATTTTCAAGATTGAGCCATGTAGATATATAGGAGGGTCTTGGATCTTTCATTTTAGTTGCTATACAGAATTCTGCTGTATGAATAATCCAGTTTATTTAATCCACTCTCCCTCAAAGGAAGAGTTAAATTGTTCTATTAGATATCTTCTGTTAGACTTATCACTAGGTACCCTATAGTTCTGGTAAATAGGCTAAATGGCATTGATTCATTTGTTATTTATTAATGGAATAATAATAAATTAAGGTTATGTAATTGTTGGTTTCTGGTATATCAGCATGCTATTGCTGTTTGTATATTGATCCTTTATCCACCAATTTTGCTGAACTATTTTATTCATTTCAAGTAGATTTTCTTGTTGGGGAATGGTATCATAGCCCACCACTTTCCTTAGTACTTCTTACAGTAACAAGATAGAGAAATTTGGATTTATCAGAATTTTAGGGGAAAGGGTAGCTGAAAGCTAGAGAAACAGAGGGCTTGGTGGGCCTGATCCTCTTGAGAGAAGCAGCCAAAGCTTGGGGACTGCACACCCAAGGCTCTGTGTACAGAGGGTGTCGTGGTTTTGGAAAGAGGGAGGTGACCTGAGGTGCTGGATGGGGCCTCGCGAGATGGCAGAGACTGTGTGATCTGCGATGTGATCCCCTCCTCTGTGTCTTAACATGTTTTCAGTAAAAATAGAAAACAATCGTATGCTTAGTCTCATTGATATTCTTGCAGGAACCACCAAGGAGATGGAGTTTTGTATCCGGACACGATGCAGGAACGATAGAACCGAAGCTGCCAGGATCCAGACAAGCATGAGGAGGCGGAGTCTGAAATCCTGGGGAGGCACCTGGTAGGAGGGCCCCCCTCCGCGACACTCAGGTGTGCATTGACAGTCATGTGATTTGCATGTGGAGAACGCACTGTCCAAAGACAAGAGTCACTTCCTTTTTTTGCCAAAATTTCTTCTTTCAAAGTCTGAGTTTGCTAATTCTTTGGCCCTCTTGAAATTAGAGTATGATCCGAGGGACATGGGAAAAAAATCTCCTTCAAATTATCTACTTAGTGGCATGTCACAGGGCGAAATTCCATCATTAGATTCATTTCTTCAGGGCGCCCTTTGCACACGTAATGAGTTATGGCCTTATGGTTTTGGGGGGTTTATTCGGCCCCACAGCACGCGGTTCCCCAACCAGGGATTGAACCCGTGCCGCCTGCACTGCCAGCATGGAGTCTTGACCACTGGACCACCAGGGAAGTCCCTGACATTATGGTATCTGAGGAAATAATAAACCAATACTGGATACCTAATTAATGTTAATGTAGATTAGCTGATTCATTTAACCCACCACTAAAAAGGAAAGGACAACGGCAAAGAGCTTGGAGTGGAGGGTCAAATTACCCGGCTTGAATCCTCACTCATCCACTTACTAACCCTGTGCTATTTGGAGCCATTACTTAATTTCTGTTGCCATAGTTCTTCATCTGCAGAATGGAAATTAATAAATAGTACTTACCACATAGACGGCTGTGAAAATTAAATGAGTTAAACTTTGTCAAGCACTTAAAACATTCCCTACCTCGTAGAAAGCACTATTTATTATTAGCTTTAATTAATATCATCATTGGATAGGAAGTAAAACTCTGAGGAATGGCCCAAAGGACAGCTCATTTTGAGGAAATAAGGAGATGGGGAAAATCTACCCACAGTGTATGACTGAAACCAAACAATCGGGGGCAATGGAGGGAGGGGACATCGAGAATGAGAGTGGAGGCTTTAAAGAAGAGGGACCAGATAGAAATGGTTTCTCTTTTGAAGTTTCACACAAAACACTGTCTAGATGCCTGGTCCTTGCATTTAGGAAATTATAAAAGTTTGTCACCAGATATACCGGGTGATCAGCTTTCGCTGCAATAATGCTGCATAAAAGGGCACCCCGCAACTCAGCAGCATACCACACTAAGCATGTATTTATGGCTGTGGGTCTGCAGGTCAGCTGGAATTGGTTTCAGACTGTGGGTCTGCTTCACAGGGCTCCTTCTGTGGTCCAGGATGAGGGCTAGTGGCTACCCGGGTCACGTTCTTCTCCTGGTGGAGGTCAGAATCTTCCAGAGGCCCGGGTGCAGAGCTCACAAACACACACACAGAATTGACAGCGTGTCGGCTCTGCCCACATTCCATTGGCCAAAACAAACCACATGGCCAAGCCCAGCATCCATGGGATGTGGAGGTACTGTTTTCCCATGCAGGTGGGGCAGAGAAGGAAGGAATATATCCTGAACAAAATTCTCACTTTTCACACCTTCTGTCTAAGATTTTATAGTTGTTTTTCTTTTTTAACTTATTTATTTATTTATTTTTTGGCTGCGTTGGGTCTTCGTTGCTGCGCACGGGCTTTCTCTAGCTGTGGTGAGCGGGGGCTACTCTTCATTGCGGTGCGTGGGCTTCTCATTGCGGTGGCTTCTCTTGTTGCGGAGCACGGGCTCTAGGCACGCAGGTTTCAGTAGTTGTGGCACATAGGCTCAGTAGTTGTGGCTCGCGGGGGTCTAGTGCACAGGCTCAGCAGTTGTGGCTCCTGGGCTTAGTTACTCCGCGGCATGTGGGATCTTCCCGGACCAGGGCTCGAACCCATGTCCCCTGCATTGGCAGGCAGATTCTTAACCACTGTGCCACCAGAGAAGTCCAAGATTTTATGGGTTTGATTGTGTCTCCTCTCGGCCTTTATTTTCTTAGACTGAAGAGTTTCAGTCTCTTTCTTCTCCCCTGATTTGCTTTCATATTTTGGTCTCCTCACCTTGTTAGATGTGACCCATTTTGTTGGCCATCTCAATTATATCCCTTCTCGATTATATGTACACATTGAACAACTGAGCATAAGGGTAAAGTTGGAAATAGATGCCAACGTCCTTTTCTGGGATCAAGATGAATAAACAGAGTGAAAGGAAACTAACATTTTTGGAATCAACTGCATGCCAAGCACCAAGCTAGATATTCTTCCTTCCATGTTAGGGATTCTTCATACACTGTCTCTTTCAATCCTCACAGATCAAACACCTGTAGGGGTGAGGCAGGCACATGAGTGAAGTGAGTGGGATGTTCTCAACCTTGAGTGAGCATGAGAATCAGCTGGAGAGCCTGTCCAGACACAGAGTGCTGAGCCCCACCCCAGAGTTTCTGATTCAGGAGGTGGGGGTGGGGATACGTAAGAATTTGCATTTATAGTCAGTTCCCACATAATGCCGTTGCTTCTGGTCTGGGGGACACACATTAAGAACCGCTGGACTAGAATTGGGTTCTGGCTCCTAGAAGCAGCCCAGACAACAAATTGACAACTTTGGGAGGGTCACTTGGCCTCTAAGTTTCCATTGCCTCGTCAGTACAATAAGCATTTTGGATGAATTCTACCATTTTATGAGCCTGTCATTAAGAATTATCTTTAGAAAAACAACAACAAACATTAAAATACCTGGGGCAGGGAATTCCCTGGCGGTCCAGTGGTTAGGACTTGGCACTCTCACTGCCAAGGGCCCGGTTTCAATCCCTGGACCGGGGCCTAAGATCCCATAAGACGTGCAGCACAGACAAAAAAAAATAATAATAATAATAATAAAAAAATACCTGGGACAGGTGGCCGGGGCGGTGTGGGGGTGTGTGTGAGCAGGGCACATATTGACTGGGAAGGAGCATAAGGAAGACTTCTGGGATGCTGGAAATGTTCTAGGTCTTGATCTGGGTGTTAGTCGTGTGTGTATACCTAGGTAAAAATTCCTTAAACTGTACATTTAAGATTAATGTGCATCATACACTTTAATATATGTACATTGACCTTAATAAAAAGGTCAAGAATATGATTCTTGCCAAAAAAAATTTTAATGCTTTTATACTAATTCTAATTTTTTATTTTTAGTGGGATACAGCTAATGTACTTTCTTTTTATTACCTTGCATAAATAATATCCACCAACATAACAAAAAGTGATGGAAAATAAAGTTTCAACATCCACACATCCGTGGACGTAGGGGCTATCAAAGTTGCTGCCAGCATGAAGCTGGCTCCTCATTCTGTTTGCCTGGAGAGACCAAGGCAGATAGGAATCTGGGGGTATTGCTGAGACTGAGGTAGAGATGGAAGAACACATTCTTCGGTGTTTTGTAAATTCAGCCCGGCCATCACAGGGACCTTTGGTTCCCAAGTGACCACAGTATCATCTAAGTGATCCACTTTATCTGAGCATGAAAGAATTTACCTGTTTCTCAACTAAAGGTGAGACAGACATCAGAGGTACAATTCATTTGCATTGACTCCATTAAATGCATTTGACCAAAAAAACAAAACACAGAAAAGAACAAAAATATTCAATCATGCAGCTAATTATGTCTGATATTCAGGACATATGCTCTGGAATTCTGAAATGAGAGGAAAGTGGGAGATAGAATCCACTGATCTCTGAGTCAGGCAAGTCAGTCCTCGGCTCTCAGTCGGGTACTGGAGCAAATGTGCACATCTCTTCCCAACTCTGTGTTCAGTGACATCATGTTGGCAGCTTGAAATTGGCTATGGTGGGAGTATTCACCCCATAGATGTCACAAATGCTACAAATCAGGATGCTTTATTTCAGAGAGCCAGCTAACTGGCACATCACTGCTCACCTGCCTCTCGTAGGGCGCTGGCTGGCCACACTGAATGTGCTTCTAGTAAAGGTACGGGTTTTTTCATACAACATGAAGCCTAACTGCAAATCAGCTACTTCATCTGGTGCTCAGTGGAAGAAACAGCTCCTGCATTGCAAAAAAAGCTGGCTGCTTGGGGCTTACATATAAAACTGGTTTTGTGTCTACAGCCCTGTAGAGTAATACTTAGTCTAAAGCTATGTAGTGATTGATTTCAGGCTTTTTTCAAATATCATTTCAGGGTAGTTCAAAGGTAATCACGTGGGCTTCCCTGGTGGCGCAGTGGTTGAGAGTCCGCCTGCCGATGCAGGGGATGTGGGTTCGTGCCCCGGTCCGGGAAGATCCCACATGCCGCGGAGTGGCTGGGCCCATGAGCCATAGCTGCTGAGCCTGCGTGTCCGGAGCCTGTGCTCCGCAACGGGAGAGGCCACAACAGTGATAGGCCCGCGTACCGCAAAAAAAAAAAAAAAAAAAAAAAGGTAATCACGTGCTGATTTAAGACAGTAGCTGCTGTGCAAACTCTGGCTTCTAGGTGGACTCATTCCTGTACTAATATGCGGGTCCTAGAGCAGCCAGTGATTCATTTTGGTGTTAATCAGTGGAAGTCTGGGCCAGATCTAACTAGCATCCAGTGTTGCATCTTGATACACAAACCAAGGATGTTTTAGGAGGAGCGTTCACTCTGCCAGAGGTAAGGGGTTTGGGGGTTTAGTCTAGGACTTGTATCTAACTAACTGAGATCTTGGATTACATTGTTTCACTTCTTTGGGCTTTGGAGACTTTACCTGAGGGATGGGGGTACGTAATAGTGGATAACCTCATGTCCTTTCTACCTCAGAAAGAAACGAAGAATTTAAACCAGCTTGCAGCCTGTGTGTAACCTGCAGCTGTAAAAAGACAGTTGCACTAAGAGTCCATTGACAGATGAATGGATAAAGAAGATGTGGCACATATATACAATGGAATATTACTCAGCAATAAAAAGAAACGAAATTGAGTTATTTGTAGTGAGGTGTATGGACCTAGAGTCTGTCATACAGAGTGAAGTAAGTCAGAAAGAGAAAAACAAATACTGTTTGCTAACACAGATATATGGAATCTGAAAAAAAAAGGTTATGAAGAACCTAGGGGCAGGACAGGAATAAAGACACAGACGTAGAGAATAGACTTGAGGACATGGGGAGGCGGAAGGGTAAACTGGGACGAAGTGAGCGAGTGGCATGGACTTATATACACTACCAAATGTAAAATAGATAGCTAGTGGGAAGCAGCCGCATACCACAGGGAAATCAGCTCGGTGCTTTGTGACCACCTAGAGGGGTGGGATAGGGAGGGTGGGAGGGAGATGCAAGAGGGAGAAGATATGGGATATATGTATATGTATAGCTGATTCACTTTGTTATAAAGCAGAAACTAACACACCATTGTAAAGCAATTATGCTCCAATAAAGATGTTTTTAAAAATAGCAATAATAAAAAATAAAAATATAAAAACATAAAAAAGACAGTTGCACACGTAAATATGCAAAGGCTATATGATGTGATGGAAGAGGACACTATGTGCCACTTCCCCAGTATATCCTCTCTGGCCTCATTAAGTGAGGCCCTGCAAAAGATTAGAGCCGTGTGGCACTGTGGCCAGGAGCCTGGTGAAATTACTACTACTTTCTGGCTGTGTGACTTTGGGCACATTACTTAACCTCTCTGAATCTTAGTTCCCTTATCTATAAGTTGATGGGTTGAATACCTACTCACAGGGCTGTAGAGGATTAAATAAAACTAAGTATGTGAAGGGGCTTTGTAAGGTAGAAAGCATACAACAAATATTACCATTAGTAACTGTAGTTTGGAAAATAATTTAAGATGTCAGAATTACAGTGAAATTCTCCATGCTTAATAATAAGAATAGAACAATAGTCTTCAAAAGAGATGTTCTGTCTAGAATATTGATGTGTTTATAAAGACAAATTAACTCTTCATAACTCAGAAAACAGTTTACAAATAAGTTGATTAGAGATTGAACAATGGATTATTCTGTTTGAAATTATTAGGCTTTTTATTTCTCCTCCTTCTTGCTAATAGTATGTACTAACATTAGAAGAAAATGAAAGGCAAGAGAGAGGGGTGCTGCCTGGAAAGGGACCAGCTGGCCACCTGGTGGTCCTCCCGGCTGACACCCTTATTGCCCTTCCCCCAACACTTAGTCACCAGGTCATTTCTCAGGGACAGATTCACATTACCAGAGTTCAGAGAGACCGATGTATAAACCAGAATCTCAATCTCATTAATGTACAAAGAGAGATTTAACTGCTAAGGGGCTGAATATTTGCTCTCTTTTTTGCCAATAAGTTCTAGACACTTACCTAAATAACAACTACATATGACAGAAAACCCAAAATTACAGTGGCTTAAACAAGATAGAAGTTTCCCATAAAAGAAGTCTGGACATACACAACATATGATATAATATATGACACTATATCGGCATATCCAGACTGATACAGTAATATCACTGTGTCTTCTGGGACATAAGCTTTCCTCTTTCTATTCTGCCATTCTCAGCCTGTGACTTCTATTCCCAAGGTCACCTCATGTCCCAAGATGACTTCTAAAGGCCAGCCGTGATGTCCATATCACAGGCAGCAATTAGGAGGAAAGAAGAAAGAAGGCTATACCACTTGGTTTTCAGAGAGTTTCCATTAGTCCCATAAACACTTCCACCTATATGTCATTGGTGAGAATCTCACAGCCTCATCTAGCTGCAAGGGTACTTGGGAAATGTGGTCATTTAGGCAGGCATATTGCTTGCCCAAATAAAATTGAAGTCTATTATCAAGAAGGCAAGGAGGGGCTTCCCTGGTGGCGCAGTGGTTAAGAATCTGCCTGCCAATGCAGGAGTCACAGGTTCCAGCCCTGGTCCGGGAAGATCCCACATGCCGTGGAGCAACTAAGCCCGTGCGTCACAACTACTGAGCCTGCGCTCTAGAGCCTTTGAGCCACAGCTACTGAAGCCCGCGCACCGCAACAAAGAGTAGCCCCCGCTCGCCGCAGCTAGAGAAAGCCCGCGCACAGCAACGAAGACCCAATGCAGCCAAAAATAAATAAATAAATTTACAAATAAAATAAATAAATAAAAAGAAGGCAAGGAGGGAACTTCCCTGGTGGTCCAGTGGCTCAGACTCTGCACTCCCAATGCAGGGGGCCTAGGTTAGATCCCTGGTCAGGGAACTAGATTCCCACATGCCGCAACTAAGAGCCTGCATGCCACAACTAAAGATTCTGCATGCCGCAATGAAGATCCCACATGCCACAACTAAGACCCGATGCAGGCAAATAAATAAACATTAAAAAAAAAAAAAAGAAGGCAAGGAAAAGGACGTTGGGTCGGGCATTTCTGCTGCAGCAGTCAAATTATAATCGTTAGATGGCTGAATGAATGAGCAAAGAGAGCTAGATTTATGATTCATGATTTAAGGAGCTAACATTTAAGGCTGACCTTCCAAACTTCAGTATGCATTTGAATCACCAGCGATCTTGTTAAAATGAAGATTCTTATTCAGAATATCAGAGGTAAGGATGGAAATTCTGCATTTCCAACAAGCTCCCAGATGATGTGGGTGTGTGGTCCACACTTTGAGTAGAAGCATCTAAAGCATCATTCTTAACATTATTGGTGTTTTCTCCAACAACTGGAGGAAAAGAGCTGATGCAGCTGGAGTAGTACACGGGAACCCAAAGGCTAGGGGTGCTTTGGTGTCTGAATTTGGAGTAAGTAGAAACTGGCTAAAGTGGAACGCACAGTTTGCTTCAACTGAACCTAATACAGCAACTTTTCCCTTAGAGCATCTGCCCTGTCTGCAGACAGACTGAAATTCCTTACAGGAGAGAGCTGAGAAACAGGGAGAACAGGGAGCAGTTCGGGGAAAGCGGGTGCCCTGGATGTCATGGTCTTGACTCAGAATTCTTGTCTATTGTCCTGCCTAAGAGAACAGACCTTGGCTGTACTGAGGCAGGAGTTTAATTTTGCACTGCCTTGGGAAGTGTCTATGGAAGCCCCTTGGGTAGGGTCAAGACCATCCAAAGGCCTATGGCCCTAAGATATCCACCTTCTACCACACATGGGTAGAATCAAAATTACAGCATCACACATCTCTTGCTTTGCTTTGCTCCCACCTAGCCTGCAGACTTCCCTGGATCACAGAGAGCTTTTGTTGTATGTGAGGGCCCATATGTCCATCCACTGCCCATGATTACTAGTTAAGTCATTGCAACAGAGCCAGAAAATGAGCGACAGCTAGGATATATTTTAAACTCCTGGGAAAATTTTTTAGTGAAGAAAAGTCAAAAGAGAATTGTGGGGAAAAAAAGATACTATATATCTCAAATATTTATTTACTTAGTCTTTTTATTTTTAAAAAAAGATTTAAAAAAAAAAATTTTGGCTGCACTGCATGGCGTGCGGGATCTTAGTTCCCCAACCAGGGATCGAACCTGCGCCCCCTGCAGTGGAAGGCAGAGTCTTAACTACTGGACCGCCAGGGAAGTCCCCTCAAATATTTATTTTTAATAAGTTTATAATTTAACATATACACAAAATGCAATGATTGAACATATATATAAGGTCAAAGGACAAAATCTGAGGCCCTTTGTGACGTTGAGGACAAAGCCAGTGGCCCTGTCTGCTCCCTGCGATAAGCCTTGGGAAGCTTGGGGCCAGACGCCTGCTCCACCGCCCCATTCCCAATGTGCTTAGGTGGGCTCAATGGCATGAGTTAACAATTGTTTATCCAATGTTTACTCTTGTCTTCTTCCTCACTCACAAAACTGCAATTTTGTCTTGGGGCAATGTGCCAGTTAAAATATGTCGTCTCCCAGTCTCCCATACAGGTTAGGGCAGACCAGGTGACCCATTCCTAGCCAATGGGATTTGGTCAGCAGTCTATTGGATGGGGCTTCCGCAAAATTATTATTTCAGTGATAGAGAAGGAAAGACTCAGCTGACATATGGATTTTGCCCTTCTGGCTTCCTTCTTTGAATAGAAATGTGATGCCTGAAGGTAGTAGTATTTGTAGTCAAGAGAATGAAAGTCAAATGCTAAGGATGGAAGAGCAGAAAAGTGCAAGAGATCTGGGTTCCTAAGGGCACTGTGAATTTGCTATATTAGGCCTGAACAACCTACCTCTGGACTTCTCGATATATGAGATAAATAATTCTTTATTTGGGACTTACTGTCACTTCCCAAGGAGGTGTTGGGCTGGTCTGGTACTCCAGTCATGATAAACACCAGTGATATCTGTATAATCTTCAATGAAAAAGCTCTCTGTGTAAATTGAGTTGTAATCAAGTGTGGCCTCAGTGGCTTCTTCCAGGAAGCTGGGAGTGTCTGACTCCATTGGAAAGCCTGTGTGTTCTCCAAGGACCTGTCAGGAATGGAGTTTAGGTCAGTAGTGAATTCTAGACCAGTGGTCAAGTCCAGGGGTGGTGTGCGGAAAGTCACAGCCAGGGCGAATAAGGCAGAGAGGATCAGGGCTTCCCTGGGCGAGGTGCAGAGGGCAAGTGCAGGGTGCTCTCCAAGGTAAGCAGGAAGGCAGGCAGGCCCTGCGTGTGACCCCCTTTCTAATCCTCTCTTCGTTCTCCCCACTCTTCACCCCTTTCCTTCCCTCCTTGCATGGATCCTCACACGTCCTATTGCATTACCTTGAAAGCCCATCACAGTGATTTACTTTGCCAAGCGGAAGACAGTGGCAAGTCATTGCATAATCCCCTCCGACGTTCAGAGTTCCTGAGCAGCTGTCTGGAGGTGGATGAAAATAACCCACCGTTTCAGTTTTTATAACGCATTCAGGAGTGAGAATGTTATTTTTAGGGCACAATCATTTCAAAGCTCTTGCTGGCCTGGGAGGAAATGTCTCCAGTGCTTTAGGGAAATGACGTAGGTTCTCTTTTCTTTTCCAGCCACTGTCCAGAATGAGTTCTTTCTTTGTAGTAACAGGAAACGATTAATTGCTCATATCCAACTGAGAGTGTTTCAAACCATTGGAATTTAGGGTACTTTCCTGCTTTATGGCCTATGCAGTAAGTGAACTTGATACCCCTAATTCCACCTTGGTTTGGGGAGGATAAAGGTGATGTCTTTTATTCCAAATGGCCCAGAGCATTGTCAGGTATGCATGGAGTGAGGCAAGGATTTTGGTGCACGAGGTTTATTGAGGACCACAGTGAGGGAGAGGAGAAAGGAGGGTGGAGAAACAATGAAGCAGATGCTCATCAACAGGTCTCTGTCATGGCCCCTGCGGCTTCATCCTCTGAGGACTCTGAAGGTCCTGGAACATGCCTCAAAACCATCCCACTGAGGGCGGAGAGGTGGAGTGTATATACACCCACTCCCATCCCTCAGGGACTAAGGGCTGAATGTGGGGCATTAATTATGTGACGCCTCTGGTCTGCCCTAGAGTGGACTGAGCAGCCCCACTTCCCAGGGTCAGAGACTGTCTTGGACAGAGAGACTAGGAAGTTCTCCACAAAGCCGAAGGACATATGGGTGGGACACTGACAGCACCTGTGACAAGGGTCAGGGTCTGATTCGTAAATGAGCCATGTGACCCACATTTAAAATATACAGTATGGGGACTTCCCTGGAGGTCCAGTGGTTGGGACTCTGTGCTTTCACTGCTGAGGGCCCGGGTTTGATCCCTGGCTGGTGAACTAAGACCCCACAAGCCTCTCAGCCAAATACACACACACACACACACACACACACACACACACAGTATGGACTTCTGAACAAGTATTTTTGCCTTCCAAGGTCTATTTGCTTTTTTTAAAAATTTTTGGCTGCATTGGGTCTCCGTTGCTGCATGCGAGCTTTCTCTAGCTGTGGCAAGCGGGGCCTACTCTTCACAGCGGTGCACGGGCTTCTCATTGTGGTGGCTTCTCTGGTCACGGAGCACAGGCTCTAGGCACGCAGGCTTCAGTAGTTGTGGCACTCAGGCACAGTAGTTGTGGCTCGCAGGCTCTAGAGCACAGGCTCAGTGGTTGCGGCGCACGGGCTTAGCTGCTCCGCGGCATGTGGGATCTTCTTGGACCAGGGCTCGAACCCGTGTCCCCTGCATTGACAGGCGGATTCTTAACCACTGTGCCACCAGGGAAGCCCTGGTCTATTTGCTTTTAAGTAAAGAAGCAGAGAATCCAGCTGTAGGTATAGGCTGTGGAGCAAAAGCAAATTGGAATTGAAGCCTTTACCATCTGCAGTTCCCATCCCCCTTCTCCAGCTCCACCCAAAGTAAATGAGGTCACCCTCCCCCTGTAGAGTCAGCACAAGTCTGGGCAGAAGATGACGCCATTGACTCTCAGCTGAAAACCGAGACAGCAGCATTTGCAAGAGTCAGGAAAGAACAGGGCTCAGACTCTATCATCTGTATCTAGAGAATGCAGGGAACAATGCTAAATACCTGTGATGGCCATGACGATGAAGCCCACCGAGACAAAGATGGCCAGCGGATGCTTGGTGCCTACACTAGAGCTCCTGCAGACAAATAAGAAGTCCCAGATATGTACTGTTTTAAATACTTTTGTTTTCTTTTTGTTCATAAAAATAATACATACTTCCGGTAATTTTACAAAACTTAGAAAATACAGAATAAGGTAAAGAAGGGAAAAAATCAACTGTAATTCATGTTCTGATCTTGTATAAATACATAAACAAGATAGATAAATCTATATATAAAGAAAATTCAGATCTTTTATAATATAATCATATATTAGAGCCTGTTGGGATCCTTTTACATACATGGTTCTATATCCTGTTTTTCGTAAAGCATATCACGGGCTGTGTGAATCTGTATGCCTTTGACAAATTCACAATGTCTCTGTCATCTGAATCTTATTCCATCACCTGGATATGCCATAAACCAGCTGGCCATTCTTCTATGAATGTGTGGTGAACACCTTTGTGCTGACAATCTGACCTCTGGGTATTTTGTTGGGATGTACTCTCAGGTGTGGGATTACAGAGTCAAAGGGAATGAGGCCAAGAGTCTGGGGACCGAGTGAAGGGGCGACCTCCACTCAGCAGTCCCTAGAGAGAATCTGTGACAGAGATGACTCTCTTGGCTAAGGAGTTGCAGGAGTTTAAAGGACCCCCAGGCAGGGTCCTCAAGTTTGAGGGAACCCTAGAGATAGCCTCCTCCCACACCCTCTTTGTTGTCTTTCAGATAGGAAACTGAGTCCCCAAGAGGTTAAGTCATTTGCAATTTTGGGGCGTTGTCTACCACTTCTGGCCTATGTGTAAGCTCTCAACAAGCCTCTCTGAGAGCAGCCCAGATGGACCAGACTTGGCCAGGCCATCAGGCTCCAGACTTGGGTTGTTTTTAGAAATTAAATTACATCATGACACAGAAGATGGAATGGCCAGGCGGCTGGCTGCCCAGCTAGAAGGAAGGCTATGTTCTTCTGGTGCTTGAGAGCCTGAAAGGGTACCTCCTTCCCCATCAGCTGACTACATATAATAGGATAAAATATCTCTTCCTTCATTTGGAAAAACCACAAGGCTTGGTGAAGTGCCTAGGAGCAAAAATAAATCAGGAGGAACACCATGCATTGGGTCAGAGTGAGTCAATGAAACCCACACTGGGAAAGGCAAAGACCTTCATGAAGGCAGCTCATTCTTTGGTTGTTTGTTGAATGAAGATTTGGACTCCAGGTATGGTGTGTATTGCAGACACTGTCAGAGTCCTGCTCATATACCCTCAGCACACACCGTTCCCAGATATAGCAACCACTTCCTACTACAAGCACCTGAGAAGCGTGACTTGAGGGCTTTCTCTGGCTGCAGGAGTCTTGCTCAGGCCCATCTGAACAGGCAGGCTAGAAGGGCAGGAAGCCATCTCCTGGAGCAACCATCAACCAATGACCAATGGGAGTTGGTGTTTAAAAATCCCTGTTTCCTTGCCTTGTGGGTAGGACATCTTTGTTCTCTACCATCTCACACAGGTCCCAGTGTAAGTGGGTCACAGATGCGTGGAGCAGTAACCTGCTCATTAACATACCCTGCATTGGTTGGTTTTCCTTCTGTCTTACTTTCCTACTCCCCTACCAGTTCTCCTGGCATCACCCCCAACTCAAATCCTTGTGTCCATGTCTCCTTCTAGGGGAACCCAACCTAAGAGAATGTAGCCCCTTGAGAATTAACTGTAGGAAACCTTGATATGAGAAACTTCAATCAGCGGAGTAGACACAAACTGATACAGATGTTAAAATTGGCAGACAAGGACATTAAAATCATTATTATAATTATGTTCTGTATTTTCAAAAAGTTAGAGCATAATAAGATGAGATATGGAAAATATTCTAAAGTCCAATGGAACTGCTAGAGATGAAATAGAGAGAGGAAAGCAACCAAGATAAACATCGACAGTAGATGAAGATTCCAGGCTGACAGGCAGAGGTCAAATTATAACAGCTAGGATTAGGTTCAGTTACATAAAACAGGGTAGGGGGTGGTAATTAGCAGTACCTTAAACAGGAGAGAAGCTTATTCCTCTCTCATGTAAAAGAAATCTGGAGGTAAGCACTGCATAACTAAAAGGGCAGCTGCACTCTGCCATCGGATTCAGTCTTGTCTTTCAACCCTACCATCCTTTGTGTATAGCTTTCATCCTCTCATGGCCCAAGGTGGCAACTAGAGCTCCAGCCATTACATCCACATTCTAGGCAGCAGAAAGAAGGAAGAGCAGAAGAGCAAAAGGAACCCTTCCTAGCAGGTCAATTCCATTTAAGCAGTCTGCCTGGAAACCTCATAGAACTCTTCCACTTAGATCCCATTGTCTAGAACTTCATATGGCAGCCTCAAGCTACAAAAGAGCCCTAGAATTATACAGTCTTACCTGCTAATATCAGAGTGGTGCTATTAAGTAGGGAACAAAAGAATGGGCTGTTGGGTCAGATAACCAGCCCTCTCTGCCTTACCAAGAAAGATCCAAGGCTTAGAGATGTTTGGTACAGAGGGCTGCAAGGTGAAGGACAGAAAACAGGGGTTAGTTGAATGTTTGTTTTCAGAATAACTGGACCATTTAGAGCTCCACTTTGCATCTACCTCGCACATGTGGAACACAGGCAATCCAGACAAAAAAAATTTTAAAGCTCTGTATCAGTTATCACGGCTGTATAACAAACCACTCCAGATTTTAGAGGCATAAAATAACATTCATGTATTATTTCTCACAATTTTATGGGTTGGCTACAGTCAATTGGCAGCTTCACCAGGTCTGGGGGGTCTACGATGGCCTGGAGCCTTGGTTCTGGCTGTCATTTGGCCCCCTCTCTGCATGGTCTCTCATCACTTCAGTAGTCTAGCTCATGCTTCCAAGAGAGAGAACCTGGAGGCTGCAAGGCTTTTTGAGACTGAGGCCCCAGAACATGCATAGCATTACTTCTGCTGCATTCAGTTAGCCAGAGCAAGTCACAAGGCCAGACCAGGTTTAATAGGTAAGAAATAGACTTCATCTTTTGATGGAAGAGCTGCAAAGCCGTTGTTAAAGAGGCATGGACACAGGGAGGTTTGATTCATTGGGAACCATCCTGTTAACAATCTGGCAGAGACTCTAAAGAAACTGACTAAACTGCCTGGAGGGCTCCCAGAATGAAGCTGTCCTCATTCTGGAATCTTGAGATCTTATCATCTCAAGGCCTACTCCCTTCTTGTTCATTCTAGAGCAAAGTCTGCCCATAAATAAGCCCTGCCCACTTCACCTCTCAGTTGAGGACCAAAAGAAAGAGCGTGACATATACACCAGCAGAAGGATTCAGTACCAAATACCTTGAAAAATCTATCCAGTCTCTTACTCTTGGGTATGTACAGTTAACAAAGGGCTACCAAAAACATTAAGAAAATTTGAAACATGAAAAAGAAAGACCGCGTCAAAGGTACAATTAACCCCAGAGCAAATGGAGATAAACTAGAGAACAGATGGAAGCATAATTTAAAAACAAAAAAACTTAAGTGACTTCAAAGAGAGTTGAGAAGCTATTATATTTATAAAACAAGAACAGAATACTGTGGGGGGGAAAAAACAGTCAACAGCACAAGAAAAATCTTTGGAAGTATAATGGCAGATACAAAAAATTCAACAGGGCTTCCCTGGTGGCGCAGTGGTTGAGAGTCCGCCTGCCGATTCAGGGGACATGGGTTCGTGCCCCGGTCTGGGAAGATCCCACATGCCGCGGAGCGGCTGGGCCCGTGAGCCATGGCCGCTGAGCCTGCGCGTCCGGAGCCTGTGCTCCGCAACGGGAGAGGCCACAACAGTGAGAGGCCCGCGTACCGCAAAAAAAAAAAAAAAAAAAAAAAATTCAACAGAGTTTGAAAGAAAAGGAACTCTTCCAGGAAATGGAACAAAATCAAAGAAATGGAAAATAGAAGAGGTAATGAAGATAGAAGACCACCCTAGGAAGTTCAACATCTAAATAGTAGGAAGTCAGTAAACAGAGAAAGTGGAAACCAAAGGAAGGAAATTATTAAAGAACTATGGAACAAAATTTCCTACAAAGATATATGCCCTTACTTTGAAAGAGCCTTCTGAGTTCCTGGTCTAATAAGTTGTTTTGTTTTTTTTTAAACCCAAGTCTAGGTACCAAAGGGAAACTTCAGAACATCATGGATTAAGAGAAGACCCTCAATCTTCCTAGGAAGGTAAGAAACAACAGGTCACAAATAAAGGAAAAAATTAAAGCATCCAGGGACTTTCCTGGTGGTCCAGTGGTTAAGAATCCGCCTTCCAATGCAGGGGACTCAGGTTTGACCCCTGGTCGGGGAACTAAGAGCCCACATGCCGTGGGGCAACTAAGCCCGCGCGCCACAACAAAGAAGAACCCGTGCACCACAACTGAAGACCCAGCGCAGACAGAAAAAAAAAAAGAAAAAGATTAAGGCATCCAACTTATTATCAGACATGAAAGAGCTTAGAAATTTTGCCTCTCAAGTATCCTTTCTGCCAAAGGAAGATGTGGTATATAGGACACAGTGGAACTCCCCAAGGAGTGCTATGAAAAGAAACTCCAGCTTCTCAGCTGTTCAAGCAGCCTGAACACAACCAGTTCACCTTAGATCAAAGACTCAGTGAGCTCTCACAAGAATATTTTTAAGAAACATGGAATACATTTCAAACAATAGGAAAAGGAAGAAGAAGCTAAATGATATTAGTCATGTAGTAAAGAAAGCATATATTTCTTCTTTCAACAGCAAAAGAGAACCAATTAGAAACATTAGAAAACAAATGTACAAGATGTATGAAGCAACGAAAAATCGCAGCATGATTTTGAGGAACTGGGAATGTAAGTGTAGTAAACTGATTGCTTTAACGACCCAATGGTACTCCATTGTATGATTAATACCAGTTTATTCATTTTTCTGTTGATGTACTTTTGGGTTGTTTCCAGTTTGGGGCTATTGTGAATAAAGTTAATGTGGAAATTCTTGTCTTTGTCTTTTGGTGTGAATCTCATTCTTAACTCGGGTCTTTTTAACTTGCTGTTTCCTCTGCCTGGACCACTTCACCTCTAGATCTTTCCAAGGCTGGCTCTCTCTCACCGTTCAGGCTAGCTATCAGATGGTGGCTGGGGGGGACAGGCTGTGGGCTGGAACACTTGGGGGCTGGCTGGGCACCTCTTTCTCTTACAGTTTCAGCACCTCTCCATGTGGTTTCTCTTTGTGTGCTGGTTTGAGCTTCCTCATAGTGTGGCAGCTTCAGGGCAGTTGGACTGCTCCCATGGCAGCTGACAGTCTCAAGAAAGTATTCCAGCAAACAGGGGAAACTTCATTGCCTTTTACAACCTAGTCTTGGAAATTACATGGCATTGTTTCTGCTGTGTTCTGTTGGTTACAGGTAAATCACCAATCCACCTCAATTCAAGGGTAAGGAATATACACTCTACCTCTTGATAGGTGAATGATAAGAATCTAGATGAGCCATGTGGAATGGAAGATATTACTGCAGCCAATTTTTGGAAAATACACTCAGCCGTACTGTCCATACCCTATGTGGTTTTTTTCCATAGTACTGTTTATTATTGCATATTATTTTATTTCTTTCTTTGTTTTTGATCAACCATCGCCCTTTACTAGAATGTGTGCTCTAAAAAGGGCAGGAACCCTCTCTTTGTTATTCTCTGTCCTCTTACCAGTACTTGAATTGTGGCTGTGAAACTGAGTCCCCCTAAAACCGAGTTCTCTTGAGTTTATGATTAATCTCTCTATCCAAAACCCTGTTCCTTTGGGATTGAGGGATAGCAAAGAAAATGGAGGACTGAAACCAAGCAGGACCCTGTGGGGCCTTCCCAGGTAAAAATTCCTTCCATATGTCCCCCATTTCTTGTTCATAGAAAAAAAGGCTTTAGTCTCCTAGGCGTTCCCCAAGTTCCAAAGAACAAGCTCAAGCAATTAATGATCAGGACAACAGAGTCATAGGACTCCTAGCTCCTCCTAAAGGGATATACTTAACAACCTGGTGCATATCTTGGAGTTCTTCTGCAGAAATTAAGACCCCTATGCAAGTGGAGGATGGTGACACTACATGCTGACCACAAGCACACAGATACTAGACTGGTTGGAACCAGAAGCCTTAGATTCCTGAAACATCACCCTGTTACTTCACCACCAACCAATCAGAAAAAACTCCACGAGCTGATCATGCATCCTCCCACCCTCTTCCCTAACACTGTCTTTAAAAACCCTTGCCTGGAAGCCATTGGGGAATTTGGGTCTTTTGAGCATGTGCTGACCTTTCTCCTTGCTTGGCACCTGAAGTAAACCCTTACTTCACTGAAAACACTTGCTGTCAGAGTTTGGCTTTCTGCGCTGCAGGCACAAGAGCCCTTGCTTGGTAACACCTGCACATCATATTCAACATGTTTATTGAATAAAATAATAAGACTTTTGAGACAGGGAACCATAGATGCCTGTTAATAAACCAAGTAACAGAAGCACAAGCACATTATTTAGGGATGTGGACTTAACCACTCAAAGAAGTAAACTAGAAATAGTTAAAGGAGTTGCCTGTAGGGTTCAAGATGGGAAAGAAAGGATGGGACAGAGGGCAAATACTTTACTGCAGCACTTGTGTATATGGAAAATTTTTAAATGCATGTACTTTTTTTTCCATTTTATTATTATTTTTTAACATCTTTATTGGAGTATAATTGATTTACAATGTTGTGCTAGTTTCTGCTGTATAACAAAGTGAATCAGCTACATGTACACATATAGCCCCATATCTCCTCCCTCTTGTTTCTCCCTCCCACCCGCCCTATCCCACTCCTCTAGGTAGTCACAAAGCACTAAGCTGATCTCCCTGTGCTATGCAGCTGCTTCCCACTAGCCATCCATTTTACATTTGGTAGTGTTTATATGTCAGTGCTACTCTCTCACTCTGTCCCAGCTTACCCTTCCCCCTCCATGTGTCCTCAAGTCCATTCTCTATATACAAGCAGCTCATGAAGCTCAATATCAAAAAAACAAACAACCCAATCCAAAAATGGGCAGAAGACCTAAATAGACATTTCTCCAAAGAAGATATACAGATGGCCAACAAACACATGAAAGGATGCTCAACATCACTAAACATTAGAGAAATGCAAATCAAAACTACAATGAGGTATCACTTCACACCGGTCAGAATGGCCAGCATCAAAAAATCTACAAACAGGGCTTCCCTGGTGGCGCAGTGGTTGAGAGTCTGCCTGCCAATGCAGGGGACACGGGTTCGTGCCCCGGTCCGGGAAGGTCCCGCATGCCGTGGAATGGCTGGGCCCGTGAGCCATGGCCATTGAGCCTGAACGTCCAGAGCCTGTGCTCCGCAACAGGAGAGGCCACAACAGTGAGAGGCCCACATACCGAAAAAAAAAAATAAATAAATAAATCTACAAACAGTAAATGCTGGAGAGGGTGTGGAGAAAAGAGAACGCTCTTGCACTGTTGGCGGGAATGTAAACTGATACAGCCACTATGGAGAACAGTATGGAGGTTCCTTAAAACACTAAACATAGAACTACCATATGACCCAGCAATCCCACTACTGGGCATATACCCTGGAAAACCATAATTCAAAGAGAGACATGTATCACAATGTTCATTGCAGCACTATTTATAATAGCCAGGACATGGAAGCAACCTAAGTGTCCATTGACAGATGAATGGTTAAAGAAGATGTGGCACATATATGCAATGAAATATTACTCAGGCATAAAAAGAAATTAAATTGAACTATTTGTAGTGAGGTGGATGGACCTAGAGTCTGTCATACAGAGTGAAGTAAGTCAGAAAGAGAAAAACAAATACCATATGCTAACACATGTATATGGAATCTGGAAAAAAAAAAGGTTCTAATGAACCTAGGGGCAGGACAGGAATAAATGCATGTACTTTTGCTTGTTTGATATTAAAATTTTTTAAGTTAAATTTTAAGAGGTTATTGTAGAAAATAGGGAAAAATTGGAAAATATGCAAGACTAATAACAAAGCATTATTTGCAATCCCACCACCCAGAGACAGCCACTCTAAACACTTTGGTCTATTACCTTCCGGTTGAAAATAGTCTGTATCTTGCCTTTTTATTTTCTTTGCATGAATTCTATCATGAGGATTTGCTCTAGAGCAGAAATGCCGGCTGGTAAAGGTAACCTAAGGATTCCTTTACTTCTTGTTTCCCCTACTTAAAGGTCTGCCTATTTATGCCCTTTCTTTTCCTCTCTCCACCCTGACAATCGTGTTTAACCCACTCTTGCCCTGCCTCTCCTTGCCTCTTATTCAAAGACCTCGTGAGTTCATCACTGGCTCTTTCTCCTCAGCCACAGGACAGCAGCGTGTGTCTTGGTGACTTATTGCTACACAACAAACTACCCAAAACTCACTGACTTAAGGCAACCATTTTTAGCATTTTTCAACAGTTCTGTGGGTCAGGGATTTGAGCAGGCTCAGCCCCATCATCTCTGCTCCACCTGATGTCTGTCGAAGCATAATGTCCACCACGTCCAATGCCTCAGCTCAGAGCACTGGCAAGGCTGGTGGCGAACAGGAATGGTTACATTGGGATCACATGTCTGGGGCTTTAGCTTACTCTGGCCCCCAGGTGCCTGGCTTCTCTTCCATGTGGTCTCAGGGCTTTTCCCTCTCAACATGGTCTCTCCAGCAGGGTGGTCAGTCTTCCTGCATGACCGCAGGGCTCCCAGGAGCTTGCGTCTGAAACTCTGCCTGCATGCTGTTGGCTACAGCAAGTCACAGGCCCAGCCCAGACGCAAGGGGAAGGGAACACACAGGGCATGAACACCAGGAGGCATGGGTTACTGGTGGCCACCAGTGAGTCACATGGATATGAATTCAAATCCTGGCTCCTCAGCTTGCTAGCTGTATTTCTTTGGCCTAATTTCTATACTTCTCTGAACCACCATTACCTTCTTTATCCATAAAATAATCAGGATATAATTCCTTCTGGGCAAAATCATTTTATGCAATGAATAAGAAAAACATGTATTATGCTGCACATAATCACTGCATGCAGTTTCATAGAAGGGACTTAAGCATTAGAAAGATGTGCAAACCATAAACTTGATAGAACCATAAGAAAATAAGCTCCTGGTAATCTGAAGAAATCTTTGGGAGGGCTTTAGACTTCCAAGGAACCAGAATTTGGAATCTCAAAAAAATCGCAAAATACGGTGATTCCAGTATGGTTCCATGGGTGAAGAATTTCTTCTCTCTCTTCTGTCTGGAATTACTCCTTTCTTCTATTTGCCAACCTCTTGGCTGTATTTTAAGTTTAGTCCTTCTCTTCTTATCTCTCTTGCTGACTAATTTCCTTTGCCTAGTAACCCCTTGTTCTATCCAAAAACCTGGAGCCACAAGAAGCCCTTCCCATGGTCATCCACCCTCCCCTCTAGAAGAGAAATCCCTTTAAGCCTCGTCCCCATAACTGTGCCCTTTCTCCTGGCCTCCTGCCTTGTCACTTCCACTGTGAGGCTCCTCCCCAGCAAGAGATTTGAGAGCAAATGACCTTTAACCCAATGAGAGTCCCCCTCCTGCAATCTCCACTAATCTTCTTAGGTGTTAATATTTAGCCTTACCTGGTAATACCCAGGTACTGGTAAATGCAGCTGCCCACAGCCTTAGCAGAGAACCTTTTGGAATGCTTCCCTTGCTTCTTTCCCCTGCCTGTTTGATGGAGATTTCTGTTCTGGCAAGAGATCAGCAGAAGTGATACCCCTTTTTCAGCTGAAGGAACACACTTTGAAAGTCAAAGATTTGTTGAAGCACATAGAAACTGTTTCTCAGAATTGCTCTGAGGTAACTCACAGGATAATTAGCACATTATCAAAGGCCTGAAATGAATGTACAGTGAGGAAGGTGATCAGTTCTCCTCCCACTTTGGAGGGCAGGTCTGGCGTTGGGGGGAAGCCTTAGTTTCTGCCTGTCTAAGATGCGTCCAGAAGATGCTGATGCTGCTGGTCTGGGGACCACACTTAGCCAGGAAATGCTACTAAGTAGCAAAGAAGGCGAGAGAGAAGTGATGGACATCTTCCTGCAACTCTGAGAGGCAGCAAGCAACCCTCAGTTTTTCCAGGCATTTGCATGCAGCAAAGATCCTGGGCTTTGGGGACAGATAGAGCTCTCCACCCACTGGGTGGTCCTGGGCAAGTCACTTTACTTCTCTGAGACTCAGTTCCCTCATTTGTAAAGAAGGGGGTGGGGTTCATACCTGCCCCACTGAATTGTCCGGGAGATTTTGAGACACAGGGTGTAGGATGGCTCAGCTGAGTGCCCAGCACATCTAAGCCCTCAGTAACCGGTACCTGGTCTCACTATTGCAAGGGTGGAATCAAGAGACCTAAGCAAGAGTCCAATGTCTTCAGCTTTTCCATGTTGCAAGTGAGGACGTTGCTTTGTCTTCACAGGTGCCAAGTTAATAAACAGCAGTGTTCGTGGGTGTGCTCCCAGCGTTCAGATGGCTGCTCTGCTTTGATGGGTACACTTGAGCCACCCCAGGGCAAAATGAGGTAATGCTCTGGAGTCATGAAGAGAAGGCTTCTTTCTCATGAGCTGTCACACCCTCTGATGTGAAGGTGTCTTTCATAGCCTGTTTTCTATTATTAAGTTCATGTGACACCTTTGCCACACACAGATCCTTCTCCAATGGCAGAAAATGAAAACATTTCACAGTTCTTATTGGTTCAAGTCCATTTTCTGCTCCTACACACACAAAGCATTTTCTTTGAGTCTACGTGCCCCATTTCCAAGCCTCTGGTTTTCCCAGACATCCTCATTAAGCAGCAATACCTGCAAGTCCTTCAAAGGACTTATTCTGTTTGCTCAAACCTTCAAATTGCTTTGCAATAACTAGAGACTGCTCTGCTGACAGGCAGGAGGGAGAACAACCCAGATTTCTTTCTCTGGGTTTCTGCTTGTTTTGACTGTTGCAATTTACACCCACATTTTGTCTAACTTTTATTGATGATTCAAGAGAAGCCACCACCAGCAAAACCAGTTGTTTTGTGTCAGAGAACAGCCTTTGACTGAGGTGATTTTCTATGATGATGGCGACAACCTCATTTCTGGAAATGAAATTTCTAGAATTCTCTCTCAAGATGCCTGGGAAGAGCATACAGCTGTATTGTTCATTCATTACCTTATATCCCCAAATTTATTTCTCCTTACTTACAGAGCTAGTTTGTTTTACCAGTGTAAAAAAAGACTTTATCATGAGCACACTTTCTCTTCATTCAAGCAAAATTCCTAAACTGCAGTTGCTACCCTTTCTAACTTAAGAGATCAAAACTGGGCAGCGGGAGGTGTAGAGTTTAGAGCTGTTAAAGAAAGGCAATCAATGGAGTAAGTAATAGTGACATAGGGACATCAAAGATGGTGCCCAGGGCTTCCCTGGTGGCGCAGTGGTTGAGAGTCCGCCTGCCGATGCAGGGGACACGGGTTCGTGCCCCAGTCCGGGAAGATCCCACATGCCGCGTAGCGGCTGGGCCCGTGAGCCATGGCTGCTGAGCCTGCGCGTCCGGAGCCTGTGCTCCGCAACGGGAGAGGCCACAACAGTGAGAGGCCCGCGTAAGTGGTGCCCAAATGGTTTACTTCACTAGCTGGGAATATGTATTCACCAACATGATATGTATTTCAGAAACCTCCTAAATTCATGTTGAATTAAGATTTTTACCTTAGGGATTTCCCTGGTAGTCCAGTGGTTAAGAATCCACCTTCCAATGCAGGGGACATGGGTTCGATCCCTGGTGGAGGAACTAAGATCCCACATGCCGTGGGGCAACTAAGCCCACGTGCCACAACTACTGAGCATGCAAGCCACAACTAGAGAGAAGCCCATGCACTGCAACGAAGATCCTGCATGCTGCAACTAAGACCCGATGCAGCCGAAAAATAAAAATAAAAATTATAAAAAGATTTTTACCTTAAAGCTATGTGACACTAATTAGCATATTAAATGTTTTCCATTTAAGAAATAAAGATAGACCATGAGATAGGCTAATTAGTTAGGAGGAAACTTTAATGAAGAAAAAAATACGAGCAAAAGCAAGAGGCATGCAGATTTGTTTTTCCTCCAGAGACCATACATACTCAAGCAATGTGGATGAAATTTCCTCATTTTCAACCCTATATATTTATCCAAATCAGATAGATAGATAGATAGATAGATAGATTCAAGGTGCTCTTCTCCTTCCTACAGAAAGCTGTTTATTGAGGCAGCAAATATTTCTTGAGTGTCTAACCCATGCTGGGCACCATGCTAGGTGCTGGAGGCTGTGAACAAGACAAACGAGTAGTAGTCATTCCACATGCTAATATAGGATATTAGTTAAGAGTCTTCTGGTTATAAGAAACAGCTACTCCAGCAAAGGTAAGCAAAAATGGGAACTTATTGGAAAGCTATTACTGGAAGAGTTAAACATCCAAACCCTGGATAGGGCAGAACCAGGAATTCATGGACCTTCCCCTTTGGGCAATGATGTCATTATGGTGACTCAGCCCCAACAAGTCCCAACTGCTGTGTCTTTCAGGTCAAGTTTCTGAAGAGAGAAACTCATTGGCTCAGCTTGGGTGCAGTGTCTATCCCTGGTCCAATTAGCCATGGCCAGAATGGCCAGCTCATGTGGCTTGAACCTGCCCTGACATATTTGAGTCTTCCCAGAAACTGAAAGATTTTGTGAGTAGAGCAGACACTCATTAGCTTCTATATTTTGTAGCCGTAACATTTCAATAGGTTCAGGGTTATATTCAAAATATTTAACAACTGCTATGACCCAGGCAGTGACTAGTCCAACCAATGTTGGTTGTAGGCTAGAAATAAGGTCCAGGAGGGTCCTTGCTGGGTCAGGCATTAACCCTGTAGTTACTAGGTCATGGGGAGGTATGGGGCATACTATGGAAGGGGCCAGAGTGGCCCTGGAGAGGTGGGGCTTTGGGGAATTTTCCTAGAAGGTCAGGTGCCCTGGAAGTAGATTCCGAGATGCAGATTTACATGGAAGTGATTTATTAAGGAAATGTTCCCAGGGAAGGCCATTAAGAAAGTGGATGAAGCAAGACAGGGGAGGAGAGGAAGCCAAGCAAGGGTGCTATATTGGGGTTCTCCAGAGAAACAGAACCAATGGAATACACAGGTACAGCTGACCCTTGAACAACATGGGTTTGAATTGCATGGGTCCACTTATATGCAGATTTTTTTTGATAAATATATATAGTACTACACAATCAGGGGTTGGGTGAATCCACAGATGCAGAAACACAGGGCTGTCTATGGGACTTGAGAATCTTCAGATTTTGGTATATGCGAGGGCTCCTGGATACTGAGGGAGGAATGAATATATATACACATATATGATTCCATATATATAGATATGGAATTGGCTAACATGATTATGGAAACTGAGAAGTCCCACCACCTGCTGCCTGCAAGCTGGAGACCCAGAAAAGACAGTTGCAGTCAATCTGAAGACCTGAGATTCAGGAGAATGGGTGATATAACTTCTAGTCAAAATCTGGAGGCCTGAAAGCAAAGACCACTGATGGTGTAAGACCCAGTCCTTGACAGGAGAAGACTGATATCTTAGCTCCAGCAATCAGACAGAGATAGAATTCTCCCTTCCTCTGTCTCTTTGTTCGCCCTTCCTTTGTTCTATTCAGGTCCTCAGCAGATTGTGTGAGGTGCACTCACATTGGGGAGGGCCATCTGCTTTGCTCAGTCTACCTATTCAAATCCTAATCTCATCTGGACACACCCAGGATAAGGTTCAACCAAATATCTGGGCACCCTGTGTCTCAGTCAAGTTGACGCTTAAAATTAACCATCACAGACGCCCTCAGTGATGCCTCATCCCAGGTGCCACAGCCTGGGAATGTGGACTCTTTCACTGGAATAGACTCAATGTCTAGCAGAGAACCTTGCACAGTTTAGGCTTTCACTAATAAACAAATGAAGTTCTGGATTGAAGCTATGCTGCAGATTTCTCCCAACCAAAGGCAAGGGAGCCAGCCGCTTGTTATCTCAGCACTTCTTGGTCACTGTTTCATGGCCACGTTGGGCAGGGATCTCCTCCCCAAGCACGTCTGGCTCTCTGTGCCCTGGCTGAGCAGCTGCTGCAGAGTAACAGGTGCTGGAGGTGAAACCACCCAGAGAGTCAGGTGGAGGATGGAGCCCTGACATTGTCTGTACCAGTGGGAGCAGGGCAGTGGCTGCTTACCAACTTGTTCAGAAGTATTTCAACATTTCGACAACCAGTACAGCCAATCAAGTGTGTGCCAGGTGGATGTCAGCCCTAAAAACAATGCAGGGTATGGCAACCGGAGAGTGAGACATTGAATAGCAATCCAGTCTCTTCAACTGGCTCGATGTCAGTAGGCCACATTCATCTAAGGCATTAGTTCCCTTAACTCTAAAATAAAAGGGTTGGGGTAGATGATTTTACTTCCAATCTTCTATAGACAATTTCTCCCCTAATAACATTAAGAACTGTCTTCACTGTGTCTAGACTCTGCCTAGATTTTGAGATTCAAAGATAAATAATATATGCCGTGGACGCTTGGATCTTTCCCTTTGTTTCTAGACTGTAACCTCACCTTCCTATTTGCTGCTCTCTGTTTGGGGGACGCCCCACATGTGTGGTCTTAGTGGAAAGTCTCGGCAGCTTCCTAAAAGGAAGGTCCTCCCTGATTAGCCCAACACAGACAGAGGGCTTGGACCTCCGGATCAGCTGGCTGCTTTCTCCTAGAGTTTGGAATTTGGAGTGAATGACACCTGGAGGAGGGGATGGTTTGCAGGTCACTCCTTGCAGACAGCAGGGACGTGCTGACTACACTCTTCTAAAGTGTGGTCTCTGCTGGGGTTCCCAATGCATGGTCTCCTGGAGCCCCTTAGGCTGCACCTTTTCAAGCCTAGCTGTACACACTTAGTTTCCATTCTGTATCATTGCTCAAGAGTTGTTGGCCTGTCTCTTCCCATTTCTAGACAGTAGATGCCTTGAAGCCTGGGACTGTGGACTCTTCCACTGGAGTCACTCATGTCCAGCAGAGACCTTTGCACAATTTAGGCTTTCACTAAGAAACAAATGAATAAAAAGTAACAAATCATGGTACAGACAAAAAGAAACTGGAAAATTAGCCATGGAAATTTTTAGAAAACTCTATTCTGAGATTAATACACAAGTACCTGAACAAACAACTGTGTTTCTGCAAAGATTTTTTTTTCAAATACTGATGAAAAGACTCATCTATGTGCCTGTTTCTTTGTCCAGCTCTTTATCCAATAATAGTTTGTTTACCTGTGTGCAACGACCTTGCTTCTAGGCCTAAGGCTGAGCTTCCCAGGACTATTGTTTTAGGCAATGTTTATGTGCAATTTTTTTCTTTTGTTCCTTGTGGGTAAAACAACTTAGTAACCATAAAATGAGAATCTGAAGCATCTAAAAATCAACATCTTGAGTGGTCTTCCATCCATGTCCACTCTCAGCAGGACCCAACAAAAACATCCCAAACAGACTAGCAGATACAAACTATCATATACAGAATGGATAAACAACAAGGTCCTACTGTATAGCACAGGGAACTATACTCAACATCCCATGATAAACCATAATGGAAAGGAATATGAAAAAGAATGTGTGTGTGTATATATATATACACACATACATGAGTCACTTTGCTGTACAGCAGAAATTAACACAACATTGTAAATCAACTATACTTAAATAAAATAAATTTTTTTAAAATCCCAAACAGATGAAAACCTGTTTGCTTTGAAGACACACAACAAAGAAACTGGAAGAAAAAAGAGTGAAACGTGTGCCAAGCAAGAGAGAGATTTCTCCTTATACTTTCTTTTAAATAATAAAAGATGAACTCATTATTATCCCAAAATCTCTTGAGGCAGAAATTCAGGCACCCTATTATTCTATAAAATCAAAATGACAGCATCCTTGGAGAAACAGTTGCCTGGTAACTCAGAACAGAGGGTTGTCTTTAGATTCCTCTGGAATCAAGTGTATCTATTTTGGTTTTTCTGTTGAGCTCATTTCCTTCCCTACAATCCCAGAACTGAACAATTTAGGGGGAAGAATTCCACTCATAAGAAAGTCTCTTTTCCTACAGAAGATATTTTTAAGAAGTACAGCTCTCTTCATGAAGTTGAATTGTTCTGTTTTTAGGACTGTTACATGAACATATAAGAAAAGAAAAGGAAAAGTGCATTAACATGTAAGAAAAGGAAAAATGCCAACTGAGAGGAGGTTTCAGACAGAGATGTATGTTTTGTGGCTGAAAGCCAGACACCAGTTTTTTTCTTTTTTTCTTTTTTTTTGGCCGCGTTGGGTCTTCGTTGCTGCGAGCACGCTTTCTCTAGTTGCGGTGAGCGGGGGCTACACTTCGTTGTGGTGCGCGGGCTTCTCATTGCGGTAGCTTCTCTTGTTGCGGAGCACGGGCTCTAGGCACACGGGCTTCAGTAGTTGTGGCATGTGGGCTCAGTAGTTGTGGCTCGCGGGCTCTAGAACGCAGGCTCAGTAGTTGTGGCGCATGGGCTTAGTTGCTCTGTGGCATGTGGGATCTTCCTGGACCAGGGCTCAAACCAGTGTCCCCTACATTGGCAGGTGGATTCTTAACCACTGCACCACCAGGGAAGTCCCCAGACACCAGCTTTCTAAGAGAATAAATTAATTCAGAATCTCACCTAAGATGAAAGTATAATTTACTCAGTTGAAAGATGCTTTGCAAACACCTACCTCTTCGTTGGAGCAAGAAGATTTGTCCAGGTAGGCTCTTACTCACCAAGCTCAGAAGCCCTAAGTCTCCCCTCTTCTGAATTAGTGATGTGGGCCCAGATCCTTTTCCTCTCTGCACTTAGATAAAAGTGAATGAGGTAATTGCATCGCTAATGATTCTTTTGCTTATAAGCAAGAGAACCTGAGTGAGAGACCTTACACAAGAGGGAAACTACTGGAAGGATTGGGATAACTCACAAAAGGATAACCAAATAGCTTGGGAGTGGGCGGGAATCAAGGTGCTGGAAGTTAAGAGTCAGGAACTACAGAAAGGTTGAGAAGGAGAAACAGGCTAGCAGGAGCCCATGATGAGAAAAATGAACTTCAATATCTTTGTATTGCTCACTCAAGATTCATAATCCCTGGAGAGAATGTCACATTGGTGGAGTTTAGGTCAAAAGCCTGAGCCTGCTGTCCCGAGGCAGTGAGAGGAAGAATCTACTGGAAGGATGCTCCACAAACCCCTTCAGTTTCCAAGATGGAAGGTCAGGTACCTAGTTTTAGTCACGTCAAGACTGTCCACGATAGGGTGATGGGAAAGTCATTTCCCAAGAAGAAACTCTGGTGCTATTAAGAAGGGAGGATGAATGCTAAAAAGCCAGAAAACGTTCACCATTGTCTTAGGCTGGGTTCCCAGAAGCAGAGACGGAGGCAGAGATTCTTACACAAGTGATACCCTGAAGTCACGCTTTCAGGAGAAACTTGTAAAAAGATAAGGGAAGCAGGGGAAGAGGCTAAACAAGGATGAGGTTTCAGCTGAGGTCTAATTTCAGCCTGATCCCAGTTCTGGAGTGTGAATGCCACCACAGTGTTGTCCCCTTTGAGGCAAGGGGACAGTTTTTGTATCCTTGTATGAGTCAGTCATTGGCTGCCTGATGCCCTGAGGGGAAATAGCACTTCCCAGGCATTTCCCAATAAGGTGGCTCCCCGTGGCCAAGGATAAATCTCCAGAGACCGGTATAAGCTTGAGCCAGTATCAGCAACACTTAGAATAGCTGGGAAGAGGGGAGCTAGCACAGTAAACGGGATCAGGGCAGGGCACCAGCAGTGTCTACTACAACCATAAACGTAAAGGCAAGGTAGTTGGATTTGATTCACTAAATCCAGGGTTTCCCATCTGTAGACTGATGTAATAATCCTGGGACTGCTATTAATTCTGAAACAGATCAGATGAAAGGGATCAATTATTGTGTGACTGTCTCATTGGGGAAAATAATGTAATGAACAGAGAGACACCAACAGACAGAGTAAGAAGAGGTAAAAAATTATTTAAAAGAAACAGATAATGACAACCGAATCAAAAACTGGGCAGAAGATCTAAACAGACATTTCTCCAAAGACATACAGATGGCCCAAAAGCACATGAAAAGATGCTCAACATTACTAATTATCAGAGAAATGCAAATCAAAACTACAATGAGGGGACTTCCCAGGTGGTCGAGTGGCTGAGATTATGCACTTCCATTGCAGGGGACACGGATTCGATCCCTGATCAGGGAACTAAGATCCCACATGCCACATGGCACAGCCAAAAATAAATAAATAAATAATAAAGATCTTAACACTCTTAAAAAGAAAGTTATTTAAAAAAAAACTACAGGGCTTCCCTGGTGGCGCAGTGGTTGAGAGTCCGCCTGTCAATGCAGGGGGCACGGGTTCGTGCCCTGGTCCGGGAAGATCCCACATGCCGTGGAGCGGCTGGGCCCATGAGCCATGGCCTCTGATCCTGCGCATCCGGAGCCTGTGCTCCGCAACGAGAGAGGCCACAACAGTGAGAGGCCCGCGTACCGCAAAAAAAAAACCAAAAAAACAAAAAACGAAAAGTAGAGCTACCGTATGATCCATCAATCTCACTCCTGGGTATATATCCAGAGAAAATAATTCGAAAAGACACATGCACCCCAATGTTCACTGCAGCACTATTTACAATAGCCAAGTCCTGGAAGCAACCAAAATGTCCATCGACAGAGGAATGGATAAAGAAGATGTGATACATATACACAGTGGAATATGACTTCGCCATAAAAAAGAATGAAATAATGCCACTGGCCGCATCATCATGGATAGACCTACAGATGATCATACTAAGTGAAGAAAGTCAGACAGAGAAAGACAAATATATGATGAACTCACATGTGGAATCTGATTTTTTTTAATGATATAATGAACTTATTTACAAAACAGAAACAGATTCATAGATTTCAAAAAAAACTTATGGTTACCAAAGGGGAAACATGGTGGGGAGGGATAAATTAGGAGCTTGGGATTAACCTACATACACTATTATATATAAGGACCTACTGGATAGCACACGGAACTCAACACTCTGTAATAACCTATATGGGAAAAGAATCTGGAAAAAAATGAATATATGTATATGTATAACTGAATCACTTTGCTGTACACCTGAAACTAACACATTGTAAATGAACACTGTAAATCAACTATACTCCAATAAAATTAAAAAATAAAGTATCAGCCTTCACCAGTGAATGATGCAGCTTGCCCCAAGATCCAGCACATGAATTATCAGAATGAAACAGAAATGTACCTCAAGCCTCTTATATGCTTTCCTACAAAAACATAACTCTCTGTCAATATAACTAGCAGTTCTTAATTATGAGATAAAATAAGGTGGAACAATATAGAACAATATTAAGAGAAATAAAAATGCCTTCAAATTAAGTACCTTTTCATCTCATCCTCTTAGGTCATTAATTACCACTTTAACTTTATCTTGGCCTCCCTACTCAACTACAAGGAGAATACTTAACTTTCTTTTGGTGGTTCAAGTGTCAAAAATGTCCTTAGCCTGGTATAGAATTTTTTTTTTTTTTTTTGCGGTATGCGGGCCTCTCACTGTTGTGGCCTCTCCCGTGGTGGAGCACAGGCTCCGGATGCGCAGGCTCAGTGGCCATGGCTCAGGAGCCCAGCCGCTCCGCGGTATGTGGGATCTTCCCGGACAAGGGCACGAACCCGCGTCCCCTGCATCGGCAGGCGGACTCTCAAACACTGCACCACCAGGGAAGCCCAGCCTGGTAGAGAATTTTTTCAGAAAATCACTTCTAACTCTTCCCCTGCTGATCCATCTAATAACCCTACTTAGGTTTTATTGGAGGAGGCAAAGTGTTAAGAGTTTCATCACTTCTCTGATTAGTTCCAGAGGATAATAACAGCTCCTTTACAAAAGTAAACCATTTTTCAAAAAGAAAAAGGTAATGAAACTTACGGATATAGTCAAAGGACTGACACTAAAGGAGAAAGATTTACAGGAAGGAGATCACTGAAAAAAAAAAAGAAAAGAAACTAATAGACTTTCTAATGCACTTGAAGGAATGCATAAAAAAAAACATATATCAAAGAAGTCTTATAGACCTAATGGGGAATTTGAGAATAATTAGTGATAAATGCACAGAAAACTAAGCAAACAAAAAAAGAGGCTACTGTTAATTCCAAGAAAGAACAGAAAGTTGTACAAAAAAAGAAATATAACTATGATTAACATTTACAACGTGAATAAACAACACTGCTCATTAAATTATGATTGACAGCATCAATGAGTAAAGATATCTAGTCTCAGTGACCTAAATATAAATGTAACTAAAATCTGGCAGACACCTCTCTCTCTCTCTCTCTCTCTCTCTCTCTATATATATATATATATATAACATTATATATATATATTTATATATAATGTATAATTTATATTATATAATATATATTTATATAAGATATATTACATTATATATCTATATATTATATATACAAGAATATTCTATATAATATTCTTATGAGAATAAGTATTTTGAGTCTCTCTCTTGATTATACCTGGTAATAGAATGGCCAAATACATATATATATGTATATATATATACCCACATACATATACCCATTAGATACCAGTAGCCTCCACACAGTTTTGACAACAAAAATTTCTCCAGACATTGTCAGAACATTGTCAGATGTTCCCTGGCGAGCAAGATCACCCTCAGTTGAGAACTACTGTTCCAACCTTTTTATTACATTTTCTCTACTAAATGGTGAGGGTTTTATTTCTCTGACTTAAAACTGATTCAGAAAGCCATAAATTATGTCAAAATTTGATAAATAAAATATTAATGTAATTATTTAGAAACCTGAACCAATAAAAGAATAAACAAATTAAAGTATTAAATGCAGTTGCTCCTAGAGAGTAGGACAGGACAAGGAAGGGTGATTTTGAACTTTTTAATATGATTTTATTTTTTTGATGTGTATATATATATAGCTGACCAGGCCAGGTAGAAAGTTCCAGAGAGAGGCTTGAAATTCTTATTCTCATAAGAGATTAAAGAAGTGCTTATTCTGATCTTTTGTTTCTAACCTCATCTAAGCCATATTCTCTTATATTTCACCCAGAGGCAAGTATGGCTCTCATCTAGCTTGAATCATATATTTATTTCTTTTCCAAGATGACTCGAGGCTGCCTCGTCCCTAATGGTTCTGGGTGGAGAACTGGCTTACCTGGTTATACTTATGTAGTAGTCAGAGAAAACAGGAAAAAAACACTCTGGTAAAGATTATATGAACATTGGGACGTCCCTGGTGGTCCACTGGTAAAGAATCCACCTTACAATGCAGGGGATGTGGGCTCGATTCCTGGTCAGGGAACTAAGATCCCACATGCCGTGGGGCAACTAAGCTCACGTGCCACAACTACTGAGCTTGCACGCCTCAACTAGAGAGCCTGTGTGCTGCAAACTACAGAGCCCATGCACTCTGGAACCCACACGCCACAACTACAGAGCCCACGTGCCCTGGAGCCCGCATGCCACAACTAGAGAGAAGCCCGTGCGCTGCAACGAAAGATCCCACATGCCACAACTAAGACCCAACACAGCCAAAAATAAATAAAATAAACAAATTTTTAAGAAAAGATTATATGAACATTAAAATAACATTAGAGTCCCTGGATCTGCATGGGTTGCCTCCCTCCAAAAATGAGGCAGAGGAGGGAGTGGGGGAGGTTGAGACCTTGCTTTGCTGATGTGTGTCAATGCTCTTTATTTTATTAGGCTGTCTTTCCTCAATCTCCATCCATCCGTATCTCCCTCATCTTGTAATCTCCAGCACTACCTCTAACTCATCTTTGCTCCCCCAACCATAGCAATTGAAACAAAGTCTTAGGACTGAATTTCTTCATTTGCTTGATTGACTAGTTGTGATTGTGCTCCAGCTGTTTTGGAAATGCATTCATCTGACATATGAACAAATAATAGAAGACAGTTTTCAACCCTCCAAAACATAAAGAGATGGAAATGTGTATTTATACATTTTTTTTGATTTGCATTTCCCAGATTACTAATAAGCATCATTTCATGTGCTTGTTGGCTGTTTGTACATCTTCTTTGGAGGAATGTCTACCCAAGTCCTTTGCCCATTTCAGAATTGGATGGTCTTCTTATTGTTGAATTGTAAGAATTCTTTATATATTCTGGATACTAACCCCTTATCACAAAATATTTTCTCCTGGGACTTCCCTGGTGGTGCAGTGGTTAAGAATCCGCCTGCCAATGCAGGAGACATGGGTTCAAGCCCTGGTCCAGGAAGATCTCACATGCTGTGGAGCAACTAAGCCCATGCGCCACAACTACTGAAGCCCATGTGCCTAGAGCCCGTGCTCTGCAACAAGAAAAGCCTTTCAATGAGAAGCCCCCGCTCACCGCAACTAGAGAAAGCCCATGTGCATCAACAAAGACCCAATGCAGCCAAAAATAAATAAATAAATAATTTCCCCCATTCTCTAGGTTGTCTTTTCATTTTCTTGATAACGTCCTTTGATGCACAGTGTTTTTACTTTTGATGAATCCAATTTATCTATTTTGTTGTTGTTGCTCATGCTTTTGATGTCATATTTAAGAATCCATTACCAGGGACTTCCCTGGTGGCGCAGTGGTTAATTAAGAATCTGCCTGCCAATGCAGGGGACACAGGTTCGATCCCTGATCCAGGAAGATTCCACATGCTGTGGAACAACTAAGTCCATGAGCCACAACTACTGAGCCCACGTGCCACAACTACTGAAGCCCTCAAGCTCTAGGGCCTGTGTGCCACAACTACTGAAGCCTGTGTGCCTAGAGCCCATGCTCCACAACAAGAGAAGCCACCACAATGAGAAGTCTGCACACTGCAATGAAGAGTAGCCCCCACTCGCCACAAATAGAGAAAGCCCACGCGCAGCAACGAAGACCCAATGCAGCCAAAAAAAAAAAAAAAAGAATCCATTGCCTATGTTTTCTTTTAAGGGTGTTAAAGTTTAGCTCTTATATTTAGATTGTGGATTCATTTTGAGATAATTTTGCATATGGTGTGAGGTAGGGACCCAGAGTCATTCTTTTGCATATGGATATCCAGTTGTCCCAGCACGCTTTGTTTTATTTTTTGTTTTGTTTTGTTTTGGCCATGCTTCATCTTGCAGGATCTTAGTTCCCTGATTAGGGATTGAACCTAGGCCCCAGCAGTGAAAGCACTGAGACCTAACCACTGCACCTCCAGGGAACTCCCCCCAGCACCCTTTGTTGAAGAGACTATTCTTTCCTCCACTGAATGGTCTTTATACCTTTGTCAAAAATCAGTTGGCCATAAATATGTAGATTTACTTCTGGACTCTCTTTTCCGTTGGCCTATTGTCTATCCTTATACCAATACCACACTACTTTGGTTACTGTAGCTTTGTAGTTCGTTTTGAAATCAGGAAGTTTGAATCCTTCAACTTTGTCTTTCTTTTTCAAGATGATTCTGGCTCTCCAGGGCAAGTATTTCCTTTTAGCTCTAAAGTCAATTTCTGCTTATAGCCAGGTTTGTGACTGTTTCCGGACCACTATGGGTGCCTCCAGCCATGATGACATTATTTGGAATAATGCCATTTTTCCAAACAAGGCATTATTCCTCTCAACAGAAAGAGATGTATCTGGGTATTTGTGGAACCACATTTAGTTCCTGAGAAAAAAATTAAGTCAAACAAGATTTTAGTTTTAGTTTTTTGGCATCATACAAGTGAAAACAATACATTTATGGGCTGAAATATTTGTCTAAATAGAAGACACAGAAATCTATTTTCTATAGTTTAGACATAATTCTAGACACTATGGCAAGTCTAACATGGTGGACACAAAGTCAAGGTTTGAATGATATTCTTGCTGTGTGAGGGTTGTAAGGCAGGTCCATTTGAACAAAAACCTTGTGTGTACACTTTTCTTCTTTCGCCCCTCCCTTTCCATTGCCCATCTTGCCTTTTCTTCTTCCTAACTTCCTTCCTGGTCCTATTCTCACACCTCCTTCTCTGAAGATCTTTCTACGCCCTGCCTTCTCTTTTCCTTGCCCTGCCTTCTCTTCCTTGCCCTGCCTTCTCTTCCTTGACCTTTAAAACTCCCACCCCCTGACTGAATCCCAACTCAACTTTAGGAAAACAAGTTAGTCAAACTGATCCTCAGAAAGTGGTGTCAACGGCTAACTCACCAACACTCAGCCTTCAGTGTTCATCTGTTAGCCCAAGGAGAAGCCAGTAGGTAGAATAATTGCAGATTGTCTAGGAAAGCCATTTGAGTCCCTCTGGATCTTTCATAAAATCACTCCAGTGAGCCTATGATGCGTATATTTTGAGACAACCTAGTACTCTGTCTCAGTTTTCTGTTTTTCTTTAGAGCGGAACCTGGACCATCACATGTGGCGGGGAGTGTTGTAAAGGGAGATCTAGGGCTGGTTCCTTCTGGTCCCACCTTAGTCAAGTCCTGAGCCCTTCCTTTTACTCCATCAGTGGATCCCTCTGGACATCCAAGTTTTCACTTTCTGCTCTGGGCTATTGTGCCATGTGTTGTTCACACAGGGTCATTCTTCTTGAATGACCAGCGTGTTTTGTGTTGCCTGCTGCCTGTGACTGGCCTTCACTGACTCCCATAAGAAGGACTCTGAGCTTGATGTAGATTCCCCTTACTCGTGGCTTCCCAGTGGTCAGGAGGGCTACCTGCAGTTGGAGGTTCTCTTCTTGGAACTTCCTCTCCCCAAAGTACTGTGGTTCATAGCCAGCTGCCTGGGCTGGTATTAGACCACCTCTCCTTTTCATTCCACAGGGACAGGACCCCTCACACAACTTCTTGGATTCCATTTTGTTTGTTTGTTTTGTTTTGTTTTTTTAGTTCATGTATATTTCTAATAGGTATATTGGATCCTGGGTCCCAGTCAGCATAACTCTCCCCAGTTTTGAAACAGTTCAGATAATTATCTGACCTCACCTTCGAAACATCACTTAACTCTAACATGAGAGAAACGTCTTCAGTTTGTCAGGAGCAGAACTTGACTGGAGAAGAGAAAAACAAAGCCCATAATTATAATAAATATGCAAGAGCACAGCAGCAGCATTTAGGATCTTTAAAATTATATTCAGGTCCTTTTATGTCTCACTTATTTCACTTAGCATAATGTCCTCAAAGTTCATCTGCAGCATGTATCAGAACTTCCTTCCTTTTTAAGGCTGAATAATAATTCTGTGGTATGTACATACCACGTTTTGTTTATCCATTCATCTGTTGACGGATATTGGGTTGTTTCCACCTTTTGGCTATTGTGAACAATGCTGCTATGAACTTTGGTGTGCAAGTATTTGTTCAAGTCCTAAGTTTTGATTATTTGGGGTATATACCATAGAAATAGATCATATGCTTTATCATACCTCCCTATGCTATTCCATTTAGCTGCCTATTCTTTCATCAGAACGATACCTTTCTTTTTTATCCTGCATGGTTTTTTGTTTGTTTGTTTTGTTTTTTAACATCTTTATTGGAGCATAATTGCTTTACAATGGTGTGTTAGTTTCTGCTTTATAACAAAGTGAATCAGTTATACATACACATATGTTCCCATATCTTTTCCCTCTTGCATCACCCTCCCTCCTACCCTCCCTATCCCACCCCTCTAGGTGGTCACAAAGCACTGAGCTGATCTCCCTGTGCTATGCGGCTGCTTCCCACTAGCTATCTATTTTACGTTTGGTTATCCTGCATGTTTTAATAAATTTTTTTTTGTATCCAAAATGTGTTTATTGGGATGGTTTCCCATTCATCTTGATTCAGGGTGATTTTAGTGCTGCTTCTGTCTGAAGGAGCAACCTTCTGTAAGCCTTGCTTTTCCTCCTGTAGGCTGGCAGAGGACAGTAGAGCAGCCAACACACAAAGCTACTGTTTGTGCATGGCTAAAGACAGTGGTGATTTTATAGCATCCCGGGCATTTCACATCCATGAAATAAGAACTGGGGCTCTGCACCAGGCACTTCTTCTTGTGTTTCATCTTCTCTTCTGGAGAGGGATGAAGGAAATCCTTTGCAAGAGGCAAGTTCTCATGGGAAGGTCATCACTGCCGGACAGGCTGTATGTTTTAATATCTGATAGGACTGGTCTCTGAACTCCACCCTCCCTCCATTTCCTTTACTTCTTCTGAATTACATTGAGTATTTTCTCTTATTAATTTATTGGGAAGAACTTTAGAAACTGATACATTACCATGCTAACAAAAGAGACACCTTTGTTTACAGCCATTCTTTTTTTATTTTTTGGCCATACCGCGCAGCTTGCGGGATCTTAGTTCCCCGACCAGGGATTCAACCTGGGCCTATGGCAGTGAAAGTGCCAAGTCCTAACCACTGGACTGCCAGGGAATTCCCTGTTTACAACCATTCTTTATATATTCCTTACTGTATTCTGATGTAGTTCATATGCGCTCCAAACATCCATGGTGATTTATACTGGAAGTGGTGTGCATGCAATTTGTGATTTTGTTGAAATATTATTGCAATAGCTTTAGAAAAGCAGTTGACACACATGCAAGTGTTAATTTGAGTCAACTGATACCAAGGGATAATGCTTGATTTATGGTAAGAGGTTTCATCGAAATATTTCTCCTAGTTGTCACTTAGCAAAGGTAATTGCTTACTAAGCTAGTCTCTTTGCATAAATTTCAATTTTCCAGCATTTGATTAAACTTGACAATTGGGATTCTCCATGGAAACAGCGGAGCAAGATGCTACACCTTCCAAAAAACATAAAAATAGTGCTCTCTCATTTGTTGCCTGGCAGCAATACTCCTTGTTTTTACTCACAGGAGAATTTATTTTTGCTGATTGGCGTAACGTTGGCAGGGAAAGGACAAAATAGTTCTCTCAGCAATCAAAAATTGATAGGGCAGTTTAACCTTTTCCTTCTTTTTAAAGACCCAGGTGAGGTCTTCATAACTTTAAATAGCATAAAAAGCATATACTATACAGAAGCATAAAGCATATAAAATATAAAGGCAGAGTGAGTATGATCAGAGAGGAGCCTTCAGTAAGAGTCTTTGAGGACAAAGGTTCTTTGATTAAGGGACACACTAGATGAAGCAGTTGCGGTTCTCAAGCCGTGTGGGTTCAAACTGCATTTATAAGGCTTAACAATAGGTCTTAGTCTAAATTTCATTTTGTCTCCCATCTTGGTTGGTCCCTGTGGTAGATAATATTTTTGTTCATGACTCTTTCTTCCCTCCCCATCCTCGCCATTGCTTACTACAGACGGAGCACACTTCTCTAACTCACTCACTTTGGGTTTGGTCTAGAGAATGTGGGTGAATGTAACAAACGTCATGTCTGACCAGAGGCTCTACATGAATTTGTGAAATTTGGCTTGACCTCCTGCACATGTGTTATGAGGAGAGAATGCCCTGCATAGCCATTGCCCCTTCAGCCTGGGTCCTGGAATGAGAAACACGTGGAGCAGACCCAAATCTAAGGTCAGGGGAAGCCTGGCCACCCACATGCTGTGTGCAGACCAGCAAGAGAAAAATAAACATTTGTAGTTATAAATCACTGACATTTGGGAGCTGATTACTATGTAATATTATTACAGCAAAAACCTGACTAATATGGTCATCAAAAAAAAAAAAAGTGGTTCTGAAGAACCTAGGGGCAGAACAGGAATAAAGATGCAGATGTAGAGAATGGACTTGAGGACACGGGGTGGGGGAAGGGTAAGCTGGGATGAAGTGAGAGAGTGGCATGGACATATATACACTACCAAATGTAAAGTAGATAGCTAGTGGGAAGCAGCAGCATGGCACAGGGAGATCAGCTTGGTGCTCTGTGACCACCTATAGGGGTGGGATAGGGAGGGTGGGAGGGAGGAGATATGGGGATATATGTATATGAATAGCTGATTCACTTTGTTATACAGCAGAAACTAACACACCATTGTAAAGCAAATATACTCCAATAAAGATGTTAAAAAAAAAGATTGTTCCTATTAGTGCCTACTGTGAGCAATCATACAGACTTTAGAATGTGCACGCTGGGTTCTGATTAGCTGTTCCCCATCTTTCCAGTCATCAGTCAGATGGAGCAGTCTGATTAAATGACTGGCTTGGCCTGACGACGCTGAGGGTGTTCTTCTTTTTTTAATTAATTAATTTATTTTATTTTTATTTTTGTCTGCATTGCATCTTCATTGCTGCTCGCGGGCTTTCTCTAGTTGCAGCGAACGGGGGCTACTCTTCGTTGCAGTGCGCGGGCTTCTCACTGTGGTGGCTTCTCTTGTTGTGGAGCACGGGCTCTAGGCGCACGGGCTTCAGTAGTTGTGGCACGTGGGCTCAGTAGTTGTGGCTTGCAGGCTCTAGAGCACAGGCTCAGTAGTTGTGGCACACAGGCTTAGTTGCTCTGCGGCATGTGGGATCTTCCTGGACCGGGGCTTGAACCCGTGTATCCTGCATTGGCAGGCGGATTCTTAACCACTGCACCACCAGGGAAGTCCGCTGAGGGTGTTCTTGAAGGTGAGATTTATTTATTCATTTCTAAAGTCTGTATTTATAAACTAGGGACAGATATTCTAGGAATTCTATTGGTGGAAAAATCAGTTTACAAAACAACTTGTATGTTCTCATTTAGGAAAATTTGAAACATGCACTGGCAGCTCCAGAATTTCTATATAGAATTTCTATATAGGTGGGCTGGATAGCAATCTGATTGGAAGAGAGTTGGGGGTGAGCATAAAGTTTTGACATTTCATTTTTATACCACTTTAATATAATTGAAAAAACTCCCAATGGGCCATATCAAAGAATTACTTGGAGGGAAGCTGATGAAGATGGTGTGGGAACTTTAAGGTCCCATACTCCCAGATACTCCTTGGCCCTGACAGTGCCTATATTAAGTGTATCTATAAATACACAGAGAGAGGGCTGGAAGCATAGACACCAAAATGAATGGGAGTTATAAATGGAAAGTGGAATTTGGGGAAATGTTTACCCTCTTCTTTGTATCTTTCTGTATTGTTTGAATGTTTTGCACTAAACATATATTATTTCCCCCAAAACCAATGAAGTTGTTTTGCACAAAGAAAAGAAAAAGAATCCTACTGACCTCTACTTTTTCCCACATCTTATTTTTTTAATTAATTGATTTATTAATTGATTTTGGCTGCGTTGGGTCTTCGCTGCTATATGCGGGCTTTCTCTAGATGCGGTGAGCCAGGGCTACTCTTCTTCATTGTGGTGCGTGGGTTTCTCATCGCGGTGGCTTCTCTTGTTGCAGAGCATGGGCTCTAGGTGCATGGGCTTCAGTAGTTGTGGCTCCTGGGCTCTAGAGCACAGGCTCAGTAGTTGTGGCACACGGGCTTAGTTGCTCCACCGCGTGTGGGATCTTCCTAAACCAGGGCTCGAACCCGTGTCCCCTGCATTGGCAGGCGGATTCTTAACCACTGCGCCACCGGGGAAGTCCCCACACACGTTATTTTAATCATCTAACTGGTGCCCCTAAATTCCCAAATTTCAGTTCTTCCACAACGTCTTACCCACTTTTTAGCTTCAGTCAGTCTCTGAAAACAACCAAGTGTAAAAGAAACAACATGGGTATAAAAAAGAGCCCTGGGGACTTCCCTGGTGGTCCAGTGGTTAAGACTCCATGCTTTCACTGATGGGCCCGGGTTCAAGCCCTGGTTAGGGAACTAAGATCACACAAGCCTTGAGAGACAGCCAGAAAAAAAAACAAAAAGAGCCCTGCTCTGTCGGGTAAGATTCCAGTTCTAGCCCTTCCCTTCTCTGTAGGACCTCAGCCTCCAATATGCAAAGGGAAGGATTGGGATAAGTAGGGGTTAGAAACTCAAATGCCTAGAGGAGCCAGGGAGGGACAAATGACAGGAACAAATGGGGCTGTGCTGGACTGGAAGAGCCCACCCACCCTCAAGGAAGCATCGCTGCAGGTCCGAGGTTGTCAGGCTTTCCTATGTATCCAGGCACTGGAAGTCGGGTTTTTATATGGAATCTCCTGATTTTTGAATATTAGCAGATGCACTTTAAAACGTTTTGTGAATTCCTTGCAGGCCAAATTAACCTCACCTATGAATCCCTCTGGCACATGGTGAGCTGACCCTGGCTCAGATGCTCTTTAAGGCAGGGGTCCTCAACCCCCGGGCCGCGGACCGGTACCTGTTAGGAACCCGGCCACACAGCAGGAGGTGAGAGGCGGGGGGAGCGAGCAAAGCTTCATCTGCCGCTCCCCGCTGCTCCCCATCGGTCTTACTGCCTGAACCATCGCTCGTATCACCGTCGGAACCATCCCCCACACACACCCGGGACTGTGGAAAAACTGTCTTCCACGAAACCTGTCTCTGGTGCCAAAAAACTGGGGACTGCTGCTTTAAGGCCCACTGTTTCACGCTCCCGTAATCCACTCAGGCGCCACCTAGTGACGGCGACTGTCACAGTTCCCAAGAAGGCAGTGCAGGAAAAGGACTTTCATTTTTTTGGCCTCGCTTGGTGTAGCATGCGGGATCCCAGTTCCCCCACCCCGAACCCCAACCAGGAATCACACCCACGCCCCTTGCAGCGGAAGTGCGGAACCTTAACCACTGGATCACCAGGGAATTCCTGAAAAGGACTTTTCAAATAGATCCATTAGGAGGTAATTTATTTGTATGCCCCCAAAATTAATTTTCTAAATGACTTCCTAAATGGCCTCTCAGGTGTAATTAGAATATAACCAGATAGATCAAAATCATACACGATTTACTCACAGCTAATTGGGAACATAGGATTATGCAAGTGAATAACATTTATTATTTCATTCCAGGCGCTGTTCTGCTTTAAAGTATTATTTCATCTAATCCTCACCATAATCCTATGAATTAAGTACTGTTACTACCCTGATTTTATCAGATGGAGAAACTGATGCCCAGAAAGATCCTGTAACTTGTAACAAAGTCACACAACCGATACCCCTTCCTTTCCAGCTCCGACCCCGGACACAGCAGCTGTCGCGAAACGTTGATGCCCAAGAGGAACCGGATTGCCATTTATGAACTCCTTTTTAAGGAGGGAGTGATGGTAGCCAAGAAGGACAACCACATGCCTAAGCACCCCGAGCTGGCAGACAAGAATGTGCCCAATCTTCACGTCATGAAGGCCATGCAGTCTCTCAAATCATAAGGGTACATGAAGGAACAGTTTGCCTGGAGACATTTCTACTGGTACCTAACCAACGAGGGTACCCATTATCTCCGGGATTACCTCCAACTGCCCCCTGAGATCGTGCCTGCTAACCTGCACCACAGTCGTCCTGAGACTGGCAGGCCACGGCCCAAAGGTCTGGAGGGAGAGCGACCTGCAAGACTCACAAGAGGGGAAGGCGACAGAGTCACCTACAGATGAAGCGCTGCGCCCTCTGGTGCCGACAAGAAAGCCGAGGCCGGGGCTGGGTCAGCAACTAAATTCCAGTTTAGAGGCAGATTTGGTCGTGGACGTACGTGGTCAGCCACCTCAGTAAAGTCTGGAAGAGATTGTTTTGTGTTGAATTAACGTGTAGTCAGAAAAGATTAAAAAAAAAAAAAGTCACACAGCCACTTAGTAGTGGAGCTGGGATTGGAACCCAGGCAGCCTTAGTCAAGAGGGTATGCTCTCCTAGATAGAAGCTAGATTAAGGCATCATGGTTGTAATAGTCACTTCAGTTGCAAATGACAAAAAGTAAAGCAAAAACAAGGCAGGGTTAGGGTTTCTGGATGTAGAAATACCTGGAGTCCAAACAGCGGCATCTCTCCCCTCTGTCCCCCACTAGGTTCTGCCTTCTTCTGGTTTGTCTAATCTCAAGAAGGCACAGGACAAACATGGTACCTTCTGGCACCACAAAGCAATAGGAAAAGAGCAGTTGTTTAGTGAAAGGTCCTGAAAAAAAAGGCTCACGTTTTAGAGAAAAAAAACTGGATCCCCACCTAACACCACGCACAAAAGTGAGCTCCAGACAGATTAAAGACCTACATGGGAAGATAAACATATAAATTTAAAATGAGAAAATGTGAGAGACTGTCTATGTTGAGAAGGACTACAGTGAAACTCAAAAGCACACGCCATGGGCTTCCCTGGTGGCGCAGTGGTTGAGAGTCCGCCTGCCGATGCAGGGGACACGGGTTCGTGCCCCGGTCCGGGAAGATCCCACATGCCGTGAAGCAGCTGGGCCCGTGAGCCATGGCCGCTGAACCTGCGTATACAGAGCCTGTGCTCCACAACGGGAGAGGCCACAACAGTGAGAGGCCCGCCTACCACAAAAAAAAAAAAAAAAAAAAAGAAGAAGAAACCACCTGCCAATGCAGGGGACATGGGTTTGAGCCTTGGTCCAGGAAGATCCCACATGCTGTGGAGCAACTAAGCCCATGCACCACAACTACTGAGCCTGTGCTCTAGAGCCTGCAAGCCACAGCTACTGAGCCCACGTGCCACAACTACTGAAGCCTGCATGCCTAGAGCCTGTGCCCCGCAACCGTAATGAGAAGCACGCGCACCACAACAAAGCCCGCTGAAGCTGAAGCCTGCTTGCTGCAACTAGAGAAAGCCCGCATGCAGCAACAAAGACCCAACGCAGCCAAAAATAAATAAATAAATAAATCTATTTTTTTTTTAAAGTCTACAAATAATAAATGCTGGAGAGGATGTGGAGAGAAGGGAACCCTCCTACACTGTTGGTGGGAATGTAAGTTGGTGCAGCCACTATGGAGAGCAGTATGGAGGTTCCTCAGAAAACTAGAGTTACCATATGACCCAGCAATCCCAGGATATATATAATCTTGGGCATTTATCCAGACAAAACTATAATTCAAAAAGATACATGCACCCCTATGTTCATAGCAGCACTATTTGCAATAGCCAACACATGGAAACAACCTAAATGTCCATCGACAGATGAATGGATAAAGAAGATGTGGTACATATATACAATAGAATACTACTCAGCCATAAAAAAGAACAAAGTAATGCCATTTGCAGCAACATGGATGCAAGTAGAGATTATCATACTAAGTTAAGTAAGTCAGAAAGAGAAAGACAAGTGCCATATGATATCACTTATATGTGGAATCTAAAATATGACACTAATGAACCTATCTACGAAGCAGAAACAGACTCACAGACATAGAGAACAGACTTGTGGTTGCCAAGAGGGAGGGGGTGTCGGGGAGGGAAGGACTGGGAGTTTGGGATTAGCAGATGCAAACTATTATACATAGAACGGATAAACAAGGTCCTACTGCATAGCACAGGGAACTATATTCAATGTCCTGGGATAAACCATATGGAAAAGAATATGAAAACATACACACACACACACACACACACACATATGGCCATGACTGTCTCCTGAGCCACTAGCTTCATATATATATATATATATATATATATATATATATATATATATATATATATATATATATATATCTGAGTCACTGTGCTGTGCAGAAGAAATTAACACAACATTGTAAATCAACTATACTCCAGTAAAAAATATAAACAGTAATGAAACTCACACCACTCATTCCCAGGAGGTGAGATTTAAACCCAGATATTTTGATGCTACAGACACTCCCTTACCATCCTTCTAGAGCTGGAGCTCTCCTGCCTGCATTTTTGTCCCTCCCAGGGCTCTGCTCTCTAAGGCAGCACAGGAGGTGAACATGTCCTCAGGCCTTTGCCTTTTAATTGGCAACACCTGGAGCTACAAAGCCCTTCGAAGCCCAAACAGGCTGAGGCTACACTGATGAAATTAGTAGGCAGTGGTATTAGGATTTTAGGATTGAGCATCCAGCCTGGCAACTTAGTCTTCCTCCTAAAGCAGTCACTGCAATAACCCCTGCCCAGTTAAGACCACTGAATAATGATAATAATAACAAACATTACAGAGTACTTAATTAGGTGCCAACCCCATACCGAGTGCTTCACGTGTATTATCTCATTTAATCAGCTAAACAATTAGTTGGGTACTATTATTATCCCCTCCTACTTTTCAGATAAGGAAACTGGGGCTTAGAAAACTGAAGTTAAGATTGTCTGTAGCCAGGAAGCAGTGTGTTGAGACATGCATCAGTGAAGTCTGATCACTTGTTCTTGTAGCATTTTATTTCCAGAATGTCTCCTGAGCCACTGGCTTCCCCAATATCTGCACCCACCATCACCAGGACTACCAAAAAAGGAAATCAAATGATGGGCTTAATAAGACATCGAAAACATTATTTTACGTTTCCAAAGCTGTACTTGTTCCAATGGGTGCTGAGTGGGAAGGAAAAAATAGTGTTAACCTCTTCATTAGTGAGTCCTCCCCACCAGCCTGATTCAGCCCCCTAAACAATAGATACAATTACACTGAACAACTGTGTGTTTATTTCCATGTCTAGACACAGAGGTTGCATTTGAAAACAAAAGAGAAGAGAAAAAGGAAAGCACCCTGCTGTTTTTTTAATTCTTTTTGTCAAACTTTTTCTCTGCCTGGATGCCCTTCTTGTGATCAGGAGAATATCAAGACTTTTAAAAACAAACAAACCCTTTCGTAGAGGAATTGGTATTAATTTAGGAGTAAAACAACAATTATTTAAACAGCCTCTAGTCTGAGTAGAAACAAGTCATTTTAAACCTTAGCGGATTCACCACCTGCCAATGCAGGGGTCACGGGTTCAATCCCTGGTCCGGGAAGATCCCACATGCCACGGAGCAACTAAGCACGTGAGCCACAACTACTGAGCCTGCACACCACGACTACTGAAGCCCCCGCACCCTAGACCCCATGCTCTGCAACAAGAGAAGCCACCACAATGAGAAGCCTGCGCACCACAACGAAGAGTAGCCCCCACTCGCTGCAACTAGAGAAAGCCCACACGCAGCAACAAAGACCCAACACAGCCAAAATTAAATTAAATTAAATTAAAAAACACAACAAAAAAAACCCTTAGAGGATTCAGAAAATCATGAATGGATGCTAAAGCTAGTGATATAGTTTCACGAGGAATAGGTTTTTTACATAGTGTCAGAGTACCTCCCCACAAATTACATATTGATTGTAAAGGGGCAAATAGTAACTTGACAGTGGCAAGACCTGCCAGACAGCAGCTTTAGCACCCAATCCAAGTTCACATCACCAGTATTGAGACAGAGTGACACCAGGAAAATTGACAGCAGGTCTCTCCTGAAATAAGGCTCTGAGAAAGACAACATCATTTCTGCCCCAAAATGCACGACCTGAATCTAAACACGAAGGAACTGCAGACAAGCTCAAATGGAGGACAGTTTACAAAATAACTGGCCTATATTCTTCAAAGGCATCAATGTCATGAAAGACAAAGACAGATTGAAGAACTGTTTTCAGATTAAAGAAGAACGAAGTACAATTGAGTGGATTTTAGTTTATTCTCAGAGTTTTGCAATCCTCATTACTCTCTGATTCCAGGACATTTTCATCATCCCCCAAAGAAACTCTCAAACTCATTAGCAGTCACTCCCCATCCCCCTCCTCCCAGCCCTGCAACCACTGATCTACTTTCTGTATCTATGGATTTGCCTATTCTGGACATTTCGTATGAACAGAATCATAGAATATGTGGTCTTTTGCGACTGGCTTCTTTCACTTAGCGTGTTTTCATGTTGTAGCATGTGTCAGTATTTTTCTCCTTTTTATGGCCAAGTGACGTTACATTGTATAAAATACACCACATTTTGTTTATCCATGCATCAGTTGACAGGCTGTTTCCTTTTTTTTTGGATATTATGAATAATGCTGCTATGAACATTTATGTATAAGTATTTGTGGGAACATTTGTTTGCCCTTCTCTTGGGTGATCTGTCTAGGAGCGGAACTGCTGGGTTTTAAGTTTTTGAACTGCTTTTGGAAGTGGCTACACTATTTTACATTTCCAACAACAATGTATGTTCCAATTTCTCCACATCCTCACCAACATTTTCTATTGCCCATCTTTTTTATTATAGCCATCCTAGTGGGTGTGAAATGGTATCTCATTATGGTTTGACTTGCATCTCTAATGACTGATGACATTGAGCATCTTTTCATGTGCTTATTGGCCATTTGGATATCTTTGGAGGAACTTCTGTTCAGATCCTTTGTCCATTTTTAAATTGGGTTGTCTTTTTTTTTTTTAACATCTTTATTGGGGTATAATTGCTTTACAATGGTGTGTTAGTTTCTGCTTTATAACAAAGTGAATCAGTTATACATATACATATGTTCCCATATGGGTTGTCTTTTTATGGTTGAGTTGTAAGCGTTCTTTTTATATTCTGGATACTAGACTTTTACCAGATACGTAATTGCAAATATTTCCTCCCACTCTGTGAGTGATCTTTTAATTTTCTTGATAGTGTCTTTTGATGCACAAAAGTTTTTAATTTTGATGAAGTCCAACGTATCTGTTTATTCTTTGGTTGCTGTGCTTTAAGTATCATATCTTAAACCACATATCTATGTAAGACACCATTGCCTAATCCAAGGTCACAAAGATTTATACCAATGTTTTCTCCTAAGAGTTTTATAGTTTTAGCTTCTTTGGATTTTGAAGGCAAAATTATACCACCTTTGAATGTGCTGCTCCAGACCACTTGCCTTAAAGAAGCCAGTTTTAAGTGGGGTCCCAGAGCAATAAAACTCTGCAGTGAATCCAGGCTGCGGTACAAGCCACCCTGCCACTTGGGCCTTTTGACACAGCATAGCACTTGAATGTTTTTGGTAAATAAAAGTACCAGACAAAGCCCCAGTAGGAAAATCATAGTCTAAATAGGTACAATTTTGGAGCAAAGCCATGCCCTCTTCTGCTATTAACTATTCTACTTTTGAGAAAAAGTTTCTGGTTTGTTACTAAGCCCTGATAGGACCAGATGCTTGGCTGTGAGAAATCTGGTAACTCTACAGACTGGGTGCTCTCTGACCTGCCAAGCCATGAGGTCAGGTGTGTGCAGCAGCATTGCATCCTCAGATGGTGGTGGTACACGTACACACGAGAGCAGATTGGAGCAGGTCTAAAAGGCATATGCAAGGTGTACACGCATATGGCTAGGACTTATTCAACACCTATTTCTCCTTTGACACCCACTCCTGTTGCATTGCCGCCCCTCCATCAAGCCACACCATGACCTCATGGAGAGTTTCCTAGGACCAGGTTTGGATAAACAAAAAGCTCATACCTGGTTTACAGATAGATCTGTACAAGTGTTGACTGATTTGTGAAGATCCCTTCAGAATTCCTTCTCCCGTATGTACATTTCCTCTCAAGGCTGCCCACCACGAATCTTACTCCACTATCATTTCTTGCACAGTGGTCTTGCTTGAAACCACCCCAGCGTAGTAAGCTGTAGCTGCTTCTGTCAACAGAAAGCCCCAAGTGGACATAGATGGCACATGACAAAGGCATATTTACCAAAGTATAGCCGAGGCAAAGGCTGGAAGAGTCTCTACTCTGAATGATCTCAGGTACAAGCCTGGCCAATAAAATTTCTGTTAAGAAAACACCTTGAACCAATTAGCTTCTACATGACTCAGGCATACACCTGGGGTATTTGGTAAATTCATTACTCTCTAGTATTTGATCTTTTTTTAAAAATTGAAGTATAGGGCTTCCCTGGTGGTGCAGTGGTTGAGAATCTGCCTGCCGATGCAGGGGACGCGGGTTCGTGCCCCGGTCTGGGAAGATCCCACATGCCGCGGAGCGGCTAGGCCCGTGGGCCATGGCTGCTGAGCCTGCGCGTCCGGAGCCTGTGCTCCACAATGGGAGAGGCCAACAGTGAGAGGCCCGCATACCGCAAAAAAAAAAAAAAAAAAAAAAATTGAAGTATAGTTGATTTACAATGTTGTGTTAGTTTCAGGTGTATAGCAAGCATTTGATCTTTTTAATCTATATCTTTCTGGTGTATAATTATAACCACAGGCTAAATTAAGCAATTTTGGAAGCAATTCATCACTTTCACCACAGTATCCTCCTAAAAAAACTATGGTTTTCTACCAAATAGTTTTGTGATCATTGGATTTTTGAGCAATTGTTGTAAAGGATAGTTTTTTAAACATGGTAAAATTGTGACACTCATCAAAATATAAAATAATAATAGGTCAAAGATTTTATTTAACTCGTTAACAAATTAGAGGACTAATAAGATATTATAACTGGGTCAAAGGATAATACAAAGAACCACATATATAAGCAATTGGTAATAATGAACTTACAAATTGATACACAATTGTAATAACGCAGGGAAAGAAAGAATTCAATTGCATTTCCACCTATCAAACTTTAGTTGCATGCCTATGGACAAGAATCATTTGCATTGCCATCAGTTATCTACAATTTATGAATTTACAAAAGAGCTCAAAGACAAGAAAAGGCGCAGATACTCCATAGAATTAGATGACCCAGCAGGGTGTGTTCAGATAATGTCTGCCTATTTTTCCACTGAAGACACCCAGTAATCATTTTGCTCCATTTCAATGATTTTCACGGTTTCCCCTACATTCTCTAGTTTAACCTCCTTATTTCACAGATAAAGAAAACGAGGCCCAAACAGACTCGCAGATATGGAGAACGAACTAGTGGTTACCAGTGGAGAGAGGGAAGTGGGGAGGGGCAAGATACGGGTATGGGGATTAAGAGATACAAACTACTGTGTTTAAAATAAATAAGCTTCAAGGATATATCGTACAGCACAGGGAACATAGCCAATATTCTATAATAACTATAAATGGAACGTAACCTGTAAAAATTGTGAATCACTATGTTGTAGACCTGAAACTTATTTAATATCGTAAATCAACTACGCCTCAGTGGAGTTCCCTGGTGGTCCAGTGGTTAGGACCTGGCGCTTTCACTGCCGTGGCCCAGGTTCAGTCCCTGGTTGGGGAACTAAGATCCTACAAGCTGTGCCGTGCAGCCAAAAATTTAAAAAAAATTTTTTAATTAAAAATATTATGCCTCAATAAAATATAAATAGGGGCTTCCCTGGTGGCGCAGTGGTTGAGAGTCCGCCTGCCGATGCAGGGGACGCGGGTTCATGCCCCGGTCCGGGAAGATCCCACGTGCCGCAGAGCTGCTGGGTCCCTGATATATATATATATATATATATATATATATATATATATATATATATATATATATTTATATTTATATTTATATATATATTTATATATATATATATATTTTTTTTTTTTTTTTTTTTTTTTTTTTTTGCGGTACTTGGGCCTCTCACTGTTGTGGCCTCTCCCGTTGCAGAGCACAGGCTCCGGACGCGCAGGCTCAGCGGCCATGGCTCACGGGCCCAGCTGCTCCGCGGCACGTGGGATCTTCCCGGACCGGGGCACGAACCCGCGTCCCCTGCATCGGCAGGCGGACTCTCAACCACTGCGCCACCAGGGAAGCCCAATAAATGATTTTTAAAAAGAAAAAGAAAAGGAAGACTCGATAAAAATAGCAGTCATTATAATATATTTGCCACAAAGAATGGCAATCATGTTGGAAGCACTGGCTTCTCCAGACAGTGCTGGACCTGTGCTTCTGACCTTCTCATAGCCTCCTTCTGTTACTGTGTTCGTTTATTTCTACATGGACTCTAACCCCTCCCATTGACCTCTTCCTTTTCATTTCTTAATATCATCAATTAACCAGCCTCCATCTTACCCTGGGTCAGGGTGACTGTCTAGTTTGCCTGGTGACTTCACATAGCTAAGCTCAACCACTGTCATTTTATTTGCCAACTCTGGATAAAGCCAAAGCCTTATATCGTTGCTGCATTGTGTATATGAATTACTATCTACAGATAAACCTGAGGTTTATGATCAGAAAACAAGAATTGTTTTTAATCCCACAAACCAAAAGTAGGTTAGCCCTCAATATCTTTTCACACCTTGCTGGTTTCTCACTTTCTGTTTTCTCTCAAAATAGTTAAACAGAATACAAACCAGCAGGGGTTGCCCACAGTTGTTAGCAGGACTGCTATCTCTCACTGAAACTGACCTGTCAATCCTTCCCTCCCCTTTCCCTACTTTAAAGTCCTCTGCCTCCTATAATACCCTGCTGGGGTCAAAGTCCTTCACAGAGTGGCCAGTGTACAGTACAAACAGAGCCTTGACACATACTGCGGGCTGAAATCAAGAATGGTAGGGACATGGAATGCAAATCAAAACCACAATGAGATATCGCCTCATACCTGTCAGAACAGCTATCATCAAAAAGACCATAAATAACAAATGTTAGCAAGGATGTACAATAAACTTGAAAATCTTGTACACTGTTGGTGGGAATGTAAATTGGTGCAGCCACTGCGGAAAACAGCATGGAGGTTCCTCAAAAGCTAAAAATATAACTACCAGGGACTTCCCTGGCAGTCCAGTGGTTAAGACTCCGAGCTTCCATTGCAGGGGACATGGGTTCGATCCCTGGTCAGGGAACTAAGATCCTGCATGCCGCACAGTGCGGCCTAAATAAATAAATAAATAAGAACTACCATACGATCCAGCAATTCCACTCCTGAGTATATATCCAAAAAAAATGAAAACACTAATTCGAAAAGATGCATGCACCGCAATGTTCATAGCAGCAGTATAGCCAAGATATGGAAGCAACACAAGTGTCTATAAACAGATGAATTGGTAAAGAAGATCTGGTATATATATATATATATATATATATATATATATATATATATATACAATAGAATACTACTCAGCCATAAAAAAGAATGAATTTCTGCCATTTGCAACAATATGAATGGATCTGGAGGACATTATGCTCAGTGAAATAAGTCAGACAGAGAAAGACAAATACTGTATGTCATCACGTATATGTGAAATCTAAAAAATAAAACAAACACATCAATATAACTAAACAGAAGCAGACTCACAGATACAGAGAACAAACTAGTGGTTTACCAGTGGGGAGAGGTGAGAGGGAGGGAGGCAACAAGGGGTAAGAGATTAAGAGATACAAACTACTATTTATAAAATACATAAACCACAAGGATATATTGTATAGCACAGGGAATATAGCCAGTATTTTATAATAACTTTAAGTAGAGTATAAGCTATAAAAAGTTCAAATCACTCTATTGTACACGTGAAACTAATATAATATTGTAAATCAACTATACTTCAATTAAAAAAATTTTTTAATGGTAAGGACATGAAGTAAAGCAAAATTGTCAGGACAGGAAATCAGATAGCAAGCCTTGTCCGTTTGCAAGTGCACAGGACAAGGTATATATAGAGAGAGCTGGGTCTGATTTCCCAGGATTTGCTGCAGTTGAGCGAGGTCCAGCTGTGGCAGGGTTTATAAAATATGGCTACAATCACCAAAGGAAGTTAAACAGTAGCCAGGAGCCAGAACAAAGTTACCCACAGGAGAAAATATCTTGATTTATTTCCGTTTGCATTACTTGCTATAAATAGCATGGCCTTGGCCTCCTTGTACTGCCTAAGGAAAGGGATTTGTGGCCCTATTGTTCTTCCTCCTGTTTTATTGATAAAAGAAAGGGCAAAGGTGGAAGACATACTCCCAGTTGGCAAAGCTGTGAGACTAAACCAGTTGGACTGAGGAGGAGAGACTTGAGATGGGTGGGCACCAGGGTCTCCGGTACTCCGGAGAGAAACAAGTCATAGAGGAGACGTTTCTGTATAAAGACAGTGGCTAATCCATGCAACAGATACGTCCTTTCAACAGATACAGACTGAATGGAGGAGCAGAGTGAGAGATCACAACCAGTCCCTCTATATGGTTACTTGTGTATATCATTCAGTCAAGCTCTTGAAATTCATATTGGAACTGGACCCGCCATGTTTAAACTTGACAGTCCAAAGGGAGGTATTTTCTTGGTCAGATCACATATTCTCAAAGCAAGCAGTCTTAAAATGCTGAGCCTAAATGTATAACTTGTAATGGGATGTCACCTGGCAGATGTGGGAAATTTATGTTTCCAAGTTAGGGGGTGTAGGTATGTACACCAATCCCAAAGGTCTAAACTCACACTAATACACGTGTAATGAGAGCCACATATGTGGGATGTGTGTAGAGAGCCGGGGACCATGAAGGCCATGTCCAAGGCCAATTCTGAGGCTTAGTATGATGAGGTCTTGGAAAAGGTGCAGCAGTGGCTGTGGAAATGGGCAAAGGTTGTAAGAGGCATTTCCCAAGAATGGATGGTGAAAGATGCTTCTAGCTTTTGAACCTGTATGCGTGCAGCCAGGCCATTCATCTGGTCTAAGGATCTGCTGGACGATCCCAGAGACTCCAATGCACTGAGCCACGTCCCGTGTTCACAACTCTGAGTTCAGGAACTTTGTAGACCAGGCAGCTTACCTGAGGTCGGGCAGGGTGATGATCAGCCATGCTGAGGGTATGTAAATGGTGCCCCACAGTGAAACCCCATAGTGTTTAGCCCCAGGACTGGGGAGGGTCACCTGGCCCAGCACATACCAGGTTGATACATACACACAGCAGTCTGGGCCCAGGAGGGGTCAGTTGAGCTTCCTGGAGGCTGAATGTGACCCTGGAGACTCAGATGTTCCCATCTGCACCTCACCCCACCACCAGCACACGCACATTTATGGTGAGATTGTTTAGGTTCTGAAGCTTGCACTTCTGTCCATCCCAAAGATTGCTGCTGATTGATTTGTTTTCTGACTGCTCGCTTCCTTATGGATCCCCTAGGTATGTAAAACCTGTCTGATTTACCCAAGGGGGTGACTGGGCTTGGCTTTCCTTCCCTTGGAGCCAGCTACTGACATTCATCAATACAGCTGATAAACCCGGGTGAGGAAGTGAGGCTCTAGAAACTCCTATGTGCTGTGGTCAGAAGGGCCTCCTCTTCATCATAGCAGGTTCAGGGATATTTAAAACAGTTGCCTAGGGACTTCCCTGGTGGTCCAGTGGTTAGGGTTCTGCCTTCTAATGCAGGGGGCGCGGGTTCGATCCCTGGTTTGGGAATTAAGATTCCCAAAGATTCCACATGCCTCGCGGTGTGGCCAAAAAATTTAAAAATAAAATATAAATAAATAAAACAGTTGCCTAACTTTACCTCTTAAGTGGCAATGGCCAAGCAGTCCTACACACAAAGAAGGAACTTGAAACAATTCATAACAGGGGTTTACAGGTACCTACCTAGTAAACTGGGCATTCCTGAAGGCGGCTGGCCTGGAGTGAGAGACAGCAGGTTCTGGAAAGGAAAATGACCATAAGAGAGAAGTCTTGTTTAATTTACCTAAAGGGTGTCTGCATTTGACTTTTCTTCCATCAGCCCCTTCTATTGACAAATTGTGTCTGCACAGCTATCATGCAATGGAAGAGAAGGTGCATGTGTAAAGATGTTGGTTGTAACACTTTGAAACAGCAAAAAATTAGAAAATATCTCAATGATCACCGTGGAGGATTGGTTGTATAAATCAAGACACATCTATACCATGAAATACTAAGTAACCATTAGAGGAAAAGGTAGAGAAAATATATTTCAAAAACATATGAAAAATAATGGTTTTCGAAACATTGGACACCAGGTGATAAAAAACAGTGATCCTTGTGGGACAAGAAACAAACAGGACTCTTTAACATGGCCTGTGTGACCAGGAACAGTCTGGCTCCTCCCTGCTCCGGGGACCTCGCCTTGCCCCTCGTTCTCTCTGCTCAAGCCACACTGAACATATGTTCATCCCTCACACTCAGCAGGATCCCTCTCACCACAGGGCCTTTGAACCTGCTCTTCCCTTTACCTTGCTAATTTCTACCTTCAGATCTAGCTTCTTCAGGCCTTCTCTGAGCCTCCTGACTCCTGGGCTAGGTCCCACAAAAAACACTCTCAGAATCGCATCTTTCTGCTCCTTCTACCTCTCATTTGTCATAACATATTATATAACATAACAAATATATACAATCAAATGTATATACATACATATGACTCTTCGTTAATATCTATAGCCTTATTGGTTTGTAAATAGACAGGGTCTGTGTTCATTTTCATTCTCCATTGAATTGACACTTTAGCACAGTACATTCCATAACTATTTGTTAAATGTGCAAATCAGTGAATGCAATTCTTATTTGGGGTGATTTTTGAAATATTTAGTAGCAAATATGGCATAGGCACTTTTCATTCAGTACTGGAGTCATCTGTAAACAACCAGCATAACCATACGCATGAACACTAACCATATATCAATATTAGCCCTGACGACATCACAATACCAAAATTTCTAATGCAAACTTATGGTTTTCATTCTGAGTTATTACAGGATTTACATGGGACCATAAATAATGAAATAATAAATTTAAATGACACAAGCAAAAATAAAATCAGATCTATTTGCTTAATTTCATTTAGAAACTGAAGCAGTTAAGATTAGTTTCAGGGACTTCCCTGGTGGCGCAGTGGTTAAGACTCTGCGCTCCGAATGCAGGGGGCCTGGGTTCGATCCCTGGTCAGGGAACTAGATCCCACATGCATGCTGCAACTAAGAGTTCGCATGCCAGAATTAAGGAGCCTGCATGCCGCAACTAAGGAGCCCTCGAGCTGCAACTAAGCAGCCCAAGAGCTGCAACTAAGGAGCCCGTTTGCCACAACCAAGACCCGGCACAAGCAAATAAATAAATTAATTAAAAAAAGATTAGTTTCAGCTTTATGTGATAGAACACCCAAATTAACAATGAATAGGGGCTGCCCTGGTGGTGCAGTGGTTAAGAATCCGCCTGCCAATGCAGGGAACAAGGGTTCAAGCCCTTGCTGGGAAGATCCCACATGCCATGGAACAACTAAGCCTGTGCGCCACAACTACTGAGCGTGTGCTCTAGAGCCCGCGAGCCACAACTACTGAGCCCACTTGCCACAAGTACCGAAGCCCGCGTGCCTAGAGCCTGTGCTCTGCAACAAGAGAAGCCACCACAATGAGAAGCCTGCCCACCGCAACAAAAAGTAGCCCCCGCTCGCCGCAACTAGAGAAAGCCCGTGTGCAGCAGCGAAGACCCAACGCAGCCAAAAATAAATAAATTAAATAAATAAATTTTTTAAAAAACCAAAAAACAATGAATAAGCCTTGCATGCAACACACACACAAATGCAGTCTGGAACTGGTATGGAGCGTCTATGATATCATCAGGAATGCAAGCTCTTTAAGCTTTCCACTCCTCTATCCCTTGGACTCTTGGCTTCAAGATCTAAGATAGCTGTTAGAGTTCCAGCCATCACATTTACATTCTAGGCAGCAGGATGGAGAATTGGAAGAAAAAGAAAAAAGAGGAAAAGAAGACATGCAAAAACCTTTTAAAGCAGTAGTCCTGTGACTACACCTAGCTGCCAGGGAGAGTAGGAGAAGGGAGCCTTTGATGAGTGAAAATTATAGATTGTATGACTTTTTAAAAATATTCAATGCTTTATTTTTTTTATTGGACTATAGTTGATTTACAATGTTGTGTTACCTTCTGCTGTTCAGCAAAGTGAATCAGTTATACATACACAAATATCCACTCTTTTTTAAAATTCTATTCCCATACAGGTCATTACATTGTATTGAGCAGAGTTCCCTGTGCTATACAGTAGGTCCTTTTTAGTTATCTATTTTATACATATCAGTATGTATATGTCAATACCAATTTCCCACTTTATCCCTCCCCCCACCACTGACTGTATGACTTTGGAGGATGAACTCATCTGGGGTAGGTGACTAAGAGTCTCTACTTCAGAAATGTTCACATTTTACATATTTCTAAAAGGTGGGGGGTAACTGAAGTTCTCAGGAACTTAAGTTGATTACCAGGGGTGGGTGGGTGGAAAAGGGTAAAAAGAGAAGATAATGGGAATGGGAAGTGCAGGTGAGGATAGGGCTACAGTTCTCTGAGAATGCCTTTTTTTTAAAAATTTTTGGCTGCATTGGGTCTTCCTTTCTGCACGCGGGCTTTTCTCTAGTTGCCGAGAGCGGGGGCTACTCTTCGGTGCGGTGCGCGGGTTTCTCATTGCGGTGGCTTCTCCTGTTGCGGAGCACGGGCTCTAGGCGCACAGGCTTCGGTAGTTGTGTCACTCGGGCTCAGTATTTGTGGCTCACGGGCTCTAGAGCACAGGCTCAGTAGTTGTGGTGCACAGGTTTAGCTGCTCCGTGGCATGTGGGATCTTCCCCGACCAGGGCTCCAACCTGTGTCCCCTGCGTTGGCAGGTGGATTTTTAACCACTGCGCCACCAGGGAAGTCCACACATGGACTTTAATTTCAAAAAGATTAAGGACTGCAGTTGATTAAAACATATTGAACATATAAAAAATATATGAGTTCAGAATAATTTTTTAGAAAAGAAATAGTCCTAGAGATTGTTGGGACATCAACTTACTCCTCGGAACATCAATAATTATAGGGGAAAGAACTAAGCATTCATCCTACCTTTCTGATATAAACTGAATTTCAGTGTAAACAAATATCACTGTGGACAAGGGAAAGTTTTTCACTGCAGAAGAATTCTAGCTAGGGCTAGGACTAAGGTAAGGCAAGGGAGATGCCTAGTGTATAAAATTCACAGAGGCTCTCAGCCCTGATTCTAGTTAACGGAGGCAGGAGTGTCGAAAGTCGAAAATTGTTTCAACTATTAGTGAAATAACTGATTAAGGCAGTGATCATTAGTGCTTCAGAAACCACTAGGAGAAAGGCTGGTAGGAAATGTATAAAAATCAGACTGTCAGGGACTTCCCTGGTGGTGCAGTGGTTAACAATCCACCTGCCAATGCAGGGGACACGGGTTCAAGCCCTGGTCTGGGAAGATCCCACATGCCACAGAGCAACTAAGCCCGTGTGCCACAACTACTGAGCCTGTGCTCTAGAGCCCGTGAGCCACAACTACTGAGCCCAGGTGCTGCAACTACTGAAGCCCACATGCCTAGAGCCCGTGCTCTGCAACAAGAGAAGCCACTACAATGAGAAACCCGTGCACCGCAATGAAGAGTAGCCCCCCGTTCGCCCCAACTAGAGAAAAGCCTGCGCACAGCAATGAAGACCCAACGCAGCAAAAAAAAAAAAAAAAAAAAAAATCAGACTGTCACTATCTGAACCCAAGGATCAATCTAAATGTCACCAAAAATGAGACAGAAAGTATAACATGCCTCCAGACAGTGATGCAAAAAGTACACAGCACCACCTAGGAGATTCTCAGGGAAAAGTTTTTTTGAATCATAATATAATCAAGCCTTTAAAGCTGATCTCCAGTCCACAGGAAATATTGAGCATAAAGGATGTAGTCCACAAGGAAGCAATATACCAGATCTCAAAGGAGGGATCTTATATTGGACTCTAATTTCATCAACCAGTCAATGAAAGAAAAAATAAAAGGGTAGGGGACTGTTCTAGATTAAGAGAAACATAGGACTTAAAAGACTTATAAGAAACACAAGAGACATAACCAAATAAAAGAGATCTTGTTTGATCCTGATTCTAAACAGAAATTACAGAAAGAGTATTTTTATACAATAGAGGAAATTTGAGTATGGCTTGGTAATTGAATGATATTAAGGAATTATTTTGAATTGTGTTAGATGTGATAATGGCATTGTGGCTATGCAAGAAAGTATTTGGATATTCCTTTTGGGGTGCATACTGAAGTGTTTAGAAGTGAATGGTATGATGTCTGGGACTTGCTTTAAAATATTCCTGCAACAAAAACATAAGAAGGGGACAGGGGAGATGAAATAAGTCTATGATGAAATGAGGCTAGGGGATAGACACATAGGATTCGTTATACTTTCAAATAAATTCCACCTTATAGTATGTATCCTAGAGAAGCTCTGGTAACAGTGCACATGTCCAAGGGCGGTTCTGCAGCTGTGTTTGTAAAATGAAAATTGGAAATGAGTCTGTCAATAAGAGAAAAACAGTGATAAAGTGATAAGGGACTGTCCTTTCAGCAGTCCGTTCCTGCTCCTCCTGTTTAATAAAATCCTGATTTTACTTATCCCCCACATAAATGTTTTATGGATGCATTGTGATGAATCCAAGGCATAAGATGGAATCTCTTTTGCCAGTAATTGATCCAGTGGTGGGCAGGCTACCAACTTCACCGAGGAGAACTAAGGGGAGATTTTGGTGAGAGACTTCTGAGAAAGATTCACTGTACTTCATTGATTCTAAGACACACACTCTTTCTTTTGTTTCTGAAATTATCAGGCTTCTCACAATCTCTGTCAGATGGCTGCTATGGTGTGATTGTCATTCCCCGTGTGTGTGCAAACGATCTGAAAACCTACCATTCGTGACTTCTGGTAAGATCCAGAAAGTGCCAGAACTGAAACCTGCAGAATGGGCCTTCTTGAGACAACAGTGGTGATTCTGTGAGGAGACTGCTGTCCTGCCAGGGTTCCTGAGGGCACAGAGGGTGATGAACACAGACAGGGAAGGCACTGAATTGAAAAGTAATTTAGAGTGGAACTCTGGCGGGAAGACGTTCTGAAAATACCTTAAACAATTTGGTTCATTTCTATTTTCTTGTTTTGTATACTCAGGAGTAATATATAATTTTAAAAATTTTATGTCTAGGTCTCAAAGAGCTATTTATTTAAACATAAATTCTAAGGGATAAGAAAGCATTAAGTCAGTTTAATTGTCAGCACTCTTTATTTTTAGTAGTAAATTGATAGGATCTTGGGTTTGATGAAATGTGGTACCTATTTGTTAGAGAATAAGGCTGGAAAAGGAAAATTCTTTTCCCCCTTCCTCCACTTCCTTTGGATACCGCGACAGGCAAGCGTATGATGCTCAGAGCTATGGCCATTATCTTGGGACCACAAGAGGAAGATAGAACCCCAGGGATGCCCAACTGCATCTTGACACTGCTGAGTCACTGATTTAGCAATGGAACAGTCTACCTGCAGATTTCTCATCAGTGAGATATTTAATGCCTTTATTATTTATGAGACTTTTCTTTTTTGGCTACACTGCGAGGCATGTGGGATCTTAGTTCCCCGACCGGGACTGAACCCAAGCCCCGTGCGTTGGAAGTGCAGAGTGTTAACCACTGAACTGCCAGGGAAGTCCCTATGAGACTTCTATGTAAGGATCATGCTACAAAAGTATACCTAAGTGATCATCATTTAGTGGAATACTATAAACTATATATGTTGTTTAATATATATAATACATTTATAATGTTTATATAAATATATTATATATTTTAAATGAATATTATATATTATGAATATATATTTCAATCTCAAAAATGTAGCATTGAGTTGAAAAAGCAAGTTTCAGGGAATTCCCAGGCAGTCCAGGGGTTAGGACTAGGCGCTTTCACTGCCGTGGTCCGGGTTCAATCCCTGGTTGGGGAACTAAGATCCCACAAGCCCCATGGTGTGGCAAAAAAAAAAAAATTTTAATTTAAAAATTATTTTAAAACATTTTATTTTATTTTAAAAATATTTATTTATTTACTTACTTATTTGGCTGTGCCAGGTCTTAGCTGCAGCACGTGGGATCTTTGTTGCCATGTGCAGGATCTTTTAGTTGCAGTATGCAGGCTCTTAGTTGCGGCATACGGGATCTAGTTCCCTGACCAGGAATCAAACCCAGGCCCCCTGCATTGGGAGTGCAGAGTCTTAACCACTGTACCACCAGGGAAGTCCCTTTTTAATTTTTTTAAATAAAAGAAATTAAAAAGCAAGTTTCAGAATGATACTGTCAGTGTGATATTTAAAGTTGAATGAATAATAATAAATGTTGTTTATGGGTATATCATGTTTTAAACATGGACTACAAGGACACATAGCATCTTCAAAGAAGTGCCTACCTCTGGGAAGAGAGTAAGGGAAATGCAATCAGGAAGGGAATATAAATTGAACTCATCTGTACCAGTAACGGTTTTCAAAAGAAAGATCTGAAGCAAACGTGGTGAACGTTGACATTTGTCAAATCTGAGTGGTAAATAAACTTGTCATAATATATCTGTACTTTTCTGTGTTCTGAAATATCTCATCATGATGATGATAAAATTTTAACTACTCAATTTTCCCATTATTTATAGTTGAATAATCTTTCTGAATTCAGGTTTTAGAGAGTAATAAAAATATGTTTAACATACATATTTTTTTCTTCACTTGTAAATTGGAAATGTCCTCAAGGAGAAGGCACCAATGAGTCATTAAAAAAAACAAAAAAACAAAAAACAGGACCGGTGGTCCAGTGGTTAAGACTCGTGCTTCCACAGCAGGGGGCACCGGTTTGATCCCTGGTGGGGAAAGATCCTGCATGCCACAAGGTATGGCCAAAAAAAAAAACCCCGAAAAACCCCACTCTACCTTGCTGGTTTGACACAGAATTAGATATTGGTAATGTCTGCACAACTTTGTGAATATACTAAAAACCATGGAATTATATACTTTAAAATGGTGAATTGCATGGTATGTGCTTATATCTCAATTTTTTAAATTAGTCATTGTCCAATAACAATAACTTATTATTTTTCACCATTCTGGGGGTTGACTGAGCAGTTTTTCTTTTCTTTTTTTTTTTTTTTTTTTGGCTGCATTGGGTCTTCATTGCTGCGTGCAGGCTTTCTCTAGTTCTGGCCAGTGGGGGCTACTTCTCATTATGGTGGTTTCTCTTGTTGTGGAGCACAGGTTCTAGGTGCGCGAGCTTCAGTAGCTGCAGCACGTGGGCTCAGTAGTTGTGGTGCATGGGCTTAGTTGCTCTGCAGCACGTGGGATCCTCCCGGACCACGGATCGAACCTGTGTCCCCTGCACTGGCAGGTGGACTCCCAACCACTGCACCACCAGGGAAGCCCCTGAGCAGTTTTTCTGCTTCATATGATGTTAGCTAGGATCACTCATGTGACTGCATTGAGCTGGCAGCTGGATTGGGCTAGAAGGTTCAAGAAGGCTTCATTCTTATGTCTGGAACCTTGGTGCTGGTTGTCACTTGGGACATCTTGGCTCCCCTTCTCATGGTCTCGCTCCAGCAGGACAGTCTTATAGCCTTACAGCATGGTAGCTGAGTACAAGGGAGGAAAAGTGGACACTGCCATGCCTTTCAAGGGCTAGAACCAAAACTGGCTCAGCATCACTTCTGCATTCTGTTGGTTGGAGCAAGTCACAACTCATATTCAAAGGGAGGGGAAGAGCAGCAATGTTCATATTGGGATGGGAGGGACTGGTGACAACCATTCTTGGAGACAGTCTTCCATAAATGGCAAGGACCACATCGGGTTTGAGGCACTGTGGGTACACAGTGGTACCATCACTAGCTGGTACCATCACTAGCTGGATGCGAACTGACTCACCATGGCTGGTGACCAAGCAGAGTCCCACTGAGATTTTTTACCTCCCACTTTTTTTTTAAATAAATTTTTATTTATTTATCTATTTATTTTTGGCTGCGTTGGGTCTTCGTTGCTGCGTGCGGGCTTCCTCTAGTTGCGGCAAGAGGGGACTACTCTTTGTTGCGGTGCATGGGCTTCTCATTGCAGTGGCTTCTCTTGTTGCAGAGCAAGGGCTCTAGGCCTGCAGGTTTCAGTAGTTGTGGTGCACGGGCTTAGTTGCTCCGCGGTATGCGGGATCTTCCCGGACCAGGGCTCGAACCCGTGTCCCCTGCATTGGCAGGCGGATTCTTAATCAATGCGCCACTGGGGAAGTCCCACACCTCCCATGTCTGAATTAACTCTTCTTCCTCCCTGTAAACGAGGGAGAGCTGCCAATATGGAAAGGTGAGAGAAGAGACCCAAGATGTTTTCCACATAGGCGAATTCTAGAACCTTTAAAGCTGAATGTAACAGTTAAGATAATAGTTGTTTACTAGTCTTGTTACTTGAGAAAGTGGGTTAACACCTCATTTTCCATATCTGTGAAATGGATAAGGTCCAAGAGGTGGGACCACATGTGAGAAAGTGAAAAATGGCTCTGCTGACAAGCCTGGAGACTTAAGAGAAAAACAATTCTTCTAGCAGAACACTCCCAGCGGGACATACACTACACTCACAGAATATGAACATGTTCAGAGAAGGTTACACCATAATTGTGTTTGGGACAAGACAGAAATGAAGCCCTCCATAAGCACAAAAATGAGGGAACACCTCCTTCTTCTAACATGACTGATTTAGCTCCCTGACCAATGACAACTCTCTAGCCTTGCTTTAATCCTCCTGCCTCCTAGATAAAAACTACTAGATAAAAACTAAGACACTCAATCACTGAATTGTCTGTTTCCTGACTGCCTCCAATCCAAAACTGCCAACCCCTCAACTTCCCTAATACCTCTTTAAAATCATCCAGCAAAAGCCCAAATTCTCTCAATTTCCTTTTAATTCCTTTTTTATTGAGAGGCTCCCTACAGTGGCTAGATCAGTAAACACTGCAGGTGTCTTTTTATGTGGGCTCTAACATACTCATCAAAAGACATACTAGGGCTTCCCTGGTGGCGCAGTGGTTGAGAGTCCGCCTGCCGATGCAGGGGACACGGGTTCGTGCCCTGGTCCGGGAAGATCCCACATGCCGCGGAGCGGCTGGGCCCGTGAGCCATGGCCGCTGAGCCTGAGCGTCCGGAGCCTGTGCTCCGCAACGGGACAGGCTACAACAGTGAGAGGCCCGCGTACCGCAAAAAAAAAAAAAAAAAAAAAATCTTGACCAGTATTCTCCAAAGCTGTTAAAGTCATCAGGAACAAGAAAAATCTGAGAAGTGATTACAGACGAGAATAGCCTAAGGAGGGAATTCCCTAGCGGTCCAGTGGTTAGGACTTGGATGCTGGCCCAGGTTCGATCCCTGGTCGGAGAACTAAGACTGCGATTCTGCAAGCGGCGCAGCAGAGCGGGGAAAAAAAAAAAAAAAAAGCCTAAGGAGACATGAATAATTTAATGTGGTATCTTGGACAATATCCTGGAACAGAAAATCGACATTGACTAAAAAAAGGTTTTTTTCATTTTTTTAAATGTTGAATTTAGTTAATAGTAATGTACCAACCAAAGTTGTTTCTTAGATGTGACGGATGTACCATAGTAATGTAATAATTATTCAAGAGGATCACAACAGGGGGAACTAGGTGAAGAGTATACAAGAGCTCCATGTATCATTTTGCAATTTTCTTGTAAATCTAAAACCTCTAAAATAAAATGTTTCGTTTTGTTTCCAAACGGGGAATCGCAACTGTGCCTTCTCACAGAGCTGAGAGAAATCATTAAAAGTGTACAAGCCAAGTGCAAGGCTCAATGCTTACCATATAGATGTCAGGTGCAGTTACTCTGGTTTTATGTAAAATGAGGGACAAGAGCTCGGATACTCGAGAATTCTAACCAGGATAAGCACACAGCAGCGGCGCGCAGCTCCCATCCGGCACACCCAACACACGCGCAGACGCGCGGGTGAGCGCACGTCCGGCCGGGCGCGCGCGCTCACGCCGCAGGGGGCGGGCCGCCGGGGACGCCAGCGTGGGGCGGGGCCAGCCGCAGTTCCCACGCCGGCCGCGGCCCCCGGAAGTAGTGTGTCAGGGGACGCGGCGGGGCGGAAACCGTGCATGGCTGGAGGTAGTGGCACTGCCCGGGGCGGAGACGCTGCTGCTGTTGCTAGACGACGCAAACTAGTCTTCGTCACTTCCTCAGCCCGCCGTCTGCCCACTCCCCAGGCCGGAACCCAGGGGCCCGGAGCCGGAGTGGGCGCAGAGTCGTCCTCCGAGGTCCAGGATAGCGGTAAGCCGGGCAGCTGGTGTGGAGGCCACGCCACCTGCGGGGAACCCGAGCCGAGGCGGGAAGATGGCCGCAGACAAGCCTGCAGGTGAGGCGCCCGCGCCTCGCGCGCTGGGGCGGCGGGACCCGCGGGGGCGGGCAGACCCTATGCTGCGGTGGCGGGGCCCCGGGTGGGGACGAGGGATGGGGACTCCGGGGCGACTCTAATTGGAGCGTGCATTTCTCTCCCCCATCTCCTCCCTTGGCCGTCGCTACTGTGAGTCTTTGGGCCCAAGGTCCGATAGTTTCTTACCAAGTGCAGTATGAAGCCGCTTCTGGCCGCCTTTGCCCGGCTCTCCGGAATATCTCAGATTTAAAAAGCTTAAATCTAGGTGGCCGCTTCACAGACTTTTCGAATTCCCACTGAGGAAGGCAGAGCAAGGAAAGTTCACCCCGGAGATGCGGCTACCTTGATGCCCCCGGCTCGGGCTAGGACTCATCTGGGTGGTTTCCGCCACATCAGCCTGCCTATGGTCAGCGACGTCTTGTGTAATTAGCTTTGTAAAAACAACTTATTGAAATAGGCATAACATTATCGTGTCTCACTTCGAGCTGTGCTCTCTATAATATCTTGCGTTTAGAACCTCTTTTCCCCTTAAGTTTAATCTCGACGATTTTCTTTATGGATTACTGCTCCATTCCTAGAATCTTCTCCATTGAGGAATATAAAATTCTTTCCTGCCTACTCTGGGACGGTCTGGCGTATATTTCCTGTAAGAAAATAATGTTCTCTGTGGCATCCATCCAGGTTTTGTTGGAAGGAACTTAAATGACAGGACTTAGAAGTGGTCAACAGTTAGACTTTTTACAGTAAAATTAATTTTTTTAAAAAAGGAAAAGAGGGCTTCCCTGGTGGCGCAGTGGTTGAGAGTGCGCCTGCCGATGCAGGGGACACGGGTTCGTACCCCGGTCCGGGAAGATCCCACGTGCCGCGGAGCGGCTGGGCCCGTGAGCCATGACCGCTGAGCCTGCGCGTCCGGAGCCTGTGCTCCGCAATGGGAGAGGCCACAACAGTGAGAGGCCCGCGTACCGCAAAAAAAAAAAAAAAAAAAAAAAGGAAAAAATCTCAATGTGCTGTAATTTTTTTTATTAGGTCCTGATCTCAATAACTGACGAACTTGATTTGAAATTAAAGTGAGCCAAGCCTAATATAGGTACAGATGAAAGAAATTGTCAGAGCATCTCTTCAGTAATCTACTAAGAAGAAAAACAAGAGAAAAGGTTTAGAGAGTGAGGCTAAACCTTTAGAGGGCGCTAGAGAATTTTAGGTAGGCTGGTCAGGGAAAGCCTCTGGTGAGGTGATATTTGAGCAGACACCCCAACGAAATGAAGGGGTGAGCCATACGGAATGAGGAGGGGTGGGTGGGAGAAAGTTCCAGGCAGGGAATAAGCATGGCCTATGCAAGCCTGGACCAAGAGGACCAACATATTCCATCTTAGTTTAGGACATTGTCTCTCCCCCAGGTTTACCATTTCTATTCACCCATACCATTGCACTTGCCTGGAATGACCTTTTTAGGCCTAAAACCTATGTTGTTTTCAAGTCCTGTTTCAGTCATAAAGCATTCTTCTACTTATTCATTCATTCGTTCATAAAAATTGAGTGCCAGGCACTGCCTTGGATATTAAAGAAATGGATATGACACACTCCCTGCTTTTGAAGACCTGCTATTCAGTCTGTTAGAGTCAGCCCTATTATAGTGGCACTCCCATTTGGGAAGAGCTATGTAATATATGTAGTAGAAGAATAAGGTCCAGAGTGATTTGGGGCCTTTCTTTGATTGGTTTAAGCTTATAGGCCACAGTGTAGGAAACTTCCTACCTAGATAATAAGGTTGAATTTGTATTAAGTAGATGAGTGTTTAGTGTGGCCCCATGAATCTCTCCGCTCCTCCTCTCCATCCCCATTTCAAGTGCGGTTGTTCTGGCCTTTATCTCTCTCTTTTTTTAAAAAAAAATTGGAGTACAGTTACTTTACAATGTTGTGTTAGTTTCTGCTGTACAGCAAAGTGAATCAGCTATACGTATACATCTGGCCTTTATCTCTTGATGTGGTCTGTTTCACATTGAGCATCCTTCTGAATGGTTTTGTCTCTTCCTATCCAGTCCATTCTTACTGCTGCGTTTTCACTTTATTTCTAAAACACTATTTAGATCATACCATTCCTTGCCTATAAACTTTCTAAGACTGTGCCATTTTTTGTGCATCAGATCCTCACTCCTTAATGTCATTTGTGAGGCTCTTCACAATCTTTTCCCATCTGATACTTCTATATCATCACATCTAGCTCTTCACACCAGAAATGATTCTTAGAAAGTATCATGTTCTTTTGAGTTTCTGAGCGGTAATGCCCTTCTTTCTCTTCTCTATCTGGTGAACATGCTTCTCATTCAAAATCTAGTTTATATGCTGCTTCAACTCTGAGCTCCTGAGCCCAAGACCCTTTTCATGGAGATTGTTCTTCATTAGGTAAGAAAGAGGCCCATGAAAGGATTTAAGGAGGTAAGTGACCTGATCACACTGACTGTGGTAGAGAATGGATTTTTTTTTTTTTTTTTTTTTTTTTTGGCCTCACCTCTCGACCTTTAGATCTTAGTTCCCCGATCAGGGATCAAACCTGTGCCCCCTGCAGTGGAAGCGTGGAGCCTTAACCATTGGACCACCAGGGAAGTCCAAGGATGGATTTAAATGAAACAAGACTGGAAGCTCAGAAACTAGCTGAGACCAGCTAATGTTGTGATATTAATTTATTCATTAAATATTCACCAATAGCCTGCTCTGCCAGACACTGCGAAGTCTCTGTCCATGAGGAGCTTGTAATGTAGCAAGAAAGGCAGATAAACATGTAAACAAAGTAAGAAATAATTCGGATTTCAAGCTGTGATAAATATTGTGAAGAAAAGAAAAAATGAGTAAAAGGATAGAGGATAACTGAGAGCAGGGACCCTACTTTGAGTGGATTGGTTAGAGAAGGAAGGGCTGGCTCTCTTAGAGGTGACATTTGAACAATGTCCTTGCTCCTTGGGAAAGGTTCTGAGTTAAGCCTCAGTTTCTTCATTTGTAAAATGGGGGTCCTAATAATCTTCTAATTTATTCCTAATAGCTTTCTAATTTATTTACCTCCCCAGGTTACAGCTTGTGAGGATCAGCTGAGGTGAGGTGTATGTTTTAGCCCACACCCTCTGGGAAGCAGAACCCGATTAAGGTGTTCACTTTTTGGAAGGTGCAAGCCCAGGATAGTGAAGGTGAGGGAGAGAAGGAAGGAAGGCAAAGGAAGATGAACTACATTACAGCCCTAGCTACTGTTCCATCGTGACCTGTGAAGACACGTAGCAGGTCATTTGCATATGGGACTTTTCTGTAAGGTTTTCGAGGAGAAATTACACTTCAGAATAGTCCATATGAGAGAGAAAGAAGGGATGATTTATTTGTCCAGCTTTCTCCCATTTCCTGTTTCCAGCTGGTCAAGACTCACCTCCTGGAGAATTAATTTACCTGTGCTTCTAGGTTACGTGGCTTCTTAGTGATTAATCAGCCAGCAGTTCTCACACCCTGATTTGTATTTCAACCAAATCATGAAGGGAGGGGGTTCCCATCCACCCTGATCCCATCCTCCCTTTATGATTCAAAGATAAACATTGAAGGGGCAGTTGAAAGTCCTAAGGTTCATGTCCCTATGTAACAGAAAAGCGGTGTGAAACACCAGCAATATTTTAGGGTGATTTATTTGACTTTTGATAGTTATTTGAAAGGAGAAAGTGGCTGGAGTTAGGATGCAAAATCCTAGATTTGAATTTATCTGAGAATTTGGACTATGAGGATGGCAGTAGTAGGCTTAATAGGAAAAGGTTGATGACATTATGAATATGGGAAAGACAGGACCAGATGAGTAATATGAAATCGGGAGAAGAGTACTTGAAGATGGCTTTGAAATTTTGAGCCAGGATGACTGTAAAAATGGTAGGAAGGGGCTTCCCTGGTGGCGCAGTGGTTGAGAGTCCGCCTGCCAATGCAGGGGACACGGGTTCGTGCCCCGGTCCGGGAAGATCCCACATGCCGCAGAGCGGCTGGGCCCGTGAGCCATGGCCGCTGAGCCTGCGCGTCCGGAGCCTGTGCTCCCCAACGGGAGAGGCCACAACAGTGAGCGGCCAGCATACCGCAAAAAAAAAAAAAAAATGTTTTAAGGTTGTAGTTAAAATGGAATATATTAAATTATTTAAGGTAGTTATAATTTTGTTTGAAGGTATAAGTGAAATCAAACATTCATCACGGCCCTTTAAAATGAAAACTCCAAACAGAGTAAGATGTCGACGTTAAATGTAAAAGTTTGAGGAAAATCTAGTCATTCTGAACTTGTAAATTAATAACTGTTAATATTTGAAAACTAGAGTAAATCTCTTCTCCATGCATAAAAACTACTATTTTTTTAAACTAGTATTTATGAAAATAAAAACAGTCATCAGCACTGGTAGCGTTCTGCTTTGCCTGTCTTTCCCAAAGTGTGCTGATATTCTTGAAGCTTGGTATTCTGTTCTTTGTTTCTGCACTGCTGGACAGGGTGCTCAAGTCTATAGCATTGCTGGTCACGTGTTAGTCCTCTGAGCTGTGGAGAAATCAGCCATTGTATGTAGGGCTTTGCTAAGGCAGGTGTACTTGGTCATGTGATAGAAAACCACACGTGAGGTGTGTGAACATTAGCTGGATGGTGGCTTTAGTAAACCTGAATTCTTTTTCTTTGAAATGGCATCCTCATTTAAACTTTTCCTTCACAAAAGCATCAACACTATTTTGCGAGAGTAGCAGTAGATTTCCTTAGGCCTGCATTTCTTTTTACTTTGGGGAAATTTTTCTTTTCTTGAACATCATTGGAGCTGTATTTTGAAAAGTGTAGCTTGTGTGGAAGATCCTCCGATCAGATTTTTTTTTAATAAATTTATTTGTTTTATTTATTTATTTTTGGCTGTGTTGGGTCTTCCTTGCTGTGCGTTGCTTTCTCTAGTTGCAGCGAGAGGGGGCTACTCTTCATTGTGGTGTGTGGGCTTCTCATTGCAGTGGCTTCTCTTGTTGTGGAGCACAGGCTGTAGGGGCGTGGGCTTCAGTAGTTGTGGCTCACAGGCTCAGTAGTCGTGGCTCACGGGCTCAATAGTCATGGCTCACGGGCTCAGTAGTCGTGGCTCACAGGCTCTAGAGCGCAGGCTCAGTAGTTGTGACGCACGGGCCTAGTTGCTCCCCGGCACGTGAGATCTTCCCGGACCGGGGCTCAAAACCATGTTCCCCACATTGGTAGGCGGATTCTTAACCACTGTGCCACCAGGGAAGCCCCTCCAAGCAGATTTTTTTCTTTTTTCTTTTTTTTTTTTTTTTTTTTTTTGCTGTACGCGGGCCTCTCACTGTTGTGGCCTCACCCGTTACGGAGCACAGGCTCCGGACGCGCAGGCTCAGCGGCCATGGCTCACGGGCCTAGAAGCTCCACGGTATGTGGGATCTTCCCGGACCGGGGCACGAACCCGTGTGCCCTATATCGGCAGGCGGACTCTCAACCACTACGCCACCAGGGAAGCCCCTCCAATCAGATTTGAATTGTTAACATTCTGTGTTGGAATGTGTCTGGGCTTTCCGTTAACTGACTTTTTCCAGTTTTGGAAAAGCAGTGTGTTTCTTTTCTACTTAGTTTAAACCTAATTGGTTAGAAATGAAGCCCGTTGGCTTAAAAAGCATCAAAGTCTGTGCGCCGAAGAGCTCTGTTCGCCTAGATGGTCAGCCCTGTTCATTAGGCCAGAGTAGAAGGAAGGTCAGGCTTATGGATGAACGGTCATATACTCTTTCAATTGGCAATAGAGACTATTTTGGGACAAATAAAGACACGTTGTGGAATTACGTGCAGCCTCTTTCTGGTAAGAAGTCAGTAGTTACCAAGAAATTGAATGTTTTAAAGACTGATTGTCAAAATAATACCTGTTCCTTGCAGAAAACTTGAAAAGTGCAGAAAGATAAGGAAAATAGGAATAGGAATCGTATTGGAGTGGGGTTTTTTTCCCCTAGTTTTATCTTGAAGTAAAAGAATGTAGGTAAAATAATAGCTGGTTAACATGTAAAAGTCTGTTTACTGAGCTCAGTTCTCTAAAATGTCTATTTCAGAGACTCTTGTCATCCTTAGAGTCTAGCTTATTAAAGTTGGCTTCTTTCCTTATTTGGAAGATTTTAGGAGACTTTTACAGTTCCTAGAGAATAATGATAGCAGTGGCCACATAAGCCAATCTGCTTCTGGTGGGAAGTAGAAGCTTAAACTCTTCAGTGCCTTGGTGAATTGTTGGGTGTTTCCCTCTGCCTTGTATTTATAATCACAATTTATAAATGACAGTTGGGCCAAAAAGTCCCATTAAAGAATGTCATCTAATTTAGAGAGGCTATATTTTAGAAGAAGCTATGGAGATAACTTGATGGCAAACTAAGAATTTTGGGCATTTGGTTTAAATTTAGTGTACTTCTTTATGAGGGGAGATAAAGTTTTTAAACACTTTAGGTTTCCTAAAAAATTTCAAAGTATTTACGTTCATTGTTAAAATTTTACGGTGAATATACCTAGAGTTGAGGTTCTGTCTCAATCTAAACTCATACCTGGCTTTCTGGGGTCCTGAAATCCTGTGTCCCCATTTTTACACATTTTAAAGAAAATGGTCCTTACTGTTATTGTGCACCTGAAAGTTTTGCAAAGCAGGTGTATTGTGTAAACAGTTGAGTTAACAGTAACTCACTGTTACTGGCTTTCTAAAGAAAAAGCTGTTTGACAGGGTCCTCTTAAACCAGTGAGCTCTCTCACTGGTTTAAACTGTTAAACTATTAGTTTTTGTCCTCCCTGTTACGAATCAATTCTTATTTATTTGTATGCAAAAGTGGAAATGCAATACTAATTTATCTAACTTTAATTATCAGAGGTAATACTTCTAATAAACCCCAATGCCAGGGACTTCGCTGGTGGTCCAGTGGTAAAGAATCCATCCTGCAATGCAAGGGACACAGGTTTGATCCCTGGTCAGGGAACTAAGATCCCACATGCCGTGGGGCAACTAAGCCCATGCGCCATAACTACTGAGCCTGCACACCTCAACTAGAGAGCCCGTGTGCCTCAAACTACAGAGCACTCGTGCTCTGGAGCCCGCGCGCCACAACTACAGAGCTCATGCACCCTAGAGGCCGTGCACCACAACTAGAGAAAAGAAAACCCGCACACCACAACTAGAGAGGAGCTCACATGCTGCAGTGAAAGATCCCACATACCACAATAAATATCTCGCATGCTGCAACTGAGACCCAACACAGGCAAAAATAAAAATAAATAAATAAAATAAATATTTTTTAAAAAACACTGTGAATAAAATTTACCTCTAAAAAAACAAAAACACCCCAAAAAGCCCCAAATACCAGAATACCTTTTTTTGTAGGGCAGATCTAAGTCTTAGATAAGTTCACTTAAGCACAGGTTATATTTTGTTTCTAAGTGTAAGTGGTGATTCTCAAGAGTATTGTAATAATAGGGGTTTTGCAGTGATCTATGGAGCTGTTCACACTAAATCTAATTTCATTGTTTATTTGTATGTTTAAATAAGTATTAAGAAATAAGTATTTTATAAAAAAACAAACAAAAAACCACAATGGAATCCTTAGTTGTTCTGTCAAAGGGAAAGGGGGAAGGAATCCTTAGTTGTTCTGTCAAAAGGAAAGGGGGAAGGAATCCTTAGTTGTTCTGTCAAAAGGAAAGGGGGAAGGAAGCTAATATCTAGTTAAGAGAGTTAGATGGTCAAGGGGAGACCAGACTGAAGATATGACTGATTCCAAGACGTATGTTTTCATTATACCATGATGTCATCTTGACAGAGGGAAATCGGGGGTCTTTGCTTACTGCTTATATGTGCCACGCCAGGGCTTCCAAAAGTCAGCTCTACTGAGGACTCATTTGTTGAAATGATCCTGGAAAACAGGTTTCTAGGCAGTTATCAAAAAGTGCTCACATCATAAGTGTACATACAGTTTAATGAATTCTCACACACCCAGAAGCACCCCCCACTCTCCACCCCATGCATCTTGCAGTCACTAGACTCCTGGAGGTAACCCCTTATCTGAATTCTAAAACCTTGTATTAGTTTTAGGCAGGCATTTAAAAATAAAACTTAAAAAAAAAAGTAACCCATGTAAATTATAAAAATTTAAACAAGTGTTGTCAAATGCAAGTTTATGTGCCTGAAGCACAGTGAGGCCAAACAAACCAAAATGTCAGAGTTTCGAGCAGGGAAAGGTTTACTGCAAGGCCAAACAAGGAGATTGGGTGGCTTGTATTTAAAAAACCCAAACTCCCTGATGGTTTTTGGAAAAAAGTTTTTAATAGGCAAAATTTGGGGTGAGGGCTGCAGGGTGTGTGGCTTTCTTCTGATTGGTTGGTAGTGAGGTAACAGGGTGGTGTCCAGGAATCTTGTGCTCAGCCTGAAGTTACTATCCTCCACCTGTGTGGGGGCCTTAGTTCCTGCAGAAGAACTCAAGAGATGTGTTATATATATTCCTTGAGGAGGAACCAGTACTCTGCACTACTGTTTCTTGACTGCTCCACCTTTGTTTCTGCATTCCCTCCCTTCTCTAATTACTGTTTGAATCTGCCCTTTGGTACTCAGGAAAGGTCTAGGAGCCTGAAGCTTTTTTCTACAAAGAAGAAAACGGGGTGGGAGGGGTGTTCGGAAGGGTTTTTGTATCCAGGAGGACCCCACAGACAGGGTCCTGCTCTGTTTCACAATTGAGAGGAATAGGAAGGGAAGTAAAATCTCTCACTCTTCCATCCCACTCCCTGAAGGTAATCACTGAGTTTGATGTATATCCTTCCAAAGTTTATTCTGTACATATTCAGAAGTACATATCTATGTATATATCTTTACAAAACATGAAGTTCAGTTGTATAATACTGTTTGCAGGACTTCCCTGGTGGCGCAGTGGTTAAGAATCCATCTGCCGGGCTTCCCTGGTGGCGCAGTGGTTAAGCATCCACCTGCCAATGCAGGGGACACGGCTTCGAGCCCTGGTCTAGGAAGATCCTACATGCCACGGAGCAAATAAGCCCGTGCGCCACAACTACTGAGCTGCACTCTAGAGTCCATGAGCCCCAACTACTGAAGCCCTCATGCTTAGAGCCTGTGCTCCACAGCAAGAGAAGCTACTGCAATGAGAAGCCCGCACACCTCAACGAAGAGTAGCCCGCACTCGCCACAACTAGAGAAAGCCCCTGCGCAGCAACAAAGACCCAACTCAGCCAAAAATAAATAAGGAAGGAAGGAATCCACCTGCCAATGCAGGGGACACGGGTTCGATCCCTGGTCCGGGAAGATCCCACATGCCACGGAGCAACTAAGCCCGTGCACCACAGCTACTGAGCCCACTAGCCACAACTACTGAGCCCACACTCCTAGAGCCCATGCCCCACAACAAGAGAAGCCACTGCAATGAGAAGCCCGCGCACCGCAATGAAGAGTAGCCCCCGCTTCCCACAACTAGAGAAAGCCTGCCTGCAGCAACGAAGACCCAATGCAGACAAAAATTAATTAATTTTTTTAAAAAAACTGTTTGCAATCTGTTCCTTTAAGATGTTGAAGATATTTTTCCATGTCAACACAAGTAGACTCAACTTCTTTAACAGTTGTTTAGTGTGCCATTGTATTCCTATACCATGCTTCAGTTAGCAATTTGTTTTTAATTGGAATATATAGTTAGCAATTTCTTAACTGAGGGATATTTAAGGATATCTCTAGTTGTGTTATTTCTAGACATTCACTTTTATAAATAGTGCTGCAGTGAGCATCTTTGTGTATTTGTAGAGTGAATACCTAGAAGTGGGATTGTTTGGTCAAGGCTATGTACATAGACAGGTATTGGCAATTCCTTACCAGGAGGTCTTAACCAGTTTACGCTCAGACCCAACAGGTGTTGTCCTTGAGTAGTTTAAGACTTGGTTCAGCTGAGATTTTTATGTTTATTTTTTAAATTAAAAAAATCTAATTTTTAAAAGAGTAAATTGGGTAGAAATTGTGAATAGTAGAATGTACATGGACAGTTCTGTTAAGGAAGCTTTTTAAAAAAAATTTTTTTTTGGCTGTGTCAGGTCTTAGTTGTAGCACACAGGATCTTTTCATTGTGGTGCACCGGGCTCTCGTTGGGCGCATGGGCTTCTCTCTAGTTGTGGCACGCAGGCTTCTCTAGTTGTGGCACACAGGCTCCAGAGCACGTGGGTTCAGTAGTTGCAGCGTACGGGATCTCTAGTTGTGGGGTGCAGGCTTAGTTGCCCTGCGGCATGTGAGATCTTAGTTCCCGAACCAGGGATTGAACCCACGTCCCCTGCATTGGAAGGTGGTTTCTTAACCACTGGACCACCAGGGAAGTCCCAACGAGGCTTTTTAAATGTATTAATCTTGGCTTTTGGATTTCTTTGCCTGGAAATTACCTATGAGTTCTTATCAATGTAGTTTTCTTACTGTTAAATGTTGCTGTGTTCCAACTGGATTGTAAACTTTTTGAAGGCATTGTATATGTATTTATAATCTCCTTGTGTCTGCAGGGCCTGGCATATTTTCTTGAATATGTGGGATTTTTGGTATATGGCTGGGGGACAGATCTAATATTTTTAAGAGAACACAATATTCTCAGCCTGAATGACCTGACAGACAAAACTGTAATCCGTACATAAGGATTTCCACAGCAAAAGGAAACATTTCTTAAGTTTTCGAAGGAATGGCTTCTTCCTCACTTATGACACTAATAGCCATTGTGGTTGAGAGAGGTCTAACTTTGGCAACTTCATTAGAAAGAAGACAATTAAGAAGAAAACTAGGGATACATTCACTGCATTACTGTTGTTTCTAAAGAACTATAAAACTTGTGTGTTTGCAGATCAGGGAGCAGAGAAACATGAAGGGACGGGTCAGTCCTCTGGGATTACTGATCAAGAGAAGGAGTTGTCCACCAGTGCTTTCCAGGCTTTCACAGTAAGAAGTGGTTTCTCTTAATCTGTTCCATTTTTAGTAACTGTCAAGCATGAATATTTTCACAGTGAATTTTTTAATTTATAATTTTTGTTCTGTACTAATTCAAGAGTTTAAGTTTATAGAGTAGGTTTAGGTTTAAAATTTTTTTTTTAATTGTAGAGTTTAAATATGGTGAAAGGAATGAGAGTAATTTGAGCCATTCCCAAATTTTTGTGTTTCCATAAACATATTTTAACTGTCAATGTTGTTTTTAAGTCTCTTAAATTTAGATTTGTAGTATGTGAGTCAGTCTTTTCATTTTACTACTCTCTTCAGTTCTCTTCCTTGACTGTACTTTAAAGTGGAACCCCAAAAGTTTATTGTCAGAATTTTAACTTTTCTGACATTAAACGATATGAAAGAAAACATTATTTGATTATTAAGTTACATACATGTAAGTGGAAGAACTTGATACTTGGGTATTCCAAGTATACTAGAAATTAAAATTTGGAGTAATTAATCATATTACTTTTCTTGGGTAGCCTTGGCTATTATACCTTGCTAGCAATATGTACTAATATATATTATATCTGATTATAATATATACTATATATAGGTATATTACATACCCATATATGTGTGTGTGTCTTGTAGATATAATGCACATGTATCACTGTTAGAGTTTCATTCTTTGGAAATAAATATCCACATTTTTTTTTCAGTTTTATTGAGATATAATTGACATATCACAGTTTCTTAATTGGCATGACTCTTACTTCAACTAGTGACTTTAATTAGTATATTTAGGGGAATTATATCTGTCTTTGTAAGAATTTTTAAATAAAGATCACTGAAATATATTTGGAAATGAATGTATAGTTCTTAAAGTTGGTATGTAATTTTGTTTGTTTGTTTTTGTTTTAGGCTGGAAATTATGATGTCTGTCTGCAACATCTTGCCTGCCTACAAGATATAAACAAAGACGATTATAAAATAATTTTGAATATAGCAGTAGCTGAGTTTTTCAAAAGTAACCAGACAACAACAGATAGTTTAAGACAGACACTTAATCAGCTGAAGAATCAGGTGATACATAAATGAATTTCATTATAAAAATATTGTGGTGCTCTCTAGATTGTGAAATAAAGTTAGTTAAGTAAAATTAATTTCACTTCCTATCTGATATTAATAGCATAATTTCTAATATAAAACATTTGTTGGTATTAATTTTATTTGTATAAAATTCTTATTCCAGGAAATGAAAGGTATGTTGTGTGATTTTATTTTGTATTGGTTTTTTTTTTTTTGACTGCATTGGGTCTTCGTTGCTGCGCACAGGCTTTCTCTAGTTGCGGCGAGTGGGGGCTACTCTTCGTTGCAGTGCAGGCTTCTTCTCATTGTCGTGGCTTCTCTTGTTGCAGAGCACAGGCTCTAGGCGCTCAGCCTTCAGTAGTTGTGGCACACGGGCTCAGTAGTTGTGGTTTGCGGGCTCTAGAACGCAGGCTCAGTAGTTGTGGCGCACGGGCTTAGTTGCTCCGTGGCATGTGGGATCTTCCCAGACCAGGGCTCGAACCCATGTCCCCTGCATTGGCAGGCGGATTCTTAACCACTGCACCACCCGGGAAGTCTTTCTATGGGGTTTTGAACTTGAACAGAATAAGCTAATACACAAAATTTGAATGAGCTTTGGAGTTTT